>NC_138575.1:37914799-39186466 GCF_964289735.1 Phaethon aethereus
CTGATACTGCCTGTCAGTTTAATGTTGTTGAGGGTTTTTTGGTCTGTTTTGTTTTCAGAAGGGATTGCCAATAGATAAATAAGAAAGAAAATCCCATGTAAGTCAGGTATCTGTTTGGCATCTTTGCAGTTTTGTTATTGAAGACCCTCATCTTCAAACTGGAATCATAACTGCTGCTCTCTGTGTACAGAATGTCTGCCTTACACTTGGCATGAGTCTCCATGACAGTGATATTTCCGAAGTTGACAGCTTCAAGACTGCAGAGGCTGGTGAGGATGAGAGACTGTTGGAAACTTGAAATTTGACATCGCCTGGTCTGTTGTTTTTAACGTTAACTATTTCTTACTTGGAACTATTAAAGTTGCCAAGGAATTGCTTATGCTTCTGGGTTCCTTGCCAGAAGACTCACACTTCTTTCCTCCATCACATCACAGACTAATGCCTGGTCATGAGGGGAGGGACTGAGAGGCTTCGTAGAAAAATGGAGCTAAAACTGGACTACCACCAAGAGGACCTTTAAAATGCATGGAGAGCAGTCTGGTTTTGATCAACCTCTCATGAGAAAACATGGAAGGGGAGAAGAATATTATGTGCATAGTACTGCTGGCATGTACATGTACAAAGAACGGGTTTCTGGAGTACTTCAAAACTATTACTTGCAGATCTACTTACTGAACATCTGTTCATGCCTCAGGGCTTGGCGTTGTAGCATAATATGGTACTACCTTACCACTAAAATGAGCCCCAGAGTCTGCACATAGTACTGCCCTAGAAAAAAAATGAGGAAAGATAAACATTTATTTTAGAAGAGACAGATTTAAATTAAATATTTTCTGTTAAAATATGAAATCAGTAACCTTTGTTATAGCTGTCTGCAGTATAATCTCTTAAAATTTTAAGTGATTATGTGTTGCCAAAGTCTTAAACAGAATGCACTGAACCGGTGAATGGAGTAGCACAAAACCCTTCCTATCAGGAATCAGGAAGCAAGTTTTGAAGTGTTAAACCACAATGATAGCAGTAGCTGCTTCTTGCAGTTCAATTTCACTTTAACCAGCTCAATTCAAACAACTCGTTGAAACTTGGAAACAGATTGAAAAAGCTTGGGTTTTTTTTCCCCTTCCATACATTGGATAGATCTGTGAAGGTGAAATCTACTGTATCTAAAAGCTGAAGGCAGTGCCAGCCAGAAACAATCAGTTCTATCCTCTTTGTTAACAAGATGTATTTCATGAATGTATCCAATACATTTAAAACAGATGAATCAACAGAAAAAAATATTTTGAATGCTGTTTTTCATATTATTCTACTTTGCATCTAAACAGAGCTCTGTGGAAACTAATGAAGTGTTAAATAATAAAAAAAAAGTACTCACCCATTTTCTGATGAAATATAACCATCTAGGATCTAATAAGCGATAGAATTGTTAATTATGTAAAATATATTCCGTAGTTATAAAAGGTTGTCGATCTGAGTGCAATGACTATATTGCAAACAAACATTTAAAGAATTGCTAATGAAGTAATAAAAATAATCTTTTAGGAGAGATAAATACAGATGCAAAATAAGGTTTAAAACGTAGTTCCCTGCTTATTTAAATCATTATTGAAAACAAGTCACTTTTGACAGAAATCATTCCTCCTGTAATCAAACTTAGGAGAGGCAGTATGGAGTATTTGCTTTGAGAGGCACAAGTTGGATTCCTCTTCTAAGATGTAGGTAACTAAATTTTTGAGGTCTACCCCAAGATTAACTAGCCTGGCTTTCATTTTCCGTTAGGGAAGACAAACAGGCAGGCCTAGCAGGAGATCCATGCTATCCTAAAAGAGGGCACATGAGTTGCTATATGGAAGTGTGGGTTCTTGCTACGAGAGCATAGGACAACTACTTTAGGCTTAGGCATCTGGTGTTTTGTGGGGGTTTTTTTCAGTTTACTTTAGACATCTCAAAATGGGGAAGATGAATCTCTGTCAGTGGCTCAGTCAGCCACAGTAAATGCAACTGACTTTGCTACTGTAATGGGTTGATGGTGCTATAGTTTTTCTGAGTTCCCCTAAGAGCATTTTCTTTGTGGTTTGGGGTTTTTTTGTTTGCTTTTTGTTTTTTTGCAGGGGCCTACTCTGAGGCTTGGCTGGTTTTTTTCCCCCTTGTCAAGATCATGTTCAAGTATTTGTTGTATCCTGTCTCTCCAAGGGACAACATGCTATATGACTTCCTTGTAGTCATAGCATTAGTCTATTTACCTGAAGACTTAAGAGCTCAACAGTTACTGTTAGAGTAGAAGATAGAGCGCTTTTTGAACCTTAAATTCACTTAGCTACTGATCTGCCTTGGTTTTTCCATAGGTTCACCAGTTTGGATGAGTACATGACATTATTGCCTTCATGAACTCAGTAAACTGAACTAAACGTTTCTGGTCCTGCTATACTTTTGTACACTCCTTATCAGAGAATTTTTCAGGTGTGTTTTTTGTAATTTTTTTTTTTTTTACAAGATTTAACTGCTGCTTTCTACCAAATTGTTTTAGGTCAGCAAGGTTACAGTTGCTTCTGATACTTTTAACTTGGTGCCTGAATGCTTATTTTTGGCATTTAAGTTTCTCTGAAGAAAAAATGTTTCCTATTAAGCATGACTTCTTTGTAAGTCATGGCACATTCACATTTTCAGTAAAGACTTGAATTACTGAAAGTAACAAAGGGCATCAATCCTCAAAATCTTTCAGAGCTCTGCAGTGTGGGACAGCGTGAGGCAATCAGCAAGGTTGGTGGCTTCCACAAACATTAATGAGTCTGGAAGCTTGCAGATTGGTACCTGCACCCTTGCACGTTTCCTAACCTTTTAGTTCCTTTTTCATTGCTTTTCAGGATCTACTTTAATAACTTCTTGGACTTCTAGTTTTTAGGTAAGTGCAAATCCAAAAAGAAAATACCAGTGTAGATGTTCTGATTTGCCACATAATAAATTGTGACATATGCTTAATAGCTGCCATTAGTTTTTAGTGATACCTGATAACAATTAAAAAAACCCCCACAATTTCTGCCAAAATGTGATAGACTACAATTATTTCAGTTAATAAATTTACCAAACTTCCAAGAGGAAAGAGTATTCTACTGTTGTTTATCTGCCCCTTCTTATAAGTAACTAAACTTATCCCAGTGTGGTTTAAATTTACATTTTACTTTCACCCAGAAGTGCTGATTTTCCTCATGTAGAAATTGCAAACTCCTTGTCCAAGAAACTTTCTAAATGTACTCTGGATGTTAAGATGGATTTCAGTCCATTTATGAATGAATATGAGAGAGACCTTAATTCAGGAAAACAAGTCATTGAGACATGTAAAAGTTGCTTTACATTATGTAGTTGAAGTGACCTTATAATAGAAGGGAGCACAGTAAAAGAAAAAAAAAAAATTAACCCAGAAGTAACTAAAAACTTCAATATTCTAAGTATGGAGGTATTTTTTCCACTATTAATACCTTTTGTAATATAATCTTAGTTTAAATAAGTTTATGTGAAATTTCTGATAGGAAAAAAGGTGTGAAAATACCTAGCTTTTACTTTTTATAAAGACTTAAAACTTTCCCAATTTTAGACTGTGTTTCTTTTTCGGAATTGGGTTTTCATGTGTACACTAACTTAACTTGGAGCACACATTTCCTTGCTGCATCCGTCTCTTTGTAATACTTTGCCTCTCCTGAGTTGACCTCAAACAGCAGTGCAATTAAGCCTTACTGTCCCTGTGAGAAATATTATTACAGAGGAAAACAGGAATTGGGAGAAAGTGGTCTGAAGGAGATGAAGCAGTCCCTTCCAGAACTGGAAGCAAAGGACTCAGAAGTTACTGGATGCTTCCATTTTCTCAGCTGTAGAATGTTCTTTAACTTTTCAGCCCATATCAAAAACATATGTACTTCATAAGCATACAGAAACTCTTGGCCTCTTTTCTTCCAACAGAATGTCACTGGTTTAAATGTCTTTTAAACATGCAATCAGTGATCTAATCGTGCGTGATGTTTAATATAGGTAGCAACTTTAAAAACGGGGAACTACATGATTATAGAGTATTTTCTCTCTTACGATGACAATGTTTCGGCCGCTTTCTAGTGTGACTTTCTTAACTACAAATTTGTCCCAAGTTGTCACTAAAGGCATTGCATTTTACTCTTGACCCATGTTGTTGATAGTTTTGCACTGGAAAGTCCAAGACTACTGTGCTTCATTGACTGGTAGCAAGCTGGGTTATTTCCATTATCTGCATCACTAATGTTAATACAGTCTTTGTAAACTGAACTATACATTTCTTTAAACTCGTGCAGCCTAGTTCCTCTTGTGTTTTTTCTACAAAAACCTTGTGTTTCTTTGTGGTAGATGTTTTTTTAAGATATTTGTTGCCAAGATCTATTGGTGGTGAAGGCCAAAACAAACTTGATAAAAATGTTAGTGCTTCTAACTCTTGTAATGAGGTTCAGAGTTTATTTTTTTTTAGGGCAGTTTCTGGTATGGAGTAGTTGTCCTGGTGTCTACTTCCACTTAAAACTGGGAAGTTCTTCCGTTTCTGTATTTGCAAAAAAAAAAAAACCAAACACCAACACCCCCCCCCCCAAAAAAACACAAAACCTTTAGAGTGCAAAACCGAATTAATTTTCTAAGTTAAAGCCCAGAACTAAAAAATGACATGTTTAAGGCCAATACGCCCTCCTCTTTGCTTAGCACGCTGCAGGGCAGAGGCCTTAGCTCTGCCGCCTGTCCCCGAGCCCAGCCGCGGTCCCCCTCGTTCAGGCGGAGACCGTCACGCTGCACGTAGAGAAGAGCTGGTGTGAGCTGCCGCTTTGCCCCTGTGACTAAAAGACACATGTAATCAGAAAGTAAGCTGCCATTTCAGTGCCACCCTGCAGCTTTCAGCGTCTCCTACGTCCCGTCCCGACGGCCGTGGCTCCGCTCAGCGCCGTGGCCCCGGCCAGCAGAACCTCTCCTGCCCTACCGGCTGCCTCCCGGCCACCCACCGCCTTAAAGGGCCGAAAAGCCCACCCCTGGCGCTGTGCTTCTCCCAGAACGCGTTTCCAGTGAAAAAGCCCCAGTTTAAGGGTGCCTGTTCCCCCTCGCCCCGCCTACACTGCCCGTGGGCCCCGCTCCGGCCACGGCGTTTCCCGCGGCTGCTACAGAGTCCCGGATCGAGAGCGGGAGATTCTCCCCCTCCCGACATCCCCTCGGACGAGCGTAACACCCTCCTGCGCAGTCCGGCGGGAATCGAAGGGAGAGCCGCAGCGGAATGGCGCAGCGTCTGTCTGTGAATAGCGGCCTCCCGCCGTCCCGCGCCATCTTGAATACTAGCTAAGGGCAGCGTTCCCCCTCCCTCTTCAAGATGGCGCCGGCCGGGTGAGTGACATGTCCAGTCACGTGGGCAGCGGATGAGCCCCTCTCTCCCCCCGCCTTAAATGATCTCTATGGTTCAGCCGGACACACAGGCGGCGGCGGTGGCGGCGAGGGACGGAGCCGCGGCGGGAGCGGGGCCGCGGCGCCCGCCCGGCGCCTCCTTTGTTCTGCGACCTCGGCAAGGCGAGCGCTTCCCTCTCCCCGACCCTCCGGGCTGTGCCCCGGCGCCCTCGCCTGAGAGCTCGGCTCCCTCCTCCCCGCTGGGGAGAGGCGGCGGGGGCTCCCCGCTGGGGCGGCCGGGGCGGGGGTCCTTCCCCGGACCCTTCGCTCCGGGCGGCGTTCTCGGGCGAGCGGGGCTGGGGCGAGGACTCCGGCCCCTCGCCTCCGCCTCTCCGGAGAGCGGGCGGACCGGCCTGCCGGGGCCCGGCGGGAGGTCAGCGGCGGGCGGGCGGGCGGGCGGGCTGGCGGCGGCTGCTGCCTCCCCGCCCCGCACCCGCTTCCTCCGCGGGCTGCCTGGGGCCGGGTCTGGCGGGGCGGCCGTGCCGCAGGGAGGGGCGGCGCGGGCAGGTCCGGTGCCGCCGCCGTTCGTGCGGAGGGTGGGCAAGGACGGCGGCTGGGGGGGGGGGGGAGCTGTCGGGGTGTCTGTCTGTCTGCTGTGTCTCTCTCCCTTCTCCCCCTCCCCCCTCTTTTCTTTCTTCCCTCCCTCCTTCCCCTCCCTATGTGTTACAGGCTTTGCGGAACTGTGGCCGTTTGAAATTAAACGTGATCTTTGCTGTATCAGCTGGGGTCTGTAATGTATCTGATAAATGAAGCTCTTCCCGTCGGTTTCAGGTCATGCAAGGAAAAGGGCAAAGCTGGGGAGGGAGCTGGGCGGGGTTTCCCTTTGCTTTTCAGTCAGGCCGGAGGAGCCTGGTTGTCTGCAGCAGATAAAGGAGACGAGGATCATCAAAAGACCCTAGAGCCCTTTTATCTTTTTGCTGTTTTTCCCTCTAATTTCATTTATCGTTGCTGTGTTGTCTGTCTGCTTGTTTCCCCCTTTCAGAAGGGGTCGGGTGCACCAGGGCCCTGGCTGAGGTAGTAGTTTGTGCTGTTGGTCGGGTTGTGACATTGCCCGCTGTGGAGATAACTGCGCAAGCTACTGCCTTGCTAGTGCTGGTGATGATCAGCTGCAGATGAAGACAATGACAATGGGAATCCCCTTTGTTTTCCCGGAATTGCATGCTGCTGAGGTGGCAACAATTCCTTCTCCTACTTCTGCAGAAGGAGGCTAGCCTTGGCTGCTGAGATGAGTACTGGGGTTCGACCCCATCAGTAGGATGCTGCTTCTTTCGCAGAGCTGGATGAAAACCCATTAGTTTCACACTCTTTGGAGGGCACCTGAATCTGGGCTGAAGAGCAAGTGTCTGCATTTCTTCTCATGCTGAGACATTATTCACATGGCACCCTTGAAAGAGGTGGATTTTCTATTTTGTGAAGACAGAGATCAATGACTGACTTGTATTTTCTGTGTTCTGAATGTGCAAAACTTGTATGTGTGATATTAAGTGCTCTTGTTTGAATGGTAAAAATCCTGAATATTTATCTAACAAAAGTGAAAATGTGTAATTACCGCTTTCCTTACATTGATAAGGTAGTCTTTTTACAGCATAGTTGACTAATTGTACTGCTTGGTGCTAACAATTTTTTAGGTGAACTTCTGAGATATTTTTCCTGTATATTTTGACTTACTGTGAAAAGCAAACCCATGAATCTGGTACTGTGAATTAATTAAAATTTCTGGTATATTTATAGTGATTGCTAAGAATATATTTTTGGTATGAATTTTAGTGTGTTGATCACTTATTACAATGGCTTCAGCTTGGCATATATTAAAACATTTACAATAAATGCGCATAACTGTCTCTTATGGTTTTTAAAAATGAGTTGATTTTTCAGTCTTTATAAGATGTAACTATGAACAGGTTGTAGCTAATCTTTTGAGTTCATAGTGAAAGTTAAAGCTCTCACTAAACACTTGAAGAGAAGTTGGTGCCTTAATACTGCTTCTAATTCACAGATCTAATGTATTACTAATATTGGGAAGAGTTGGGCAACTTACAAATATTTAACTTTGCCTCTTTGTTTTTTTAATTGCTTGGCCTCATCATGTGTTTGGAAGACATACAATGGTTGCGTTTGCACCTCTACTGAATGTAAAGTTCCTTGCAGAACATAGGGAACATCATACTTGCTGACAAGTAATTTGGTGATATTTCATTTCTACCCAGTGCAGTGTGTTATTCTGGTAATGCAAGCTTTGTCATGAACTAAACTTTTTAAAAGCTAGGCATTTTCATGCTCCCAAATAAACTAACATGTTAAGTGTTCTTACTAGTATATTTTCTTTGAAGTAAAATAGCTGTCAGAATTGTTGACTGTCCACAAATCTAAAACACACCATGGCTTTTTTTTTTTTCCCCCTCGTCTTAACTGAAAGGGGCAAAAAGGCAAAAAGCCTGCTTTTCACATCCTACAAACAGCGTCTCTCAAACGGAGCCCCTTGAGGTTTCATCTGGAAGTTAGGGTGGTATTTTTACCATCTACATGTAGGCGTCTATTTTAGCTGGCTAATCCACGAGTCCCTCTCTCTTCGGTAGAGAGAGATCCCTGTTGTAAATCATGCTTTCAAGTGCCTTAGCATTAGTTGATCTGAATTATCCTTTCAAGGAGCTTGTCTCTCTGTTGATTGTAAGGGGCATGAAGGAGCTTCAGCTAAGCTAAGTGCCTGTAGGTGGGTGGTGTGAAATTGTCCTCCCTTCTTATGCTCAGGGAAGTTGGGTAGAACTAGAACTTGGTTTTCTTTGTAGCTTTTTGGGTTTGAGGGAGAGAATCAATGGGAGATGTGTTCAAGTATACTATCTATCTCCTGTGTAAAATATATCCTTTAAACTTCATTTGCCACTTGAGTAATCAGTTTTTTGTGCTTTGGATGGTGACTTCAGAGTTGAGGAGAATGTTAAGAGCCTGTACTAAAATAAAATCATGCTACTGAAATAATGCAGATACGGGGACTCCCGGTGAGATGTTGTGTAATGCATAAGGTGGTTTGTCCTCATGTCCACAGCGGTCTCTGTTACGTATTGCTTGGTAGCTTTTAGGTGTGTACATGTGAATTATTTCCTTGAGCAGTTGCATTCAAGATGCTTAGCTTTGCTTAGAGATAGCCACACATTTCTTAGTTCAGAACACTTCTCAGTCTTGCATTCAAAGTATAGAAATTAGTCCAGACAAGTTCCATCCTTAGCATTGTCCTAGTCTCAGACCTTGCTGCTTAACTGTCCAACTTGCATAGCTTACATGAAGTCTGTGACATCATGCTTTGAGGCAAAAAGATTAATTCTTCAGTTTGAATGGAGTCTCTTATCTTGGTGATGTTGTAGAAGTCGAAGCTGATATTTCTGAAAACACTGTGAAAACCTAAAGTGGAAAGAGTAGCTCATGTCTTGCAAATTCAGTGATCCTTTATTGTGATTTGATGAATTAGTTTGGAAAGAAAAATTGCATCGTGCCAATTAAAAAGCTGTACTGCTGGCACATTATTGTCAATGGCATTGTTTCTTGCTGAAATTTTTTCCCCCTTTATTCTTCAGAGGTTTCATTCAATCAAACTTCTTGTGTGAATTTGTTATAGAAACATTAAAATAGGCACATGGCTGAGTTGATGGAATTTCTGTGCAAAGTTATTTAGTTTATAGTATCCCTATTGTGTATTGTTTGCTGTGCTGGGTGAGAAAGTACTGCAAGAAATGTTCCTCACTAGCTTTTCTGAGCACTTCTTTTGACTTGTGGAATAATAAAAATGCATTGAGATTCACGGCATAGTCGATTAAGCTTTAGATGCTCTTATTCCCTGGTTTGATGTCTTTTTGCACTATTGTCTTACCTATTTTGTGAAGAGCAGTCACCAGCTGCTCACCCCTCCAGCTACTGTCTGTCAATGCTGCTTGTAAAGATACTGGCACGCATCAACCTAAAATCTTAGATTCAAGATAGTTGCTTCCCTGCAGGGTGCAGTTGCCCTCTCTGTCACCAAGGAGAGTGCTGTGTTCCCATGCTAGCGAAATTGATATTCGAGAACTTGTCTTCACTAGGGGCTGGCTTAGTTCTTCTACTTTAATAGATCCTGGGCCATGCACATAATGAGTGAGACCTCCTACTTACACTGGGAAGCAGCTTAAGACAGTAAGAGGAAATGCCAGTTTCTAGAGAGTTACATCTATAAATACATAAGTGCTTACTTAAAATACATCAATGCATTTCACAAGTTACATGTGCAGTTTCCCATTGGATGCTTTCTTTGTAAGAATAAGTACTAAGTTAACTTAAGGAAAAGCTTATACTAGTAATTATAAATGAGAGTGAACTGCATTCTTTATATTTGAATTAGTTTACTTGCAACTTACACTGGTCCTGTGCTTAAGAGTTACTCAATGAAATGATAAAAATTGGTTCTAGAGCATTGCTTCTAGAGGTTTTATATATTTTTTTATATATATTCATGGTGTATGCCTCTGGAGAGATTATTTTTGTAGCAGAAATAGAAATATCATTCAAAACATAAGTTTGAATGTTTGGGAAACTCTTAAGTACCTAGATTTTAGTTATGTAGAATACCTTTACTATTAGTCTTCTAACAAATATTTGGATTGTAATTTATACAAATTTATAAATTTATTTTTGAGAAAGTACTCAACCTTTTAGCTGAGCTAGTTGAGTTTTTAGCTGAGAGTCTTTTGGCCTTTGAGCTGCATTAATGTACAGGGTTTGTGAATTTCTGTCAAAAAAGAACATGTGTCCTGCCACAGAAAGTGTGAAAGGTGGGGAAAGATGAGAAATATAACAGAAAAAGTTACATTTACTGGGGATTTAGTGGAATCACTGAAGTGAAAGGCTTGTATTTAATGGGAAGGGGCTGGAGTGTGCCCTTGGGCACAGAAAGTGCTACATCACGGTGAAAAGAGCTGCTGTGTTTGGTCTGGGAATAGAATCTGAAGACTGGAAGTGAGCTGTTTCTTCTCCCTGGCCAAGATTTTACCTGCATAAAGGGCTCTCTTACCTGGTCTTCCAGTTTATCTTCCCAAGTTTGCTTATTTCTGCTGTCTTTCCATGTTCTTTTCACCTGAAGTTCTCACTCTTGCCCTGTTAGTTTGTGTACCTTGCTGCCTCTGCAAGCCAGGCAAAACTGCCCATATATTTACAGTTAATAGCTCCTGAAGTTTGCCTGCCTGTTTTAGGCTTTTGGTGAAGGTTGCAAAGGCTGCAGCAAAGAACTGTATTGGTGCAATAGATGACCTTCATCCAGAATTTAGTGATGCCAATATGTCAGTACACAAATGGAAAAGATTCAGTCTTGCACCATCTTTATCAGTGCTGTAAGTCTCTTGTTCCAGGCCAGCTAAGAATATAGTGTCTATGATGCCTGGTTTTCAGATCCCATCTGGGTCCCTGATCACCTTATTCCTTCTTTCTACCATCTCCACAGTAACTTTTGAAGCCAAGAACTGTCTTCAGCCACTGGAAAGAAGGTTGAAGTTTTAAAAGAAAATTGGGTTCTTCTAACTTACATGAAAATACGTTTAAACATCTCATTGCTAAAGTGGTGTGATATTTCCCAATTGCCTTTTTCACCTGAAGACAACTCAAAGTATGCTTCATCCCATTCTGAAGGGTGCCTCTATTTCATACTTTGCAAGAAGCAACTATTTTGCCTTGCACATGTCCCACAAAAAAATGAGACAAAGGAATTGGTATGAAAATTGCTATGTCAATGATCTATGTAATAGGTACTAATTCAGGTAAGAAAGTCACAACCTGGATCCATTTTTCCATTCCCCCTATGTTGACAGGACAGATCCCACTATTGTGTGTTTCCTTGCGTGATTTTTAGATTTGTTGTAGCTGAACTCTGAGTTATGCCAAGAGGAAGATGAGGCCAAGAAGGTAGATGTTTAATGGTGTGTGTTCTTTTTGTTCTCCCTCTTCCTAAACTGAACACATGTATTAGAAGCTGAGGGAGATGTAGGGCCAAAGTACAGTCCTCTGAAACGCTGTCTTTATGACAGATGCACAGGCTATACAGTGCAGTCTGACTCTTGTTCATGAAGCCCTGGGCTTCTTCCAGATTAACAGGTCACCTCTGTACTGCAAGTCAGCAGCTATGCTTTACGCTATGAAGCCTATTCCTAAATTCTTGGCAATGCAGGCTGCTGAAGTGAGGAGACTGTTCATCTGTCGCATACCTAGGGCCTACACCAGCATGTATAATTTATATAAGGATCTTGTATAAACTACAGCCCTTCAGCATGTCCTGCAAAGTCGATTCATTGCTGTAGTGCATCTAGTTCTTGCTGCTTGCAGCTAGCAAGGACTGCTTCAAGGCCATCTGTGTTACCCAGGAAGGAACAAGGATGTCTACAGTGATCTGGTTGGAGTTTCTGTCATCCTAGTGCTCAACAGCTCTCCTGTCTGGAAAGCTGCCTGCTCCTCCTTACAGGTCTAGGTCAAACTGCAACTTACCCCTCATTGAGGAGAGGTTTTGGCTTAGGTGAAGAAGGGAGAAATTGCCAGCAGATCCAGGACAACTGCATGAGCAGGCCTGTTTTCACAGCTGTGGGTGAAGAGCTGTCACTTTCCCCATGGCATCAGTACACCTACTGTCAAGAGGGCAACTACCCTCTCTGAAGCCTTGCTGCACCACCCAGTTCTGGTCACCCGGTGGACAGTTACTTCAGAATGGGTAAATCTGGTGTCTGAATGCATGTTATTGGGTGATTCATATCATGGTGATGCAAAAACTTATCATTTGTTGAGGATTACAACAGGATCTACTTTTCTGTATGATGTCATCTTTAGAGTTCTCAGGCTAAGCAGAAAATAAACCGCTTCCTCACCTCCACTTACCTACCTGCCTTACCTCATTAGAGGCTGGTATCTGTATAGACAATGGGCTGTACCGAATATGTGATCTCTGTGCTTCCTGAGTATAATCATAAATGTTATCAGGATGTACACATGCATTGTCACGGTCCATATCTATCTTGTGCTGCTCTGTGTCATGTAACCATATCTGATTTACACAGTGATTTCAGTCAGATGCTGAGATTCGGCAGCCTAGGGATCTAGCGTGGCAGTGTAATAGTAATCCTTTGAGCTAGGCTCATTGCTCCTGCCATCAGTATCATGGTGGCCTTTCCTGCTACAAAACCTGAATATGGGTCCAAGAAATGCTGCTGTCAGAATGGGTGCAGTAAGATTGCTTTTGTGTAACCCCATGTAGGTTTGGCTAGAATGCAAATGTACAATGTACAAAATGTACAATGTGAGAGCTAGCACTGCAATAAACATTAAAAGTTTATAGGTGTGCCAGTCTGCCAGCTACGATACCATTATTTTCCAGGTCCCTCAGGTTTCTTCCCTCTCTTGTGACCTAGCTTTTCCACTACTCCCCAGCCTCATGAACGTCTATCTTCTTTCCAGCACCTGAAAGATTGCTTTCTAGTCGTATTAGTCCCTGATGTCTTACATGGTCTGTCATGCATCCTGTACCCAGCTGCTGTCTTTGCCGCTTTAGTACATGGTTATAGGCTAGAGTAGAAAAGAAAATAGGGAAGGATGGCAGAGGAAGCAAATGCTTAAGTTTATCAATCCTTTTTTAATGGTTGAAAAGTAAAAATGGTCTAATAAGGCAACAAAGTGCAAGGCTTAAAGCAAGAAGATAAACAGTAGTGGTGCTAATTGAAACCCAAATAAAATGATCAGTGCAAGGTCTAGTGGGAGCAGAGGTTCTTAAATATTTATGCAATATGTTCTCCCCTCCCTTCCCCAGCCTTGTACTACCGATGGCTCTGCTGTTGTTAACAACATGATGGTGGAGTGTTTAGGCTATCACATGGCTCCCACCGACCCCCAGCAGCCACCACACGAGCTGCAGCAAGCTGAAGTTGAATCTGGAGGCAGCGTTCAAACAGTTCAAGTGCCATTAGGATCTTCTGCTTCAGGAAGCCCTAATGCAGGTGGCTCAGCTGGTCACAATGATCATGTATAAGCCTGGCCAGATGGCTGTGGTCAGCTCATGCCAAGGCCAGACTTGGCATTTGCCCAGAAAATCCTTTATGGTAATTCTGAGGTCTTTGTGGTACCCTCCGCAGCCTCCTATTGACACGTGTGGCAGGAGGGGTTGCAGGCAGCTGTGGAGCAGCAGGGCCCACCTTCGGAGGAATGAACAGAGGCAGAGAGAGTGAACTGACTGGAACTGAGCCGTGTACGAGGCTGTTTCCCAGGGCCCATCCACTCTGGCACACATAGCCCAAGGCCAAAATTTGCAATTCTGTATATGGATGCCAGTATTGTTCAATCCAGTTATAAATGCTCAAGAAAGTGAAATACCATCCATAATGATAGCTGCAGATGCCACAGTGATTTATAGGACAGTACACACGGAGCACTTACTGTTAGAAAGCAATCCAAAACATTTCATTAGTCACAGTCCAACATATTTAATACTGTCAATCATGAAGTACCATATCTACTAGCAAAAAAGTAGGCTACATCCACAGGATGTGTTGTATAGAGACCTAAAAGTAGTTTGAGGTAACAGATGGCAGCTCTCGGTCTGTTATATAAAATTATTTGTAAACGTCAGGAAAAAAAAAATAGAATTAATTCAGTCAAAAATTCCTGCTGGTTTAAAGAACATCTGATGGATAATAGGAATATGATTGTAGTGGATCCAGTGTTTTGAAAATTAAGCTTAGATAGCGAAAGAGGAGGGCTTCCCCTCTATCTCCTTTGGAGTTCATTGGTTGAGTGAAAAGATGTGCAGCTTTTACCTGCAAAGTCAACACCAGTGTGAGTCACCACACTTACAGACTTCTGGGTTCAATTATGATGCATTGAAATCACAAAGTCCTCAGACCAAGCCAAGGCAGCAAAGACTGAGGTGATCTTACCATCTTTACTGTCTCTGCTCTAGTCCCAACTATCACCCGAAATACTGAGATTTGACTACTTTTGATTGCTGCTTTGTGCTTCAGTTTCTCTCTCTCTCTCTTTTCTAGTTCATCTGATTTTTGCCTTTATGCTAATCAAGTCTTGTTTAAAAAGCTTGTCTTCTCTAACCTTGTGACCAGGTAAAAAGCAGTGTCTTTGATGCGATAATAGTTTTGGCAGAGCTTGAAGTGACTGAAAGATGACACATCTTTTCATTAGTAGTGGCTGTTTTGGAAGAACCTAGCAAAAACCAAATGACGTTTTCTCATTTATTTATCGTTCAGGGTTTTTTTCCTCCCTTTCTCTCTTGTAATGTTTGTACCTCCCTTTTGTCTTCATGATGTGAATCTCTAGGCTATTTCAGTTTGTTTTCCCATCCCTAAAAGCACCATTAACACTATTATCAACATTTTGCTTTGTCAAGACTGTCAAAACAGGAGCGGTTTTTTTAATTCTATATTTTATATATCTAAAATAATGGAAAAAGGATACAATTGAAGATTTAGGTTACCTTTCAAATGCTTTAACTGGGTAGGATTTGCTACTGCCTCCCCCACATTGTTTTTAAAGGGCTTGTACGTTTCCAGTATGGTTGTCTGTGATGATAGAATTAAGCAGGATGAGATTGCTGGGCTCATAATGGTAACATTTAATATGGTACAAGACAGCATCATGTCTGTACTGATTTTGGCAGTATACTAGACCAAGGTAGTCAGCACAGGGACTGCATCTCATGAAGCAAAGATTTAGAAAAGGGGCTGGTGTCTTTTGAGTCCTCTTGATGTGAACTTCTACTACAGTGCTTCAGTATACAGAAAGCTATTAAGCTGAACAAAGTGATCTTCCCTTCATATGGCACTTGATTATTGTATATTGATGGACTGTCATCTTAATTCAGAAAGAAAATGAGACTATTGGAGAGAATTCAAAGAACGAAAAGTTACGGGAAAAAGTCTCAAGATGCAAGCCATACATGTATTCAGCAGATCAAAGAAAAGCACAGAAGGTAGTATAGCACTTACATATGTCAAAGAAAACTGATTGTGGGGAGCTTTTAATAATACATAGAGGCACAGAAGATGCAGTTGTATCTTATGCCATAAATTTCTACAATTTGAGTGCTAGGAGTAATTAAACATTTCAACAATTGATGGGGAAGAGTGGTAGAATTGAAACATGCTGTAGGTCTTACAACTGTCTATTTAAACAACACACTGATCCATGTTTGGTGTTTGACATTTAAAAAAATTGTATGGCTATTGTATAGAGCAAGTGATGACAATGGTACCGCTAGGCCAAAACAGTGCCTGGAAATGGCCGTCTTCAGCATCAAACTCCATGTCTACTCAATAGCTAAGCTTTGCAATTATTTCAAAGCAAGATTCAAAGCCGGGTCATCAAAACAGTCAGCCCTTTTTACTTGGTGCTGTGGACCCTGGACCTCTCTTTCTTAGGAGTCAGTAATTCTGCAGTCCTTACTGTACTTAAATTCCTCAGCTCCATTTAGTGCAAAAGGTAATGGTCCTTCTCCTCTTTCTGTAGTGCAAAAATCTGCAGAATGCCTATGGCTATTAATTGAAAATTTAAAGTCAGCATTTTTGTTCCTCTTCTCCTCCCATGGTCAAGAAAAATAAAATCCTTAACAATGCACTGTTGCAGTATTGTACACCACTGTTTTCTCTGTGAAATATGGTTATTGCATGCCTGTCACTAGTGTTCCCTTAGCTTCATATCCTGCCACCAGTCCTAGAAATCACGTGAAGCTTATGTTCCTGGTTAAGGTTCACAAGGCGCGTGTCCAGCTCTAGCTTAGGGACATTCTTTTGGCCTTCAGAATGGGTCATTTCTTTCTGCAACCATAGTGAGTCATCTTTAGTGTCATCCTTTCTGCTGGATGTAGCTCTTCCGATGGTCATCTTAACATATCTGACAGATCTGTTGGTCACAGAATGTCCCCAAAACTGTCCAACCGCCAAACCCACTTCTGGGTCCTGTCTTCCTTCCCTGCATTTGGGCTGGCTTCTGCCCTCCCACTGGCAACAGCACCCAGCCATAGCTCTGTCTGCAGAAGCCTGGGGTCCTTTGGTCTCCTTTCCTTCTAGCTGTAGCAATGTCTGCCCATCCTAACCTGTACAGAGATAGGTATTTTCTTCCTTGAGCAGCTACTGAACTCATTTTCCTCTGCCTGTCACCAAAAGCCAGGCTTGGCCCACACTAACAGGGTGGTAGTGGGTGAAACCCAATACCCGCCATGCTTAGCCCATTGCAGCAAACTTACCCAGAAGGTTAGACAACTGCTGCTGTAGTGTCCTGGGAAGGATGAGGAGCAGTGGCTGTTGCTGAAAGGCACCCCTCCTGTGCATTTTCACACACCAACCCTGCACTTCTTTTTGCCTGGGTTTAGCTGTTGGAGTGTGAACAGGCTCAGGAGGTGCTATGCTCCCACCTTAAAGCAAAAGGGTTACTCAGAAAAATTGGACTGTAGGTGGGGTGGGGTTTTTGGTTGGGGTTTTTTTTGTTTTTTATTTTTTTTAAGCAGTCAGTGGAAAATACCTAGTCGAAACACTTGTTGGTGTTATAATTTAAAAACACTTAGGTCTTATAAATGGAGAGTTTGTATGCTATAAGAGAAACTTGCTTGCCTGACAGTGGAACAGCTTTGGCGAGTGGGTTACAATCCTTTTAGTGCTACGGCACGGCTGTCACAGAACACTAAGCTTCCTTAGCTTTCACTGACGCTTAGCTTCCTTTGCAATCATCATTGACATTGGTTGTGGGTAGCACATTGCTTCTCTTTGGGCGCTTATTCAAGTACTGCTACTGCAAAGGTTTTATTTAATTTTTAAACTTTGGTTTGAAAAACAACAACAAAAGCAGGATCTCTGCACTGGGAAAGTTGGTCTACTCAGACACTTTTTTTTTTCCCCCCTCTCATCTTAATTCCAGCAAGTTTTATTCTCCAAATTACTGACAGTGTTAGAAGCATTCTTCATTCAACAGTGCATATTCCATGTAAGTATTTTTTGGCTATAGAAGGCAACTGGGGTATTGCTGCACCCACTGCTGATATGGTCAGTATCTCCTTGAAGTATTGCAGATCATATGCTCCATTTACGGAAGCATCTGAGCTGCTGCTACAGCAAGAAAGTATCACTTAACGTGGGCCATCAGATCAGTCTACATTATGGTCTGCTTCTCACCCAAAAAAAAATAATCAGAAAGGCTGTGATAAAGGCTAATTTCCTTAGGTTCCTAAGTCTTTTTTACATGGATGATATATTTATTTTTAAGCATCTGTGTTTGTGCCAACAGATTTTTCTCTTAAGCTAGTGCTGAGAAATTTCTTTTCCTCTCCAAGGACACTCCTCTGTGGTCTAGTAGCAGCATAACCAGCTAAACTTAATCTCTGCCTTGTTCAACACTAGAAAGGACCCATTTACAGAATTTCTCAGGAAACACGGACTGAGATTTTTCAGCTGCCCCAAGTGAACTTGAGGAATCAGTGAGAGAACTAGGACTCGAACAAGATGGTACACGGATGAGTCAGGTGGTTTGGAAGAAGTAGCCTGAAGCGATAGCAAAAATGGCTAACCTTTTCTGTTGAACCTGGAAGTAGTCATTTGAGGAGTCTGCAGCCACCTGCCACAGTGTTGTCACTTGCAAGAACAGCAGTGGCTGTATTGTTAGGCAGTACTCTAAAACAATCCTGATACTGAACCTGACCCAGAACATGGTTTCCCGTTTGTAGTTCAGGGGTGTTGCTGTGTAATACAAGTTGTTTAGCTGCCTTTGTATTTCTAGTAAGTGCCTCTAAAGCTCTGCTTGTCTCAAAACCTACAGGGAAAAGATAAAGGAGCAAACAAACTCTCTGTCTCACTGTCATACCTGAGGTTATCAGAAATGCCTGTGCTTGGTAACTACCAAAAAAAAAAAAAAAGGAGGAACTGCTTGAAGAGCAACACATGTGGTTATATTTTCTCCCCCTCTCACTTCCCTTTTTTGTCCAATATAAAGATGAAAGTATGATCATTTTCTCCAGCAATAATTTGACTTCTTTATTGAGTTTTCATTTTGGTTCTTTTTTCGTTTTGTATTTACAAAGTAACTTCCATTCTCCTTCAAATTATTTTGCAGCTTGAAGAAAGGACAGGTCTTTACATACACGTGGAAAATAATTCTCTTAAAATGAATGCATCTATTCAAGCACTTTTTCACAACTTTGCCTGATGGATCTTATTTTCCATTTTTTTTAATTATTATTTTGACCACTCCCATGTGACCATTTTCATTAGCCTTTTCAAAAAATGCACTGTACTAGAGAGAATCCTAGGTCTATGACTGAAATCAGACCAGTTTCAAACATAAACTAATGACCTCATTTGTCTTGCATAAAATACATGGGTTTTATTTTTGTTGGAACAGTATTACCTTACTATGTAATGAATGTAAAATATATCTCCTGATTCAGTGTTCCTATAACTTAACCCCTTCCTCCTTTCCTGAATTTTGTTATTTCTTCCTATCAGGACTACTTCACATCTCTCTTGATGCTTTTGTTTATTTAAGGTGACTCCTTTATTTATCAACATGGTATTGAATTTATAGTGACTAGACTTTTGCTTTTTTCCATTTCAAATAATGCTAGTAAGAATCTTATTTTCCCTACACCAGCCTACAATTGTTCATGAATACATAGGGAAGTGTGTTGCAGGAATGGATTCTAGTAGAACACGTTTCTAAATCTTCTTCCAGTTAATGCTAACACCAGTGCACTTCTTCCCTCCCTCAGGCTTATTCCCCTGTCAAAGAAAGCAAGTTTAGTTAGTTGCGCTTGAGTTCTGGTGATCAAGTTGACTACTACGTAAGTATTGTCCCAGTTGATATTGTACTGGTGCTTGAAATTCTGACAGTAAGACAGTCCCTCTTGAATACTGGAGAGGGACTTTTTACAAGGACATGTAGTGATAGGACAAGGGGTAATGGCTTTAAACTGAAAGAGGGTAAATTTAGATTACATATAAGGAAGAAATTCTTCACTATGTGGGTGGTGAGGCATGGGAACAGGTTGCCCAGAGAATTGTGGATGTGGATGCCCCATCCCTGGAAGTGTTCAAGACCAGGCTGGATGGAGCTTTGAACAACCTGGTCTAGTTGAAGATGTCCCTGCCCATGGCAGGGGGGTTGGAACTAGATGATCTTTAAGGTACCTTCCAACCCAAACTATTCTATGATACTATTTAATGAGAAATACTGAACTGTAAGCCCTTATACATGCATTTTGAAATAGTTTATGTACTTGCCATTTCCCAAAGCTCTCTCACCTCACCTAACCTGATTATATAGAAATAATGGTGGATAATTGCAGTTAAATGCTGCTGTTTCTTCTCTATAAGCACCGATCTAAGAGAAATTCTAGCTACAACTTATGACAACAACATAAGTTTAGATGGATTCCTGAAGACAACAGCAAGGTGGGAGTGAAGGGGGAGAAGATCAGATGGGTGACTTTTTGTAGGTATTTACCAAAAGAGAACACTTGGAAAAAAGGCAAGCAAGTAGTGGAAGTGACCTTTTGAATAACCGATGTACAATTCAAGTTGACAAGACTGGCTAGTGAAAGAAAAACAAAAGTTGTGGAACAAGTTTCCTTTAGTGAAGAAGAGAAAAGAGAGAAGGAAGGAAGAAAACAGAGTAGCAGATGAGTAGAGGAGAGAAGAAGCATCAGCAGAAAAGAGGAAAAAATTGTGATGATAGTGTCCGGTGCCCTAGGAGCAGTGAACGTGGTAAATGTACTGTGAAAGAAAACAAATGACAGAACGGTCTGCAGACAGAAGGAAGAAAAAATGGGGAATCTAAGGAACATGCAACCAGTATCAGAATGAGGACATGTATGTCACTGGTAAGAAAAATGGGTAAGCTGTCATGAGAATGGATCCAGAAGTATGTTTGCTAAGGTAAAAATTATAAATTTGGATCTGAAAACTATAATGATCCAGTGAACAGAATTGTACAGATTTTCTAGAAAACTTCAGCAGAATTTTCCCGTTTCCTGAAGAAGGAAGAACAAAGGTGTGATGATCAACAGATGACTCAAGAGTTGGTGCTAAGATTGATGGATCACTGTACAGAAAGAGAATGACTCTTAATGAATGTGCTACTATTATGGATACTTTCTGAGATTCAGTTTAGGCCCATGCAGGGAGTGAGATAGAGCTATACTTACATACAAACCATGCCTACATGAACAGAAAGAGTGAGGAAGGGCATAGGATATGAAAGGTCATCACAGCATGGCATGAAGAAAGACAGACATAGTGCTGTTAGAGCAATAGTCATCCTAGAAGACTTCTGGGATCAGGAAAAAAGATTAGATTTAAGAAAGCATTTTGTAAACTCATGAGAAGGCTTATGTGAGACAGTTGCAAAACCAGCAAGCAATAAAATCGGGGTTTCCAAGAGCCTGTTCTTATTGTATGCTCTTAAATATTTATCTAGATATTCTCCAACTGTTTCTCTTGATCCTGCCTTATGACAACTTCTTTTTGTTAATCATCATTTTGTAGCGTCATGCCACTATTACGCACTTAACATTGCAGCTGAGTAGTTTTTAAGCATTTCAGCCTTCCCCATGTCTCTTGAAATGGGAAAGTAAAACAAATCCATAGTCACATGCTCTTTTGTTGTTCGTTCTTTCTCAAAAGCTTGGTCTGCTTTATAAGGTAATATCACTTGCTTTTTTACCAGTTGCTTGTCTATGGCTAAACACTTTTAACCTGACTTTCCAAGAAAACAAGGTTTATGTGATTGTGCGTCCTTAAATCCATTGGCCTATTTCATCCAGATTTAACCAACAGGAACAGAAATTAAAAATACCAAGCTTCTGGAAAAATTATGCCAAATTACATCTCTATCTAGGCAGCTGGATAAAGAAGAGAGCCTACTAATTGAAAGACTGTAAGAACTCATTCTTATCAGTTACCTTGAAATCCACGTGAGAACGCATCCTGTAGGCACAAATCCAGAGGAAACCAGGCTTTAACGGTTCAGGTCCTCAGATTCTTCAAACTTCCAAGCCCCTTCCATGCAGTGGTACCCAGTGGTGGCATTCATAGGGCTTTAGCCTAGGAGAACCGGTGTTCTCAAGACATGGTTGAGAAACCTCAGCTGACAGCCAGGTGCCTGACTTAACTATTAGGGTAATGCTAGTGTAGATATGGTGCAGTCGTGAGACGTAATGAAAACGGCTGGCATAAATGAAGTCTTTGTGATTGTGCTTTTGACTGTTGTCCCCCAGATTCTGGTGCTTTTAATCTCCTGGTTTCAGAAATACTGCTGCTGTAACAATACTCTTTTTTTCATGTTCGTCTATTTCCTGGCAAATCCTGGTTTCACTTTTCTGTAGTTTCCAAATTTAATTAGTCTGATGGGGCAGAAAACATGATGAAGACAGAAAAAGTGATGTAAGGAAAACATAGGAAACTAATGGGATACATGTATGAATCATTCCTGGTCCTGGTTTTAGAGGACTATTGCTCACCCCCACCTAAGCAAGTATCTACAGAAAGCATGCTAAAATACGAGCCTAGGGTTTCTCAGCAGTACTGACTGATGAACATATCCAAACAGTCTCTGTTCAAAAATACAAATTCTGCTGTTGTTAGTAGAAAATAGAACATGGTGAGAACAAGAATATTTCATGGAGATTCTCTCATGAAGTGCAATTTTTAGAAACGTAGGGTAATTATGTTGAAGTTATGACTTTGGGAAATTTATTCTGAGTAATTTCTTGAAAACCCGTGTGTCTACCTTTGCCTGTCAATGCAGATGACGGGAGGTGGCCTGTTGCTAGCCACAAGAAATGACTGTGGCTGCAATGATGGTGAGAATAATGACATTACAGATGAAGCATGTTTCCATTAAAGACTGAAATATAAGTTAAATAGCTCTGACTATATTTACCACTGATGATAACGAGCAATTGGTTCCTTTCCATAGGAAGGAGACAGAAAGCAGGAAATACAGTATTCATCATTTTTCTGTTTCACAAATGCATTCCATGTAAACAGTCTAGTCCCTTCTTCCCATCTAAAAGACTGCTTTTATGCATAACTAACGCAGATATTCTGCAACACATTTATACCTGTAGGTAATGGCTGTAACCCAGAGGATGGTGCTTTGCATATGAGGTGGAGTCAGTGCCTTCGTCCTAAAGATAAACAAGACTGATCATACATGTTTGATCTCACAAACCCTCACTTTGTTTGCTAATCCCCAGCCAGTTGTGTACTGCTTTCCATCTGTTGCAACATCATGCATTTGCACGCTAGCAACTGATGACTTACACACACTCTCTCCAGCAAAGCTCCCAGTGCCCCCTCCTCTCATGTATCTATTGATGGCGTCACTCAATGTTGAACAAAATTGCCGTTGACTTTGTGATGCATTGCGTGGAAGCAAAATTGAGGTTTGCAAATGGCTTTTTTTTGCAGTCCTGCAGCTTCAAGACTCTACTTGAAGGCTTTCTCTTACCTCTGTGTTTATAAGCAGTATGCTGTACACCTGACTAATAATTAACAGCTTTTTTTATGAGGACCAAATCAGGCTCGATACGTTATTGGAACTGATCCTTTCTCCAACACATCTCAAATAATGTTAAATCTTCTGCAACGGTAAACAAACAAACCAACCCCCTATCTTAATTCAG
Source organism: Phaethon aethereus (assembly GCF_964289735.1). NCBI lineage: Eukaryota > Metazoa > Chordata > Aves > Phaethontiformes > Phaethontidae > Phaethon > Phaethon aethereus. Next base: position 37,937,904 of record NC_138575.1, read on the forward strand.
TTCCATAAGCTTCATTCTAGCGATTTTCCTAGCATTGAAGTATGAGCACAGCATTCATTTCAGGTGCCAAAGTTAGCTCTAGAGCTTAGTACGCCGAGCAGTGCATCTCTGACCTGCCGTAACAGGCAGATTTGGTTCGAGTTTGCATAGTTTGTGTGGTTCCTCTCCTGTCAGTGCTGCTGTCCCCCACAGCGGTGGGTGGTCTCCCTGTGCCTGTGCCTCTGCCTGTGCTTCCGAGGTGTTGGGTGCGTTCGTGCCATGGCTCGTGCCATGTTCATGCTTGTGCTCATTGTTCGTGCCATGGCTCATGGCTGCCCAGTGATAGGACGAGGGGTGATGGGCATAAACTGCAGCCCAGCAAGTTCCACCTCAACATGAGGAAAAACTTCTTTACTGTGAGGGTGACGGAGCACTGGAACAGGCCGCCCAGAGAGGTTGTGGAGTCTCCTTCTCTGGAGACCTTCAAAACCCGACGGGATGCATTCCTGTGCAACCTGCCCTAGGTGATCCTGCCTTGGCAGGGGGGTTGGACCAGATGATCTTCAGAGGTCCCTTCCAACCCCTACCATTCTGTGATGATTCTGTGTTCCCGCAGTGGTGGGTGTCACTGAGCACATGCTCAGCTTTTTGTGGGCACTGACCTCACGCCAAACACGTCCTCTTGCCTGCAGTTCTATCCGCAGTGTACTTTTAGCTCGTGATTTTAACTCTCACATGCATTTTATGAGTTTCTGTGGACATTATACTTTGCTGTAAGATGTGTAGCATTTTGACTTAGAGGATAGTGAAGAGGTGGCTCACAAAGCCTGTTCTATTTATGCTGCCCACTCCTAGGGCAGAACTCAGCTTTTCCTGGTCACACCACATAATTTGAGTCCAATAAACCCCCAAGTACTGTCTGTCCTTTCTTAAGACATGGGCATATTTAAGAGACTTGCAACACCATTTTTTGTTGTGCTTTGTACGTAAATATCTAAAAGTAGCTTTAATCAAAGCCTTGGGCAGTCAACGATTTCGTCCTAGTGTTTTTCAAGAGAAGTCTGCTCTGGTCTTCGTTGTTGGGAGCAGGCACACCATAAGCAGGAATGGGGTGGCTGCGGGTCGATCCAGGAAGGTCAAGCAGCATCAGAGGATGGGGCTGTCTCTTTCTTTGTTTTAATGGTAAACACATTGGCACTTCAGCAGAGCTGTCCGCAGATCACTCTTGGGGTAAAGACACCTTTTCATGCAAACAGTTCTTAGAAGTTCAAAGAAAAGGAGGAGAATGTGTAAAAGATCACCTCACTGGGCTCCTCAGTTATTAGAATTTTTTTCAAAGTTTTGGTCATCTCAAATGGTCTTACTGGCTCTTGCTAAAGCAGGAATATTTTTGCAAACGTAGTGACTGAAGTTTGTTGTTTTTTTTTTTTTTAAAAAAAAGAAGCCAAATGTGATTCTGTATATTCTAGTCCTGAACTGCTGGTGCTTCAGCAGTAATCAAGTCACATTGTAGTTTAGACCCTCAGATACCAGTTAAACCATCCTTAGGAATATTAAACAAAGGAACTCTGATATGAACAGTATTCCAGGATGTCATGTGGAATATAGCACCTGAAAGAGAATGTCTTTTAGGTTGTTGCTTCTGTGATGCTAAATGAAAAATAGTTGTATTTTTAAACTAATTTGTAAGGCTTATTTACATCTATGTGTGCCATAGTGTCAAGTGTTAGAATGAAGTCAATGGTAAATTAAGGGATCAAAAAAAAAGGCGGTCCATTGCTAAAACGCAGTCATTCTTTTAGGAGTGTTCATGATGGCTATGCTGTTGAGGATGCCTATTTGTAATTTTCCAGAATAAGATCTGAACACATCCAGAACGGGATTTAAGTGGGAAGAAATATCTTGCATTATTTTGTGAGGAACAAAGATTTGTTGGTATACAGGTCAGTACTCTGAAGAAGTTGTTTTATTTATTTAGGAGACTTTTGTCATGGATAAAAACAGTGTGTAGAAATATTTTAGTGTGCTACTCACCTTACTGATTACTTTTTCCCCATAGATTTGAATTTAAGCAAAGTAATACTGCACCTAATTTATCAAATTCTCATAATGTCTCTATAGGGTGCTATAGGGAACAACATAAGATTGATGGCAACACAAGATGATGGCAAGAAAATGCACAGACTGACATACAGCTTGCTGTATTCTTCAGGCCCATAATGTGGGCTTCAGCTTTGTTTTATTTGTAGGAGGGTTTGGGGTTGTTTATATAGTTACATTTGGTCCCCAATCTTTTAGTGAGATTGATAGCTGTTTATGCATTTATTCTTCAATCTCTTCATACATCAATGTGTATGAGATTTTGTGGGGGCTTTCCTACATATTTCATAATTTATTCTATTGTCTTAGTGTTTTCACTTTTAAAAATAACTGTTATTTCATATTTTGGAGGGCTGAAGTTTTCTGCCTTTTTCCCCTGTTGTATGGACATTAAGTGGACCCTTTCAGGTCAGATATAGCATTTCATCAGGATAGCAAAAATGACTGTAAGCATTTATCCCCCCTGGATGAAATCCCAGCCTGCAGCATTTCTGTCTCCCATCTTGAAAAGTGGCAGGACAATTACTGAGATCCTTGTAGATGGGCTTTAAAGCTGGGAATAATCCAGTGGTGAATGAAATGCAGAACTATCCAAATCAGTGACATTTAACCCAACCACATGTCAGTCCAGGTGGCAAGATAAATTGGTACTCAGCTGTTTCCACCCCATTTGCCTGGTTAGCACTCTAAAATACAAGGAACAGTTTCCTGTGTGATTTTTGTACAAGTGCACACGCTTGTGCAAAAGCACTTTATTCTGTATTCAAATTTTCTGGTGTAGGTAAACTTTTAAAGCATCTGTATTTCATTTCACGCTCCTCTTTCTTTTAAAAACAGCTGTTCTTTCTGGAGAGAGAGCACTCACCTTTCCCTTTGCCTTTCATCCTTTCTCTTCGTATTTGTGTGATGAAATTGCATCACGCAGTTGTGATATTTCAGTAGTGGATGCTACCCTCATCTTAACCAAAAGAATATTCTTCTGAAAGAAAACCTTGATATATTTACTTGTCAACAGATATGCTCTATAACTTCCATAAAGAGGACCGAATGATAAAAATAGTAAAATACATGAACCGTTTAGGTGTTTCTGAAATCTACCCTTAAAAAGAGCAAGAGCCAGCAATCCCTTGTGCCAACCTCTTTTATCTCTTCCAAAGCTATTTCTCATTTACTGTAATGCTTAACTATTCTGTTTCACAGTGTGCTTTAGATTCCCAACAACAGAAAAAAAAAATGACTTAAGAAAAAACAACTTGCAGCTCTAAGACCAGGCATCTGTTTGTGTGCAGTTCTAAACGAAGCCTTACCATTTCTTAACTAATGAGGATCTTTTCCATGTGGAATAAATTCTTAGTACTTAGCAGCATTAGTAATGCTTAAAAAAAAAAAAAAAAGTATTTAAAATGGTTCAGTTGCCAACTGCCTTTGACTGTCTCAGTAAGATATTGAAACAGACCTTCTGCTCTAAATTAATAAGGCCAATCACAGCCACACAAAGCCCAGAATGACCCATCATTCTTCTGGTGTCCTCCCTATCTTTACTGAGGTCAGATAAATCACTTTCAAGCTGTTAAATCAATGATCATAAATTAGGGCTCTGTTTTTACAGCGCCTTGTGGGAAATTCTCATGGTTAAATTAATCTAACAGCTGCAGCGAAGAGCACCTCCCACAAGATCATGTCAAAAGTTCTTTCCCCCTCCTTTTTTTTAAAGGGGAAAAAGGACTGAATTATTTGTTTTTACCTAGCTCACAAAATGGAATCCCTCCGTCTATCCCTGCTAATTCGTGTTTCAATTGTACCCAGCTGTTTAAATTGCAGCGTGCAGAGATTGCCTTGATCCCCAGGTGCTGGTACTCCATCTGTGCTGCTCCGGGAGGCTATTTACAGCAGAGGTTAGGCCAGCGATTGCTGGGATGGAAAACTCATTTCTCAGCCTGGCTTTTATTTACACTCTTATTAAAGATCCTTTCACTCATGTTGGAATGGCAGCTAGTGGCTGCAGCGAGCGCTTGGCATCGAGCCAAGCAGCAAAATTACCATGTCGATGAAAGATAGCCTGCTTCCATTTTAACCTTTCGCTGTTCTCCCCTTTCCATCTCTATTTGCATGAAGAAGGATGATTATTGAAAGAGATAGGGGGACAAAGGGATGAGAGAATCCTTGTCAGCTGAGCTTTTCAAGGGATAAACCAATGGTTTGTGACCAATTTGGAAAAATCTTTACTGCCTTATTAATTTCCTACTCCTTTCCCTTAATTGCTATTAGAGTTTATTTTCACATGAAGCAACAGAGCTGCTCGTGCTCTGCTCGCGTCCTTCCCCCACTGCTTCCCTGTGCCTTGTGAACACGACCCTGAGATACGTCTGCAATGTTGAGGTTTCTGCTTCATCCCCAATGCAGGTCACACAGAGCCACAGCAACACCCTCAAAGCATTTTTTTTCCCTACAAATATGCCTCTTTCTTAGATGAATCACCTTCCTGGGAGCAAGCGGCTTGTCGCACATCGCATGTCGTATTACTGGGGGGGACAAGGGAGAGTATGAACAGTTGCTGGGGGAGGCTGGCATGCAATCATCATGTTACAGAAGACCTAGATGCATTTAAAAAATAAAAATAACTATTTCTCCAGAAACCTCAGCACATTTGTTTTTAGGAGCAACACCGGATTGGTGAAAAGCAACAAAATCCACCTCAGCTGTTGCGAGACAATAATCGGCATTGTTGAGTGCCAACTATAGTCCAGCACAACGGCGAGGAGACCCCAAAACCTCCAGCCTCGCTACCAAGCTCCGTTTGTGAAGCAGACCATGACCTTAAGTGCAGCAGCAGTCCAGGTTCTTGACTGCTAGCAAAGCCATGTTTTTCTTTCTCTTTGCCTGCTGCCAGGGTAGAAGGAGGGACAAGTCTATTTGTTTTCCATTTTCCTGAGTGAAGGAGCAGTGACTCTTCTGAGAGGCTTACAAGAGTTGTTGGTCCTCAGCCACGTTTTGGGTAGTGTGCGAATACCAGCTTTTGGTAAATACATTTTCAGTATGTATTTTGGTAGCCACTGCTTAACCGTGTAGGTCCCCAAGGATCATTGTCTCCGCGAATCACCAGGAGGCTCAGATGCCTGCTGCTGGCCGGGGGCAAGCAGCTTCGCGGGACCAAGCTGCCTGGTGGCGCATTCCCAGGGCTCGCAGATGCAGGAAGCTTTTCAACACAGAGGTAGCTGTTGACGACTCCAAAGAATGAACAAAACTGAGTTATTCCCAGTTCAATTTTTAAAACTCAGTTTTGTTCCTGTTGAGAATGAAGCACCTGGAGAAAGGAGTGCCTTGCTATTTCCTCCCCACTAATCATCCTAAAAGGTGGAGGGTTTGTTAACAAAAGGACAAATGTATACTTAGCTGTATTCTGGATAACTGACAGCTAAAATAGGTGTATTTACAGACCACTGCTTGCTTTCAGCTCCTGGAACAGCCACAAACAGATAATGTTTTCCAACATCTTAGTGGCTGTTCAAAGTTCCTTGCCAATTTTTTTCCTACTTACATCCCTATATACATATACATAGTTAGAAAGTTATAAATTCAGTGATGTTCTATAAGCACTTATTTGTCAGAACTCAGTCTGTGCCATAGTAGCTAACCTCAGGACTTCAGGTTAGCTGAGTGTTGTCTTCCCCATTTCCTGATTGATCGAGTACCCAAGTCCCACGCTACCAGCTTTTCTAGTGAAGCCAGCACCAAGGAAATCTTGCAGGAGCAGAGAAGAGCAGAGAAGCGCTACTGGGAAATTTTACATAACCGTAAATCTTTCTTTTTTTCCCTCTTCTTCCCTTTTTTTTTTTTTTGGCGCTGAACAGACCTTCCCTAAAATGCCATTCTTAGAAAAATGTAACCACAGCAAGATTTACTGTCTGCGCATTGTGTTTAATATTTTTCCCATTCATAAAATACTTGTATGTCTGGACATGAGACTTAGTTTGAAGGGTATGTTTTGATTCTTGTCTGGCTCATTTAAACTGCTTCTATGCTGGTGCTCAAGCAGAGAAGAGGTAAGAATGATGTTCCAGCTCTTCTAACATATTCTAAATTCCCAGACGTAAAAATCAATTGCATGAGTGCTGGTGAAAATCAAGCACTAAGAGGGGGAGCGAAGACCAGAAAAGTAAATTTATTTTTTTAATTGGGAGCAAAGCGAACGGAATCCTCAGAAAATGCAGCATAAGAAGTTTGTATTAGGAGCTTGTTTGTGGAGTACCTTGATCTCAGCTAGATGAGATGCAGTTGACATTTGGCTGACAAAGCTCTAGGGAAAGCTGGAGGACGGTAAGAAATAAGGCATTTGGTGAAATTAGCTGCGGTACCAACCCAGCAATGAAAGTAAACAACATGAGGACAAGAAGATCTTTCAGAACCAAGTCTAAACTGCTTGAGGATGTAGCAATTCCCAGCTCTTTGGCAATTCCCTCTCGGAGTAATTGGTTTGTCTGCTTCTAGATCCTGGAGAACTGCAGCTGGATTTGGCTGCTTCTCATCTCCCCTTCCCCATCCCAGTACGTGCCGTGATGCTGCACTGTGCCGTGAAACAGCTGCCTCAGCCCACATCCGCTGCGGCGCTCCAGCTGCAAAGGGCCGCAGGATTAAAAATTAAACTAACACACATTTAAGAGAACTGGATGGGCAGTCAGTCTAAATTTTTTAAGAGACTGAAATGACTGCAGGTGTGTCGGTTGCTTTTACCTCCCTGAGCTTTACTGAATATTATACTGGGCAGAGAAACGGTCTCTGTTTAGGAACAATTTGTGCTGCTTGATGAGGTGACTGCTTAGTCATTTGTCTTCAACAGTTGCTCTCACGGGAAAACAGTATCTTGTCTTGTAATTTTACTCAGGGATATCTTCCAGAATTTCCATATTCTTAAGTCCTACCTTCCTAAAGCAAAAATAGCAAAATTTCATGTTTCTTTACTTAGTCCCCAAAAAGTTGTAGCAGTAATTACAGAAACAAGGAGCGACTGTCACATCAGAAGCTAAATGCTGAGTCTGAGCTTGTGTGATGACCTGTGGATCTTCCAGCCAGCTCTTATTTGCCATTCTCCCTGGAGAATAACTGGGCCAAAGAACTGTGGTAACAACAGCTCAAAAAGTTGAACCCTCTAAAATCAACTTAAAACCATTGAAGTTTCCTTTTTTAAATAGGAGAATTAACATATTACATGCATGCAATTTTTTGTTTTGAGGGAATGAGCAATGTTATGTTAATGAAAAAATAATTTCCCTTTCTACAGCGCTTCGCTTTGGCTACCAGCGATCCCTGCATGGCTGGTGATGCTGTCTGTAGCAGCACCCATAGGAAGCGAGTGGTGGGGGGAGGTGGATGGCCAAGGACACAGTGGCATGTCTCAACAGCAGTTAACTACGCCAAAATGTTTTAAATCAAAGAGGAGCACAGTAAGAAGGAAGGAAAAATACCACCCATAGCATAAATGAACCAGAAAGATGCTCTGTTGGAATACAGCCTGTTGGGAAAGGCCTTGATGTACCACAGACAAGAAAAAAACCCAACCAACAGATTGGTAAATCCAGGGATGACTGTGAAGCTCAGGGACGATGCCAAACCATTATGGCTGGTTGGAGTACTGTCCTCACAGAAGAACGCCGTAAGGGATCTCCTTCTATTGCTTAAGGGAATAAATGCTCAAGGGTAAAGATCAGAGACATTTTGACTCTTTTGAGCCCAAGAAATTATGCACTAAAAGACCAAAGAAAAAGAATGTAATTCTAATCTTAGGTGGCCTCAAATTCATGAAGGTTCAGAGATCTCATCTGTTTATGCATCTGAATAATCAGTCTAGCTGCAGTAAAGATCCAATTACTTTTTCTACTGCAGCTTCTTCCCTCTCCCCTTAGTATTTTGTGGCAGAGTATTGTAGACTATTTCTGCAGCTTCAAATTTATGATAAACTGCTCTTAAATTATTAAGAGCCACCAAATCACATGTTCTTTACCTACCTGTAGACACATTTTGTCTACCTTGATCATACTCCTTTTATTATTGTCCTCAAAGCACAACTTCTCCTGAAATCATTTTATGTCCCTAGAAAGTTATGGCATCCTTTGTTTTGTAAGGATGTGGAGGATTTTTTTAAAAAGCCCTCGTCCTTCCTTCTAACAAGAACAGGATGTGCAGTAACTTTGGTTTATATAACCCTTCCTGGAAAGCATGAGAGTAACTCTGGAATCAATAAAAGCTGCAGTGTAATAGCATAAAGAAGTAAACTTTTTGTGAAGGTACATTGCTCTACAAGGATACATTAAAGAAGATGAAACTTCTTTACAGAAACTGTACTAAATACAATACATTACTGGGATTGTTCCCTTATGTCGCTTCAGTTAACTAAGGACATTCAGTGGAATACCACTAATATATAATTTGGCTGAGCACCAATTTATTGCCAACAGGAATTATAGAAACCGATGTCCAAATCTGAAGAGTTGTATCTATTATCTAAAAAATGAAAATAACAAGCCTTACTTGACTTAGAAGCCTACAGAATTTAGGGCATAGAGATGCAAAAGCAACGGGATGATGTGGAACAAGCTCCTTCAGCTTCACTTGATGTGCAACAGTTCCCTATCACTGCATACTACCAACACTTATTTATTCAGCTGACACCAGCGAGCCAGGCAAAGCTGTGCTGAAGTTTTATTTGCACAGCAATTTTAAACTTGACACAGTGGTCAGACTGCAGTAAGAAACGGTAGGACTTAACAGGAGAGCGAGAAGAACCAGAGTGAAAGTAACAAATCGCTTCTCTTTGCACTCTCCCTTATGCTCAGTGAACACAATGGGCACATGCAGCATTTTAAAAACTGGGGTAACACTAGAACAAATGTTTTCACTGCTCTTCTACTAAGTGTGAGGTGAAATAGGAATGGGGAGAACCACTTGTGCTACGATGCAGTATTTCGAATATATAAACAGTAGATACATGCCCAGCTCTCCTTCTCTTGCTGGCAGCACCCGCTGGGCATTGTCCGTGGTTCTGTCCTGGTACAAGGCAAAGGGGCCGGTGTCAGTTCCTGCATCTTCGGTACCTTCAATACATCTTTGGTTACTAAATAACCGTGACAGCTTGCTCCGGTGGAAATACAAATTCACCCTTGGTTTTACTCTAACATGAACTTAGAGCAGAATTTGAGGACAGTGATTCCTAAAGAACTGGGGATGAGGGAAAACAGCCCAACTGTGTTGTCATTTCAAAAATTGCCTCCGATTTCTCATGCCACAGAGATAGCTGATCACTTTGCACAGCTCTTCACTGAGTCAGAAGATGGCAACTGGCAGTCTGAGCAATGAATCATAATCTGATGGCAGCACACAGCTCTCACAGTTATCCTACAGCTGAACTCTTCCAGATCAGCCCATACGCTAATGCACCTCATAGGGGTTTACTTCACTAAATCAAGAGTGAGACCTTTTGTCAGCGAACCATCCGTTCCCTTGTAAAGCAGAGACTGCTACTTGTCCGTATTGAACAATTAGTAATACATACAAAGAGACTTAGGTATTTTTCAGGACAAAGGCAGAATAATAATGGTTAAAGATATAGATGATATATATAATATATAATTTAAAATTTTATTTTAAAACTTTGCACATACATTTCTTCAGCATCCTCCTCTTTTGTTCATTGCACTGAAAAGTTTCAAAAACCACAAAATATATCCCTTTACTAAACATTTTTTTGTTCTTAGGTTACAAAAGGATTAACATTTCACAGTCACAAAGCAGAAGTACATTGGTCCAAAACATCTCCTTCCAGCAAGTCCTCCATTCTTCAGGACATATAAAACCTAGACAGTTGTACAGATCTCAAAACAAGATGACTTGTCCAAAGAAGGAAAGAAAAAGGTGGCAGCTATTAAAATAAAAAGAAATCCCAAACCAAAAAGACGACACCTATGAAAGAACACCATCAGCAATGGTTAAAAAAAACCCCAAAAATCAAGAGAAAGAAAAAAAGAGTGAGAGTGGAGGCGGACAAGGGCATCCTCCTTCAAGTACATCACAGGTAAAGAGTTACAGCAGAGTTACAGCATCGTTTGGTCACTCTCTCTATGGTAGCCACATCACTGTATGTTCATCTAAGACACATGGAGGAAAACTATTTACACACCAAAATTGTTGTGGAGGAACAACAATTCCACACAGTTTGCAATTCATGTTTGATACAAAAATGTTGAAAATATTTGTACAGAAAATGTAAAATAAAAGCAAAATACTGAAGCAGGAAGAAACACAGCAGATTTGCTTGTAGTGTGTAGTGTTCTTTAAAAACCTAGCAAAAGTTCAAAGCCAAAATCTGCCCAAACATCAAGTGCAGTTCTTCAAAAATATCCTGGAGGCACAGAGTCGACCATACCTCACAGACCTCTCTTGTCATATTTTAACACAGAAGTAACTTTAACATGGAAATCTACTACTAACAGCAGACTCTGACCACCTTTCCTATAGCTTGTTAGCCCTGTTGTTTTTTAGTATTAAAAAACCCTCTCTCTCCAGCACGAGGCCACTGAACATCTGCCCTCTCAGCCAATATGCTTTTGTGTTCATGATGGAAGCATCATTGCCTTAACGTACCAAAAGCTAGCTGTGTGCCTCACTTAAGGTGTAAATGAAATTTCTACCTACCTTTCTCATCAAATCAAACAAAGAAGATTTTAGGCTGTAGTGCAAAAGAAAAATGTCCAAAATGGCTGTACTACCTTCTGCAACAGTATTCACAGGAGAGTGGTAGAAGCTTCTTGGTTTTGGACTGGACTAGGCACCAGAAGACAGTGTTACATTGAACCGTCAGCTAACCCGAACTATGTGGCATCCTATTTCCTTTCCTTGCCGTTGCCCACGGAAGGACGGGGACTTTCTAAGTGGCATCTGTGTACAGGCAAGGACACAGCACTGTGCAAGAGCAATATGCATACAGATGTTCCTTGCTACTGAGGCTTAAGGAATTTTCAATACCAAGGGAACTTCACTGGCAAAAAAACCCAACCCATAGTGTTGCCGGCAGCAGGCAGTAACTAAGATGAGGTGCCAAGGGTCTAAAAGCTGGAGTGGGTGCCTACCTTGCTCCAGTTTGAGGAGGCGAGCTGGCTGCTCCTAACGCAGGAGCTTCGCTGAGCCCTAGAGCAGCTGCAAGTCTGCACATGCCCCTCCTGCGCCTACCTGAAAAACGGCATTGTGCCCCACGGATCCTCCCTGCCATCGGTGGTTTCTAATGTTGTAACTCCAAAAACAATTCAACCTACAAAGGGAATCGGAAATGCTTTTAATTATTCTTTCTTCTCACACAATACCTCCTCCCTGAAGTGACTCCTGCCTCCTATTTGCACGAGGCTTTGGTGCGTATATGTATTTATACCATGCCTTGAAGCAGAGCACAGACCACGGTGCAGGCACGTAAGAAGCTCCTAGTGAAGCAGACAGAAGCGAAAGCCCAAGTGCTAACGCAGCATATCAGGGATATACCAGAGGTGCTCTAGGGAGGCAAGCATGTCATTGTGTAAGATACTTTGTAAAAAAGCAAAACAAAAAGCATCACAGCATAGTTTCAGTCACGTATGTCTGAGTAGGAAGCTTTTTATTATCCTTTCAAGTTCTCAGTATTTATTAATTGATGCTAATTGATATTAATTGTTGATACTGTACTTCTACCCTTTCCAGGAGAGGGTGCGATAGCTAACACAACTCCACCTGGACACAGGCGCTGCAGAAAACCAGGCTGATGGACAGCAATACCTCAGATGACCAACAAAGATATCCAAGGCTGATTCACGAAGCCATACCAGCGCGCACGAGATTTTGCTCCGAGAAGTCACCACCCGGTTTGCTCCCATCCAGTCATGCACTCTGCTAACCCGTCTCTCCAGGGGTACGTTTAAAAATGCCCCTGAATGAGAAGGTGCATTTTCCATTGCCTTGAAATTACACTTTTAAATTTTGGCAAATGCTACACTGGAAATTTATTTCCACCACATTGTACTCAATGGTTTTAGAATGACTGGTATATGTGTGTTGACACCATGTTACCAAATAATGAAGACTAGCAATGCATGGGCACTGAAATATTTGACTCAGGCTTGTAGTTGGTACCAGCAAGCACCAGCTTCTTTGATGTTCAGACAACTCCACTGGAACTGCCAGCATTAGTTTCTTTGTGAAAGAGGATCTGAATTGCTCGAGGACTGTACAACTACATTTGCAAAGAGACAACAGGAGTTACACAGAGCATGAAAAGCATGTTTACAAGTTTATTAGGCCAAAAAAAAAAGTGCAGGAGAAGATCTCTTGCTTAAACTTTAAAACACATGAGGGGCCACGTGAAAAATATTCCAGACTCCAAACCTCTCTTTTGACCCAGCTGCACACATAAAAAAAAGGAAAAAAAAAAAAAAATGGAAAGAATAGATAAAGCATGACAACACATAATCAGATATGCCAGTGATTTATGCTGAAGCTCTAGAATACAAAACACCCGCGTTCTGCAGAGCTTTATCACATGCAGGCACTGGGGAATGCACGGAACGGTTTCCAGGCTACACCCATGCAGACTGCTGCACGTCTGAGCCGTTACGCACCCTGCATCGCCTCCTCTCACCCTGAAACTCCTACTGGGTCTAGAGCTTTAGAGTAAGGGCAGTTTAAATCCACCGAGACCGTTGCACATGTAATTCCGGATGCAATCAAATAAAGCACCTGGGCAGCGACGCCGCACACGCGCTGCGCGGGCTTTACACAGCACATTGTAAATTACAAAACTGGCAAGCTCTAGGCGACGCCTGTTCAGGAGAAAGTTTGCAAAGGGCACAGCATCCTCCTCCTGCGTTGGAAAGGACGTAATATTTGTGAGCTACCCTGTCAGTGCCCTACAATATGTCAGCCCCTATCTTTTGGCTGCCCAACACAAGCCAGATGAGCAGCTCCAGAAGGCGGCGGTCAGGGGGTACCTTAGGTTGAACTTTGCTCCCCAGCCAATATACCTGCCTATACACTAGAACCTTCCACATTTTTTTTTTGCTTCAATTCCTGACAATGAAGTCAAGAGAGCTGCACGCTTGAAGAATAGGCAGCCAGGTTAAGCTGCAGATTTGCTCAGTTGTTTCCCTCTTGTACTATTACTTTTACTCTGATAATGTTTCACTTAGATCTTCTTTATTCAAATTGATTCACCACTGCTAAGAAGAAAGCTGCTGAAGCTAGACAAGGGCTTGTATCTATCACAGTGACCTTTTGATCCTTGACTACAGTCCTCAATACCAAGAGGACAAAGTTATAAGCTGTCACTTTCTGATCACCAAGTCAAGCAGGGAAAGGTATACTGCGTAAGCGAGGCAGGAAGAAGTGAAACGACTTTTAAGTAAATCGCTGTCTGGGTATCCAAACTGATAACAAGAACAGTACCACCACTTCAGGTAGGAATCCAACAAAAAATACTCTCAGGAGCCCAAATATATTTACTGAATCTCAAATGATGCAAAAGCTGAATGGTCAGGGAGCCTTTCAATAGGATAAAGCTGGCAGAACCCTTCAATGAATGAAAACCTCTGATCCCAAAGAAACCATGGCCTCCACGTAAACGTCACAGAAAGCTGAGTTTGTGTACTCTGTATAATCATGGTATACACACAACAGGGAAGCTTGACAAATAACTCCTCACACCAGAGTATATCTTGCCATACAGGACTGTGACCTGTTTCTCCTGGACAGTTTTGCAGGTGGCTGTTTTAGCTGCAGTAAACAGGCATAGTCACACTGAAAACAACTTCAGTTTTCCTACTAAAATACAGGAGTATAGCCTACTGAAGAAGAGACTGGAGAAAAATGAGGGTTCGAAGGATTACACAAGTTTGAAGTTGTCCATAGGTAAGTCATGAATGCAACTTTCTGAAAGAAGAAAACTCGTGAGTCTCATATATGTGTATATATAGGTATTTTTAAATGGGATGTGACCCAAGTCACCTGAATATCTGGGCGTAGATTTCAGGAGCCTTCTTGGCTTCTGATACCCACTTCTTTCACAACTGAAATGGCTCTTCCAAGCTACATGGTAAACAGAGAAAAAAAAATAATTCCCCACCTGGAGGGATGACAGAATCCATAATATGCTAGCAGCATTTAAATCCCATTCCTGTTAAGCACCAAAACCATTTCTATAGGGAAATTGTAATCTTAAGGGTTGTCTTTAATCATATACAGTATATGTGCAGAGCCCTACCTTTTGGGCAGAAAAATACCCCTCCCGCATTAGTTTTGAATAGATTACATCAATTGGAAGTGTCCTGGTGAGATCACCAAAAACATATTGTCTCTTACAGGCCCTTCCCAAAAAGATCCCCATCCTATAACCACTCTTGATGCTACTTTCAGGACTGTTTGTTCCCATGTATTAAAGGGATGACGTAGACAGAGATGTCGTCTCCAGAGCCCAGCCTGTCGTTGGATATTCGCCAGCCCCGGTCCTTCAGCACTCCTCTGGCTCGCATCACCAGGTCCTGCGCCGCCAGCGTGTACCTGTGGAAAAGGCAGAATACAGCCAGGGAGTGCTCGTCTTCATGAGGAAAGTGGGTTTTCACAGCCTGCCAGATTTACTGCTGTAAGCTACCAGCACAAGTTTCCCAGCGTTTTAGAAGCAGGCAGGAGAAACGCAAACCACGGTATAGCCACAAAGCAACCCCCTCCAGTTCAGTGACAGCTCCTGCATCAGAATCTGAAGGTATTTGACAGGTACCAATTGATCGAAAAGTCACTGGTCATTTTGGGGGTCCAGCTTCACCAGTTTTCAGAAAAATATTAACACACTTGCCTTAACAAATTTGCTTTCCAGGAGTAGTCTGAAAAATTGAGGACCCCAAATAACACAACTTGCTGTTGGAAACTACACCTTTGCTCACTGATACACTTGAAGGTAAACATGGCTTGACTACTTCAGAGACAAACCATAACAAAGCAAGCAATTTGAAAGTAAGTAATAGAGCACTAAAAATAAAATCCAAATTACACTTTAAACCAAGCAGACTAACTTGTCTGTTTTCCTTGACCGTAGGAATGATTTTTAAATCTCTTTTATTCTGAAACTGGAAAAGGAAACTTACATTTAATACAGCCAGACTGACAGAGTCCCACAGTTCTTTCACATTTATGAATTCAGTCAAAACTGTGTGCATGTGAGTTGTCAAGTGCTTAATTTAGTGAAATACCAAGTTTCATGTTCCTTCAAAACTCCCAGCCTGTGCTGGGCTGAGCAGCATTGGATTTATGGGAGTTATTTTCTGCCCTGAAAAAATAATCGATGCTGCTTGGGGGCAGAAGGGTGTCAGAGTCCAAAAGGTGGTGCATGACAGTGCTCTGTCATGTACTCTGATGTGTTCTCCCTTACTGTTTTACCTGCTGTTACTAGATCAACACATCTGTGTACTCATTTAGAGGTCTCCTCTGAAAGAAATCTCATTATGGGTGAACAGCTACGGTCACATGTTTTTCTTTATCAGTTCAACATCTGGCTGAGATGTTTTGAATTTGGTTGGGTGGAGGCAAGCTTTTCTATGATTTGATAATTAAAAATTAATCAAACATTTAAAAGATTGACAAGAAAAAAGTTCAACATTATGCCTGCCTGTGTTTTATCTGAAGCATAAGCATCAACCTCCAAGATGATGCAGTGCTCTATGAAGCGAAACACACAGGCCAGCAGAAGCAAAGCACACCTCTGTAGTTTCCAGAAACAGGAAGGACAAGAAAGTGTTTGCATTTCAAGATCCCCTTTTGCAGGGAGGATCCTTGGCCAGAAATGATCTGCCCAGATCCCATCTGAGGAACGGGAAAGAACAGTATCTCCACTGATCAGAAGCAGTGTGTGTGGGGGAAGTTTATTAAATGAGTATCCAGGACTGTTCTAACCCAAGACATTTTCACCACAGAATGCATTATTAAATGGGAATTTCTATCAGTAGAGACTTTCTTCACTCTCTGGGGATGAAAGAAGGAAAAGAACCCCAATTACGTTCTGTTTCTACAATTTTGGTGCCTTAAACTCAAGCGACTCCTTTGAACCAAGAATAGATTTATTTGCTCTACTAGAAAGATTTCTTCAGTGCAAACAAACCAACATTTGACTACCCCAAAGGTTTGATGTTAACTCCAAGTAATGTTGTACAGAAGCAATGCACCCCCTTGCTCCTAATGGTACCGAGAGGTAAAATTTCCAGCCCTCACTAGTCTTCACAGAAGATTTACTTCTAGCAGTAAGAGAAGGGCCCGAGGCATGAACTAACACACATGCTGGCACACACACGTCCGCACTGCCCAGAGGTTCCAGATAAGTCTGTACCAACGACCTCGAGGTACAACGGTAGGATGTAACAAAGCAGCACTGCCCCTGTTGTCCTAATGCAATACGAAATTGTAGTTTCTAATAGGAAAAAACCCAAACATACATACTTGGACTCCCCAGCTCCCAAATCAGATGCAGGGCTGAGGAACAAAAGGACTCCACGTGGCAAGCAAGAAACTGAATATTTATTCACAGCATGTCTGATGCTGAGTGAATTTTGGCTATAACATCTTTTCCAAGGATTTCTCAGCTATTGTCATAATTTAAGAGAAGAAAACACCCATCATTCTGGGAGACAACTTTGCCTTCCTCCTTTTTCTAATTAACAAGAGCTCCCCACATCTAAAGACTACAAAGGAATGAGTATTGCTCTTGATTGTATAAAGCTTTTGCTGCTTAATGTTTGGAGAAGGCAAGATAAAAAAAAGGAATTTTAATATACCAGAAATTCTCTCACAGTCAGACTGTGAAATACACAAGAAAACCGGCACATCGAAGCAAAGGAGAAGGAACAGGTGAAGGCAGCAGCAAGGTAACATACTCCTCTCCTTGTGTGGAGCTGAATTGAAGTGATGCTGTTCAGCTTGGCACTAGAGGAGATAGGGTGAGTCTCTTGTACCTGGAGATGAATAGCAGCAGCAGTCCATTACCGAATGTTTTATTCTCCAGTGCTGTGAACTTGGGATTCAGCTGTCAAGACAGCATTAGAGAACTGCTGAAGTAGTTTTAAAGTATCCACTTCCTCCTAATGAACAGCCTCACTGGAATACAACTTTTCTGTTTTAAGAATAAATATGTATTTTTTTTTTTTCTGCTGAAGCTTTCAGTATTGATCAGTGAAAGTACTGCAGGAGAAATGGTGACAGTGGGGGAAACATGCTGCTGTCTGAGCAGCTTCTTATCTTCCCACACCCAGCAGGGGTGGAGCAAATCCCCAGCACCCTCATAAATCTCTAGCTAGTGGTGAGAGAGAGTGAGAGGGAACAAGAAAGGACAAGGAGGGAGGATGAGAAAAATAAGAGATTCCCAAGGTCAGTGGGTAAACCTGCATAAGCACATTTGAAGGAAATGGGCAAGTCATGCTTCTCTATCTTCATACCTCTTCAGAGAGATGACGTACAGAAAGCAGCAGTGTGTCACCACCACCTGTTCTCCACTCAGGGTCCCCTTCAGGCTCTTGTCTGCCACAATACCCGTAAGAGATGAGCTGGCTAAGAAATCCAGCTCCCCCCGAGCTTCTTCAGTCCATCGCCCTCATGGAGGAACTGTTCTCTAATCAAGCCTGTGCTGCCCTCACCTGCTGCCCAACTCCCCTGAGGCTGTGTCTGCCTGTCTGGGTGAAGACAAACCCCAGGACTTTGCTCTCCCTGCACTTGGACATGCTATGTTTGACAGGATTCAAAGATGTTTTTCTGTGGGTAACAAACACGCACAGTTCTGACAGTAAGTATCAGCAGGAGAGAGTCCCAAGAGCATTGCTGAGGGCTGTAAGCTCTTACCCATCAGCCTATAAAATGACTTCTAATTCAAATGGGAGGGATATTGTTCCCTCAAAGAGCTAATTACGTAACAGATAAGTACTCTGCAGCTCTAAAATCCTCCTCCCTAGCTTTTTTTTTTTTTTTTAAAATATGCTGCTGTCAGGGAATAAGTAGGCTACTGGGTCTGGTGGATCCAGAGTCTGCTCCACAGGTGGGTTCTCCAGAAGACCACAGCATTACCAAATCCAGGAGGCAAGTCTCTTTCTTACGTTCTGACAAGTTTTCTACATCCCTGGAGATTTCACATTTCCAGCTGATCACTTCACCACAGACTATGTCGCTACACCCATCACAGAACCTGACATTTTGTGGGATAACATTTCCTTTAAATGTAACACTGATAATACTGCAAACAAGATTTTCCTGTCACTGACTAGTGAGAGCAATGAATGCAGCTCCACAGTCTGAGCTGCGATGCTATTGTAAATTCATTAGTTATACCTCATTTGGACCACTGTGAAGTAATTACGTAAAACCTCTCACACAGTACTTTAAACCCTTTAAATATTCTTTACAATTAAGCAGCAAGAGCAATTCCACAAAGGTAATTTTCATAAATATCATTGTAAACTATGAGGGACTGCTCTAATTACCTTTTGCAAGCTGGTATGAGAAATATCTTGCCACCACCATTTGTAAGCCTCTAAATGACCTGGCACAAAGTTACTTAAAAGAACAAATTAATTTTCAATTCAGATGTCCATTCATAGACCAGTAGGTCAAACACTAATAAATGTGTTTGTTCTAACCCATAATACAGCAGGCCCAGTTCTGGAGCGTGTTGTACTCATGCTGGCACGAACAGGGACTAATCCCCCACAACTACTGGGGCTAGACCAGCACAAACAAATCTAAATGAAACAAAAATCTCTTTTTTCCCTTTAGTGTCTCTGATTACTATGACTGTTTTATAATGGATGAAAAATTACTCACCTAGCAAGTCAAAAGATTAAACATAGAATTCCCATTCCTACTGCAGCAAACGCGGTGGCCATCACCAGCTTTGGAAAGACCAAAAGGAACAAGACAGACACAACACACCCAGACTGTATTCACAACAGACAGGACCAGCAAGGATGGTAGGAAGAGACAACTTCTCCCAATTACTAGATGAGAATGGAGACAGAGCAGAGCAGAGGTATTATATTTTACAGGGTGCCTTTGCAAGAGGAGAGCCAGGGGTGCAGAAATGTGAGCAAAAGCTCCCTAGCACTTCTGGACAGTGCTAGGGTGGGGCATCTTCTCCTACCTTAAATTAATGGCATATCTGCATAGCACAGGGCCAGATGTCCTGGAAGGGCCCCTCGCTAATCCTGCCTGATCTCCTCCCAGAGAGAGGGCAGGGACACTTCCATGCTTTGCTGAAGTAAAGACAGCCCTGACTGTCATTCATACCACATCTCCTCTTCAGTGCAAGGAGGTGGAGAAGGTCAAAACATTGCAGTTGCAGCTTCATGCTAACCATTCGTTCACCTGAAGACTGACTGCTTGCAGCAAAACCTTGTTTTGCATTCCATGTTTGTAAGCGGAAAATATTTTGTAAGCATGAAAATACTGCTTGTGAGTTACTCTGGAGCTGCTCTCACTTTAAAACCCAAGTGGCTGTCAGGGGGTCCCAGTTACCTTCCTTGTTTGCTGAAAGAGAACAGGGCTGACCCTGAGAGGATGACCACTTAGAAACATGAGAAACACCAGTCATTTTGAGATGGGTTTCCCTGTGTCCTCAAGAGTTGCCGCATCTAAACAACTGTAACTTGAGCTCTCGCATGTTTTCACTTGGATGCCGAGATATCCCAGAGCTTATTTCTGAAGCTCTGCTTTCCGCAGGCCAACTGAGGTTGCATAAAAGCTCTTTTCCTCACTCTCAGCCCAGGGCGAGGGCAGAAGACAGCGACAGACGGGCCTGAATTCAGGAGCAACACACACTTCCCTTCCTGAACAGTCCCTAGGGAAGGATAAAGCTCTTTCAACTTTCACAGTCCTCCCTTTTACAAACGAGAGACTTCTGATCTCTAATATTTTAATTCATGGCAACACTGAATCCAGCAACAGACTGATGGACTCACTCAAGGCAGCGCTTTTGCTAGTTGTTTGGGAACTTGTTTGCTGGATGGTATGTTTTAAAGAGAGCAACTGATCAAGTAAGAGGTGATAAAGACAGGAAAATGAAAACGATGAGGTAGGTTAAAATTGTGAAATGCAACAGAATCCAACTAAAGGAAATAGAGTCGGACTTTCCGTCTATTTTCATCTATTTTGTCACCACACCTGTCCTGTAGCTGGCAGCACTGAGCATCCCCTACTGAAGGTAGGTTTAAAGGTCACGGCATGACCAGGAATGAGGAACCACTCTGTGCAGTATTTATACATACAGCGAGAGAGAGGGAGGTATATGCTGATGAAGTCCTAGTGAGCAACAATCTTTACTGTTAAAGGACCATCCAGGAGAGTTAAGTGGAAAACTGCTGGAGACAGAGACCTGTTGCCATGTTCTTCTAAGACGTCAGCCTCCTATAGTTTCCACAGGAGCTAGCAGAGCAAGCAAAATGGATCCCATGCCAAGATACTGTGACCCCACAACTTTTCCTTTGAAGGCTGGCAATTCGGACTTGTAACAGAAAAAAAAAAAAGTCAAGTGCCGCATCTTTACTGATTGTTATTCGTATAACAATCGTTATACGTTACCAAAAAGGACTCTCACTTCCATAGAGTAGCTAGAAAGCCAGGGATCAGCACAAACCTGTGGGGATCATCAGGGTCACAGTTTGGTAGAAAGCTAGTGACAGCTTCTGCCACTTCTTCATTTAACAGCACATCCCAGAGTCCATCAGTAGCTAGGATCAGAACATCATCTGGCCCATGCTCGTACTGCAGCAGGTCATAGACTCTCACCTAAAACAAAAAAAAACCCAAGAGACATTCATGAAGGAAGAGACTGTCTGACCTGTTTGTGAAACGTTGCTGAGTTTGGCTGTGAGTTAGCAGGTTCGGCCAGGGCACCGAAATACCTCTCCCGCAGCACTTGCTGGGGTCTATCTCCAATTTAGCCCTTGAGCCAGCAACTCTCCCCAACCCGGCTCGGCACAGCTCAGGTGCCAGGATGGATGCAAGTGTTCCTGAGCAAGGCTGCAAAGCACCATGCTGCGTGCTGCCAGCAGTGCTCGAAGCCTCCCCCACCCAGCAGCCTGGCTCGGCGCGTGAGGCTCTTCCCTATCGTTGGCAGGACTAGTCATATGGAAGCTGAATAATTTATTTGATGAATTTTTGATATTTTATAATAAAATATTCACAAATAATTGTTTTCACTATTTGTCCAGATCTATTTAACTCTGACAGATAAATTGCACATGTTTGGAAATGCCCGTGTTGCCGAAGGTCTAGAAAAATGAATGTGATGCCTGAGGCAGCCACTACACTCAAGAATTATGCCTGGGCAAGTGTCCTGGTTTCAGCTGGGATGGAGTTAATTTTCTTCACAGAAGCTTGTACGAGGCTGTATTTTGGGTTTGGAATGAGAAAATGTTGATAATGTGCTGATGTTTTCAGTTGTTGCTAAGCAGTCCAGGACTGTCCAGCTTGTCGTGCTGGCCTGCCAGCGAGCAGCCTGGGGTGCACGGGAGGCTGCGAGGGGACACAGCCAGGACAGCTGACCCAGGCTGGCCAAAGGGATATTCCATACCATGTGACGTCATGCTTGGTATATAAAGCTGTGGGAAGAAGAAGGGAGATGTGGAAGGACGTTCAGAGTTATGGCGTCTGTCTTCCCAAGCAACCATTATGTGTGACGGAGCCCAGCTTCCCTGGAGACGGCTGAACACCTGCCTGCCCATGGGGAGCGGTGAATGAATTCCTTGTTTTGCTTTGCTTGTGCGCGCGGCTTTTGCTTTACTTATTAAACTGTTTTTTTCTCAACCCACGAGTTTTCTCACTTTTACTCTTCTGATTCTCTCCCTCGTCCCATGGTGGGGGAGTGAGCAGCTGTGTGGGGCTTAGTTGCCGTCTGGGGCTAAACCACGACAGCGAGTAGTTTGATGAAATGGAGAGAAACTATTTACCTGCTCGGTTACGTTTATCTGTAAGGAATTCAGAGGGTAGAGACCGATTCGAGATCTGCACAAGAGTGAACCTCCAAGCTTCTCCACACCGTTACAATACCCACCGGCTTCACCTCATCAGTCTGCAGCCACAGCCAGGCTGAGCACTGCTGCTGGCATCTCCGTAACACCCTGCCTTTACGGCAACTTCCACCGTCCTCTTCCCGATGAGGCCGGGGAAAGCGGGAGCAGAGGGGGCAGACACCGGGCGGACTGGCAGGCCATCAGCCCAGCCAGAATATGAGCAAAGGTCATGGTAAGTTTTTTAAAACGACCCTTTAGCTGGGTGTAACTGTCCCTCCAGCACACTCTGCAATCCGGCTGACAAACCGCCTGCGATTCCCAGGCTGCAATGAGGAGCCGTTAGGAAGCACTCATAGAGCACTTTAATTACCACAGTAACAACTACAGTTTGAAAGAAGTGTCACAACCTTGGCAACGCAGACAGGAAGAAACGATCATCTGTACTGAAGTTTGGAAATGGTGCACCTCATCACACGCCCTGCGCCGGCCTTGGGCTCCACTAACAGCAGCGGCAGTCAGGAAATTTGTTGGGATGAGCACTTGGCAGAACTAGAAAATACGAGCTGTTTTATTCACCCTCCTGGTGCATTCTCCCTTTAGGAACCACGAAGCAGGCAATGCACATAAAATAGCTGGACCTTTTAATGTAATTATGATTTTATGGGACTGCAAGAGTACTAGAGGGGAAAAAAAAAAAAATCACCTAGACCTCACTGCTAATCCTTACTTGTTCATCTTTCACTCAAAAGTACAAGAAGGTCATTTGGAAAATGTAGCCTTCACTTCATTATCTACAGGAGCAGCTGAATAAGGACTTTGGAGAGGATTAAAGTCAAGGCAAGATACTCTCTTCATTAGAGCAGATCTCCTTATTCTGACTGAGTGGGAATACTGTTATAGATCCCTGTGTATAGCACAGCTCTTCTCTCAAGCCCATTGCACAGAAACCAGTAGTTGCCATAGTCCCCATTCCCCAAAGTTTAGTTCAGCCTATAACAGCCCAGGGTTTCAACTCAGAAATCACTGGGGTGTGGGGGGTAAGTTGGCCAATACAGCCATCAATAAGGAGTACATGTTCTGGTCAGATTTCTTGGGTACGGGCAAATATTTGAGAAAGCATCAGGGTTAATGCTCAGGGATGCGCTCAGCAAGCACGCCCTTTGCAGGAAAAAACAAACTTCAAACATCAGCACTAAAAAAAACACGTCTACCATGGCTCTCCCACCCAGGCAAAGTACACAAGAGCCTTTTTCACAGCGTTGGTGGGGAAGAAGGCAGGAAACCAAGACCATGCATCACTGATTTGAATCCTCCTGAAATGAACAATCTTGTCTGACTGGGGAGCAGCACCAGGGTGTGTAAGAAACTTATCAAAGCCACCTGCAGCAAATTCACAAGTCAAAAGGTCCAAATCCTTGGTGTCACACAATGCTAGAGCAACACCAAGAACAGATCATTTGACCAAGAACATGTTTAGTTTTTTGGGGAAATGGAAAAGAAACAATGCAATCACTGATTTTATGGGTAATCTGGGAACAAAACAGTTACTTCCTCAAAGCAAAAGCTTTGTGAACTGAGCACCTCCAGAAATGGGTACCATTGCGAAGGAACTAGAGATCATAAGAGGTGCAGAGAAAGGCAGTGGAGTGAGCAATAAGGGATGCTAGGCTGGTACTAAGGCTAAGCAAAACAGTGCCAAGCTTACTGGAGGCAAGCTTGGGGCAACTTCAGGTAAGATTCTTGTATATAAGGATCAGGTAGCACTTGCAAGAAAATGTTCACTGAAATGCAGCTTTGTCTGTCTTCCAAATACTGCAGC
The DNA here is from genome assembly GCF_964289735.1 of Phaethon aethereus. Taxonomy (NCBI): domain Eukaryota; kingdom Metazoa; phylum Chordata; class Aves; order Phaethontiformes; family Phaethontidae; genus Phaethon; species Phaethon aethereus. Next base: position 37,961,844 of record NC_138575.1, read on the forward strand.
AGTAAGACATCAAGGCAGCCATGTCCACACAATACTTAAGAGAAAATTAAGCTTTTTCTTTCTGTCTTTTCTCAGATGTCTAAAATACAGCTGCAGGTGCTCTTAGGGTGTTGCTGACAAAAATGAGTTAATTTAGAGCTGTCCAGTCTATTGTAGGTTCAGGTTTGCTCACAGACTGCCTTGCCCAGGCACAGAAACAAGCCAGCTCCTAATCCTTCACTTTTCTGCCAGCAGCTTTGTTTTAGTTCTTATTTTCAGTGGGGGTCTCTTGCAGTAGCAACGCATGCCTTGAGCTGGACACGGAGCGGTGTGAGAGAAGAGCTGCCGGAGGCACACAGGTGGGCAGCACCACCAAAGCGCACGTAATAGATGCTCAGACCACCAGAGCTCACTGAACACCCACTCCACGCACCACATGTTGGGCAACACCCCACGTTGGGCAACACCCCACAGTATGTTCCACGCACGCTGTACAAAAAAGGTGAGGGAGTGTGATATGCTGGAGTTTCAGAAAGACAAGCAGAGATCCGGGGAGTTACTTAAGTGCCTGCAACAGCAAGCAACCCCACTGCCCTGTAAATATTATGTGACCGAAAACAGCTCTTTGCCTCCAATGGAGATTACTACTTTTTGATTTTTTTTTTTTTTTTAATTCCAGAGCCAACCTACCTAATGACCACCTCCTTTCCGTAGCTGTATTTCAGGAAACTAAACAACAGTGAGGTTTAGGCAACGTTCTGCCTGCGGCATAAGTTTGCACAAAGCTGCACGCACTGTGAAACAGTATTACATAGCCCCGCTCACACAGATGATGGCTGGCCAGATACCATCCAGCAGTGCAGCGGTTTCCTTAACTGGTGCTGCACCCTTGACAAATTTCCTATCAGTTCCACCCCGAATCTTCAGTCTTTCCCTCATGACTCGTTGCTTCTGCAGCCAGATGTCAATCCTGATAATGCCCCCCAGAACTTGTGTCCTCTGCCCCAAACACCTTGGGCTACCTGTGCTCTCTCCTCTGCCTCCTGTGCTGTCCTGACAAACTTTCTCACTCTTCAATATCTCTGAAGCGTCAGAGCAGCTGTCAAAGGAGCCCAGTTTGGTCACTGTACTTCTACCATCCACTGATGTCTGTCTTGATGTAGAGCAGCTGACCTGTTCACTAGCTAAACCTGACTTTAGCAACCAGAAAATTTTAAAAGCCAGCTACTACAAGGAAGGAGCACCAGGACCTTGTCAGCACAAGCACCTATGACAATAAGCACTGGGTCACACTGTATTTTATCCTGACTGGTACTTACGGATCTCTGCTGATAGGTAACAGTGGATACACACTGCTAGAGCACACAGCCACACATGACATCTTTCTGAACATGCGTTATGCAGTTTGTCACATAAAGCCTTTCTTCAATCCAGGTATTTGTTTCTCATATTGCTCACCTACATGCAGTCAAAAGCGCTGAGAAAAATGCTCTGGGCAAGCAACAGACAGCTGGGTCGGTTTTATATTTACATTTCAAACAGATCTACCCACAGGACAAAACCTGCGTTTGGCTGCTGAAAAGGACGGCAGCAGCTCTGCGAAGGCGCTGCGGCTTGTTTGCCAGGTTTGTTTTTAAGAGGCAGCCAACGCGAGTCCCTGCAGCTCGAAAACCATTCACAACAGAGTGACATGAGAGCCTGCAGCCACCTGAGGTGCTCCTCAGCAGCCAGCCCCGGGGGAACTGAAGCCAAACAACAGCCCACATTCACTCGCCTACACTACTGATCAACTCAGCTACTTCAATAAATTAAGCCCGTTCTTAATTGTATCGTCCCTTTTTATGCGCAGTGTTATCCAGCACAGCTTCGCTGGCAAACAGTGAGATCTTTCAATACCACCCTCCAAGTAATTTATATGTAAATAATAAAAAGCGGGTCCCAACACTGCTCCCTGCAGCACTCACCAATTAATCTCCTTTTAGCTTTTTACTGCCACCCTTTGTTTCCTGCCCTTTAGCCAATTTCCAGTAGACTGTGCCAACTTTCCACTTAGTCTGTAGCTTCATATCTTTTATATTAATAACCTGTGATACAGAACAGTTTCTCAAACATTTTCTGAGAAATCAAAGTGCTCATGCAAGACCATCTACTGCATTTATTATTTTTTTTAATTCTCTGGTAGACATAACCCTGAAGGACTTCAAGCCACTAAGGTGGATGTTTGCTTCTTGAAACCACCTTGACTCCCTTTGATCACACTGTACTACTATAAGTCTTTGCCTTGCTTGTTCCTTTAAACGGTGTAATTCCTAAAGATTTCTCCAGAAAGCAGATGTGAATCTAAAATATTCTCCTTTGACATATTTGTGGAGTTGTCAGAAAGATTTTACTAGCATAATGGAAGGAGAAAAATTCTCCTTCATTACCTTCTTATCATTTGCTGTGGTGGGTGGCTTCAGCTTCATCGCTGGCAAGGGCCAAACACTGCCGTGAAGCCACACCTCTCTCACCAAACGGCTGAGCCGCCATTTGAAAAATTTCAGGATGAAATTCTGCTTTTCAGCTGCAACAAGGCGGCTCTTGCTGAGCTTTGAAAAGCAGAATTTCCTGCTGAAAGCTTTCAAATGAACTGTTCCATTATGAAAAATAAATATTTAATTCCATGCCAGAGAGCCTCAGCCATGGCTAGCCTGCTTTGTGCTACTCCAGTTCATTATAAAAGGCTCAATTCTCTAGCGCTCACCAACCTGCAGAAGTCCTCCAAATCTGGTCTCGTAACAGCTGAGCCACTGAATCCTGATTACATTTGTCAGTCTTGGCTACATGACTTCTCCCATAGCCTGGCACTCTATCAAAGTATCATTTCACACTACCCTCAAATTACTTTTATATGCCCATTTCTGGATGTAGTCTCAGGGATGCTTACCTTTCCTTGAGCTAAATTCTGGTGGACATGGCATATCAGAGCTTTGTCATGCTGAAAGTAAAATAGTCTGAAAACTCACCACATTGCCCCCAACTTGGGAAAGGATGCTGTAATTATGGCACAGAAACAGAAGCCAGAGGACTTGGATCCTCTGTCACGACTCACTGTGCACCTTGATTTCCTGTGCCTCCCCTTTTCCAGGTCTGGAAACCAGACATTGTATTCCCCTACCTCTATATAAAGAATTCGAAATCCAATGCTGCACAAGGGCCAAATATGACTGCTGCTTGACGCCACTGCCTTTAATTCCAAGTGCCAAGCTTCCCAGATGGCAGCACAAAAAACATCGTTTCTTAATGCTGGTTTCTGTGCAAGATGCACTGTCCATGTATGGACAGAACAAGTCAGGGAAAAACACGAGGAGATAAAGCACTGGGGCTCTCTCTGGGAAAAGAAGGAAGAGACGATTAAGAGAAGGAGGTGCAATGGAAAGCAAGTTGGAGCATATGTTACTTCCTAATAAGATTCAGGGCTTTTTTTGCCAGTATCTCTCAACTGAGGCGGCTGGTGCTCTGTCTTTCCCCCTCCTGCCTTCGTACATTTCTGCTGAATTTAGCTGTGAAGGGAATGTGGAAACAAAGCCAATTTTGCTTCCCTTTTGCAAAGCAGTTAAGAGATCCTGAAACGTGGACAGCATATGAACTGGATGTCATATTCCAGAATTTGAACACGTACAGACAGACTCCACACAAATCAGAAAAGCCCACGAGAAGCTTTGGTTTATACACACAGACAGATACCGCAGCAGCAATTGGCAGAGGTGATGCTGCTGAGATACTGTGCTGCAGCCATTACATACCCCAGAAACACTGGGTCTCAGCATGCCAGAAAGAAAAATAAATAGGTAGAATTGCATCATTTCGCTGGCACTAAACAAATCCATCACAGTGATGAGAACAGAGCTGCTGCCTGCCTGGCTGAGAACAGGAGCAGGTCCCAAGTGAGGGATACCACACATTCAAAGGGCGGGAAGAGGGAAGGTACTGGGCTGACAGCAAGGAAACATAAAGAAGGGGCTGTCTGTAGATCTCCCCCTTTTTCTTCAGGGCCAGAATCTCTCATCACTTTTTAAATTTTTATTTGTTAAGTCTAAAAGATGTTCTAAGCAAGGTTAATTTAATAATTTGCTTCCTTCCTAGCAGTATTATGTCATTTGTGTATTTTCATTCTCTTGCACTGCTATAGCAAGCAATAAATTCAAGGTCAAACACTGTGTATGGTTAAAACTCCAGCAAGCCATTTAACGGCTCTCAGCATTTGGGCCATGGAAGCAAAACCTCCTTTTTTTGTGCTGTCATCAGATGGTTTGCCCTTGCTAAATATTTTATGAAAAATATGTGTCATCTGTTCCTTGATGTAGGAGCAGGAATGCAGTTACAGAGGGGAAAAAAGCGAGGTTTGCATGTTTCTTCTTAACGAATACATTTAAATCCCTTTGGAAGGCTTGATATCCTTCAGTACAATGTCTCTGGCGGTCAAAACCTTGAATTGTTTGTGGTGAGGCAAGGCAGAATGATGGAGGCATTTAAAACTATTCCAACACAAATACTGCATAATCCACTCGTTATGCCATCATTTGGGAATGCACACTGCCATTCCTGCCATTATTTGGTGTTTGCACAAAACCACCATAAAGAATTAAGAACTAGAGGTGAGGGGGCAGACAGAGAGAACCATAAAGCACTCTTCCAATTGCTCTTGGCATTTTCCAGCTTAAGAGTTGATCTGGTATCCTATGTGTAATGCAGGTTACTATGTGGAAGACATACAGTGCTCCCTTTTGGAGAACACAGATTTACATCAGCTTCTGTGAAGGCAGCATGATCTAGGCCTCAAGGGGAGCTAGAGCACATGAAGGTGGGGAGAGATGGGCATCTGTCACACTGAGCAGCGAGGCTATGGGATAACCATAGAGCAAGGAGTGAGAAGGCATCAATGCTCTGCCAGGGATGTGGAGCAACTCCAGCCAGGGCACACAGCTGGGGAACTTGGAACGTTCCTACTACATAGATGTTACTTCCCTTTGGGAAGGGCAGCATGTTACCTGAATTGGACAACAATCAGAATGGTCGATTTGGGAAGAACAAATAAGCACACTAAGAATATTTGTCTGTCTCCCACAAATCAGATAGTTGAACCTTAGCTGTTTTACCTCAGGAGATGAGGACAGGAAAGGTTTGATATATATATTGGAGTCGTGCACTTTCAGGTCATGGTCTCCCAGTCCTCGGGTCACTCCAATTGTTGCCATAACCCGAGCCTGGAAAAAAAAGAAAAGCAATGGGATCAAATCTTGTTACGTGCACTGTGTCAATAGGGAAAGAGACAGCATTCCTACTCCATAACTGCTACAGTTAGGGATGATTTCCCTTTTCTCACCTGGAAACTCTAGATTTAAACACAGTTAATCTACTTCAAAGCTTTTTACACTCATGGCACCTCCATTTCCCTCATTATTGCAAGCTTTGTATTTGTCCACATCTCAGCCTGTGTGCACCCATCTTAGACTGTGACCACCTGTGAGGGACGGGGACTATGGAAACCTAACCCAGTCACCTCACTGGAGGCATTCCTTCAGCAAGTTATACTGTTAGTAAACAGGTTTTATAAAAAGAATGAGGAACCTAATTACTCACCTAAGAAAGCTGCGGTCTCTTCCTATTGACATATTGCCGTATATTCCCTCCACCAAGGAAAAGTGCCAAAGGCCACCTTAAATTGCTGAACACACAGGTGATGGTGGCACTGACCACAGTGTTCTCCTCTGTGGAAGGCCGGTCCACGGCAGGTCTGCTGTTACCTCAGATCTACCACTTCCTTCCCCAGGCACCTTGCTCTGCAACATGAGCTATTTCCCAAAAGGTGCTGGGCTCTTCTTCATTAACGCTTCTGCAAAGATTGACCAGGCAGCCTGCCTCATGGGGAACCTCGCTCACTGCATATCGCTTTCCCCAAACTCTAGTTTAGCCACAACAGCTTCTGAATAAGAGAGCTCACAGCATCAATAACAGCAAGCAACTGACTCAAAATTATTTTGTCTCACTAAACCCTGGCTCCATAAGGCAATAAGAAAGTAAATTAAAAAGATGTGCATGAAACATTTTGCAAATAATTACAAACCTAACCAAATTCAAAGATAAGCTGCAGGTCTGAACCTTCAAAACTTGGACTAATTTTGAAGACCGTGTATTTTTGCATTGAGATAATAACCTAATGCAGCAGGGGAGCACTATTTAGAAACACAGCGAGCATACCAATATCGGCAAACTGACACCACTGAGTCCTTGTATTGATCCTATTGCTGCATCCAGCTAAGCTTGCTGGGATCAGCACTAATGATCTCACCGTTCTTAATCACAGAACTGGAAACAAAGTACACCCAAACGTAATGGTTCGTTTGTCCCTTTCAAGAAAAGCTATCAGCATTCACATCAGAGAAATTCAACAGTGAGTTCACGTACACTATCTGAAGAAGATACAGTTAAGGGGTGTTATACTTTCCAAATTCTGCCCTGATCCCTCCCCTTCCTAAATTAGAGTTTTGCATCTCAGAGCACTATTAAATATCCTCCTGCTTTGTCTTCAGCAAACATGAGGTATCTTGCTATCTTCATCCAGCTTAGTTATATTTTACAATGAAACCAGGAACATTTTAAGTCAATTATTTAAGATGGTCTCATTGTAGCCTACTTACAATGAAAGAAAAACAAAAGCAAACTGAACAGCAAATGACTGTTTGCTATAAAAATGCTTTTTAGTATGTTGAGCTCTCCCCTCCACCCCCCCAGACATGAGACTGATTTATGACAGAACCAAGATATTCTTTCAAGCTGTCAGAGCGATAAAATAAAGAGATACTGAGTGGAAAACACTGGACTGCCACAGGCTAAATTGAGTGGTAAACAGCACAGAATTCCTTCTTCCTTTGGTCTGAGGAAAGCAAATGTGCCCACCTTCTTGCCTTCTCCATATATAAGGGGAAACTTCAAGTCATCTTCCTCAATGGTTTTGTATGCCCTGTGGGGGGAGGACAGACAACATTTATAAAGCTTGCACTCAATTAGTGACCCAGTGCCCTGAGACAAGCAGCTGTGATATTAAAAAAAAAAAAAATTAAATAGTAATTTTTCCTAAGGACTCTGTCTTTGAACCAAGATGTAAATTTCTTTTTCTGTGGAAAGATTCTCCCTAAATAATTATCCATTTCACCAAAAGGAAAAGTGAACATGAGCAAATATCTAACATGCCAAGCTGCTCCTATTGCTTGCAAGGAACAAGAGGTGGACTGGAATAACATCCTAATCAGGTAAGGTATCATTGGCTATGGCTATATCATAATACAGTATCAGAAAAAAACCCCAACCAACCAACCAAACCAACAAAACCCCAAAGCCCCAAGCCCACCAAGAAGCTAACCAATGAATAGATTCACACTGTTAACATTAAATAGTGAGCAACAACAGGACATGTACACAGTCTAAGTGTGAAACAGTTCTCCGATACTGTTCTCACCTTTCAAGACCGCTTAAACCAAGACAAGCTTCACATACTGAAGAATCTTAGAAGGATATTTAGTGCTCATTTGACCTTGACTGCAACAGTCAAGGTTGTCAGAGATTTCACATTTCACAGCAGTTTTCCCATGGCCAAGAGACAAGAGAAATAAATGCTCGTGCTCTGATTCTGTTTACGGCATGCCTGCGCACTCTACCTTTTACACATCCAGCTGTTGACATTGATGAGGTGAGAAGGTGAGCAATTTTGCCAGTGAGAAAAAAAAAAAAAAAAAAGGCTGTCATTCGCATAAACCGTAGAGTGCCGTGGTTTGTATAACACATGCTCAAGCCGAGGTGCTGGCGAGCCTCTTCGGTTAAAGTACCTCGCCCTAGAAGGACACGCTTCCCTTCATACCACAAAATTGTCCCTCCCCAGCCTTTACCTGCACGCTGTCCTCCTCTCCCTGTGCAGCACCCCTGCCCAAAGCCCTTGGGGTGAAAAATCAGCGCTCCCTGTCGAAGCAGAAGGGAGAAGCGGGAGGAGGGAAGGCGCCGTGGCAGGTCCCCTGCCAGCCACCACCAGCCCCTGCTGCGCTGCTCTCCAGCCGGGCTGGCTGCTTGAGCTCTGGGGAGTCGCATTTGATCAGGTTTAAGCAATGTCAAGGCTGTGACACAAACCAGCAGGAAATTAAAAATTAAGGGTGAAATCCTAGATTGTAATCGAACTGCCCCCTGCTTCTCCAAAATACGGCATAGACCCAGGATCAATAAATGGTGCTGTGTTAACACAGCTATACATACTGCATCACCTAGGCAAGCCTCAGACTTAAAGAGAGTAGCAATAGACATTTAAACCCCACCTTTACATTTCCCAGTAACTACAGGTAGGGCCCATATTAGGGCTTGGGGGTGAGGGGAGGGGGAAGAAAAAAGCAAAAGCAACCAAAACATATAGAAGAAATAGTAGTGGAGGACTCTGCTTCCGTACTACAAAACATTACTATGTGTGAAATACCAAAACGGAACGAGGTGAGGTTTGAGAAACACAGTGGGTGCTTCATGGGAGACCACGTAGTCAAGAATATCTTGGGTATATAACCACGATACTTGGGCATCTCTATAAGACACTATACAGTGAAGACATTTAAATGGCATTTTGTACTGGGGAGGGCAAACGGACTAGCTCTTAAACCAAACAAAAAGGCACAAATCACTACATGTAGCCAGCATGATAATACTTCCCTGATGTTTAAACTCTGGAATAGCATTTTATTGGGAAGGATGAGTCAGTCATGGACTTCACTCTGGTTTCTTCCTTTATTTCCAACATTTCTGCCTCACTCACCAACTTGGATATTCTGGATTGAACGTGTAGAAAAAATTTTACCATCCCTGGCTGCTCATGAACATGTCCCAAAGCTTCCAGCTGGACCTATAGCGCTGGGAGCCCTGGAAAAATCTCCTTGAGGTGGAGTCTGAACTCCTTCCCACTCCTTGCATAGCGCTAGTTGTGCTCTGACACCAAGGAAAAGGGTATCAGCTGAGTCCATGCTGGGCATCAGAGTCAAATGACTAATCAAACCACAAGCCTGACAAGATGACAATTTCTACTGGATTTTCAAGTTGTACATATTTGTTCAAATAGCAAACAAGACTAAGGTGATGCGATTTAACTATTTACAACGCCCTTTTTAAAGGAAAAACCAAACCCATTCTTTACCCACAAACTGTATTATCTGCAAGATAACTACAAATACTTAAGACCAAAGCCCTTACTATACACTGTCCTGTAAGTAGCCAAAAACAGGGACCAAGTTTTCTTCCGTCTCTCTCCTCCTTCCTTATATTCTCCTGTGTAGCACCTCACACTGACTGTGCTTTAGGAAGATGGAAAGTAAGAAAGGGTGAAAAATACATAATTTACGTTGGCGTCCTTCAAAAGAATGGTCCCCACTGCCAAGTCCAGGATCTTTTACGAAACCACCATAAGGACTATTGTCCCTAGGGCCTTCAACTGTGACACAACGGTGTAAGGATGCTAGAAGCAGCCGTGTTGCAAGGGCTCAAGCTAACTTGTTTCATCAGCAGATTAGGAAGGGCAGCTGGCTAGCCTATGACCTCCTGAAGCTATGCGACTAAGTGAGGGAGGCCTGGAAGGCTACAGTGATTTGTTTTGTGGTTTTCTCACAGCAAAACTCCTCTTGGGCTCAGAACTTCGGTGTCAAGACTCATCTCAAACATGCTTTTTCTGTTGATGTTGTTATTGCCTGAAAAATTATCAGCACTTGAAAAAACAATGCTCAGAACTGCAACCGCAGCAGTGGAGCTGGCACAGACACACTGGAAAGCAACCTGAGGCACTCTAGAAAAGTACCTATGTCCTGCATTACTAGCGAAACAGAATTAATAATACATGAGCGTGTGTTTTGCTAGCAAGAGAAGGATGAAGGACAGCTTTTCAGCTAGCAGCTCAGCAACTGCACTGGGGAGAAGGAAGGAAGGAAGCTCTGAAGTTGGTTTTGATTTATGCCCTGTGAAACCTCCTGTACTTTGTGCGTGTGTTTATTTCACACAGGCTACAACCTTCTGGACTATTTCACTTGATTTTATGTAATGAAGTGTCATTTATACCTTCGTGTGTTGTTTAGATCGTGCTATATAAAGATATAATATGGCAGTAAGTATATCAAACACAGACATACGGAGAACCTGAGGGGGTTGTTTGGCTTTTTTAGTGCCAACATGGCCTTATTCAGCCATCTACGTAATTCAGCCTAGCTCACTGTTTTAACTAACACAAACACAGGGTTGCAGTTCTCCACTCTCCCCATCTTCCTCGTCCACATCCCAGGAGGTCTCAGTGGCCACCAGGGCATGACAAGACAGGTTATGAAGACAAGGCTACGCTATTGCCTGCTGCTCTGAATGAGCCTAAATCCTGTCAAGTGCTTCTGCCACGTAAACCTCTATTTTTCCAAATGGAAAAACAGGGGGGCAGGGGGGAAGTAGAAAAGGCAAGCTTGTGCCCAGCTAGATCTAGCTGCTTTTTTTTTCAGTTAACTTAGTTTCTTCTTTTCATTTCAAAAGAATTATGAAATGCTACTGCTGTCCAAAAATACTGAACTAGGGCTTGACATATGTACCACCCACAAAGTTACATTTGGACTCAGGATCAGCATTTTGGAAAACCGGGCCAAATCGCACCGGGAGCCAAAAGAGATGTCAGGACGAAAGAACTAGGACTGACATGATGTTACTCATATGCTAACTGGAATCTGCTCTAAATACATGGTGAAAAAATCACCAGAAGCTGCTAAATGCACAAGACAATCTACAGAAGTTGTTTCCTACAGTACTGAGGTCATTAGCAGTGCTTTAGGCACTCTTTAAATAAAAGATTATCAAAGTTACCTGCATATCGCTGGGTCAGAACTTGAAAAACTGGTCAGCTCCCAAATACAGATTTCAGAGCCAAAATCCTAGATAATTTCTTACATGTGTTATGCATTCTCCTGGCATATAATTTGTCCTTAAAATTGGCCTTCTGAAAGCACATGCAAATTCACGTAAGAATAGAAGTTGCTGATGACCAAAAAAAAAAATTTTTAAAAAAATCCACATTACGTTTTCTTTTACAGCAAACTGTGTAAGGTTACTGGTCATGAAAAGTGTTGTGTTGGCATCCCCAGGCACAACAGATGGTGGCAAAAACACAATCTACCCTGACCTGGAAGGCTCAGTTCTGTGAACAACAGGGGAATCCAGATTCTGCGATCTGTTTTTCCATAGCATTTGGCTTTAGAAAGTTTGTCCGTATTTCACATCTCTGCTAGTGACACCTGATAGTAAATTGAAAATTAAACCTGAGGAAGAGCAAAAATAATCATCAAAGGGCTTTAGCTTGAAACGGAGCAAAACCCACTTGTGGCAAGCAAGCAAGCAAAAGCACTATGGCTTCAGAAATGTCCTAATTCATACTGAGTACAAGGATGAAGGCTCTCCTTTGAGACAGTTTTGTGGATGCAGTGTACTTGTAGCACAGCTTTGCTACCACTCTGTAAAAAACCCAAACCCCAAACCCAGAACCACCTCCAAACACCCCCCACCTCCCAACTGTCCTGCTCCCCAACAAACCACCCCAGCTAACCAACCAACCTCCCGTTCCCCAAGCTCAACTTTCCTTGGTCATATCAATAGAAAACCAGATTTTAAACCTTGAGCAACACAAAACTTGATAGAAACATTTTTTTCCCCTCCCACACAAGGAATCAGTGGATTGGAGCTAACCCTTTGGTTAACAGAGCTTAAATCACCAGCCCAAAAGGAACTGTTTATCTGTACAGTTTATTGAACTACAGGCATCAAACCAGTATAAATGCGTGCTTACTACCAAGAATAAAAGATGTGTAGCGCAGGTTAGGCACAGAGCCACTGAAAATTATGCAATTTATGTCTTGATCCAGCCATAATTTTTAAAAAACATCCTTACACATATGTGCTTCTGCAGAGTCAGGATCTCTACATCCAGACAGCACTGTCTGATACTAAGTACCCTCTAGGTAGGTTAGCTTTAATGTTCCAGTGCCTCAGTATCTTTCCCCTCTTACTCATCTGACATACAGTTTAATGAGGCAAAACTACGATAAGCAAAGATAATAAAAGCACACAAACTATAGCAATGTTTGTTAAGAGAAAAAATGATGGCAAACCCAAGTCAATTAAAGACAACAGATGCATGTGCACACACACACAAAACAGTTTTTAGGGAAAAATCTACTCTAAACCAAGATACTGTCACAGGGTTTCTTTCAGGTAAAGAGGAAAACATAGAAGTTTTAAAACATATGTTTTTCCCAGAAAATTCAGAAAATCCTTCTTCTGAACCTGAAACTATATAACGCTTCATTTTGCAAATCCCAGCTCTCTCTACCAATCTACAAATTAAAAAAAAAAATTAAAATAAATTACAGTATCTCAGCATAACTTGTACACACATATGATTTCTGGCTTGGTCAAATCAGACTAGTACATGAGCTCTAGACCTCCAGGGAGCTTTCACTGTCCTGTACAGTCCTAAGACAGCCTGGACTTTGGAAAGGATGTATCCCCCCAGCACCATATACTCCTGTGGAAGTAATTCCTAAGGAAAAAAAAATTCTATCCATCTCAGCCAGCCCATTTTAAAGATCCAAGCACTGACATCTTCTCTCAGGCACCTCCTGGAACATGGCTGATTTTTTTAGTCCATTCACCTCTAATGGAGCATTAGAAGAAACTGGTGGAGGAAAAGTCAGAGGGAGGGTGGCCAAGGACCTAGAGAGGTCCTTGTCCAAAAAAAGGACAAATCAGGAAAAAAATTAACTGAGTGTATTTGTAAGTACCCTCCCTTGTTGCTTTTGTGCTCAGGAGACTGGGAAGGACAGAGCAAGCGTACTGTGAGTGCTTTCATTCACTGCTTGCGACCGGTTGAGCTTCCACTACCCATGAGTGACAGAAACGGTGTGCAGATATTGCAGCTGCACATCAAGTGAATCCATGTTCTGCAAAAGCCTCACCAGGCCAAATCTACTTTTTTCCCCAGCAAATTTGCTGTCTTGAGTGCTTCTTAAAGTTTACTTCGTCTCTTCTACTTTTAAAAGACAAACAGGAAGGTCTGTCAGCAATTTTCTCTGGAGATAGAGGGGTAAGGGAAGTGGGCTGTTAACACCCTATAGGCTTAATGCACTGTGATGGACAGAAAAAATGTTTGTAAATTCACGTTTTGCTGTACTTCTTGTTAAAAGGATGTAGTGAGGCAGATGGGAGAAAGACTGCGTGTTAACCTCACAGTGGCTGCTCCACACTTGCTAGCTGGGATCCTCTGGAAGGAAAGGAGATTGCTGTTAAGGAGGAATCATGAAGGAAACTCTTCTGGGAAAGATGGCTCTAGTGTCGGATGGGGCAGGCAGTGAGACACGGCAAGCAGAGACCTCACCATGCCACAGCAGTGCTGGAAACTCCAAGGAGGAGCAAGGGGCCTCTTCTCAGCCAGGAGCAGAGCCATAAGTCAGTCCTGAGCAGCAATGGAAAGAAAGAGGATTTCCTAGGGACCCAGCCAAGGTTATGTCAAATGTGTACCCAGGGAAACCAGAGAAAGCAGGAGCGGGGGAAGAGACTACGCCTCACCAGAAGGAGTTGTTTTTGCTAGGATTTTCAAATTGAAGATTACCTCATTTCAGTTTAGTTTCTTTCTGATAAAAGAGACTGGGAGCCTCTTTGCCCTTGCATACGCGGCACCTGACCTTGTGCCAAGGCAAAGCCCAAGCAGAGGTGCACAGCCATGCAGGGACAGGTCTCAGATGCACTGCTTCCAGAAGAAGATGCTCCCACAGGACACGGCTCAGACCAAGCTCATTCTTGTTGGGCTCACTTGGCCCCAGAGAGGCCATTTACAAAGAGCTTTACCCCAGACTTCGGTTTTCTCTTTTGTTGCAGCACTATCACTTGTTTCTGCTTTCTCTTGCCCCAAAGACACTGGCTCAGGCCCTGTGGCACGTGCGCGCCTGGGGAAAACAGAGCCATTCGTCACCGTCAGGAGATGTGCTGCACGCAGCAGGTCAGCCCTCGCCTCACGCAGCAGGTCAGCCCTCGCCTCCCGCTGCTCCTGCGGCAAGGGCTGCAAATCTTGCGAAGATGCAGAACATGCACGTTGCAAACAGCCATCCGCCATCGCAGAGCTGTGCCCCAGCCACCCAGGCACGGTCCCGCAAGCTGCTCCAGCTGCGCACGCTGAGGAGGCCCGGCCCGGCCCACTCCCGGCTACCTCGCCACGAGAGACGAGAGCAAAGACAAAAAAAGCAAGGCAAGCAGCTGCGGATTACCGTTTCTGCTGTAAAAATGACATCCTATCTCTCCCTTCTCCAGAAAGGCCCAGTGCGGCAAAGGTGGCCCGTAATCATTAAATTATGAAAATGTAAGTTGCTGGGAGGAAATTAATACCAGGCATGACTGGGGAAAAGGCTGCTTTCTTGTGAAGTAATTATGAAATTAAAATTTGATCTCTCCCTGGCGATTGTACAAAGGATACGGCTGAGGTCTCGAACACAACAATACAGCCAGGATTTCGAAAGCAGCAGCACAAAAGGTTTCACTAGACAAAAAAGCTCAATTAAAAAAGGGTGAGGAAAAAAAAAAAGAAAAGAAAGGATGACTTTTTGTAAATTACATGAATTTGCCTAAAAGGCGCAATCAAGCAGGTTATGGTGCAGGGTTTGCAGACTTCCAATTACTTTTTACAAGTTGGAATCAAGCTGTTAGGAAATGCAGCTTATCTGAATAAGACTAATAATGCTAAGCTAATTAGACCCACAGGCATTAGCCAGCAGATAAATTCAGGCCGGAAAGAGGGACACTGTCACTTTAAACACTGCCTTGGGATCAGTGGAAAAGCTAATGAGGAGTGTCAGTTGGGGCTGTTTTATTAGGTGGTTCTCCAGAGGATATAGCCCGAGGTTTCTGTAGCAGGGCTTCTGCGCTTGATTCAATAAATCAATTTATATTAAAGGGGGGGCGCAGCGCGGACGCCTGCTCTATAAAGCATTTCTGTGGCATTTCTCAATCTGCTCAGGCACTCCTCGGGCAGGCTACCTGAACGTGCTGTCAAAGGACATCGAGCCCAGCAATAAAAAATAAGATAGCGGCCGCACTGGCAATATTTGTTCAAATGAGCTTGCGCATTACCAAGCAAAACATGTACGTTGGCTCTCACCGGGGTATTCTGGATCCCCAATAAGTGATTAATGAGAGCCTGGTTTTTGTGAGCCGGAGTCTGAACCGCAGACAGCAAGGCAGGCTGCCCAATGAAAGCAAAAGGCATCCATCCCAAACAAAATAAAACGGCTTGAAAAGTGAAGTTGCTTTTTTTTAATCAGATGCTTAGAGGCTGAAAGACATTCCCTGTTGGAAAGAAAAGGGCAAACGCAGAGCAGGCTGGCAGCTTTCCAGGCAGTGGACAATATTGACTCTAGAATAAAATGGGTTTTGCTTACCACTCGCCCCAGGGCAACCAGCCTCCCTGCTCTGGAATAAATCACGCAGGCGGGTGATTCCCGGGCACGGGCTGACCCTCGGGTGCATAACCGTGTGCCATGGCACCCCCTCGCCGGACAAACGGACACGGAGCCAGGGAGGGCTCCGAAGCACACCGCGCGCACGGCAGCGCCCAGCTCCCCTGCCCGCTGCCGGCTGGGGCTTCAGCCCACAACGCGTGGTGAGGGCTGGACCAGCTCGGACCGTTTTTGGTGGGATGCTGCTCAACTCTGTATGCTCCTGGAGGGCAAAGGAAATCGCCAACAAATAGGGTCAAAAAATGGACTTGTTAGCTACCACCCTAAAATCAAGTCAAAAAGCTAAAGCTGTGACCTGGAAACAAGCCTTGAAAGCACTCCACTTCAACGCGAGCAGCAGAAAGGCCACTGTTTGCATTCCAAGGAGGAGCGAAAAATTAACTTTGCAACCACCAACGCTGATGCCAGTTGGTGGTGCCTTCAGGGTGCCTCTGGTTAAGTGCAGCGCTGTATGGCTCCTCCAGCCCCACAGGAGGCTGAGGGGGGAACCCTGGAAGGAGCCACTACGCCAGTGAGGGACACAGTAAGCCAGAAAACCAGGTTTTGGGATGGCGTCCAGGATACAGTCAAAGTGCTTCAAAGTTGTTCACACTGGATTTACCCAAGAGGAAAGAAAACCTGACCAACCGTGTCTTCGCTTTTAAATAAAAGGTGGAGACAGAGAATACTAACTGCACAGTCCTTTAAAGAAGCACTTATCAGGCCTGCTTTTTTCTCCCCCATATATTTCTACCTCAGGCTACCCACACCCCTTTTTAGCACTGGCAGCACTTTGCTTATGTGGCCACCGAGTCTTCCGTGATGCTTCTGTTGCCAGGACTTGTCAAAGCCACCAGACCTACCCTGTCTCCGATACACGTTTAACCTCTGCAAGCCATGGGCCTGAAAACGCCAGGCCAGAGACCCAGCTGTGAAAGACTGTCAGTAACGCAGATGTCTGCCAGCAAATTACGGCTCGAGACAGCTCGGAGGCTTGTTCAGCAGGAGACACAGCTCCTAAGATGCCTTGCCAGCTACAGTGCGCGTTTTGCAATGGTTGCTCAACCACAACGCGCGGGGGGCGAGGGCGCAGGAGGGGCAGCTCAGAGTCAGCTCTTACCTAAATGGGATTTATTTTAGATACATTTAATACAGCAGATTTCTCATCCCAACTGCCACTGCAGGGAAAGGAGAAAGGATGGGAGAGCTGAAGGGAGAAGGGAAAGGCTGGTTTCAAAGCAGTTACAGGCAGCTTGGACGAGTGATGCAGTACACATTGCTGGATCAGTGGTTGTCCTAATGCTGTGGGGAAACTTGGCAGCTCTGCTACCGCTGTGGGCTGTTGAGACAAAGCCAGTGTGGAAACTTCACATAAAAAAAAAAAAAAAGAGAGAAAGAAAAAGCAAAAAAAACCCCCAAAACCCCAAAAAAAGGCCAAATGCATTATGACAGACCCAAAGACAATAACCTTTTGTAATCCAAACAAGCTCGGCAAGCCAAGCTATTGTTGAGAATCTGAAAAGGGTAAAAACAAAGAAAAAAATAATCATACAGCTTCTAATAGAAAACACAGAAAGTACCCTGAATTTTAAAACAAAACAGTTCATATTCCTGAGGCAACATCAGAGCAGAGTTTTACACCCTCTCACTAAAGGATTCAGTAATAAGTGCAAGAGTGGATGTTTCTTCCTAGCATCACCTGCACCTCTGTACACGCATGTGCAGATGTCAACACGCAGTGAAGTCACTGACCAAAAACAGGTTCAGACAGTTGATCTTCTGCATTGTAAGTGATAAAGGTTTGGCAGTTTGTTTTAGTGTAGCAAGCTCTGGCTGGCCAAAGCTCCATCTAACGTTTTCTAGAAAAGGAATACATATGCTAATTCATACTCCATGATAGATATCGTCCTTAGAAATAAATGCAGAACAGACATGTCCTTGGCTACTGTGCCCTGATACATCAGTTAAATCTAGAAATTCGAATGGGAAGAAACTAGAAGCAAAACCCTTGAAGAGGAAAATGACCACTGTGAAACACCAGCCACCGCAAACCATCACCTCTGACAGCCCACCAAGCTGGAAGTCTAACGTCCACAGCCTCAACCATTAAAATTGACTCAGACTTTTGGATAAATAGAAACAGATTGCTTCTCCTCTGCTTAGGAGATCACTGCACACAATTTGATGGAAAACAAGACTCCCTGGGGCAAACACCCTGCAAAAAGAAATGGACTCTTATTTAGAAGTGCTCTGATTTAGATAAATGTATGGTGATAGAGCAATTCCCTCACCATTTTATTGTCCTGAGGCAAACAAAGAGGTAACTGATGCACTAGCTGTGGGATATGAAGCAGTTAAAAGATTCCGATTCTCTTATTCAGGACAAAAACGCAGCCCCCATTTTCCACTTCAAGCCAGAAGTCAAAAGGAGCAGCAGAGAGAGGTAGCCTCATCACAATCTCCACATGCTTTTGTTTATTAGCACAGGCCACCCCTTTCTGGGACAACACTGAGGTGAATTCAGACTTGAATTTTCAAGTCACACTAAGTATTCATTCCCAATTAACTGCTTACAGCTAGGCATATTTGTGCAAAACTGGTGGTAATTTTTACATTATTACCATATTAGAATCTGTAACTGGATCAACACGTGTCCCACACTTCAGGAAATTCAGAAAGATTAACAGGAAAATCAACTCTCTTCTCTGCCCTGCCATATGCTAGAGTTAACAGAGTTCACACACCAGTACTGAAAAACAATACATTGAATCAAATCTGCCATCCTTTTAGACTTACCCACTTCTAACTTACTCATTATTCTATATTTAAAATTTGCATTCCTTTTTATTTATCTTTATTCTAATGCCAACCAGTATTAGCTATGCAATAACCATTTTGAATAAGGTGAAGTTCTATGCACAGATTCACAGATGAGGTACAAACTGTTATACAGAATCACCTCTTGTTTTAATTTTTAACCATTCCAACCCTGTACGCATCCCAGCATCCTGCTGGTGATTTTGACTGGAAAAATCACAGTAAGCAGAACTTCCACTGAGCTTTTTGACATGGCTGTCAAGTTCATTTGGAACGTTTAGTGTGCAAAATAGTTATTTTTTCCTCTTCCTGCTTTACTTGGTATTTATCACCACCAAATTTCATCACTCTGATGCCCATGCCCACTGCCAATGCTGCAACTTCAACCATTCTAACCTCATTTCTTTTCCAGACCGCTAATCAACAAGGGAAATGCAAAACAACTCCCAGGAACCTGGAGAAACCCTCCTCGCCTTCCAACTATGGTGAAAGAATTCTGCTCTTACTCTCCTCTCAGGAAGTTCTTGGCCCATGATACCTCTGTAGCTCTCCCCAAAATTAGAGGGGGTTTTGGTGTTGGGTTTTTTTTTGGGGGGTGGTGGGTGGGTTGTTGTTTTTTTCCCAATAGCATCTCACATCTTGAAAAAGAGCTTTTGGAAGCCTACATGAAGCCATTCTTTACTGATGCCTTCAGAGACATCCGGGAGTTTAATAAGAAAATTCCCTTTGCAGAAACTGGGACAGTGTCTAATGATCTTCCAAATGTTTTACTGTGTAAGTCCTCAGTTGATCCAATGTTCTCATTCTGTTCCTATTCTTTTGTTCATGCCTGTAGCCTTTTTAAAATGTGAAGTCATCGTTCTCAGGGTGAGACTGCATATTTCTACTAGCAGCTGTTCAGGATGATGGACAATGACTGTTATTCCCAGATTAACTTTTTCTGCACAAACACTCCAGGTTAATATTAAACTTAGGTCATTATTCTGACATTAAAACATCATTATGTTCATGGTCTATAAAGTATGGGACAAATCAGAAGCATATGGAGTTGTAGTTGCATGTGAGCATCCAAGTTTCCAAACCTACAAGAATTCAGGCTTTTTAACCCCCTCCTTTCTTTTCTGTCCTGAAAGGATATTTGCTAAGGATGCTAAAACACAGAGTGGAAGTGAAGATCATTTGCATATATAGGGCCTTTGCCTTTACAGGTCACACACAGAGCACACAACAGCAAGGATTAGGGCTTCTCTAAATGAGTAGGAGTCACTTGAGAAGAAGCCTCTTGACCTTACACAAAACAATGAAGACATTTAGCCAGAGACAAAAACCTCATCGTTCTTCCTGTCTTCGCTTCATTAAGTCAATGCTGTTCATCCAAGCTTTTTCATTTTAGGCTGGCTATGACTTTTATTCAGATAGGCCCATCTCTAAAACAATTCCTCAAGGGTTACCCAAATCAGAGGTCAGCTGCACTGGAGCATGGAAGGTAGCTCTTCCCTTCTGCAAGCATTCCTCGGCTTGCAAAAGCATGATGGCCCAGTGATCGAGATTCTATAAAAAGCTCCTTCCAAGATAGGAAAGTTGTTTAGCTTTCAGGAAGATCCCCTGGTATGTCTTCCCCTTTATGTGTTTGCTCTGCTTTGAGTGCTCACACATTAGAACAAACCGACGTCCTTGCTCTGGAGGGAGGTCAACTTTTTATTTAAAACATTAACTTCTAAAAGAAAAATACATCTCAAGGAAGGATATACCTTTCCCTTTAGTATGCAGGTGTACACCTCCATGTTTGATGCAGTTTACACTAATCAAAGACATGTACAAAGCAGGCATTGGCTGGGGAGAAGGTTGACCCCATGCTGAGAAAGACACATTCTTACCAGCCAGTCATGTTGAAGTCACGATAGAGCATCCTCTTCCCAACTTCCTTGCGCTGCACTCTCCGTGGAAACTCTAAATGCGTGAACTCATTTCCCAGCAAGTGGGGCTGCATGTAAGCCTGTGGGCAGAAACCAAGCCACAGATACCACACAAACATCATAAAACAAGACAACATCTATTTTTAATAAAGAGGTAGAATTAGCATCCCTTCCTGCTCCCTTCCCACACACATTTCCCCCGACACCCCCTTTTTAAACAACAAAGACTATGAGCTCCATTTCAGCAAACAATGTGCACACACACCAGTTCTGATGCTGCTTGGTGTCTGGCAGCAGCCTTACAGGGGGCAGTCCTCTTGCCCTCAAAATCCTTCACTACTTCTCACTGCTCCTCAGCATTTGGGATCTCTAAAGTACACCTCATCCACTGACCCTGAAGGAGTCAGCAGCGCTTCATAAAACAGAACACATCTCCTTTTGTAAGTCAGCGACCTAAAAGAAGGGAACGATCAAAGGACAAAGCCATGGAGCAAGCAGAGACTTGGAGGGGTGCACGTGGAGCAAAGCTCAAGCTTTTTGACTCCCAGTTCAGCTAGGCCAACACCACATACAACCTAACATTACTACCACACTTTAATTTTCACTCTTGAGAAAAATGTTCCCTTTTACCTTCTTAGCGTGCTGCACCCCATCACACGAGACACTGCAAATAAACATGAGTTGCAGAGCACTTTATTTTCTTGTTTTCTAAAAAATACTTCCTTTGTACAGAATAGACTTTAAGAAAAGCAGCAGTTTTGTGTCACAACCGAAACTAATGTTTTTGATGGTGTTAACATTTGACTGCTGCTGCCCCTTCTGGTGTTGCTGCTCTGCAGATGCTGGGAGGCCTCTTGGCTACAGCCGTGCCTGAGGCTCATGTGCTCCAGAGCTGACTGTACTCTAGAGCATCGTGAGGCTCTTCATCCAGCACACAAATTTTTGGTTTGGATTTATACACAGATCACCTGACATGATAGGTTAATCCTTAAATATACTG
Organism: Phaethon aethereus; assembly: GCF_964289735.1. NCBI lineage: Eukaryota > Metazoa > Chordata > Aves > Phaethontiformes > Phaethontidae > Phaethon > Phaethon aethereus. The sequence continues at coordinate 37,983,122 of NC_138575.1, forward strand.
TATTTCTTCTTTCTGAAATAAATCTCATTCATTTTTCTTTAATAATTACATAAATAAGCCTTTCTCCTCCCTCCCCAAAGCCACATTGTGAGCAAGCACTTCTGAAGACACAGTCAAATTGGCTAGGGAACTGAAAAAAAGTTGTGTTTCTTAACCTTTCTGCTGATAACTCTTTTTCCTTATCCAACCAGTTAAGGTAATAAAGTCTGTCTTATCTCCAGCAGCAGCTGCCATCAGGGCAGACCAAATGAGCTGGCTTTAGTTTATGGGTTTGTCATAAATCTAGCGTTCATCAAAGGTGAGCGGCAGGAAGCCATGGAAGCCCTTATTGATCTACCTGGCAGCTATCATGCAGATAGCTCACAATAAAATATTTCCTGCATTTAAGGGCTGAGTTGCTCCCACTCAATTTAATAGGAGTTGGATCAGGCTCAGAACACCACAGCGCCAACCTTCCATCAGCTTGTCCCCATTCCTGTCGCCAGACATCCTTCCAGAACACACCTTGAGCTTGGCCGAAACAGGGCTGAGGGAGATTGCTGTGTGTAGCCGAGATTGGATTCTGCTTTCAAAAGGCAGCTTTCAAGCACACAAGTGTGATCTTGACATTGTGATCCCTTCCTGGAACAGCAGCTCCATCAAATTCTCTCTCCGTGTACAGTTAAGGGAATTACATTTTTTTCCTGCAGTCTACAGTCAGCCAAGGTTCCCCCCCAGTATTGTTTTCAAGGACCCTCTAACTGGATCACTGTTCCTCATTACAGAAACAGTTGAGAAGCACTAGTGACTGTTGAGAGGTCTAGTAGTGTTAGTCCAGTTGATGCTTTCCGTACTTCCAGAGCTCTGGATTCTTTATTTCACAGTATATGTAAACTTTTTATTTATTTTTTATTCCAGTCACAAAAAAGATGGAACATGCCTAATGATTTATTTGATGTATTGCTACACATTGACAGCAGAGTGCTGGAGTTTTTTTGGTGTTTTTAAATTCTTTCTAGTCTGTGATATGGTAAACAATTAAGTCAGTCTGCTTTGAAAGCACAATTCAGTTCACTTAAAAATGCACCGCCTACCTTGATTAAATCATTACAAACCACTTCTAGCTAAAGACTACTGCTGCCTGCCTACAAAACAAGAAGCCTTATTTAAAGCAAAAAAACCTCATACCTGACATCAAAATGAAGTTATTTAACCTTTAGATTATGAGATTACTTATTAGGCTGGATCACAGGTCCAAAAGAAAAAAGTTACAGGCTTTTAGCATTTTTCCCCTTGAAAACAAGAATTTTCTTTATTGAAAAGGTAAAGTGATAGGGACAGACTGCATTTCATAAAGATTTACTCAGATGGAAAGTCTGAGGTCACAAGTGAAATAAGATTAATAAAGCTGGCAGAGTTAGCAGTGGACTGCTAATGTTCAAATAAGATTTCTCTTCTGCAGCCAAGCCTCAATGCTTGATTTACAATCCAGGGATCTTAACTTGATTCTAATATTTTTTGTGTCAGTGGAACAGAGCGAAAAGAGCAATTTGGAACCTTCTGGTGCCTATGAACTGAATTCTTATGTGAAGAAATGGGGATTTTTGTTGGGGGTGGGTTTTTTTTTTTTTTTGTTTTGTTTTTTTTCCTGTATTTTTTATCCTTTTCTTTTTAACAGTCATTTTTGATGCTTCACTGGTGATTATACAGAGAGAAGAATATTCTACTATAAAACTCAACTGCAACTTCCAGTCAGGTTTGTCGAGAACTGTTCTCCATTTTCTACGAGGCAGGACTCTTCTCCCTCTCCACCCTAATCAAACTGTGCTGGGCAGCAGAACCAGGAAAAAAATAAAAAGCAATGCTTTAAAAATCTACAGATCTTTCAAGTAGATATACAAGCAGACACCATGAAATCCCCTCGTGATCAAAGGAGAAACAAAAATGGCGAGTGAACTGACTATCAGAATTTCATCTATGATGAGGCACTGCATTTTCCATTTTTTCATTTGTTTAGTCTCAATTTGCAAGAACCTCAGATGAGAAACACCATTCAGAAAACTGAAATTTAATAAAAAGATTGACTATCAAATACTTTCTATATTCTTACAAGGTATGTTCAGACAACATTGTTATTCTGTGTTATGGAACTGGAATATTTTCCATATTTTTTTCTTTCAGAAGCTATTAGTTTTTTGGCATAAATCTGGCATAGTCTGCATCATGTGTTTTTGGTACTCTGCCATTTTATGGCATATTTTGTGGCTGGATGTATTACATTCAACATTAGTTGTTTAAAATGAAGTCTGCTTAAGGAAATATTAGTCACATCTCTTTCAAAAGGCCATTTACTTCCTGCTGTGTTTCCTGGTGATCAGCAAAGCAAACGTGAAATGAAGATAAACCGAGACTTACACACTAGTATGTCAGTTAATTACGTGGCAGGGAACACTGCATATATCTTACTGTACCTCGGTAAAGTCTGCTGATGCCTTTTCCAGCTCCTCCAGTACGCACTGCTCTAGGACATCACCAGCACTAGCGGTTTCACTGTATTCTGTGCTATTTTCAGACTGCCATTTTCCTCTATGTCAACTATATCTTACAACTTTATCCTGTTATCATACTGTGCCATTTTCTCCAATATTGTACTACATGGGACTACCGCTCACAACAGCATGCACAGCACAATGCATCCAGAAGTTTTGCAAATTACTCAGCTATGTCATATGGACACATTTAAGCCAAACAGATTAAAACTAAAGGAGGTAGTGGTAGCAGGAAAGAGGGAAGTGGGAGCCAAATTCATCCCTGGATTGGTCTCTCCTCTTATGAAAGGCCAGGACCCTGTCCGTAAAACCACACATCTCTTTCACCACAACATCATGCAATGTGTCAGATGGCCAAAGCAATCTGATGCTGGGTGATGCAGGGAGCCACAAACTGTAAGAGAATTAAGATACATCTGACTTATAATTGAAGCACTGAATTTAGGAGATTTAGGTTCATCTCCTCTTCAGGCTTGGGTTACTCAAGCATCTTCTAGCAGATAAGTTAGTATCACTTAATCCTCACCTGAACAATGAAATAAGAATAGGTCCTCTTTGAACCCATGCCTGTCTGGGCTCATGAACCTTTGCTTGAATGGTGCCACACACAAAGAGCATCCATGGCTTACTGCCACTGATGGCCACCCAGTCTCTACCAGCAGTAAAGCCTGCCCTGGTAGTAGCAGTGCACCATCACTGGCCTGAGATGTGAACTTCTGGGGCACTGCCTGGCTACATGTGTGGACATGGTATGCAGTAACACCACGCTGACTTCACATGACATCTCAAAGTGCAACTTTGATAACTAATAGAAATACACCCATTTGCAATATGCTCATTCATCATTCACTTTAAACACGTTTTCCAAGGGAATAAGTAACAAAATCTGTGCCATTTACTGTTGCAATTTAGACTATCATGACTGAAATTAATAGTCTCCTCAGAAGATGAAAGGAAAATTGCCTCTGGCAGTTGTTGCCTGCGCAACTGCTGAATGTACCAGAGAAGTTCCCAGTCAATACTGGATTTTATTCTCCTTCGAGGTACACTGATAGGGGAAGCCAGGGCTTTCCTGGAGTAGCAGCTGTGCAAGCTCTCCTGCCACAGTGCTAAAAAGAAAAGACAAGACAGAAGAAATCAAAAGAAAAGTAGGCTTGTGAATTTCTGCCAGTGGAAGGGAAGCCATATGATGCACTGAACCTCTACAGAAGCCAAAGGACCAAGGGAATACTGGTGCAAGGCTTTCATGCCTTCCATCTTAAGTGCTCTCTGACAACAGGATTGATTGCCTTCTGCAATACTCTCACAAGTCTCCTGACAGAGAATTCTGCCTCTGCCATACAGCCTGCCTGAAATTTGCAGTTGTGTGCTGTCCTCCCACTGCAAAAAAAGGGAGTGCAGGTGGACACGGAGGGATGGCTATGCCCAGAGCTGTTCAAAAGTCAGAATGACTGGGTAGTCAACTTGTTCTTTTGAAGTTGCCATGCCAGAGGCCTATGCCCAAGGCCATTCTTGCATACGTGGCAATAAACCTTCATTAAAATGGGAGCTTGATATGGAAAACAGTTGTTTCTCCCCTCTCTTACTTACTCAACCAGTACTAGCTGAAGCACAGTTTTGTCTAAGACTAGGCTGGAAATTAGGAAAATGCACATGGAAGTTAGGGCCCAGAAAAGACGATGCGGATCCGGATGATGCCAGTTAACCTAAACCGACATCCTGTGTGGCCAAAGCAGGCCACAGGCTACAACCAACAGGCACTAAAGGCAGAGGAAGGTTCTTTCACCCTGACTGTGCTAACAGTGTCTCCTGCATCAGGAGCCAACGCTCAGCAGCCTGAGGGCTGTAAATCCACACTCTCCCTTTGCCTGTGCAGTAACTTCCCTACAGTGAACAGTATCTCTGCATTTACCAATGTGTTGGTTTTGGCTGGGATAGCTATTATGGGGCTGTGTGTTGGATTTGTGCTGGAAACAGTGTTGATAATATGGGGACGTTTCCACTATTGCTGAGCAGTGCTTACTCAGAGTCAAGGCCTTTTCTGCTTCACACCCTGCCCCACCAGTGGGTTGGCTGGGGCTGCACAAGAAGTTGGGAGCGGACACAACTGAGACAGCTGACCCCAACTGACCAAAGGGATATTCCATACCATAAGACGTCATGCTCAGCATATAAAGCTGAGGGAAGAAGGAGGAAGGCGGGGACGTTCGACGTTATGGCGTTTGTCTTCCCAGGTAACTGTTACGCATGATGGAGCCCTGCTTTCCTGGAGATGGCCAAACACCTGCCTGCTGATGGGAAGTGCTGAATGAATTCCATTTTTTGCTTTGCTTGCGTGTGCAGCTTTTGCTTTACCTGTTAAACTGTCTTTATCTCAACCCACTTTTTTTTTCTCACTTTTACCCATCCGATTCTCTCCCTCATCCCACAAGGGGGGAGTAAGCAGTTGGGTGTTGCTTAGTTGCCGTCTGGAGTTAAATCATGACAACCAAGTAAAATATTAATGCTAAAACGATTAAGTGATTTGCATCCTATTGTGCAGGAAAAGCAGTACAACATGTTTGAAACAAAGAAACTCAGCTTTAACTGCATATAAATCTAAAGTAAGTAACTTTCAGATACAAAGAGCCGAAGAGAGATGTTGATGGTACAACAGACTGATAGTAAAACCTGGGGAAAGCCCAGGTGAGTAAGAAGAATTATTTGGGATCTAATCAGCAATATAGATGCAACCTTTGGAGTATAATGTTTATGCCAACCTTGTAAGAAATTTTAGGTAGTCTTTTTTTTTTTTAAACGCTAGAGTAAAAATGTTACTTATGGAATGTTATGTTTGAAATTATCTCTAATTTTGTTTCATGCTCTTGCTGTCTCTCATGTGTTTTCTTTGAACATGATAGCCATAGCGCTGCATATTTGTTACATATAGAATTAAAATAAACTAACAAAGGTAAAGGAATTTTCCAAAGGAAAAGCAGAAATGCTTTTCAGATCAGCTGCTGTTTTCAAATAGAAGCCAGAAAGAACATCAAAAGAGAAAAAAAATCCCTTGTAGGCAATGCTTTATCTTGTATTTCCTACAGAAGTAGCAGACTGCCTAGACACTAAAGATACCTTTTATTTTAAAGGCAAACAAATTATTTTAAACATAACTGAACTGTAAATATTTATTAGGCCTCTTTTCCACTTGGTTCTCTGAATATGAATACTCCCAAAATAGTCTTTCCTCTGAAATTCTCAGCTTTAAGCCAGTGAATCTGACTAAAAAACAAACATGGCAATTGCAGAAACATTTAGAATTTTTCTTTAAAACTTTCCACCCCCACCTTCAACCATGAGCATTTTGCCTAGTTTCAAACCACAGTGCTTGGGCCAGGCTGAAGATAGGAGACACCTTAAGACCAGGGAACACCACTAGCCTTGGCCCGTCCACCTCGCATCAGGCAAATCTGACAGTGAGCCTGCCTTGGCTTAAGCTTAGATTTCTGAGAGTAAAAAGCAGGAGGCCAGAAGACGCACAAAAAAAATCTCTCAGCCACGTTAGGAATGATGTTTTGACAAACAGCCAACCAACCAATCTGACCATTGACACAAAACGTTAAAAAGTAACAAGATTGTTTGCACAAAAAATAACACCATACATTTTGACTTATGTTTCTTGGGCAGTTTATCAGCCAACGCAACTGGTGTATAAAGCATCCCACATCTCCTTCAGCTAGTCACCCTGCCCCAGCTTTACGGGTGCTGCTACACTAAATAAAACTAGTCTTTTGTCACCCATCCTATCCTACAGCTACTAAGGCACACTGAGATCATCTCTAAGGTGTGTATCTTTTCCCTGATCAAGATACTATTGGCAAATAGAATAAAACCCTGCAATATTGCTCACATGCACACCAAGAGCAGCCTATGGTATTTTATACTGTCACGCAGCAAACACTGGGATGGACTGAAATACCTCTATGGCTTGTTAGCTCTGCATCTGAGCTCTCATTATCCAACACGAACAAACTGCTGAAGGTCTGCAGCTGAACCAGGTCCACAAGCACAGCCATGCTAATCGATGGCCTTCACCAAAGAGATAAAACCCCTTTCACTGGGATTTGCACCACCAGGCTTTTCTGCACATTTGCTGATGGCTAAAAGATATACATGGTCAGTCACTGGTGTTCAGGGGGCACGTGATCCTTCACTGAGACACAGTAACTCAGTGACATGTGTCTGAACCTTAGATATTACTGGGCAATGCTTGCCACCAACAGCATCTGATTTGGTCCTCAGGTCTCTTACCAGATACTGAAGTCGCTGGCGTTCGGTCTCTGGAGTGAATTCTGAAGACATTGGAATGACTTTGCCATTTCGGATTATTATAGCCCTGTAATAGTAACAAAACATCATCAGTACAGAAAAAAAGTAGTAAAAAATACCCAGAAAACCACAAGGTACAGTCACACTCCTAGTCTCTTCAGAGTCACAGTAAAATAAAGCCATTTCTTTTCCACTGAAGCTGTCAGCAGAACAGGATAATAATTCCTGCCCTGAGTCCTTTAGGCTGGATAACAAAGTATATTTGTATATGCCAAGTTCATTTCAGAGCTCACAAAAACATCCAAGCAACAAAGGCAAGAGTTATTTCAGTTGATGTCTACAGGGTATCCTTATTAAGTGAAATGCAGACACCCAGAGGAAATGCTGCAGAATCACTGATTGTAGAACAACTCTTCGCAGGTTTTAATCCCAGTTGTGGCTGACAATATCTAAACTACTGGCTTCAAATGACTCATGCAAGCACTTTCCAATTATTGATTGGTCGTATGTCATGTCAGAACATTTCTACTCCAACAGCAAATGGAAATGGCAAAGCAAATCCTGTTTAACACAAATTTAACTAGTTATCTACTGAAAGATGATGGGTAAAGGCAAGACTATAGATCAGCCAGATTTCACATAGGCTTCTGCAAACGGCAGAGAAGAAATTCTCTCAAACACCTGCCTGTTGCACCTTAACAATCTGCTATGCTGCACACAAAATGTGGTATGATTCTGCCGTGGTGTAATGCCACCGGCTGAAACACAGTCACAAGAAGTAAGAATTTACCCAGTATTGCTACCGCATTCTGTGGTCATGTACTCACTCATAGAACTACGTTATCTTTCCATTATTTACGCAGCTCTGTATGGTATAGTAAGTGTAGTAATAGTTGGCGCTTTCAAAAAACCAGATGAGCTATGTATCATCCCAAAGATTTTAATGCCTGTTTTGGAGCTGTTTCTCAACGATCAGCAGATTAATTCAGCGTTTGGATAGTAGCAGTGTACCAGCTCTCCTCTTGAATTTGCACAGAATTCGGTGTAGATAAAACAAGTAACTCTCAGTTAGATTCCAATTTCTATATGCTTTAAATGGTCTCCTTTCTGTGATCTTTTAGTCCTGTTGATATGATAGTTACGTGCTAGTTTACGTCTGTTAATAATTTGATCAATTTGTTGGCATTGCTTCTGTGCCAGGTATTCTGATTGCACTGCAATGCAACCAACAAATACAGTAGGCACACGAAGACTGAAAACTTAACCTCTAAATTCAAAACACAGGCATCTTGAGAAAATCAGACCAGGTGCAAACCTGCTTGGTAAAAGTAGTGGCACTGGATAACTTTGCCAGTCTTCTGGATATGATACTGGACTAAAATTGTCTCTGAATAATCATCTACTATTGTTATCATGCAAAAGGAAGGAGCATTAACAAAGAGGAAAGGAACTGTTCACATTTCTGAGATTCACGTGGCAAAGAACATACAGGTACAGGATGGCACTAGAATGGAAGAGGTGGGAAAAGGCTCTAGTGATGAGGGGAAAACAGCCCTGCTTGAACAGGTAACAAAATTGCTGCTCCTGGACTTCCAGCACTCCCTTGCAAATAATCTCATGTAGAAATTAGAGGTGACAAGAGTGCAACGTACATACTGAAGGCTCCCACTGGCCCTCCACTACTACTATTAAAAACAATATTGTGTGCTTGAAATGAGACAATGGTGGTTGTGACTCATTAATTTCTTAAGAGAAATTTGTGCAGAATTTTTGATGGATTTTTTTTCTACTTTATAGGACCTGAATACATTACAGGCTTACAAAAATGCCAGTCCAATTAAAAATAATAAACATTTGCTGAAAATTCTTCCTTTGGATTTCTGAGACAGTAATTTAAAAATAATTAAGAACTCCACCACCTCTTTTCTGCAACACCACCGTTGCTTTTATTTCTGCAGTTCCTGAGGTATTCAGCTTTGAACCAGACTCATTTACTCAAAGACAGTGGACAGTTTTTATAACCTTTCCATATGTAATTTGACTCACTTGAGTAGGCCTCCATTTAAGAGGACTGTGGGTTTAGTACAAAGTAAGTACTCTGGCAACAGTCTAGACCAGACTGATCAAAGGAGCTCATCAGACACTAACCAAATTTTACACACTAGTTTAAAAGAGTCATAAGGTATCTACTGATCCTGTGCTTGTCTGAAAGAGCTCTATAAAACACACGCATTGATATAACTGCTAGCATGTCAGGCTAATTTTTTAATTATCCTTTGCTTTCCCATTAATCACCATTTCACAGGAAATCCATGTTTTAAAGACCACTCAGACCAGTCTGGCGTTCACCTTTTTCTTTGTGCACACTGACATACTTCCTCTATACGCTGATAGCTATCATTCTCACTTCTATGGGTAGCATTGGGCCCTGAGGGACTCACATCATATAAAAAGCAATTCAGAGGCAAGTGGGTCAACCTTTCATGGCTCAACTTATTTTCACTAGAAATTGCAGCCACCTGGGATGAAAAGCACAACCCAAAACTAAAAAAAAATAATGTATCTTTGCAGGGGGGAATTAAAGCAATGCTGTTGATACCTGATAAAACAGAGCCTCAGTTTTATGTTTTTCATTAATTTTTTCAGCAGTTGGACTTCATTCAACTTGAAAGTTACAGCTGCTCATAACAGTGAAATTATTTGATCCGAGGAATTAGACAGCTCTAGATATGAGTAACGAGAGGGACGCAGACATACATGTACAGGTCACTGGTCTAAATTCAACTCTGGTGGGCTCATTATCCTCTTACCAGTCTCTTTACCTTTCCACACCAGCTGCTTAGCTGTTTCGTGACATCAAAGGGTATTTCTGATGGGCCCAAGTGACAAAAACGGGCACATTCGTTGGCCGTCTCACTGGAGAGGCCAGGCGCGAAAGCCTGCCCTGGGAGCCACCCTGCTCCGCGGGACTTTCCCCTGTGATTGAAGAGGTGCTGAATCAGTCCCTAATTGGGGCTGGAGTCCAAACTGCCCTTTCCGTGACCTCGCAGTGACAGAGCTGCCAAGCACCGAGTAAAGGCTTTTCCCACCGAGCAACCTCCAGAGCCCGGAATTCAATAGCCCAAAGTCAATAACTGCTCACGGGGAGGGAGGCTGGCTGACGCGGCAGCCACAAACAGTCCTGCAACTGCTTTTAGAGACCCACTCTATACGGTCCTGCAGGGAAATTAATTTTGTCTTTACACTTCCTAATGGAAGAAGCAGCAACATGGCGTTACGTGAGCACTACTGCTTCTGACATCCGTGAAAGATGCATGTATGCAATGAAATACTGCTCTGAAAGCATTTAGCTCCCCATGCATTGTGGAAATATGAATGTATTATTTTATACCAGAATACAGCCATCCTATTAAACCGTCAGAAATAGCTATATAGGAAGCAAGAAGAACTTGAAGAGATGCGGTGCCCAGAGAGCATCTGATTCTGCCATGTTTAATAGTGACATTTTAATTTCAGCCACACTGGTGAAACACATTACAGCAGAGCCACAGGGCGAGCCTGCCAAAGGCTGCTGCCTGATTCATGTTTACAGGGAACAAGTATGTCAACACTAACCAAATATTCTCTGATGACAAGGTTGCTTCAGACCCATACTAATCATTAATTTTTATCACCAATGAAGCAGTAGTTAAAGTTTTTTGGCAGGAGAGGCAATCGGGAGTCACAGATCTGCAGCCCCCTCAGTGCATTGCCCTCCAAGCTCTATGGCTCCGATGCCCTCTCCATGCAGCATCATCCACAGCGAGCAAACAAACAGGAGAAACTGTTCTTGAGTCTTGAGGCCATGGAGACCATTAAGTCACTTATTTTGATCCCTTCTATAGACTTACGAGTCCTCTCCCCTCTTTTGAACCCAGCTACCTAGCTCCCAACAAACACCAACTACAGGATTGTACTTGCCCTTGCATTTCACAGATCCGTGCTCTGCTAGACAAAGAAAGTATGTTCACCTAATCCAGAGCTGGTAAATATTCATAGAAAGCAGGAATATACTGGGGGAAAAAAACTCCCTCAAAAACAGCTGAAGTAGCCTAAAATGGAAGAAGCAAGATTCTGATTTTGTATCTCTCTTTTGGGCACTTCACTGAGTTTTTCTGATCCAGACAAGCCGTGCCCTGAACAGCTAAATGCAGAGCAGGAGATGTTCCAGCGCCTCGGTGTGTAAGGCGGGACTGGCTGTCACAGCAAATCCTGCAGCAGACCACGTCCACTCAGTCACACGCAAGTGAAGAGAAACACCAGGAGGAGCTTAAAAGGCTGCATGTAAATCTACAGAAAGTACTAGATTTATCTTTTGGATTGACATAACGGTGTAGTCCATGATGATCAGCTAAATTCACATAGAACCTTAAGTATATGGTTATTTTCTATGTTCAGATTCAGTATTTTAAAACTCTATTTGGTGCTTTAGTATGTATCTCATTTTAAAGTATGTGGTGAATGAAGCAACAAAAGGGTAAATATCTGCCACTGTGTTGTACTGCTGCTGTCACACTCAGGATGTAGCAACAACGCTGGCTTAAGGAAAATATTAATGTATCAACTGCTTTTGCATTTTTCATATGGATAAAACAGTCACCTCTCCTTAAATCAAGCAGGGTTTGATTTTTTTTTTTCTTTTGTGGAGAACACAATCAGCTGAGAATTGCACAGCAGCCTTTCTGAGCTTCTTATGAGAAACAGACAGAGGGAAACTCATACATTTCAGAGGAAGCTATTGTTGGTTACTCTCATTTAATCATACAGAGAAAGAAACACTTTAGTGAACAAGGTCAAAAGTGTAATTTCACTGCTGTCATGGGTCTATTGGGATTCTGGTGTTCAAAACAAAGAGGCATCTCCTACTGTTAGGAGTATGCAGGGGACACCCTGATTCCATTACACACTTTTTCAGCCCAAAATGATTTGAAACGCAACATTAAACTGCACATTTCTACATCAGAGGATAAAAATCTGGTAAAGGTGACAAAGAGAGACTGTTCGGAAAACCCTTTTTGACAGCGTGTATCAATTCCAAGCCACAGGGAGGATGTATCCGTTTTGTCAAAAGGTGTTAAGCATTGTGGATTCGGTACAGATGAAGCAGAAGTGTCTGGCCTGTCTGAAGAGGTATTAGAAATGTGTCAATGGAAAAGAAAGAGGGATTAAACTGACAGAAAGAATAAGGCAGGGTTTTATTGCATTCAAAGGGGAGCCAAGCAGCAGATTTTCATTAGGTGTGTCACAAAATAGCTGAGGAAAAAAAAGAAAGTAAATCCTAGAACTACCTAATCAGTCTACATGGGAACTTGTTTACGATGGTAACTAAATGCATATATTTAAAGAAGCCAAGGAAGAGTAATGCTAGTGTCTGGTGAGCTTCAAACCAGTTTTGTTTATTTACCTTTTCTCAATTGCTAAGAAGTGAAAGAAGAAGTGATTATAAAAAGATTAAAAAGAAAGTTTCTCTCCTCTCTAAATACTAGAACTTACAGCCATTATGATTACTGGTGACTTTTAATACATCCAGCCCTGGCACCTTGGTTTCACCTATTACAAACTGAATTACTCTCACTTAGTCCATGCAGATTAATTTCTCAATGTTTCTTTAGAAACCAGGTGAACAAACACCTCACTGCACTGGCAATAATCATGGAACCATAGCGCAAAGCCTTTAAATTATTTCCTTAATTTTATGAATTAAGGCAAGCTGGGGATAGTGAAACAAACCATTATGTAACGTTTAGCTGGCATTAAAACAGGTCCCAGCGATGACATATACATCACCATAAAACTCAAGAGGTGAAAGCAGCAACCCTCAGCAATACCAATGGAAAAAAACCCTGGCTGCCTCCCACCCGTAATACCCAAGAGATGTTTAAAAAAATGCCCCAACTCCTACTCAGCATCACTACCAAGAAGAAAACAAGCAAGCCAGGGAGGGGGTAGAGCCAATGAAAATTGCCTCTGTCCTCATTTTCCATCTACTGCCACTCAACAGTCCTGCCACCCAGGTTTCTTCACATTTTTCAGTGCAAACATCAGGCTGTCTATAGAAATACTGTGACAGAACAGAAACACTGGACCATTTTTCTCTCATCCAAACAAAGCCAACATTAAGAAGGAACGCACTCTCCCTGCTTGTGGCTCTTCCTGTGACAATGCAGCCTCACTGAGTACACCGAGGTTAAAGCAGGCTGCTCCGACACATTCATTCATCATCACTTGGGGGGAACTTCAGCTCCCTCAAGCCAATACAAGGTGCGAGAACTTGCCTGGGTGAAGCATTGCACAAGGGCAAGGTTAAAGTAATTTCCTACAGGAGTGTGTTTCGGCATTTCCTGCAGGAACAATGAAGAACCTTCCCAAACTTCTGCTAAGCCCTTCTGCAGACTGCCAGCCACGTTGATTGCTCCGAGGGTTAACATCTTGGCAGCACAACCGCTGAGTACAGCCCTGCTCCGGCAGGAGCCAGGTGTTCCCAGGCATTTCATTCAAGGGTCTCTTTTCATGTCCTCGCACCAGCATGGAGCCAAGTGTGCTACACCTCTCCTGTGGAAACACGAGAACCTCCTCCTGCCTTTGAAAAGAACCAGGGAAAGAAATTATGAAATCCAGTCCCTGCAATAAACCCTGAAAGTCGTCTTTCAGAGGCACCTACAAGCACACGAGCTGTTCCTGTGCACACATGTGTAGAGCTTTACTGTTTTCAGCTACCTGACTCATTCATATTTACATTTCTAATGCTTATTTACAATATTTATTCTGGTGGAGAAGGCCTTTGGGCAAAATGAGGCTGCTGATATACTCTAAAGTCACTATTCTGTTTTCACTAAATGGATTATTTTTAATAAAAGGATCACAAATAGGCAAGTAGAAGCTGTTTCTCAAAGCAAAATAACATCCATAGATTTTCACGGAAGGGCTGACTTCTCATCTACATTAGCACCTGAGCCAGTCAGCATCTTCCTTACTGCCACCAAAAATATTAAAATCTGAATTTTTTAGAACTGATCTCACATTCCATCCCATGTATTCAACTAACAACTTAGTATGCAGCAGTTAAAGGGATTTTCTACTCCTGGCAGCCTCCTTGTGCCGTATATATTGCATTCAACAGCGAGAAGCACTTGGCCATCACCAACACTGTAACTAAATTGCTTCAGTTGTTTCTGCATCACTACGCACTCTACAGTTTCAAATTAAATATAATACTGAGCTTGCAGGTTGTCCACAGAGGAGATAGCTTGCAGAAGACACATTACCTGGCCATTTTTGACCCCAGGAAGTGCATGCTTCTAGTTCTCGGTGCCTCTTTGGTGGGCTGCAGCTTCATTCCCACGGGACACTCCCGTGAGCTCCCTGCTCTAGTTTAGCTCCTCAGGTGTATTGCTTGTCTGATGCAATCTAACTACGGAGTTATTATTAGCAGCTGGCTTTATTAACTTCATTTCATTTTAGGGATAATTATGGATTTTTTTTTTGTGTACTCCCACCCCATCACTAATGGGATGGCACTGGCTATCTGTATGTGATTTGTTTGTTTCATCAGGAAAGTCACTTTTTGCTATTGAACCAGTGGTGACTTTATATGTTCACCTATACACTTCTAATATTTTCTACTCTGATTCCAGTAGCACTAAACCAAAAGCCAATGAACTAAACTAAAATGCTCTGTAATTAGTTGTGTGTACTTTCCTGTTGGTTTACATCTGAACCCACCAATCTCTCAGAGAGGACTTCAGCTGGCAGCTAGAAAGCTATTGCAAGCCAGTTTATAGTGACACTGCTAGCACACAAAAAATGGTTCCAGCATCCTTAGATTGGAGATTTGCTGACCTCATGGGATTCATTTGCCCGTGATGATTTCAGTGTGATCTTCATAAGAAAACAGCCAAGTCCAGGGTTGCAATGATGATACACCATTGCGTTTCTGTATCACGGCTGAACAACGTGCCACCAATTACTCAGGCTGTGCCAGGGAAATGAACAAAGAAGTGCAGTCACGTCTCTGCAACCAGCTCTGAGCCTCAGGACTGGTATCTGTGGAATCAAAGTCTTTTTCCCTGCTGTCCAGGATATCGTATTCATCTCCAGGACAAGTTACTATGGCAACTAAACCTGGGCTTAGTGGATGAAGGCATCGCTGTGCAAGTCAGTGTTTATTTTGCCAGTAATACGGCTGGGATATGGCTGACCACGTAAGACAGAAGCAGCACAGATTTGCCCCCCACTTCCCTGCTCTTCAGTGTCTTACCATCGAGGAAGTCAGAATAGCTTTTAGCACCTAAAGCATCACATCTTCTTTGATCTCAGCTTTTCTGCTTAATTCAGTGGCAGTTGGGAGAATATTGGAACAAGCTGGACCGAGAGGTAAAAGCAGACTGAAAGTCGCACCCTCTGCTTACTCTGCATCGGTGAATTTTTACCCAAGCCCTGCTTCATTCACCCATGCAGGACCGACAAGGGAGCCCTTGCTAAAAGCCCCAGGAGCACGGCTCAAGCTGCATTGCTTGCCTGGCAAGCTCACTGAATTCAGGGGATGAGAAAAGCTTTCCAACACAGCAAAGACTGCAGCAGACTTGAAACATCCACCAAGCAGACCTAGGGTGCTCCCCTTGGCCCTCCTCCCATAGTACAGGTGGGAGCTAGAGGTCTAAGGTGCCCAGCCTGCGTGGTGTGCCTTGGCCCTGGCCCCGTAATTAAGAACCTGCAGGTCTCTCTGTGGTCATCTACAAAAGCACAGATTAAAAAGACAGTTTTGAGCTTAATGCACTGCACTGTGAGATCAGGATTCTGGTATACTTGCTTATACCACGAGCTGTCTCTATTAGAGGTCACAGGCTCTTTATGCATCAGTAAAGTACTGGTAAAAGAGTGATCAAAATTACATCTTAGCATCCTTTGCCCATCTTCCCTCAGACACTACAAGCTCTACAGGCTACACATGCAACATACATGCAAAGATGTTATTACAGTAGGAACTTTTCCTTGGTCAGTGCTTATATTCACCAATAAAAAAGGACAGCAAGAGAACCTTTACTTGCAGCAGCAGCAACCAACTTTGTCTGGCTTGATTAGTTTGTTTTGTTGTTGTTGCTTTGGGTTTTTTCTTTCTCTCTCTTTTTTACTTTTTTTCTTTTCCCGTTTTAAAGGCTGAAAACTTATAAGAATTAACGTTAATAGAATTCACCACTCCTGGAAACTAATACCAATGAACCGTGACTTTCCAGTTTACTGAGATTACTTGAATAGCCAAAATTCATCTCCTTCCTCATAATCTGGAACATAAGGACTTCATGGGTAGATGATGTCTGTGCGGTTAGGACCACGGACTTAACTGAATGTACCACTCAAAAATGTTTACAATAGCTTCAACACGGGCTAAATTGCCACAGACTTTGCTAAGGCATACAGTGTCCCAGGAAAAAACAAGAGTTTGGAGAAGAGGTAGGACATTCCTTTTGTCTTCAAAAGCCTATGAATCTTTACTGCCAAATAAATCGTTTCTGCCAAGTCAATGCTGGAAACGACGTGCCAGTACCCCAGAACTTGTCATCCACCGGATTGCTAGAAAACGTTCTTCCTCATCACTGCACTTTGAGTGCAATGACTTATTTCTGATACAACACCTTTTCTCCACACCTCAGTTAAAGTGTTTCCTGAAGTGCCTCCAAAAGCTTTACCCAGCACAAAATCCTGCAATATCTGAAGTTGCTGCTGTTCCTATGAATCCTGTGCTCCTGCTTCTCCCTGGAAGGAGGCCAGGCAGGAGAAGGGAAGCAGAAGTGCCTTCTGCAGGCCTGCAAGTCAGACTTCCAAGGAAAAGAAGCAAGGGAAAGAAAGAGATGGGACTTGGCTGTATCTCCTGAGTTCACACTCACACTGAGATGCCATGCTCTTTTCCAACATTTTTTGCTAGACAGGACCAGACTTCTCCACCTACCAAACTGCAGTCAGTGAAGGAGAAAATGCGTTGTTTTAAAATTCAGTCTCTCATCACTACACAGGCTCCTGAGCTGACCAGGCTTAGGTCATCTCTTGCCCTGAAATGATCAAATATTTATTATTTTCAAGTGATTCTGTCAAAGAATTAATAATAATCTAAAAAGGGGATGTGCACATAGATTGGCCAAAATACAATCTGTAAGTGTTACTCTCGCCTCCTGGGACGCATCCTTTCAGGATTTGGAGGAATGAGAACTTCAGAGGATAAATAGGAGTCAGCATGGATTCCATACTCCCAGGGTGAAAAGGGCCTACACGTGGTTCAGAGATTTGCAGCTCTTTTTGTCCCATATTTAGGAGGGGACAGGAAAAAGAATGCTTTTCCAAATACTGGAGACTGAAGAAGCTTTAGTAACTGAGTTAGTCCTTCTCTAGAGACCTCTAAGTACTAAGTACGAAGCACAGTTATTGTTGTTTATGCAGTCACGGAGGTAAGGAGACAGAGAAGTCTTGGGCACTCAAGGAAAACGTGGAAAACATACAACATTTAGATTAGAAGATGGGTAGTTAAGAAAATCAGAAAATTAAAGTTTCTTAAAAATACTGTAAGCCAAAGACTAAAGCAAACTATCTCTACAATAGTAATATACTAGAACACTTTCTGGTTTCCATCCTTACACAGTGTTAGCGCTTCTGGCAAAAATGCTGGACTGCCTTGAGGAAGAGGTCAGATACCAATGAGCCATAAAAATGGGTCAGAATCATCAGTTCTGACTTCCCAGAAATTCTATTTAAGCTACAGTGCCAGTCAGCAGATATGTGGCTGTTTCCATGCCTCTCTCATTTACTTCATAAAAGCAGATTAACCCCCCCCGATTTTGCTTCCTACAATGAGAACTATGCACGAAAGAAGCAGCTGACAAGGACCGTGACACAGAAGAAGAGGTAGTATAAATGTAGTGAGATCCAACATAAGCAGCAAATCCAGAAAGAACTGAAACAGTAAACAACAGCAGAATTCAATTTTCAATTCACTATTTTATTACATCTGGGAATCTGAAGCACCAATGAAGTTGCTTAACCTGTACCGAGATGAAAGCACCACAAAAACATTCACTCAACAAGCTCCTATCATTTAACAATCCCAAATGCCTTAGCATTAATTCTACACTTGCAAAAAGGAGGAGAAAAATCTATTCTGGACATGAGGATATATGTTCAAGCAGAGGGTGAATATGCCCTGAAAACATAAGCACAGGGGTGCAAAAGCAAGGAGGCAAAAAGATGATAAAAAAACCTGATGAAGCAAAGCAAAAAAATCCAGTGATCCTGCGAGTCTGTGAAGCCTCCAAAACATCAGGCTCTTTGCTTTGGTCCCATCTTCTGCCAATAAATCAAAAAAAGCCCAAGAATCCATCTGCAGATTTAGCGAGTGTTTCAGGGCCTATGGAAAAGTCAAATCAACTTGTGGTGTTCTGCTTCTCGTATAATGATAAAAGCACAGCTACCCTACATGGCTCCAACACAGCACAAAATGGCAGTGCCTGCAGTCTCTGAGCAGCTCTTCAGCCAGACAACATTAAAGACAGAAGAACACTCGTGCCAAAGGTAGTTAATATAATCACATTGCATTACAGTCACTGTAGTGATACTGGGCAAATGTTATGTTGCATGAGGCTATACAATAATTGGGCAGTAATCAGTAAAAACATTAAGTCCCTGTTTTACTACTGCTTCATCACTAGCTATAAAACAACATCCTAATAAAGAGCATAAAACTAAAAAACCCTGAGATTAACAAGGCTTGTTATGGCCGTTTAGAAGTAAAAGTCACTTTAGCAATATAAAATTGAACAATACTATTTAAAAGAATGAGCAGAGAAGATTTACTATTCCTTATTAAAAAAACCCAGCAGCTATTCAGAGGGCCTGGCCTGGTTACCACAGTGTATATGTCAAACTGGTAAGCAAAGCACAGCACATCCATGCTCACCAATAAGCACTATATATTGGATAGCTGACTATAGCACCATCAGTCCCTAATTACACAACCTTGCATAGACAATCCTAACCACTGAGGGGAAGAGAGAGAGAGATAAACATTAGAAAAAGCTTTGGACAACATTCAGACATGAATTTTGACTGTACAAGTAGGTATATTTATGGCAGAGTCCAAGAATGATTAGACAAGCCATTAGAGAATCAAAGTGCCTCCCTCCAAGTTGCTTTTAGCGGGCTCTAAATACATCACCTCATTTTTAGTAGGGTTCTGGTATCATGTGCAGTTAACGTATAATTATTACAGAACTGTGATTGCATCGTTAGCAGAAGTTTAATTATATCATTGACATTAGTGATGCCATAACATCAAGCTCAATAATAGTTCATAACAAAACCTACAATTAGCACAATTTTTCCTCCCTTTTACACCAACCAAAAGCGTTCAGCTTGGAGAAGCCTAATAGTCCATACAGAGTGAGCTAGGGCTGAACCTGAAAGGATTGCTGGCTGGTAATTTAGTAATATGGTAATTAAAGTCTTTTCATGATGTAATTACACATCAACTACAAAAGGACAGCTGCTATACAACACTGCCAGGGTACGTGGCATGAAATGATTAGATTTGAGAAGCTTTGGTGGTTAAACTGAATACCACAGACATAAGTCTGAGGTATAGCTGGCACCGCATAGCACATTATTATTCAAGTCTCACACTTGGTGTTTCCTTAGTCTCATTGTGATAGTAACAGTTTGTTGTACGTACCTTGGTCCTGTGACAGCAGAAGCTGTTCAAAACCCACCTTTAAAAGCTTCAGCTGTTTTGAAGTTGCCTGGAATTAAAAGACCTAACCTTCTTCTGGGCAGAGGCAGTACAAATTAGGTTTGCATGAACTGAAAATGTTTGTTTCCCACCCCTGCAGCACAAAACCTCCTCTCACAGACTCTAGCCTGTGGGAAAAGTAGCTTGATTTATTTGTAGGCTTTTTCCTGTACAGAAGCAAAGAGGGGAGAAGGAGAATGACGACAGAGAAGAGGCACAAACGAGTACGTGAACTCAAAGAAACTAAAGCTTGACTGAAGAACCGAGGGGTTTGGCATCTGGTTCCAACAGCAACAGGCACAAGTCCCCTGTCTGGGTGAAAAAACAAACCCCACCCTTCTCAAGCACAGACAAACATTTTTTTAAGTAGTTTCCTTATTCTTTTTCTCACCATCCTCATTTCTATCCGTACAAACCATGAAGCTGACCATGCAAGGCATGAGACAGCAAAAAGGAACACATTTTTCCAACTAACACGAATAAAACTTCTTGGCTACATGACTGGGCTCTTAAAAATACAGGAATGCACTGTGCACCCTGGCAGTAGGGACAACCTCAGAGTTTCTTTTCTAGTCCTAAAATGTCCTTTTACTGATGAGGAGCAACTTAGATGTTTCGCAATAGCGGTTTTTCTCCTGTTCTGAAACATGAGAAGAGGGAATTTGGTGGGAGAGGCGCCCAGATCAACTGATCGTCTACACTTTAAAGCTTTTATTTTCTTGAGCTCTGAAAATATAGAAGTGAGTTTATTTCTAAGTGAAAGATTTTTGGAATCCAGAGAATTCTCCTCAGCATGCAGAAGGTTTCTATGAGGCCCATTTGCAAAGTGCAAAACCAACCTATTTTGGATCTGCAGGGACCTTGTTATCTACAAGACAAGAGGAATGAATAGAAGAATTTGAGTCCTAGCTCAAACAAGACCCAGCCTTGCCAACGGCTTTCCTTCTAATTCCTGTTCTTCCTGCTTTTCTGCAGACCTGTTTTTGATGGGCTTGATGAACATTCACAGTCTATTGAAGACTTAGTGGTTTTATCTACAGTGGATGCTTGGGCTAACTCAGGATCACCAACAAGAAGTTTCTTCCCGTTGGGTATCAGAAGCTGCTCTTGGGAAACACATGAGGAATCCTGGGGGAACTGGGAGCAGCCAGTCATTTAAGAACAAAGATCTCAATTACTCAAAAGTAGGTCCTGCATGGCCAATTTTACACAGCACACATTTAAGAGACAGTAAAGCAATTTAGCTAACCCAATGGAAAAGACTCAACTGTACTTCAAGTACAATAGCACGGGAAATCAGGATTATTTCTAATTCAATGGCAAAAGAGATAAAATTTAGTGCAGCTAGTGGTTCTGATGACTAGATAGGTAGCCTACTCAAACATGTTTGCAGCTACTCTGTGAGGGCTCATTTGACATGAAAAAGATTCAAATGTCACTTGTCAAGAGGAATTGGGCGAGCAATTTGCTATATAAACAGCAAATTCAGCTTATTAAGAACAATCACCAACATGAAAAGAATAGGAACTTTATGCACAAAGGATTTATCTGACTTTCTACGCAGTTTAAAATGGCAAGAGGCAACAAAATTGTTAGGTTTAAACTACAAAACCTTTTGCAGTTGACTGCTGTGTCTGTAAATACATTGTGCACATAGTGCAAAAAATTAACTGTGTGTGCACAAACCTCAAACATAAACGCATAACTGTATCAGTCTTCACCTAAAGACAACATGGTTCAATACCTTTGCAGACTTTCATTCCTCAGCTGCTAACTACGAAAACACAACAGCAGTCTGTATCATGCCGGGAGCTATTGTCCCTAGCCTGTTTATCCCAAAAGAAACATGTGAAGGTCTAAAGTCTTGCAAGAAGAACCTCATCTCCCTCTGATGGTGATATGTGTAGAGAGAGAAAGAGAGAAGAAACGAATGCAAGTGAGAGATTTCTAGTATGCTCCTAGCTTTAGCTAAATCAGAAGACAACGAAAAATCTTCTTGTCATGAGTCTTCAAGCATCCAACTTCCAAATATAACAAAGCAGTAACTCCTGAACACAGTGTTCAGTTCTGAGAAATGGACAAGTATATGAGCTAGAACAGGACACAGTAAAAATCCTAACCTGTGATAGCCCCTTTCCCGCCTCTTCTCCCTGCTGCAGGAGTAGCAGTTATTTGCTTACAGATTATTACCTGCAATTATATAAAAATCTGAGAGGCACGTGGCCTTCCAAGACTAAAGCTGAGGACAGGAGCCACAGGACTTTCTACTGAACCAAACCAGCCCTACCAGCTGTTCCAGATCAAGTCACCTTGTCAGTGTTCAACACACAATTCTACTGCACACCCAACATCTCTTGTGTTTCAGTGGCTCTTTAGCATCTTTCCGCTTCCCTGAAACCATCACGTCATTCAGAAACTGCTACAGGGCCAGAAGTGTCGTCAACCTCCCTCATTGCAACCACCACTCGACAAGTGTGGTTATACACTTGATATATAGATACTGGAAGCCTATTACTGCCATTTGCATTAATTTCCGTGAGAGCCGTTAAAGCGTCCAGCCAAGAAACAGAATCCTCTTGTGATACTGTTTGCAACTAAGGAACTTGGTAACACCAGATCTGGGGAGTTTGGGGTGAAGGAACAGGTGGGGGGACACCACGTTTACTCACCTGCTATCACCAGCGTTTGCCACATAAAGCTTCCCCAATAAATACACCACCACAAGGGCTGTGCAGCCGCCAGAAATATTATACACCGTCCTCTCTCGTTCTATTTGCAAATCCTATGGGAAGAGAGAACAAGATTTATAAAGACAGCATAGCAATTAATGTTTTAGAAAATGAAGATTCCCCTAAAAAAACCAGAGTCTTTCTTAAACTGCATGTCCCACTGGCTTTCTTTACTGTTGCAGCTATGGCTACATGGTCAAGGACAAGAACAGAAAGTCGAGGAGTACCTACTACTTATGACACAAAGAAGTTCGGGAAAAGTCAGGAGAGGAGACTGTAAAACATCAGGCACCAAGGAACAAATGGCAGCTCTGAGGGGTGCAAGGGAATTTGCTATGGAAAAAGCACAATGAAGGCAAAGATAAATGTAGCTTAACAACAGGTACCTGGTGGTATAATTGGAGAGCGCTTTACGTAGACAGCAAATAATTAATGAGACCTAGCTACAACATGAGTAACTACCGGCTCTCCAAAAGGGACGCCAGGATTGCAGAGCATATACCTTCACAAACAGCAGCAAGACACACTCATGCCACAAGGCTCCCCTTCAGAAACACAGGGAACGGGCAGACAATAAACTAGTTAAGGGAGTGGGGGGGAAGGTCAGTAGAACAGTATTTACTGAAAAATATTATAAGCATTCACAGACTTTCCAAGATGAACCACGGTATTTAACCCTGCGTCTCATCACCCTGCTTTGATGAGGTCCTGAAAAGACTCAATTTTTATGCATGTGCACAGGCTCAGATTTAAGGAGGTACGTACCTACTCAGATAGTTCTTCCTGTGTTTAGCTTCCAACTGATTCTGAGTGTAAGAAATATTACATATAAAAAAAGCCCTCCTGCTTAATAGAAGTGGAGAACACAAGTCACGTCTGTCACCAACAATCAATCAAGCCCAGGAATGAAAAAAATACATAAATATATACATACACACACATATATACACATATATAGTCCCAGGAAAGCTTGGAGAACATAAAGGACACAAGTAAATGAGCTATTTTCCAGTACTCCATACATTTTAAACAAAAATTAAAGTAAATGCCTATGAATTTGTTCTGCTTCCTCTTAGTTTAGTTTGGGGTAATAACACAAAATGTTACAAATTACCTTCATCTCCTGCGTCCAGAATCAAATCCAATTTCAAACTGGTCTTTCCATGTAAGACTGGATTCAAACAGGGAGCATCATTTAACATTGCTATTGCAAGTACTGGCAGATCTTTTCAACTAAACCCTGCCTACTTGTATGTGTTTTTTATTATGAATATGGTTGTTTGCCTCCGTGTGTGTGCAGAAGCAATACACACACAGAGTGTGTACTTCAGCCATTTTCATATTTGCACTGAGCAACAAGCAGCTCAAATTGTCCACGCCTTGGAGTCCGGGATTTAGAGCTTTATTTTAGAGCTAAATTTATCTGAGGAAAAGCACCACAACGAATGCAAACCACGACAGCTGCAATTTGATCGAAAACCTCCAGAGTTGGAGGAGGACAAGGACCATGTTTTTGTTTCTACAAATTTCAGCAGAGGGAGGTGAGCTGGGGCAGCGGTGGGGACACTTGGCAGCGCTCGGCGGCTGTCCGGAGGGGTGGGCAGGGAGAGGTGCCTGTCACAGACCGTGACTCCTCGCCGGCCGGTGTGCGTAGGGCCCGATCCCGCTTGTGCCATGGACAGAGGACTGAGGCGGGCGGCGTGGCGGGGACAGCCAGAAGCGTGCAGCGCTGCCGGACGAGGCCATCCTCTGCTGCAGCCGGGAACTGCACCCTGCTGCCGGACAGACTCGGGGTTTTACTGCTGCCTCTCAGCCCATGTTCTCCTTGACTTGTGGTTGTCTTTTTTTTTGGGGGGGGGGGTGAGAAAACCAAGAGGAAAACACCTCCAAGCTAAAAATCAAACCTCGCAGAACCTTTGGTCACAGCTATGGGCCTGTTATAAATGCCACTTTATCTAATCTTGCCATAGAGAAGCTGATTTTCCTCCCCATCGTTTCTATGTATTTTTAAATTAAGCTGAAAAGAACAGTTCAAAGGAAGCAGATGATTCTAACCATCAAAATAATTTAAACTTACAAATACTACAGTGGATTTTTGAGACACTGCCAGGAATTTTAAAAAACTTTCATCTCCGCAGTTTAGAGCATCCCCCAAGACCTTCACACCACGTACAATTCCTCACCTAGTTTCATCTCTGTCATACAAATACTTTGCAAGTGCTGGAATACCTAAATTAAAATTTATTTCTTTCAATAAGCAGAATTCAGAAGCATCTATTATAGGAGAGAAGACAAATAATCCTTAGGGCCTCGTTTTCAGAGTTTCCTTGACTTAAACTAGAACTGTATACTGGATTTTTTCAAATTATTGCTGTTCATGGGCTCTTCCATCTACTTGTTGTTCAGAACTTGAATTTATGACCATGACTTGCCAGAGTAGATTCAGTGCCATGTTTAATTTGATAATACATTGTTTGACATTTCCTTTGAGGGGCAGGGAAGAGGGAAAGGCTTTCCTACAGCTCAACAAGATTTGAGGGGGAAAAATAAACCAAAATAAAATAAAGCCCACCCATGCCACTAATTGATTCTGATGTAGAGACAATAGCTTTTAATGAAATACTTTATAACAGTGCTGCTGAGAAAGCAGCGCAGCACAAACAGGGGCAGAAACCCCAAAACAACTCTGAAGTCCTTACAGGTATAAAAGGGCTCATTCCAGGCAAAGTCGGAGTGTATACACAGCTTTCCTCATTTTCTACCTGGAGAAAGATTTCGGAGCAAACCTCCCGCCCCCCCCCCGCCCCTCTTCTGTAGCTTGCCGCTCATCCCCACATCGCAGTCTGTGTGCGGGGTAGGAGATGAGTAACACTGGGCAGAATCAAACGACGCACCTTTCAGCCTAAAGGGCAGCGCGTGACACTCACGAAGACCCCGACAGAAAAAAGAAAAGGGGAAAAAAAAAAAAAAAAAAGAGGTATTTCTATACCCTCTGTCCAGAAGGCTACCCTTTCATGCCAAGGAAGCAGTTAATTTCGTCTGTGCTCTGCCCCACTCTGTGGGAGCAGGGTGCCCACAAGGGTCGTCTCACACCCGGTTTCCCCGGCCCCCTGCCCGGGGTGAGGGAGCGCAGGGAGGATGGAGCAGAGCCCGCAGAGGACGCCGCGAAGTGCCACGGGGCGGACAAGGGGGGAGCAGGGGTCTCTCTCCACCGATGGCCGAAGCAGCCCGAGGACACTGCGTCAAGCCCTGGGACAGACCACGGCTGCCGTCCTGACCGCTCAGGTCTCCTCAGCGCCCGCCTCGCTACGGCTCGGACCTGGGCTTCCCAGAGCAGCAGCACGGCTTAATCACGCTAATTAACAATCTCTTCCGAAAAAGGAGAAAGATGACACCACGAAGCCAACACCGTCCGCTCGGTCGGAGGCTCCCGGGCCCCCGACGGCGGCTTGCTCGTGCCACCTGCTGGTGACCCTGCGGAGGGGCTCGGGCGCCGAGCTGCGCCGAGCCGCAGCCCGGCTTTTCCTTCCGCCTGGCCTTGACCCACGCGTGTTGGGCAGGCGAAGCGCGGCGGGGCACCCGCCCCTGGCAGCCTGAGGGCTCGGTACGTTCGGACTGCAGTGTCGTCGTTAGGAGTTAGCATACTGCCAACAACAACTGAAAGAACGATTTTGCATCTGTATCCGGCCTCAGAGTAGGGGCCTCTCCTCCAGGGCCTCAATCTTGCTACGACACAAAGCAGCTTTACTCCCTACACACACAGTATCGGCTATCTGCTTAAGTAAAAAAATCATGTTTCAGAAGTAAAGTAAAAATTAGTTCCTTAATCTCCCTTACCTCTGTCAAAAAGACATCAAAATGCCTGTACCACTGTTTCACTTATTTCTACTGGCTATTTAACCAGAGGAGTATTTTCAAAAAGAAAACCATACAACATATGTTGCGCTCTCAAGATTGTTCAAACTAAAATAGCATCAGTCTTGCAAAAGCACCTGTCTAGATTTTGTCTGAATCAAAAAAATCTCAGTCAAGAAGAAAAATCGTGGTACAATGTATACAAACGTATGCCTTCCAATACAGCTTACAGACTAGTTCTGTGCCATTTTTTCCCCATCCAAAATTAGAGGGTTCAGTGTGGAATAGCACTCTCTCCCCTTAATCTTTCTTTAAAATACGTACTACATCACACACATGCCCACAACGCTAAATACAGGGAAATCGGTACAGGCGAGCACTTGGAAACATCCCTCCTGGTTCCTAGAACTGAATCTATAAATGCACATCTTAAAATGCAAGAGATGAAAACTAGAGGATTTGACTTATGACACCTTCAGGACTTAAGCTTATTTATTCCCATTTAACTGGAATAATTGTGATCACTGACAATTGCTGACATTGACCATTTTTTATTTTTTAAATAGGACAGTAAATTATCTGAGAACACAACACAGAAACTTGCTACTCCCAGTTCCAACACAATCAGAGAACACCATCTAGAAATACTTCAAAAAGGGGACAGCTTAATTGTTAAATTTCTAATTTAGGCAATGACTTGGTCTGTGTCAGCTTTCCACAGTGTTTTACTGCACGTAGCTGTCAGACAAGCACTGTCCAAAAGAAATCACACCCAGTAAAGGAAAAATGATTTTTAAAAGCCTTTTGAAACAGATTGATTGCATTTTATTTGAGACTTGAAGCAAAAACAGGGGGAGCTTAACTAGAATTCAAAAGGCAGTTGGGGAAAAAGTAACAGTATGCAAAATGCTCCCAGGAAAGGGGGATGAAACCATCCTTAGAAAAACTTGTCAGGTTGGATTGTTTAAAAAAAAAAAAAAAGTATCTGTATCTACTCAGCATTTTCACCAGGTTCAAAGGTCTCCTTTGCAGGTGATGGGTGTTTCAGGAAACACCACCAAGAAGTCTGCCTGCGTGTCCAGGAAACACGAGCTTTCACCAAGTGCCAGGTAAAACGACATGCTCTGCTGGGACAAACCCTTGTGCATTATGCACATCTCAACTGCACTGACCTAACTCAACAACATCCATGACATTCCAGTACAAAATAGGGCTGAATAAACAATGTGCTGTGGAAGAGGCCCAAAACCTTCACCCAAAGACTACTAGGAGTATAAGTGAGCAGGAAGTTATAGCTAGGAGGACGCTCAATCACTGCAAGCATAGATGAGACTCAGGAGTGTTGATCTTACGAACCACTCCCTTACACAACTGTCTAAACCAGTTATAAGCACAAGGCTCCCTCAAGAGCTTAAAGTAGATAATCTATTGCTTTTCTTAATCTGTTTTTCTAAGACTTCCTTTTAATGTAAAACTTAATGCTGAAATTGTATTGCATTGTGGTAGACACAGAGTTATTTATATATCAAAGACAGACAATGAACTTCAGTCCTCTGACCCTCTGATAAAAAGCAAAAGTGGGAATTAAGGTATCTGATCTGTAGCATATGAACAAAGACACAGGGGAGGAAAATAAAAAATTCTCTGGACTTCAGTTTAGAAAAAGGGAGGACAGATTACCATGACCTGTACATGGAATACCCAGACTTCATATCTGTAGTGAGTTATGCAGGGTTTCTGCTTATGTCATACTCCATCCATAAAAGCCCTCCCAAGCAGTCAGGTGCCTGGACATGTGCTGAGATGGTCATCTGTGTGAACACCTACCAAACAAAGGTGTGAACGCAAAATAAAGCAGGACAGTAACAGCCCTGCTCACTCAGATGTGTTCAGGAAGGCAGTGACAGGTAATGCACATACTGCTCTTGTAAGAAAGGTACGGCACTTCAAACAGCCCTTTAGCTCTCTTACCTTCACTTTCCAGTACCATGAAACTCCATTTCTTGTCTCTCCTGCACTTGGAGCCAGTTTCAAAGGAGAGAGAGTGTTATGTCACGCACTCAGAGCCTGACACTTTTCCAGCCTGAAAATCGCCCCAACTGAAGCACAAAATTGGTATTCTCCCTTAAGCATGCTCTGAACTGGGTGCAGGGGATCGGCAGTGTCATCTTTTCCCTTCTTTCTCTACAAAGAAGGGAGTAAGCTAGTCCTGCCGTTCTGAAAAGGGCATGCTAAACCGACAGGAGATTTTCACGCTTCCTCATCTCTTTTCAGCTAGCAGAAACTGAGCCCACAAGCTGCAGTGCATAATCTGCTTGCACACCTCATGCTGAGTGATGCCTAAGCCATGGCTGTGGATCCCGCTCCTGGACCTACCCAACTAAAAGTCAGATGATGCTGTCCAAACCCAGTTGGTGGGTCTGTTTGCCTGCACTTCCTTGGGAAGAAAGGACAATCCAGCAAGGTGATTTCTATTCAGAAGTCAAAGTGAAGCACCACTTTGTTATAACAACAGTAGTCTCTAATTAGATGCATATAAAATTCACATATATCAGGAAAAGCAATGATTGAATATTGCTTTTCAGACAACAAATAAAACCTCTGGGAAATGCTCATTAGTTCAAAAACCTTCTGCTCAAATAAGAAGCTTTACTAAAAACAACAAAAAAAAATTAAAAAGAAGAAATAGAACAAGATCAGATCTCCCAAGGGCCGATCCGCACGTACTCACTGGCAGGCCAAGCCTCTGCTCTGCCTAACAAGAATTATTTTTAATAACATGGAGAAGTGAAGGGGGAAGGCGCGGAGCAGCTACATCAATCACAAAAGACAAAAAACAGCCTTCCATAGGGAAATTGATGGGTATTCTGTCTCCACAGGGTCATGATTTCCTCCCAGCTGCCAAGCGGGTGGTAGGAACATACTTCATGCCCCACTCACCCACACCCAACCTGCCTCAGTCAAGAGCTGCACGCACACTCTCTACAGTCACTACTGTGCTTTATAACCCACTCCAACACTAACATAAACATAACTACAGGTCATTGGATCAAGGATGCTGCCCCTCATCCATGTCCCTGATGTGACCTTTTATGACCCATTTATGTAGTTGTGAGCAACACAATCAAGGGTCTCTGTGCAAGGAATGCTGAGAGCCTTTCCTGTTGCTCTGGCAGGGCAACAAGGCTTTGTAAAGAGCATGCCTGTATACACAGCCTTATGATAACAGCCAATGCTGAAATCTGCTACTGTGAGGCAATACTAATTTCTACCTTAAAAAAAGGAGGGGTGGGAAGAAAGAGCACCAAGCTTCTAAGAGTCAAGTAATCCACAAACGTGGCCGTGGTGCTGCCTGGGACTTAATATGCAGTTCCTGCCTCACAGGGATGTACCAGGTAAGCTGTTGAGGCTCTTAAATAATTCTGTCCACATTCAGATGGTGTTTAAGTAGGGGAAGAAAAAAAAAAAAGAAAAAAATCCCTAAATGCTCATTTTCTCCAGGCTGTCTGACTCATTAATGTATGCAAGAAGAACTTCAGAGCCCTGAGATATACATACCATTTCCTTGAATGCACTTTCTATGGCCCCAATAACCAGGCACTCATGTGGGATCTTCTTCTCGGTGAAAAAGCGTGTTGGAGGGGTGCTGGGCGAGCCTGGGGCCCCCACACCACCACGCAGCGAGGCCGCCCGTGTCAGCGTCCTGCTGTTGGTGGCCGGGTTGTCAGGCTCCTCTCCTAGGCACGTGGGCGGCAGGACGGCCGTGTTCCTCAGGATGTCCACGATCTCCTGCAGCTGCTCCAGGATATGGTGCTGCAGCAGTTTGGAAGCGACCACAGCTGCCCCTGACCCAGCGTGTCCATCAAACAGGGACCAGTAGTACAGGCTGATCCCATCTGTGTCCTGGAGAAGGAAGGAGGAGAATAAAGGGAAGTAAAAGAGATGGTCACTGTTACACAGCCACAAGTGATGTAATGGAGCAGCCGGTGGCACAGGGGCAACAGGTAAAACACAGGTAACTTTCCCAGAGGTAACCTTCTTTCTGAAATGGAGAAACACCCACTGTGCCAGTACAGCTCTGGCAGGAAGGAGAGATGCATATTTTTGCCACACACCCCCACCATATTTTTTTTGTTTGTTTTTTCTTTTCCTTAACCCCCTGCAAAAAAAAAAAAAAAAAAAACCAAAACCAAAAAGGCTGAACTTGCCATCTTTCTCACCTTACAGCCATCATAGGATGCAAGCACAGCTACCACTGTGCAACTAAGTTAATTTCCTAATGACTGTGTAGATCAGAAGAAAAGCATTTGAAAATCACATCATTGATAAATGATGGACCTACCATCATGGAGACCAAAGTTCTACACAGGACAGCAACAGAATTTTTTTTTTCACCAGGCGTGAGATGAAGGACCTCAGCTTGACGTCTAGTAACAAGACGCAATCCCCACTTCCATGACTGGTAGATAAGGTCCATCCGTGTTGGCAGATAGCAACAGCTCAGGCTTTCCCTGCTTATGCCAACCCAGGAACCAGCACAGCACAGAGGTCCTCAAGAATGGCACGCACAAGTGGGATCAGCTGCACTCCACCTGTGCTAGCCTACACATTCACTGCCTAGCTCTTCCCAGTCCTGTGGAAAGCTTCCTGTACAGCACTGGAGTTATATAACCTCCGATCAGAAGAGCTATGCAAGTGTTTTGGTATAGCTCTCAGCATAATAGTATGCTTTTAGATCTTATACCTTAGCTCAACTCCTAGCATGCTGGTCAGCAAAACTGCTCTCATACAGGCAGAGTATCTGGAAAAAGCAAATTTTGTAGACTTCATTATTAAAATTAAGGTATATGTGGTAATTTTATATATTTCTTCAGCAGTTATTGATCAATGACATGATTTTCAAATATTTATCCCTTTCTGCTCCACACAGTCTTCTCTGAGAAGTGTAAGTCAGCTCCACTATTGCTGTGATTTGAGCAGAAACCATGGTTTTGTGGTGGGGTGCCCTATCACTCAGGTAAGGCCCATTATCCCCAGGCTGGAGGCAGACTAAGTTCTGGGCAGCACAAGCTCCCGTCTGCCTGAAAAATACCAAGGAGCCTAGATAACCTAGATAACTTCCCTAGATAACTTCAACTTTTTTGGGGAAAAAATTAACCTAGAAATCCTCAGGGAAGCATTTAAGGCATAACAATACCTGTCTTTGCATGACAGCATATTTGGCAGCAACATGTGGAAAGAGTCTTTCCAGTCTCTCCTTTCCCCTCCATTTCTTTTTAATCCTGCACCATCTCCCAGCTGTGCTGAAACAACTGTGTGTGGGGCTGCCTTGCGAGTCAGACATGGGTGGACTAATACAGGTTTAGAAATAAACCATTTTGCAAGGGACAGGAATCGGGCAATACCGGTGCAAAACATCTCGTACTAAGAAAGCATAACGTAGATCTCACTGCAGCCACAGAACTGCATGGCATGCTGACTGTGATCTAATTTAGGATGACAGACATGATTTGTTTCACTCACTGCAACACTGCTCCCTTACACAACAGATCAGCATATAGTCTAAGCACCACCTGCATCCCTGCACCTCATGCCCAAAGCACTGCTTATTTCAAACTTATGGACAGGGCTGTGAGCCGCAGCTCCTTTTACTTTCTGCTGTTCCAGCTGCTCCACAAAGGTGCCAACCACTGGCTGTAGGACATGGCAGACAGGTTGGAGTAAGAACACCATGAATTGTCATTTGCAGATCCAGAAGACATCATTCATTGTTGCCTTGAGCTACAAAATCCAACACCTAATGCAAAATGTCTCTTTTTATAATACTCTCAACAGGTATATAGAACATCACTACAGGTTCATGCTGTTCAAAGGGCAGAATTCATTGCTGAACAAGCATTATTACTTACAACTTTGTTGAAATGCACACTGAAAAGCCTTGATTATAAAAATTACATAGAAGTCTTTTTTTTTTTTTTAAGATTATAGCATTGCTGCTGTAGTAAAGGTCAAACATATTCTTAACCAGTGCATTAACAATACAGTCATCTATACAGTGGAGAGTTCCTCCAAGAGAAGGAACTCATCAGTCTATTATGCACCCTTCATTTTATTACTGAAATGCTGAGAAAAGGGAGTATTGTCCTACAGTACTGCTGTACTGACTACTTACCACAGTAAGGATCATACAGGGTACATCCTATAACGGTGGACCAACAAATGTACAGATTTCCAAATGCGTCTCCTTAGCCAGACCCACCCACTCACCCAGTCAGAAAAAAACCTGTTGTGAAACTTCACCCCTGAAGGTATAACTGTCAGTTGTGCTAGCTTGCTCTGGCCTCAGAACCACTCCAAGTTCACACAACAGTTGGCTGTAAAATTCTGCTTAAACCATTTTTAACGGATAACAGGATTACTGACTAAAAAAACCTATTTGTAAAAATAGATTCCTATTCATGCAAAATGTAAATTATTTTGCCAACAGAAACAAGTATCCCAAAGTGAAAGTATTTCAGTTGAAAACTGAAACCATTTATTCAAAATGGCAGCACTGTGCCTCCTGGGAGTTGCAGATCAAACTACTTCTGCTCCCATTCTTCTCTTAGGGTTTGGGTCCCTGGCCAAAATCCACCTCATGATGCACCATGGATAATGCTTCCACAGCTTATGTCATTTGGAAGGTGCTACTCCTTTGGAGATGTGCTGCCTTTGGGGGAAAAAGCATAAAGGCATTGCACCTCTGATTGAAATGGAAATATTTTACCTTCCACCTATAGGAGGAAGGTATTTTGTGGTCACCTTCCCCCTGACCCCAAACTATAACAAAAACTTACAATTAAAACCAAGTTTAAACACCCTCCCTTTTCTTAAGTTTTCCAAAGCAAGCCACCACCAAAGTCTGTATTAGAGCTTTTCAGAAGATAAAGGAGAACAATTATTAACACAATTCACTCTCATTATTATGAGCAGAACACTGCATATGTCCTACACTGAACAAGCCTGATGTGAACTTGGTAGTCAAATAAGGTGCCATCAGAGACCAGAAAGCTTTAAACCAGACCAGAACAATGGCCCATGACAAAAAGTGAAGTTGAAATGTTACTGCTTATTTCCTCTAAGCCAATGGGCAGCACAAATTAGGACAGAGAAGCTCATGTGGGCCTGAGCTGTATTGTCAAGCTGTCACTGACATGAACATGGCATGGCCACATCAGCTATAGTAGTTCTTCTGGAGTTCACTGATCTTGTCCTTTTTGGACTAATAATTCTTTAACAAGAGGGTGTTGCTAACAGTCCAGCTGAGTTCAGGCACCTATATTGCACACCTCCAAGACAGGTCTCTAAATTGCCCTGATACTGAGCAGAGAGAAAAACACCCCTGTACTTCCAGACTATGCTCATGTCATTCCAAAGTATTTCTCCCTATCAACTGCAGAAGTACCCTAGATAACTGAGAGGTCTGCATTATAAGCATATACAGTCAGGGGAGATGACTACCACAACGCTGCTCTTACAAACACGTTCTGTGTGAGATGCCCTAGGGCCTTAACTTCAGTTGGGATCTGCAGGCATTACTGTAACCTAAATATTAGTCTCCAAAAACTTTTATGTATGTCTATGACGCTTCATTTACTTTTGAACTAGCAAAGACAGTATAACCACGAATAACCTATTAGCCGTGTAAAAAAGGAAGAAGAAACAAACTCCTTCGCCCTGCCCAGAGAATAAAAACAGCTCCTCTATTTGAAAGAAATGAATTCTCCAAAACCAAACCAATTGGATGAGAATTAAATATATGGTGCAAATAAAGTAGCAACTCTGAGAACGAACAAGGGTCAGCAGTCAGGGCGCACAGATGAGACAAAAAGCACAAAAAAATCCTTGCTTTTCCTCCCACAGCTGAGGTGACCTCCGTAACCACCAAGTGATTACACACATTTTGGTGTGTATATGCATGGCTGTTCTCTCTCTTTCACATTTGGGAGCTTGAACTTCTTCCCAAAAGTACTGACATTCTGCAGACTCTCAGAGAACAAGACATCTATTTCTACTAGCTCTAGTGGTATTCTGTCAAAAGCAGTCTTTCAAACACCAGTCTCCATTTGTTCTTTTAAATGGGCAGACCCCTCAAGTGGGAGTGTGATCTGTCACCACAGTGATTTATTTTAGATTTTCTTTCAAAAGATTCAGATTTAACAACATTCTCAATAGCTACCAGATGCATGAAAGGCAAACAGATCCTTCTCTGCACTGACCTCACAATTAATTTCCAGTATGTACTGGGAGATTTAATAAGCTTCAAGCTCTTCAACTGCTGACCTAGCTTTCAGGAAGGTTCAGCAGTCTCCCGGGTTTTGTAATTGTAAAGTATAATTAAGACATGCAAAGTTTTGGGTCAAGCAATGGATGAGAAATCATGAAAGAAAATGCACATATATACATAAATGGGGAAATTATAGAAATTTATAGCAAAGTTACAGGAAAAAAAAAAAGGCAGCCTTAGCAATATATAGCAATAAACTTGGGACAAATTTTTTAGGCAGTGGTCCTACATTGCAAACCTTCAGAAATTTTTTTAATGAAGCAAATTCCAAACAGGCAAATAAATCATGTTGCCACTGAAAATTTATTCTGAAAACCACACCCCAACTCGACTATTATTGTTCCAAATACACTCACAGAATGCATTAGAGCACATCTTTAGTTCTCAAAATCTGAACTGGGTGAGCAGTTGCCACTCCATGGTCAGAGAAAAGGCTCCTCATGCTACCGATGATAGGTTCGGTTACCTGTGGTAGGCAACCAACCTTGTGTCACACAAAACAAACACTCCGCCCCATCTTTGTGACAAAAAAACCTGCAGAATTAATAGTTATGTATCTCCACATTGCAATGGCAACTAATAATGCATCACATTAAGTTGTGCAACCTGACTGTCACTATGACAATATCCTGGCATAGGATTCCCATTTCACTCACTGATGGTCTTCAGTTTCATCAGCAAGGCACCCTGTAGTTAAAGGCATTTAAAAATAGCACCAGTGAAAAAGCCGTGCGATTTAAAGTGAATGCTCCTGAATGGGGACAGAGGGCAAAAATTTTTCATCCAGCTCTGGAGTCCTCAGCACAGGAAAGACACAGACCTATTGGAGAGGGTCCAGAGGAGGCCACAAAAATCAGAGGGATGGAACACCTCCCCTATGAGGACAGGCTGAGAGAGCTGGGGTTGTTCAGCCTGGAGAAGAGAAGGCTCCCGAGAGACCTTATTGCAGCCTTCCAGTACTTAAAGGGGGCTTATAAGAAAGGTGGGGACAGTCTTCTTAGCAGGGCCTGTTGCTGTAGGATAAGGGGTAACTGTTTTAAACTAAAAGAGGGTACCTTTAAATTAGATATAAGGAGGAAATTTTTCACAATGAGGGTGGTGAAACACTGGCACAGGTTGCCCAGAGAGGTGGTAGATGCCCCATCCCTGGAATCATTCCAGGTCAGGTTGGACGGGACTCTGAGGAGCCTGATCTAGTTGAAGATGTCCCTGCTTATTGCAGGGGGGTTGGATTAGATGACCTTAAAAGGCCCCTTCCAATTCAAAGATTCTGTGGTTCTATGATTAATCATGCAGCAGTGGCGTGGGGTGGGGGAAAAGGGAGAGAATTAATTTAGGGTTGAATTTGCAGAGCTTTTTCTTTTGCTGCCCTGCTCAGTGTATCACCCACTCTTTCAAGAAGAAAAACCTATTTATGCTATTTAACAGGTTTCCTTGGATTACTATGTGTGTCAGGGCTGAAGAAACATTCCCTTCTCCTTACCCTCACTTCTGGCCCATCACTTCCTCCTTCCCACCTTCGAAAGCTCTCCAGAGTCCACCCACAGAGTCAAAGCCATGACAGCAGCACCCAACCCACACAGACACCCTGTGGAACTCTGACTCCCTTACGCTGCCTTGCCAAAGCGTGGGGCTGCATTGATGGGCTCAGCATTAAATAACAATAATCACACAACCTCAGATGAAGCTGACATTTAAGTTTCACAAACTTCCCAGAAAGCAGAGTAAAACAAAGATGGTATGTGGCCTTCTCAAACAGTCTGGGGGGGAAAAAAAAAGAACAGTCTGAGGACAATGAAATGGTCTCTGTTAAATTAAGAGACACGTTAAGTTCCAGTTCCTATTTCCCTTGTGCTCCACACTTTAAAAAACTAAACAAGAACAAGAATAAATCTTTTCATCAGACAAATATTCAATAAACTGCTTCCCTCATCCCTTCTTCCTTCAATATTTCTACAAGGTGCTTCACCACTCAGACTTTATTTCAGGTTATGTGTTACAGTGGGATTTCCCTAGAAAATTCCCCAGAATTCAGCCTCTGCCTTTCTTACTAAATACTTGCTGGGATGATATTATACCATTCACCGGAGTGTCTCAAGTCTGTATTTCTACATCCTATTGATACAGAGTAAGTTGCACCCTTATCACATTTAACACCAACTTATACACTCCTTAAAAAAAGTTTGCTAACAATGCTATGTGAAAGCAAAACAGTATTATACTTTACAGTATAAAAATATGAAAAAGGAGAAGTATGATACATTATAGAAAAGTGTACATATTTTTTTTTTCTTTCAAAATATATTCAACTAGCAAAAAAATGTACCAAGGAAAAAATCCTACTAATTGCTAGTGTAAGACTGCCCTCTAGTAGAAAACTTTCTCTAGAAATATGCTGCCTGTTTTGGGAAAATATATTACAAATTTAAATTTGTGAGCTGTAGTCAAATAACATGGTAGAATAGGTTTTACACAGCTAAATAATGAGTGCTATAGCACGCATTCAAGTGTCATGTAGAAAGAGCAGTATATTTGTAGATAAGAACCAAACATTTAAAGAATGCAATAAGAAGTGACATGGAAACAGTATACTATATTATATAGATCAGCTGGCTCCTCACTTCAGACATTATGCTCATTTCTGGTCAAAATGTGTCAGAAATAGAAGAAAGAACAGAAGATTTGAACTAAAAATGTTTCACTCAAGAAGCTTGAAAGGGAGTGTCTGTTTCTTCCAAAATTGAGATAAAAGATACAGAATCAATGTAGGAAGTACACTAATGAGGAGAGGAGGAGAAATCAGAAAATTCTGTGAGATACTTCCCCTTAACACAGGGCAACTGGATATTTAACAAGGCTGACAAATATTACATTTAAAATGGAAAAAAAAGAGCAGCTTTCAAAAATCTGCAGTCAGTTTATAGACCCTACCTAGTAATTACCATTACTAGGTAATGTTTGGAAAAAAGTTCCTTCTGAGGAAGATGATTAACAATGCAGTATATACAACATAGCGTGCCTTTTGCTCTCAAGAAGCATCTGATACTGCACAGCACCAAGATGTGTCTACCCATGTTGGTGTCTGCGCAGGGGTCTTTGCAGTGTGCTGCGTGCGTAACACAGCGATGCCCTCTGTGTCAGACAAACCCATCACCTGGAAGAAGCACGTTGTTGCTTATCTTGATGTGTTTTATATACACAAGTACTGTGGCCAAATGCTTGCGTCATTAAACATAATTAACATATACAAAAACTAAATACACTCAGGGAACCAGGTGTTTGCATGAGCCAATAGCAGACAGTTGCATGGGCTTTCTAGGAAAGACTTTTTTAAACACTGACTATTGAAACAAATTCTGTTTTGCCTTGCAGGAGCATACACAGAAGTCATTAGTCCCAGCAAGCACAAGGCACAATTCATTATCCAGGAGTGTTCAAATATGTACTTGAAAAAAAATCATGACTGTCTGAAGGAGGAATATCAACACACAGGAACTGGGACAGGTGATTTAAGGAAAGATTTGAAAGAGGAAAGAACAGGGCTATTTGCAAACATGGAAAATCTGTCAGAGCCTGAAAATTTTGCAGCAATAATGAAATATGAAACAGAACAGCAGGAGCAAGAGATGAGGAGCGACACAGTGCAAGAGGAATGTGTGTTGCTCAGGACCCCAATGACCCCTGCAGCCATCAGGTGTACCAAGCCATGGGGTTTTGGGAGAGAGACTGAAGCAGACTGCTAATCACAACCTGGTTTAAAACAAGAACAAAAAACAAAAAACAAACAAACAAACAAAACCACAAAAAAGGGTACTTACAGTCCACTGAAAGACTAATTAACACTTAGGGAGAACTTGTGTTTTCTTAGCAGCAGAAAGACTGCATATCCACGTTGTCCGACTCCCAACATTCAGATAAGGCATTTAGTGTTACATGGCTAAACATCTGACTCAAGCACACACTATCGATCATTGCTGGAGCCTGAGCTTGAGCTCATGCTTAAGGAGCAGATAAAGTAATTAGCCAGTCAGAAAACAAGACAGATGAAGAATAGCAGATGATTGCCAGTAGACAAGTTCATGATGCACATCACTCTCCACACACAGAGAAGAGCCACAGCCTGCAAAAATCTTTGAATTCCTTGTGCTGGATGACCTTACTCTACCTGCACAAACCAACCTTGCTACACACAATACTACTTCAGTGAAGAGAACCCAAACGTCTGTCTAATCCTTTATAAAATTGTATGACTGTATAAATGGTAATACTGCTATGCTTGCAGTGACCATCACTGGACAAGTCAACCACAGCCATTAAACACAGTATTCTGCAGCAGTAAATTCCTCAGGATTGTATTTTCGGAAACAAAAGAAAAAGGAAAATCCAAGGAGTATTCCCCTCCCCATCTTTAAACTAAAATGTCTTAGATGCAAGGAACATTTTTCAATGCAAGAAATCAAAAATCAAGAAGTAGAGCTAAGAAAAGTATAGCTAAGTGTTCTGTATTTAAGCAAAGGTGATTAACAAGAGGTGACTGAAACTATGAAACATTCAGTAAACATCTTTTAGTGTCATATTGCCACATCCTTTTATACTTATTTTGTACTTCTCCACTGACAAGATACAGATGTCTGCTTACCGAATTGTCTTTCAGCTGGAGACCTTCTCCATTGGGCAATGACGACCTCCGTTTTGTTGAGGAGTTCTTGTTTGGTGTAGAATTAGCGCCTCCAGCTTTCTTCTTGACAAAGAGGACTTCACAGCTGGCTTGATCTTCATTGTGCGTGCTCTTCCCTGCATTTATTACCCTAAGAACAAAATCAAAACAAAACAAGAAAACAAGGGACATGTCCAAGTTAGCAAAGCACAGAAGCCTCCAGCTGCCTCTCATACCTGAGTCAAGATGTACAGAACCATAGCCCAGAAGTACTGCAAATACCAAATGAATTAAAATATCTGACTTGTCTTACACAGGTACACATACATACATACACACGCGTATACTCGTTTGTTTCTATACACCTACACGTGGCATTTTCACAGTGTTTTTCACAGAATTGTGTGAATAAGAGCCAATGCTATCATGAGCATATTTTACCCTTAGGCATACCATACTTTTCTTTAAAGGGACTACTTGATGGTCAAAACTGATAACACTTATGCCTCTGAGCTGAAACATGAGATCCCCAGTTGCTTTTTTACCTGCCAGCCTCTCTGCTATGGTGACTAATGAATCTGTAGGCTAAGGGTGTGCTTTCTGTCAAGTTCCAAGTCTTGCACAAACAAAATACCTGCTATAAATCTAAAAAGCTGATATTGCTAAAGGCACAGAAAAATACGCAACTTCTATTAGTCTGTTTAAAGGGCATATAATAGAAGGCATATAATAGAACTGCTGTGACAGAAATACAGAGGAAAGGCTTTGCCTTATAGTCCAACACACAAATCAGGCTTGCTTGTGCCACAGCAACACAGAGATGCATAATAAATACACCCCTCTAGCAATGCAGAACAACATACCCTTCCCCTAAAACCTCAAACCCTCACACCTCTGTCCCACCTGCAGCGTAGAAAGCAAACGATTTGCACCAAGAGCTGCAGGCATGCAGAAACCAGCAGTAAGAGCTCAGTATAAGCTTCAGACAGCCAAAGGTATCCTGAGACTTGCACCACAACTGCTCGTCTTTCTTCCATCAGTGGTGAACCTGAAATAACAACTATTCCACCACCACCATTAAAAAACCCTAATCAGAAGTTTGCATTATCCAAGATACTGTGATTACTATCATCCACCTCAGAACAGCCACGTTCAAACACATTTTCCACTTTCTACATGAAAACCTCACCACAAACTGACTCATTTTTCATCAGTTGACACCGCATTCAGTAAGATGTGCTTTGACAGTCCTGGGCTTACACAGGGAAAACCCGTGTAAGGTGGGGCCATGCCTTGTTCCAATCAAGCAAAGACATTTTGATGCAAGCACGTCTTCTTCCACAAACACTCTCTAACCAATTCTCTTTACTACCAGGTGAGAGTCACCTAACAAGCTGACTGCTCGTCAAAGACAGCGTTTCCACTACTGGACAAACACAGAGTTTCACATCAGGCACACCATGTCTTTAAAAACATAAGTGCTGCCTCCCCAGAAAGTCAAACAGCTTGAAGGCACATCATAATCCTGATGGCAAGTTCATGGCATACTTGACTTCTTGATCTCTAATATTTTCATTACAATAAAATTTTACGTAACAGGAAAGCACTTGCTAAAGGTCGCTGAAATGAAAACAAAAACTGAAGGCAGGCTTGCAGGGAACTCTGCCCCAGCTTGCCTGCTCTTGCTGAAATGTCAATTCTGTGTCAGCCTTGCTTAAAGGTAATATATTCTTTTGATTTTCAAAGAGCAACATGATACTGTGACATGCAAATGAGTATTCCTGCCTGTGATTAGGAAAAAAAGTCATCTTCTAAGAAAATGTGCATCCACTACAACCGTTTTCAGAAACTGAAAGTTTCTTTACAGTGCCAAATGTCACATACTGCAGTCTGACACCTGTATGCACAATACCACCAGTTGTTTACAAGTATTTCTTGTAAATAAACACCAACTGTAAAATTGTTTTGTGAAACACACGGAGAGCAGACATGAAGGAGCATCTAGTTGCAAGGCACCTGTGAGCAGTCTAACCACTCACCTCCTGTAGTGCCTAACCTTTGAGCAACTGAAGATCAAACACGGAGACACAGTAAGCTCCTAGTCTGAAAACTTGACATTTTCTTGACCTATTAGGAAAAATGGAAACATATATTTGCGGGGGGGGGAGGGGGAGTAAAAATTGAAATGCTGCAAGCATGATTAAAATACTGCAGCAGCAGAGAAAATATAGTTTTATTGTATCAGGAACTAATAAATATTCAGTTTAGCTGATCAGTCTCCTCACTGATGCTGCTAGCTGTTTTCAACTCCATTTAAAACAAAAGCAGAAGACAAATAGAGAGAAAAGCTACTCCTTACAAAAATCACTACTCTTCTTTACCACTTCCAAAAATCACTGAAGTATTAGAGCTGCTCTAGTTTCTAAGCTTAGTGATGGACTTCAGGACTTGAATGGTAGGAGATGTTTTGGTGTGTAATGGCATGTTAAGTTATGCAGAACACGGTATCATTTTATAAAGCTCTTGCCAAGAAAATTTGTCAAGGCACTGAATATATTAGAAAGGCTACGAGAACAAAGTGACCTAACAGACTAGCTTGGCAATCAGTTCCTGTGGCACGCCTGGAGTTGAACCTGTGTACCAAAGACCTTGCTAGAAGAGGGCATGGTCAAAAGGAACCTGGCAAGACTGAACACTGAGAAGATGTGAGGGTTGTGGCATCAGTGTATGTTCCCTCCCAGAATTTCACTTTATCTCCTAAAAACCCAGTTCTCCTCTCTCTACCAGATTAAATTTATGTTGGAAATTCTTGAGAAGACTTGAACTAATTATAATGTCAGAACAGTGCTTATGGGTGCTGGATGCCAAAAGGTGGCCCTCTTCTGACACGGGCAGCCTTCTACCGTTCCATCCCATCTCATAGGCAAACCTTGGGAAAGCGCTGCAGCGAAGCCCTGTGATTTTTAATCTCAAAGCCTGAGACATGTGCTGGTGCCTGATGCCCAGCACAGAAGCCGGGTAACACCTTCTACTCAGCTTCAAGTCTCTCTCTTGCCTTTCAAAATCCTTTTCTTTCTGCAGCTTCTAAAATCCCTCCTCAAGGCAATTTTTTCAACCAGCTTTCCAATGCTGATTTTACTGTTGTCTTCTCTCCTTGCTCTCTAACTTACCAGGACAAAACCCACATCTAAGCTGCTTATACAAATAACAAAGCAGAACTAAAAAGATGTTCATATCTCTAAAAGGTAGCTCTTAATTAGACCTCTGAACATGTTTGTGGAAAACCTACCATCCCCCTCCTTCCATACAGGAAGTGCCTCAGCTTCCTAAGCTTTTCAGTTCCCCTTCATATCTCTTTGTCTGCCTCAAAAAATAAGTTATCCTCCAGTAAAGTGAACAAAATGAGATAAAGCACTATGTTCTCACATTTAATACAACAAAAAACCTTTCCCCACCAAAAAATCCTCCTCAAATCATACAGTTGTCCTCACTTCCATTTTATTATGCATGTAAATAATAATAACAAAAATAATAACAATAATAATAACAATTACTATTATCATTAGGATAAAAAGGATTTGAAAAAAGATTGAGGACTTCATGATTCTCTAGCTTTTACTCAGAGACATGTTTTTAAGGGAATTCTTGCTTTTGTTTTCTCTCCCCAAAACAATTCCTCAAGGAACTGTTTGATTAGACCTATTATGATCAACTCCTTTCCATCCCTTCCCTCCTCTCCCCCTTACCTGTTTATCTCCTATCCAACCTTTTAAGAAGTTCAATCCAAATAACCTGTTTAATTTGGATCAGAAGTGCCTCTTTTTACAGTATTAGCTGTCTCTATTGTGTCAAACACATTGCTCAGTAATAAAGAATCCTAAGGTTTAGTTCATGGTACAGTAGTGCTAATAAAAATACATCCTACTTCAAACAGGTGCTTCCTGAAGCCTGCACAGTGAGGTGGTGGGGTTTGGTCACACTTGAAGAGGTATTTGCATCAACCTTGATGGACACCAGTACTTTATGAGACTAACCTCAAACACACCCTCAGCTGAAAGCAAATCCTCCAGATAGTAGCCAGCTAGTTTGTTTGGCTCACACTTAGCATTCCGCTGGTATCTCGCGAGACCCCAAATCCCATCCAACTGCATGGAAATGTAGGTCACACTGTGCTTCTGTTCTTCGTTCAACAAGCAGAGCTCTGAAACTCCTGCGCCAAGGTCACCGAATTTATCTTAAAAGAACCAAAACAGGCCAGTTGAACAAATCCAAAACAAGTTCTGATACTAGTTTTCTGAACAAAAAAACCCCCACCAAACAAAAAAAACCCAGCTCAAGTCTTTTGAAGTATTTCTGTTGAGCCCTCTATTTCTTACATCAGTATCAGCTCATATACTCTTTGGTTGTTTTGCTCCTCCCTATACCATGCTTTTTGAGATTACATTAAGTGGTACTTGCTTCAGCAGAAGTTCCAAGCTGTGCTGCAGGAGGAGAGTTTTACTCACGTCTACATCCTAAATTCTGAAAAAAGTTAAAGTAGTTGTCCAAGTGCTTGTATTTTTTAAACTCACAAGTCTAGCAAAATTTTGTATGTAACCTACTTAGATTAAAAATAATGGGTAAAGGCTCATCATAAATTCTGAATGATACCCAACAGCAGCAGTATACACAAAAAAGACTTTTTGACTAGGAGAGCTACAAGAGCTTGGGGAGCTACGTTGCAGCAGAAGCGTGAGAACTGGCCGCACATACAGTCTAGACCTGTCCCAGCTAAGAAATAAAATCTGTAAGTACAGAGCCTGACCTACCCCCTCAGTTTAGATCAACTGCCGGGTAACTGACAACCACTGGAGACCATAGGAGGACACTCCAAATCCTATCCGCTTCTCCCCCACCAAGACAAAGTTCCTTTCTATGGTAGTAGAAAGCATTCCCGATTCCACCTCTACTGCAGGACCTGTTGCGAGGGTCAAGACATCCTACACAAGCACTTCCAGAGCAAAGGCCTGAGCAGATTGTGCTCGTATCACGTAGGTTAAGGCTGAGGCTGTGCATAATATCTGCGTAGCCCACAGGGTCTAACACTGGAACATCAAAATACCTGCAAATGTTTCTAAAAAGAAGAGTGCTGCTGAGAAAGGGGGAAATACATCAACTTGCATTTGTTGGCGAGGAGGTGGCCGTGCCAGGCAGGAAGCCATCCTGGCAGGGAAGGTCAGCTGAAAGAGGAAGAGGGAGTGAAAGAACACAAAACCAGCTTGCAAGCACCCAAACGCAAGAGAAATCAAAGCTGTAACCAAAAGACCAGTTGATGGTCCCAAGTTGCTTTCTTAGTTAGATCTCTTTACAAAAAGATGCTGCCAAATGCTTTTCTCTGTAAACGCAAAGGTAGGAGAAGACCCCAACTCTGCTCCAACTTGCTTGAAGTCCCATAAGGTATTAAAAATATATATTAAGAAAAGCCCTGCAAACAAGTTATCTGCTTCAAAATAATCCAAGT
Organism: Phaethon aethereus; assembly: GCF_964289735.1. Lineage (NCBI taxonomy): Eukaryota > Metazoa > Chordata > Aves > Phaethontiformes > Phaethontidae > Phaethon > Phaethon aethereus. The sequence goes on from NC_138575.1 coordinate 38,027,833, forward strand.
AATTTAAAAGTTTCAATCATCAAAACAATTTTTTTCTTCTAACCATGTCTTTATCTTTCTTCCCCAAGGAAATTTTCTAACTCCATAATTTATCTCATTAGCAGACATATACTCTTAAACATTTATTAAACTATCTAACTTCAAACATGCTCCTTGTTTCCCCATTATCAGTTTTCAGGTTACTAACAATATCAAAGAGTAGTACCACTCATTGGGGAAGTAAACAATTCTTTTTCTAGGAAATACTGGCTGTATTCAACAATCACAAGAACTAAGCAATGATAACCAAGAGCTGTTGTTGAAGTGCTTTATTTATTTACTGTGGATAAAAGTGACTTTCTGCAGTTCTGGCATATACAAGTTTCTGAAATGAATACATTAACAACCTTCCTGCTGTTCACAAGGTGAAAAGAGGATAATGGTAAAATGTCACCCCTCACCTGCCAAAATAACCCCAACAAAAAAAAACCCAACAATGCACTTGCCTTACATACTTGGAGGAAAATAGAGCCCACAAAAGAAGCTTAAAGAAAAGTCTATGAGCTGAGGTGAAAGAGCATTGCTTGCAAGATGTCCTGCAAGATGTCTTTATTCAGGGAACCTGCTCTCATTTGATCCACAAAAACTTCAATTTGTTAACCCCAAGCAACCAAAAAGCTCTTTATCTCCTCCTGAAGGGTTAGAGAAAAGGAGGTAGAAAAAGGTGGATATATCCATGGACAGTTGGTTGTTTATTGCTATTTTCAATTTAAGGCTGGGGGTTCAGAATAGCAGTGGGCACCTGTAGTTGTTTTGACACTGAATAAATCAATTCTTCAGGCAGCACAGAGCCCTTCTCCCCCGCGCCAGGCTCCAGCCGCGCGGGAGCTACTGCCGGCCCCCTCCTCACTCCGGCTGCGGCGCCTGCGCTGCCCTGCAGCTGTGAGCGTGGCACCAGCTGGCATCCAACCCAACTGCTAACACAGGAGTAAGCCGGACGAATGAATACCGTGCCTATAGACAACACATAATATGTTCCTACAGTTTTGTGTAATAATTTCAACAGTCTTAGAACAACGATTAAAAATATCATAAAACACCCTTTCGTACAAGTATTGCTGGCTTTTCTGCCCTCTCCCATCCTTTTTTTTTTTTCCCCCTTAATGGATTAGCATGTGAGTGGATGCCACTGCCTTTTTCTGTGACATCTCATTTCCAGTCTTAGATTTCCAGGTAGGTGGCTGTTTCCCCCCTTCACCCACACAAGATTTATTTCTGCACTGGGAATCAACTTGAAAGAGATCCCCTCCCAGCTGTTCACCTCCTCCCGCAGATGAAAGGCAGCTTTTCAAGCAGCCTAAACAGTTTCATTCATTCATTGCTGCAACTGTCATATTGCTCACATCAAAACCAAAACACCCACTGGTATTGTCCACTGCAGGCAGAAACTGAAGCCATCCCTGAATCGGTTCTCTAAATCCATGGGGTTGAATAAAACCTTCATTTTATTAACCAAGGAGGAAGTGAATGTTTAGCCATAAAGATGAGTGTGATCCGGTGTAAAAATATGGTTTTTCCTACCAGCCATCACACTGGTATACTGGGCCAAATTCACTTTAGGAACCAGCTAGAAGATGCTACACCTGCCAAGTTCGTAAGTTCTAAATATGGGATTAAAAATAGGCAAGGCCCAAAAGTAAAATGCCGTTTATACTGGAAATTTAAAATACATTAAAGAAATCAAAAACAATGCAAGAAAAAGTTCTACAAATTTCTGCCACAAGTTCAGTGTAAATGAACTGGTAACACAGCTTGACTTTGAACTAAGTCAATGACATCTTGGAAGGGAGGTCCACTCTGATGTTATTTGTATGGACTTCCAAAATGCTATTGTGTGGCGTATCATCCAGTTACGCTTTCCAAAAAAGATGAAATATTAAGTGACTACAAGGAACAAGACAGCTGTTAGGTCACAGTAATGGAGCAAGCTCTGTGATCACTACACAGGGATGAGCAGCTCTTTTGGATAATTAGCATGCAGGTACTACACGAGAACAGCAATGGACAGTGAGCCCAGAGCAGATGCTGAGACAGTCTGGTGGGACACAAATGTGGTTAAGCATGATCTCACTTCAGGGCTGAGCAATCTCAGCCACAGCTGGCAATGCTAATTGCCAAATTCTCCTTTTTCACTCTTTCTGTACTAGCTATCGGCATGGGGTGAGAAAAGGTTGCAAAAGCAAAGACAAACTTGACACTGTAAGAGAACCATCATTTCTTTCCCACGAAGCACAGTAAAATTGCAGAGCGCGCCAGGTCAGACTGCTCATTGTCCTACTTAAAGCAACTTTGTTCGGCTGCCTGTTCAAAGCTTGCTGAAAAAACTAAGCAAGAGTCCCAGAAGATGAAGTCCCAAGAGTTAGGACAAACAACTACGTGTTGACCAGTGTCCTTCTAGTCCAGTTTCCACTAACATACTGTCTTACACCTTTTTCTTCTCCTCCTTAATAGGTAAATTTTCACATCCTGCTAATCGGGGAAAAATGGGTCTGAATTTATTTCCATAGTATACAGGAAGAAGTTGCCTTGAAAATTCTTCAAATGATGCTTCTTATATATGAATAGGGCATATTCAGTCTGGTGAAGTCAGCCTTCAGATTAGTATATTTGCACAAAAACATTAAGATTTTTCTAGATTTTTGTTAGAATTTTGTAAGAATGCTTACCAGCTTTGGCTGGTATGACAAGTTTAGAGCTTCAGATTGAAGCAGAAAGCATTAAAAAAACATAAGTGTGAAAAGAGAAGGAATATTTCTACAGGAATGTACTATTTCATGGTTCCTTAGCCTGTGAGTAGTCCTTTGACTTCACACATTCGGACTGACAACCCTTGAAACTCAGGCACCTGGTTCAATCTTAAGAAAACACACTATGCACATCTTGACAGTACTTTTCTTTATTTTGTTCCCAGCCATTTTATCACACATGGGACTTTGTTGCCCTAGCCCTCAAGGGTGAATCTCAAAGTTCACTGATGAGCAATACTTGGCTTTTGACTGCACACTGAGAAACATATCTATGATAGTGGTTTTGAGCTGTTCTTAGATGAGAAACATCTTTGGATCTATCCTGGAGCTCACATTCAAGACAAAACCCCAAGTTCTGCCATTTCTTTCCCTCTAATGCAGGGGGAAAGTAGCCACTTCCATGCTTCTGCATGTGAGGCTAAAGATCGTCTTGACCACAAGTATCCCTCATAAAGTAGACACACAAGTCTGATAGAAGAAAAAACAGTTGCATGACATCCAGTTGTCCACACACAGTTATGTGACAGAAACACACAAATCACACTAGTTAAAAAAGCCTGCCCCTAATCTCTACAGGAAGGGGCATCTGGGCCTCAGAAATATTCACTCTGCCTACAAGCTCAACACTACTGTTCCTACTACACCAGCTACTACTAATACACAGAAAACCAATCAAATTCTCAGTTTGAATTAAAATATTTTATATTTATTGTAGACTCATAAATGAGTGTTTGGAAATGGCAAGGATGCATGAAGAAAACAAAATGCCATCCTCCCCACACCCCTGATTTCCTTCTCAAAATTCTACTTTTGAAAGAACATCCAACATAAACCCTTTCTTCTTTAGAACAATGCCAATTATATGCAAATAAAAGCTCTCCTTATGCTTACAATGAAGTAAGTTATGTGTTTAAAGTACTTCAGTAAATCCTAAACCATTAGGCTATGACGCTGTAGACCGCAGGCTCAGCTCTCTCAGTTTTGTGGGTTTTTTTTTTCCTCACAGAGAAATCAAGATAAATGGCTTATGCAAAACTGGTCCAAGCTTTAAAAAAAAAAATTCTCTCTCAGATTTAGCATGTATGAAAGTTAACCGCAAGAGTCTGGCAGTGCCGGTACTAATCCCTTCTATATAGTTGCCAACTTAAATTAGCCCCAAACTAGTTTTTGCAAGTGTGACAGAGTGTACACATTTCCACAGAGAAGCACTAATGCCTTATTCACAATATCCCTGTACTGCAGCAGGTATCATGAAGCCCCTATAACCTCAAAGAAGTCAATCTGCTAATTTATTCTTAAAAAGTCATTATAACAAACTGTATATGTATGAAAGCACACATATGCAAGGCAAAGAAAAAAAGGCAAAAAGAAAACATTACATAGAGCTTTATTATCAAGAACCCACAAGTAGAAAATTAATTCAAAGCCACTCATTTTTAAGAATAGCTTAAAGAAAAACTACACCCTGCTGCTGGAGTTTTACATCCATCACTCTTCTTCTGGGAGAACGTTAAATGACAGATCTGCAGGAAGGGGCCACATGCAAAAAATGCTACAATGGCCCTTTGCCATAGAAACGTGCCTCAAAACCCAATCTTTTACTTCTTTTATTAAAATTACTTTCACAGACTTCATCTTTGAAGCTGTTAAAATATAAGCTAAATGCAAGCCAATGAAGTATCAGCAATCCTCAGCCTGAAAAAAAAAAAAGTTGCAGAAAAATGGCAGCTAGCTTAACCTTGATAGTTCTCAATGATCCATCAAAACATTTGTATAGTGTTCACTGACTCTGCTTGGGAGTAACAGCCAACTCCAAAATTAGCTTCCCCAAATTTAAGGTAAAAAAAAGTCACAGTATTTAATGCAAAGCAAGATAAGAAAATATTGCAGTACTTTTATGTATATTTTACACACACATGCACGCACACCTCTGTACAAAAACCTGTGTTATTTCTCAGGAAAGCTATTCAAAGTTCAGTTAAATGTTACGTCATTGAAAACATCTATTTTTCATGTAATGTAGGTCAAAGCGCTTAATATCTTTGCTCAGTTGTTCAGGCATCACAGATGCAAAACATGAAGCTCAGTGGTAATTTGGAGACAAAGTCAACATAGAGACCCTGGTAAAATCAGTACCAGTAAAAAGAAGAATCACAGCCAAATGCAGAATTTCTACCTGAGAGCAGGCATATAGCAGTGAGCAAGTGAGTGTCTGCGCATATGCTTAGGGCTTGTAGACAAGGATGACCTTTCCAGCCCCGTCTGCTACCTTTATCCAGAGGGAAGGAACTCAAGCTCTGGGGTCTGCACATCACCTATTACCATGGTATGCCACAACACGTCTTTGGGGTGTGCTGCAACCAGTCCTGCTGTGCCTCAGATGGCACTGGAACCTCAGGGCAAATTGTCCCCACAGACTCCTGCTGCCCTTGCAGGGGGGCTGGGATGAGGAGATGCCCCCTCTCCCAAGAGCAGAGGAGGCACAGCAAAAGGAGCAGTTTTGGAAGGTGCAATACCAGAGAATCACAGAACAGTTGAGCTTGGAAGGGACCTCTGGAGGTCATCTGGTTCAACCCCACTGCTCAAGCAGGGTCAGCTACAGCAGGTTGTCGAGAACCATATCCATATGGGAACGCAGAGGGAGCAGAGCGCAAAGCAAGAGACCTGCCTTACCCGCTGTGTGCGCAGGGTCTGGCACTGAGCGGGAGCCGCTCACTGCCACCTTGTGAAGCCTGAAACAACGAATGACTCCAAGCTGGGACCCAGCTCTGGTCCGAATGGGAGCAGGAGCAGCTGCATAACTACTACCAGATCATGCTTCTCCAGCACTACTGTTTCTTCTACTTGCGCTGCAAATCTGCCTCCACTGTGAACCTTACCCCTTCCAAAGTTAATAGTAAAAGCACCACTGGCTCCTATGAAACCTCAATCCAAGTCTTCACCTGCAAATGCATCCAGGCACACCTGAAAGCCTACAGACTGGCAAATACTTAGCAGAAACATAGTAAGCAGGGCAACATCAAATATTTTAAGGAGAGCTCTAACTAAGGAGAGTCAATTGTGTCCAAAGAGGCCCACAGGAGATGGGGAAGCCCAGCACAAACAGACCTAAGGAGCATTGATGGGGTGGATCCTGGGTGGCATGATCAAAGGCACTCGCAATCCCAGAGAGGTCTTAATGAGAACAAAGTCAACACCAGAACCAATTGACTACTGTAACTTGCACATAACCCTCCTCATTCCTCTCAGACCACTGGGAAATTAAAATTGTGTCAAAATCTGTAAAAATATGTATCAGGAACTAATAAAGTATTAGTTGTCCCTGCATCCTGCTACACCAAGGAACAACTTGTTTTCAGAAATTATAATTATAGTTGCACAAATGTGAAATATGCACTAAGGCGGTGACTGAAATTGGAAGTTCAAAAGGAATTTATTAACCCCTTGACAAGACTATAAATAAACATTAAACAAAGCTGTATGTGGAGTGAAAAGAAAACCCTGCAGAATTTAACACTTGAAAAATTCAGAAAATTACCGAGTCAGCCAACTTCTCAGGCAAAGGATGAAACGTGAATTTTCACAAGTGTCGCCTCTCTTGGCTTCCCCAGTGTAAGCAACCTCCACCTTCACATGCCAGTGTGCTGCCCCACAGGGACACCTGTGCAGCAAGTTATTATTTATTTCTTTTTAAACCCAAATCAACATACTGTCACAAGAAGACTGAAAAGACAATGTGGAGGCAGAAGTAGCAAGATAATAGGGAGGAGAGATCCTGCTTAACTAACATTTCTAAAAAAAAAAAAAAGAAGAAAGAAGTTATGAAGCTGTATTTTACAAGTCTAGGAAGCTAGCAATGAAAAAGAGATGGTGCACCACAGTTTAGTGCTATGTAACAGCAGACATCAAATACTGATCTACTCCTTGGGAAAATCCACCCAGGTTTGCCTTTGGTTTTGAGAAGTCAAGCCCAAAGCACCTTCACCTTGGCACTTGCAGTGGCTCTGCATCAAGACGCCAAGTACTTTTAATCCTTTTAGGTGTCTACACGTATCTACAGTCACCTACACGTGACTGCTGCTACAAGCATGGTCCCCAGAGGTGAGATCCAGTCAGACGTCTATGGTGCAGACAGCTAAGTCTGAGCTAATCACCCAGACTTTATTTATAAGCAAAGAGAAAGAGGACATTTGGGGGCATGATTCATCTGACCTATTTTAGTTGTTTACATTAGCAGGAAATGTCTGTTCCTCTTAGTGGACAATAAAGCTGAGCCTAGACACTTAGACAGCAGGTTGTCAGCATATGGTCAGATGATTCCCACCTGAGATGCCTGAGCTTATGGAGGTGGAGGGGGCAGAAACCCCCCCAAAACCGCACCAACTTCTCTTTCAATAGCTTTTCTTGCTATTTGAAATGCATTTTCCTCAAAATGCATCTTTGGCATAGAAGTCCCTTGGTATGACTAATAATGCCACCCAGTGCAGAGAACCAAGGTTGAAAGGGAAGTAGAAGAAACAGAATTAAATACAGCAAAAATTATTTTAAAAGTAAAGGCCAACTACAGATTACCAGGTGCCTGAAATTTGGCATTATAGCTCCTGATGCGACAAGTGAGTTTAGAATGGTGCAGCAATTTAAATGCATCTAAAACAGCTGGTGGGATTCTCAGACACAAAAGGAGATAATTGTCAACCTTATTCACAGCAATTAAATCTGTATAGGCTAAAATAAGATCTATTATTCCCTCAAAATACTGGGAGTGGAGCCAGAAGTAACTTCACTGGAGCAGAAAGTTGGCAGTTTGGAAAGGGGCTGAAAACTGTGTGAAAAAATTCTCCAGCGTAACCGGGGGGGGGGGGGGGGGGGGAGGGGAATCAACCCACAACCGGAGACCGAAGACAAGTTCAGAGATTTTTAGAGCAAAATAATTTCTCCTCTTCTGAAGGTATCAGGGAGACTTCAGAAATAAGTATTGGAACAGATGTCAACATAGACTTATCTCAGTGTGTGCTCTGCACAAACGGAAGTGTATCCAGTAATTTCTTCTGCTGACTGAAAAAAGAAAGCTAGAGATTATTATTGCTATATTTAGACATTTGCACACTACCCATATATGCTCCTTTGGAGTCATCTGAGCATATGGTATTTAGACAAGCACAAGAAAGCTGGATAACTGTTATTAAGAGGCCAACACTGCCACTAGAGAAACAATCATTAATCCGCTCTCAATTCAAAACGATCAACAAGTGGCAGCAAAGGATTTGCAAATCATTTGCCAAGGACAAAATGCCTCCAGAGCAGCATCAAGAGATGGTTGTTAGACTCAGAAAAGCCACAAAGAGTTGGTGCCAGGATCTTCAAAGCGGTGCACAGGCCGTCCCACATTCATCAGCATGTTCCAAAGAGATCAGTGTTCATGCTAGCTGGGGTGGGGGCAGCACATGAGAAATCTGTTTTCAATTTTAAATCCCTCTAACCCATCTGAGAACATGCCTTATTCTTGACTTTAAAGAATAAGATTCTGTTTGGGACTCTGACAGAATAGCCTGATAGAAGAAATGCAAACTTCCCCTAACTGTAGGCTGGAAGGTATACCAATGCTCCCTCTCCAACATTTACATTCATCCCTATGACTAGACCATGCTGCAAAAGGCTCCAAGGGTAGCTTGTTGACACATTTGGTCCCATCCTCCGCCTCGAGGTTTTGCCCTCTCCCTGCATGAGGTCCATCACTCTGACTTTTTGCTCATTTACCCACCAAACACCACCACCCTGCTCCTACACCTGCAACTCTGCAGCTGCTCCACTGTGCAAGCCTGCTAAGTTACACCTGTACTACTACACACAACCGGCCCTTCTGCAGCCCAGGGGCCAAGAGGCATGAGCTACTCTTTTCATCCTCTCCCAGAAGCGACTGTCTGCATCCAAAGTGCCCAGCACTGCCCAGGCTGCTTCTGGGTCCCATGTGAAAAACTGCCAGGCCGCAAAGCCCACAGCCGTGCTGGGGATGCACTAAGAAACAACAGGCGCAAATGCGGGACAAGCACCGAAGCCAACACTCGCTTCAGTAGTATTTCCTAGTACAAACGCTGTCCTGGCAGCCAGAACAAGACCTGCAGTGAAGGGCAGTTTATCCCAACCTGCAGATACGGGAATTCCTGCATAGTCCTGTAAGGTCTCCAGTGCTGGACACTGTCAGACAGGGCGTTTGACTATGCCTTTCTAGTTGGGAGTTCTCAGGAATTTCACAGAAACAAAGAACAATTCATTTTTCCTACACCTTTTCTCTTGAAAAGGAAAACAAAACCCACTCTTATTTCACCGTATGATTGACCTGAAATATAATTCTGCAATAAAAGATGAGTACAGATAGCTGCTGTTACGCACCACAAACACCGTAATTAAAAATCAGTCATCTTCAAAAGATCTTTCTCCAAACTTTCAAACATGTTGTATTATTAATTGAAAAGGCTTCTACTGCACTCATAGAAAAATGAACTTAAACATTCTTCCGCAGCAAGAGTATTTACTAATACAAAGACTGTTTTGTAGTGCAGAAAACCCCACGTAGTTTTTGAACTAGGTGACCGGGATCTTGGTAACGATGAGTCCCAGCGACTGGAGAAGGACGGTGAATTGGCAAGTCCCAACTCTGTGCAGAGACAACTGCACAGCATCATCGCAGGATCATGGCGATGGCAGGGGCAGAGCCGTTCCTTTCTGAGCACTACCCTTTTGGATCAGAAAGACCCTGGCGGAGATGCTTGAAGCACCTTTTGATCTCGGGCAGCTCTAAGCCCTGGTTGTTGCCAACGCCAGCAGGCGTTCTGGCTGCTGCTCAGCTCTGCACATTTATGTTCCCAGCGCTGTGCCTGAGCTCCCACCCCATGGACATGCAGCGCTAAGGTGTCCATGTAATTAAGCAATCTAACCTAAAGGATTCTCTAAGCCTGTTAGCTAAAACAAACCTGATAAAGCCTAACCTTGCCTCACATTCTCCAGTCCCCTGGCAAGTTCTTCAGGGTTCAAGCACATTGCTCCTGAGCTCTCTTCACCACCAGATACAACTGCAGTGTTATGCAGAGTCTTTATTTTTTCTTTCTTCTTTAAACTCACCCTGTCTCAGGTCCCTCTGCTCCTGCCAGGCCCCTTGGTTAAAGTAGATATGCTGTGGTGAGGCCACATCCCTTCCCCTAATCCTTGGGATGGCATCAAGCTTTCTGACCCAATTCTTCAACCTTCTCTAGCTGGTTCTTGTCCCACCACCAAAAAAACCTTGTTTCTCTTTTCTCATTACTAGGAACTTTCTGTTCCTGCACCACCCTCCTCAAAGCAAAGCTGAAGGAGGTATTTCCTACTTTCAGCCAACAATGCCCAAAGATACTGCCACTAAAAGAAAGAAAAATAAGAAAAACTCCCAGTCATGTAGTTTAATAACCAGCAGTAAACAGAAACTTCATAGCAAACTAATATACACATCACTCTTCAACTGATTCTCAAAATTATGCTCCAGCTCCGCAAGATTGTCTCCTAATGTAAGACAATGCAGCAGCTTAAAATACATTATATCTTGCCTTCAAATTTCTTAATGCAGTGAAGTGATATAACATCCAATAGCTTTTTACATATAGAGCAAACAAAACTTGGAAGCACCTACAAAGCAAGAGAACAAAAAAAAAGAAAAGAATATTTTAAGCACAAGAGACAACAGCTTAATAAAAAATAACATCTTTATATAATACCACATCTATGTATAATCAGTAAGTTGTATTGTATCTTATACACAAATATATACACACACACAAATAAATAAAAATGTCTTCAAAATAATTAGTGAAGCAGAACGTTCTGTCCTTACATTGGATTTCTTACTTCTAACTGATGAGATCATGACATTAATATAATTTTCCTACCTTTTACCCATAAACCAGCTTGGAACACCCACCTTTTCCCATCAGACTGTGCATGTCAGGGGTAGGGGTAATATTTCAACTGAGAAAAAGGAGATCCTTTACTCCACAGACTCAAGTAGCCACAAAATAGGTTCATATCACCTACTGGACAAGTTTAAGTAGTGGTTTTGGAACCAGTTAAATCACTCTATTTCCTTTATCTCCGTCTTCTTTGGAGACATATGTACACACACACCCCACATGTATATTTTAAACAGGAATAAACTTATCTGGTTAGGACATATTTTATTTACCACGAAAGATTAAGAAATCTAATCTCTGCAGTTCTCGGAGTGTTGAAGTAAAATGCCCCACAGAATACAGGAGTAATCAGCACAGCAATTAAAAAAGAAAGATTTAAAAGACAGAGGAGTCCTCCTCTACCAGGAAGGAGAAGAAAAAAAAAGGCAAAAAAATTTCTCATTCCTATGAAATATTGATAATATTACTAAGTACAAAAATCAGTCTTACAGAGAAAAGATTTTGGGTAATGCGTTTCTGAAGAAATAGGTTCTTCCTTGGCTGATGAATGGACGGTGGTTGCAGCAGGAGCAAAGGCATCTACTGACGCATTACCTGCTGTTACGTGTCTCCCTCCTTTTATGTTTTTAATTTAAACTGTGTGACCTCACGGTGTCAAACAAGAGAAGGAAGTGGACTTGGGAGAAGGCATGTTAACTGACTTCCTCCAGAGCAGCATTGCGCACTCGGGGGTGAGCAGGCTGCCCATTTGTGTCTGCAGAGGAACAGGCCTGCGGCAGACAACAGCAGCGACCATGTCTTCTCCCCTACCCACTGGGGGATGGTGGTCCTAAGGGGAAAGGAAGGATGCCAAGCTTCAAACTGACAGCCCCATGGTCATTATAATCTGCTTTCACATATAAACTGGAACAACAACAACAAAAATTAAAAAAAAAATCCATTTCTAGAGCATCTTCAGAACTGCCTCAGCACAGCTCTGCTGTCCCTGATGTCTCAGGACTCTTGAGGTAGCATTTTGGAGTAGACAACAGGGAGCAGGTAGAGTGATTACACACTGCACTAATAGTAGAACATTTTACAAAGGAACATTACTCTCCTGCTGTAGTCCTGGGTCCAGACACCTCCAAGTAAATGCCAAAAGAATTGCCTGTTTCCTGCTTGATGGTCTTCTAGTGTTCACGACAGTTGGCCCAATCTCAGTTAATCACATTTTATCACTTGAATTTGGATAAATACAGCTCCCAATATGGGACTCCTTCCCTTCTTGTGAAAGTTATTTTGGCTGGCACTTCTTGCCTTTTGTGAAAAGAGGCTTTTCCAGGAGGTTGGATGCTGAAGGGAAATTGCCTGTCTTTTATTTTCGCAAGCAGTATTTCTGCTTAAGAAGGTATGGTTTATCAATTACAGCAAAAAAAATAAAGTACTAAAATTGTTTAATCCTCTTATTTCCACATGCATGAAACTTTGCACAGTCTTCTGGATTTACTGGACTTTTTAGACCATCACTACCCATTGAATATAAATTGAATTTCTGCCATAAATGGGAGGCCAGAGGATTAAGCATCCCATCTTTCCCATTTATATACACATGCAACAACTTCATGGTACTCTATTTTCTTACCTCTGTGACAGCAGTTCTACTTCCCCCATCCCTGATTTATCTTTGCCTACCAACATGTGAGGGAAAAAAACCCTATCTAAATGCCTAATTAAAACTACCAAACATTCCAGTTGGTAGTTGGCATCATTATATATCTTTTTTTTTTTTTTTTGCATTTCCTTCATCGGAGAACAGATCCTTGGTGTCAGATAACAGATCTTTGGTATAATGTGCTGTGAAGTGTACTAATATCCTCTTAGTATCTGGCATATTTTGTGCATGACCCAAACACTTAGTAGACGTTTTCTCTAGAGATGAAGCTTAGTATCCAATTAACGTTTTGAGTAGCCTCAATAACTACTGCAAAGAACACTACAATGATAATTGTATCCATTAGACTTTTGTGTTTCAAGCATCTTTATCTGCCCATGACTCCACAGTGGCCTTCAACTGTGCTTTAAATATCACGATAAAAAAATTAAACAAGAACATTGTAACAGTTAATTCTCAATAGTACATAAGACTTTCAAAAATATCTTTGATTAGGGTAAGACTGATCATTTTTATTCTATATCAACACAGAAATCCATTGTTTGGACATAAGAATGATACTTCCCAAATTATTTAATCATCTCAGGCTTTGTCCTTTACAAACTGTCTTCAAAACATGAAAGGGTTATCTTCTGTAACAAAGGCAGTATTGCTTTATTAACAGCACACGAAAGCATGGAGACGAGGATCACGCTCAGCTTATTTGCTTTAAGAGCATTCCCTGTATCACCACCCCTCTGTAGGCATTTATGAGACTCAATGGATTGTAATATAGTCAAATTAATATTCAGCTTGTGGGGCTGTTTTCCATAACATTTAGGTACACGCCAAAAGCTCAACACTCATCAACTCAATCTATTTTAGGTCTCCAAGAAACACTGAGACTCTACTAAGCTTTCAATATATTTTCTGATGCCTGTTTAATCAAAGAAAGGACTATTTCTGTCACCATGTGAGGAAAGAGACTATCCATCTTGTCAAGTGAAGGAGTTGGCATGCTTTCAAGCACTATCACTTCAGTCAGAAGTTAATGGAAACAAGCAACAGCTCAGAGATACGTACAGAGCTTGAGTCATCTCTGCATTGTGCTTATTCTGCACCTTTCAAGCAGGCTGATACTCGCAGCTCTTCATATCTTTAAAAGCAAATCAAAAACTGCACAGAAGCCTGAAACAGCCTAATGGGACAAAAAGCTTTTCTTTCCAGCCCTGGCAGATTGGAAGAATAATGAAGTTTCCAAGACTTTGGGAACTAAATAAAAATAAAAACCCAGAAACTGGCATGGGCAATTATATAAGTTAACAGATGCACAAAAAAATATATAAAGAAAAACAGAAGTAAAATGTTTCCCTTCTCCTACTGTAGCTTATTTCTACCTACCTCCAAGTGATGCAGGCCCATAGTCTACAATATATTCATCACACTTTGACTGGTGCAGGTTGCAGTGACACAGGCAGGACTGCTGCTCATTAGAACATGTCAATTTATTCCCAATTTCAGAACGTATTCCAACTACCTCTCATATATAAAAATCAGAGGGCATCTTCATTTATATTTACTGCCGAGAGTAGGTGCTGAACACCAGAGGACACAGCTTGCACGCACAGCCAACACCAAGACCGCCCGTCGTGGCGTGAGGCTCCCGTGGGAGCTCACGTCACAGCTCGGGGCCAGTCCCGCCTCAGCTTTGCTCGTGCACCGCAGATGAGCTTTATGGATGGGAGACACGTCTACAGGGGTTTCCGCTGGGAAGCAATGGTTCAGTGGTAACGTGCACAGTAACAAAAACGTCCCAGTCAGCTAAAATGCAGAACAACATACACAAGTCCGTTTTCCTATAGTAAAAGCAGCCTCTAAATAGAGCTTTCTGACGTAAAGCTAGAACAGCAAAGAGGACAAACAGCATGGGGAACGCTAGCTTGGGGAAAGGAAAGCGACAAATTAATGGATCAGATAATGCATTAAGTAAGTGGAGGGAGAAAAAGTTAGAAAGATCCTCCCCTGCTCCATTTTACAGGTCTCTTGAAGTGGAAAGTAAATTTTATAGACTGATGCCCTCTATCCGCATCACCAGCAGTTAAGAAGCATAGTCCTTCCAGTGTTTAATCACAGTTTTTGATTTAGAGTGCATCTCTAAATCTGCAATTTTGCATTTAACAGTATGTATATCTCTGTTACTTTTGAAATACATAATATTAATCAGAACATAATCCCTTCCTTCACGCCTCTCAGATGAGACAGGACTGTAAAAATGCACATTTCTTTCACACTAACAAACAGCTGCCTTCACCTACACAAAGGTCACCCAGCCTAGGTGAAGAGACAGAAAAATTATGTCCCTATTCTTAATCCCACACCCCACCTCTCCTCCCTTTCCACTCCATACAAAGCTAGTAAGGCTGCTTTGCAGTACCTGGAATTTCTCTCGTCTGTGGTAAGACCTCTAGACAGGTATTTAGCCAAATAGGCTCTTTCAGGAATTTTCTGAGGTTGAAGATCACCACTGGCTGCTCCTGTTCCCTGGGTGTTTGTTGGCAAAGCCAAGATGCGAAAGGAGCTTGAGGGCAACTGGGGTTTTGCTGCCCGGTGGCTTAGGAGCCCGCATCCTCTGGTGTCACATTTTGTCAGTGTCCCGAGGCTGAGCAAGGACACACGGGGACCAACGACAGGGTGTTGATGCTCAGCCCATGGCAGTTTCCCAATTACCAAACATGGGTTTTGCTGCTTTCAAGATTGGTGAAAACAGTTCCACAGGTCAGCATTAAAGAACAATTCTGTGGCTGAAGCTGCCGAGGACTGTGGGGTAAACCTTGATCAGCCTCAAAAGCAATGATGAAAAAGCCAAGAAGAGAGGGACATGGGATACTTGTATTTTAAATTTAGGCCTTCTTCCTACATAGTACCCAAGAATAATCTTTTGTGCTTCTTTGTATATAGCTGCTTACCCATTTACAGAAAGTTTCCTTTCTCACAGAGATGACTAAAAATAATTATAAGTACAGCATGAAATATAAATGACAGGTTCCAATCATCCCATTTTGTAGGGATAGTTCATCACTTCAAAAAGGCCCACCTCTGGACAAAGGACTGACAGAATGAACCCCTGACCTCCAAAGGGTCCCTCGTACCCAAAGTGGACTTATTTCTGCAAAAAACTGTAAGACCAAATTAGAGTAAACCTGGAAAAGCAAGTGCTTCCACATCCCCAAGACATGTGCCTTTTCAACATCCCGCTCTATCTGCATACCCCGGGCAAATTCCAATGCAGCAGAAACCAATATTAACACTATTTTTAAAAAAGGAAAAGCTGGCTCCCAGACAACATCTCATTTATTAGGAGATCACAGATGTTCTTAACATACATTGGCAAAGCAGGATAAAAATTAGCAAAATGGTTATGTATTTGCAACCAGTATGACACTGAAAAAGGCAACACCGTTTTTTACGTCATATCAGTCAAGCCCACAGAGGTTTATCAATCACAACCTGCAATCACACTGAACATATCGGTTGCCTTAGGCAACTGCCTTTTTTGCCTCAGCAGAAGAGATAACCCAGGTGCTGAATCAGATAAACTCTAATTTTCGGTCAATAAATGCCCATATGTCAGGCTTTTATCTTCCCATCAAATCAAAAAAATAACTATGCTGAACCAAAGGCTCGGGGTTCAGCTCAAGCAATAAGCCCTCACAGAGCTGATCTTGCAAAGCCGACTCATGAGCTGAGCAAACAGGCGGACCACCTTCTGGATGTCTTTACTATCTTCTTACTGCTCCTGCTGACTCTCCACAACCCATCTCCAGCCCCCTCCTTGCCTGCTTGTAGCCAAACCAACCTCCTCCAGTGACCGATGCCAAATCGCCAGCCAGCAAGGCATGACAGCTTTGCAGGTAGGTTTTACAGCTTGCACTAAGCTGCAGGCTGCGCTGACCACAAAGCGTTTACCTGGTTAGCTTTCTGCCAGCCACACTCTGCATGTGATCTATGTGAACCTCAGTGTGGCTTCTCCACTCAGCAAAACACAGGTTGAAGGCTTGAATTCTGCAGAAGCGCAGGGCAGACAACCAACATGGTTATAAGAGAGCAGTCTTCTACCATACAAGATTTCTTGTGTGCAACTTTGATATTAATCAACTCTCAAGGTATTTCAAGACAAAACTCTTCAATACCATAGAGGAAAAGAAGTTTGAGAGAGAAGATATAAGTGGTTAGAGTGTATTTTTAGCTTTCTGGTCCTCACTTCAAGCAGCAGGTTCTTTCACAGAATCACTAAGGTTGGAAAAGACCTTTAAGTCCAACCATCAAACCAACACCACCAAGCCCACTAAACCATGTCCTGAAGTGCCACATCCACACGTTTTTTGAACACTTCCAGAGATGGTGACTCCACCACCTCCCTGGGCAGCCTGTTCCAATGCTTGACCACTCTCTCAGTAAAGAAATTTTTCCTAATATCCAGTCTAAACCTCCCCTGGTGCAACTTGAGGCCATTTCCTCTTGTCCTATCGCTGGTTACTTGGGAGAAGAGACCAACACCCACCTCGCCACGACCCCCTTTCAGGTAGTTGTAGAGAGAGCTAAGGTCTCCCCTCAGCCTCCTCTTCTCCAGACTGAACAAGCCAAGTTCCCTCAGCCGCTCCCCATAAGACTTGTGCTCCAGACCCCTCACCAGCTTCACTGCCCTTCTTTGGACATGCTCCAGCACCTCAATGTCCTTCTTGTAGCAAGGGCCCAAAACTGAACACAGTGTTCAAGGTGCGGCCTCACCAGTTCAGAGTACAGGGGCACAATCACTTCCCTACTCCTGCTGGCCACACTATTTCTGATACAGGCCAGGACGCTGTTGGCCTTCTTGGCCACCTGGGCACGCTGCTGGCTCATATTTCAGCCAGCTGTCAACCAGCACCCCCAGGTCCCTTTCCGCCGGGCAGCTCTCCAGCCACTCCTCCCCAAGCCTGTAGCATTGCATGGGGTTGTTGAGACCCAAGTGCAGGACCCAGCACTTGGCCTTATTAAACCTCATACGGTTGACCTCTGCCCATCAATCCAGCCTGTCCAGATCCCTCTGCAGAGCCCTCCTACTCTCCAACAGATCAACACTCCCACCCAACTTGGTGTCATCTGCAAATTTACTGAGGGGGCACTCGATCCCCTCATCCAGATCATCAGTAAAGATACTGAACAAGACTGGCTCCAGAACCGAGCCCTGGGGAACACCACTTGTGACTGGCTGCCAACTGGATTTAACTCCATCCACCACGACTCCCCGAGCTCGGCCATCCAGCCAGTTCTTCACCCACTGAAAAGTACACCTCATTAAGCCACAAGCCGCGAGTTTCTCCGGGAGAATGCTGTGGGAGGTGCTGTCAAAGGCTTTACTAAAGTCCAGGTAGACAACATCCACAGCCTCTCCATCAGGTTGGTCAAGCAGGACCTGCCTTTCATGAACCTCTGCTGGCTGGGCCTGATCCCTTGGTTGTTTCAGAGAGTACTTTTCAATTTTTAGAAGAGGTGATCGAGGAGAAGCGACATGGCAAGTGCCTTTACCATTTTGCAAGCTAAGAAATTTGAACAATTCTTCAGAGTAAACCTGCATCTGTTTTCTGGGGTCTTTCATCAGCAGAGTCCAAGCAATAGTCTCTCCCCAAAAGGCCATGCTGATGCTTGAAAAAAAATAATAATTAAAAAGCAAGTGCAATGGAAAGCCCACAGTTAAAAGACACATGACAACTCCAGCATCTGATAGCCACAGAGTTGTTAGACCAATAACCACTCCCTACCCAGTCAATATTTCTGCAAAACACAGAGTAACTGTCAAGCTTAGTTTGAAACCCCTTGGCTGTTTTCAACCAATTAAGATGTACGCAGAACATTCACACAGACCTTGTTTCCATAGAAAACTCAGTAAATAATTGATCATAACAATGACAAAGATGAAATAAAGAGTAGTTGGTGCAGACGGTACTATAGAGCTCAACAGGAATGGCAAGTTGGTTTCTTTGTGGTGGGTTTTGCTTTTTTTTCATTTGTTTTTAAGAACTAGGGGAAACAATGTGGTTTTACTCAGTAGATAACTACAGAATGAAGAATCATACAAAGCTGCACTGTTACTCTAGTGTAGCATAATAGAGATAATGCCCAAAACACCAGGTCTCAATGCTTTGCTTTCAGCTTCCTTTGAAGCTTAAAAAAGTTTTAACCAGAAATCTGATGTCCACACACAGCTAGACACAAACAGTACTACAACAGATTCAGCATGATACAATTTGTCTAAATTTCTGGGACTCACTTGCATACCTCCTTGTTGAAGACATACACCTAAACAAACACAGAGTCTATCTTGTACCTCAATTAAATAAAGTAGAAATATTGCCCAACCGAAAATAAATTTGTATAACATTAAAGAAAAGCACCCTGAGAGTTGCGCACTGTTTTCACACTGTCAGCTTTAAAAACACACTTTTAACAGTATCCTAGAAGATCCTCCTCTTTTCAAAACTAACGCTGCACATGGCAGGAAGAGGGTGTTACTTAATATAAACACTCAAATTCAGCTCTGCAGTAACAAGTTTGGTTTTTATATGATGCTTACAAAGCTATAGGCACATTAAGCTGAACTTAATATATTCAATCTTTCTCTACATCTACTGTACTGTTTTACATTCTATACTGATAAAATGTAATATGTGACAACAACATTAAATGCACAGTGTGCTTTGTAAGCATCTGAGCTCCAGAATGGGAGATGTGCTAGGTAAGATACTCAATAGAAACTTCAATCAAAAGAGCCTAAGGACACGGAGGGAAATGACTCATCTCCCACACCATGAGATAACAGGCCAGTGCCTAGTGAAAAAAATGAGGACGGGAAAGTCAGGACATTTCTCATATTTTGGGTGCGGAGGGGAAAATAACTCAGAACAGCCGTTCTGACCAGCTCTAGCAAGTGTCTTCAGGAGGACGTATTACCTGGAAGAAGGATATAGGATACAGAAGGAAGATGTAGCTTTAGGGACTCTCTGGGATATGCCAGCCCAGGTGCAGGACTCATTAGCCACCATCACAAGCTAGTTAAGATGCTGAAGTAGCTAACAAAGAATCTTATGGTAAAAAACAAACAAACAAAAAACAAACAAAAAACAAACCCAAAAAACACCACAACAAAAAGCCAACTTAAATCTAAGCATAACTCAAAAAAAAAAAAACCCCACCTAAAACCTTTTGATGTGTCATCTTTTTAGAACTTTGAAAACAAACTTTTCCTGTAGTGGATCAAATAAACATATTTTTAACCCTCAACCTTTACTTAGAACCAGTATGACCTCAGGACATCCGGTACACAACAAGGCAATTCACCGCCAAGGACATGAACGATTCTAGTGATGCTCAAGTCTCAGGTGAACTCAAGACTTCTCAGAGGGTAACAGCATGCTCCCTTACTAAACTCTATGGGTCACACAGAGTTTGCGTGGGTCATTGCAGGGATCTGGGTGGAGAAGGCGTTTGTGTGTTGGTACTCAACAGTTTACTCGAAGCATGTCTAAACCTTGAGAGTCCTTAAGGAATTCTGCAAGGAACATGAAGTTGGCATATGAGTCATCAAAACACAGGGCAGGAGTAAGCTTTTAAGTTCAGCTACAGCCTGATTTGAAGCAATAGAGATGCCATTTTACTTTGGTGACCATAGCAAGTTGTGCTATATTTTTGACCAGGATCTACATGAGTTTTGCCTTGAATAGCTTTATGTTTCCAACCTGTCACTGCCATAGTCCAGAAATGGTGGTCACTTTAGAAAAACACAAAAGGGAAAAGGGAAAAATTTTGCTTTGAGACAACATTTGTATTATAGCAAAAAAATCATCCCAGGGCCTACTCAGAAACATGAATGTACATTGATGTACACTGATGAGACAGATACAGATATGTCTTGCTTTAGTCATACTTAATTATATTTAAAATTGCTCACTGAGGGGAATGGCATAGCAGTCACAACAGCAGGAAAACTTGAGGGAGGATTTCCCACCATGCCCCCCAATAAGAGTTTTTAGCGATGATTTGGATCAACATTTGTCTTGAGTACCAAGTTCCTTTCTGGGGTACAGAAAATAAGCACATATATTTTTCCTCTACACAATAGCTAAAACATTTTCTAGAGGAACTTAACAGGTGTCATCATCAAATCCCGAAGTACTTTGTGTAGACCAGTTGAACACAGAGTACTGTTTAATCTGACAGAAGAGGAAAATATCCAAATTCTTCTGTTCTTGGGGTCCACACCATATGCCTTGCAAAGAGCAAGCATGTTAACACTCACGGCACATAAGCAGTGGTTGGTCAGTGACAGCAAATTCACATTCCAGGTGGAGCTACCTCCTCTCCCCAAGAGGATTCCCTCACTGCTAGTAAAAACCCTCCTCTGATGCTCGTAACTCGATGGAAGGCTTGTCCCAATGACCTTGAAAGCTATTTTCATCTGGAATTATAAAACCTGGAGTTACAGCAATACATGTTGATAGAGGGCAAAGATTAAAAGAAGACGAAATTAGTTGGTCATCAAAATAGGAGGGTAAGAGTTGACCAACGGCCATTCCTTAAAAAAAACCCACAAAACAAAACAAAAGCAATAGGGTCATCATTAAAGCAAGTCCCAGGACAAAGATAAAAGCAGTTTTCAAGATTTTTGCAGTATGTAGCGGTGTGGGAAGAACCTAGGCTAATATCCAGTGCAAATAACATCATTGAGACAAAGTTCTTGAGGCCCACAAATTCCCATGGAGATAACTGCCATGAATATGTGATTTAATTCTTGTCAAAGACCTGGTCTACAGAGGCCCATGAGCAATACCAAGGAACCCGAGAAAGGGCTGTTCATGCCCAATTAATTGGACACAAACAAAGAAAATATTCGTCAGAGAAGGCACAAGAAACCAAAGGAAGAAGAATGGATAAACCCCAGCTTTTTTTAGTGCATCTCAGTCCTCTACATTAGTGATTTTCTTAAGTTCTGACTGAAAAACCTTTTATCCAAGTAAGCGTACAATCCTGCTGTCAGTCTTCCCTATTTCTTGGCCTTATTGCTGCATTCAACAGAATTACTAAAACACAAATTATGTATAGTAATGTACATAAACTCTTTGTAGGAGTAACATTTAAAACTGGGGAGTAATCATAAAGGAACATACGTTTCTTTTAAACCAGGTTTTTGTTCAGACAGTAACAGACATTGCCATAATGCTTCAGCTACCTATATCTGAAATCTGTCCTGTAAAAATTGGATGCTTCAAATCATTAAGACACTACATATTGCAGAATATAAACCAGAATTATGTTCACTTGCCAGCTATTTATACTATGTTGTAATTCTGATGCATACACTCCATCTTAAAACCACATAAATATATTTGGCACTGGAATAAAAGGAAAAAAAGTTTCAGCATTCAAACTCATCTAGTAATACCGATGAGATCACATTAAAACAAACAACCTCCTGCCAGACAGATAAGGGAACTATTAGCACTGTTAGACTGAGTCATAATGGATTCATCTGATGAGAAGCTAAAAACCCCAGGACTTTGGAAGGTGATACATAACTGTCCACCCGCTAAACATTCAGAACAGCATTCCCCCAGGCAAGAATTCACAGCATTGAACTGACAGTGTTGAAACATGTAGTTATCCTGGACACTATGGTTTTTTTTCCTCATCCACACTAAGGCAAAACTATCACTATGATCCAAACACGAGAAAGGCTTACCTTAAACACAACCCTTTATCTACCATGAGCTCTCAGGAACTCATTGAAACTATGCCCCAGAAGGGCACCAGTTTGATTTACAAATGTTCATCCACCTTTCTCCTTCCCCCATTCCCTAGTTAAATCAGATAAAGCAAACCCAGCTGAGGCTAGAGAGAAACAGAGCCACCAAGTTGCACACAGCTGTCTCTCACCATGTCCCAACTCAGACCCAGGCTGGTGGGACTGGCTGCAGATGGCTGCAGAGGTGTGTGAGGAACAGCATGGATGAATACACCCTCTTGAATATTTAATTTCTCAATTAAGTCCAAATTTCAGGATTTCAGATTGCAGCACCTCTTGCCTCCATTTTTCTCCATTGGAAACTTTTAAAATACACATACTGAATTTGGAAGCCGCGGTGTTACATGGCAAAGTCAGGTCAGTAGAGGGCTAATCCTGTCCATAGTGGGATGACCCCCTCCCTGAAGAAACCCAGAAAAGCCATCTCCACTTCCAGAGTAAGAAAACACCCGTTAGCAGAGGATGCAGATAAGACATACCTGAGCATATTTATCATGAGTCCCAACACAACTTTGGCATTTCAAGAAGTACAGTGATGGGTACAAAATGTACAAGATGGGTAAAACGGAGAATAAATCAAAGAACTGTGAATTCAAAGATAAGCAGTCGTATCATATAACACTGCTGTAAGTAGTATACTTCCCCTTAAAAACAGTTAGAAAATAGTATCAATATTCAGTGCTCCCAGAAAACATGATCTGTTCGTACAACATATAGCAAAAAAGAGTTTGACAGGCTTACATGAAATCTGGTGTGAGATGACATATGAGACTTATCCTGCCAGCAAAAAGGCTTTTTCGTTGTAAAACTGTTAAAAAGAGACAAGCAAATACAGCCGTGCTGACAGTCCTCTCTCAGTCCTGAAGACGACGAATACACATTACCTGCTGGCATGCAAGAAAACCTTATGTGCGGGGGCAAAAAGGAAAGTCCATTCCCCAGTTTTCTCTGGCCCTCAATTTTTTTTACTGTTGGGGAGTGGGGGAGCATATTTAAAGCTCACTGCTTTAAGAAACAAGAAGGGAAAGCAAAGCAATAAGCAAATGGCTTTGCAAAATCATCTCAGAGAGCTTGGCTATGAAGCAAGCAGACTGAATTCAAGATATGGGAGTGGAATTTAACTATAAACTTTTTGTCATAGCAGGAAAGTGAAATAAAGAAATATTCTCCTTAGTTTGGCGGTTATTTTTAATACTTTTAAACTGTGTTTCTGTTTTAAACATTCAGCCCAAACCTACGCTGAACTGAGACACAATGCAAGCTTTCCACACCTGGAACAGTAAGAAGTCTCCATGCCTGTTTACAACACTTCAGCAGGCAGAGGAACCTGCTCTAATCACCTTTTCTTTAAATAATGCATTTTTTTTTAAATCCATCTAGCATCATTTACTGATCATCAGTTGTCAAAATCCTGGGGCAGATTAATTTCTTTGCACCAAATGGATGAATATTATGGGGGAGAAAACAAACAAAAAAATCAAGCAGTGTGCATGCTTCGCATGTATTTAACTTGAACAGCGACATCCCTGCATAACAACCCTGTATTTCATCTAAAACAAACTTCTAGCTCAGGGATTGCAGGTAAGAAGTGAACCCAGACTTTGCTACAAAAGAACCCCAACGTTTCTCAAAGTAAATGACTCATCTCTATGCATGCTTTCATGATCCAGCACTTTCTAAGCAATTGACTTGTCTTTTCAAAGTTGTATCTTCCTGAGGTTTAAAAGTGATGTCTCATGAGGCCAGCAATGACAGAGACATATAAGCACATTCAGACTGCACATGCAGAAAATTAAAGTGGACTTTAAAACTCTGTAGGATCACAGTCCTAAGAATGAAACAGTCATCTAAACCTCAAGCTTTTCACAGGAGTCATCTCTGATGGCTTTTGAAAAGTTGTGAACTACTTTATGAGCATACTTAGTGATTCAATGAGCTGTCATTTTTGCTTTGTCTTAACTGCAGAGATTATACCAGTTTCATTTAAATATTTGAAATTATTAAAGAAAACATTTATGAGGTTACTGATCTGTGCTGCTTTTCATCACCAAGCTACATACCATCTCTCATAATTTGAATTTTTCTCCTCTCTTTACATTCAAGCAGTGAAGAAAATGGAAGACAAAGCATTCTGACTTTAAATCTAGGTTTCTTAAAATAATAATGGAAAAAAATCCTAACAGTTACAGAAATTTTACACAGAGGAGGTGAGAGTCTTCATCTGAAGCTACAGACAAGCACAAAATCCAAATCATTCTTTGCTGGTACTAAGTAACCATGTAAGAAATTAGGAGGGAATATAATTCCAGTAGAATTGAATATAGGATTGTGCAACATATGTTACAGCTTGATTAACAGCTTAAGGATATCACTGGATACAAAACATTCCGTAGGGAACAACATATCCTGGCAGTCCATCTCCAGTGCTCATGCCCAAGAGATATGGCATCATTGTCCTTGCAGCTGGCTCCTCTTCTTCTCACTGTCCCAGACTATGGGAAATAAGCAGGTTCTTTCACAGAATCATTAAGGTTGGAAAAGACCTTTAAGATCATCAAGTCCAACCATCAACCCAACACCACCAAGCCCACTAAACCATATCCTGAAGTGCCATGTCTACATGTTTTTTGAACACTTCCGGTGATTGTGACTCCACCACCTCCCTGGGCAGCCTGTTCCAACGCTTGACCACTCTCTCCGTAAAGAAATTTTTCCTAATATCTAATCTAAACCTCCCCTGGCACAACTTGAGGCCATTTCCTCTCATTCTATGGCTGGTTACTTGGGAGAAGAGACCAACACCCACCTCACCACAACCCCCTTTCAGGTGGTTCTAGAGAGCGATAAGGTCTCCCCTCAGGCTCCTCTTCTCCAGACTGAACAACCCCAGTTCCCTCAGCCGCTCCTCATAGGACTTGTGCTCCAGACCCCTCACCAGCTTTGTTGCCCTTCTCTGGACACGCTCCAGCAGGAAATATGTTCCTCTGTGAAGTCCCACAAGATTCTGCTGCTGCTTAAACCTGAGAAATTTTTCCCATGTGAATTATTGCTTTATGATTTGCCTTAAAAATCAAAAGCCTAGAAGGCATTTAGGCTGTTAAAAATTAATGAACAGAGGCCTTTTAGCTCTTACTTTATACTCAAATATCAAGAGGTCTTCCATGAAGGATTTCATTAATTTGAGCAGAATTGATGGAAGTTGCCCACACAGCCTCTCCTTGCCAATTATACGTGTACCATAGTAATTGTACGAACACCTGCTCCCTTCCACATGATGCCAAAGTAATGCTTTCATCCATGATTCTCTGAGCTCAGATGGAGAAACACTCTGATATCTGTACCTGCTTGCAGGTATATGCTTGTTATTGAAGACAAAAAACTCTTCTCCCCTAACCCTCAACACACATACACACTCTGCACGCTTACATGTACATGCTTTGATAATAAGGACTTGAACAGGGAACTTTATCTTTCGTATTACTCAAATAATGAAGTTAGGGAAGATGTTTCAAGAAATAGGTATTTATGCTTACCATATATAATTTAAGAGATGCATTCACAAGCTAAAAGAAGATCAATGTAGAGTTATCACAGAAGCAGGGGGAAAAAAAAAAAAAAATCAATGTAAAGACCCCCGATATCTGTCCCCCAAACCAGCCAAACAATACACATAATTATCTTAATCAAAAAAGCATTTGTGGATCATTTCTCCTCCTCCATGTTTCTGTCCCTCCCAGCAACACCCACACAGTAGCTACATATAGCAAAGCAAAAAATTTTCAGGACTGTTTCCACCTGTAAGGACAGCAGGCAAAAACAGAGGTAAAAATAAAGCAATAAATAGATAAAACAAATTTATTTAGAGTAGCATTCCTTCTTTCCTGCCAAGCCATGAACTTCAGTGCTGGGTTCTAGGACCCCTTCTATATCTGCTGGGGAAGAAGAAGAAAGCAGCTGTGCACTCCCTGGGCCAGTCCACAAGCTGTGCCTGGGAATATGCACCACAGCCACGGCACTGTCCCTCCATCCCATGGACGGGCCTGGGCGCAGTGCAAGTGCACAGCTGCTAGAAACTTCCTTCACTACTATTACCTCTTCCTGCTGGAATACATTCCCACTCTGAACGTGTGAAATTGGTTGAAAAATGCCCTTTGCAAATATACCAACTGCAGTATAACAATTCTTGCTTGGGACACCGGAGCAGCCAGCAGCTGACACTCAAGCACTTCACCCGTCACTATCAGCATTCCTGCAAAGAAGCACACGACAAAAACTGACACCCAATGTACAAGCATCAAGTCCTACAGATCCTTAGCTGCAGGTGGGCATGACTGGTGAGGTAGCTGACAGCATCTGCCATGTAAAAATGGACACACAGAACTTACTCTTTCAAGTTTGGGCTACACAGAGTTTATCTGTCCTCTCCACACCCAGCCAAACAGCTCAATTTTTATTCACTCACTGGAGATGCCCAGTCACAAGATGTTAGTTCTGCCAACTGGGCTCCTAAATACAGACTCAGGAAGACACATCTCAAGGGCTGACATGATCTGGATCTGTCACTAAGCCTCCTAATTCCCTTTGAATTTCACTCCAATTCAGGAAACCTGCAGCTAACCACAAGCCAAACAGAGGTGGCAGCCTTCGTGCTTTGCATGGGATGGCTTCTACACTGGGGAAGAGCTGTCCTGCAGGACATCTGCAAATTTCCAATTTAAACTGAGTACTTGGGGAAGAAGGTTGTTTTTTTTTTTTTAAAGCTGTCTGTTCCAAAAACCATGGTGTTAGGCTGGAAAAAGAAGTGCTCAGCTTCAAAGCTAAATTAATATGACTGCTAGTCATCAACATAAAGCAGACAGCAATAATGAAGACTACTAAATGCCAGTTAGTCAAGAATCATAGAATCATAGAGTAGTTTGAGTTTGAAGGAACCTTCAAAGGTCACCTAGTTCAACCTCCCCTGCATGAGCAGGGACATCTTCAACTAGATCAGGCTGCTCAGAGCCTCATCCAACCTGACCTGGAGTCTTTCCAGGGATGAGGCATCTACCACCTCTCTGGGCAACCTGTGCCAGTGTTTCACAACCATCACTGTAAAAAATTTCCTCCTTACATCTAATCTAAATCTACCCTCTTTCAGTTTAAAACCATTATCCCTTGTCCTATCGCAACAGGTCCTGCTAAAAAGTCTGTCCCCATCTTTCTTATAAGCTCCCTTTAAGTACGGAGCCTTCTCTTCTCCAGGCTGAACAACCCCAACTCTCTTGGCCTGTCCTCATAGCAGAGGTGTTCCATTCCTCTGAGCATTTTTGTGGCCCTCCTCTGGACCCTCTCCAACAGGCCCATGTCTTTCCTGTGCTGAGGGCTCCAGAGCTGGATGCAGGACTCCAGGTGGGGTCTCACCAGAGCACAGGAGAGGGGCAGAATCACCTCCCTTGACCTGCTGGCCATGCTGCTTTGGATGCAGCCCAAGATATGGTTGGCCTTCTGGGCTGCGAGCGCACGTTGCCGGCTCATGTCCAGCTTTTCATCCACCTGTACTCCCAAGTCCTTCTCAGCAGGGCTGCTCTCAATCCCTTCATCACCCAACTTGTGTTGATACTGGGGGTTGCCCTGACCCAGGTGTAGGACCCTGCACTTGGCCTTGTTGAACCTCATGAGGTTCACACGGGCTCATTCCTTGAGCTTGTCCAGGTCCCTCTGGATGGCAAAAGTGCTAACAATCAAACCAGCAGCAGAAAAATTCAGATTCCTACAGAAACACAGGCCAGCGACCCCAGGTACAGATGGCCTGTGTTTCAGCCTGTCTGGTTCTGGCTCAGGGCATTACATCAGCCAGAGACTCTTTGAAGAAGGCTTTCAGGTTTCTCTGATGCGTCCTCCACCATGCAGTTAAACAGGTTCAAGACAGTTAAAGATAAGATAAGAATGTGTTCATATTAAAAACAATGCTGAACTGCCAGTGCGAACCCATAAAACCACTACTGGCTGGTGGTTGTGCAGGTTAAAGTAAATCTCTACCTTCACCCCATTTTTCTGGCCTGGTATCTGCCTATTAACACCACAGTGCTGAGGTAGTTCAAGACAGCCATGTCCAGGGTAAATCCTACCAAATAGAATCAGCAAGGTCAGTGACAGTCACAACTGGAACTTATCAACAATTTTTTTCCAGGCACCAGTTATCCAGACTTGACAACAAACAAGAGAGAGAGGAATGTCATTAAAACAAAGTCAGTAGATAGCTGGCAGGAATGCAACTTTCTAGAACTGAAGTGTGGTGGGTTGACCCTGTGTGGATGCCAGGTGCCCACCAAAGCTGCTCTCACTCCCCTTCTCAGCTGCACAGGGGAGAGAAAATATAACAAAAAGCTTTTAGGTCAAGATAAGGGTGAGGAGAGATCATTCACCAAGTACTGGCACAGGCAAAACAGACTTGACTTGGGAAAATTAATTTAATTTATTGCCAATCAAATCAGAGTAGAGATAACGAGAAACAAAACCAAATCTTAAAACACCTTCCCTCCACCCCTCCCTTCTTCCCAGGCTCAACTTACTCCCAATTTTTCTCTATCTCCTCCCCGCTCCCAGTGGCACAGGGGACGGGGATGGGGATTGTGGTCAGTTCATCACACGCTGTCTCTGCCACTCCTTCCTCCTCAGAGGGAGGACTCCCCACCCTCTGCCCCTGCTCCAGCCTGGGGTCCCTCCCACGGGAGACAGTCCTCCATGAACTTCTCCAATGTGAGTCCTTCCCCCGGGCTGCAGTTCTTCATGAACTGCTCCAGCCTGGGTCCCCCCACGGGTGCCGTCCTTCAGGAACAGGCTGCTCCAGCCTGGGTCCCCCACAGGGTCACAAGTCCTGCCAGCAACCCTGCTCCAGCCTGGGCTTCTCTCTCCATGGGGCCACAGGTCCTGCCAGGAGCCTGCTCCAGCGTGGGCTTCCCACGGGGTCACAGCCTCCTTCGGGCATCCCCCTGCTCCAGCGTGGGGTCCTCCCCAGGCTGCAGGTGGGATCTGCTCCCCCGTGGAGCTCCATGGCTGCAGGGGCACAGCCGGCCTCCCCATGGGCTTCCCCAGGGGCTGCCGGGGAACCTCTGCTCCGGCACCTGGAGCCCCTCCTGCCCCTGGAGCCCCTCCTGCCCCTCTGACCTGGGGGTCTGCAGGGCTGTTCCTCTCACATATTCACACTCCTCTCTCCAGCTGCTGTTCCACAGGTGTTTTTTCCCCCTTCTTGAATTCGTTACCCCAGAGGCGCTGCCACCATTGCTGATGGGCTCGGCCTCGGCGCCAGCTGGCATGAGCTCTATCGGACATGGGGGAAGCTTCTAGCAGCTTCTCAAGGAAGCCACCCCTATAGCTCCCCACTACCAAAACCTTGCCACACAAACCCAATACATAAAGAGAACAAAAAAATTCAATAATCAGGTCAAACATACAATACAAAAGCTGGGTTGCAGTATATATAGTGAGTCGGCCAGCCATGAAAAGAGTTAATATCAGATACAGTTTTAAAGTTCCCTTTAATCTCCTGCCTTTTTAAAAATTGCCTTAAAAATAGGTGTTTAAAGAAGTACTGTCATATATTAGTTTGTACAGTCTCCTTTACTGTTTTCTTAAAGGAACTAGTGGAGCTCAGTTAGGGTAACAGGTTCCTCCCTAGAAAATGTTAAGGATTTCTGAAATAACCATACACGGTGCAGTACTCCCCTGAAAGCATGGAAAAGCAAGGTCTACAGCCCCAGTCCTACAGCCAGTACTAACATACTGTATCACACAAATTCCAGATAAAAGGTCATCTTTCTAATAATTTCAAAAACCCTAAATTAATATTTCTACAATCAGCATCAAACCCTAATTGAATGGGGAGGTCAGCAGTCTCAAATACTGCTATTAAATTCACTCTCTAGCGTAAGGCAAAAGTAACACATAGTCTAGCAATCTGGAGAAGCAGTGTAATTAATCATTATCATCAAGTCCTAGGCAAAAGAGATTAGACATTACACTACCAAGAAGGATATAACCCAAGTTTCTTGAGTATCGCGGACGTAGCCTGGGACAGCTTGCCGGCTGTGACGTCCCACGCCGACGGGCAGCACACGAGGATGGAGCCTGGCTGCAACCGCTGGGCGCCTTGTGGCTGCGGGACGAGGAGGGATGGAGCAGCATACAAGAAAAAAAGGTGCCTTAGGTAAAGTCAATGCCTATGCACTGAAAGGGCTATGAAAGCAGATGTTTCCCACACCTTTAAAAACGTTCAGAAGTACAATGATGCAGCTGCTTTGAAATAAAGTCCTTTTCTATGATGCACTCAAATTCTTTGCATAAGAATTGGATCAGAAACTCTCAACACTGAAGGCCTCTAATTTGTAAAGGAAATACCCTTATAAAAACAAAAAAAGCAAGAACTAAGAATTTTTTTTTTTTAATACAAGCTGTCTGAAAAACAAGCAAATATCCAGTTGTAGTGGGATTGCCACCTGTGATCAGGACACTCACAATACTGCCGCTAATCACAACAGAAGCTTTAGAAGAGAAAGAACGATTTAGCCCCTTTGCCTGCTTTTCAGAAGGGTGATGGGCAAGTGAAACAACAGGGTTAATCCCCAGCTCCTTCCCTCCACACCTGCCGTTCTTGACCACACAAAGGTCTGGACTGGAACGAATAGGCAGGAAGAAAAGTGGCCCTGATGTGATGATGGCCTTTGCTGGCACAGGCACATCAGGACAGAATCATAGAATCACTGACTCATAGAATCATTAAGGTTGGAAATGACCTTTAAGTCATCAAGTCCAACCATCAACCCAACACCACCATGCCCCCTATACCATGTCCTGAAGTGCCACATCCACACCTTTTTTGAACACTTCCAGTGATGGTGACTCCACCACCTCCCTGGGCAGCCTGTTCCAATGCTTGACCACTCTCTCCGTACAGAAATTTTTCCTAATATCTAATCTAAACCTCCCCTGGCACAACTTGAGGCCATTTCCTCTCGTCCTATCACTAGTTACTTGGGAGAAGAGACCAACACTCACCTCACCACAACCCCCGTTCAGGTAGTTCTAGAGAGCAACAAGGTCTCCCCTCAGCCTCCTCTTCTCCAGACTAAATACCCCCACTTCCCTCAGCCGCTCCTCGTAAGACTTGTTCTCCAGACCCCTCACCAGCTTCATTGCCCTTCTTTGGAAACGCTCCAGCACCTCAGCGTCCTTCTTGTAGTGAGGGGCCCAAAACTGAACACAGTATCCGAGGTGCAGCCTCACCAGCGCCGAGTACAGGGGCACAATCACTTCCCTACTCCTGCTGGCCACACTATTTCTGATACAGGCCAGGATGCTGTTGGCCGCCTTGGCCACCTGGGCACGCTGCTGGATCATATTCAGCCGGCTCTCAACCAGCACCCCCAGGTCCCTTTCCGCCAGGCAACTCTCCAGCCACTCTTCCCCAAGCCTGTGGCATTGCATGGGCTTGTTGAGACCAAAGTGCAGGACCCGGCACTTGGCCTTATTAAACCTCATACAGTTGACCTCTGCCCATCGATCCAGCCTGTCCAGATCCCTCTGCAGAGCCCTCCTACCCTCCAGCAGATAAACCCTCCCACCCAGCTTGGTGTCATCTGCAAACTTCCTGAGGGAGCACTCGATCCTCTCGTCAGATCATCAATAAAGATATTAAACAAGACCGGCCCCAAAATCAAGCCCTGGGGAACACCACTTGTGACCAGCCGCCAGCCGGATTTAATGCCATTCACCACAACTCTCTGGGCTCGGCCATCCAGCCAGTTCTTTACTCAGTGAAGAGGATGATTCATCCTTGGCAGAGAAAATAGCACTTTACTTTTTTATTAACCCAATAACATGCCAAAACATAACATAAGGGTTGGAACATAAATGTGTGTAGAGGTGACAGCCATCTGAAGCAGTCAAGACACTCCGTCCACCCAAAGAAGGCTAAAAATGATGGCTGCGCAGAAGAGACATTCACTCTCAGAGCAAGATGGGAAGAAGAGACCCTGTCTGGTCCAGTAAATAAAAATATAAAAGTATTTTAAAAAATAAATAATAATAATTTAAAAAAAAATTAAAATTACCTCTACTGACATCCACATAGCCATTTTGGTTTCTTTGGGGTTTTATTCAAAAAAGTCTTCATAAGTCAGGGTGATATGTTCTCCTCATTCCAGGTGCTCAGCAGCACCCCACACAGTGCCTGAGGAAGCACCCATTCCCCTCCCCCCATGGACTTCCCAGTTGTTATGACTAACATTGAAATGCTTTTGACCAAGGACATTTCTCTATATGCTAGAACTGATGCTGAAACCCACCCACACTATGTGATGAGTCCCAAATAAGGGAAATAAAACTGAAAAAAGCCCAACTTCTATTAAAGTCTTCCCCTGAATTAAACTTTTCTTGATAATGATAAAGCCCTACTTCAGAGATTGTCTATTACAGGAAGGACAAAATGGGAAATGCTGCTGTAACTACAGCACCTACACTGTCAACTGACTGCCAAGCTTATGGACAACATTCAAACTCCCTGCAAGGAGCAAAGAGTCTTTGACAGGACTTCATTTTTTAATTTCTCTGTATTTGAGGCAATACATTAGTGTCCAGAACAATGATCTCCACTCTGACTGGGCATCCCATCAGTAAAAAGCAATTTTGACCACGCACTCACAATACATGTATATTTATAACATTATTATTATATAATATATAATTATTCACGGGATAATCTTACACACCTCATTTTGGAGAGCACTGATCTAGTAGAGAAAGCTTTACAAAAAGCCATTTATTCAGATATTCCAAATGACATCACATACTAAGATGAAAATATATCTAACAAGGCACCTCTTTTCTAGAGGTTTATCAGTTTCTCCACAGCTTCTGCATGGAAACACTGATCCTACAGAGATTTTTCCCAGGACTTACCAACAGGCAAAGATGATGTCCCAAAAAACACCATAACCAGAAAGCATTCATCTCTCCCCTCTGCAATACTGCCTAAACATCTGGAAAAGAGAGTTCCTATAGGCCCTACACCCAGGCTCTCCCCAAAGCACAGGTTCCTAGGTTTTGACTCCCAGCAATGCTACACTCCCAAACCAAAATTTTGGACCATGATTAGCCCTCCAGCAACAAAACACATCCCACGTTCACACACCAAATGGCACGCTGTGCTACCAGACTATAATTTAGTGCGCACAGCAGACTGGTTTCAAACCCATCCTAGAAGACACACCACCCCAACAAGAAGGTCCCTAAAGAACATGAGCAAGGCCCCGAGACACCAGACAGAGCATTGCTTATGGAACAATTATGCTCCTGTATAGCCTCGAGACTTTAGTATTAGGCCACATACATGCTTTTCCAAATTCACAATTGTCGTGGTTTAGCCCCAGCCGGCAACTAAGCACCACGCAGCCGCTCGCTCACTCTCCCTCCCACAGCGGGACGGGAGAGAGAATTAGGAAAAACCTCGTGGGTTGAGATAAACACGGTTTAATAGGACAGAAAGAAAGAAGGGAACAATAATGATAATACCAACAAAGGAATGTATAAGAACAAGTGATGCCCAATACAGAAATTGCTCACCACCCCGTGATCGACAGCCCGTCCCCGAGCAGCGATTTTCGCCCCCCCGGCCAACTCCAGTTTATGTACTGGGCATGACGTCGTATGGTAGGGAATATCTCTTTGGCCAGTCTGGGTCAGCTGTCCCGGCTGTGTCCCCTCCCAGCTCCATCCTATCTAGAGATAACCATCTCATTATCTTAGAGATAACCAGCTCTATCCTGGCTGAAACCAGGACAACAATTAAACAGTCACTTTATAATAGCAATCCATGAGGGACCAAAAAAAAAAAACCAACAAAAAAAACACCACTGAGGATTAATATACAGTGACTAAAACAGATGCTACCACATGTGCGAAACACTTTTTCCTGTGCTGATTTTTCAGATAATACAGGTATAAAATATTTATTCCCAGGTTTCCCCCATCTTAATAAAATTTTTACTTGCATGGATCAAAGTGATAAATACATATCTAGAGAATTATTTTCTCCTATTTGAAAGTCAAACTACCTTTACGCCAGACTAATGATACATGCATAGGAGAGATTCATTATTTCAGAACCTCCCCCTCCAATTCATATGTATTTCTGAAGACTCACTTTCTTGAACAACTTAATCCAAAGGGAAGGCACTTACTAACTTCAACAGAAGTAGAGTTAAACCGTAAGGTAACAACTCACATATATAACTCACATGTCATCTGGATTGTAAGCTGAGGTACCTCAGTAGTTCATCATAAAAAAAGCTAGTCCCTCAACCCCCCAAAAGTCATATCCCAGCTCTTTTATGGGGAGGCAAAGAATAGCAAGACAATGCAGAAAAGCACACCAACATCTTTGTCTTAGGTCATACACCAACTTAAATCTGCTGGTGGTGAATGTTTAAGAAGCAACGTTAGACTTGCAGCTTTTCTGAAATCTAGAGATGCCACGAATGTCAAATCCCACTGGAGATCAGATTTAACCTAACAGCCCTGATGTCCAGACTTCGAAGGAAGTCTGGTAGCATTAAACTTTCAAATCCTTACTACTATGTTGTATTAGAGGATGGATGTCATCACTTTTGGTGAGTTTTGATAAAAGGACTAGTAGAGACAAGTATGGATTTTTATTGCATATTTTGTTAGCTTGTTTTTAAAATCTAAAGGTGCTGGGTGATGCATCAGACATTTATTTTTGTGACCAACTAAAACATTGGTGTTCAAAATCATCTACACAGCCCGCAAGAAATAAGTACTACGACTAAAAAGAAAGTCGCGCTTAGCAAAACTATTTAGGCTTCTAGTTAGCCGATATGTGAGTTCAGAAATAAATGCTCCAAACAGCATTTTGGAACAGAAAGTATTTTAACAGAAGTAGTTATAAGCAAATATCACTAACGTGTTACTTCTGTGGGTTTTGGTTTTGGTTGTTTGGGGTTTTTTTCTTTTTTATAACTTCATTTCT
This sequence comes from Phaethon aethereus, assembly GCF_964289735.1. NCBI lineage: Eukaryota > Metazoa > Chordata > Aves > Phaethontiformes > Phaethontidae > Phaethon > Phaethon aethereus. Next base: position 38,063,051 of record NC_138575.1, read on the forward strand.
AAGTTTTTTATCAGGAAGAGAGGGGAGACAGCAATCTCTGCATTTTCTTAATACCATAAAGCAAACTGGGACACAAAATGGGTACTCTTTCCTCCTTATCTTGTAGCATATAAAGCATCTTTTCACTTAGAACTGCTAAAGTCCTATAATCAATATTTTTAAATGCACAGTCTAGCAAGTTATAAAAAGAATTCCATTAAGAATAGATTATGCTTCAACATAATGCTACAAAAGCTTATTTCCGATATGTTTTTATTTCTGCTCTGTGATATCAACTGATCCTTGCTTTAACACATCAATAATTAGGAAGCAAGGCATTGATGCTCCCTTGGAGGTCAATAAATGGCTTCATTTTCTCCTCTGCATTTCAGAAGACACCATCAATGCTCCCCTATTAGCAACACCAAGGTACAGCAACTCTGACATGAAATCACATATTCGTGTAGTTCGAAATGGCAGAATATTAAAGTCCCCCTATTCATAGCATTTTTATTTTTTTTACTTCTTTCAGAGACACACTGCAGTGTAGGAGGCTCAAGCCAAGTCCCACCAGCGGACCACCTGAGCTGACTGCAGAAGCGCTGGGAGCCTTTACATTTGAGGAGGTGCAAGATGCTCCATTAGCAGCAAAGTTAATGAAACTTGGTTTCTCGCACCCTCATGCCTCTTGAAGCACAGTAACGCTATACCTGTCTCTGTCCCAGCTATCACCAGAGCCCCTGTGTTCTCCCCTTCTCTTATGAAACAACACTTGATCTTCTGAGATTATTTCCAGCTCCTTCCACACATCCTTCCTTGCAGGAGAAGAGTCAGCTTGTGTTATGCTCAATTCCCAGCTAAGCCTGTGCTGACTCACTGGCCAATATGCCCATCCTGACTGACAATCAGGCCTGGCCAAAGAGATCAGATAAATCAATATTTTTTGAAGAAGTCTGCGAGTATTCAACTCAGAGTCCTGTTCCCTGGACAAGTTTGTCTGAAATTTTCTTCTACAAAACTTCAAGCCATGGATCAACCCCTGAGAGATAGGATAAATAAGTGCACGCCTGTCCTTCAAATCATTGAGCTTCATCTTGCCCATAAAGTTATGTGGGGTTTTTTGTTTTGTAAAATCAGTTTCATTTTAATACAGATTTCAAAACAGGCAAAGGATATTACACTTGGATCTTTCCACCCCATTTATGGTATTTCCAGCCCCAGTTATCTAGATAAGATAACAAGAAGAAAGACTGGTGATGAAAACACTAGTCTTTACAGTGACAGCACAAAGGTAAAACTAAGCAGAGCAGGCAAGTTAAAATGTTAGCCCTGCGAGCCAGATATCCTCAAAGGTTTCTTTCTGCCCTCAGCACATGGGAGGTCTCCAAACAGCTGATTCACATGGTCTCTCATACCTTGATGGAAACTTATTCTGAAACATGCATGTATCTATATGACTAAATACACATATACAGATATTCGCACACCAATATATTTTAAATATCTATAAATAATGTAGTTATACTTACATATACATATATTAGAGTGAGGGAGACAGACACAGAGAACCCTACACATTGTTTCTCACCGGGGATCACTGCTTTCTTTATACATGAAATTCAGCAGACTTTTCTTTTCATTGCTTATGTTACCAAATGACATATACACATTAAACTAAAATAAAGAACAAGAAATTCTATTAATACAGTCACCTCACAATTAAGTATTTATGTAGATACTGCAGAAAGCTGGTAGATATTTTATAACTCCTTGGGGGCTGAATAAAATGAAATCAAAGAGAGAAGGAAATGTGGTGATGCAAATGCTTGCCTTTAATTAATCAGAATTAATCAAAATACAAGTCAGTGTTCTTCTAGCAGTCAGAGCAGCACCAGGGTGAATGTGAAGATATACCTAATTAAAATGGTTTTTTTCCGAGGCTGTAAACTGCTGAAGATACGCTTTTGCAGAATCCTTTTGGGTATTTTGCAGACCAGTTGTGAGAAAACATCTTCAAGAACCACATTTAAAGCTCAGCCTTGTTAGTCTGAAACCGTGGGCTGCTGCTCCTCTGAAGTGGGAAAGATGCCACTGTGCAAGCGTCGCCGCTGCAAGCATCGCCGCCACCACATCACGCCCCAGCTGCTTCTCCGGGGCTATTCTACAACTCTGTCTTTTACAACTCTGCCTTTTACAAGTCTGCCACCAGGTACAAGGACTACTTAGCACACCTATTTTTGTCTGCACGCACACGGCGTTTGGGGGTTCAGCCACTGCTCAACTAATTGGCTACCTGCTTAATTACAATCCCATCTGAGATAATCTTTTCTAAATGGGTGAAAGTGCAGAGCATCTCCATAGCTACTAATAAGGCTGATACAACCTCTAATCTGAGCAGTGTAAGCAACACTGAGTAGTTATACGTGAAAGACTTTAGCCAAGTGCTATAACCAATATAGCCAATTGCTATGTTACAGTTTTATTTATTAATACAGGTATTCTAAAAGGTATATTTACAAAACCTTCTGAAGCCAGAGGAGAGAAGCTAATTATCTAGTCAGACCTCTAATCTACCACAGAACCTTATATATGATCGAAATATCTCAGGATCAACATCAGTCATTTGTGTTTGTAGAAACATTTGGTGTCTCTGGAGTATTCCCCTGTCAAGTTAGGACCACAAGATAGGAGCTTCACCCATTTCCCTGACAGCACCCTGAATCACCTACCACCCCACAGAAGATTATGCTTCATTTCTCATTTGAATGAACAGTTTTAGCTTCCAGGCCTCAGTTCTTTTTCTGCTTTTCTTCACTAGATAAAAGAGTCCTTTCATAATGCATTTTCCCCATAAATATTTTCATAACTCTAATCAGCTCCTTTCTCAACTTTTTTTTGGTCAACTAGATAGAGTACATCCAAGTCTCCTGATGCAAGGTACTTTCTCCATCTTTGGATTAACTTCGACAGCTCTCTTCACCCTGCAGCTCTTCCAACATCCTTTAAAGGATGCTGACACCAGAACATTGCCCAGCACCCCCGCAATGTGATATGCAGAGGCAAAACCTTATCCACCCTACACTTCTGGGGTATGTTATGGATGCAACAAAGAGATATGGCCAGGCTGCCTGTAAAGCATAGAGTGTCTTTTCACAGAGACCTCAACCCTAAAAGCAGGGCCCAAGCTATCAAAACCCCAAAGCCTTCAGCTCTGCCCACATAAGCTGGCAGCGATTCATCTCTAGAAGCTTCTGCATTGTCTCCGCTTTCGCCCTCTCCTTTATCAGAGCACACCAGCTTGATATCCCCATGCTTCTGCTGAACTCCCCAACAGCTCTGTCTACCAGTGGAGACTTTTCAGGTCTCCTCTGAAGGGACTTGCTCTGTCCTGCATCCACTTCCGTCGGGTATGTCCCTGTAGCTTTCCCTTCGCATCCCAGGAAGCGCGATGGCCACCTCGAATTTTGTCGACGTGATAAAGAGTGTTTCATGACTGTGTCTGTACTCTGCAACCTGAAAATTTCAAAATGTGAAAGGAATCCTGTAAACCAAGTCTGTGTTATTTTAAGAGACTTCCCTTGCTAGCTGCAGTCTCTGCAGATTTATAAACCAATTTGGCAGCAACTCCAGTGACAGCACTGCTACACAGCAATAATTACCAAAGCAGGAAACGCTCAATAATACGGAAATAATTCACTGTCATTACAGATACATATCTTTCATGCGGATAGAGATGTTTCTTTTTACTCTTTTCTTAAAATACCAACCAGAAAAAACAAGAAACCTTCACCCCAAAAGAACTTGCATGAAATTCCCCACACAGTACTCACCACTGCTGGCAAGCGCCACCAGGGAGTCGGGGAACCTCCAAAGCACCCTTCAGGAGCAGCTATCAGACTTGTCCAGGCATTTAATCCTGGAATAAAGGGCAATTCTGCAAAGCAGCCTATAGGGACCAAAGAGATACAAGGGCCAAATTCAGCCCTGTAACAAAGCAGCAACAAAGCTCTTGCATTAGCGACAGCGAGGCTCTCACAACACCACAGGGATTTATTTTTATTTTTTAAACAGAGCATTTGGTATATTGCAACCTTCATACGAAATGATCACACAACCACTCAACTATCACAACCACATAAGGGAATCCTGTAGTTTATACAGCATTTTTAATTACTCAGTGTAAGAAAAGGCCCAAATTTGATCTAAGAAGTGACAGTTTGACAAAATCTCCTAAGAAACAAGGCTTCTCAAGCACCGAATCTTTATCAAAGCTTTCTCATCTACAAGAACAGTGCAGAAGTAGAAATACATAATAAGGAGTTTTACCAGGCCCAAACCACAGGGGCTGTGGAAGATGACACAGTGTTTGTCTGTAGCAGGAAAATCATAATGTATCTCTATTTAGAATATGCATGTGTGCCTATTTGCTCTAGATGCATGTATGATCAGCCCTAGTATAAATTAGAAAACATATGAAGGATTAAACATCAATTGCCTGTCCTCCTACGCTTCTCATCCGCCTGCCAGCTCCTGAGAAAAACAGAAGGCACAGAAGCAATGGTTGGAAACAGACTCTGAAATTGGAATAAAAGAGGAAAATACCTATTTTCTTTTTGTAGCAGAAGCAGAACCTGTAAGAAACACATTAGTGTTTCACTCTCAACAAATACCACCATATTCTGAAATTAGGAAATTCTGATGGTTTTAACAGGATCTTAAAGATGCAGCATAAATAAGGATCACGAAAATTTGGAACTGTGCCAATTACGTTTGACAATAGAAGTTACAGTATTATGAAAAGAATTGTTTTAACATTAATCAAGCATCCCACATATTATAAGTATTTCTGGGCGACTAGGAGAGTTTCACAAAATCTCCAAGAGTAATCTTTCACTAGCTTCACCATCTGGGAGCGCACAGACAGCACTTAATCCTACTGGCTTTTTTCCAAGGGACTTACAGTAAGCCTGTGGTATGCCTTTCTTTTAACAATCAAATGAGGGGTTTATTTCATTTTTGATTGTGCCTTAAAATAGCCCACTATCAAAATAATATTAGGGAGATCAGGTCTCCAGAGAGCAATAGCATCTTCTACAAGGCTAGCTGACAGAGCTGAAACTTTGCCCAATGTTTTCACCCACGTATGCACAAGCTTCTTCAGAAATGAACAAATTCAGAAAACTTCAAAATTAAAGCAGATAAATCATAAAGAAATAAGTTGCTGGTAGAATATGGGGCATGTCATAAGACAAGAAGGGCACTAGCTGGTAAGACGATGGAAGAAAGGGCATACTAGGAATGAGAGGGGTGAAACAGGAGAGCAGGGTATAATTACAAGCCAGGCCATAAGGCCATTATACATATCTAGGGCTATCCCTCCCATTACGCGTGTGTGTATCTCTACCTTTATGCATATCCAGAAGAGTTACAAGAAGTTTGATTTCCCAGGTCCATCTTTGTAAAATTTTGTTTGCTGTTCAGGATTTTGGGGGGTTTTGTTTTAAAATAACTCGGAAGGATCAAGGCCCGGAAGATAGGAAAGATGCCTCCTCCTGAAAGATGTCTGCAGGAAAGCATCCGGGTGTAGAGTCACCGACACAATTCCCACAATGGCACTACTGCTCTGGACAGAGTCTACTGTATTCAATGCAGCTCTGTCCTCCAAAGAATTTATTATGAACACGTGCTATTCTGGCACAGCTTGTTTTCAGTTGGGTGGTTTGGGTTTTTTTAGTCCATTGGAAGTCCATTGTTCCTTGTGAAGGCTTTGGTAAGGCTGATGGCTATTCTGAGGGCTCAAGAAGCGAGGGCAGAAAAGGAATGTGGGTACAGGATAATGAAAAAAATTTCTTTCAAGGTCTGGTCTCCCAGTTCTGTCTATAAAATATGCACTGATCTATCGTAGTCACAGAACAGGGTGGTAAATAAAGGGATGAACAATTAATGAGAATTTTTGTTCCAAATGGTTTAGGAGACATGCACACAGCTTGTACAGAGAAATAACAAAGAGTGTTCTTCAGATTAAATGGGGCTCTCCCTAGAGTGCTATGTTGGCACCGAGTTGCATATAACACTTTGTTGGTGTGTTTCAGATGCCTGCTGGTTTCAGGGATGAAGGTTTCTTGGTCTCTGTGGGCTGGACCACAGAACTTTGGCAAGGTCTGAGGAATCAAAGTGTGAAGACAACTTTCGTGTTCCCTAACACTCCACAGGTCAAATGGACAACACAGTCACAATGGACATCACAGAGGGCAAGCTGGCAGAGGAAAATAATAATATTTGCTCTCTTTAGACATAACTCTTGTTTCATGCTGATTTGACACACAGTTAAAAGGATCAATGTCCACAGAGAAACAGAATTCACAAAATATACCTGTTACACTGCAAGATTAGTCCAGCTGAAAAGTAAAGCAACGTGGCTTTTTTATCTCAAACAGTACTTAAGTAAAGAGTGACAGCACTCTTAGATAAGGATATAATTAGAAGTTTGCATTTCATTCAACTGTTGCAAACAAACAGCGGGCGATTTCAAGTCAGCAATTTGATGGGAAGGGCCAAAGGAAAGTAATAGGCAAAAGAAAACAAAATGCTTTCAAGAACACAACTGCCTCCCAGTATTAGCAGCCTGCTGGGCACATTCTGAATAAGGAAAGGCTTTGTTTCAGAGAAAGGTCATGGCTGTTTGTTTTTTTCTTTCCTTTAAAATCCTGTCTAAAATGGCTTTCCTCAAAACATAATCTAATAAATCATTGCCAACACATACAGATGAAACCTAAACTCTCAGCTGCGGTACACCCTCCCCAGCTGCTAACACCAGGTAAGGCAGCTGCTCACACACAAAGCCTCTATTTGTAATGGGGCAACACTAGTTATGGTCCTAGGCTTCAATGAGTTGTCAAATTCATATTTTCAGCTTTCTAGACCAAATTCCTATTCAGAGCTGATCGAGTGAGTGGAAACATATTTTCTTAGAGTACTTTGTCAGACTACTCTTCCATTCAGTGGCCACATTTCACTCTTCTGTAATAGGAATTGCACCCATGAAATATGGAGGACAAGATGGATAGAAGTCAGCTTCGTAGTCACAGCACCCATTAACACTGGAAGGAGATCTGAAGACATACTACACACTGCATGGACAGACTGTGAGAAGCCAATGCTTTCCATAGCGAATCCTTCTTCCTGTCTGCTGCTGACCACCACAGACAGGTCTAGTCTCCCGCTCCATGGCTGTGCTACCACTGGCTCCCTTGTCCACAAAAATTAACATTGCTCCTGCAGAAATGAAAGCTTTTGTAGCTCTACATCTCCCATTGCTGCAGGGCAGCAAAGCAGCAAGTGAACATATGTAGGAAATAGGGAGGACCTTTCCTACAATCCATCCAAAGCCGATCCAGTCCTGTACACAGGGTACATACAGCTTACACAGCTACCTGGAAATGTATTATTTCTTCCATCTCACATATTTGTTCAGATTTCACGCTGTTTCCTAAAACAGTAAGTTGGAACTCTTTCACCTTCACTTTTGAGTCCTCAATCACACTTCCTCCCATATCCCCATATATTTACTTTTTGCATAACTAAACTCACACAGCTTATCAGGCTTACTTTCTATTTGATTTACAACTGAGTTTGCTGAAGAATATTGTGTAAGCTCTTACCTGCAGATATGCATAACGCCTGTTTTGCTGTTTCAGACGTAGGAGAGTAAGAGCTCACAGAAATGTTCTAGCGGCACTGTTCCTAAACAAGCTTACTTTATGCCTCCTATATGAAAACCCCCATCTCTGTCTACACAAACATCTTTTTAATTTTGGTTAAGCAAAGTGTTATGTTAGTGCTGTATATGACTTACGCCCCTCACTATGCTGCGTGACACGCGATTGCAAGCGCCTTTCTCTACATTGAGAACAAATCCCTGCTTGCGAGTAGGACTGCTTCACGGTAGATATTTTAGTTCCTTCAGGTCTTGTTAAAACCCTCACATGGGAAACAATTTCCAAACTCCATTCTTATTTTCAAAGTCAAGACCACCTTGTCGTTCCTCCAGATTGAGCTATTTGTTCAATGATTCTTTATGACTAATCCATTTGCTACTCACAGATCTTTTGTGCCTGTAACAATGCTCAACTGTTTACTGTAGCAGTATGTTCACAAAAATCAAGTGAAGTCTTTTCCAAACGGTACTCCTGAAATGCTGAGGAAGGCAGTATAGAGCCTCACAGCTCCTTGATGCTTCTGGAGGGCTGGGACTATCAACAGGAGATCCAGAAAGAGAGGAAAAAATGGATAGGTATCTGCATATATTTCTTCTGTCTTTTTGTTTCAGGAATGTGGGCTAAAATATTACACAAGAAATAAAAGATGAAGAATAAGATGTTACATGACACCAATGGCCAGTCATAATTATTTTTCTTCTTGGTGAGGTAGCCCTCCTCAGTTCTTAGCTGGGGAAAAGCTTTTACTTTGGAATACCATAAAATAAGCACATCTACCCTTGAAGAAAAAAAGTTGCTTTCTGCATTACTTAAATATGGACTCCTAAAATGAAAAGACTTCCCACCTATAAAAGAGTTCTTGTTCTAAAAGGAATTTTTTTCCCCATGCAGAAAATCTAAGCACCACTTGCTGGTATAGTTTGTGCTGCCACTTTCAATTTCTGTTGTGGTCTCCACAGAAGGGTCTTCTCCCACATTTTGATATTTCCTCTGCATACTGGTTTTCACTGGCATAGAGTTAATTTTCTTCATAGTAGCTAGTATCAGGCTATGTTTTGGATTTGTACTGAGAAGAGTGCTGATAACACAGGGAAGTTCTTGTTACTGCTGAGCAGTGCTTACATAGAGTCAAGGACTTTTCTGCTTCTCACATCACCCCACCAGCGAGGAGGCTGGGGATGCACAAAAAGGTGGGAGGGGACCGAGCTGGGACAGCTGACCCCAACTAACCAAAGGGATATTCCATACCATACAATGTCATGCTCAGCATATAAAGTTGGGGAAAGAAGAAGGAAGGAGGAACGTTCAGAGTTATGGCATGCATCATCCCAAGTAACTGTTATGCATGATGGAGCCCTGCTCTCCTGGAGATGGCCGAACACCTGCCTGCCCAAGGGAAGTGCTGAATGAATTCCTTGCTTGCTTTGCTTGCGTGTGTGGGGTTTTGGCTTTACCTCTTTGTCTTGGTTTAGCCTGCCTCTGGGATAAACGCTAGTAGTTGTTCTATCATCCAAAAAAACCCCCTTCCAGCCAAGAAAGGGAAATTAGGGAATGGAAACTTGTGGGTTGAAATAGAAACAGATTTAATAAAACAAAAAACCAAATACTAAAACAATATAAAGTACACAGAATTATACTCAGCCCATATAGTGGTCATGAGCTGCGCACTCCCAGCAGCGAACATGGATCGCCAAACATTGCAAGCAGCGCAGCTCCAGCGCAGGGAGAGCAGGACTCAGGAGCAGTGCAACAGGCGAGACCCTCCAGGGATGGCAGCAGATTCTCCAGTTCATGGTGAGCATGACGTTTATGGTATGGAATACTTCTGTTGGTCAGCCTGGGTCAGCTGCCTTGGCCTCCATTCCTCCCAGCTTTAGCACCTGGCTGTCTCGAGACTGCTGGAGGCCTTGGTCACTGTGGAAACCCGCATACGATGGCTGGCCATGAACTAAAACCAAGTGTCTTATCAACTTTGTTCTCACAGTAACGGGTGCTGCAGTCTTCTTAGAAATGCAGCTTTCCTGGACAGAAAACTGATTTCATAATTCTATCCCAGCAAGACAAAGACAGTATTAAACTGTCTTTATCTCAACCCACAAGTTTCCTCACTTTTACCCTTCCGACTCTCTCCTCCATCCCACCAGGAGGGAGTGAGCTAGCGGCTCTGTGGGACTTCGTCACTGGCTGGGTTAAACCATGACACTCTGGGTTGATTATCATTCCAAACAACAACAACAACAAAAAAACAGCTTTGGAAGAATTTTCTCACCAGCTCAGTTTGTGCCCCAGTTGCGCTAATGGCACTGCTTTCTGCTGCAGGGGCAAGTCCAGGTATTTCAGGTGGAAGTGTGAGAAATACCAGGGTAATTCAGGAATGAACCCAACCATAGCAGAGTGATCCCCTTAATGCCCAGCGGAGTCCTCTGACATGCAGCAAAGCATGAGAGGTTACATTGTTATTTTAAAGAAAAAAAAGAAAGACTCTGTTTTCATGACACCTATCTCAAGCTTTATGTTAAATACCTTTAGATCCAAGGTCTCAGAGCGTCCTGAAACAGAAGACCCTGACCTACCAAAGACACCTTTCACAACTGTATGTCCTCAAGCAATTAATTCTGCCCATATACTCTAAGTTACACAGGGAAGCATTACCTTTTATCACTGTTTACAGCCTTTCATTTTCTGTCACAGGCATTTCTATTCCTGTTAAACTTTTCCCCCAGTACAAAAAATATTTAGCCTGCCTTCAGAGTGCTCTCCCCTGGTTTTGTAGGCTTCATTTTTGTTTCCTCTGTTCCAACTCCTCTATGTTTCCAACTTGTTTTTCTCCCTAGTGATTACTCCTCCTCTTTATCTTTGCCCATAATTAAGGGTGAACAGTCTTCTCAACGGTGTTTTAAATCTAGACTTTTACAGAGGCAATCCATTTTCCACTATTGCATCCCACTTCCTTGTATGCTAACACTTTCTTTGGCTTTTTGACTACACACTGAGCAATGGTTTTGGCGTGCTCTCCAGAAGGGTGCTAGAGGGGTTACAGTAACTTCAAAATATGTACCTGTGCAACGCTAGTTTAAATTATCCTTGCCAAACACCACTACCTTTCTCCAAGACTGAACCCATCTAGTTCCTCATCTAGTCCTTCTGAGTTCTTCAGGGAGTAGGATACAGTTTCAAAGGGGAAAGAAGAACAAAAATTTCCTCTTCAATTATTTGATAGGTTTGGGTTTTGGGGTTTTTTTATGTTTTGCTGTTGTTTTAAAGGCACTTATTTATTTATTCTGATAGCCTAAAGAAGCTTTCTGGCATTAGAGAAAGCTGTGAGGGAGCACAGCAGTTACACCACAAGCCAAAACATCAGGCCTGTAAACAAGTGCAAGAGGCAGTATGCCTTCCACTGTAATTAAACTAAGTGATAGTTTTTATTTGTAAACAAGGCAGTCCCACACGAGCTCTCAAAACACCAGCTTGACTAAGCCTGTAAGTTTGCAAGATTAGTATTGCAGCATTTTATTGCTACACCATCGTCCCTCCCGCCCCTCCCAAACGTCTGAACTACTGTGACAGGACCGATACCTGCGGCCAACTTGACACAGAAGACTCCTTTTCAGTGAATTTGCTCCCACCTTGCAGTCCTTCAGGGAGCTGAACCCAAAAGCTGTGTTACAGCTTGGGCCAGGCGGCCCTCCCAGCCGCGCCCACAGGCTCCTAACCCTAACCCTTCCCGGGGACCCTCGGGGCAGCCACCGGCGGAACCTCCCTGCCCAGGGCCCCGTACCACCACCGGCATCCTGGCAAGAAAGGGCACAAGAGGAGGGGGAACCTGACGGGAAGACAAGGGAAAGCCTCAGTTCACACAATTCTCTAAATTGTGCTATCTCAAATGTGCTGGTCGAACAAAAAAGCAACGAGTTCAGTCCTCAGACCTCATCCCTCTCCAAAGCTGTTCACTCCAGAGGGTTCAGGCAGCATTTAGTCTCCAAGACCAGCCATGCTTATTTCCAACTTATCCAGCAAGTGAGGAAGACATGAACAAGGTATTTTTCTGCGTGCTCCCACAGCTACCTGCCCTCTCCCTTCCCCTGGAAATGGAGAACAGGGCGAGCCTGGGAGGGCCTGCTCCTCCCTAAACAGGGGCTGTGGGGAGCACCCAACCTTTGAACACAACTAATCTGCTACAAGCAAACGATGGCATTGAAAGACCTCGATCTCAGGTTGCTCTTTGCCTTTCACACAAGACGACAAGGGCCTTCGTCCCCAAAGCGGCATGTTGTGTGTTCACACACAGGAACAGGCCCTGGCATGTTTCGTTCCTGTCATGGAGAGTCCCACCTCTAACCCCCTCCGGCAGCCACCAGCGTTTCCAACACCTCACGGCAGCGCTTCCACAGAAGTTAGTGCTGTCGTTCCCTTAGCACTAAAATGAAAAACAAGTGCCTCAATGGGGAAAAAAAAAGTCCCCAGACCATTCACTTCAGGTAGAAGCTGCGGCTTTTGTCAGACAGCTGTCCCTGGTCCACATTAAACCAACCACACCACCAGTTTCGGCAGCAGCAGCGGCAACATATCAGCAAATAACAAGATCCCAACGTAAACCTTTGGGCCTACAAAGCCCTAAAAAGCAATTTGCAGTGTATGTGTAATTTGTTCTTTGCCTGTGTTGATACATATACCTAGATACCTGAACAGATTATGCTCATTTTGTGTTTCCACTTACACACTCTTGGTTTCAGATTTCTAAATCATACTGTGCAACAAGAACCAGCAACTTGCTGGTGGCTGAGAGTTTCTTTTTCTCTTGCTTCCAGTGTTTTTTCAAAGATAAATGAGCCGAGTACCAAAATAGTTTCCCATCCCCTCCACAAAAGCACTTCACAGAACTAGCTTGTGATTTAGGAATCAGACACTTTTCTAAAACCAAGCAAGAATGGCATTACAGCTAATCACATTAGCCTGTAACTTTTTTCCCCTCTAAAAGCAGGATTAAAGGCAGAGATGGGCAACTTCCCACATTCATGCACGCCAGCTGCATTCCTCCAGGCTCAGCTTGCTGAACAGCTAATAGAATTACCATCCACAGACCTGGGATTTTCAGGGATTACTCTGGAGAGGTTGCCGAAGGAACTCACTTGGCTATAATTCCCACCTTTGCACTACCGCAGAAGGACAGAGAGACCTTAAAATGACATTGAGAAGTACGCTGGAGGGAGTCCCAGCCTGAAGAAGTTGTGGAGACACTAATCTTAATTGAAATTTGAGAGGAATAAAGAAATTAACTGAATGCACAGGACTGGAGATACGATTAATAAGAGAGGCGGTGAAGTAAGAGAGAGGGAATCACCCTCCAAGTCCGATGTTGGCGTAGCTTTCTTTAATTTTTTTAAAAAGATCAGTGTAAGTTTTAATGCCTTACCAATTCCTGCATCATGGTCGAGAGCATATGTGACTGATTTCAGTTCTCACTTCCAACTGATGCATGAAAATGGCTGAAAACCAAATATTTTTTTGTGTGAAGGCAGGAGGAAGACAGGGCAGAAAAAATTCTATTTACATTCTGCAAAATGAAAGTCACTCGTTTCAGACTAACTACCCACAAAATTTTATGATCTATGTGATGATATAAGCAACAATATTCACTGAGGTTAGCTTTATGATCAGTATTTTCCATTTCTAAAAGTCTAATCAAATACCTGATTCTAAAAGCATACTCCATCCCCAGCAGCACCACACACAATGTAGGTTTCACTGTACGGTTCTTAAAATTTCTAAAGTAAAAACACTGCAAGTTTGAACTAAGATCAAGCCCTTGGAAAGAAATGGGAAAAATACCCCTTTTAATTTCCTTTTTCAGTCAAGACACCTACAAATAAGTTCAGCAAAGAGAAACAAAAACGAGTTAAAACTGGATTTTAGATCTAATTTCTACTCCAAAATGTAGCCTTCACTTGTGAAACAAAGACCCTTAAACAGATTTGGAATAAAAAGCACTTTCTGCAAAATGCTCTTTTTTAAAAACACTCATAACCAGCAATTTAAGGAACCTAGTTTTATTGCACAGGCTTCTGCAAAGCATCACATACTGCTGAACAAATAAACAAAAAACAAGACCCACACTCAGCCTGCCAAGGCACTTGCACAGCTGTGGAGCCAGTGGAATTAATGGCAGGGGACAGGACAGGACGCAGGAAGAGGCACTAAGCTCCCTGCACGGCCACCAAAACCAACTGAGGTGCTACACTTTGCCACGAGCAGAGCTGCTCAGGTGCTTCATGAGCCCCACCAGCAAGGCAGGGATGTGGTAGGTTTTATGTGGCAGCTCTCGCCTTTGAAACGGATCATCCAACACAAGCCTGAACTCACTGGAGAGGACCCTGCTCTCAGTTATGGCTGGGCCCGAAGCGATTTCAGGAGTGCTCCTCCCAAACAGAAACTAAAGGAAGGTTTGCTTCCACTATTAAATCTCACAGCTTCTTGTTTTCTCCTCCTCATAGACAGGCAGCACAGATTATGAATCAAAAAGCATAAAGTCCACTGCCAAGGATAAAAAGTAACTTCCCTCAAGAGAGAAGGGAAAAAGAAAAGAACAATAATTACCAAAAAAAAAAAAAAAAAAAAATCTGTGTCACTTTGCGCAACTTTTTTCCAGCACTAAACTCCCTTTCATTCAAACTGTTTCAAAACCTAACAAAAACCATCTGAAATCAAAGCAGCAATGCCTATGGTATTTTCTTAGCCTTCAAAGAGCTGTGTCTTTAAACATCACACCAGAACAACAGGACAAAACCCCTTCCCAGGTAGCTCACCATGGAAAGGATCCTGTTTCACCCCAGGGAACACGTATCAAGTGTTTCATGGCTGGGCAGGAGACTGAAGCTGCCATTTCGGGAAGAAGCGAAGGATGACAGCCCACAGTGTGTCTGTCCACATGGTGACGCGCTACATCTGAAGAATACAGTTATCTCTGAAGAACACCAGGGTATACTTTTTTTTTTTGCAAGACTTCTCCACAAAATGGACTGCTGTCCAAGTTGTATGAGCTGGAGACCCGTCCTTAGTCCCACCTCCAACATAAGATTCCACCAAGAACCAGATTGTTAGTTCTGGCTGACAGGTATTTTATGGCATTACAGATGCACGCTATGCATCATCTGTTTCTGAGGAGGTCTCTAACACATGCCTAAAGATAGAAAAATCATACTTGGCCTGAATGAATCAACGTTGTCCACATTAAATAAATAAATAAGATCTGCCGCAGAGCTCGGCTGGAGCAGAATCTCTTTCACCACTCTGCAGGGAGTTTGGAGAGTAGAATTATTATAACAGGTCGTAAAGGACAGAGGAATAAATCAGGGAAATTCAGAAGGGCTCAGAGTGAGAGCAGAGGGGAGGAAATATCTCTCCTCTGTCAGTACCTTTAAACAACAGGGCAGGCATGCAGACAGAACAGCACAAAGGGCACTTAACTACAGGACCAGCAGATTTAATAAAAGGAGGAATTAACTGGGAAGACTTTGGAAGCAGAGCTATGCCTACAAAAGGATCTCTAGACAATCACAGACCTCTAACACCACTCCAAGGACACTTTGCTGCAGGATTTCTGAAGCAGTCGTATGCAGGACATCAGAGTGTGATCCACAAAACCACCACAAGCTAACACCCAAACAGCACGTGCTCTTCTTCCACTCCAGCTCGCACATATGCTGTTGTGTTGTATGTGTCCCCCATCAAATAAACCCAGTTGTTTATGGTGTAAAATAAGACTAGCAAAAGATGAAATCAAAGCTCAATCTGTTTCTTACTGTAGCAGAAGACCACCACGGAAAGCATACGTGCAACAGTACATGGCTTCCCACCCTTCTCCCTGAAGTCAGACAAAGCTGGCCACCCCGAGTCAGTATCAATGTCATTATTGCTGCTTGCAAAGGAGTCTGAACAGCATCAAAACCAGTCAAGATTGACTACACCTTATGGTAGCACTTCAAAAAGAAGGGAGGGGCAGGAAGAGATTGGAAATGGTTATTTGCCTTTTACCCACAGTCACCACCAGGACCCACGGCCTGCTTTCATGAGAAGGAAGGGTGCAGAGCCTACAGGATCTGACATTGTTCCTCCTCCAGCAGAGGAGATGCCCAATAAAGTTAAAAACAGCCTGGCATTATGACAAGTGAAACTGATAGACAGACAGATCCCCACACCAGAGCGGGGAAAGGCCAACGTAATGCTGCTCTCTTTCCTCTTGGGGGACCAGACCCATTCAATTCCTGCCGGTCTTGGGGATGGGGACCATTTAGGAGAAGCTTTGCTATCAAGACCAGGGCCACACAGGATTCAGGTGTTCATGGAACGCTTAGTATCAAAGAAAAGAAAGAGAAAGAAATGAATTGAAGATTAACACAGGTGATAATCACTTCAGCGAACAGCACTCGCAGCTTACCATTATGAATTTTTCCTTTTTAAAACAAATAAATGTATCTTTTCAGTTCTGTCAAGCCAGAAGGTCCCCAAGGACACAGCGCTGCCCGTACCCCTGTACCTCAGCAGCCCTGGACTCCCCCAGCAGACCTCCTTCCCGTTAAGCCTCACCATGTTGAGTACAGATGCCAAACAAGGAGTGAAGCTCCAGATTTGCTACCCTGCTTCATGCCAGAAAGGCCTGCCTGCCACAGCACATGGATAACCTCTTCTTATTTAAGTTTTGTTTTGTTTTGTTTTTTAAATCAGCATGAGTGCCGAGTCATTGACAGGGTCCGTATTTTGGCATTCCCCAACTATGCATTGCCCACATCCCCTCCTGCTCAGAGCCTTCTTCCAATCACTGCACTTGCCAATGTTGGCTGCTTGGGGTTATTTTTCCTCCTTCTCCCTCTCATGCTCCAGCTATTAAACCATGCTGTGATCAAGAACCAGAGGTGCTCCTTAGACTGGCGTTATCCCAGCACAGCTTCCCCCGATGAAATACTGGGTGCGGTATTTACTTAGAGAACACTAAACTCTGTAGACAAACATATGGTCTTACGTAGGGTAAGACCTTACGTACAAACATACAGCCCTATGTACGGTATTGGGAGGAGGAACCATACCTGCCTCCAGCCATTTTATCAGCTTCATCTGTTGAACAGCTCATGCAGCATCAACCGTTCAGCACCCTGACACTTACAACCACAAGTACAGTTGGCAGCATCTACTTAGTCGGCAAGCGTGCCACTGGATGGGGGAGCTGGACGAGAAGTGCTAGCGATGAAGCTGGCCAAAAGGCTGCAAAGGACCTGCTGACCACCTCCTACATCCTTGAACCTCTATAACTACCATGCAATAAAACCCACACCTCATGTCTGTTGGATTTGCGGGGTGGAGGGACTCAACACAAGCTGGGATTTCTTTCACCAGCTCTGCTAACTGTTATAGAACTCTGAGCACTTGAAACCGTGACCCCTTCCTACTCTAACTTATGAGCAGGGAAGCCACTCTGGATAATACCGTCTATTGTAGCTGGCTATCCCAAACATAAACCCTATCACGTAGATATAATTGGCCAGATGGGAACCAAGTCTCACAAGTCACCTTCCTCCTCCTGTTTGAAGGAAGGAAAAATCCTTAGACAGTTAAGAGACAACAAAATGCACAATTACCACCAAGCTGCTGCTGCCCAGTAGGGCCTCTTGCATTTTAGAGCAGCGAGTTTAATCAGAACAGAAATCCAGAAGGCAGGGGATAAATATCTAGGTTAGGCGTGATCCAAAAGCCTCTCTCTCCCCCCACACATGCTGCTCCAGCACACATGCAGCACCTACTCCAGACCCATGCCACAGCAAAGTCACTGTGTCAGCTTTGCCCAAATCCACCCAAAGATGTCTGCCACCACTCGTTAACAGCACTCCCCTACTCCAAGTCTAACTCGGGATGCACCTCAACACAGAGCTGACTTAAGGAAGAAATATGGTTTGTCAGGTTAAGTCATACACGGATCCCATCGCAGGAATGACCTGTGCTTTGCAGCACCACTTCCTTTCAAGGTCAAAGCGAGCATGTTTCATTTGATCATATTCACAGGCTCCAAGCGGTTCACAGCCCTGTCAGATTACTTTATAGCATGATGATAACTCCGCCAAGCCATTCCTACTTCCAGCTTTCCCAAGCGATGCAGCTGCATCTGAGACAAATGAACAAAGCTGGAGTGTTTGCAGGTAGCATCTGCTGACGGCCACCAGTGCCAAGGCAGAAGAGGCCAACAGAAGGTTGCCTGGGAGAACAGCCACCCTCTGATTTCAGAAGCCGGGAACATGCTCAAGAGAGCTTTTCAGAAACACATGAGACAGCACTAGTCTTAAGCCTCTGGGGAACTAGTGATACAAGACAGCTTAGAGGGATGAATTTCATACTTGCCTCGTTAGGAATCATGTGCGTGCAACTTAGACTACACTAAAAATACCAGAGCACATGATTTACCTTCTCTTTTTTTTTTCTCTCTCCTTTTACCCCCATTGGTTCTAAGAAATGAGAGACTGCATAGAAAAAGCCAAGCACACAACAGCAGGAAAAATGACTGTGTCATCCAAGCACAGAACTTTAAATTCAGGATTCATTCTCCATGTTCATACCAAACTTCTTGCCAAAGTTTGTCCTTACTGCCTCGGTTTCTTTACCTGAGGAACCAGAACATTTACACATGTACATTTTTCTCCAAGGTTATTCTGAAATTTTATTTGCAAGACACTTGGCAGATTAGAAGCATTACATAAATATTAGTTGCTATAGTATAAATTCTTACACAAGGAAAGGGATTTCTTAAAATTATCATGAAGTTTCTGTAGGATGTTTTATATGAGCCCAGGCTTTACTATACATTGCCAGACTCTTGTTTAAGTTAACATTACATTATGCATAGACAAATAATTTATAACCAGGAAGAATGTTTAGTCGTCTTTAGGCACACGTATGGGATTTGAATTTTTAGCTCATTCATCAGATCCTACTCAGTCTTGCATTCTGAACTATAGAAAGAATAAAGGAGCATAATTTTACCCAGACAGAGAGAAGTGAAAACATTTTTTTTTTTAAGTTTTAAAAGGAAAGTAATTCATCATTTCTGTGTACTTAATCTGAGAAAACAGCCAAACAGAACAAGATAAAAAAAGGTATTCCTTTTCCCAGGCGTACCATCCTCCTGAAATTTGTACCAAACAGAATACATAGAAGAAGTGTGTTTACCGATGGGTATGAGTCATACTCCCAGCTGACGGTTAGAAAGACTAGCTCCCAGAAATGAGAGTGTAACTTGCAATTCACAGGAGCATGACTGCTGTGTTATCTCCTGTTAATAGGAGGCAACGGGGATTAGAATAAGCCATCAGTAGTTGCAAGCCCTACACTATCCTCTGACATCAACATATTGCCCAACTCAGGACAAGCAATTTCTGTGCTTTGGCTTACTTCATCTCACAGAAGTGGTAAGCTTTCACCTGCTTCAGATTGTTATTACAATACTTAACATTGTACAAGTAGTTCAGTCTAGACAGAACATGAAAGGTACTTCAGGTGGAAAAATACCCCTGTGTTATCTTAACTCACAATATCAACAAATCTTATGCTGATTGTGCCAACCTAAAATTCATGATCACTGAAAAAGGCTGGGTATTATTTTAATAAAAACCGCCAGTCAATTCTCATATACATTCATTTCCTACAAGCTAAATAACACAGCATGAGAAAATATGATGCAATGTCATCAGCCTTACAAAACAATGAGTACTTAGAGTGGGGAAAAAAATCCACAAGCTTCTCCCCGCTCCCCTTTTCACTTTGAACTTAAGTTATTGCTGTAACAACATTCCACTGTAATAATGCTGCAGAAGGACACAGTCGTCGAACTTCACCTCCAATTCTGCATTTATTACAGGTCAGTAGTCACCACACCACAAAGAAAACGTTAATTGCTGCTGCAGGCCTGCAGAGCAGAGAAACCACAGTATCTCTGAAATGTAACATTATGGAAAAAGAGCTCGGACTTTGCCTCTCATCAAAGGAAAGGCACTGCTGGGGTAGTAAATTGACTTTACAAGCCAAGAAACACACACACCACAAAAGTTGAGTTTCTGGCTACTGATTATAACTTGGAACTGCAAAGATACCTAAGGCACCATTTAGAAATTCTTAACAAAATGAATAAAGGCAGGGAAAACTGTCCTTTGTGTAAAGTCACAGACAACGTACAATTGAGACTTTCCCCACATCCCTTAAGTGTATTGAATAGTACCTTTTGATATTCTCCAAAGAGATGGCAGAAAGGTAGGAGTGAAGAGGGGAAAGCATGTGATACAGAAGCAGCTAGCGATGGCCCCATCCCCAGGATTCATACAATTCAGAAAAGCAGCTATAGTCCTGAATTCTGGACTACCAGGAATACGCATTCAAAATACATGGAAAATGACTAGTCTTGTTTTTTCTACCACAAAATGCTACTCAGCTGCAGTTTCCCTGCAACTCCACCAGTGCGAGCAGCAGGCTAGTCCTTTGTCATTTGCAAATCTAGCATCTATTTTGTCGTGCCACATGTAGTCCAGGGAATTCAACCAGGAGAGGAAGGCTCTGCTCCATCCCATTCAGCCTTTACCTTCACGAGGGGGAACAAGATAAAGCAAAAGAGCAAAAGGTGAAAAATAATATTCTGGGCAGAGTTCGGATGCAGGCGAATACCATCTGAGTCATTTCATGTTACATACTCCAGCTATGCTACTGCCTCCGCTTTGCCAGTTACTTTCAGAGTTTAACGCAAGGCTGAGGGCAGCTTAGCAGAAGCTCTGCAGGGAAGAGGTCGTAACACACTGAAAACACCACAGAAAGGGACTAGAGAACTTTCCCTCCCAGTAACAGAGCAATCCAAGCAGAAGCTCAGCAACCAGCTTGTGGTTCAGACAGGGAAAGTTCTGGAAGAGCCCTGTGGTCTCGGGAGCACAGCTGCCTGCACAGGGGAGAGAGGGCAACGAGTAAATAGTCAGGCAGAATCCCCTACTCCCCTTACTCAAATAAATCACTTAACTTTTCAGAGAGCAGCAAGTCTCCTTACCCCTCTGGATTAAAGACAGACTTAAATGAACGTTTGCTAACAGACTACCCTCTCCCTGGGTCATTCCTGATGCACATCAGCTAAGCACATGCAGTAAAACTATGCTAAGGATGCCCTTGATTAAAAAGGAAAAGTTTATTTCCAAATAAAACATACCTTTTAAAGACAATCAAATAGCTTACTGGAAGTGGGACACAATTTTCATTTTGCTTCTATGGAGTTTGATGACCATTAGAAAAGTGTCTGTGGTGTAAGAGTATCTCTTTGAAACATCTACCGGTCTTTTGCCATGCTGTAGTATGAGGTGAACTGAAATTAAAGGTCTCGGGTCTCCCATGCAAGTAAAAGAGAGACAGTCGTTTCAGAAGACAATTTTCAGGCTGCTCACCAATTGCTGAGTCCCTATGGGAATCCCATAAAACACTGTTGCTTCCTGAAATTTCCATCCCAGCACAAAGTATGTTTTTGAAGATCTAATTTGCCTGCCTACATGCTTTGCATAATGATCACACTATTAAAAGAGGGGAAGCTAATAATAAAAAATAAAGGCTAATTTACATTTCACTGCATAATGCCACAGAGATAAGTAGGTAATTTTAAAAATAAGTTAAAATATATGACATGGATGAGCAATATTGCAAAAATATCCATGACAAAAAAGTTCAGTATAAGAGAAGCAAGAAAAAAGGGAGAAGTCCTTATTCAAGGAGAACAAGTCAGACGAACAGGCATATACCACAGATGCTAAGAAGAAGAAATAGTCAACAGGATCAGCTTCTTTATCACTACATAAGTAAGTAAGAAATCCCTAGCCTCAGGAATCAAAGGAACAAGAGGAAGTCCCTGAAAAAACCTACATATTTTTCAGGACTCCGACTGCTTTAGTCCTGCATGGGAACCAGGTCTAACCCCGAAATGCCTTCTCCAGCTTGGATGAAACACTGACATGACAACATCAAGGAGCCCCAGTATCATCTGTAAACTGACATGTTTTACAACTAAAGAACATGAACATTGCAAGCACTTTCCTGAGCCAAAGCCTCCAGGTGATCCGTTCTCAGAGCCAAAATTTCCTCCTAAAGATGGTGAGACAGATGCTGGTGCTGGGTGCGGAGCATAGAACACAGACTCAAACCTCGCTGTGTGGACAGCCCATGACATCGGTCACAATAAAAGTTGGCACACACTCTTTCCTTACACCTTCTGGGCCAAATCCCCGCCTTCTGCGTCTACAAAAAACCTCTCCTTAACTTCAAGAAGTAAAAAAATCTCGGTGCCCAAAGGCGTCCCTGCCAACAAAACCCTGGAATCGCTTTTGCTGATTTGCTATGAAGTGGAAACACAGGAAAGCAAATAGCTCAGGGAAGCTGGACCTCACAGCACAGAGAGTACCACATGTGTTTTCCGATTCCTTCATACCAAAGCAAACTAGTAAAGTGTGAGTTAAATGGCTGACCTTTGTCACAAGCTCCTTGTGAGGACACCAAACTTCCTCCTAACATTCTTGCAAGTGCTCACTTGCACTGTAACAAAAGCCAAACGTTGCTCTGATAGTTTCCCTAACATAGACTTTAACACAATGCTAAACAATCGCATAAAACTACTTCACCCCTGCTTCCTCCAAGCAAACAAACTTCAGAACATGCATAAGAGTAATCTGACCTTCCTGGTATTTTTCCATTTCTCTTCTCTATGTAACTCAAATGCACTCCAAAAGGAAAACAGATTTTTGAACATATACCTCCAAGCAAGTCTCGCAATTATTTTCAGAAAGCCTGGTAACAGCTCAGTAGGACTAAAAAAAAAAAAAAAAAAAAGAGAGAAAGTCATATTTGGCAACACCCGAGTTCATCCTTATTTCCTTCTTTTTCTTTATTCCTTAAAGCATCCTGCACTGCTTTGCCTTTGGAGGACAATGCAATTTTGGCAGCACTGCTTTCCTATTAGCTTCTGCACAGCAAGCATCTTGACATCTTCTGGTTACAACCAAACCCCATTTTGGAAGATCATATATACATGTTTCTGTCAAGAGCCTGGTAACATGTTCACTAGTTTTCTCTCTCTATGAGGAGGTACCTTTCACTGAGCTCTGCTCCACCAGCACTGGAGCCAGTAGCTGCACTGGAAGGGGATCAGACAAAAGGGAAAAAAACACAAAAACCCAAAAAAACCCCAGAGAGAAAGAGAAAGGCCAACCTCTTTTCACATAGATAACAAAAGGAGCTGAGAAAGCCAGTGACTTTTTTATGCCTCCCGATTAACTGCGCTGCTCAAAGGTCAGAAGAATAACAAGTATATGAAAACAATGCCGGCATGTTCTTCTCCTTTCATGATCACCAGAGCCATTTACTTTATGTCCAAACACTCTCACAAAAGGTTTCATCTACAGGGCCTACCTGGGCTTTCACCTTCTGGGACCCACATTTTTCTTCCCTGACAGTCTCAGGCAAAGCTTGCAAGGCAGCAGTGGATGCACATACCTGGGAGCCAGAGAACCTCCCTTCCACTTTGTCACCAACTTGCAATTACAGTTACTTGCTGAAAGCCACAGCACCTCATGTAAGCTAAAAATAGCAGCACTCACCTGCTTTGGTAAAGCACTGCTTTTTAAGGGACTATTATAGTAGCAGAACAATTAGAGCTTACTTTTAAACATTTAAACTTATAGTTCCTGGGGAATTTGCTCAGGAGTCTATTCAATCCTTTAATAATCCAAGAAGAACAATCCAATCTAAAATTCTTTAAATCTCTCTTCCCATTTCAGCATCCCCAATGATGTAACAACCTTTTCAATAAAGCTAGCAATTACTCATTAACAATGCGAAGCCTTCACTGTAGTTTTTGCAGTAGTTCTGCTGGGAATTCACGTGTGCCCAAAGAGACAGCGCTCTATGGCAAAACAGCTTGCGCTTAGAAGAGCTTGTTTGGTGTAACTTCTGTCCTCTGTGAGTTGGTAGCAACATGGATGGCCAGATGCATTCCAAGACTTAGAGACAGCAGCAGAGAGAAACCAAACACCGAGTCCTGCTCCCAGTATCATCAAAGAAAACAACATGTGGACTGACAGAGGAATCAAGTGCAAGGACATGCCTTGCCACCGCAGCTACTCCCACTGCCAGTGGGATGAGGATCTGCATCCACACCAACACTGCCCTTTGCCTGCCTGCTATGCAAGGTGCTGCCTGCAATCATCGAGTTTGATTGTGCTCAAGGCCACAACCCGGTCCTGACCAGACACCCTCTAAATACCATGACGTGAGTTAGTCAGGGCCACAAACTGCTGGGAAAGCCCGGTTTTGGGGCTGGCCGCTAGATTTTTCTTTCAGTTTGGAGCTCATGTCCCTCAAGCGTTTCCCCAAACTAGAAAGCTCTTGGGGAATAAGCGACCAGCCACCATGAGCGAGGTGGTCCCCGCTTCCCCCCGCTTCCCGCCAGGTCCGCGGGAAGGTGCCCCAAAACCCCCACACGTTTCACCACTTCTGGGCAGCGAGAAGCAGTCACACACGCACAAGCCAAAGCGGGTTTCCCACCAACAGCCCTTTTCATTCCCCAGTCAAGAAGGGAGGCAGTTGTTCACCGGCGGGGTCTCCATCCTCGGCCCCCGGCGCCCTCACTGCGGGCGGAGGGGCCCCGGTCCTGCCCCTTTGCCATCGTTGGGCACCGGCCGCTTCCGCGGGGACTCCCTCACAAGGGCAGCTGACCATTTGCATCCTCGGCCTCCCAGAAACCCAAGTGCAGAGTTACGGCCGAGCCGGGCACACGGCGCCGCGGATGCCACCCCCCCCGGCTCCAGCCGCCGCGCAGGCCCTGTACACCGCCCCCGCCACCCGCCGCGGGAGGGGGGGATCACCCGGATCCGCCGCCTCTGGCCGCCGGTGCAGCCCAGCGGGGCGGGCGGGCCCGGCCGCGCTCCACCTGCCCGCCGTAGCCGCGGTCCCTTACTCACTCCGCGTAGCCCGTGGTCCAGGGCAGGCGCCGGGTCTCCTTGCTGAGTATGAGGATGGGGCGGGCGATGTGGTCGGCGGAGCACTCCACCTCGTCCGGGGAGAGTCCCAGGAACTCGGGTCTCCCGTAGGGGAAGCGGAGGGGCAAGTCCGCGCCGCTGCCGTGGTCGGCGCCCGCGCTGCCAGCCATGATGCCGCCCATGAAATTGGCCACGGCGGACTTCACCCGCGTGAGCATAGTACCCCCGCCGGCGGCGGCAGCGCCGGGGCCGCCGCGCAGGGCGGGGAGCGGGGCGCGCCGGCGGGCAGCGCTGCTGCGGCGGCGGCTCCGGCAGCCCCCGCAGCGCTTCCGCAATGGGGGCGCCGAGCCGGGCCGGGCCGGGCGGAGGAAACGGCGGGCTCAGGGGCAGCCGCGGAGCCGCGGGCTCATCACAGCAGCGGCGGCGGCAGGTTTCCCCCTCCCGGCGCGGCGCTGGCTGAACTCAGCCCGGCGGCGGCGGCGGCTGCTGAGTCATGTGATAGCGAGACTGGATGTGCCCGGGCGCTTCCTGCTCCTCCTGCGGCACCGGCGGGCTCCTGGCACACGCCGGGCACGGGCGGCCGCCGCCCCCGCCCTGCCTCCCGCCCGCCCACCGCACCGGAGGGCGGCCCGCGGCAGGTGCGCGGCGGGCGGGGCCTGGTGGGACCGCCCCCGGCTGCCTGCAGCGGTGCGGCGGGGGGCGGTGGGCCGTCCTGCCCGCGGCCGCCTCCGGGAAGGGTGGCCTGGGAGGCGTTTCACGCGGGGTCGCTCGGCGGCCCCGGCGCGCTGGGGGTTCCGCTACCGGCGGGCGGGAGGCAGCCGCCCGCAGCGCGCCCGGCCCGGCTGCGCCCGGGAGCTCCGTCCCAGCCGCTGGCAGAGCCCGCTGATCCTATGGGCTGTAGGAGAAGGCTCCCGCTGGAGGGGTTTACCACCCTCCTCCTCCTTAAACGTGTCAAGGACGTTTTTCCTCCAGAACCGTTTGCCAGAAAAAAGAATTCCAAGTGCCCTCGCTGTGGGGGCGGGCCAGCGGCAGTGGCCTAAAACGAGTCCTGTGGCCGGCCGGCCGTGGGTTCCCCCCACCTGCCTGGGGAGGCCGGGGGCCGTGACCCGCAGAGATGGTGTGGCACCCCCCCGCGTGCTGCCGCGCACAGCCAGCTGTCGTGGAGCAAAAGTGAAAGGACAAGCCTGAATATCCTCAAATTTGAGGGCATAGATGTTCTAACCTCTCCTCTAGCTGTGTCATATTGACCATACTCTTTTATGGTTGCAGGTTTGGGGGTGCCAAGCTTCAGGAAAACAGGGGTGAGGGCAACATAGCAAGAGCATGTAGGAACTCTGTCCTCTGTAGCAAGGCTCTGTGTGTCCTGTGATGTTGCAGTTATTCCTGAGAGCTGTAGGTCTCACCGAAAGCCAGTGACCTGTGAAAGGGAACAGGTCAGCACGGCAAGCCGTGAGAGCAGCACAGTACTGGGACTTCGCAGGGAAAAGCTGGTTAGTCATCATACATGGCTAGTGGGGATGATCGGCTGTCATCTAGCTGGCTCATACAAGAAAGCAGCTGGCGTACCGCCGAACAGTTACACGGTTTTGGAGACTAAGCCCTGTGAGCTCGTTCGATTTCTGATCGTTAAACAACATCCTGAGAGCTGACTTGCAACAATGCCTGGGTTTGCTCCAGATTCCTTGTGTACAGACGTGAGAAATGTAAAGATGTTGTGACGCTTACTAGTTTTTACAATAAAGCCATCTATTAATAAAGTATACAGAGCCAAAAGTAGATTAGTGAAGAGGGATGCTAAGAGGGTGTTAAATGCTACTTGAAGTTGAGTCAGAAAAATATCCACCCCAAATGAAACATTACAGATATGCCTCCTTTGGGAGGAGGTGGTTATTTTTCCTCTCTCTTGTTTAGCTGTTTCCAGGGCTGATATTGCAGATATTTTGAGGAATAGCAAACCTCTCAGGTCAAAAAATACTTGACATTAATATCTCACTGGTTGATTACAATATAATGGAAACCTTGTAGTTTGCCCTTCCATGCATTTCTGTTTGCTTTACTTTTTTCCCAGTTATGTTGCAGGGGTTGTTCCTTTAAAGAAAAATTATAAGAAATAAAAAGAAACAAAAGGCTTGTTAAAATTCAGTGGGGTGTTTTTTACAGGCCCTGTGTCTGGATGCCATAACAGGCAGCCGTCCATCCACACTCAAATGTTACAAGGGAAGGCAAGCCTGAGGTGGTGGGATTCCCAAAGCCCCTTGGCTGCTCTGCTCAGTGGCCTGAACCGTATTTGATTTGTCCAGTCCCAGTTCATTCCCAGCCCCTTCCACCCAAGGATAATCTCTTTAAACTCTCTTTTGTCTGCTAGATAGCCAGTGTTTTTCATCAGACTGGCACTCCAGTGCCCATTTCCCTCACTAATGCTTTAATGAACCTTCCACCTGAAGAAGACAGGAGTGAAAAGAGGGGCATAAGCAGAACTTGATGCATATCCTGGAGAGGCTCATTTTTTGTGTGTAAAAGTAGAGCCCCTCACTGGTTATCCCATACACTCCTGTAAAGGCTATGCCAGCAGACTAAACTTTACAGTTTAGTCCCAAAGACTTTGAGAAACACCATTGACTAGAACTCAGAGAGGATGCAGTGTTTGTCCTGCTCCACCTGCAGCCACCATTTTGCACAAAACAGGGAGAAACGTAAGGGAGTAGGCTTGTTAGAGTTTAAATGATTAGCTCTGCAAGATGACAAGGAAAAGCTCAGATCAGACATATGGGGAGATAGCTTAACGGCTCACCACTCAAAACAAATCTGTGCGCTGTTTGAAATTCTGTGGATGCTTGCCTCTGGCACATGAACGCTGTAAGGATACAAAAGGTATGATATTGCCTCTTCATACTGAAAAGTATAGAGATGCTTTGATTTCAGTTCTCTTTGGGAAAGAGGATCATGTTCACTTTTGAGTCAAAGATGAAGCCCTACTTCTCAAAGGAAGTCATGATCCGGCCTGTCAGATCTCGGCAAGTTCCTCAAATCTCCTAGCCTGTAGTCCATCTGGTCCAAGCCAGACATCTTTCTTTGGTGGTGGACAAACCTCTAGAGGTTTAGTTATTGACTCCAGATAAAATTTTGAGGCTGACTTCTCTATGTAAGTGTTTGAAAATTCACTCTATGTCCTTCTGCAATCCCATGACTAATGCAAAGGAGGGATGACAGGTTGGATATTTTAAAAATGTAAACTTATTTGTGATATTGGGATAAATATACTTTTCTCTCTGAATGGCTAACCATGCTGTGGAACTAGTGAAGCTGCATGTGGGCCAGAAGCACATTCATATGAGCTCTTTGAAGCTTCTGAATTATGTTATGCAACCTTGTCATGCATCATATTCAGCATTCAACAAATTCAAGAGCATTTTAATCATGATGAAAACAGATTTACACAGAGAATACTCTAAACTTTTATACAATGATAGAATAATTCTGATTGAAGATGACTTCTGAAGATCATGTGCTCCAACTTCTTTGTCAAAACAGGGCCAACTTTAAAGGTATATTACATTGTCCAGAATCTTGTCCGCTCGAGTTTTTAATATTTCCAAGGATGGAGATACCACAGCATCTCTGGGCACCAGTTCCAATCTTCAACCACCTACCTGTGAAAATTTTTTTTCTGGTATCTATTTGGGATTTCTGTTGCAGCTTGTGTCAGTTGCCTCTCATCACCATTCACCTCCAAGAAGATTTTTTTTCTCTATATACCCTCTTATTGTTCAAGAGAGCAGTAATTTTTCTCCCCCTTAGCTTTCCTTTCTAAAGGCTGAACAAACCCATTTCTCTCAGCATCCTCTTGCAACAATCTTGGTGGCCCACTGCTGGACTCACTCCAGTAGGTCAGCTGGGGAGCCCCAAACAGGAGACAGTACTCTCAAAAGTGCCCTTTAGAGGGGTATGATCACTTCCCTTGACTATCGCTAATATACCCCAATATGTGGGTAACCTTCACTGCAAAGGCACAGTGGTGGCTCAAATTCACTCTGTTGTCTTTGAGGTCCCTCAGGCCCTTCTGTGCAAAGATGCTTTCTTGATAGTCAGCCCTTAATATGGGTTTACTCCATCCCGGTTGCAGGACTTTGCATATGTTCTTGGTGAACTTCAGGAGGTTCCTGTCACCCCGTTTCTCCAGCACACTGAGATCCCTCTGAGTGGCAGCCCTGCCCTCCAGCTATCAGCTTGTCCCCCACAACCTGGGGGAAAGGAGAAAAGTACTTACAGTCAGCAAAAAAACTTACTGCTATCATATGCTTTCTATAGGTACTATCTATATATACAATCATAGCATACCTCAAGTTGGAAGGGACCTGTAAGGATCATGGATTCCAACTCCCTGCTCCTGACAGGACTACCTAAGACTAAATCATATGACTAAGAGCATCGTCCAGAGGCTCCTTGAACTCTGATGGGCTTGGTGCCATGACTGCTTCCCTGGGTAGCCTGTTCCAGTGTCTGACCAGCCTTTTGGTGAAAAATCTTTTCCTAATGTCCAATCTGAACTTGCCCTGTCGCAGTTTCATTCCATTTCCTCGTGTCCTATTTCTGCCTCTCTAGCCACTTTTTAAAGAACTGTAACAAAATTAACTTTAAAATAAAGTAAAAGTTTGCAGGATGAAATATCTTCTTGGCTGTGAGGACTCTGGTTCTGGCTCTTGGGTACTTGAGCAGAGGGTACATTATGTGAAGTAGCTGGAAGCATAACCGATGAAAGTGCATTGACTCAACGTGTTTACACTTTTTTGGATCATAAAAATTATTTCTGGTGCAGGCCCTTTTTTGTTTCTTTTGCAGAACATGGAAATACTTGGGGATCTGCCTCGTAGGAGTATGGAATTTATTTCACCAGTGTGATTCTTGCTTGTGCCTTGTTTATACCTTACATTGCTTGCTTGCTTTAAGTATTGTTTCCTGTGCTTTTCATGCTCGGAATAAAAGCAGTGGGAAAGCTCCCAAAGACTTCAGTGAGAGAAGAAGTAGGTCTGATGTGAGATGAATGCAGTATTTCTGCGGACATGAACTTCTGTGTCATATTGTCACAGATGTGCAGAATATCCACAGGTGTGAGCTCCGCTGCTGAATGAATTCGGAGACTATGTCAGAATAGGTGTCTGACATTATGGTGATGAGACTGTATCTGCAGGGGAAAAAACAGTTTTGAAGGAAGAACTGGTTGTTCTTCTCTGTTAATCCCCCAAACAAAAAACACTTAGAGCCTTATTTTTTGCACATGATTCTGCTTAGGAAGATCACCATGTCATGTGGCGATCAATGAAGTTATTCTTACCTTTTCAAAAGTACTGTGCAACCTTTAATAAGCATGAGGAAGCTCTTTATCTCCGGAGAAAGGCCCTTCAGAAGCACAGTGCCTGAGGCATCATAGTGATGTGGAGGAGAAAATGCCACTTATTAAGACATCAATCCTACTTCCCACAATACCAGATCTCCTGTCAGTGCCTGCAGCAACCCCCAGCATTTCTAGCCTTATCAGAGCTGACAAGATCAAACCCATTGGTGCTCTTGCTAGTTAGCAAGCAAGAGCACCAAGTAAATTTAAAAATAAATAAATACGAGCCAAACTTGGAGTGGTATGTTTCCTCTGCTATACCTGATTTCTGCTGCACCATCCTCTAGTCAATAGGGGCTGGAACCCAGGTGTTCTCCTGTTCCCCAGGAGAGTCTCTCCCTCCTGCTTTTGCAGACTCATTCTTTCCACCCCTTCCTAGAAATATTTAGGTGGCGATGCAAAGCAGCGCCCTGTCACAGCCCTCTCCTTACTCAAAAGTAGGCTGTACAACTGCGTGGTGAAAGCATTCATGCCAGAAAAGTGGGTTTATGTACCTTCTCACAGTGGAGGACTAATAAATGCAACATCCTGAGCTGCATGACAGCAGCCCTGCTTTAGGTACCCAGGCAGGAAAAAAGCCCTAAGGAGGCATCTTAATTGAGTGGCAATCACAGTAAAAGATGTCACAAAGCCTTATAAGTGCTTGCAATCTATATAAATACAGATATAGATAAATACTTCAATGTAAGCTGCCCATAAGCCTGTAAGAATTTCACATTTGCCAAAAAACACAGAATGACTTTTTCTACAAGAATTCATCTGCAAGTATCCTGAAAATAAACATCTAATTTTGCAATGAACATCATCGTCACAGTTTTGCTTCTACAGCCTCTTCTTACTTTCCATTATCTGCTCCTTTTTAATGCCTGTAGCTAAATCTGCTAATAATAGGATGGAATAGGGATTAGCTTGTTTATGTGCTCCCGGTGGTGGATTTTCATAGGGGAGGTGGAGCAAAATGATCATATCCTCTCTTCGGCTCCTTTGCCCTGGCTCCTGCAAAAGAACATCTTGCCCTGATGATGTTGTTGTGAGATGCTTCAAAACGTCAGTGATGGCAATACTTTTGCTGGCAGTCTCAGCAAAAAAAAATCCAAAGTAATCAAATAGGTTGCAAGGCAGAGACAACCGGAGAATGAGCAGGTAAAAGGACATGTGGGTATTTGTAGGTGCTTAGAGTTATGGGACAGCACTGAAAGCCTGGCTGAGCATGGGAACAGATGCACGTGTTTCAACTGCCTCAACATTTCGGGTTGAGTCAGAGCATGTTTCAGAATATAAGATGGTCTTGACTTGTGCCCGAGTTAAGCATGGGTTAAACACGCAGAGAAGTGTTTTGTACATACCAAGCGGTGGGGAGTTTTTGAGTAAGCTGCTAGCTACCTTCGCTGCAGACGCTCCTTAAATGGGGTTTTTCAAGAGTAAGGGGGGTGGATGGGCGAAGGCCGCCTTGTCTGCCGGCGGCGGCTCAGCAGCAGACGGCAAACACAAAGAGGGATCCTCTCCCTACATCTGGGCTGCAGCTTCTGCTGCACGTGCTTCCCTGCAGCTCGGGCCAGCCAGGCACCGCATTTCAACTGCGTGTTGGCCAGGGTCTTGTCTGCAGCATGGTCAAGCCTTAAGCATCATGCCCTGCTTGGAGTTTGACAGTACTTTTTTTTGGCCCTCCTTTTTTTTGGCCCTCCTTTTTTTCGGCCCTCCTTTTTTTCAGCCCTTCTTTTTTTCTTTCTCCTTTTTATTGTGGACAGTTTGTTTGGGGTTTTTTTGGTTTGTTTGTCTGTTTTTTCCCTATATTAATTAAATGAACAGTTCTGGCAAACCTTCAAGGTTTGAATGTCAGCCTGGGCATATGAAATCCCGGGTGCCCTACGTGGCGCTTATTCTCAGCCAGACGTGCCGAGGAAGGAAGTGGGATTTCTGAGCAAGTTGTCAAAACCCCGAGCTCCTAGACTTCAGGCTGACTTTACCAGATGTTTTGTGCTGTCAGAAATCACAGTCCCGGCTATGCTGAGTGATGGCAGAGAAAGTTAAAGAAATTGTGGTACTTTTCTATTTAGCTCTTGGATTTCTGCTCATGTTTTGTGAGTAGGAATATGGAAACTTTTTTTCCACTAATTTTTTTTTTCTTTCCAGCACAGCCTGTAGCCCTGCATAGTCAGCCTGGCTATCTGCTTTCCCACATACATGACATTCTGATATTAACACGGTGTCATTCAGACTGCTACAACTAATATGCAGAGTCTTGTCAACAGCCAAAGAAAGAAGAACAAACAAGGCAAAAGCAAGTATTTAGAATTTGTCTTATGAAGAGGTAAAAGTGCATATATAAATATCTATTCAGTTGTGTTAGAGTAAAAAAAAAGAGCTCTCCTGTTTTAGTTTTGTAATAAGATACTACAGATTTTGTCCTTTCTTCTACAGCATCCTTCAAAGGTCTCTTGTTATAGTATCTGCTGCTTTTTCTGCAAAGACCTGTGTCAGTAATGTGGGCTCTAAACCATTTTAGCTTGGACAAGGACATTGCTTTTTTTCTCTCTCATGCTTGTTTTGTAACTTGACCGCTCTCTTTTATTAATGCTCATGACAGTTTTATTTAAATGGATTCTTCCTCACCTTGTTTTATTTCTTGGGGGCGGGGGGGTGTTGGCTTGATTTACCTTTGCTTTTTACTTTCTTTTTTATTAACTAGAAGCTGTAGCTTTTGACAGTCTTCTGTAAAGTAGGTTTTAAAATAATAATAATAGAAAACGAATAATTTTTTAATGTGTCTTCTTATAATAGGTTGCCCAAGGCACAAAAATGTGACAGTCATATCTGCTTTGTTTCTCCCAGTTTGAACGGAATCAGCGACTAAAACCCAGGACTTCATTCAGTACCACAGGGCTGCCAGCTGAGGGACAGAAGAGAGAGTTAGCAATGTGACAGCTATGGCTATCTGGCAAATAGTGACTCTGAGGAGTTTCAGTCGTTGGGAACGGGACCCATTTCAGCTCTGTGCCAATATACCTATTGGCTGACTTAAAGAATCTTCTGAGATCACAGAAACTTTGGCTTTTTCAGATGTTCTCCAAAAAACCCAAAGAATAAGCTGGAGTGCTAAAATCAGACTGAAAAGGTTGCATCAGGGAGAAGTCAGTTTGGCTCTGGAGTGGGCTGATGGGGAAAAAGTGCAAACAGGATTGTCTGAACATCTCTGCTTCCGCGGCGGCCGCAACGGGAAATGCCCTAAGCAAACACATTGCCACAACAATAGGCAATCTGCACGACCTTCTGGTTGCTCCAGCTGATGTATCTGAAAATCACATTAACCTTTGGCTTCTGTGGGTCATGGCCTTTCAACTATTGTGTGGAACAACATAAGAAACTGGATAAAGAAGATGCTTTTAAACAGATTTAAAGCAATAAAACAAGCATCATAATCTTTCACCAAATAGCTGATATAGAATAAATACGTTGACCTTTTGGAAATAGTTATGTGTGACTGAACATCTCTATTTACAATATTTTTCATATAAAATGTTTTTTAAAAATCAATTATTTCTGTGGAGCTCTGGGCCCTTTTGAGAATGATACATGCACCTCAATTACATTTAAGCAACACGAGTAAATATTTAGTAAGCCATAACCTAATGCTAGTTATTGCCAGTCATTTCTCAGCTTCGAAAAACGATTCTCATCGTGGTGCAGAGGACTTCCCTTCACCCCATGTTTTCAGACTCCTTCCCCCTCTGCTTGCTGTGCTCTGCCTAAAGCAGGGAGGTGCTGAGGGCTCACTGCCGGCGGCCGGCACAACAGCCCTGTGCAAACTCCACGGCCTCCGAGGCTGCGGTGCAGTTGTAGTACCCCATGGCTGGTCCAAAACTTGTTGCCAAGCTGCCTAAAACCGACTTTGGTCTCCCTGAAGATAAGAGTAAAATAACTCAGCTGCTGCTCGATGCCTTCCTCTGCCAGGCACAGCGTGGGGCTGACAGTGAAGGTGGTGGAGCAGTTTTTGGGCGACTCAGCCCAGACTTAACACCTCTAGCCCTTTACCTATGCCAAAACCCAGGAACCATGGTCACAGCTACACCCACTTGTCCTTTGTGCCTACACTTTGCTATCCCAACCCAAAAAGTGGTTCCCTCCACAAATTTCAGTATATATTTTATATATTTTCCATTTGCACTTTTATAGCAGGACTTACTGAGCTTACAGGAATTTGCAGTCTCATAAAAAGACCCATGGTTAAGAAAAATCTGGAAATGCTGGAAATCTGGAAATATGTATTATTTAATAATAAAGGATTTAGGTGGGTGGGGAGTACTGTAAGATATTTCCCTTGACAGTTTACTCGAAACAACACAGCTCTGGGCAGATCCCCATTTCAGCAGTGATTAGTGAGGGATGCAGGTCAAAAAGTTTGCTGGTGTGATAGCAGGGAGAGAGTCTGCAGCTCAAGAGGAGGCTGAAGAAAAGTGTTGACACCACAAAGACAGCTATGGTGCTCCATTAAATCTGATGAAGCCTGAAATTCAAAGCTGGTAGGAAAGGCTTGTACAAACTGCATAGGAAGCATTTAAAAATGCTGATGAGCAGGTATCTCTCTGACCCTCTTGGCAGCTACGTTGATGTAGTGGGTTTTCAAGGATGAAGTTCTTTGAGAGAAGTTTCTCAGGAAGGTTTGGCCTGTCAGTGCTTTCAGTCAAAACCAGCCACTCCCTGAAGTTTAAGCAAACATGTTTAAGGAAAACAGTGCAAGCACTGTGCCGCTCTGTTCCCTGGGTTGTTTTCATGTGCTCCTCACGGGGGATTTTGTGACATGGGATTGTAGCTCACATGTACAATGATCGTTTTATTCTAGATGCCCTAAAGCCATTCAGTGAGAGTCTACATTCAGGGTTTTTTTGACGAGGGACTGAAAGTGGTCTTTGGCACTGCAGTATGCTGAGCATGCTGCCCTTCCCTGGGAGCTCACAGGGGCTCACACAAGCAGAGCCGTACCTGTGCCCCAGGATTTTCATGTGGCACCTCTGCCGGGAGGGGTTTGTCCCAAGGGGTTTCTCTTCCCTGAGCACAGACTCGCAAATAACCAGAAATTCTCCTAAGGATGGAAGCAGGGAGCGGTGCCCCTACAGGGTCACAAGTCTCTACCCCCCCGGGAAAGGAATGCAATGCTCAAGACATGGTGAGAAGTTGTTGGGGGGTACCAGCCACCCTATAGGGAAAAAAGGTCAAGATTTTTAAGATGGGAGCAGTGGAGGGTTGAAGCAAGGCAGGAATAAAAGACGCATCTGGGTGAGGTGGAAAAAGGCATCCAGGAATTGTAAAGATATTAATTCAGTAATATGGATTATGATAGTTTTGGACTATTATCATAATAATGCCATTATTAGTTCCATAATAATGTTTCAGCGAAGACTCCAGTCCTTGGTAAAAATGACATTTGGAAACTATTGACTGAATGAAAAAAGGGTAATTTTATAGGTCATAGTAAATGTTATTCATGTAAACAACATTGTCTTTAATTTTATAGCCATATATTAAACATTGTTATGGAGACCTTGCTGAAGGAAATTCATAGCCATTTAAGCCACCTTGATGTTGTTATTCTGCACAACACAGCCATGAGAGCTTCACAGAAACGACAGGGATAGAACCCGTTTCCAATTGCTCCTGAAGCTGCCAAGGAAAGCAAACCTGATTTTTAGAAAGTTCTGCCACTTGGCTTCTGTTGCAGCCACCTTTTAGCTTCAGCAAAATTTGTGTTTGCCTAGCAGCTCTGAGAAACAGTGCATTTCCATCAGGTGCCCAAAGCTGCTCTTAGGATCCAAAGTTAAGCACTTGGCTTTGACATTGTGACTAAATAGTAATTTTTATAAAAAATCTTGGTGATTGTAATTCATCAAAAATAGGGGCTCATATTGCTGCCTTCAACACTTGTCTTTTCCTGTTGTGTCCTAACGCACACATCATCAATTGTATCTTGAACACTGATTTGGAAGAATAAACTTAATAACAGCAATAATGCAAGAATGCATAAACCCAACTACATTTTTATGTAACAGTTTGCCAAAATTGCTCACCCATTTAAAATCAGTGAGGTGCCAACATTGGCAGGATTAGGACATAATCGTATTTTCTGTCCTTTTTTTGGTGATAATCGTTATACCAAAGACAACAGTGAAGGTGAGTTGCAGTGCACGTAGTTTTAGTTTTGATAACTTGGGTAACAGCAATGGTCACAGTGAAATGGGATAATGCGGATGTCAGCGTGACAGAGGTGCCGACAGACATATCCGGCACTATTCTTGATAATCGTCTCACAACCTGCCCTGAAGTCCAGACCGTTGCTTCTCCCCAGTTAAACTGAAGTCCTCTCAGCTAGGGCTGACCCCCATGAAATCATACCGCCCAGGTGCAGAGCCAGCACAGGCTCTCCCTGACAGAGAACATGAGATCCCAGCAGCTTGTGCTCCTCAGACCTGTGGACAGTTACCTTTTGTAGAAATACAATGCTCAATACATTTTTTGTATGTCATACATGTTCTGCGTCTTTGGCTTCTTCCAAACAAGTTCTCAGTGTCTCCACAATATCACTTCTAGCTGGCCATTAACAAAGTAGTTGCATATCTTGCATAATGAAAAGTGCGTATGAGGTCAGAATGCTCTTAATAAAATATAGATTAATTCCATAACAACAAAATCTATGCAGAAAACTCTTGAGAGAAACTTTATGTGAGAATCTCCTTCAGGCTGGTGCAATGGTCTTTTGATTTTTTTTCATGTAAATCTCTTCAGACTGTTTTTTCTTTTCCTTTAGCAGAAGTAAAATAAAAATTTAAAAACAGCCAGAAGGCAAAATATTACCACATTTTAAATTTGAACAAGTTCTTCTGGTTTCTTTCATAAATACTATTAATGCCAAAAGGGAATTCTGCACTTACATTCTGAAGCATCAATGTGATCATATGATTCACACTAAACTTCAGTCTGAATAGCAATGTTTTAATGTGGTATAAGGAAAAAAAAGCTGCCCCAAGGCTGGCAGCTTCTTCTTATCCAGCACAGAGAAAGAATTCTCTCTGCAGGAAAGATAAAATAGCTGTATTAGGCACATGCGTTCATGCGCCTGCATACGTAGTTTGTATAAAACACCTTAAGCTTTTGTAGATGGTATATGACACTATGACATACATAGATTCAAGTGGAAGAAGGAGGTTTCCAGTCTGGGCTGTGTGACATGATGGTGTTGGCATGATGGTGTTGGGTTGATGGTTGGACTTGATGATCTTAGAGGTCTTTTCCAACCTTAATGATTCTGTGATTCTATGACCGAGTCTGTCCCGTCTGAACGAGTGATCTCTGCGTGCATGCGTCCTGCGCCCGCACTGACACGGCTGCCTTCCAGGCTGCCTGCGGCCCCTTACTGCCGTCTGCGGGGGGTCAGGGCTGCGCCCCAGCGCAGGTATAAAGCCAGTCAGAATAAGGACAGTTTTTTGATTTTCCCTGGTGTCACTGCCAGCAAAGCAGTGTAATTTGCGGTGGAAGCAACCACAAGTGTAGGCTGTCACAAAAATCCCAGCTGTTGCATTGTGAGAAAGATTGGGTCCACTCCCAGCTCCTTGTAGCTCCTATCCATCTTCTTCCTTTGCGATTCAAAGTTAAAAGGTATGATAGCCTTCCCCAAATTGGAAAGGAGACAACTCAGCTGTAATTACAAAGGACACTTCTGAGGTCAGAATATGTCGAAAGTTTCTCGTAACTGTGTTTGGCCCTTGAATTGCCCAGCCAACTGAATGCTAAACCATGCCCTGCTTAGGTGCAAATAAGTTGAGAGGCAAAGAGCAGAGGTCAGAGTACTGTATTCCTGAGTGCTGGCCAAGATTTTGGTGTACAGAGTGAGTCGTATCATTATAGAGTCATCGTAGAGTCACAGAATCACAAAATCATTTAGATTGGAAAAGACCTTTAAGATCATCAAGTCCAGCCATCAACCCAACACCACCATGCCCACTAAACCATGTCCTGAAGTGCCACATCTACACATTTTTTGATCGCTTCCAGTGATTCTGCAGCAGCAGATTCCGGGCAGCCTGTTCCAATGCTTGACCACTCTTTCAGTAAAGGAATTTTTCATAATATCCAATCTAAACTTCCCCTGGCACAACTTGAGGCTATTTCCTCTTGTCCTATCGCTTGTTATTTGTCACCTCACTACAACCCCCTTTCAGGTAGTTGTAGAGAGCGATAAGGTCTCCCCTCAGCCTCCTTTTCTCCAGGCTAAACAACCCCAGTTCCCTCAGCTGATCCTCACAGGACTTGTGCTTTAGACCATGAGCTTCTTTGGACACGCTCCAGCACCTCAATGTCTTGCAGTGAGGGGCCCAAAATTGAACACAGTATTCAAAGTGCGGCCTCACCAGTGCCGAGTACAGGGGGAAATGATGTCACACAAAGCTCAGCGCAACCATCACTCATGTAGCTGGCCAGACCCAGGAGGACCCATCACACCAGCCTCAAGGATGAATTCTGATGCCCGCAGTCTGCCTGGGAGCTGCCCATGCAGAAGGCAGGACCTCTGGCAGAGGCAGGGCAAGTTTGCTGCTGTTTCTCATCCCATAAACCTGAGCTGTGGCCCAGTCACCTGCAGGGCTCACTGAGGGTGCTCCCATGTTGAGAACGCTAGCCCTGATTTCAGAAGACGCTCGTATTGATAAGCACGCTCAAGCTTAACTATTTTAAAAATGTGTGTCTCGGCCCTCTGCTGGGGTTTTGAAGAGCACTGTTAACTCCACATGCGTCTTTTGGCTCCATGCTTCTTATTTCTGTGTTTTATCTGCTGGCATCCTTAGTGTGTTAAAAGTTGCGTTTAACCTTGTCAGAGGAGGACTGTTTCTATTTTAAATTGAAGCATTTTGTGCACAAGTCGTATTTTGCTTGCAACATTTCCTTATGGCTAAATATTTGTGTTGGAATTCCTAAAAGATAGTACAAAAACAGTGAAATGAGCTGAGGAAGAGCAACTTCTGTTCTGGAAGGGAGTTTAATGATATCCTCAACATCTTGTAACTTGAAACTACTTTATATCCAAGGCAATAGAAGGAATAGCAGCACTATAGATTTCGTGACAGATTTAGCCTTTCTTTTTTTCACAAAATTTTTATGAGTGAAGTAAGGAGAGGGGTCAGCAAAACTGCTATCATGGACTTCCGGAGGGCAGACTTTGGCCTGTTCAGGTCACTGGTTGAGAGAGTCCCTTGGGAGACAGTCCTGAAGGACAAAGGGGTCCAGGAAGGCTGGACAGTCTTCAAGAAGGAAATCTTAAAGGCGCAGGAGCAGGCGGTCCCCATGTGCCGTAAGATGAGCTGGTGGGGAAGGCGACCGGCCTGGCTGAACAGGGAGATTTTGCTGGGACTCAGGGAAAAGAGGAGAGTTTATCACCTCTGGAAAAACGGGCAGGCAACTCACGAAGAGTACAAGGATCTCGTTAGGTCACGCAGGAACAAAATTAGAAAGGCAAAAGCCCAGCTAGAGCTCAGTCTGGCCACAGTCATAAAGGATAATAAAAAATGTTTCTACAAATATATTAACAACAAAAAGAGAGGCAAGGAGAATCTCCATCCCTCACTGGATATGATGGAGAACATTGTCTCCAAGGACGAGGACAAGGTTGAGGTACTTAATGCCTTCTTTGCCTCAGTCTTTAATAGCCAGTCCAGGTATCCACGGGGTATTCAGCTCCCTGAGCTGGAAGATGGGGATGGAGAGCACAATAACCTGCCCATAACCCAGGAGGAAGCAGTTAAGGACATGTTACGCCACCTGGACACCCACAAGTCTATGGGCCCTGATGGGATCCACCCAAGAGTGAGGGAGATCCACTGAGGGAGATGGCGAAGGAGCTTGCCAAGCCACTCTCCATCATTTACCAGCAGTCCTGGTTAACAGGGGAGGTCCCAGAAGACTGGAGGCTTGCCAATGTGACACCCATCTACAAGAAAGGCCAGAAGGAGGATCCTGGGAACTACAGGCCTGTCAGCCTGACCTCGGTGCCGGGGAAGATCATGGAGCGGTTCATCTTGAGAGTGCTCACAGGGCATCTGCAGGACAACCAAGGGATCAGGCCCAGCCAGCACAGGTTCATGAAAGGCAGGTCCTGCTTGACCAACCTGATCTCCTTCTATGACCAGGTGACCTGCCTAGTGGATGAGGGAAAGGCTGTGGACGTTGTCTACCTGGACTTTAGTAAAGCCTTTGACAGCATCTCCCACAGCATTCTCCTGGAGAAACTCATGGCTCATGGCTTAGACAGGTTTACTCTTTGCTGGGTGAGGAACTGGCTGGATGGCTGAGCCCAGAGAGTTGTGGGGAATGGAATTAAATCCGGCTGGCGGCCGGTCACAAGCGGTGTTCCCCAGGGTTCAGTTCTGGGGCTGGTCTTGTTCAATATCTTTGTTAACGATCTGGATGAGGGGATCGAGTGCTCCCTCAGTAAGTTTGCAGATGACACCAGTTGTGCAGGAGTGTTGATCTGCTGGAGGGTAGGAGGGATGTGCAGAGGGATCTGGATAGGCTGGATCGATGGGCGGAGGTCAACTGTATGAGGTTTAATAAGGCCAAGTGCCGGGTCCTGCACTTTGGCCACAACAACCCCATGCAACGCTACAGGCTTGGGGAGGAGTGGCTGGACAGCTGGCTGGTGGCAAAGGACCTGGGGGTGCTGGTTGACAGCCGTCTGAATATGAGCCAGCAGTGTGCCCAGGTGGCCAAGAAAGCCAACAGCATCCTGGCCTGTATCAGACATAGTGTGGCCAGCAGGAGTAGGGAAGGGATTGTGCCACTGTACTCTGAACTGGTGAGGCTGCACCTCGAATACTGTGTTCAGTTTTGGGCCCCTCACTACAAGAAGGATGCTGAGGTGCTGGAGCGTGTCCAGAGAAGGGCAATGAAGCTGGTGAGGGGTCTGGAGCACAAGTCTTATGAGGAGCGGCTGAGGGAACTGGGGTTGTTCAATCTGAAGAAGAGGAGGCTGAGGGGAGACCTTATTGCTCTCTACAACTACCTGAAAGAGGGTTGTGGTGAGGTGGGTGTTGGTCTCTTCTCCCAAGTAACTAGTGATAGGACGAGAGGAAAATACCTCAAGGTAATTTCAAAAAAATTTTCCTTCCCCTGCACCAGGTGAGGTTTAGATAGGATATTAGGAAAAATTTCTTCACCAAGAGAGTGGTCAAGCATTGGAACAGGCTGCCCAGGGAGGTGGTGGGGTCACCATCACTGGAAGTGTTCAGAAAAGGTGTGGATGTGGCACTTCAGGACATGGTTTAGGGGGCATGGTGGTGTTGGGTTAACGGTTGGACTTGATGATCTTAGAGGTCCTTTCCAACCTTAATGATTCTGTGATTCTGTGATTATTTCCTGAAATTGATTTGGTGAAATCACTTGGATTGTTTTATTCTGCAAATTGTGTTATTCCATAGAGTGAATGACAAGAGTTCTCAGGCTGAAACATCAACTTCTCACACTCTGCTGAGTAGCTGACTTTGCTGGGGCGAGTCACAGTTACTACTCATTGCCTGGGTGAGTGTGTACTTAACCTGCCTGGGTTTATTTAAAATTTAATTTTCCTTGGATATGCCAGCGTGCAGCTCTGAGATCCACTTGCTTCTGGACCTCAATAAGGTTTTTTTCTCAGAAAAACAGGATTTTAACCATTAATGAAGTCCTGCAATATGGCAAGTTTTCACAAGAAATTTGCAAACTTGTAATTAAGGTCATTGGAATAAATTTCCATGTTATCATACACCGGGGCATCCCTTCTGCAGTGTCCCATAGCAAATCCTGGCCAGCAAATGACTGCGCACCCAGCAAACAGTTCTGCATTCCTCAGCTGAAATTCTTCATGTGTTTTCTTCCCATAAAAATCAGTTCCAATCTGATTTGGGACAAATATTAAAATATCTGAATCAACCCATAATGAAAATGCTGTTTGCTCAGCTCTCCTCCCTGCAAATATCTACTCAATTAAACTGTAAATAAAATTAGTGGAAAGAGAAATAGCAGCAGGACAAGCATTACTTAGCAGATTGAAGGGAAAATTAGTGTCTATTTGCAATATTTTTCAACATTTGTCCCTAAATCTGTTTTAATTTCTGTTGGAAACTGCTGTATTTATACAAAATGACTATAAAAGTGGCCTGAAGTCATCTCTGCCCTGCAAACTAGATATTTAATTGAATGCAGCCTGGTAAACTCTGGCCATCACCTTTCAGCAATTATTAGGAAATAAAATACATTTTCTTGAAGTGCTTCAAATATATTATTTTTGGTCATCAGGGTATATTAGTAAATGCTACTGTCAAATTAACATTTCAAACCAAAATAGAAGCCTTCGCAATGTTAACTATAAAAACTACTAGAATCTATTGTCTCTGCCTAATAGAGTGGTAACAAAGGCAACTAGAAATATCTTTGATGCAAACTCATCTTTATCCCTTCAAAATAAACAACTACTTACTGGGATAGATGCTCTTTTATACGTCTCCCTTTTGA
Source organism: Phaethon aethereus (assembly GCF_964289735.1). Taxonomy (NCBI): domain Eukaryota; kingdom Metazoa; phylum Chordata; class Aves; order Phaethontiformes; family Phaethontidae; genus Phaethon; species Phaethon aethereus. Next base: position 38,105,695 of record NC_138575.1, read on the forward strand.
ATAGAGATATCTCTGAATCCATCCCCATTTTCTATTCTTTCAATTCTTATTTTGAGAGGGAGTATACATGGCAGGTGGGTAAGATACTTGAGAGACAGATATTATTGCATGCTTGCAATCCAGTACACCAAGGTCCTTACTTGAGCTGGGACTTGCCTTGATAATGGAGATACAATAAATGATAAAGAAGAGAACAGTACTTTTTCTGGAATATCTCCATGAAAAAATACTGCATATTGCCACAGAGATAGCAATATAGCTGCACTTTTTTTTTTTTCCTGCAGAAAAACTCTGGGTAAACAGCAGCCATTAAAACACCAGACCGTTTTCTCCTAGACTGAAAAAGATATTAGGAGGCCAAGATTCAGCTGATGAACCTGCTTCTGTAATCTGTTTCGGATAACAATGTTATACCAGTACCGGGCGTATGCCTCTATGAAAGATATTAATGATTTCTTCTGAAGCAAAATATGGAGTAATAGAACAGCTGTCTGAAAAGAGTGTAATTGATCTTGCATTACACAGGCAAGTGGTGGGGTTGTTAGAAAACATTTTGTTACATTCAAATGAAAACTGATTGTTATGGGATGAGTGGGACTGACTTTTGTACTGAAAACATTGTGCGTTTATTATCTGTTTATTTAAACTGTACTTTTCAGGTGCCTTTATCAGTACTGTCCTAGCCTTTTATATTACCTCCTTCTTCAATTGCTTTGACAAACTTCAACTGATTCAGCCGTACTTTCTATCTGATCTTTACCTCACGCTGAATTTCAATGGCAAATGTGATTTCAAAAAGTTCAGGTGTAATTGAAAGGAATGCTAGCCGTAGGAGGCAGATTTCTCAATACCTAATATTTTTTCCACTATATACTACTTGTAGCAACACTCCAGTTCGGAAGAGGAATATGAGATTGGGCAAGGGGACTTGGTCCTAGATTCACTAAACCTTTGCTATTTCTTCTGGGAAAACCAACCTGTATTAGAAACCCCAGAAAATCTCAAGCTCTACAGGTTTTCCTGCACTTGTTCAATGCGGATGAAAATTACAGCAGCCTTAAAGTTACTTTGCATTTATGCCAAGAAACTGGATCTGCTTGCATCTGCTTGGATCTTCTCCCAAGTAACTATCTATAGGACAAGAGGAAATGGCCTCAGGTTGTGCCAGAGGATGTTTAGATTGGATATTAGGAAACATTTCTTTACGGAGAGACTGGTCAAGCATTGGAACAGGCTGCCCAGGGAGGTGGTGGGGTCACCATCACTGGAAGTGTTCAAAAAATGTGTGGACGTGGCACTTCAGGACATGGTTTAGGGGGCATGGTGGTGTTGGGTTGATGGTTGGACTTGATGATCTTAGAAGTCTTTTCCAACCTTAATGATTCTGTGATTCTGTGATATCCAGCAAGCGAGCAAGTGCAAGGCTGAGCATAGTTTTTCATGTACGAACGACTCTGTGTGGCATTCCCAGCACTGCCTGTTCCGCGTTTAGGTATGTACTTCGTAGCTACAGCTTGTAATGCTCCATCGCAGTCTCACACAAGGACAAATTGCATATTTGGTTGTTAAGGCAATGGAGGTCATTTACTTGCTTTTATGTTAGATGACAGTGATAAATCTGTCACTCCGTACGAAAGTAAACTGTGCTTGTTGCCAGAAAAATAAGAGAACATTGAAAAAAAAAAACTTGATAAGCATATTGATTAATGAACACTTGGAATAGTGCAGTTAAAGACTTTAATTTATTGTAATTCTGATTGCTACACAGTACATACATGCTATCATAACCCACGACTGTAACCAAACTATCAGAAACACTGAGAATAAGCACAATGAAGCAGCAAGTGGGTGTTTGGATCATGCTGACAGCACATAATGCCATGGTCATCATTTTTCTTTCCCTAATAACACTAAAATAATGATAATTGTAGGATCAAATGGGTCAAAATGATGAAGCAACACGGGTTTGAAAGAATCTGCGTTTCCTATGTCACACTGAATGGCTGACTCTTGGAGTGTGCTGTTTAACCAGCTCGTCTCTCTTTCCAGGATTTAATCAGTTTCTAAATAGTTATGCAAAAGTTTGTGATTGAACCTTCCCAAAAATCATGAATCCAAGTGCAAGTCTTATAGGTAAGGTATATGAAAAGACCAAAATTAAGATAAAGTTAACACCAGAAGGCAAAAACAGATTAAAAAAAATTAAAAATTGTACCGCATTTTAAAAAGTAGCAACACTGAAGAAACAAACTCTGTCCACCTCTGTAAGTGACCCAGCTGAGCTTAAAATGTAGGACTAGGGAGGGAAACAAGCACTTGGCCTTCTCTCTCTTCATGTTCAAGAGAAGCTCTGAAGCCTTTCATCCTACAGATGCCTCACACCTGCAGTCAGGATGTGCTGCTGAGAAGCCCATGAGGAGAAGGTGGCCCCTGGGCCAACCAGCAGGCACAGGGAGGTGTGGGCTTGGTCTCAGAAAGGCAACAGTACAGAGCAGAGCAGACAAAAATGCAAATTCTTGTCTGACTTCGTGGGAACTGGCCTTTCTCTGCTACCTCAGTTACCAGTTTTTCTCAGTTGTGTCTCCAAACAGCGTCTCAGATGGAAATTCAGATGCCACAGATGCCTATGGAGGATAGCTGAAGAGTGGGCCTGGACATAGCGTGGCATCTGGACCAAGCCCTGCTCTCAGAGCCTGGGTGTTTGCAGTCCCAGTGAGACGTGAGCCGCAGGTTACACAGCTCTGCCGCTGGTCAGCCAGACGTCAGGCTGCGTGCTGCTCCGAGGACCGACCTGCAGATGCTGAAGTGATCCCACCAGCTGCTCACAGTCAGCAATCTGCTGAACCCAGCGCATGGGTCAAAGTTGGCATGGTTCTCCACATCATTCTGTTAATTCCCAGGAGATTTGCAAAGCTTCATGAAATATGTTGTGATTTCACAGTGGCCATCTGTTATGAGCACATAAGATTGCTTGTGCTGGTGACCAGCAGGTCAGCTGCAGAGCAGGATTTCTCAGCCTACCCCTTCAGAGGTGGGAGCAATCACTACACAGAGTTAAGAAGCAGAGGCTCGTCTCAGATCACATCCAGATGTTCATTGCAGGCAAGGAAATACAGACCACATGCTGATGGCTCTTCCAACTATCACACTTGACCAGACCTTGCTCAAGTGTTATGTGAGATGTCTGAATGGGAAGCAGCAGCCACAGCCTCTCCCAGAACGCTGTGTGGGGGCTTTTCAGGAGACGTGACACAGGCACCTCCATCCACTGGTGGAAATGCGCAGCCAGGGCTCTGATCTGCCGTTGTGGCTGCTGTTGCCTCACACACACGTCGCTTTGAAGCCTGTATTTGTGCTTCTGGTTCAGGATGCCAGACATGGGCCAGCTCAGGACGAGGAGGGGAGGACAGCTTGAGGACTTGCAGCTTGCCTTGCATGGATGAGAAAGGGCAGGGTCCTGGCTGGTGGAAATGAAGGTAAAGGAGGAGGAATGAAAGAATAGAGAGTTCAGATGGGGGAACTCAGGTGCAAGAGTTGGGGAAGACTGGGTGAAGTAGACAGAGATGTGGGGCTGGGTCCTGACAAAACAAAATAGATTGTCATGTAAGCAGTCAGAGAAGCTGACATTGAGAAATTTAGTTTGGGGAGCTTTTGTAGGCACTTGCAACAGAAGGGCACCTTGCAGGGTGATGAGCATACTCGGAAGATACATTGCAGAAAACTCAGGCTACTTAACTGTCCTGTCAGTGATGTACCTGAACAAAAATACATGCAACATAAGGTAGGCTGGAAGTCTTGTACATCCCTTCTAAATCAGGTGATAACCAGAGGTCAAATTTCTCTGGCAATAGAAAGACTGTAATGAACAGAGAAAAACTTGCTGCTGAAAGAGTTTACATAAAGAATGCAGAATGGAGGGAAAGAGAAGATCCAGTCTTCCCTCTCCCCCGCCGCTGGTCCAAAGAACACTTCAGGTGGGACCAGCTCCCAAGGGTCAGTGTGACACTTTCAAGAACATATCTGAGCTCTGGAAGTAGGGATGGCTTTTCCAAACCAGGATGATCTACTCTACTGTCCTGGGCTTGGGAAGCAAGCGGCTGTCCAGCAGGGCTTTCCAGCCTCCTCTGTACTCTTGGCCTTGTAGACAGAACGTGACCTTCATCCAGTGACCCCAGTACACTTCTTGCAGGAAGGAAGGCTATGGAGAAGGGACAGTACAGAGTGTCCTATTCCTACAGCCTCTGGCATCCCGGATCACTGTCCTTTTGTTGCTATCATAACACAAGTAATAACTTCAGGCGCTGATGCTTCCAGTTAACCTGGAGTTCTTCTGGAATACCTAGCTGGAGACTTACGTCCAAGCACTATAAGAAGTAGTGAGTAATACGCCATTCAGTGTTACTCAGATAGCTACAGTGTTCCCATCTGGGTCGTATCAGTGTTAATGATAGAAGGAAATTAGAAAAGCCTCTGGTGGGCCGTTGTAGTTGCTGTTATTCCCTAGAGGCAGGACTTCATCTATACAAGAACCACATGGGTGAGACTGCAAAGAGAGGATATTTTACCGCAGCAGGAACACTTCTGTAAGTTATTCTTTCAAAAATTATTAGACAACACTTTTCCTTGTATTTTGAGTCCTCTGTATCCATGGAAAAGGTTTTGCCAAGCGTCAAAAGACTGTTTCTAAGGCTCTGAGGATCTGCTACATTTGGAATAAACCTTTACCTCATTCTTTCTATGCCTTAAGACCTCAAAGCCGCATGAGGAGGATGGCATGATGTTAGATGCCTTGCCAGGAACGTGTACATACTGGGGAGCCATGGAAGGAGACAAGGCTCCCGGTGGCATTGTGGGGAAAAGCATATGTGCCTTGGCATTTCAGTGACATCTATTGGACAACTCTGTTGGATTAGTTCCCAGCATTAATTTGCAATAATCAGAATAATTTACATTCAAATGTTAATTAACGAAGATCTGGATATTTACAGGATGGCGGATTTTGAAAAGTAGGGTGTACTTTCCGGTCTATTTCTGCCCCTTTTCATTCCAGTGAACTCTACTCATGACTCACTGCTCATTACTGTCTCCTGGCAATGTATGAAGAGAGAGATGTACAGCAGAACAAAATGTTTCTTACCCTGATTATCTGCTGCTTTTCAACAGTCCAATGCCTCCTTTACCACAGTCTGGTAAATGGCTTCCTTATAATTTAAAATCCTCAAAAATATTTATGTGAGGAAACACCTGAACATATGACTACCTCAAGGTTATTTGTATATTAGTTTGTCATCTCAGTGCTAAATGGTTGGGGTGAGTGGAGAGTGGAAAATCCCTTTCTGTGAGATGTGCAGACAGGAAGGGTTTAGGGCTGGAGCCTCTAGCAACAACACTGGGCTGTCTCTGGGCCATAGAGCCACCAACTACCTGATGACAGGTGCTGAGGGAAATTGCTAACATAAAGAATACTATGAGGTGAAGAGGTTTCCTTTTTATAGATAGTAAGGTAATTAACTTACTACCCAAATTAAAGCACTGCTGGGGTTGTAGTATATTCAGGTGCTGTCTGCTCCTCCTCACTGCCCAACCTGGTTGTTGGAGCTCTTTGAAACCTTTGGTTTGGTAACCTCTGAAGTACCCCTTTATCTCTTTGCGCTATCTTATATGGCTGCTGCTTCCAAACGTAGGACAGTTATGTCGGCTGTGTCCCTCCTGCTGTACAGGGTCGTCCTCAGTGAGGTGCTGAGATGCATGTATGGACAACATCTGGCCTGTGTGGTGGCATCCTGTGTTGGTGTGCACTATCCCCTCTGTGCCCAGTAGTTGCTTTTGGAAAGAAATCTGGTTACACTGGCAAGGAGGGTGCCATGATGGACGGCAGTAGTTCCTCTGGTCCACACAGTGCAGACATGGCTATTGGGAATGAAGATCATTGAGTTGTGACTTGAGTTTTTGTTCACTTGGGGGCATAGCCACCACAGAGCTTTCTTCCTTTGGAAGAATCAACCATTTATCTTACAACTATGCAAAATTTTATAAAAGGATTTACTACTGACATTTGATGGGAAAGAAGCCAGGGATCTTTCTTTCTTCATTTTAATGTATTTCATGCTGTTCTGGAGAAATTACTTCAGGTGAAATCTTATTAGTCAGGGATAAAGTCCACTGCAAAAATGATGTCTTATGCTTTGGGAATGAAAAATAGATGTTAATGTACTTTTTTTTTCAAAGATTTGGAAGCAGAAGTGGAGTCCTAAGGACCTCTTCCACTTTGTTTTATGGTCCAGTCAAGCAGCATAGAGCACTGAAGGCTCCTCAGCGGCACGGACACAAGGGAGGAGTGGTGATCTGAGCGTAGGTGAGGGCATTTCCCAGGGGCAAAGGATGGACAAGCCTATGGATAAACCTCACATGGAAGGTGAACAGGGTTAGGGGGAAGAGCCTTTGGGAGATGGGTTTGCTGCACTGAAGAGATAGGAGTAGGGGCAGCAGCTACCCCAACACCTCTTCACCCCATCCATCCCTTTCTCGGTCGTAGAAGCCAGATGAGCTTTCCAGAACTGTAGCTTCACCAGGCAGTGAAGAGAGGACAAGGCTCTTTGGCCACCCCAACACATTGATCCCCTCTGCAAATACCTATGTTTCTGATGCATAAAGTCAGTGCAGGGAGGATAGCTGAGTATGTCTGGAATCTGGTCTGAATAACAGAAAAACACTGAAATTATCGCGGGGAAGAGTATCTTGAGTTACCTATTTACAGCCTGCACACATTTCATATCTGACAGTAGGACAAAGCACCGTAAAAATACCCTTAAGAATGTGAACCTCTGCTCTGATTTGCACTTAAAAGGCAACATCTGATTAGTGTCTGTGTTTTATTAACAGGAGACTGGGAGGATGAAAGCTTCTCAGATATTACATTTATTGTACCAGATATTTTTGATAGTATATTGTAGAAAAAAATGCTACATTTCATTTCATTTCATTAAAGTCTATCATTCATATACCACAAAGGATTTGGCATCAGTTTATAAACCTAGTAGTAATTTTCAATGTTGCCCTTTTTTCAGTCTCTGAAGTTTCTTCAGAAAAATGCTTCTGATGACCTCTGAATCAACTGGTGTTCACTGGTCTGTGTGGGGATGTGTGCTGTTGTACCCCAGCTGTGGGGCTGCCTTTGGTATAAGCAGCTCAGTTGCTCTGTCAGCAGTTATCACACTGTTTAATTTTAATAGACTTGGTTACACAACACATCCTCAGACCTTCCAGCTGTGCCTAATGAAAATGCATACAGACAGTCATTCTGGTCTCAGCATCCCCCTTGCTCCAGTGTTACCTTATTATTTTTTTTATTATTCTTCTTACAAGGAATCTCAGCGCTCCAGATATATGAAATGCTGTATATGTTGAGGATAATCTCCCGTCACTGCAAGTTTTCTCCCCTGTTAGTTCTCTCTGCGTGCTTCATTTCATCTGTTTGCTGCCCATTAGAAAGGGTAGCGAAACATTTGGTTCTTGAAGGGTTGAGTGCTTCGTTTTATGTCATGTAACTGCATCAGCAGAGCAATAATTTGAAATGAATAACTTGTTTGGCAGTCTTAGGCTTTTTTCATGGGTTGTCTTTGAACAGATTGTAATTTTCTTGAATTTATTAATTATTCAAAATGTTAATGACTTTGGGGAATTGATTATGAGCAATTTTATGTGAGTATTTGGTATGCAGTACTCCACTTTTAGGGCTATTACTTGGTTGTGTAGGTAGGTAAAGTCACATCATGTGTTCTCTGTTTTGTTGACAGAAGATGCTGAAAAATGTCACAACAATTTTGCTCAGAGAGTAAGAGTTTAGAGAGAGACAAAAAAAGCCCCAAAACACTGGAACATTTTTCCCTAAAATCCTGGCTAGATAAGAGTTTTTCTAAGAATTATTTCTGAAATAAAGATGAATTCTTTTACTTACTTACCAAATTTTCATTTCTTATGATACCATACACACAATTCAGTCTGTGCATATAGTCCCGTGGGGGTGTCTTACAGCTTAGGTCATGATCGCCTTTGGCTTTCATGAAAGGTATGTTTCTCCATACAAAATATTCTGAAAGTACAGTTGTCATCAGCTTGCAAATCTCTCTCAAGGCTGTGGAGGTGAAGGTGACTGTAGGCAGTTCCCAATCCTGAAGAAAGCTGTCAGACACTTGTGAGGTTTGCTGGTTTCCTAACACTTGCTTTCTATTTCCGTTGAAGCATGAAAGGTTTCAATTCACTTCAGATGAGCATTTTGTGGGATAGAAACACGATTCCTTGAACAGCACGTGGCTTATAATAGGTGTTCATCAAATTAATTTTTAAAGACATTTGAATACATGGTTGGGAAATATTTTGCAATGTTTCCTTCAATCAGCTCTTGGCTACTTCTTCTGTAAGAGGGAGGGGAGAGGAGAGTTGCTGCGAGGTAGAGGTACAGATTGCTTGCATCACTTATTTAAATATACGTTTGAATGATGAGTATGACAAAATTGAAAATTCACATTTTAATTACAATACGCTTGCCATTTTGGTAAATCTAGAAATGGTTGTGTGACAGGCTGCCCCTGGCCGAAGCTTTCCCGCGCATACCTGACTTGAATCTCTATAAGCGCTATACCTCCACAGTGTAACTTTGTCATGGCTTTGAAGAGCAGGTCTGTTTATGGAGTTCTTTAAAAAGCTGACTGCTACCCAGACCTTATAGTAACATGATGCGTGCTGAGGCCTCTGTAGCTGTTCAGGTGAATAAAGAGCACTTTACACCGACGGCTCTGCACAAGTTAAGCCGTGAGTAACGGAGGTCGCAGGCACGGCAGAGGACTGTCGGCTCAGCACAGGATGAGCAGCACTGCAACCTGTATGAGCGTGTGAGGGCTCCTGTCTGCAGTTCTTTCCCAGTCACTTTCAGGAATTTTTTCCACTAAAGGCCCAGTTTTTGCTTTGCTGCTTTTCCCACAACCTTCCACCACCTGGCTTGTGTTTAAAAGGCTCAGCTTAGTTCAACACACTGTATTTCGACAATGCAGGTTACAATTAGCTTCTGCTCTCCAGGAATTGGGATAGTTGGGTAGAAAATGAACAGAGAAGCAAAAGCTGTACACCTTAAGGTTCCCACAAGCAATAGAAATTAATCCATTTTAAACTCCTTACATCATTTAAGCTTCTTGGGGCAGAGATTTGTCTCTAAGTCCCTGTAAAATATCATGTCGTATCCATTCTACTCTATAAAATGAGTAAAAAACATTATCCACAAAGCTCAGCAGTCGTGCCAGAAATCTGTGTGGCACCTACATTTGGTTTGCATTGAAACCTCAGTACGCCCAATCTAGTTCTGCACCAGTAGGCACTGAAATGAAAACTCATCATCAGTTAACAGTGCTCTGGCGCTTCCTTGGCTACACTTCAGAAACAGGCTGAGTAGGCTATGGTTTATTGCAATGAAATATGGAATTAATCTAATTCTCCTCAAACTTACGACTTCCAAATTTAAGCATCTGCATGTGAGCTAAGGGCTTGGCTACATCTTTCTGGAGCAATCAGAGTTACTCAGCTGCTCAGCTGTGGTTATCTGAGCCACCCACCCATGTGGGCTGAGCAGTTCTGACCCATGGGAGCCCCATGTCTCTCTGGAATGCCAAGGGGAAGCTGGGTGGGATAATCTGGCTCATCTTGCATTAGTTGCATTCAATGCCCATGTTTAGGCAACTGAACCAATCTATAGGTATTTAACGTCCCATTATAGTCAGTGGATATTTATTCAGTGCAGTGGAGAGAGAGCCCAGAGAGCAATTCAGTCACCTGAAAGTGGACACCTAAGTGCTTGGATCATTTTTTCTCATCTCACCATCAGTCTCTTTAAAAGCTGGCCAGAACCTCTCCTTCAAATGTCAGAGCTGGGCTGCATCTGGCCAGAGGGTAACAAGCCAGTCCGCGGGGTGCAGAGCACATCTCCCAGCTCCCTCAGGTCTGTTGTATTCACCAAGGCTTTCCGGCTCACAGCTTTCTAGCTACATGCCACAGAGTGGCTACTAGACCACAGAGTTTACTCTTCGACGCATTGCTATTGCAACGCACTGTTCTTATGTGCGTCATTCTCTTTCCACACACGGAATAAGGTAAGTGAGCAAGGATGGGAAGTATACAAGTATAAGCATGTACATGTGATTATGGCATACAAAGACTGTAAGGAAAACAGTTTTTGTTGTCATTAAAGCTGCCTAGTATTTCTATTTCCTTTCTACAAATGCCTCTAGAACTGAAGTTTGTATGAGTTAAATCTTTGTTTGCTAATTCTGAAACAGGCTCTCTATTGATTTGACTTCCTGTGCTGTAAAACCCTGCTACTTCTGTGCACATATGTCTGGGCCAACTGGAGGTCAACAGATATTTCCTAAGAAAGAACTGGATGGCTTTTCTTTTCTTCACTCGAAATACATGGCAAAGTTCTCTCTCTGAACCTTACAGAAAAGTGCAGTAATGGGAAAGCTACAGGGAAAATAGACCCATAAATTTAAAGATAAAAGTCAGGAATGATCTCTCTTTGTTTCTGGTATGGGGAATGCACAGCTGTCCAACAAGGCAAGTTTCTGGAATGCATTGAAGTATCAGCAGAGGCTTATTCTTTGTCGCCCACTTTTAACTTGACAAAATCCTCAAATGTATTTTTATAGTTTCCTTCCTGGTATGCTCCCAGAGATAAGTACTTTCTTGAAGTAAATGTCAGGCCAGAACTAGCTGGAAGAAAGCTTCTACTGACATTGTGTGAAAGAAGCTATAGAATTTGTTCCTGACTCCTTTGCTGAGGGACCACAGCTCATAAAAAAGCAAAAGGATAACACATTTCTAACCGATGCACTCCTGGTTACCCTGAAAAAGGTACAAAGAAATTTAAAAGCTCATATACCAAGTAATACTTGGTCGTGTACTTGATCACGGACTTTAGTAAAGAGAGGAGGATTATAAACTGTGGAAGAATTCTTCTTTGTTTCACGTGAGAAAATATTTTTTGTTTCATTTATTATACTGAGTTTTCCTGCATGAATATTCCTAATACAAGTCTGCTGTGTTCCTGAGTTCTCATTCATATTCACATCATTAAAAATACAGAGGTTTTTTGATCCCAGCCCTTCTAATACATTTTAAAAATTATTCTTGCAACAGCAATACTCAGTGGAGTAGTACTTTTTAAAGTAGTTTGCTGTTTTATTTATCTTGGGGAATGGGATAATACATAACAAGTAATGTTTGAGAAATAGCAGAAAAACAGTAGATCCTGCAAAATCACTGTACATTTGCAGCTGCATTCAGCGCTTATACACCCTTTGGTGCAGTTCTGCTTCTCTTTCCCCTACACTACACCATACGGTGTGCGAATGACATCAAAGGTCAATAACTGAATCTGTGGCTTTGGTGGGGTGAATGTCTATCAGTAAGGTAAGTTCTGCTGGAGCTCGGGGAGCGAGCTGTGACAAGGGACTGCTCCTCTGTCACCGGGCAGACAGACTCCAGCAGCCCGGCGGGATGCTGCTTCAGGATCGCCCAGGCTCTCTAGGTCTTTGACACTGTAATAAGCAAATAATAGGGATGACTTGCTGATACAAACTCATTGATTTCACAGGTTTTTAAAGTACTAAATGACTTGAGTCATTAGCCAAGGGGGACAAACACCACTGACATCGAAGGGAAGACTCACTGACTTTAGCAGACTTTGGATAAGGCTCCAGAAGAAGAGGCATGTTGGATCACTGATCATTAAGGAAAGGTAAGATAGGAACTGCTTTAAAGGAAACCTTACTTTGTAGCTTACATCTCTACTGAAGAACGTTATCTTACCAAAAGCATCATCAGCTGAAAGTTAGCATGAAAACTATTTCCTATAGAGTTACACAGTAATGTTTGCTTAGGAAAATAAGAGCTAGGCTGGAAAAAATACCCCACCTGGAATTAGAGGAAGGTAAACAGAGCAAGCCCCTGCAAATGAGAAAATGTAGAACATCCTGGTTAGACTGAAAGTGAAAACCACTCAACTTCCCGCTTCTCAGGAGAGGCACTACATATGCATTTGGAAACATCCACATAGCACAATCTACCTCATTAAAAACAACCCAACTGCTACTGTCTTCCTGAATCAATACAGAACTATTTTACCTTTTCTAATGTCACCTTCAATATCGCCTAACACAGCATAATTAAATGCAAATGAAATTGTTGTTAAGGAGAACACCCTGTTGTTTCTTGTAATGATCAGTTAGAAGGTGTGCTTGCGTGGAGAAGCCAGAAGGTTGTTAATTACATCTCTGTATGAATGAAATGCACCTTGTAAGAATTAAGGGAGCCCAAAGATGAGCAGATTCCTGCTGTTTGCCTTGTCAAGACAGCAGCTGTGGAATATATAACCAGGGAGAAAGTCATCAGAGACCAATTTGCAAAAAATGCTAACAAGGTATTAAGAACCTCCTGAAATCTGTAGAAGTGCTTTAAAAAAGAGATCTGAAAAACTTTTATAGAAGATGTTTAACAGTTTTGGCAGGGGAAGTGAGTATCTTTATGTATAAGGACACATAAGGTCTTGGGTTTAGGAACTGAGAACTTGCCTCTGTTCTCAGACCTTCCTTGTAATTTGCAATGACCTTAAAAAAGCCCATTTAGTAGGTTGATCCTAAATTAATCAGTGAGAGTCAAAAGGCCAGACCAGGACCTTTATACATCTGAAGTACTCCTTAAGTGTTATTTAGAAAGCATGAGGAAAATTAAGCAGTACATAGAACTTACTTTACACCCTTGCACAGAATGAATTTTGCCCTGAAGTCCATGAAATACTTTGCCATTGCCAGGCAGAATTCACTATAAGAAGGATCATCATATAATTGCCACTCGTTTATGCTTGTTTATCAGCCAGGGGAGGCCATTCATTACATGGTTTAGGTTACAATTTTAACTACCAGAAAAGGCTGTGAGGTTTGTTTCTGTGCGTGTGGCACGGTGGTGAAACTGAAGCATTTGGAAAGGCTCTGGATTGAAGGACCTCCCACCCAGCCCCTCACAGAGCCTCTCTGAAGAGAAGCAGTTCCTACAGAAATAACCTTCTGCCCTGACAGCATCACAGGTCATGTTGCATCTTCATGCATACATCTCCGTATGCTTGGAGATGTTAGTAGTCAGGGCTGTGAAGAAGTCCTTTAAATAGGACCCTGCCACTATAGGGTTTTGACTACCATGCAGATTTTATCAAGCCAGTCCAAATTAGCTGTATGTCCCCTTCTGAGCAAATACATATCGTGGCTTATTTCAGCAACTGTGTGTGATGACCCTTGAAACGAACCATTTCTGTAGAGGAATGTCATTATAGCAGGAGGACATGAAATCCAGCTCCCCTGGCTTCAGTCATCTAAAAGCTAGGAACCAGGTATAAAAGAGTTAGGCATTTTTTTAAATCAAAGCACAGAGATATAAGCCCTCCCTGAGTGATTCATCCTGGTCTATAGAAGGCATCTGAGACAAATGAAATGAGTTGCCCCCCGGAAAGGCCTCTGTCTTTCCACTGATAATAGAGGCAACCCAGACAACAAGCACAGACAAGATGCTAAACTCTAAGAGGCTGAAATTAAGTGACAGAAATCCTACCTTTCATGAACAAAGATTGTGTTTAGTGGAAGTCATTCAAGATGTAACATAGACATACAGGAAAAAGGAAATGTAAAATATAAATGAGGAGAACTCAAGGATCTTTCCCTGGAGAAACAAATATTGACAAGTAATGTACTTAAAAGTCTGTTAACGAAAATCTTGAGCATAGAGCTCATTAAGTAAATAAAGAGTAAAGCATGCAAGTAAGGAGTAAAGAGTACCTATACGTACACTATTCATCTACACTGGTTTTTAGTATGATAGAAAAACATCTTACTTCCCATGGATTCTGCTTTCTTAGTTTGCTCAGTCACTGGCTGGAAGCCACCCATCCGGGGCATCATTGTGGAGGAAGCGGTGGTGTTCCTGCCATGCAGCACCTCTCCCTGCTCCCAGCACTCGTGCCTCGGGGGGAGCGTCTCAGTCAGGGCTTTATGTCAAGTCTGCCACTGCCTCAGCCCATACACCATTAGCAGCTTACCTGGATTGTTCATTTGCGATCAGGGTGCCTGTCCTGGTTTCAGCCAGGGTAGAGTTAATTTTCTTCATAGAAGCTAGCGTGAGGCTATGTTTTGGATTTGGGATGAGAAAATGTTGATAAGGTGCTGATGTTTTGAGTTGTTGCTAAGTAGTCAAGGACAGTCCAGCTTCTCGTGCTGGCCTGCAGCGAGCAGGCTGGGGGTGCACGGGAAGCTGGGAGGGGACATAGCTGGGACAGCTGACCCAGGCTGGCCAAAGAGATATTCCATACCATATAACGTCATGCTCAGTATATAAAGCTGGGACAAAGAAGAAGGAAGGGGTGGAGGGACGTTCGGAGTTATGGCGTCTGTCTTCCCAAGAAACCATTACGCGTGACGGAGCCCTGCTTCCCTGGAGATGGCTGAACACCTGCCTGCCCATGGGGAGTGGTGAACAAATTCCTTGGTTTGCTTTGCTTGCGTGCACGGCTTTTGCTTTACTTATTAAACTGTCTTTATCTCAAACCATGAGTTTCCTCACTTTTACTCTTCCGATTCTCTCCCCCGTGCCACCGTGGGGGAGTGAGCGAGCGGCTGCGTGGTGCGTAGTTGCTGGCTGGGGCTAAACCACGACAGTCCTTTTTGGCGCCCAACGTGGGGCTCGAAGGGTTTGAGATAATGACAAGTTTGATTGGAATGTGCTAGATGATAATATTTATAGTTGTTATTGCTGTTTAGCCATTAATTGCCAGGCCCCTGTGCTTGCCATGGGTTTGCCTTCCCTGCATGTATTAGCGTCCAGTGCTCGTTAGTGGCTGCTTTTTGCTTTCGCTGCTGCTGTACTGCTGATCGTCTGACTCTGCTGTGCCTGGGAAGATTCTGATAACAGCAATGGCCTTGGGCCTGGGCTGGCAGATGGCCGGGGTAGTGCTGTTTTTTTTTTTCCTGTGCTGCTGTACTGAATAGGCTGGAACTCCACTGTGAACTTGAGTCGAAGGGACTGTGACCTGTGGGTGAGTCCATGTGGGAGCAGGACACCCCGAAGCGTCTGTGACCGTGCGTAAGCCCATGCCAGGAGCAGGTATATCTCGAAGCATCTGTGGCCATGGTTATGTCTGTGCCGCAGCAGGTATACCTCTGATGGGATTGTGGCACACGGATAAGTCCACGCTGAAGGTACATCTCGAAGCGTCTGTGGCTGTGGATAAGTCTATGTTGCAGCAGGTGCACCTTGAAGCATTATTGGTTGTGCCTGAGGTCATGCTTGGAGCACCTCAAAGTGTGTGGCCATGGAGAAGCCCTCAACAGTGCAGGTATATTGCTGGAGGAACTGGAACTATGGGTAAGGCCACGTTGGAGCAGATTTATCTCTGGAGGTAGTGTGGCCCGTGGAGACGGCCGTTTTGGAGCAGGTGCACCTCGAAGTGACTGCAACTGTGGATAAGTCTATGCCACAGCAGATATACCCCTGGAGAGACTGTGACTCACGGAAGGGACTGCAGTCTGTGGATAAGTCCAAGCTGGAGCAGGGGCAAGGGGAGGAGTTCATTGCAATGTTAAACCCTATGGTCCAGTACAAAGGGCCCAGGGGTGGAGATTGTAATGGAAGTACCTTTAAACTGTTGTAACCCATGATTTGAGTTGCATGTTATAGGAACTACTATAGCAGGAACCACCTGAACAAATGGAGGACAAGCCTTACAAGAAGCAGTGCCAGTGCAGCAGTGACCTGACCTGAGCCGGCTTTGGTGCCCAGTAACTCCATGCAACACCCCACCTCGCCTGTTCTGAGTGACCACCATAAGGAATGGAGCCCAAAGTCATGGACTAAATGAACTCAGCAGATATTTCATGGACATTTTAGAGGGAAGTCTATGGACTAAGGGGATGATAATCTGTGTATTATATTAAAGGATGGGAAGGGGGGTGGTGGTTGATGAGGTTATATTGGATAGTGTGGTACCTGAGCATAACGTAAATGGTATGGAATAAGGGGTGGATAATGTCCTGGTTTCAGCCAGGGTAGAGTTAATTTTCTTCATAGAAGCTAGCGTGAGACTATGTTTTGGATTTGGGATGAGAAAATGTTGATAAGGTGCTGATGTTTTGAGTTGTTGCTAAGTAGTCAAGGACAGTCCAGCTTCTCGTGCTGGCCTGCAGCGAGCAGGCTGGGGGTGCACGGGAAGCTGGGAGGGGACATAGCTGGGACAGCTGACCCAGGCTGGCCAAAGAGATATTCCATACCATATAACGTCATGCTCAGTATATAAAGCTGGGACAAAGAAGAAGGAAGGGGTGGAGGGACGTTCGGAGTTATGGCGTCTGTCTTCCCAAGAAACCATTACGCGTGACGGAGCCCTGCTTCCCTGGAGATGGCTGAACACCTGCCTGCCCATGGGGAGTGGTGAACAAATTCCTTGGTTTGCTTTGCTTGCGTGCACGGCTTTTGCTTTACTTATTAAACTGTCTTTATCTCAAACCATGAGTTTCCTCACTTTTACTCTTCCGATTCTCTCCCCCGTGCCACCGTGGGGGAGTGAGCGAGCGGCTGCGTGGTGCGTAGTTGCTGGCTGGGGCTAAACCACGACAGTGCCTTCTAGACAGACTTTGTGGAGGAAAGTCCCTTCATACCTACCATCTCTGACATTATAGTTTCCCTTTATTCAGTTTCCTAGTAGCATGACTTACATCAGTCTAGGCTGTTCCATCACATGATCTTAATTAATGTAACCATCTCAATGGAGATCTATACAGTTCAATGCAATCTAGAGGCTATCAGCTATCCATAGATTAAATAAATGTTTACTATATTTATATCACATATGTATAGCTCTCTAGAATAATTAATTTTAAAAACCTTATGTAAAATTGCAAATCAAGGTACAGGTAATGTATTAAGATTTCATTAAAATTCTTTTTCTCTCCTGAATGGGCAAACTCATTACAAAAAATGGATAAAACATTGACATGCTCATTCAGAGGAAAACTTTCAGATGGTACATAGCTGTCATGGTTTAACCCCAGCTGGCAGCTAAGCAAAGCACCACACAGCTGCTCACTCACTCCCCCCATGGTGGGATCAAGGGGAAAACTGGAGGAATAAAAGTGAGAAAACTTGTGGGTTGAAATAAAGGCAGTTTAATAAGCAAAGCAAAACCCCACACATGCAAGCAGAGCAAAACAAGGAATTCATTCACCAATTCCCATGGGCAGGCAGGTGTTCAGCTGTCTCCAGCAAAGCAGGGCTCCATCATGCGTAACAGTTACTTGGGAAGAAAAATGCCATAACCCTGAATGTCATAAAATCATAGAACCATAGAACAATTTGGGTTGGAAGGGACCTTCAAAGTCATCTAGTTCAACCCCCACCCCGGCCCCAGCATGAGCAGGGACATCTAGATCAGGTTGCTCAGAGCCCCGTCCAACCTGACCTGGAATATTTCCAGGTATGGGTCATCTACCACCTCTCTGGGCAACCTCTGCCAGTGTTTCACCACCCTCACTGTAAAAGATTTCCTCCTTAGATCTAATTTAAATGTACCCTCTTTTAGTTTAAAATTGTTACCCCTTGTCCTACAGCAACAGGTCCTGCTAAAAAGTCTGTCCCCATCTTTCTTATAAGCCCCCTTTAAGTACGGAAAGGGTCCAATAAGGTCTCCCTGGAGCCTTCTCTTCTCCAGGCTGAACAACCCCAACTCTCTCAGCTTGTCCTCATAGGAGAGGTGTTCCATCCTCTGATCATTTTTGTGGCCCTCCTCTGGACCCGCTCCAACAGGTCCATGTCTTTCCTGTGCTGAGGGCTCCAGAGCTGGATGCAGGACTCCAGGTGGGGTCTCACCAGAGTGGAGGAGAGGGGCAGAATCACCTCCCTTGACCTGCTGGTAATGCTGCTTTGGATGCAGCCCAAGATATGGTTGGCCTTCTGGGCTGCGAGCGCATGTTGCTGGCTCATGTCCAGCTTTTCATCCACCAGTACCCCTAAATCCTTTTTCACAGGGCGGCTCTCAATCCCTTCATCCTCCAGCCCAGGTGCAGGACCCTGCACTTGGCCTTCTTGAACCTCATGAGGTTCACATGGGCCCATTCCTCAAGTTTGTGCAGGTCCCTCTGGATGGCATCCCGTCCCTCAGGTGTGTCAACCGCACCACTCATCTTGGTGTCATCTGTGAACTTGCTGAGGGTGAACTCAATCCCACTGTCTATGTCATTGATGAAGATATTAAAGAGTGCTGGTCCCAGTACGGACCCCTGAGGGACACCGCTCATCACTGATCTCCATCTGAACGTTGAGCCATTGACCGTTACCCTCTGGATGCTACTATCCAACCAATTCCTCATCCATTGAACAGTCCACCCATCAAATCCATCTGTCTCCAATTTACAAAGAAGGGTGTTATGGAGGACCATGTCAAACACCTTACAGAAGTCCAGATAGATGACATTGGTAGCTCTTCCCTTGTCCACTGATGTGGTCACTCCATCATAGAATGCCACTAGGCAGGTCAGGCAGAACTTGCCCTCGCTGAAGCCATGCTGGCTGTCTTGAATCACCTCCCTGTCCTCCATGTGCCTTAACATAGCTTCTAAGAGGATCTGCTCCATGATCTTCCCAGGCACAGAAGTGAGGCTCACAGGTCAGTAATTCCCAGGGTCCTGCTTTCTACCCTTTTTAAAAATGGGTGCAATGTTTCCCTTTTTCCAGTCTCCAGGACTTCACCTGACTGCCAGGACTTTTCAAATATCATGGAGAGTGGCTTGGCAACTACATCAGCCAATTCCCTCAGGACTCTGGGATGCATTTCATCAGGTCTCACAGACTTGTGCCTGTTCAGGTTCCTCAGGTGGTCTCGAACCTTGATCTTCTCTTACAGTGGGAGGGGCTTTGCTCCTCCAGTACCCATCTTGCAGACGGTGTGGTGAAGAGACACTGCCAGTGAAGACTGAGGCAAAGAAGTCATTGAGTACCTCAGCCTTCTCCTCCTTGTTACCAGTTTGCCAGTACCCTCATCAGAGGTGGGTACGCTTTCTTTTACCTTCTTTTTGTCGTTGTGTAACTATACAGGCCCTTCATATTGTTCTTTGAATTCCTTGCCAAGTTCAGCTCCAGCCACACCTTGGCCTTCCTGACCCCATCCCTACACAACCAGGCAGCGTCCCTCTACTCTTCCCAGGATACCTGTCCCTGCTTCCACTGCCTGTGCATTTCTTTCTTGCCCTTTAGTTTGCCCAGCAGGTCTCAACTCAGCCATGATGGCCTCTTGCCTTCCTTTCCTGATTTCTTACACCTGGGGATTAAGAGCTCTTGTCCTCTATGGAAACTGTCCTTAAAGATGTGCCATCTCTGTTCCACTCCCTTGTCCTGAGGGCAGTTTCCCAGAGGGCCCTATTGACTAACTTCCTGAAGAGCTGGAAGTTTGCTTTCCTAAAATTCAGGGTCCTGAATTTACTCTTTGCCGGCCCCATATCCCTCAGGACTGCGGACTCCACCTGTGCATGATCACTGCAGCCCTGGCTGCCTCCTCCAGTCTTGATGTCACCAATTAGCTCAATCATGTTGGTGACCAACAGGTCTGATACCGCATTGCCTCTGGTAGGGCTATTACCTGGCATGGGAAGTTACACACCATGCACTCCAGGAGTCTCCTGGATTGCCTACAGCTCACCGTGCTATTTTGCTATCAGATGTCAGGGTGGTTGAAGTCCCCCAGCAGGACGAGAGCCTGTGAGTGTGATGTCCTCTGTAGCTGGAGTAAGAAGGCTTTGTCAATAGGCTGCCCTTGATCAGGTGGCCTGTAATAGACACCAACCACAAAGTTCCCTCTGTTGCCTTGGTCTCTGATTCTTACCCAAAAGCTTTCAACCTGCTTGTTCTTCAGAAACAGCTCTTTAGACTCTATGTCTTAATGTAGAGGGCAACACTTCCACCCCTTCTTCCTTGCCTGTCCCTTCTGAACAGCCTGTAGTCATCGATAGCTGCACTCCAGTCATGGGATTCATCCCACCAAGTTTCAGTAATGGCAACTAGGTTGTAGCGTTGTAGCAGAACATCCCTACCTTCCTTCTTCTTCCTGCAGCTTTATATGCTGAGCATGTCATCATATGGTATAGAATATCCCTTTGGTCAGTTGGGGTTGGCTGTCCCAGCTATGTCTCCTCCCAACTTCTTGTGTGCCCCCAGCCAAAACCAGCACATTCTCCACCCCTTATTCTCTACCATGGAAACTTGTAATTGTTCATGTGAGTGGCTGGTTTAATTCACTCGCACTACAAAATTACCCTTGACATGATCTTCTGTAATGTGCTGAGCATTATTTTAGAGGCTGTATTTCTAATGAATTTTGTCTGATGAGACCGACAGTGAAAAGAAAACAAAAGTAAGCACCTCTTTCCTATGCATGATTCCTTCTGCATTTTCTTCTTGAAGTAATGTCTGGATTGGGAGATCTTTGTTGCAAGTTCAGTACATTAAAAATCAGCTAATGTAGCATTAACTAAACACTAATAGGGCATTAAAGACAAACTTTCATGATGGAGAAAACAAAAACGTTTCAAATGTAAATATAAGTCAATTTTATATGCACAAATTTTTGCTATCTGATGCCATTTGTATGAATAATTAATACATGTGTTTCATTGGAATATTATCAGCCTCAACAGATATCCAAACTTTCTTGGCTTAGTATTACTTCTTTTCCTTGCAAACGGTGCCAGAGGCCAAGATAATGTTGGCCATTGCTTTATCCTCCCCTACTGACTACCAGGCAAGAGGACGGACCCAAGTGAGCAGCGGTGCTGGCAGCGCCACAAGTGATCCAGAAGCAAACAATTGTTGAAATGTGTCCTGCTGTCCGAAGCCCTTAGAATTTGTGTGACAATTAGCAAATGTTTTCTTATATTTAAGGGCATAGAGTAATAGTCCCACTGCATTTATTCTAAGTGCAGATACATGCACAGCCATCCTGGGAAGCTGATAACCTTGTTAGGGGTACATACACACAATCCTTTGCAAGTGCAAAGGTAACATCCTTTGTGGATCTAGTTCAAACTACCTTTCTTGCTCTGGTATTCATCACAAAATGACAGAAATTTAGGCCGGAAGAGCCTTGAGTGTGATGCAGCCACCCCTCACTTGAGGCAGGACTCCCACGCAAGATGATCAGGTCAGCTGTGGCTCTGCCGAGAGCCCCCCGAGCAGCCTGACCCGTGTTATGCTGCCTGCCCTGTGCCCCCTCATCTCTGCTGCCTTCCCAAGACGCTTCCAGCATCTCCTCCATATCTGAGAAATGAATGTTATTCTGTGAGGGTGCCCCTAGCCAGGCATCAAGGTGTGAGTCTGTGTTTTATAAGGAAATCTGCCTTTTTTTGGAGTTCAAGAGCTATTTGCCAGGAATAATTTCCCAACGAGAGCTTCAGAAAAAAAGAGTGAGTCTCCTCTTAGTGACAGACTCTTGTTAATGTTACTCACATGTGTACATTATAAATAAGGTGCATGGCTATAGCTAGTGCTTCCTGGCCCGTTGCTAGCTTTGTTCATCTCTTTTGCCAGGTAATATACAAGGCAACAAAAGGCTAACTTCTTTATGCCGAGCGATAAAACTTTTTCATCAGTGGACTGCTGAAACAGAACTGTATCAATGGACAAGGGACAAGCTACAGACATCATCTATCTGAATTTCTGTAAGGCCTCTGACATGGTCTCCCACAACATCCTTCTCTCTAAATTGGAGAAAAATGGATTTGATGGGTGGACTGTTTGATGGATGAGGAATTGGTTGGGTAGTTACACACAGGGGGTAATGGTCAACGGGTCAATGTTCAGATGGAGAAGAGTGATGAGTGGTGTCCCTCAGGGGTCCATGCTGGGACCAGCACTCTTTAATATCTTAATCAATGACACAGACAGTGGGATCAAGTGCACCCTCAGCAAATTCACAGATGACACCAAGATGAGTGGTGTGGTTGACATGCCTGAGGGATGGGATGCCATCCAGAGGGACCTGGACAAGCTCGAGGAATGGGCCCATGTGAACCTCATGAGGTTCAAGAAGGCCAAGTGCAGGGTCCTGCACCTGGGTTGGGGGAACCCCCGGTATCAATACAGGCTGGGGGATGAAGAGATTGAGAGCAGCCCTGCCGAGAAGGACTTGGGGGTACTGGTGGAGACACTCCAGAGGAGGGCCACAAAAATGATCAGAGGGATGGAACACCTCCCCTGAGAGGACAGGCTGAGAGAGTTGGGGTTGTTCAGCCTGGAGAAGAGAAGGCGCCAGGGAGACCTTATTGGAGCCTTTCCGTATTTAAAGGGGACTTATAAGAAAGTTTGGGACAAACTTTTTAGCAGGGCCTGTAGCAATAGGACAAGGGATAACAGTTTTAAACTAAAAGAGGGTAGATTTAGACTAGATCTAAGGAGGAAATTTTTTACAGTGAGGGTGGTGAAACACTGGCAGAGGTTGCCCAGAGAGGTGGTAGATGCCCCATCCCTGGAAACATTCCAGGCCAGGTTGGACAAGGCTCTGAGCAACCTGATCTAGTTGTAGATGTCCCTGCTCATGTAGGGGTGGGTTGAACTAGATGACCTTTGAAGGTCCCTTCCAACCCAAAATATTCCATGATTTTATGATTCTTTTGGGAAGAAAAGGCCTTATTGTCCTTTCCAGTAAGGATGAGGGCCATTGTAAGGCTCTAATCGTACCAGGAATTGTTTTACACTTATGCTTATATACCAGACAGTCTACTGAAATCAGTGGGAATACTTGCTGTGCCTAAACTTACAAATGCACTGTGCTTTTATCACATCTGGACTTGTAGCAGTTACAGTTCAAGAGATTATCTTTGAAGTTATCCATCTATACAGCTGACAAGAGGAAAAAAGAATGAGAATAAATGGTGAAGATGATGGCTTTGATCTTCTAAAACAACTCTCCAGATAATTTCCTAATGAGGAATTCTGTTTGAGTTGTTGCAACTACATAAGCTATTGCATTTTGCTTTGGTATAGATAATAATGATAATAATATTTGCCTGTAGCAAAATGCTGTAGTAAGGCAGAGACATTATTTCTGTCTTTCTCAGCTTATTTTTACAAAAAAAAACCCAAACTACCATTCTTTCAGATAGGAGCTGCTCACACATGGTTGAAGTCCAAGACACGTTTTCAGCTTTAGTCTACTGATTTTGATCATTCAATCACT
This sequence comes from Phaethon aethereus, assembly GCF_964289735.1. NCBI lineage: Eukaryota > Metazoa > Chordata > Aves > Phaethontiformes > Phaethontidae > Phaethon > Phaethon aethereus. The sequence continues at coordinate 38,129,000 of NC_138575.1, forward strand.
TGCCTTCCCTACACTTGGGTTGATCTTTATTACAGGGAGTTATCAAAATATTTTGTGTAGGCATTTAAGTGGCAATATGTGCATATGTACTACATAACTGGAAAGAGGCAGACAGGATTTTTTTTTTCATGTAGAGAGTAAACAGGACATCAGAACAAATTTCTTGCTCCAGTCAATTTTCACTGAGAGAGTCAAATATAATTTCAGTCAAACTCAAAGCACAAAACCAACTAGCTCATTTCTAGTACATGCCCACCACCATCTTGTCTGGTCCTATACAGGAGACAGGCCTGACTCAGTGCTCGGAGGCAGCGCTGTTTTGATGTAGGTTTGATGCAGCAGAATCGGGATCCCCACTTTTAGATCCCCATGTATCTAAAAGCCTTCTTGAACAGGCACTTTGATTATTGTCTTTTCTAATTACTGCCTATATTTGATTGGAATGAACACTGATGAGCCAATGCTTTCATTTTAAAATTATGTTCTGATAAATGTTTTCTCATCTTTGAAATATCAGTGTAGCACACACACTGTTTGTGTCTGAAATAGACCATTTTTACACGTGTCACTTTAGGAAAATAAATCTGTTCCTATGCCCCCTCAAGGCTGCATTAGATGATGTTAAGTGCTCTCATTTTTCTGCTCCTTAAGTTATTTTTAACTGCATGAGTCATTAGGTATTCTGGTCACTCTTCTTACAGGTGCAATTATGTTTTTAACAGGGAAAATGTCAATTCTGTGAAATCTCTCTGTGACAGAGACAGAGAGATTTCTCATTGCAGGGAATGTTTAAGTCACTGCAGAAATATGGAAAACAGCTCTGGCAGGGTATTTGAAAGGTCATGTAGTCCACTCCCTGCCCCAAGGCAGGCTCAGCTCTGCCCAGTCATCCCGGGCAGAGGTTGGTCTAACCTGAGATCCTGCCATGCCCATGCCTATGCCCATGACTTGCAGCTCCCCTGGCAGACAGCCCTGGTGCTAAGTTATTCAAAACCTGAGTTGTTCAACCTAAATCTTCCACGTGGCACTTTTTAAGACTGTTTCTTCTCACCCTGTAATCATGCAGAACAATTTTACAAATGTTGAAGTTGTTATCATGTTTCTCCTCAGCTTTCTCTTTCTCCAGTACTCTCAGTCTCGCCCCCGAGATTGTGGACTCGGCCTTTAATCTTGCTGCTTCTGCCCTGGTTTCTCTCAAACTGACCCCATCTTTCTAAAAGTAGAGGTGAGATGTTATAAGTGACAAACAAGGCAGAACTTGTCTTCCATACAGCTTTGTGCACCCTGCTGTGAAGCTGCATTTTCACAGCAGTGCAACATCACTGACTCAGGTCATATGCACCCACGCACGCGTGTGTACCCCAGACCCTTTACTAAAAAGCAGTTGCTTAGTCCACCATTTCCTGTCTTGTATTCATACTGTGAATTTTACTACCTAAACTATTTATTTCAGACCACTTCAATTTTTCAAAATAATTTTGAATTCCAGTCATGTCCTCCAGCTTGTGTCCTCTACAAGAGGGCTATGTTGTCTAGTGTCCAAACCATTAAATATTGCATAATACCAGACACAGGAGTAATCCTAGCACAGATTTACTTGTCCTTTTCTCTAGAAGTATGGTTTTCCAGCCAGCTGTACAACAATTTCACAGTGGTTTCAATGAAACTGTTTCCTTAAATTGCTTATGAGACTCCCCTGGGAAGCGAAGTCAAAAGCAGCGCTACAGCCAATATTAAGAAACCTACTGCTTCTTCCCTCATTTCCGATCTATACACGATATTAACCTTTTTTTGCCCTTAGCACTGACTTTCTTCCTTGCCTTCATGTTCTAGCAGATGTTCTTTCAAGATATTTTTTCTGTTCTTTTTTCTTGTTACCTCCTGTGTTAATTCTATTTTATTCTATACCATGGCTTTTCTGATTTTGTCCTTATAGGTTTCTGCTAGTCTTACATATATCTTCTTAGTAATTTTACCTACTTTCCACGCTGAATAATTTTCAGGTCACTGAAAAACTTCTGAGTTAGCAAAAGTGGTTTCCTACTACACTTCTGGTATCTCCTCCATGAGAAATAATCCATGCTCGTCTATTTGAAGCTGCCCTTTTAAGAACTTCCTTTAAACTCCCTTTTTCCTCCTGCCTTGCTTCTCTCTCAGTTCTCCAAGTTGGGTGATGCTCCCTTTATTCAAACCCTGTATTTTTATTTTCCTCTTTTCCTTTTTTCCCTTGCTAGATGTCAGGAACACCATTCTTTATCACAGAATCACAGAATCATTAAGGTTGGAAAAGACCTTTAAGAACATCAAGTCCAACCATCAACCCAACACCACCATGCCCACTAAACCATATCCTGAAGTGCCATGTCTACACGTTTTTTGAACACTTCCAGTGATGGTGACTCCACCACCTCCCTGGGCAGCCTGTTCCAATGCTTGACCACTCTCTCCGTAAAGAAATTTTTCCTAATATCCAATCATTTAAATGTCCCCTGGTGCAACTTGAGGCCATTTCCTCTCGTCCTATCACTAGTTACCTGGGAGAAGAGACCAACAGCCACTTCACCACAACCCCCTTTCAGGTAGTTGTAGAGAGCCATAAGGTCTCCCCTCAGCCTCCTCTTCTCCAGAGAGGACAAACCCAGTTCCCTCAGCCACTCCTTGTAAGACTTGTGCTCCAGACCCCTCACCAGCTTCATTGCCCTTCTCTGGACATGCTCCAGCAATGCAATGTCCTTCTTGTAATGAGAGGCTCAAAACTGAACACAGTATTCAACATGTGGCCTCACCAATGCCGAGTACAGGGGCACAATCACTTCCCTACTCCTGCTGGCGACACTATTTCTGATACAAGCCAGGATGCTGTTGGTTTTCCTGGCCACCTGGGCACACTGCTGGATCATGTTGAGCTGGCTGTCAACCAGCACCCCCAGGTCCCTTTCTGCCGGGCAGCTCTCCAGCCACTCCTCCCCAAGCCTGTAGCATTGCATGGGCTTGTTGAGACCAAAGTGCAGGATCTGGCACTTGGCCTTATTAAACCTCATACAGTTGACCTCCGCCCATCGATCCAGCCTGTCCAGATCCCTCTGCAGAGCCCTCCTACCCTCCAGCAGATCAACACTCCCACCCAACTTGGTGTCGTCTGCAAACTTACTGAGGGAGCACTCGATCCCCTCATCCAGATCATCAATAAAGATATTGAACAAGACTGGCCCCAGAACCGAGGCCTGGGGAACACCACTTGTGATCGGCTGCCAGCTGGATTTAACGCCGTTCACTACAACTCTCTGGGCTCGGCCATCCAGCCAGTTCTTTACCCAGCAAAGAGTACACCTGTCTAAGCCACGAGCCGCCAGTTTCTCCAGGAGAATGCTGTGGGAGACGCTGTCAAAGGCTTTACTAAAGTCCAGGTAGACAACGTCCACAGCCTTTCCCTCATCCACTAGGCGGGTCACCTGGTCACAGAAGGAGATCAGGTTGGTCAAGCAGGACCTGCCTTTCATGAACCCATGCTGGCTGGGCCTGATCCCTTGGTTGTCCTGCAGGTGCCCTGTGAGCACCCTCAAGATGAACCGCTCCATAATCTTCCCCGGTACCAAGGTCAGGCTGACAGGCTTGTAGTTCTCAGGATCCTCCTTCTGGCCCTTCTTGTAGATGGGCATCACATTGGCAAGCCTCCAGTCGTCTGGGACCTCCCCTGTTAACCACGATTGCTGATAAATGATGGGGAGTGGCTTGGCAAGCTCCTGTGCCAGCTCCCTCAGTACTCTTGGGTGGAATGATCCTCATTACAAGGTTTGCCTTCTCCCATCACCCTCTGAATCAACTCCTTTTTGCTTGGAAGACACAAGATCCAAATGAGCCTTTCTCTGTCTGAAAACCAGATAATAATCTCCATTTGTGCAGGCTGGCTTCCCCTTTTTTATGCTCAAAGACTTTCAGCAGCTCTGTTGCCTCCAACTGCTGGTGTTCACAGCAGGCATATGCAGCCACTGTGCACACCTTGGAAACATGCTTCTTATCTCCCCCTGCCCAAAATAAATTATAAGTAAGTGAATCATGTCCATTAACCTATCAAATCAGTTAAGTAGTAATTCTGATTGTGAATTAAGTTTTTCCAGTTTATTTTAAATGTTTCTTACATTAGCATACAGACCTCCAAGGTAGTCATCCCACTATTTTCTTTCTCGTTCCTTTTCATTCCCAGGGGGGCTTTAGTGCCCTGTTTTCAGGTCATGCACTATCTACTTCTTTACTAGTTTGCTCAGTCTGTGCCCGGTAACATTCTCACTTCTCTGCGTGTGACAGACTCTCTCTTTCTTCAGGTATTATTGCCTCCTCACAGAGAAGCTGCAGTCATTGCCGAGTCCTGTCTCTTGGCCACCCCATCTTCTCCAGATGCTGGTCCCTGCCCCAGCCTTTGCCTTCAGCTGGAGTGGCTGGGTAGGGCCATCCTCATGCCTCCTCCCCAAGTCCCGCATGCTCACTCTCAGCTTTCCCAGGGTCTCGTTTAATGGGAGAGTATTTCTAACAGCTCTGATCCAAGTTCTTGACGGTTGTCAGGTTAGATCTGCAAATGGACGTCTCTGTCACCTTCAGCCTCTTCCCTCAGCAGATTGCTGGTTTTGCACATCTTAGGCTAAGTATGACTGCCCTCAAACCTTATTAGTGACCATCGGTACCAAGGCAGAGCCTGGGTAACTATATACATTGTGCAGAAAAATCTTACTAAAATACAACAACACAATAGCATGATAACCACACCATACCCTCCCAGCTTTCATCAACACAAGAGTGGTTCCTTGCCAGAGGTCATGTCATTTTAGTATTTTTTTTACAGGGGACACTTCTATGTCCCTGATTCAGCAGGATGTCTAACTCTAAACACAAATCATCTCAGCTCAGTTACCAAAGCCAAAAATGAATGCCTAAATGATGAACTTAGGCCTGCTGTTCATCTGATTCTCGAGAAATGGCAATTACTTTGCAGTAATTTTCTACTTATATAAAAGTAGAAAATTTTTCTACTTTTATAAAAGTAATTCTACACTACTACAAGTGTAGAATTACTTTTATAAAAAAATAATCTGTGCTACTAAATACCCTGAAAGTCATAGATGAGAACAAAACTGTTCTTATTATCAAGCCTGAATTTCATTCCAACCTGCAAAGTATTGAATAGTTTTCTCTATGACCCTGTTTCTGAAAATCTCAGATTATGTGAGAATCCAAAATTTTATTAAAAGCTCGAAAATTCCTTATGATTGCAGAGAGAAACTTGGAAAGGTGCACCCTCATAGTTCAGCAGCAAAACAGCAAATTGAAAGAGCTATCATTTGTCACTTTGCCTTTTTTTTTTTTTTTTTTAAATCCTGTTGTTTGAGAGTGAATTCTGTGACTAATGAATTTGAACTCTTTGGACTTGCCACAGAGCCAAGTACGTGTGGCAAATGTTTGTAGGATTGAGACCATTAGCTGAAGTGGTCCGTTCTGTCATATTTTCTTACCTGCCTACCTGAGACAAATAGAGAAATAAAATAACACCAGTGAATAACCTAGGCAAAGGTCAGCGTTGTGGAGCCAAATTCATCTTGGTGGCCACTTACTGGACAGCTGGCTGTGAAAGCAGAATCCCTCAGCAGGGGTTTAATGTAATGTTACTAATAGAAGTAATTCAGATTAGTCATGGCACTGAATCGGGACCATTATTAAACTCTATATATACTGCAGAAAAGCATTTCTCATCATTATCCGTCGTCACCCTCATTCTCACTTGGAAAGTATTAAGCTACTGTATTAAGTTATTTAGATTGCTAGTCAAATAAAAAAGAGGCATTTTTATTGCTGCCTTGGCCACTGGTGTTTTATCAGCCAGTAGCACTCTTCTCATAACTTAATCAAGCCGAAGGCAATGCTCAGGGGAAATTCACTATATTGAAGTGAAAGAAAATGACCCTGTTATATTCCTAAATTTTCCTATGTCCTAGAAATCTCCAAAGGGAAGGGCTTTTACACCAAAATATTACTCCAGTATTTCAAAATAAGGATGATCAAACTACAATTTAAAAATGAATTTTAATTATTTTTGTTTTGTTTTTTGCTTTACTATAATAAAACAACTACTGGAGACGTTCATTTGCTTTTCCCTCTGCATGAGGAAAGCTTTTTGGGCAATGTGGAGGTGTACAGTACTTTAAATTAGGTTTCATTTTCTGAGGAGAGAAGAAGAACCAGTTAATAGGCAGAGGGGCTTCCTTTTTGTTTCAGTGATAACAGACATGAACCTCACAAGAAACTGGGCAACCCATGAACTAGATACGGAGCTCTGAGGCCTGGGTGCCAAGACAAACACTACCACCACCTATGAATTGCAGGGGAGGACTGTGGATGGAGAGGAAGACTCTACTTGTTCACATTTTCATGGGTTGCCTCTTGTTCCTAGTGGAAAAGAGCATGACAAAGAAAGAGGAACCGGATGGTCTTTTCCATCTCTACCCTGCTTGGCTGGAAGAAGTAGGCCATGTGGCACGAGGAGAAGTCCAATCCCTCCTAATGAACAGAGCAGAGCAGATCGCAAAGAGCAACCCTGGGAAAAATTACTTCTTCCAAGTGGATGGAGCCAACGGCTCCCTCGGGTGCCCCAGCACACGGCAGTGCAGCTCAGAGCTGGGCATAGCTATCTCATAAAATCATAAAAATCTCTGCAGCAGCTGCAGAAGTTGTTTACATGGGATAATAATATTAGAAAGTGCTCACAATAAAGTTGTGGTTTTTACTGTGACTTAGCAGCTCAATACAAGGAGAAGAACCAGCTCCGTGTAATAACCAGCTCTCCTAAGAATCACAGAATCACAGAATCACAGAATCACTAAGGTTGGAAAGGACCTTCAAGATCATCAAGTCCAACCATTAATCCAGTGCCACCATGTCCCCTAAACCATGTCCTGAAGTGCCACATCCACATGTTTTTTGAACACTTCCAGAGATGGCGACTCCACCACCTCCCTGGGCAGCCTGTTCCAATGCCTGACCACCCTCTCAGTGAAGAAATTTTTCCTAATATCCAATTTAAACCTCCCCTGGCACAACTTGAGGCCATTTCCTCTTGTCCTATCGCTAGTTACTTGGGAGAAGAGGCCAACACCCTTGTCGCCACGACCCCCTTTCAGGTAGTTGTAGAGAGCGATAACGTCTCCCCTCAACTGAACAACTGCTCTGCATTGTAAAAATTGTATTTGGAGTAATAGCCCAGACTTCTCATGGCCTGAGATTCCTCATGTGAGCAAAGGGTCCTAATTCTTACCTTCTCACTGGTTTTACACTGACCTGTCCCCACTGACAGTGGAGTTGTTTCTTACAGCTTTTGACACCAACATCCAGATTTGGGTATAGCATCTGCTCTGGCAGCAGCTGAATCTCACCACTGCTGGTGCACATAAGAAGGTTTCAAAACTGCCTCCTGCTACTGGGTGATCCTTGTTTGGACCGAAGCAAACTGGGACCAAAGAACAGGCCCTAACAACTCAGGATATTCACCAAAAACTAAGATTTGCCATATACCCTCCCTCTTCATTATTTGCCATAGTTTTTTTTTTATTATATATATGGGCAGGGCAGACTGCAGGCCTGTTTAAGGCACTGAGCTGACAGCCACTTGTGTCTGTGCTAAGCAGCTGGCATCAGCCTGGGTACCACAAGCTGACTTTAAGATTGCCAAATATATACATGTAGGAGACAACTGTCCTAGCTTCTTTTTTGAGAAGATGCAAAGGCAAAATGCTGGAAGTCAAAACTGTTACCACCTGGCAAAGTGAGCTCAAGCCTCTGAACAGCTGAACGGCACTGGGAAATAGTTAAAATAAACTCAGATTTGGATTTTTGTTTCAAACGAGTGTTAGCATAAACCATTCAGAAACACTGGATCATTTAATGCAGTGGCTAGCAAATTCCGACTGGGTTAGAGTTTGGTATTTGATCTTGTCATCAGTTTCACTAAGTACAGGAAAGCAGATGGAGATATTTTCTTACACAGGGGAAGATGCTTTTTCCATATATTAATGAGAAAATAGGATTCTCACTTTGGTATTGCTGTTGCCTCAACATGCCATAGTTGAACTCTCGTGGCCAAGGCCACAAGAATTAAGTGGCTGCTTTGGTTCACTTGAAGTTAAAGCTGAAAGAGGAACACCTTTCTCTGTCCTCATTTATAGCAACAGCAGGGATATCGATGTGGCAGGGAGCGACAGCAGCACACCGCTTGCTGCAGGCACAGCCGATGCAGGCGAGCACGACACGGATGCTGTAATTTAGCACCGCTGACCTCCTCGCCTCACCTCCTGCAGCAGAACGTGCGGAGGCAGGGAGATAAAACTGCCACATCCAGATGCAAACAAGCACAAAAGTCGGTAGAGAAAAATACAAATCCCTTCTGGATCCAAAATTTAGTGTTTTTAAATAAAAAGAATTTATATCGTGGTGCCTTTTTTCTTCTCTAAGATGTAGCTCTTAACAGATGGTGATGAACAGTTTGGAATTAAACTGTATCCTGCTGCATTTCTAGATGCCTTTTTACAGTGCTATGCTCTCGGCCACATCCTCACCATTTGCACTTACTGGGAGGTAATTTTTAACTGCTCAAGTAATTCTCACCAAAATGTAATTTCAGCTATAGACGCTGTTTCTTCAACACTGTCAGATGTCCACATTTCCACAAGACTGTCTGTTGGTGAGAGGTGAGTGACTAGAGGTCAGAAGTGTCACACCAGGTTCAAGTTTGTGATGGAGAATGAAAAAGTGTTTCAAGAGTGGCATGCCTGGCAAAAACATTTCATTAGCAGAATGGATAAAACACTTGAAAAGTAATTGCAGTGAGTAAAATGCCTACGAGAGGCTAACCACTCCTCAGGCTGTCCATGGTGAGCCCATGTCATGAGCTAGAAGGCCAAAACTTGTCTTTTCCATGGGCAACTGTTGTCACCACCTGGCAAACCGAGCTCAGACATCACCAGAAGAGGAATCATTTATGAGCATCTTCCATTTGCTCTTTTGTGCCCTGACTGAGAAACTGGAAGAGTTTATATACCCATACAATTTGTCTTGTTGAAATAATACATCTGCCACCTTATTAGTTTAAGTAAGCAGGTAATACGGTTCTTTCTTTTGATTGTGAAAACCAGAAATAGTGCTCGGTTACCCTTGGAATGGTGCCTTGCGTTCTGATGGCATGTTAAATTAGAGCTCCTGCTCTGGTGTAAGGATGCTTTCACTTTGCATTTAGGATAATATGACTTTTCGAACCATTCAGTGGCTCCCAATCAATTACTGTAGTATTTTAGGTAGCCAGTTTGTCACGGGGACCTGCTTACAGGTGTCAGAGCTGAGTGGTGCCATGCAGAGATGAAGCATCCCCTTGGTCAGGCTGCAGAGGCATGTGCTTTTGGAGGCAGTGCATGCATGCTCTTGCTTACTGTTGCTGTCATCCATGTGGCAAGCAGTTTGCTCCCTGGGATTAGGGATATTTTCATTAGATCGCCTTCAAATAGCTCTCATTGCCCATAGTGCCCCTAAATGGTTGAAGATTTGCCAGGGCACAAACTATGGGCTGGCGACAGAGCGCTTGTTGCCCTATGGCAAGGGGAATCAAGGGATGAGTCATGGCCACATCTGCCCAAGCTGCAGCTCATACGAGGCCAAGCCTGACCCGTTTCTCACTCACATTATTTGTGTGCAACCATGCGCTCAACAGCATGCTGCAGCTGAGCTCGGGGACATTGTCCATGGGGGAGAACAGATGAGTGCTTGGTACCGCTGGGCAGACCCCAGTCCCTCCGGTGCCGCTGGAAACGGACACTTCCACAGCCACCAGACAGTCTGAACCCAGCTCTCCTGGAGCATGGACGCGGGACTTTGACCCTAGCCTTCAGCTGTAGCACTGGATGCTGCAACAGTCACGCAATGGGCTTTGACGTATACGGCCTTGCGGTCAAACCTGCTCTTAATTTTGCAAATGAGTTTTGTTCCCTGACCTGGCCTGATTCCAGACAGTGCAACTAGGTCCCCACCCTGCTTTGGGCATGCTGAAAAACTCAAACTTCATCTTTAATACTTTACACTGAAATGAGCTATGTTGTCTATGATAGTGTTTTAAAAACCAAGGAGAAAGGACTCAGGCATTTCTTCTGCCCAAACTAAGCAAAAACTGCTTGTGGTAATTGATAGATTTTGCTTAACAGCCAAAGGAGAAATGCTAACGATTCTGTATGTCAAGTTAAGTGGAACAAATCAGGGAGGTTTGGGCCAGCCGGTAATTCTTCTCAGGGATGAAGCAGCAACGAAAAGTATCCAATTTAGAGAAGAAAAGAGATTGAATACAGAAAAGCAAATTCACTCCCTCTCCTTCATAACAAAGCCCTGGAGTTAGAGAAAGGATTTCTGCCAGGTATATATAACAGGATCTGTGCAACGCTGTAATTTGCAGGTTCTTTACATAATATATTTCCCTCTTGTGTCTTTATTTATAACTAGACTTAGACACATCGAATAACACTAAAGATTTATTACCTTTGTTTGTTTGTTTGTTTTCTTTTTTGCATTGCTTGATGATAAGTGATTGATGGATAATGAAGAAGCTTATTTTGGGCCAACAATTAAACAAATACAAGTTATGTTTTCAAGAGAAAAGAGGATTATAAGAGGTAAATCAGCTGGAGCACTCAAGAAAAAAAAAACAACAGAGAAATAAGTGATAACCTCTGTCAACGGCAGCCAGCGATGCATCAGGGAAACCTAAAGGTCAAAAGAAATAGCATTTATACAGAAAATACATATATTTCTAGGATGGATCAGCAGCTTCAAATTTGAAATTTCAGATTCTGAAATGTTGACAAAGCTATATTTTCCCCACCAGGATGCCAAATGCTGCTCCTCGGAGGCCTGACTTGTTAGATAATTATTTGAGCCAGTCAGCTTCAGCAAAATTGCAATCATGAAATAAGCTTGGAGCTCAGCAGAGACATTAGCTGTTATTAGAGTGACTTTTGGTTTGATTTCTCAGTAACTCACTGAATGCAATAAGAAATTGGTGGCCTCCTTCTTTGCAGCTTTTATTATGCTCCCAGTTGGCACCGAGTAATAAGTGATTATGAATATGCCTTCTGATCTCTTCAAACTCCCTTTATTGGTTATGAGCATGCTGGGGGCATGTCTATGGGCAACCCAAACCGAGAGCAAGGAAGTCGAGCAGTGACAGGCTACCAGCTCCAACATGCTCTCATTGCTAATGGTATTTTCAGGTTGTTATCATTTGATTGGACAGAATAAAAATAACGTACATACAAAGAGGCTACGAAAGGGAAAACAATTTATATGACAAAAGAAGGAACAGTTGTCCATCTGAACTGTCTTGCCAGCTCTTATTTTGCCAGTGCTGGTTTATTGGTTACCTTCTACACCAGGCCAAGAGTCTTTCTGCCCTCAGCAGCCAGCTTGGACTTTTTGCTGACATTGCAGTGTCACAGGGGTCTTGCACTGTTACGAAGGTGCAGAGATACTCTAGAAAATCTCCAACAAATACTCCAAATCCACCATTCAAAAGAGATAGGCTTCAACACCTTGGACATTTCAACAAAAACAGGTTCTGTAGTTCCTGAATGTTTAAATTTTCTACATGTACGTTTAGGGATGGGTGGTGTGGGCTAACCAGGGTAAGAATTTAGCCCAGCTATCTCCTGACCTTTGAGGCTCTGAGCCTGCAAATGCTTAATTGCAGACAGAACCTCTGCTTGAGCAGTTTAGGTGCCTACAGTCCAACAACTGTAGAGACAAAGACTATAAACTCTTTGGTGACAAGTTTCAGGCTGTCTGTAGAAATAACTTGCAAAGGTCTCTCTGTCTCAGCCTTGTAGGTAGCACATGGTGCTCTTGTAAAACCATGGGGGCAAACTGTGCTGTCTAATGGCTCGATTCACAGATCCCCCTGTCCCACCTGGAAGGTGTGCTGGCTGCAGCTGTTTGCATGCTTGTCTTCTTCTGGGTCCACTCAGTGTATCTGGATGGGCAAAATGTGGCCCCCATCCCCAAATGAATAACCTCTGAAATGTCTGGACTGCCTGTAACTCTTGAGAAAACACAGCAGACACTCTTCCTCTTCTACCCGGCCTGCAGGAATGTACTGAACTGCTGTGAAAACAAGACGTAGTTATGGATGTTTATTCTGCTCCCTCTTCCCTCCCTTCCTGGAAAGCACACTGAAAGAAGTACATTCAAAAATAAGAGTTGAAGGAAATTAAAAAAACAGTTGAACTGAATTAAACAGCTCTATGTGATATTTAGGAAACTGGAAACAGCAAAAGACAATCGTTAGCCACACACAGACAGAAGGACACATAGGTACATACACACACACATATATATATAGCAACTATTTAAAAATTCGGTAAGACCCTTCCCAAGTGTTATCCTACAGTATGTTGAAAACACTGTGATGTTATCGCTGCTTGGAAGCTGAAGAGCAGGCAGATTGTCTTCCTCTCTGTGCCAGTTGCACCAGCTGTGCAAGTGGGTTTTCTTTAATCCCGCATCAAGATAATGCACTTCTAATCTTACCCTTTAAATGTGACTCCTGAAAAAGGACACTGCATCCCCTCCCTGTCATTGGATGTTCTGCAAACAAACATGTTCTTCCTTTCATGCTTCAAAATTACTCTGTTGTCCTGAAAGAGCCTTGCATTCAGATTATCTTAATTTTCTAAGAAAAACTATCATTATTTTACAGCTGCAGAGTCAAACACACAGTTGCTTCACATGTATAATAGAATTACCTAAATACAAAAATATCCCTCCAAATGGAAAATTAATCATGACTCCTTCTTCCACATGCTCAAAATACTGGCCCCCATAACCTGACACTAGGATTATTTTACTCCCGTTAAATTGGGATTTTCTCAGAAGAGATTAAGTCCCAAACCTGGTCTGCAGTCCTTAATCACAGGATTAGTCACGCTGATTTAATGAATTTCTTACCTGTGTAATGACAGCAAGATCAAGCTGCTAATTTGTTTTTTATTCTGAAGAGACAGCAGCAATATCTCGGGCAATCCCAAATCCCTTTTACCTTCATAACTATGCGTCTGGGTGTCTGAATCTGTGTATCTATGAATCCGTGTATTGGGCATACCCGCACCCTCGCTGAACTGCATGCACAGGGAACAGTTGCAGTCATGATCAACAAACAGTTACTGCTGGCAGCCTCAGCGGATTACGGATCTAGCACCCCGATCCCCTGGGTTCCTCCTATCCGGCTCAACCCCTCTTGATAACAAGAGTCATCCCAACACCTCTGATGGTCTGAGCCTCCAAGCAATACGTAAGTGGGCCAGAGGACTGAAGAGTAGTAAAGTATTTTCAGTCTCAAACACCCTCTGAATCACCTCCTAATCCCTTGTGAGGTGGGCACATGAACAACCTTGTTTCAGTTTTATAAATGAAAATGTGACAAGGGATTTTTACTAAAACATACAGAAGTCCAGTCAGGTTTGGACAGGAAAGTTCCTCATTCCACTCTTGCTGAAGGGTCATGTCTGAAAAGCTGTCGTCTTTTGCCAAAACTTGAAGTTCGGCTAAATTAAGAAAAAGTGTGTGATGTGAAAGTATAAGGTGTAGAACTCCAGAGGTGAACGCTGCACCAACCAAACAGGCTCGGGATTATGTTTCCTCAACATTTTCTGCTGTCAAAATAGGCAGACAAAGCAGCTGTTTGTACAGCCCGGGATACGGGGCCCAGTGTACGGGCACCGTTGCTACATTCAGCTGTTTTCACATGTTGGGGACTTCCCAAAGCACCTTTTAAAATGCAAGGTAATATTGATTCTGGAGACCCATAGCAGGGTAGGAGCCCAGGTACCCAGGCCACCAACAGCGGTGCCAGCAGAAAATGCAATTAAAGGCCTATCTTATAAACTTCTGTCTGGAGAGACTGAAAGCTACTCCCAGCCCTTCTTAAGGCTGCGAATTCCTTTGACACAACCAGGCACAAAAGGGTCTCGAACGAAGCAAGGTGCAGATGTTGCCCAGTTAATGTGTACGAATGATGGAAGCCGCTGGTCCCAGGGAGGGTTTTTCCCGGCAGCAGGGAGCTGTGCCCGGACCGGGGGCAGCACGGGGAGCACCGCGGCCGACGCCGCAGCCAGGGGGGCCGATCACTGCCTTGCCAGGGGTTCAGTGGGAAGAAGCTGCAGCTACTCAGAAAACACAGTGAATTCCTTGAACGGATTTATTTACACAGCCTCCAGATGAGTACACATAACATTGCCATTGGAAATGATCCAGCTCCTCGCTTGGAGCAGAAGGAGAAGAGCAAGGTTCCCGACGGAGGCCATTGCTGCCTGTTCGTATGCTGCCAGGTCTGCAGCGAGCGCTGGGGACAACGGCCTCGTCACGACGCAGGGCCTGCCGACACAGTCTGCCACGCTGACCCGACGTTCGGGGGTGCCCGAGCGGGAGCAGCTGCGCCTCCGGTCTCCTGCTGACTGAGGAGCGCGTGCCTGAGCCGGCTCTGCCGAGGAGCCCTCGGTGTTTTCTGTGCGGTTTGTAAGTCTACCACGGAGTGAATGGGCTATTCAGTAAGTGCTGTTCTTCCCCCTGAATGGGTGAGGAAACATGGAGGAATGCCGGAGGAGACTCCAGCGAACTCTGGACGGATACGCAGGAACCAGAGGCCCCTTCAGGGTTGCAGGAAAATGGAAATTTAGCAATAAAAGGGATGCGGAAGCCTGCGCAAGGAGCCAGGGCTGCTGCTGGGCAGCGATGGACATGTGCGCACGCACAGACGCGCAGGCACACCGCTCCTCCAGGCCCCAGGTTTTCCTCAGGGGGATCCTTCAGCCAGCCGGAGCAACCAGAACAGCCATTGCCAGTGAGCCCGCTGGCTGGGCTGGCCTGGCCAAAGGCCAATGACAAGAACCAGAAGCCCACAGGGTCCCCACGGAGCCGACCTCGGACACTGCTGCTTTTTGCAGGCTCTTCATCGGGCACTGAACTACAGTCACGTTCTTCCCAGCCCTTGAGTAAATTCACAAATGCAGGGGCAGCCAAGGGAATTAAAAGTGCCGCAATGGGAGAACTTCTCTGGGTGCTTTGAGGGGGAAAGAAAGTGCTAATGGAGGGAGCGGGGAGAGAAGAGGTGTGTGGCGTCTGAGGCAGGTCAAAGCAGAGACATGTCCACTGAGCAAGGGAGCAGAGGTAAAACTGTAATGAAGGCCTTAGGGAAAGGAGATAACGAGGAATAGGAGGGAAGCACAGGGAGCCCCGAGCAAAGAGATCTCTGGCCCTTTCCCGATAAGGCTGTTTTACAGTGCAGTGAGTCCAGGGCCATTTGTAAAGTCTTAAAAGAGGTGCAGGGGTGGAAAATGCGTTCCTCCTCTTTCACACAGAATTGGTCTAGAGAAGGCAGAAAAGGAAAAATAGAATGAGAGAAAAGGTGTATTGACAGAATAAACAGTCTTGATAAAGGCTGGTATTTTGAAAGTTGCCTGAGGGATTTGTGTTTGCAAGTCTTTCATGATACAAAAATTGTGGGAGTGAAAAAGGGAAGGAATTAATTAAATTTTGGGGAGACATGACGCAAGGGCGAGTATTTTAAAGTTAGCGCATTATGTTACTTAAATATATAAGGGAGGGTCATTCCTAAACCTTGCTGTATTTCCAAGGCAAAATGGGACAGAGCAGCCGCAGCCCTTCAGGACCAGGAACATTTGTGAATCAGCTGTAACACTTACATGACATAATTTTTTCCATCCAAGTATGAATCTTAGGGAAGGAATAAGAGAGGACAAAACGTCTTATGCCTTGATGTATAGGAAAAAAAGTCAAGGGATTAATGGATGGTGAGGACTTGCAATATGTGGACCAGATTTGAGGTATGAGGGCCTAGTGTGGGACACCTCATAAATAAGCATGATGGACATCAGGGCTCAGAAACTTTGTCTTTCTCAGTCAGCCACACCAGTGGACTGCTTTAGGCCTCCTGTATGGGATTTTCAACATCCTAAAGGCAAAAATGTAAGAAAATTGCTATTTACAGCTGTTCCTTCAGAAAGCAAAAGCATGGTCTGTGAGCAAGGCTCCCCACAGTTCCACATGTGTTGTCTCCCCTTTGCCTGTGAGGATTAGGGCCATCACAGCAGCTCCTCCTCGCAGAGAACGGGCACAGCTTGCTGCATAGTGAGGCTGGTCTATCAGTTGCCTCTCAAGGGGGCTTGTGGAGGCCATTGGCATATGGCAGTGGCTGCAAAATCACTGTCACAGCAAGAAGAATGTGTTGGTAGAAGTTATGGAATGAACAGGCCATTTTTTCAGCTAACTCTTGGATTAGCTATGGTCATGGGGACTGCTATGTCCAGAGAGACATATCTGCCGGCTAGCCCTCCATGTTCTGCATAGACAGAAGAGTTTCTGAGGTATTGAAGGAACACCTGAGTATATTAGAATATCCCCTTCAGTGTTCAGCTGCCTTTCACAAAATCTGGTCTAGAAATATCATTTAGGTGGGCTACAACAGGGCAAGGACCACGAAGAAGGAGTTCATCAGTGTGAGTTAATTAGGGGAGGAGTAGAGGAAGTCCATCATAGTCAAAGCAAGAGGAGGAAAAGTGTTTTGAGTCAGTAACAAACAGCATGCTGGGAAAGGGAGGAGGGTCTAAATACCTGGAATATCTGCTTTGGGTTTCAGTTTTGTATAGATCTCGATTCAGTGTAGGTTTCTAGATCATAATTCTTCTCTGGATTTTGCATTGGTTACTTTGGTCAAGAGGCTTTCCAGTGCCAGGAGGAACAACATTTGGGTTCATGAGGTTGGAAATTTTCTTGAATGCAAGCAGTTTCTTCAAGCAATATGGAGTGAGAGAGCACCAAAACACTGCTAGGAAACTTTTCTGATAAAAGTTGGTATTCCAGTGAAATGGCTCTAGACTGCTAAATTCCTATTTGTGGAAAATAAACCTTAGTTTACAACGGAAGGATGGAGAATCTTTATTTATGGATATTTTTAAGAACAGATGAGACAAATGTCTATCAACAGTTATTTAAACAGAGCTGGTTTTGCTTTGGGCTGGTCTTGCTGGATACCACTCAAGGTCCCTTCCTAAACAAAGTATCACATCGCATACTTTATTTTCATTTAATGTCAAGAAATAAATTTCTTTTTTTCCCCAAATTTCATATGGAGTACAAGAACTTTATGATTGCAGGTGAATTGCTGTTTATGATCTGCAGTGGTAGGACTGCAGTTAATCTCTGAGAATGTATTCGGTTTGCATGGCAAGGTTTTGGTAGTGGGGGGCTACAGGTGTGGCTTCTGTGAGAAGCTGCTAGAAGCTTCCCCTGTGTCCAATAGAGCCAATGCTACCAGCTCCAAGACAGACCTGCTTCCGGCCAAGGCCGAGGCAATAAATGATGGTGATAACATATTTAAGAAAGGGGAAAAAACAAAACCTGTGCAGAAACAGCAGGAGAGAGAGGAGTGAGAACATGTGAGAGGAACAGCCCTGCAGACCCCCAGGACAGAGCAGCAGGAGGGGCAGGAGGGGCTCCAGGCACCGGAGCAGAGGTTCCCCGGCAGCCCCTGGGGAAGCCCATGGTGAGGCCGGCTGTGCCCCTGCAGCCATGGAGCTCCACGGGGGAGCAGATCTCCACCTGCACCCGGGGAGGACCCCACACCGGAGCAGGGGGATGCCCGAAGGAGGCTGTGACCCCGTGGGAAGCCCACGTTGGAGCTGGCTCCTGGCAGGACCTGTGGCCCCATGGAGAGAGAAGCCCAGGCTGGAGCAGAGTTGCTGGCAGGACTTGTGACCCCACGGGGGACCCAGGCTGGAGCTGCCTGTTCCTGAAGGACGGCACCCGTGGGGGGACCCAGGCTGGAGCAGTTTGTGAAGGACTTTAGCACATGGGAAGGACTCAAGTTGGAGAAGTTCACAGAGGACTGTGTCCTGTGGGAGGGATCCCATGCTGGAGCAGGGGCAGAGTGTAAGGAGTCCTCCCCCTGAGGAGGAAGGAGCGGCAGAAACAACATGTGAAACAACAAAAACTCCTTATCTCCACTCATTTCATGCTTAGCAAAACCTCAAGCATTCTAATGAAAAGAGTTTATTATGGGCTTCTCAAATGTATCCAGAGTGCAGATAACTCCTACGTGATTTTGTCATTATTTCTCTGCTATTCTGCTACTGTAAAGGCCATTTCTTCTGTACTCTTTCATGATCTGTGTTACAGAGATAAAAATCAGCATCTCAGTTTCAGCAGCTGGAAAAAAGGTGCTGGAGGACCACATGACTGTTGTCTTTCTATGTATCCCCCAAGACACTGGTCCTACAGTTTCCCATCACGCTGTTTAAGAACCAATGTTTTTTAAAAAAAAATGGCAAATGTTAAACAGTATGCATTCTTCATATTTCAGTCCTAGTTAGATGATGAACAGTAGTTGAGAAATCTGTGAAGACTCTCGTTAGTGACTGAACATACTAAGAGTACTGTAAATGTTAATGGCACCCAACACACCAAGCATATGAAAGTAAGGAAAAACTGGGCAGCATGAGAATGTGGCTTCATGATTTCAGCATGTAGACCTGTACCCCTGAAAAGAAATGGAAAGAAAGCAAATCAGATTATGCTTAACTCATGCCATCTTCAAGCTCTGGCAGAAGATTTGTGATACAGAAAGCCACAAATTCTGAAGATTCAGGACAGGTTATTTAATGTGTATGAAGCCAGAGACTGATTTTGGTGATCCACTTGAGGACAAAATAAACACAAAGAGGAGATTTACCTGTAATTATAGACATGCTAATGCCTGTAACACTCCTATTACTAAAGGTCTGTCAGAACTACCATTTAAGCCTCTAAGGTATATAACTGACATGACACAAGTGTTGCTCAGCAGTTATATTACCTTTACAACTCCAGAGAATATCAGAGCATGCCTTGAACTGGGTCCTACCACTGCAGTATTACACATAAGGGAGAGTGGGAAAGATTAAATAGCTGACCAAAAATTATGTACTAAACCAGAAGCTGAATAGAATTAATTTTTATTGCCTGCATAATCTCAGCCTCTCCACAGCTGTAGAGTTTTAGGAATCATATGCTGGAAATTGCTTCTCCAGACTTTCCCTTCTAGACCAAAGACTTATTATTGCTTGGAATGAAATGTTTACTGTTGCCCTTTCCACCCTGTAGGCAGTGAGGGATGGACAAACTGATGGCCAGTTGCAGTCCAGATGTAGCACAGTCAGGTTAAAATGTGCCCAGAGCTGAGCTGGATGCAACATGAACAAGTCTGAGAAGGCTGCTGTGATTACAGCCAGTTCTTGCACTGCCGCTTTTACCATCCCTCTTTCAGTGTATCCAGGCTGTTGCTGTCTCCTCCATCTCTACCTTCAGGCAGTCCTAATACATGATGCAGGCCAGAGATTCCAGAAATGGGGAATCCTCTCAGCTCATGATCCTCTTCTAACACTCTGGAAAAGGCCTGGTCAGTCTTTGGGGAATTGCAGCCAATTTGGACACTGGGCTGTCCTCTCCTCAGCCCCTCACAAGTCCAAGCTGGATTTGGGAGACCATGTCAAGGGCTAGCCAGTAGCAAAGACCCTTGGCAGGGCTATGTACTTCAGGACCACCTAGAAAGTTTGCCAAACTGAGTCACATCACAAATCTTTCTAAAAGACACCAAAGAATGCTATGGCCATGTAGAATAACTCCAAAACAGGAGAGCACAGAAGACTTGGTTAAAGACTCAGGACTGTAAGCACCTCATGAATATAGAGCGCAAGTCTCACAACATACACATCTGGGACCGATAGGAGCTTTCAGAAGTCTCTAGCCATGACTTTGTAACGCCTTTCTCAGATGAGCAGGGCTTACTCAGGCAATTGCTTTTAAATCAATAGGAAGGCTGGTATGAATGGTAGCTTTCAGCTCTTGCTGCTAAGGTCTGCTGACATCACTTTACAGCATATTGTGGGACTTCTTATGCCGCAGCGCAATGAGAGCCGGACACAAGCAATGCCTGGGGAATCATGTCTGCTGCACACCCCCAGCAGAAACTTTCCTCCTGCAGAGCCGCCAGCCCGCCTCATGTCACAGTGCTGGCAGAAGGGCTGGGCAGTTTGCAGAGAAATGTCAGAAGTGGTTTGCGTTGTGCCCATACATACAGTCTCAGAGTGTGAGAGCATGGTGCAGGGACTAAATCGTTATTCTGCATCTACGATGTCTGTCTTCTCAGATCAATACGCATTATTTCAAATATGACCTTCACAGTGGATACTACAGCATGAAGAGCATGTGATAGCTCTTACATCAATAAAAAAATGTATAAACAGCAGCTTTTAACTGTAGTCATCAGTTTATATCATGGGGTTTTTCCTGAGGCTGTTTGTGTTTTTATCTCATCCAATCTTCCTTATTACCCACATCGCAACTTCCTATTTAGTTGATGAAGTTTCTTAAAATATCTACTCTAAATGATGGAAACAGAGCTGATGATGTGTTTATCTTCTGGCCTTTTAATGTGATGTGCTATCTTCTAAACTGAAACAGATGAAATTTTTGCTTCTGTCTATGTTATTTTTCTGTCTTTTTCATCCTAGTCTCTACTCTTCCTTTTTTATCCACAGTTTGACCCAGATAGCACATTGCTCAAAAGTCATGTCTGACTTGAGTTCTGAATCTATATTATTCAAGTGACTTTGCTGTTCCTGTTAAGTAAAATGATTTAGTTCCAGAGCCCTTGATTAAAGAAAATGAAAGATCAAATCATTTGTCATTGAGTTAGGATGATGATAAGGGCCATGATACTTAATAAGGAGAATTATTAAAATGTCACATATGCCAAGCTGTTTATTATTTTGACAGTCTTGCGCCATTCTTGTCTATTAACACAGAATGATACATTATTTACAAAAAAATCCCACAAACCACTGAAATTAAAGAAAGTTATTGAATGCTCAAAACTTGCATAAATCAGACTGTTCCTGAACCTGGACAGAAGAGTGTAAAGTTCAGCTTACTTTTGAAGAAAAAAATCTGTTAGCATGTTATCCTTGAGGGACAGGAGCTGTGCAGTGACTCAGAGATCAACCATCCCATTGTCTAATCTTTGCATGACCTGCCATTGCAGGGCTGTGGAAGCCTCTACCTTCCCTTTGGCTTCACCAGGGGTGATGGCAAAGTCTTTCCTCGTCACATCAATGCCACAGTTGCCGACACAGTGGGGTGGCCCAGCCTCTCCTCAGAAGGAAGAATCCCTTGCTGACACATATTTTGTTTCGAAGCAGAAGACTATTTCTGGATGCCACAGGGCTGACTCAACAGCCTGAGTTCAAATCCCCAATCACAGGATTCAGTTCCTTTTACATTACTGCTTCAGTTTTATTTCTTCAGAATAAAAGAAGAAGCTTCTGAACACATGCTGAACACATCCTCAATGTCTTTGCCTTCTGTGCTGAGCCCAGGCTCAGCAGAAGCCTTGCTCTATGCCTATCTGCTTTTGGAGTTTAGAGAACACTGATCCTTTTTTCCCCCACTTCATCCCAGGACCAGCGTTTTTAAGGCAAATATCTGAGAGTCATAAATAAAGGGTGTTCTTCACCCATCCAAGGTTCACGTTCTTCGTTGACATAAAGCTTGCATGATCTGCAAGATGTCACCTCATATTGTCTTGCATGCAGGCCTTGGCAATCACCTGCCAGTCACTGGCTGGAAGCCTTAATTTCATCACTCTGAGGAATTCCCATTAAATACTGTGCAAGCACACACAGCAGAACTAGACCCCATGGAGCTATTCTTGGAAGACTTATTTGTAAAGTGCTTTTAAAAGGGTCTGGCTAGCTAATGATCCTACGGGCCTGCTGGATCACCAATTCCAGTCCCCTGCTGTCATGGGCAATCATGTCTTGTCATTTCTTTGATTAATAAAGATCTACATTTAAATTAATCATTTGTTGCCCATGAGAAATGGAGGCATTTGACAGACCTAGGAATCTTTGCCCAAGTTGTATTTGCAGGCAATTTATTCCCATCTGTTTTTGTGCCAAGTATATCCTTCATCCTGAATAGCTTGTCTCCCTCCTCTGCACTCACCCCTCAATGTATTTATAGTCAACTGTTGTAACTATCCCCAGCCTTTATTTTGCCAGGCTAGACAAGCTGTGCTGGTTTAGCTTCTTTGCTTTCCTGCTGATCATCGCCGTGTCATGTCTGTATCCATTCATTTTTGGGGTGGTCTTCCTTGACCTTGGGGAGTTAGGCATCAAGGTTAAGCTTCATACCAGGTAAGATGGCAGCCTGGCATAGCAAGACATAGAGGGATTGTAATCACAGAATCATTAAAGTTGGAAAAGACCTCTAAGATTGCCAAGTCCAACCATCAACCCAACTCCTCCATGCCCACTAAACCATGTCCTGAAGTGCCACATCTACACATTTTTGAACACCTCCAGTGATGGTGACTCCACCACTTCCCTGGGCAGCCTGTTCCAATGCTTGACCACTTTCAGTACTGTTTCAATAAAGAAACTTTTCCTAATATCCAGTCTAAACCTCCCCTGGTGCCATTTGAGGCCATTTCCTCTTGTTCTATCGTTAGTTACCTGGTAGAAGAGACCAATACCCACCTCGCCACAACCCCCTTTCAGGTAGTTGTAGCGAGTGGTAAGGTCTCCCCTCAGCCTCCTCTTCTCCAGACTAAACAATCCCAGTTCCCTCAGATGCTCCTCATAAGACTTGTGCTCCAGACCCCTCACCAGCTTCATTGCCCTTCTCTGGACACGCTCCAGCAACTGAATGTCCTTCTTGTAATAAGGGGCCCGAAACTGAGCACAGTATTTGAGCGTGGAGCAGGGAGCTGCCTCCAGGCTGCAGGTTAGCACCCTGTGTGAGGCCAGTGAGGGACTGGCTCTGGGCACTCAGGAACAGTAAAATATGAAGAGGTATTCAGCAAATTTGAGCAATCCTTAGAGGGAGCATACATCAAATTAGCTTCAGATAGGCTAACAGAAAATTAGACAGCAGAAAAACATTGGAGGAATAAGGTTCAAGAGAGAAATGAGCCCAAGTTTTTCACTGGCAGGGGCCAGAAAGCAAAGTTAGTTTTAGCTGGTCAATATGACTTAAGTTGCATCAATTAGGATCAGTCATTGTTAAATCATGTGCAGTTACCTTATATCGATTAAGACAATTTCCTGTTACTGGCGGTAATGTAAGAGGAATAACATAACTCTTTCGTTCCTAGTACACATGTGGAAGTCAGTATTTTCTTGCACCTTTCTCACTGCAGCTGGGCTGCTGTGGAACAGGAGTGATGAATTCCTGGGCCAAGAGGGCAGCAGTATACAGGAATGTAACTTTGCAGCGTAATGTAGTGGTTACATGCCCACATATGAGAAAAGCATCCTCTAGTTCCAGCCCCTTGCTCCTTGGATTGATTCTGCATCTTGAATTAGGCAGTCATCTGTGTAATTTTTTTTTCTTTTTAAGTGATTGAAATAAGGCTTACAAAGACAACACCAATAAATTCTGAAGGATGTGGTCTAATTTTCAGATGATTTTACTCGTATAAACCTCTATTCCAGGACTGTATTTCATTCAGCATTTAACCCAAAAAGTTTCAGAAGGCTGTAACTATTTTTGTCTTTCCCTTTTTTCTATTTTTTTCAATAATTGAATTCAAAAAAACAATGAATAACCTAGGATTTACTGACCTCTAATGGCTAAATTAAAATCTTCCACCATTTGTTTAAATGTGCCACCTAAATGAAAAAAGACATTCAGGATCTGCTGGTTTTTTGAGTCAAGACATTCCAATTTCAAAAACATGTCTCCTCCTTCTGGTGGCAAAGAATCACTTATCGTCTGGACTGAATATTATTTTTTGGACAATGTGAGTAAATTATCAGTCCCTTTCCTTTTCCCTGTAATTAGCATGATAAGGGGCAGACAAGAAGCTGGGATGCCTGGCTTAGTGGTTTTTAATCAGTTTTGCATGCTCTGCTGATGGGACACAAGCAGTTCCCTTCAGCAATTTTAAACTGTTTCCTTATGGACAGATTCGGTTTACTGTATAAGCACATTACCTGGGCAGTTTCACAAGATATTCATAAGGGAAACCTGGACTGGAAGAGGTGAGTTTTGCATCATGAGCAGGATTTATGAAGACTGGCTTATTCTGACCTCTGGTGACCAAAGATGCAAAACTAAATCCCAGACAGCTCAGTGCTGTGCTTTGTCAGCCCCTGCGTCCCACTGACCCCTGGCTGCAGGCAAAGGAGGAGGCTAGTGGGAGACTGGAGGCATTTTAACCTGCTTAGATTAAAATAGATTAAAAATAAGGCTTGATATCATTATAGGATCTATCTAGCTACAAGTATTTTGAGTCCAAGCTGCATTTTCCCCATCAAGGTCAGGCAGAGGACAGGTCAACCCTTGTCTACCATCTCCACCTCTGCTGAAAAATAGCCACCGGTGGGACCGCCATTCATCTGCCGCCTAGTGCCCCTTAGCCCAAAGAATCACAAGTTATAATTTGTGTTTATGATGATGGCTCATAAGGTATTATCCTGTTGCCAAGGAAGCAGGCAGAAAAGATTACAAAATAGATGGATAAATATTATTGAAAATGGGATAAAAAATTATGCACCATAGCTGGATGCTGACTAACGTGTACCATCGTTTTTCAAGAAAAGCATTGCGTTTCCTCTTGAAGGTTTAACAGCATAGTCAGAATGAGCCAATCAGTCATAGATTACCCTCAACTATCAATGTGCTTTTACTGTTTTATGGCAAAGTCCTTCAAAGCATTAACAACATTGTTTCAATTTTTTCGATGTAATACATGGCTGCCTTTTTATATCAGTATATTAGTGAGTTAGAGTGGCAAAAACTGTGATCACATGATAAACTAGTTTAGCATAGGGATTAAAATCCTCTGCTTTTATTAAAATATCAATCATCATACATCCAAGTTATCAGCTATTTTATTTAAGACTGCTTTCTAGAGTCAGCAATATGCTGGTAAACTTGTAGTTCTGCAGATCCTGTGTCATCCTTATGGAAAGAAGGGGAGCAAAAGACCATATGTTTTGAATTCTGCCCATCTCTGAGCATCAGATTTTCACAGATGAGTGATTTCACACAGTTCTGCTTACCCACGTCAGATCCGACAGGTAAGCTAATACCCGTTCATTAGCAAAGACCCTCAAGGCCGTTCATTGAACTATAATTTCCTTGTGAACATATGGTGATGGTCTTACAGAACTTGTGGAAACCTACAGTACGGACTTCTGCAACTGAGTGGGTCATTAGGATTTTTTTTTGCAGTCAACAAAAGGTGTATTTAGGGTGCAGGTTTCTCACCTGTTTGGGGTGTATGCTTTAGGATGCACAGACTAAATGAGCTCCTCCTCTGAGGAGGGCATCTCTGCTCTGTAAATGTCTTCTTTTAGTTTCCAGCATTTGGAAGTGGTGAGAGATCAGCCACACATGCTCGGAGTGCTGAAACTTTGTTATGTCCATGCTAATGTCTGATAATGGCAGCAGTGGCATAGGCCTGTCTCTGTGTCCCCATGCCATGTAGGGACAAGTTGAATGTCCTTTTGATATTGCAATGGCTTCTCAAGCTCCAGCTGGGTCACTGCATTTTTAAACTGCTAAAGCATTGCCTCCCCTGGTGCAAAATGGTGCTACCACAGGGCCTGGCATCATCTCAGCCAGCTCTCAAGGCCTCTGAAGACTGATGGGAGAGAGGTCTTCTTTTCTGGCAAGACAATATAGCTGATTTTCTTGACCTTTCTTACTTGTGGTCAGCAGGGTGGAAGTTTGCCTGTGATTTCTAAAAGTGTTCTTCAAATTGCTGAAGAGAAACAGCTTCTCCTGGGGTTGCCCATTTCAGCGCTTCCTGTTTTCCATATCACCAATTTTCCCTGTGTGATATTGTCAATGACCAGAGCCACAGGAGTAAAGCTTATGGAGCCATCAGTTGCCACCTATGCTGTATTCCTCTCTCCTTTCAGTTACCGTGCTGGGAATGCAGATCTGGACGGAGCAAAATGATAAGCTGGTCAGCAGCAAGATGTGCAGCAGCCTGGGTTTTCAAGCACAGCAAAGCCCACTGCACTTCCTCACTCTGCTCTTTTCTCCTTCTGGTCCCAGTCTTCTGCATGAGGAAAAGCAAAATAATATCAACACCTGGAGACCAGCACCACTACCATAGTACAGAAACAATTATTTTCTGTAGCTCTTTGTACTGTTTTAACATTTCTAAACAATGACCAACTCTAGTTACCTGCAATCATGGCATGCTCACTAAGACTCTGCATGTTGGAGATTGCCTATTGCAGAGTGTCCACAGTTACTGTATTTAAAAGCAGAGTCTGCAGAATTCACCTCGTGCTCCAGTGAGGTACTTGCATTCAGGCACACCTGTACCTGAAGTGATACTGGTCAAAGCCAAACAGTAGATTCATCATATCAGTCAAAAAAAAAAGTTCAGTCGGGGCAGTCCCTTCTTCTGTAGTTCAGCCATGTTTCACTGCCTGCATCACCAAGAAGAAAATGTTTATTTGTGTTGGTTATGTTTGTCAGATTTTTCATGCGTAAGTCCACTTTTGCAAGGTCCTTTTTTACTGTCTATGAAACCACCCAGTGTTGAGCTAATTTCTCGGGAAAAAAGATGTAACCTAAAAAGAACAAAAAACAACTTCTTTGGGGCTTTTTGTATGAAGCTGTAATGCTTATTTACCATATTTCTGCTTTGCACTGTGTCTAAGATGCATCTTCAGTCAAAATACAACAGGTCGTCTTTTACCAGACATGTACCATTAGTCCTTTTGGCTTTTAATTGGTTCACCACCAGATTACATACTCCTTCATTCACATTCAAAGTCCTGAGCCAGGGCTGCAGAGCAGTCTCCAGCTAATCCACCTTTTGATTATATTCCTAAGAGCAGAGCATTAAGGTCTGGAGCAGCAGGATGCCATGTTTGTTTTGCTTCAGTTATTAACTCAGGTCAGTTGGAGACAGGGGCATGTGGCAACACTGCGCTCGGAATTAAGTTATGAAATTCACTGTTCAGTCTGTATCTTGGCACTTAAAAGAAAACTAAAGAAATACTGGTTCCCTGCAGAGTAAGTGCTGATAATTTTATTTTTTTGTTAGTGGATCCACACTCTGAGACCTGGCTGTGAAGGATACTACATAAATGTAAACATCTAGATTACCTTCCCTCAAGCACTGTCTGGTCTTATTTAACATATCTTAAATTATAAAATTTACACTGCTTCCTTCAGGAGGCTGTATCACAGCCTAATAAATCTCTGCACCAGGCAGTTCCTGAGATAGCCAGGCACATTTTCATGTGTGCATTTTGCCCTGTAGCTCCAGCAATTTGTCACTCACCTTGATGTTTATTGCCTACAAATATTATGCACTTCAGAGATGTAGCAAAGTAAAAAAAAAATTATGAAAATGTAATGGGAGGATCACCTGCACATTACAGAAGATGGTGAGAGAAGTGGTTTTCCCTGTCTGACGATAGCAGTGGTGGTTGTGTAAAGCACTTCCACCCACGACAAAATCGTCGGTCTATGAAGTGCAATGCTTTAAAAATAGCTCTTCGTAAAAGAATCCCTGCAGCCCCTTAATCCCTGTTGCTCTTTCCATTACTTTCAGGGTACTTACATCTTTCTTCTACTTAAGTGGTTAGGACTATAAGCAGCTTTTAAGGGCAATCTCAAGAGGGAAGAGCGGAAGGAGTCTATTCCCTGCTGACTGACGCAATTATTACAGATCACAATCTTAGATTCCGTTTACTCTTCTTTAAGCAGCAAAACATTTATAGCATGAAGATTGTCTGTGTAAGGAAGAAAGGGGAATTTACAAACAGAAACACAAAGTAATTTTATTCCAAATATTATTAAATCAGGATCACATAGTTAACAAGAAATGGTGGGGCAAGATTTTCCTTTTATCAAGTCAGGAATGTGCCCTCCGTTATTTAATCAGGGGGTCCTTACTATGCCAAGACCTTGCCAGAATTACAATGTGAGAACAATACTTACTGTTATTGACTATTACTGGTTTATGATTTTAAAATAACTGAGTAAAAAGGAAGAGAAGCAAGCAGTAAAGAACTGCTATTTCATCCAGTTTCTTGTTGGGACCACTCTTTCCTGGATTTAGGTGTAACATCTCCTGTATCAACTGTGAGCCTTATCTCAGTGTGTGTCACAGACAAATAAAGCAGTTTATAGATTAGCAAAGAAATATCACCTAAAACTTTATTGATCTTGCTTGCATTTATATAAACGTTCTACACAGATACAGAAATAAAAGACTATTACTAAGCCATATGAAACAAATGACAGTATTTAATTGGAAAGAAGCAATTCAGTAAGTAGTCTGTAGGCAGGCAAACTATAATTCTTTAAGTAAATACCACTATTTCTTTCTGCCCATCACAATTTGCTTATAATTCTTCTCTGTAGCACCCTCCAAAATGTTTTTAGCATTTTGCTTCAGCAATAATAATTATTTGTACAGTTTGGAAGTGGAACAAGAACATGAAGATGAGTCAGTGCATGTTTTCCCTGTACTGCTCCATAATCAACAGACTCCTTTGGGAGCAGGATTTTGGTGGAGCAGCTTTCTAACAATATCATTGTAATGAGCTTTAATATTTAAATCCTGTTACAAGGGCTCTGAATGAACAATTATGAGTTGAGAGCTTTTCCTCATTATGTTATGAGGCCTTTTCCTCCTTCTACTTCCTCCTTGTCTTCTTCCTGCTACTGTTTATTAGTCTGTGGGAGTGTTGCCTGGCAGGGACAGAAAGCTGAAATGAGCCAGGTGCATTGAATGAGCATAACCGCATTAGCAAGAAACAAGAAGTGTAAGCAAGAAGGTAAATCATTATAATAAGACCATGTGAAGAGGCCTATGAGCTACAGGCTGGGGGAAGCTGTGGGATCACACTGGGAGGAGATCACTACATGCTTGCCCACTCTTCTGACTTATCCCAGTCATCTGCTATTGCTATTGCCCGGAACAGGGCGCTGGACTAGATAGACTTTTGCATATCTAGTTTTCTGCTCCTATGACATGACTGAACAAGGGAGCACCCAAGAGGACAAGCAAGTTTTACTTGGTGTAGTTTAACCCGCTTTCTAAACCCACTTACTACCACAGAGTTAGCTTTCATTTTTAAAACAGCCCAGACACTTTCAGTGTCTGTGTAAAAAAAAATCTTCAGCAGTTGAAAAAATCTCTGTGACTCATTCAAATTTACAAAGACAGCCTCTAACTGTAAGGAATCATCAAGAAAGAAAAAGCAGCATCCTTGGAAATTTCTCCATGTTTTCTCTCTGAACTTGATCAGCAATTGTTCAAATGTCAGGAATTCATCCTCCATTTATGCTTCATAAATTAATAAAATAATTAGTTATTTGTCAATGCCTGCACACTTATCAACATATACTGAGATGTCCTTTTATGTCAGTAGCACTTCCATATCCCTAGCTGTAAAATGAAGAAAGAGATATCAGATTGATTGGTGAATCAGCTGTTACCAGCTGGAGGACATTGTTGTACTTACTTACAGTGCATTTCTTAAATCAATACTTGGATAATATCAAGAGTAAATGGGAACTACGGGAAATAAAATCTCCATCGTATAGAACATGCATCAGTCAGTAAAACATCTACTCCACCAGAAAGCAGTACCGCATGTATGAACATTAAGTGACATATCTGCAGTTTCACGGAGAGGCTCCTGCAGCACATGGCAATATCAGTCATTGGAAAATGATGGTTAAAAAAAGCCCCTGTGAATCACAGTTAGTTACAAGACAGTTACCATTTTTCTAAATTACAAGCAGTCAGCTGGTCTTTAATTACAATAGATTTATATTTCTTAAACTGTCAAGCGTTTTCAGCAATGAGTAACTAATTTTAATAAATTTTAGTGAAATAAGAAACGACTCTGATCTTAAAAGATCAGACTTTGACATTAAGAAGCCTATTACTCCCTCTTGTAGAGATAGCGCCAATAACAGAAATCTAAGGAAGACAAGCCTTAGACAGGAAATTCATAACTGGCTCATGCTTCACAGATTTCTCATTTGGTGGTAGCGTGCAAGATGTCATCTACAGACAGAGGGGTCGACTGCACCCTCAGCAAGTTTGCAGACAACACCAAGATGAGTGGTGCGGCTGACATGCCTGAGGGATGGGATGCCATCCAGAGGGACCTGCACAAGCTTGAGGAATGGGCCCATGTGAACCTCATAATGTTCAAGAAGGCCAAGTGCAGGGTCCTGCACCTGGGTTGGGGCAACCCCCTGTATCAGTACAGGTTGGGGAATGAAGGGATTGAGAGCAGCCCTGTCAAGAAGGACCTGGGGATACTGGTGGATGAAAAGCTGGACATGAGCCAGCAATGTGCGCTCGCAGCCCAGAAGGCCAACTGTATCCTGGGCTGCATCCAAAGCAGCGTGGCCAGCAGGTCAAGGGAGAGGATTCTGCCTCTCTGTTCTGCTCTGGTGAGACCCCACCCAGGGTCCTGCGTCCAGCTCTGGAGCCCTCAGCACAGGAAAGACATGGGCCTGTTGGAGAGGGTCCAGACGAGGCCACAAAAATGATCAGAGGGATGGAATACCTCCCCTATGAGGACAGGCTGAGAGAGCTGGGGTTGTTCAGCCTGGAGAAGAGAAGGCTCCAGGGAGACCTTATTGAAGCCTTTCCACACTTAAAGGGGGCTTATAAGAAAGATGGGGACAGACGTTTTTGCACGACTAGTTGTAATAGGACAAGGGGTAATGGTTTTAAACTAAAAGAGGGTAGATAAAAAAAAAGAACCAAGGCCTACCAGCACCTACCTCCATTTTGTTGCTAGAAAGGGATCATTTACATGGATCCATGAAAGCAGAATATTCAAACCTGCAAAATGGCTAACACTCTGCATAGGTCCCAGATAGGTCTTGGTGGCAAATATTTGCCCAGTCAGAAGTGGGAGTGTGTTCTATTACTTTCAATTTCAAGGTACAACTTTTTACACATTTTAACATTTCAAAGTCAGTGAAGCTACACTGTGGAAAAATATATGCTGCTAAATTTAGTTGTTTACTGTCCTGCCCTAAAACCTGTATTTATATTGGGACAGATGAGGAAAGTCTTCACAGGTACACTTTCAGAAATCTCTCCGTAAGCTGATACGAAGCAAAGGCGCTTTCACCAGCACGGTTCCTGATGTGTGCTGGCACAGAAGAGGGGTGAGAGGAGGTAACACAGGGTGCTGGCAGCCCAGCCCGACCTGGTGTGGGTTGGCTGCCACTGCCGCCACTCAGGCCCAGGGTTGTAGTGGGAAGGTGCCTGCTCAAGCTCCTCCGCCAGGGAGAGAAGGAAGCGCTTCATTTTTCGTGGAGCTGACTCTCCCCCTTCCCAGTCCGCCTCCTTCTCCGCTGACTCTGTGGGGAAGGCAGGCGATGACAGGGCGCAAAACAGGCCTCCTACCCCTCCCAGGCCTGGCGCCTAAAATGTCTCCTACCCACTGCCTGTCACAGGCAGGTCAGGTGGCAGCATCAAGTGGATATTTCTGAACCCCTGGATTACTTTATCCCATAGGATAAATATGTATTTTTAAATTGTTTTACCCCAGAGGATGAAATATGTCTCAAAAGCACAAGTGTTTTTGCAGTGGTAGCAAATGTCCACAGTGTGGTGCCAGTGTAATGGCGATCTGGGCCTCTTTGCGGCAATGGTGACAGCTTCTGAGGAGATCCAGTGCCTGATTTTTTTTTTTTAAACACTGAGGCAAACACAGTCTTCCTCTTCAGTTTGTCCAAATACAGATACAGCTCAAGGTGTTGCTCTTTCAGGGCCACTTGTCTCTGCTCTCCCAGCATTATGTGGTCCTAAACAAGTAGAGCTCAACCACCTTAACAGGGTACCAGCCCTTTAGCAGGGTGAGCACCCATGGAAAGGCTGAGTCCAAGACCCACCAATGATGATGGGCACTTTGGACTCCCCCAGCACAGTTACCATGCCTCGGGAGATGCAGGAGAACAAGAGGAGAGTGGGATGTGAGCTTTCAGACTCTTTCCGGTGG
This sequence comes from Phaethon aethereus, assembly GCF_964289735.1. Taxonomy (NCBI): domain Eukaryota; kingdom Metazoa; phylum Chordata; class Aves; order Phaethontiformes; family Phaethontidae; genus Phaethon; species Phaethon aethereus. Next base: position 38,161,141 of record NC_138575.1, read on the forward strand.
CAAAATACGTTTCTAAAGACTTTTACCGCAAGTTTCATCTTTCTGTGGAAAACCACGATTTTGTCTGAAAACAAAGTTTGTTTGTTTTCATTGATATGGACCCCATGAAGTGGACAGGCATATTATCCAAACCCAGTTGTGGTTTGAAGAGTATCCTACCTGTGACGGACCTTTCATGTAAGGACACTGGCCTCAGGTCTAAAGGGGAAAGCTGGTAGAGAGGTGCCTGGGAGCCCCAGAACCTCTTCATTTTTTGCTAAAAGAAAGTTGTCCTTAATGGTGCAGAAAACCTTCTGTACAGCTAAAATCATGATGATGGAGCCTGGATGGACTGACACAACCTGCTGAAGTGTCCAGCAAGAAATAGGCAGCTGCATTGAGGATTAGAACAAACAACGGGTAAATGACTTACTGGTATTTCTCGTTCAAGATGTCTTCAGATCTGAATGAGCTTTTCTGGAGGCTCCTGAGTTAAACAGATAAAGTGAATTAAACCCTTGATGGTGAGTTTAACAGACATAGAGGAAAGAGTCACAGCTTGTTTCTCCTCAGCTAATGTGATGCTCTGTAGACAGTTTCTTAAGAAATGCTAATGAATGCTATTTGTCTTTAGGAGCCTATGTAACTAGCAAAGGCTGACTTACACCTCTGTCTCCCAGACCTTCACTTTACAGTGTTAATCATTGCCTACAAGAGAGACTGTAACAGTTGTAGGAGGGGTGTCCCTACCCCAGGATTACATAGCTTCGGGTCACCACCAGTATGAACCGTAATGTTCCCCACCTCATACACAGATGTGTATTTGGAAAGTTCATTTGTTATTACTACAGATGTCGGTTACACAATACGCTCCATCTGCTTGGCCTCAAAATACCTAGTGCATGGCATTTCCCTGCTAACTAATATAAGAGTCTGCAAAAGTCTCATAATTAATGAGTGTAACCCAGAATACTGATAACCCCTCAGTACAGTGTGAAGAATGAGTGCTTTGTGACATAAACTGCAACACATTTCTAAACTAAAGAGCTGTTTATAAAAACAAAAATAAAAATTGGAAGTTAATGAGGAATTCATGAAAGCTATAACATAACAAAAACTGTCCACAGTAATACATCATCACTTGAAGATATCTACCGTATGGCTATTTATATTTTTGTTACTGGGGTAGCTGCATGCATTTTCTGTAGGAATAATAAATATCTGAGTATTTAAAGTCTGACAGAAATGAGTCTGTATCATTCACAGCTCAGGTCTGATAATATGTTTTAAGTCAAGGCCCTTGAATATGTGAAGAATATAGGTAGAATATTGCAACATTGTGTAAATTATCAAGACACATGTGGCAAACACCAAAATCTGCATGCTGCCCTAATAAAGGGTGTGGATGGATGTTGGCTGCAGGAAAAGGTGAAGAGGAATAATTTAACCAGAAAGCGGCGTGTGTAATATCAAGGAATTTCAGTGCAGAAAAGGCTTTGCAGAAGTAAGAACTGAAATGTTTGTAGAAGAGCTCTGATAGAAATGAAAATTCTGTGTTTGGAAATAAACAACTGAAAGCAGACAGCCATGAGCTTACAAGACACAGAGGGCTCAAATTAATTCTTCTGGCAATTTAAAGAGGTCTCATCAATCACTGATCTAAATTGTAATTTTTCTTTGTCTGACAAGGCCTTGAATCCTCTCCCAAACTGGTGGTAAAGTGTCTTGCATCTGTAATGGAAGCCAGGGAGGCATCCTTTCTAGAGTGTCTTCTGCTGATTGGAAATGTAAAACCAGTTGTCACAGCCACTGCGTGGCATATTCAGATGCTCACATGAGCTTTGTGGTGTAATCCCAAAGCACAAAGCGATCTCCCCAGGTAACTAGTAGGAGTGATTAGGGAGCAGCTGCAGGACTGCCAGCTGCCATCACTTTACAACTAACGTTTTGACATGGAGTGTGTTCTTGACATCAATGGCTGTTTTCCTTTGCCAGATGTTCAGGACACCTGTGACTTCAAGCACTTCAATTTTCCTTCCTTAAAGAAAGATTCAAGCTCTCATGACAACAGTGAAAATCCAGTCTCACAACAGCTGAACAAAACATGAGGCTTATTTCAAAAAACTGTATTTTCATGTTTGCTCTTAGAAGTTGTGGGAAAGGAAACTTGTGGCTTGAAAGGAAAAGAAGAAAACTTTCAGTTGTGTGCTGGTGTAAGAGTGTTGTTGGAGGAATGTTCATTTCGTTATCATGTTGCCAAATGGATCTTTTTTGCGTTGCATATGGTGGGAGGGATGAAGTGATCTATAAAGTTAAGGTTTAATTTAATTGCAATGAAACAAAACCATAAAACCATGATAATTTACACTCTTTTTTTAATCTAAAAAGCCCTTGACTTCCTGGACAGAGTGGCAATTACAGGCATGAAGTAGATATGAATTATTTTATAACTGTAAATGAGCATGCCCACATTTTCCTGTTTTGACCATATGCCTTTTAATAACTACATTCTGTGTCTTGCTTACAGAATTGTCTGCATCATGATGAAAGCCAGTGACCTTTTGTAAATTATGCAGGACAGATTAATTCTTTACAAGAAACGTCGCTTTGCGATTATGTTTTTAAACAATCAAGCATTTTGATGCTACTTGAAAAATTACGGTAAATTAAGCTGATATGGCTAACATTTCATCTGTTTATTAGCAAAAAGACTTAAACAAGAGGAGGAATACTGGACGAAAGGCTAGTCCTAAACCCATAGTAAGAGGCAAAATCCATGAAATGTGCATGGGTGCTTCAATAGAGGGGAAGACAATTACATGCATTTCTGTAAAGATGTAAATGCTGTAAATGTTCAAATGTTTCTACATTCCTGTTTTTGTTGAGGACTGGGTGGTGAACAATGTGAGGTGTTGTAAAGGTTTTCTTCCCAACTGGAAAGTTTATAATACTCTATTCTATATGTTCTGTTATTTGCAGGCTACTTATACATGGTAAGATAATTACTGCAGTTCTGGCAACACTGGAGTCCTTTGAGCTTTACTATCTTCATATGCTTCGTGTGTGTATGTATACACACCCTACACTCACACAGCACACACACATGCACAAGAACAGGTCAGAGAAGGAAAACCACCACTAAACCTTTTAATTCTGCTGCTGCACAACATCTGGAAGTTCTGCTGGAAACCTTCTGAGAAACTCCCATCCACAGGCACACCTATAGGCAAGGGAATCAGGAAGACATCAGCAGGCATGAGAGCATCCACAACTTGATTTCAGAGGCCACAAACAGGAAACAGACTCATGATAATTCATAAACTGTAGGAAAGGATGCTATGTGCTACATTATAGAAGGTGCTATTATCTTTGTAAAGCATGAAAACTGTAAGCCAGAGTTTCCAAATGCTGTCCTTAATGTGTCAGCACTTCTGCACCCCACAAGAGGAATATATTACATTTGGCCAAAAGAAATGCACCTGAAATTGGAAAATGTTTGCCTTCTGCGAGGAACAAAAAAATCTTAAGCAGACTTGCTTGCTTGACAGGTGGGATGTCTAAATGTCAGGATTTGAGAGAGGATAATTTTTGCCTAGGAAATGAGAAGTTTTCTGAAAACTCTGAGTAAAACCTGTTGATTGAGAGTCTTGGAAAGCAAATTATTTGCAGGTTAAGAAAGCAAAAGTACAGAATTGGCTACTGGTGGTTAATGACTATCCTGTGTGATGTGAGAACATCTCTCAGCTCTCAGGTGTGGCTACTCAACCCTGCTGTGTCCTGATGATTCCTTTGGGAAATGCACATCATCTTTTCTCACTCCCTCCCATTTTCTTTAGAAACTTAGGAAGAAGAAAATCTGGTTGCATAAGAAATTGGGATGATCAGACTTAACAATGATCCTGTCAATTTGTTGTATCAGTGTTTACAGTTTAGTGCTCAGATAGATCTGTACACATCATCTTCGTGTATCCCAACCCATTGTAATTCTCTGCACATTAAACATTTTCCTGGAGTTCTGGATCTGAAAAAGTTGCTTGGAGAGAGAGGTTTGAATTCATCCAGACATGATACAGCCATAGTCTGTTTACAGATTCCAGTACTGTTTCTGTTTGAGTACAAGATGGAGAAGCTTGAAATGCTGCAGAAATGTCCTACTTGTAGACTGTATTGTTGATCCACAGGTATGTAAGCGCAGCTCAGGCAGCTGATGAACTTCAGTTAAAAAACTCTTGCACAGTCAAAAATGACAAATATGAAAGAAATTGCTGTAAATAGTGTTAAGCTTTTCTCTGCATACCACCATCTTTGTTTTATGTTCCAAATTAAAGATTGTAAAGTGTTAAAGTACAATCTTTACCGTTACATGAAGCAAAAAGAACAAAAGTGTCCATCATATTTATTTGTTTTGCTATGAGCCTAAAACACAACAAAATCAGAAGCAGAAAAAATCTTGGGAATTTAAGGTATCTGTTTGCTTTTGTTAAGACATTTAGGGATATGCTTCTAGGTAAAACTCTCACAGTGTACAACTTTAAATGATATTGGCTATTCTGTGTTGGCCATCTCTTAATGGAAGAAACAGGTGGAGAATTCAATATTTGTTAGGAAGCTGAAAAACATGAAAGTGATTTTTTTTTCATCTTTGCAATGCTCCTTTGGTTAGTGCTATCTGCCTTGTATTAAAAACTTAAACCTAGTGAAGAAACTGTTACTATGATTTTACACAACCATATATTTTTAAAATAAAACCAAGGAATACAATATTGTATACTTAGAAATTTACTTCCTTCCACCTTTGGGACTGTCTGAGCAAAAGCATGCTCCTAATGGTGCCTCTTTTCTCACATTATTGGTATTTTGAATGGAAACCTATTTTCCCACTTCACAGCATGGGAAAACAAGGCAGAAGGAGGCATGTAACTATACAACCACAGAAAAGCAGTCTGGGAACCTGGATTAGCACAGTTTATACTGAAAAGGACCTAGATCATTTAAAATCTACAATCAGCATTTTGAAGAGAAAATATAAGAATATACTTTTCAGGGAACAAAAAATTATGACTCTACCAGATGCATAAAGCTTGAAGACAATTGTTTTGTTTCCCAATGAAAAAGAAAGAGTGTTAGGACCTTCTGCCAGGAAGAAAGTGCATTCCCACAGCTGTGGGAGCAGGGTAAATCCACAAAGTGTTGAATTGCTAAAATATTTTCAAATTCTTTGTGAGGTAAGTTAGGCCAAAGTACAAGCTTTATTAATATGAGTACTGAAAGGAACCTTGAGCAACTCTTTCAAGACTCGTTTTCCCCAGGTTGTGAGGTTTCTGTATGCAACTTTACTGATGGTAACAGCCTGCGTGTCTTGAAAGCCTGGCAAAGACTATTATATATACTCTGGCATTACAAAAATTTTAATAGTCTGTTTCACCATTGCTAAGGCTGCACACAGACTGTTGTGCAGGTCATGAGACGCTTGTCTGGACCATGTTACTGCCTTCGTTCTCCCCATGCAATGTGCAGGAAAGCAGACCTTTCTTCTCCACAGCTATTTGGAAGAACTCACAAGCAAGATCTCAGCAGGCCCAATACATCCTAGAGTTTGTGCCAGCAGGTCTAAAAACAGACAGATGCATGCTCTCAGGAGGAATGGCCTCCACAAATTCAAAAGGAATATCCTGAAAATGGCCACCTGTTGGGAAATAAACTACTCAGTCTTTAGACTATTGCATAGGTCTTATAGACACGTCTATACTAATAATTTCATTTGCCAGGCACTGAGGACATGAAAAGACTCAGCTCCTACAACTGCAGAAAAACAGGGGTTGGGAGGGACTCCTGGAGGGCATCTTGCTCAATGTTGGGCTATCTTCAAAGCTGCAGCAATGCTGGTGATCTGCCTGTACCAGCAAAGGTGGCAGCTGCCTGCGGCTGGGCATGGTGCCTGCCAAAGTGTGCCCAAAGTCTGTGTGAGGCCATGTTAGCTGCAACAGGGCACCGTCAGACACAGGAACCTTCCCACAGTTTTCCAGCATAGTTCACCATATTCCACTGCACGGCAACGCTCCCAGGCAAGCTTGAACTTGTACCCTAGAAGGAGTAATCTTGCAAAGTTACGTATTTGGCTTCCTTCAACTGTTTTCTCAGGGTTTTGTTTATACAAGAGAGTCACAGAAGCATTCAATCATTGCCCCCAAAACTTTGGAAAATCAATAGATGTAGGAACTGCACTTTTCCCTAATTCTCACAGGGCCCAGCAATAGTAATAGAAGCAATTGTATTTTAAAACCAAAAGGAGTATCTTGTACTATGAAACAACTCAAACCATGATCTATATGCAGTGATGCAGTGGTTGGCAACCTCTGCATAAAGAATTTCTTTGTAAATCCCAGCTTTGTGGAAGGTTTAGCTATTGCCCATACTGATGGAGAATTGATTTTAAGCAACAGAATAAATTGTGCTGTTAAAGCTTATTTGATAGATTCTACTTTTGAAAGGAATTATATTGAGAAAGCCTTTGCTAAATCCATTCAGCACAAGGAAAGGGACATTATAGAATCATCGAATCATTTAGGTTGGAAAAGGACTTTAAGATCATCAAGTCCAACCGCTAACCCAGCACTGCCAAGTCCACCACTAAACTATGTTCCTAAGCACCACATCAACAGGTCTTTTAAATACTTTCAGGGACGGTGCCTCCACCACTTCCCTGGGCAGCCTGTTCCAATGCTTGACAAACCTTTTGGTGAAGAAATTTTTCCTAATATCCAATCTAAACCTCCCCTGGCGCAACTTAAGTCCATTTCCTCTTGTCCTATTGCTTGTTACTTGTTACCTCACCACAACCCCCTGTCAGGTAGTTGTAAGGAGCAGTAAGGTCTCCCCTCAGCCTCGCCTTCTCCAGACTGAACAACCCCAGTTCCCTCAGCCGCTCCTCATAAGACTTGTGCTCTAGACCCTTCACCAGCTTCATTGCCCTTCTTTGGACACGCTCCAGCACCTCAATGTCTTTCTTGTAGTGAGGGGCCCAAAATATCCTGTGTATCCTATTGGGATTAAAAGGCCAGTACACGAAACTCTAAATATATGGTTCTGCTTTAAAACACTTGGAATAGGGTGTAGTTTGCAAACCTGATAAAATAGATACATACAGGTAGCATCTTGTCTTCTATGCAGGTGCTACTGTGATGTATCATGCATCCTCAGTGTAGGACTGAAATGCACCATAGCAGATGATTTTTCATTAAGCACAGGGCTTTTTTTCTCCACGTTGGGCTGCAGTACATATTTAGAAAAAAAGCAACTGACAACTGTAAAATGAGGGGATATAGTCGCAGACCCTTTTTAAAGACTTTGAAAGAAAACACAAGCAGCTAAATTGAAGAGGAAAATGACCTCTTAAAGTGCCCTAGCCAGTCCTCCCTGCAACTAAAGCAAGCTGTGCTGTGTTCTGCTTCACATGATTTACCAGCAGCCATTTCAGAAATACCCTCAATACCTTAAAAGGAAATATCCTTCAGTCTAATTGCAAACTGGGGTCCTGAAGAAGTGGCATAACTCATAAAAAGCCTGAGTAGAACATGAATGCTTTTAAAAGAGAGGAACAGCTGGTAAAAGAGTCTGAGGAGAATTACTGGACCAGTTAGCTATTACTTTGATCGCTGGGTTTTGGCTAAGTAGTAATTGAATTCAGATTTGGAAAAAAAAAAAAAAACAAACACAACAAAAAACGTACTGGTGCTGAATCATCAAATGGAGCATAAAAAGCCCTTCTCCAGAGGAGGAAAATGTTAGACCCACAGAGATTTTCCTGTTTAATGCTGAGGCGTATGATGCTCTGCAAGAGTCAAATAAAAGAAGATCGACAGCTACATTTTATTCTTCATGCCTCAAAGGTATCTGACAAAGGGTGATGAGGGAAAATTAACTCTCTTTCTTTCCAAAGAAACAGACTTTGAAACTGTCATAACGTCAGCTTTCCAAGGACTATAGCTTTGCTTTGCTATTTGGAAATCCCAAGTGTTAACAAACAGTAAGATGGGTCAGCATAGACATCTTTCTTCTCAGGATGGCAGCAGGAATCTCCCTGTACAAAGGATTGGTTATTAATACTCCTAACAATGCGGGAATTCATCTGATGAGCTCTCTGGAGTCAGCTTTCATCTTCTAGAAATTATGACCCTCTTGCTCAAATTTGCTACTTGGGGTCAGTTTCATGAAACAGATAGAAAAATGAATAGTGACCTACTCAGTAAATTCACCATTTTGTACTTTTATAGTTGTAAGTATACCTGTAAATAGGAATTTCTCTGTCCTATGAAAATATCTCCTCAGGTGACATGCAACCAACTGAAAATGAAGGCTAGCAGAAAATTTCCCAGCTTATCCATCCATCCATCCATCCATCCATCCATCCATCCATCCATCCATCCATCCATCTATCTATCCATCTATCTATCTATCTTTCTAATCTTGTAACAAAGATACAGTGACATGCAATTAAGATCCAGATAGTCTATGCCATTCTCATCACATAAAAAAGCCTGAGAGGTTTGTTTCATGCTAATAGAGAAGGGAATTTTTCATATACCAACATTTATCGAGGCCAGACTGTGCCAGCTTAATTCAAACCAAATCTAAATGAGGTTTGATGTCTCCTCTTTTATGAAAAACCCCATGTTGATTAAAGTATGTCCTTTTTATTAGCAGGAAAACATTCTGTCTTTCTCCTCTTGAACTTCTATGTATAGGAAATCCAATGTCTCATGACCTTCTTCTTTGTCAACAACATTATATACTTATAGCCAGAGTCTTCGAAAAGTACCTACAGAGGACTCATCCAGTAGTGGAAAGATTTGAGAAAGGAGACAGTAAATCTGGATTTCACTGACCTGTCACTAGCTGCTATCAGTGTATGTTCCTTACTACAGACTGAAAATTTTCACCATGCAAGTGACTTTTTATCTGCACTGGCCTCTGCAGCTCATAGTTCAAAACGTGCAGCAGTGTCTTCAGATGCTCTGACTCACCTTCTCCTCTAATGGACTACATTTTGGGTGAACCATCTCTGTAAACTGAGCATCTGAATCTGCAGACTGGCTTGTTCATAGATACCTACGAGTCTCTATAATTTACTTCTGTCATCTCCAAACACAGGCAGGGCAGAAGCTGTGATCCATAACATGTCCCTAAGCAGCACATTTGCAGACATGATATTTTCTTTGCAAGATATCCTAGGAAGTGAACAAAACACCCAGGATTTTGGTAGGATAGTGTGGAAATCTGTTCCCCCCCGCTCCCCCTTCAGGTTATACACTTCTCAGAAACATACAACATGAGCTTGTGACTTTCTGGAGTGGTGCTGATACCTGAGCAATCATTAAGCCATTTTCTGGGCAAAGTCTGTTTGCAACCAAATTAAATGTTTCACCCCATCACTGCTAGGGAAGACCTAGAGTTCTGCAACCAGTCCTCTGTACTGGGAGGTCCTGATCTGTGCTTTAAGGCAGGCTGCAACACCCTTCCTGGGTGGGAAACCAGGGCTTGGGGTGGACTTGCAGTGGACTACAACCCTGGTAACAGCTGGTTCACTGAACTGTACAGTGTGGTCCTGGGACGAAGACCGGGGTCTCAAACGTAGCCTTTCCTTCATGGAGTTGGAGTCATGGCAGGATCTGAGGATCAAAGAACTGGGTTAAACCCTTAGGTTACTATACAGATGATCATGAGTGTGCGATGATTCACAACCTTCCATGGAGTATTCTTTCTACATTTACCTGATCTTTGCCAAAACAGAATTATAAATCTGACAAAATCTTTTTTTCCATAGCCTTTTCTATGAATTAAACAAAAACTTGCTTAGGATTTTGCTTCACACTCAACAGTACAGCATAGTAGTGCACCTAAAGCATCAATAAAGTTCCCTATATGAGAAAATCAGCTCATCTAGCTCAACAGACTCAATCTGATATCAAATAATACATCAATGTTATAACAACATGATCGTATTATGACAAATTGATGGATTAGCAATATTGTTCAGGGGAATATCTGTGGTCCTGAAAATCACTGTATTTAGTGAGGGGAGTGTAAACAGTTCTGAGAGAGTGCACCTCACATGCCAGCACCTCTGAGCCTTCCTAGAAACTGTGGGGTGCCTACAGCCTTGATAGCCAAATGGCTGGTGGAGCGCCAAGAATGACTTGATGGGGATTATCTGACATATCTCATCTTCAAAGCGCTCCACTGAATACCAGTTTGTAGTCCTTGGGGAGGTGGCAGAATGTGAGGAGGAATTTCAGGTCCCAGATCAAAATAGGATTTACAAGTCCTTGTAGCTAGGGAGGACTTCAGGGCAGGAGACTTTGGTTGCTGTAGTGATTGATAAAATAATTATTCCACTGGCTTTCATACAGTAGGACTAAATCATAGCTTTTATTTATGTGAAAAATACCACTCATGCGCTTGTCCTTGCTCCTTTCTAACGTTCCCACTGACTAGAATAGATATAAATGAAAGGCCTTAGATAAGTTGCAACTCTCCTGGATTCTCAAACAGCAAATTTAGCTGTTTCATTCTCCTTCACAGGAAAAAAAAAAAAGGTGCATGGACTTTCATTGAAACAGCTGATGATTTGCAGAGATGTCATCAAGAAGGCATAAAAGTAAAGAAAACCAACCCAGATGCCAAGCGTTGGCTGTGTGCTTCTCCTTTGGATTCGAACATTGATTTCATAGATTGTCCATTTATTTGTTTTTTTGGTTTTTTTCCCAAGGGAATAGTAGTCAGTTTGTTTATAGAACAAGATTAGCTGTCTGCTGAGAACTGTACTCATAAGTCAGATACGAATTGTCCCTAGGGTGAAGAGTAGAGGGAGAGAGTTTACAAAGAGCTCATGGTGAGAGTTTACAAAGTTCATGTTTGTGCTGTAGTCTTCTTCCAGACTATTATCAGTCATGACCCAAGAAATTAGGGAGAGTCAGTTAATTTAATATTTACACTAAAAAGCAAATGCCACTGAAAAACAATAATAAATACAGCAGTGAGATAAAAAAAGCAGGGGTCTTAGGTTTGCTTAGATCTCCAGCTTCAAAAGCAGATTAATTCCTCTTGAAGTCTCACACTGATTTGCACGGGCTTACTCCCTCAAAGCTCTTTACTTATGTGAGGACCTTGAAAAGAGTATAATTTCATAACCCAAAGGCTGCTTCTGTTAACCAGGGACCACATAAGCTTCACTTGTGAGCCAGCAAGCCACACAACCTGCTGTTGCAAAGCACTGGCATGTGGGATTTTTCCCCCCTTTCACACCTGTACATACCTCCAGCCCTCAACCATTTGACACAACCACAATTGGTGTGTCAATAGTGACAGAGCAGGTCATTCTCAGAAGATTTTCACTGCTTCCCAGTGACTTGCTCCATGACATCTGTATCGCGAGTCATGTGTTGGTGAATGCCATCTGTGTCTTGCACAGAAGACCCAGTTTTACTGAGGAAAACCTGAAGAAGACATAACCATTTCTCTCCCACTAGCCCCTGCCTCAAATGTTTTGCTACTGCACCAGGATCCAGCATTATAGGAGGCAGTAGCAGGCAGAAGCTACTGAAGAACTGAAGTCTCATACTAGCACTAGGGCTGGCAGGAGGATCCCCAGAGCTTGAGGTCCTCCAGGGGCAGGAGGTCAATCCCTGCCCACGCAGTAGCAGGCTGTAGCCTATGTTGCACGGCACTGCCCACCAAGTAGTCCTCAGCTCAGTGCTGTACAGCACCAAGAAATTGCACTGATTTCTGTAACATGCCCTTAAAACACATGTAACAGACTCTATTCATTCCCAAGCATGGTGTAAAAACGTTCGCTGTCGTGTCGACCCTGTGCCCTGGGTAGTACTGCACTCACTGGCTGCAGGCTCACTTCACCTCAATGCTTGATTCATCTGGCATAGGGGAAATCAGTGCCCTTCCAAGGCTGCATCTTTCTACTGCTGCCTGTCCCTTTGCCTGCACTGCTGCCATAAGAAATGTCCCTCCTTCCCATCCTTCTGCTTTCCGTTTCCATCGCACTAGCCGCAGAAGACATGACCATTGCGCTTTTCTTTCCTCCTGCGCTACCTATCTTACAGTAAAGGACCGATCTCTGAATCAAGCGCTTAGCTGTTAAATATTTAAATCTTTTTAAGTCTAAAGGTTTTACACTAAGTATAGCAATTTTCCCACATACACAAATGTCTACGTCTGAGCCTTCCCAGGGTGTCTAAAACTTGTCAGATATTGCAATACAGATGGGTCTCTAGTTCTATTGCCACTAGACACTAAAAACAACACAGGGAGTATCTATTTATCCTTGTTAACAAAAACAGCGTGAGAGCACAGATGTCACTAAAATTAAATGTTTTACAGTGTTTTCTGTACCAGCAGTTAAGTGACTTGCAGCCCATTTACCACTTGCATCCCTCCCAGGCAGATATCTGTAAGCCATAAATTTCCACCCCCCTCTCATGAATGACTGATTTCAACTAAGAGATATTAATTCTTAATAGCAAAACTCCCTAAAAGTTCACACACATTCCTTTCCCAGTTTTGACAAGTGCCATAAGAGCACTTGCCTCATTCTTTATTTTGCCTTACCTTGGTCAAGCCATGAAGTGGACAGAGTGTTCTTTTAAAAAAATGGGAAATCATTTGGGGTCATCTAAAAATTTCTACTGACTTTCAATTCTTGAGCACTTGTTTATCATTTGCTGTTTATATCTTCTTTTTGTGTATGCATTTTTTATTTCTAGCTATAAATATCCTTACAGCAGGGAGGAGAGGGGAGTTCCCCAGTGGATTATGATTTGCTTTCATGGCATCTGTAATTTGTCAAACAGTGCTGGTTCAACTGGGACTACGGGATTGGTATTTCTAAAGGAAACTCACCTTTAAAAAATGTAAGGAAAGAAAATCTACCCTTAGATTTATGCATACAAAAAACTTATTAAATTCAGTAATTTCTACCCCAGTTTTTACATCTTAAACTGAAGAGAAAAACAGAGTAGAAGAGACTGCTGACTTTATTGATATTGCAAAGCTATAGTGGAACTGGGAGTCATAATTTGGCCCAGAGGTAGAAGGACTGAGAGGTTTTATGAAAACAGTATTCAAAATAGTTTTTTCTCTCTAATTCATCCCCACTGCAAAGGGAATTGGTTATAAAGGAGACACAGCCAGAGGAAAGCAGCCTCTATGCCTTCCATTGACAGATCCTTTTACTCCATGAGGTTATGGGAGTCACGCTCGTCATCATCGGAACTGAAAAACTCACTCTTAACACTTTGGTGGTGATGTTTATTGCAGTGCGTGCTAAGAATGAAAAATCAAATACTACATAGTCTGAAAGGTACATAGGCCTCTTCTACAGCCTTTGAAGAAAGAAACATGTTATTTGAAGCTCTCTTGCTCTGAAATGTGCAGGATTCCAGCAAACTTAACAGAAGAATCTTTTAATGTACTCATGAGAGGGAATTTTCAAAGCAACCAAGAAAATTTAAAAAGTAGGCATCTCCAAATACACTGTCCCAGGATTTCCCAGGAGCCCAAACATTAAATGCTATCAATTTGAAAAGAGAGGCACTAAGTATTTTTATTATTATTGTTGTTGGTTTTGTTGTTGTTGTTGTTATTGTACTGCAAAGAAATATTACAATAGCAAAAAAATTCCTTTAAAAGACTTGTAATATGCGTTAGGAAACACATGATTTCTCTGATTTGGTCCATGCACAAGGGTTATTGAGGCAGAGGAGGCTGAAGGACTGCATTCACAACAAAGTTACTGCAGCTTTGGCAAGCTAACACTATTTCTTATCACTTTCTCAGAGATCAGCAGCATCCCCAGAGCAACCCAGTACTGGGAGAAGACAAGAATGGCCTGTCAAGAGTCCAATACTCCCTGACCAGGTTCTTTTAGATATCCCACGTGTGGAGGGTGCAATGCTTAATATCAAATTTACTTATTAAAGATAGTTGGTGTTACATGGGATTTCTGATTTAGCAGAGTGATACAAAATCCTGGGAACTACAGGCCTGTCAGCCTGACCTCTGTACCGGGGAAGATTATGGAGCGGGTGGTCTTGAGGGTGCTCACAGGGCACCTGCAGGACAACCAAGGGATCAGGCCCAGCCAGCATGGGTTCATGAAAGGCAGGTCCTACCTGACCAACCTGATCTCCTTCTATGACCAGGTGACCCGCCTAGTGGTTGAGGGAAAGACTGTGGACGTTGTCTACCTGGACTTTAGTAAAGCCTTTGACAGCATCTCCCACAGCATTCTCCTGGAGAAACTGGCGGCTCGTGGCTTAGACGGGTTTACTCTTCGCTGGGTGAGGAACTGGCTGGATGGCCGAGCCCAGAGAGTTGTGGTGAACGGCATTAAATCCGGCTGGCGGCCGGTCACAAGCGGTGTTCCCCAGGGCTCTGTTCTGGGGCCGGTCTTGTTCAATATCTTTATTGATGATCTGGATGAGGGGATCGAGTGCTCCCTCCGTAAGTTTGCAGACGACACCAAGTTGGGTGGGAGTGTTGATCTGCTGGAGGGTAGGAGGGCTCTGCAGAGGGATCTGGACAGGCTGGATCGATGGGCAGAGGTCAACTGTATGAGGTTTAATAAGGCCAAGTGCCGGGTCCTGCACTTTGGACACAACAACCCCATGCAACACTACAGGCTTGGGGAGGAGTGGCTAGAGAGCAGCCCGGCAGAAAGGGACCTGGGCGTGCTGGTTGACAGCCGGCTGAACATGAGCCGGCAGTGTGCCCAGGTGGCCAAGAAGGCCAACAGCATCCTGGCCTGTATCAGGAATAGTGTGGCCAGCAGGAGTAGGGAAGTGATTGTGCCCCTGTACTCGGCACTGTTGAGGCTGCACCTTGAATACTGTGTTCAGTTTTGGGCCCCTCACTACAAGAAGGATGTTGAGGTGCTGGAGCGTGTCCAGAGAAGGGCAACGAAGCTGGTGAGGGGTCTGGAGCACAAGTCTTATGAGGAGTGGCTGAGGGAACTGGGGTTGTTTAGTCTGGAGAAGAGGAGGCTGAGAGGAGACCTTATCGCTCTCTACAACTACCTGAAAGGGGGTTGTGGCGACGAGAGTGTTGGTCTCTTCTCCCAAGTAACTAGCGATAGGCCAAGAGGAAATGGCCTCAAGTTGTGCCAGGGGAGGTTTAGATTGGATATTAGGAAAAATTTCTTCACTGAGAGAGTGGTCAGGCATTGGAACAGGCTGCCCAGGGAGGTGGTGGAGTCGCCATCTCTGGAAGTGTTCAAAAAACATGTGGATGTGCCACTTTAGGACATGGTTTAGGGGACATGGTGGCGCTGGATTAATGGTTGGACTTGATGATCTTGAAGGTCCTTTCCAACCTAGTGATTCTGTGATTCTGTGATTCTGTGAAAATATATTGAAATCATAATACCGATGTAAGTTACACTTAGCAAAATATATATAGCAATTGCAATAAAGAATTTAATCACAATACTAATGAGATTCCCATTATCGATCTCTACAATATGCTAACTGTCATGATGCTGGGCATCCCCAGTCACCAGGAAGGAATACATGGGTTGAAGCCATCTCAAGTCCGTTGTTGGCTTTGAAATATTTTTCCTAGTTGTCTAGCTTTTATACCTATGTTGGGCTGAGCCACATATTCAGTCCCCCAGTGCTGTTCTGGCTGACTCAGGGAGACATTCACACTCTTTCAATGAACTCAGGGAGAAACATTTATGCTACCAGTTCACCCACTCAACAGTTGATAGCTGTTTACCTAAAACAAAGGCCACCCTCCTTTGCAAAAATGTCAAATTTGCATCAGCTGTGGTCAGTCACATCCTATGTTTTTCCCTGAGCTTCATGGGTACATCACCCTTGAGGGTCTCCTCTAAGCTTTCTTCCATTGTAGGGGTTTATTGGTCAGTCACATGGTCCAAAATCTTCCTGCCCCATCTCTTCCTTGTCCCCAGATTCTTCCCTTTTCAGTAACTTTAATTCTACAATTGATGTAATTTAAAAGACATCTTGCTAACATATCCAGGATGATTATGAGTTAAGGGAAGCCTAACATTTGGAGCTAAGGGACAAAAAGCATTTTAGATTTCAGCAAAATTAGAACATATATAGCCAAAATAAGGATTTGGGCTGTGTCTGAGAACTGGTTAAGCAACAGAGCTCAACGGGTTGCGGTCAGCGGCGCAGAGTCCAGTTGGAGGCCTGTAGCTAGTGGTGTTCCCCAGGGATCAGTACTAGGTCCGGTTTTGTTCAACATCTTCATCAATGACCTAGATGAAGGGTTGGAATGTACCCTCAGCAAGTTTGCTGATGATACAAAACTGGGGGGAACGGCTGATACACCAGGAGGCTGTGCTGCCATTCAACGGGATCTGGACAGACTGGAAAGTGGGGTGGAGGGGAACCTCACGAAATTTAACAAGGACAAGTGTAGAGTTCTACACCTGGGGAGGAACAACCCCATGCACCAGTACAGGTTTAGGGATTGACCTGCTGGAAAGCAGCTCCATGGAGAAGGACCTTGGAGTCCTGGTAGACAATAAGTTATCCATGGGACAGCAATGTGCCCTGGTGGCCAAGAGGGCCAATGGTATCCTGGGGTGCATTAAGAAGAGTGTGACCAGCAGGTCGAGAGAGGTTATCCTCCCCCTCTACTCTGCACTGGTGAGGCCTCCTCTGGAGTATTGTGTCCACTTCTGAGCTCCCCAGTTCAAGAGAGACAGGGAACTTTTGGAGAGAGTCCAACGGAGGGCTACAAACATGATTAAGGGACTGGAACATCTCTCGTATGAGGAAAGGCTGAGAAACCTGGGACTGTTTAGTCTGGAGAAGAGAAGGTTGAGAGGGGACCTTATAAATGTCTATAAATATCTGCAGGTGGCTGTCAGGAGGATGGAGCCAGTCTCTTTTCAGCAGTGCCCAGTGGTAGGACGAGGGGCAATGGGCATAAACTGCTGCACAGGAAGTTCCACCTCAACATGAGGAAAAACTTCCTTACTGTGAGGGTGATGGAGCACTGGAACAGGCTGCCCAGAGAGGTTGTGGCGTCTCCTTCTCTGGAGACCTTCAAAACCCGACTGGAGGCGTTCCTGTGCAACCTGCCCTAGGTGATCCTGCCTTGGCAGGGGGGTTGGACCAGATGATCTTCCAACACCTACCATTCTGTGATTCTGTGATTCTGTCTCAGCTGGTTTGAATTAAATTTGACACAAAAGAATTGCAGGTTACTAGAAAGGCTGATGACAATGCATCTTTGTCATTTCTCAAGTCTAAGATGTTTTTGTTCCTGGTTTTTGTGTAAGATTGGGTATGGTGCATTTGTTCCTGTTTTCACATTAGTATGCTTTCATTACCCTTAAATTCAATGAGCCAGCACAAAATTCAGATACTGTTCAAAAATCTTTTAAACTTTATTTCAAATATTTCAAATCACAGGTACCAAACTCAGTGGGATATAGTGCCCAGACCCTCGAGGTGACACCTGTCGACTCGCTACACCTTCACATGTGATGTAGGCCCAGAAAGAGATCCTTCAGAAAGCAGAATTACTGCATCATTGAGTGCTTTGCTGTGCTTTTTCCTCCTGCATTTCAGCAAGGACAATTTGTAGCAAATTACTATAACACTAATTCACTCTGAGATCTTATGGGAAGGAAAGGTGATTTTAATTTACTACATCTCCAGGTGGGTTTTTACCCATTCACATGTTCACACACATGTGCTCAGAAGCACCAAGGCATGTACGTCCAGGGCGAGCAATGAGGAACTGATGTTGGTTTACCCTTGTGCCCTTTAGAAGCGGATCTTTTGCCTCAGTATGTCAACTAAGCCCTCTTAAGTCTTGCTTTCCTTATCTGGTTATTTTATGGCTCCAGTCCCGTTCTTCATCTTCTTGTCACCTTATCTTAAGGTCAATTTGTTCCTCCTCTTCCTTTGAATGAAATCACACACAGAGAACTACTAATCTTACCTCTCCTTCCAAACTGTGTTCTACTGCTTCATCTGCAGCTTTCATACAAACATTTCAATCCATAATTAACTCATAACGATCTTCATATTTCTGTTACAAATCTCTACGAATTCATTTGATTGCAGTATTGCACTAATGCTGCTGTGTCCCATCCAGGACTGCAGCCGGCTGCCGGTTGCAGCGTGTCACCCCATTGCCTTGTGCCAATGTGACCTGGTGGACCCTGGCTGATGAAGGGACTGAGCAATACAGCTCAGCATGGCCATGAATTTCACTCCGAAAGAGACATTCTCAGCGAACGTTCAGACATTCATCAGTAGGAAGCGAGGGGCATTTCCATGATCCTCAAATAGCTCATATTATCTCTTTCTTCAGTCCCCAATTTTTTTAATATAGAAAACCGTGTGAACCTGATTTGCTGGTTTTGGAACATCCTTCAAGAAGAGGCCTATATACAGGATATAGACCTGACATACAGGATTTAGGTAGGGAAACAACTCCCATTAAATGTGAGGTAAACAAAAGGCCATATAAAACCGCACCAGGATTCGGATAGCTGAGAAAAGCACTGAAATTTGGTGATTAATTCAGAGCTATAGCCGAGCAAAGGCTCGTAAAAATGCAGCATGTTGGAACCATTAAGTGAAATGCTACATTTGGCCCTGTACTCTTATTCAGTTCTTAAGCCAAGGCTGGCTAAAAGAGTAACTACAATAAAAAGTAACATGCGAAGAACATTATTTAAAAAATTCTTTAAAACTTTTTTAAAAGATAGCACTGAGTCAATCAGATTGGAAATGGAGAAGTCCCTATCGGGAAGGCTGTGTTTCATACCACTGCCACAGCTTTATCACACATGTCAGGGGTCAGCGGGTAAACATGAATTTTCGTGCTGCCGTTGCTGTAGGTACACAAGAGACTGGAAAGCCCTTTGGCCTGCTAGTTATATATTTACCTACTGCATCACTTCAAATGACACCCATTTGAGAACAGCTCTGAGAACAAATGAAAACAAAATTAAATCCCTTTAATTCTTTTTCAGGTTGTCAAAAATGAAGTTTTACTTAACCCTGAGAGCACACACCCCAGAAAAAAGATAATTTTGCCCTCAAAGCACCAGTATCTCATAAAAAATAAAGTTACAAACCTCTGGGGAAAAACATCAAGAATACCCTTCGGTGCTTACTTGTAGCTTTGTGGACATTCTCTCTCCCAGCAATAGGTTAGCTCTCTGGAGAGGAGATCACCTAACAGTTAAAGCACTGTACTGGGAATTGGATGCTTTGGTTTGCTTTCCAGCACACCCACGAACTCCCTGCACATCTCTGGCAAGGACTTACTTTCCCTCCCAGTGCTGCAGCACTCTTTTACATGCCCCAGCTACTCACGTTCAGCAGCCCTTAGCGGGGAGGGGGCAGCCCTGAGAAATGCCTCTGGGCCGAGCACTGACTTGGTGTTACCTCCTCCCAGGTATGAACTTCACCATGCCTCAGGGCTTAGGGCTGGAAAGAGATACCTGGTCTGTTTTTTGGGGTTTTTTTACTGGCATAGAGGAAGCCAGAAAAGCAGATCATCTGCTTGCAAAACCTCTGGTCTTTCCTAGTAGTCTCAGCAACCTCCTTACTTATACCCTGACCTGCAAATGCTGGAGGCACCAAGTAGAAACAGAGCTGAGCAGCAGCACTTTCATGGTGAACATCTGTGTGAGACAACCTTCCCCACACTCCTTGTCTCATCGCCCCAAGCTATAGCATGGCCATGCGTGCTGCTGTGAGGGTGAGCACCCCTCTACCCTTCCCCATGAGTCCAAGCAGGACAGGTGACAATGCTGTGGGAAAGCACGGATGTCCCAATGTGTGGGACAGGGCAGAGGTGGGCTGAGGAAGCCCTGCTTCAGCCCTGACCCCTTGCTGGGTTCTGCCCCAGTGTGACTGTGGAGCAGACAAAAGTCCTTGGTGGGAGAGCAGTGTTCATGGGGACACCTTCAGCTGTGGCTGTGGGCCATGTGGCTGTGCTCCAGTCCCTGGGAAATGCCACCATGGCTACCTAAACCTGCTGGGGAAGGGGGCTGCTGTGAGCCTGGCAGGGAGAAGGCAAGTTCCAGCGGGAGAGGTGCAGAATGCAGCCTGGGGTGGTCAGCCCGGCCGAAAGGACCTGTGCATACAGAGGATGCCTGGGCCAATACGAGCCAACAGCGTACTCTGACTGGGAACAAGCAACAATTGGGAACTGGGCCACGTTAGGAAGAGTGGTCTGCAGATCAAGCTCTGCTTGCTGCAGGTAGGGCCACAGCTGGAGAGGTGCCCCATTTGGGCCCCCTGATGAAGAGGGATGCGGAGGAACTGGAGAGGGTCCGGTGGCAGGCCACCAAGGTACTCAGTGGTGTGAGGAGAGGCTGTGATAGTGGGCTTGCTGTTTCTGGCAGAGAGGAGCCACAGGGTGCTCCAGTAGCAGCCTGCCACCCTTGAAAGGGCTGCTGCAGTGAGGGTGAAACCCAGCTGGTCCCAGGATGGCCACACTCCCAGCAGAGGAGCAACGGCCATCCCAGTGCAGGGACAGCCTGCCCAGAGGTGTGGCAGGCGCCCATCCCGGGAGCCTAAGGAGCTGCTATGTAAAGCCATGGCTTTCGTGGCTCCCCGAGGCACACACGCTGCCTGAAACCAGAACAGCACGGGCTGAGAAGCCGGGAGCACCAGGGCTGGCCCCTCGGGCAGAGCCTGCTGCGGGGAGGAGTTGTGTGCTGGCCTTCTCTCGTCCTCAGAGTCATGCAGAAGCATCAGAGCTGGTGGTGTTTCTGCTTCACGTGTTTCTTCTCCCACGATTAAAGCAACAGAATCGCAGCCATTTCCTTTTGTGACAAAGAGTGTGTGTGATTTCTTGTCCCTTGGCTGCTGTTGCCTCACTGCCCGTAACGCCGAGACAGGCGGTGGAGGCAGAGAAGGCTGCCTACGAGGGGCGGCAGAGCTGGGGCTGTCTCGCGAGCGAGCTTCCTCCTTTGGGCAAAAGCTGTCACTGGAAAGCGCCAAAATGAAGAGATTAATCCTTTCTGGTGACAAACATAGTTACACAAAAGTTCAAAGGTGAATTAATTGAAGGCGTGCTTGCATGGCTTGATTCTTATAACTGGTATCTCCACTATGCACCGGATTCTGCAATTTACAGGACAGATAAGCACAAAGATCATTGTCTTATGCTTGGAAAATATTTCCGTAATATGATGGGAGTATTCTGCCATGCTTAGTACATGATTGCAAGACAGAAAAGAACTTCAAGTTAAGAAGATTAATAAAAAGAAAAAGAATGAACAATTTCAAATGCTCTTCATTTCAGATTAATTCAGTTCTGAAAAATGGGTACACTCTTTCTGTCATGTAATACCTATAAATCACACAGTCTGAAGAAAACACATTTTAAAATATTTATGTTTTGTAACACGTTAATCCAAACGTTTGGGATATGTTACCACAGTGTTTCTGCTATTTAGCAATACATTGGTTTGCTCTGGCTTTTTCACTGAAATCAAAGAAAGCATCTGAGCTTGAGGATTTGTACCAGATAAAACACCAGCTATTTTATCTTGCAGTTTTATTAGAGGAACATTTCCAAACCTGCTGGAAACTATACTCCCAGATCAAGTTGGAGAGATCTAAATAAAGGAAAAAGCAACCAGGCCACTCAGATGTGGTTAGTCATAAACCACTAACGTTAAAGGGGCATATTAATAAGTAAATGGTTTATATTCTTGTCTTAACAAATAAAATAACCTAAGATACAACAATGTTATGATAAAACTCCATCATCGGAAAATGATGCTTTAAAATGTCACATTGACAGCGTCATTATTGGAGTTGGTAAAAAAAGCTTAAAGTCAAAATATGTGTAGCTATATTGACTCATTTTTAGTCAGCTCTTAATGTGAGAAATTGGTGGTGGTATCATAGTGCCGGGAAAAGCACAGAGCTCGACAAGAGTGAGATGTGTTAGTGCTATTTTTTGAACCAGAAAAATTGTTATTGTCCCTAAAATACCAGACATCAAGAGACAGGCCTACTGCAGCTGCATTTCCCAGCTTCTGCTAACACGCTCACTGAAAGGAGTCTCAGCTACCACATGTGCTAAAAAAAAAAACAAACCAGAAACTCCTATTAGTTCTCATCTCATCTCCAAGGTATTTTTCTCCTTTGTTCACCTATTCCTCCAACGACTTCTCATTGCTGAGGAAGTTCAGCCCCCTTTTTTTGGCACTGTTCCCATCCCAGCTAGCATGTGGAAAGGGATTTTAAACTTTTATCTCCCAGACAAGACCCAGATTCCCTCCAGGCCCACACAGAGGCAAGGGCGGATGGGTACCTACATCGGCGATCTGAAAGGCCTCGCTTGAAGTTACTGCAGCATACTCCCAGGGTTGGGGGTCAGCCTGCCGGGTTACCCAGAGCCTGCCAGCCTGGAGCAGGAGGAGCGCGGGAAAGCACAGATCCTATGCCCCACTGTCAGCCCAGCAGGTAACCTCTGCCTGTACCCTCCTCCTGGGTCCATGGAGAAGGATGCCAAATATTCTGCAAGTGACCCAGTGAGCCTCTGTGCTCCCTCGTATCTTTGCCTTCAGGAAGATTTAAAAATTGTAATGGAAAGATACACTCAGAAACTCCATTATGTTGGTACATGCAGAATTAATACTGTCAAAGCAGAGTGTCTTCCCAGCAGGAGCTGGAGCGTGCTGAGGGGGCTCCTGGGGCAGCTTGTTCATGCTGCCCATTTTCTCTTTACTGGGGAAATGCACCCAGGCGACGAGAGACACCCCTGGCCTCTCCACACAGATGACAGGATACACGGACTTGGAGGCAGACAGAGTTTGTTTCTTTATTGTACATGAACCTGACATCTGTGGAAAAAGGACAAGTTTGTTCACAGAATCACACAATCATTAAGGTTGGAAAAGACCTTCAAGATCATCAAGTACAACCGTTAACCTAACACCACCATTCCCACTAAACCATGTCCTGAAGTACCACGTCCACATCTTTTTTGAACACTTCCAGAGATGGTGACTTCACCACCTCCATGGGCAGCCTGTTCCAATGCTTGACCACTCTCTCTGTAAAGAAATTTTACCTAATATCTAGTCTAAACCTCCCCTGGTGCAACTTGAGGCCATTTCCTCTTGGCCTATCACTAGTTACTTGGGAGAAGAGACCAACACCCACCTCACCACAACCTCCCTTCAGGTATTTGTAGGGAGCAATAAGATCTCCCCTCAGCCTCCTCTTCTCCAGACTGAACAACCCCAGTTCCCTCAGCCGCTCCCCATAAGACTTGTGCTCCAGACCCCTCACCAGCTTCGTTGCCCTTCTCTGGACAGGATCCAGCACCTCAGCGTCCTTCTTGTAGTGAGGGGCCCAAAACTGAACACAGTATTCGAGGTGCGGCCTCAACAGTGCCGAGTACAGGGGCACAATCACTTCCCTACTCCTGCTGGCCACACTATTCCTGATACAGGCCAGGATGCTGTTGGCCTTCTTGGCCACCTGGGCACACTGCCGGCTCATGTTCAGCCGGCTGTCAACCAGCACCCCCAGGTCCATTTCTGCCAGGCAGCTCTCCAGCCACTCCTCCCCAAGCCTATAGCGTTGCATGGGGTTGTTGTGGCCAAAGTGCAGGACTCAGAACTTGGCCTTATTAAACCTCATACAGTTGACCTCTGCCCATCGATCCAGCCTGTCCAGATCCCTCTGCAGAGCCCTCCTACCCTCCAGCACATCAGCACTCCCACCCAACTTGGTGTCATCTGCAAACTTACTGAGGGAGCACTCGATCACCTCATCCAGATCATCAATAAAGATATTAAAAAAGACCAGTCCCAGAACCGAGCCCTGGGGATCACCACTTGTGACCGGCCGCCAGCCGGATTTAATTCCATTCCCCACAACTCTCTGGGCTCGGCCATCCAGCCAGTTCCTCACCCAGCGAAGAATACATCTGATTAAGCCACAAGCCGCCAGTTTCTCCAGGAGAATGCTGTGGGAGACGCTGTCAAAGGCTTTACTAAAGTCCAGGTAGACAACGTCCACTGCCTTTCCCTCATCCACTAGGCAGGTCACCTGGTCATAGAAGGAGATCAGGTTGGTCAAGCAGGACTTGCCCTTCATTAACCCTTGCTGGCTGGGCCTGATCCCTTGGTTGTCCTGCACATGCTCTGTGAGCATCCTCAAGATGAACCGCAAAGAGGTCAAATCTGTTTTTACCATTAAACCATCACATTGCTTTCACTTTTCATTTAAACACTTGTGAAGGAAGGTTGTTGACAAAAATCATTCTTTCCTTTTTTCTTACAGTGCTTCTGCTCATGTTGAAAACAGTCATTGATGGAATCAGGTGCAAATAATTTTACACTGATTATATTCTCAAAGTTTTTATAATTGTGCAGTTTCTTAGGAAAGCCCGACTACACATTGCTGTACATGGCAGAGATACCTAACGTGCCACTCTCACTTTCTTTATTATTGCTTTTTTCTCCACACAATATTGCTAAGAATTTTACGCATTATTCTTGTGTTTTTTATCCAGTTCTAATTCTTTGTGTAATACGATATATCCTTCTATGTTGTACATTGATCCTTAAGATTGTATTTCTGAACATCTCAAGAGTTCATGCCTAATTAAGGGTTTTCTCATAAATCCACCTTTAAGCACAAGGAAGATAAAACCGGAAAAGGTTCAGCATGCACAGATGGGCCACATGGAGAGATTAGATGTAGAGATCATTCCTTCTTTGTAAGGCCGGAGATGTCATCTGGGTGTGAGGAGGTAAATTGATCTCTAGGCTCATTTTGGTTTTGGTCTTTCTTGTGACATGACTAATAAAGGCACCTGGCTGGCAGAACCTTTGCAATATGAGCCACCCTTTGCTAGCTATAGGGATAGCATCATCAGCTCCATTCAAACTAGTAAGATGCTATTAGATGGTAATATTTTGTAGTTGCCCTGAAATAAGTAAAATCCTGAACTAGTAATCTGAAATGAGATTATATGTAGAAACACAAACATATCTTTTCCTTTTGTTTATTATTTACTGCATATAGTTCTTTCTTTCCCTGACTGCCCTCACAGAGTGTGGAGTACTGGGGATAATGGGACAGCATAAGGACTGAAATCCACAAGAATGCCCAAGTGTTTTACTGAACTCAATCCTTAGCTCTAGTGTCTTGTGCAATACTTGGAAGCCCTCCTTTACTCCCATGGAAACACTGAAATGTCTCACATTTAGAAAAAATTATGGTGACTATTTAATATTGTTTGCTCCTTCTCTGGAAGAGAAGTATTTAGATTGTGTGGCAAATTAGTGTGACGATTTGATTTCCTTGGTTTTCTGATAGCAGCCAACGATAGAGTGAATCAGTATCAGTGGTTTCCACTGAGGTGACAAACACCTGCAGTATTCAGAGGATGCATTTGTCTGTGGCTAGCCCAGTCTGCAGATGTCCACTGTGGAACTTTGTCTGCTTTACAGTGAACCAGGAGAGAGCATTTGCTATCCAATTTTTTGTTCTTTTTGCCACTATTTTGTACAGTTAGTATACTTAGAAAAACATCTGAGCAGCGCCTAAGCAAGTTTTTCATTTTAATAAGAATGCTACAACATTAAATGCCTCCTAATCCTTTGGGTTCTTCATCCACTGCTACTCACTTAGAATCATAGAACCATAGAATAGTTTGGGTTGGAAGGGACCTTTAAATATCATCTAGTAATTAGTAATTTTTTAAGTACTACTTAATTACTTAATTACATCCAGGGCAAGGGGGCTGGTGGATGAGAAGTGCTGGTTTGGCTCCAGGAGGAGTCATAGAATCACAGAATCCTTTGGGGGAAGGGACCTTTAAAGGCCATCTAGTCCAACCCCCTGCAATGGGCAGGGACATCTTCAACTAGATCAGGTTGCTCAGAGCCTGGAATGTTTCCAGGGGTGGGGCATCTACCACCTCTCTGGGCAACCTCTGCCAGTGTTTCACCACCCTCATTGTAAAAAATTTCTTTCTTACATCTAGTCTGAATCTACCCTCTTTCAGTTTAAAACCATTACCTCTTGTCCTCTCGCTAGAGGCCCTGCTAAAATGTCTGTCTCCATCTTTCTTATAAGTCTCCTTTTAACCAGGCCCCTGGATATTCCCTTTAATGCCAAAAAGGGGTTACCAGCAGGTCTGGTTGGGACATCACTGCAGTCTCGGCTGACTGTCATGATGAGGGTGGGAGATGTTGGTCACTGATGAAGATTTTGATCTGATTTGATGGCTTCAAAGGAGGTTGCTTCTATCTCTTTTGTTTATCTATGTTTTTATCCATGAGAATTTTTTCTGACTTCCACAAAATCTTCAACCAAAAGCTTTCTAAAATACTAAGATGACTGTTGCCTTTTAGCCTGAAGATTTAGACATCTGTTATGACATTTAACCTGACTTTATCACCTCTTTCCAAAAAGGGGATTGGTATTTAGGCTTCTTACTTTCTCCTCCCTGAAAGCTCTGTGGCTGCCCCCATTTCCCACAGGACATGTCTGTATTGTGAGGGCCAAGATCCTTCAAGTCACATGTTGAATGCGTAACTTGAAGAGATCATTGTCCTTTTTTAGACATAGCCTTGTAGCTAACCGTCTCAGCAGGAATACTTACTTAGATCTGTAAGGAGCTTCATGTAGTCACAGATCCAGGAGACAAGAGCCTCCTTTTCTAAATATGTAAAACATATCTTACAATTGCAAAATGGAAAGCATCTTGATATTTCCAAATCATCTTTGGGCTAAGACATGTTTTATTCGCTCTCTGAGTCACCAGTTCATCTCTCTCCCAGTATTAGCTGTGTTTTTTTTATTTGATAGGATCAACATTCCTCCCTCCAAAAAGAGTTTAAAATTAATTTGTTTTAATGACAACCCTGTCTGCTGCTGTTCCTGTCGTCCCTGTCCCCATTCTTGCTGCAGCCATCATTACCAGGGACAGGAAAGACTATGGCAGGAGCAATCACAGTAGTAGTGGTGGAAGAGGCTGGGGCAGCCATTGTGCCAGTCTCTGGTTACCTATTCCTTACCTTCCAGAATGAGCTTCATGCCCTGGAGAGACAAGTGGTTTGTAATGCTTTGTCATGTTTTGCTTCAAAGGTGTAAAAGCTGATGGGCCACCTACAGCCTGCATTGCCAGGCACTTTGCTTGACAAGGAATATTGAAGTCGTATGTAGCACTTCCCACACATGTGTCCTATAAGAACTTACGGAGGAAGATAAACATCATTACCCTGAACTACAGATGGATAACACAGGCACCAGTAAACTAACTTGACCAATACTGGATATGTGGTCACTGTCACTTGGAGGAACAATCCAGATCTCCCAGTGCCCTGCTGGATCCTGAGCCTTTGTATGAGGGAACAGAAACCAGTGAACATGGGGCAGCAGCGGCTACCTACCTGTGCCTGCCAGCCGGGCTAGAGAGGAATGAGGCAGGTGAACACAAAGAGTGACAGCAATGGCAGGATGGCTTCTGCAGTAAACTTTCACCCATATGATGTCATTGCCCAGGATATTCATGCCCTGCAGGAGTAATCTTTCCTAGCCTGGTTCTAAGGCTCAGTGACTGAGGTTTTTTGTCTGAATTAGACTGAAAACTCCTTGGTTCAAGGGCCACCCCCTGGAATGATTCATGTCAAATCAGAATCACAGAATCACAGAATCACTAGGTTGGAAAGGACCTTCAAGATCATCAAGTCCAATCATTAATCCAGCACCACCATGTCCCCTAAACCATGTCCTGAAGTGCCACATCCACACATTTTTTGAACACTTCCAGAGATGGCGACTCCACCACCTCCCTGGACAGCCCATTCCAATGCCTGACCACTCTCTCGGTGAAGAAATTTTTCCTAATATCCAATCTAAACCTCCCCTGGCGCAACTTGAGGCCATTTCCTCTTGTCCTATCACTAGTTACTTGGGAGAAGAGGCCAACACCCTCGTCGCCACAACCCCCTTTCAGGTAGTTGTAGAGAGCGATAAGGTCTCCTCTCAGCCTCCTCTTCTCCAGACTAAACAACCCCAGTTCCCTCAGCTGCTCCTCATAAGACTTGTGCTCCAGACCCCTCACCAGCTTCGTTGCCCTTCTCTGGACACGCTCCAGCACCTCAACATCCTTCTTGTAGTGAGGGGCCCAAAACTGAACACAGTATTCGAGGTGCGGCCTCACCAGTGCCAAGTACAGGGGCACAATCACTTCCCTACTCCTGCTGGCCACACTATTCCTGATACAGGCCAGGATGCTGTTGGCCTTCTTGGCCACCTGGGCACACTGCCGGCTCATGTTCAGCCGGCTGTCAACCAGCACGCCCAGTTCCCTTTCCGCCAGGCTGCTCTTTAGCCACTCCTCCCCAAGCCTGTAGCGTTGCATGGGGTTGTTGTGGCCAAAGTGCAGGACCCGGCACTTGGCCTTATTAAACCTCATACAGTTGACCTCTGCCCATCGATCCAGCCTGTCCAGATCCCTCTGCAGAGCCCTCCTGCCCTCCAGCACATCAGCACTCCTGCACAACTTGGTGTCATCTGCAAACTTACTGAGGGAGCACTCGATTCCCTCATCCAGGTCATCAATAAAGATATTGAACAAGACTAGTCCCAGAACCGAGCCCTGGGGAACACCGCTTGTGACCGGCCGCCAGCCGGATTTAACACCGTTCACCACAACTCTCTGGGCTCGGCCATCCAGCCGGTTCCTCACCCAGCGAAATGGGACACAGAAGAAACATATCCTAACAAGTCATTCATAAGTCAAAATGGGATCCAAATCATGGGGGTTCTTTTTCTTCAGTTCTGGTAAAGCTGTATTTTTTGACCAGTGGCAGAAATAAAGCTCATAAATCTGCTTAAGGAGGTCTCACAGGCCTACCACATTTGAGGAGGAAAAATAAAATGTTATAGTCCTAAATATATAAAATACTGCCATGGGAGGAGGACTGTGATTTCAGTAACACTTGGTCCTACTGCAAAGTAGGAGCGCAATCAATTTAATAATAGACAGTCATGAAATAGTAGTCCTTATACAGTCAGAGAGCATTAAATCTTAATTCCTGCTTATGTGATTGTTAATAGTGTTAGCACCTTACAGAAACCCGTAATGAACCACAGTGGTTCAAAACTGTTCTTGGGAATGACTTAATTCAGCATGAAATGGAAGGGAAGGCACTCTTGTATTTACTTCAACAGTAAAAGGAAAAAACTTAAGGCAATGAAGAGGCAGGAAATTTGTAGATGTCCTTCCACTGACCCTGACATTTTTTTCTGAAAACCATCCTTTGCGTGCAGAGCACTGAGAAAGTGCAACATCCCTAATCCTCCCATCCCACCACCCAGAAAAAAGGTACTGGAAATAGGCAATGTGTTGGAAATGTGCAAAATATTGGAAATGTGCAAAATACTGTAAATGTGCAAAAGATTCTTCTCTGATTAGAAGAAAGTCCACCTGTATGCAACAACATCTTGGCCTACCTGGAACTATAGAGACTTGCCGGTCTCCTCACTACAGCTGGCAAGAAAGCTTTTGTGCTCCCGTTGCTGCCTCACAGCCTTGCTTTTCAGAAATGGAGTAACCCAATGGACTGTGTCAGGAATTCAGCTAAAAATGTCCTTATGAAGACCTAAGGCTAATTTGCATGTAAAGTGTTACTCCCAGCAAGCTGATTCTAAGACATGGCAAATTACTGAGCAGTTGTACCAAAACAGCGATACAGTATTAATCCATTAACACAGTACTGATCCAGGACTAGTCCTGGGAGAGGCAGACCCATGCTGGCTGGCTCTAACGAAGCTCAGCAGGGACTAGTCAAGACTGTTGTTTGCTTGCTTTTTACATACCTGCACAAACCATTCTGCATGACTTGCATTACCTTTGACAGTTCCTTGCCTTTTTCAAGGCTAGCTGGACCTACTCTTGAGTGAGGGGCTGTTCCCTGAACCAGTCGGGACTGCTCCCTGTGGAGCAGCTGTGATTTGTTGCCGGACCTTGAAACCTGTTCTTTTATATCTCCTGTAATTCCTTTACCCAAGTAGCAAGTACTACATTTTCCAGTAAAGCCCATTCCTACAGAAAAACACAGAAAACAATCTTGTAATAGTAACGAAACCTCCAAACTAGTGTTTAAGCACACTAACTCCTCTCTGCCTCCCCAGTCTTCCATGTACAAAAGGGACTTCCTCCCATCCCCTACAGAAGGGACTGTACAACTGAAACTCATGCAGACACTTTAGAAGAGGACATTGTATTTAATCAGTCCTTTCGGGGGAGGGGGGACAACTCGGTCTAGGACAGCTCTATAAGAGCTTTCCCTACACAGCAAGTAACTCTGTATTTCAGCAAATTGCTCTGCTCTAAGATCTGGGTTCACTTCCCAAAGCTGGGTCACTGGTACATGCCCTGGGATGACATCCAGCTCTGCAGCTCCTTTCCTTCTTCTGCCCTAGTTTCCATATGCATGAACTGGAAAGGTCCTTCAATCTGAACAATTTGGAACTGGCCATAAGATCTGCTGCAGACAAAACCTTTGTCTTTGCAGGGTTGGGCACACATGAACTTGTGTCTTCCTGTAAACTTTGGTCTTGATGTGGTAATACAGAAAAAAACCCCCTCTTTTCTTCTGAGTCAACAATATGTTTACCTACAAATTTCAAAAGAAACGAATGAAAAAAAGCTTTTTGGCAACTTATGTTTCTTATTTAAAAGAACAAAATCCTTTGCACCTTCTGGATCATCTCATGTGCTCCACTTCTGCCATCTAATTGTCTTCACAATGCTGCAGTTCCAGTAACACCAGCACAAAAAACAGAATGCAGGCTCATCCTTTCAATCATGTTTTAGATTAGAAGCTAAATATTTTGTTCCCCAAAATTAAAACAAAAGTATCAAAATAACCCCTCTAGAACATGAATAAGTGCTATGTTACATGTTTTAACAACACTAGCAGCACATAGTGGAAAGCTGACTGCACGTTCCTTCTTTGCACATGTCCTTCATGCACTATGTGCAATAGAAAAACGTTTTAGTTTTGTTCACTCCTTAAAGTTTTTCATGGAAGCAGCTCATTAAAATTAATGAAGAAATTCTACATTTTGTAAAATATATGGAGTATCACCAAATATATTTCTGGCCCTACAAAATCTAGTCAAGCGAAAGAAACAAAATGCTTCTCATCAAACAAACATACAGGTTTATTAGAGTATGTTTGCATGTTTTAAACGTGCAATGGTTTCACAATTTCTTGTTTCCTTCTGTTTTCATCAGTGTGCCCTCATGATAACCCAAAGCAGCTGTTAAAAAAAATGCATCTCTGCAGATGAAAAATTAAAAAATATGGGCTGTATCTTCCAATGTTACAATTATGTGAAAAAAACAAAACTAGGTATTCATAAAAAATGCCTGGAATCCAAATACTGCTGAATAGTGTTGTCAATTTAATTACAGAAACTGTAGAACACTCACAGCATATGTTTATGCTGACAAGCCCCAAGTGTAAACCTAGATCTTGTAACATATTTGGAAGAAACTGAAAATTATAATTTTGAGTCTGTTTACTTTTTTTTTTAATATATTGGTCATTACCCAACTTAGTTTTATTATCAACATTATTCTACATTTGTTTGCTCGTCGTCTTCTCTGTTTGAACATAAAGTGGAACAGAAAAATAATTCAATTCCGCAAACATGAAAATCCTGTTAGTACAGCTAATTGCTTTTTAATATATATTTTATGTACAAAGAAAGTAGTAACACAAATAGAAAACTAGGCAAAGGATAGTGTACTTAACTTGAAACATTTGCAATTTCAGCAACTGTGAATTACCTACTTGCGAAATATATGCAGTACATATAATGTGCACAAATACACACACACAAGGCTGCTGCATGCATTTTTTGGGGACCAAAATATAATTTCAGATTCCCCCAGAACTGGTGAGAGCTGTAGTCACATCTGTGTACTAAAGGTGGTCAAAAAGATAGTCTATGAAATATAAGCCATTCCACCATGCTGCCCTTTGGGTTCTAGTGTTCCGAAGAACAACAAAAAAACACTAGAACAGATTTCTCCCCTGAAGAAGCAGTAAATGATAACAAGAAATGTAGAGAGAAGAGCTAAGATTTTCTTTAGTCACAACAAAATCTACATTTTTCTTCTTTTTGAGCTTTAATCTTCCCTATTATTTGCCCAGAATAGTCAGGGATATGCGTGGGAGCTTCTGGAGTGGACAACAGGTTGAATATGATCTTATCCCACATCTAGCTCTATTAATTTCTGCTCCCATTATTGTGACAGGCATGGGGCTGGCACCATCCTCAGCGAAAGCCACAGTTGTGGCCCCATTTTTTTCTCTCCTCAAGCAATTAGAAAAGCAACCTCGTTTGTCTGGTTTTGATGGGAAGGAGCGAAACCCGCCGCTGAGGTTCCTCCTTGCAAACATATGCATGCACGTTACGCAGCCGTGCACGTGTCCCACCGCTCCAGCGAGCCAGCTGGGGCTGCATCAGAGGTCCTGCGCGGTGCCAGGTCAATGCCTGGATTTCAGGGCCCAGAGAGCTCAGGAAAATGGAGCAGACAGGTAGCTGTACTTCTCAAAGAGATTCTCGGGACTTTAAAA
Source organism: Phaethon aethereus (assembly GCF_964289735.1). NCBI lineage: Eukaryota > Metazoa > Chordata > Aves > Phaethontiformes > Phaethontidae > Phaethon > Phaethon aethereus. The sequence continues at coordinate 38,193,779 of NC_138575.1, forward strand.
CCACAGCAAAACTTATTCAAGGAGCTTTAAAACCCAAGCTCCGTGTAAAAGACAGACTCCATGGGAAGACACAACAGGATTATTTACAGGCTGTCAGAACTACATTTGACTTGGCATGCACCGTAGCGAAAACAAGCACACTTGAATGTTTTATAATTAGTAAATGTGTTGTGATGACTTTTTATTTCAGTTTACTGACAATTTCAAAGGCTATATTGCCATGATCTGCCAAAAAAACCCCGCACAAACTAACAACATTGACAATTTTCATACGTTCCCAGAAGACTTGTATGTTTGATTCCTCAGATTTGTGTCTTGGAATATACTGATTCTTCAGCTCTTACCAAACAGCCACATTCTCCCAAATTTATGGGGCTATTTGTTTGACAGCCAAATGTGGCTTGATCCTAGCTGTCTTAGGGAAGAAAAGATGCAATTTTTACCTATAAAGCAAGTGGTGATGAGTTTTCTTGGTGTATCTGTTTGTAACAGTGCTGAGCTACTCATAGCTTACCTTACTTGCTTATCAACATATTTTTTTAAAAGTAGGTACAACAACACAACAATATATGCTGTAGAACTTCCATCAACATGAAGGGAAGAGGAAATATCACCCTAAAAATGAAACAACACAATAAACATACAGACATCGACAGCACTGAAGGATTTGCCTTCACAAGGGCTGTTAAGTTTCATAACAGAGAATTGCTAGACCTTTACGAGATAAAGCAGTATGATCAATTAAATTCTCAGTCTCAGAGCCTGTCTAACAATGTTCCTTATGTGGACAGCCAGGACTTTCTCCCAACTCTTTTCTTTTTGTGTTTAAGAGTAAATTGTGACTTTGCTCATATCATCTTCTTTCCCTGTGACTTCATCAGACAATCGTGAGAAGTTTTAGGCATTAACACTAGAGAGCGGAGTTCCCCCAACACATGCCAACTCCGCTATTTTTTACTGCTTTGAACAACAAGCAAACAATGCACTTGAGAAACAAACTAACAAAAAGTTAAAATAATAAATTCTGTTTAGAAAAATAATTGCTTCATTGTTGTCACACCTTCCTGATCAGTTGCCCAAGTCCTAAATACCTTTCAGAAAATGATTTACACGCTGCATTACTGAGCAATGCGGGACATTTTGTCTTATGGCCATCTTAGTCATTCCGTGTTACCATGACCGGTGCCTTTGACCAGTGTAACGTGCTATGCCGTAACCTTCCCAAGCACCGTTACGGGGCTGCAAGCCCTGCCTGCCCCGGGGCCTGTCTCAGGTTGGAATGGGGATGAAGCTGGTGGATTTGGAGTGGGGCGACTCTCTCCAAGTGTTCAGGCTGTGGGTTGGGCTTCTGTTGTTGGTAAAAGAAGTCTGTCGCCTGCTATTGCTGTTTGAATCTTCTTTACTCAGCTTTATTTTTTGGCAGCAAGGGAAGCTCTGTATGCAGTCTTGCAGGAGGTGCCCGCTGAAGAACATGTAGATCCACGGGTTGCAGCAACTGTTCAGACTGGCCAACAGAGCCGTGACGGTAGTCGCAGTGTTTTCAGAATCTGGGGAGAGGGGAAGAAAGCTGTTTAATCATCAAAAGAACATTTGCACCATTCAACCAATTGCTTCATTAACTGTTGGATTTATTTTCCTGAATAATTCTAGTTCTAAAAGTTGAGCAGCAGCATTTGAAATGAATAATGAGGACATAATCAGGGAAGTTCTTATTTATGTAAGGTTGCCATTGAAGTCAATAGGGATTTTTCTAAGTAGGCTTCAATGGTGCAATCCATCCAAAATAATGCTGTTTCCACTGATGTTTATCCATGTGTTGATAAGCTCATGCTTTAAATACCGAACAGTTTTTATTCAGGCTTTTGTTTTAAAAATTGGTTACCCTGGGAGGCAATGGCAAAATTCCCACTGAATTCCCACTGATTTCCCACTGCTTTCAATAATACTGCATTTTGCTATATACATTTGCATGATGAAAAGTGTTGAATGCTCAAGTAACTATTGGCTTGTGAATCAAATCTGGATTTCAGAGGTTGAATAAATTTTACTTAAGGGAAAAATGGAAGTTAGCACTATGCCATAAACCAGTTATGGTCTTCTACCTTCAATAACTCGCTAAATTATCAAGTACTCTAAATATATATTTAGTCCAACCAATTATTAGTGACCTTTCTTTGTAAATACTGAATCTCCAAAGAAGTGTAATTGCTGTGTTACGCCGCTCTGTAGATTTAAAGAATCTCTTCAAACAAACCTACCAAACACCCATCTGTTCAACCAGTTTCACATTTCTTTTGAAATAAAAAAAATCACCATAAAAATCTATTTGTCTACTGCAAGCCTTTATTTCTCTGTAGAGACCTGCATTTTAGGCTTGACTTTAGTCCCACATTAGGAGCAATCAATGCTCTCACTACAGTAAGTGATAATTTGGGGGGTATTAAAAGAAATAAGAAATTATGCTTTCCAACATTTTGATTTGCTGCTTTCTCATTATAAGGAAACAGGGTATATGTTTCTCTGTTGCCTGCCATTCCCTACATAATAACTTTTAAACTCACCACTTGTTTTCAGCCAGACTTAACAGTGGGACAGGTATCTCCAAAAATACTCAGTTGCCACTGGTTCATGAGCACTGGCGGCTGGCTAAAGGGGCTGCTCGGAGGTGCCTGCCCTACTGAGAGGAAGGGTTCAGGGTGTGCTCAACCACACTATTAGACAGCAGGGAACGCACACGCGAGGGAGTTAGAGGAAAGAAAGCTTAGTAAGGTCCCTGCTCCTATAGTTACCCGTGACATAGATGTGCGTACGCTCAACAGTAACACAACGCGCTTCTAAGGTTTTATTAAGCGGCAGCTTCAAGTGGAAGAAAATGTTGCTGGTTCGAACTGTGGCAGCAAATATTTCCGTCCCCACCCGCCAGTTTTGCCCTGCGTGAGGACGCGGCGGCGGCCGCTCCTTCCCCGCGGCCCAGCCGCCGCCCGCAGCCGCTCCGCGCCCGGGACGGGTCTCGCCGAGCGCCGCTGGCTCCGCGCCGCGGCTCCGCGGCCGCCCCGGTCCCGTTCTCGCCTTCCGCGCTCCTACTCCCCCATGCCCGCTCGGGGCAGCGCGGCGCCCACGGAGAGCCGGCTGCGCCCACGGAGGACCCCAGGGCGCGCCAGAGCGGCCGGGGGTAAAGCGGGGGCATGGCCTCCACCCGGTGCCCTCCCCCCGGTGTCCTCTCCCCGCTGCCCGCCCGTCACCTACCGACCCAGGGGAAGCGCTGGTCCCAGACGGACCACATCTGGATGGTGAAGAAGGGCGCCCAGCAGACGACGTACGCCGAGACGATGACGAAGGTCATCTTGACGGTGCGGATCTTGGCGCGGGAGATGATCTTGACGCTGCTGACACAGGGGGCGAGCAGCAGCCCCCGCCGCGGGCCGCCGCTGCCCGCCCGCCGCCCGCCGCCCGCCGCCGCCTCCCCCGGGCGCGTCTTGCCCCTGACGTTGCGCCAGATGTGGTAGCAGATGAAGCCGTAGCAGGTGACGAGGATGAGGACCGGCGCGACGAAGATGCCGCCGGTGATCCAGGTGATGTAGGCGCGGGGCCCCCAAGGCATGATGAAGTGCGCCCAGCAGTCGTAGACCTGCGAGCCGCGCTCCACCTCGCTGAGGGAGAAGATGAAGTACTGCGGGGTGCTGAGCAGCAGGCTGAGCGCCCAGGCCGCCGCGATCATCCCGTAGGAGCGCTTGGTGGGCTGCTGCAGCGTCTTCAGCGGGTGGCAGACGGCGATGTACCGGTCGGCCGTCATGGCCACCAGCATGTACGCCGAGGCGAACATGCCGAAGACCTGCAGGTGCTTGACGACCCGGCAGAGCCCGTCGGGGCCGTGGAAGCGGTGGGTCACCTCCCAGCAGAGCTGGGGCAGCACCTGGAAGAAGGCCACCACCAGGTCGGCCAGGCTGAGATGGCGGATGAAGAGGTGCATGCGGGACGCCTTGCGCGGCGTGCGCCGCAGGGCCAGCAGCACGCTGCCGTTGCCCACCACCGCCACGGCGAAGGTGACGGCCAGCACGGCGATCTCCAGCTTGGCCAGCTCCTCGTCCCGCCCGAAGGGGTCCCAGCCGCCCAGGCTGCCGTTGGGCGACCCCGACCACGCCTCGGGGCTGGGGCTGCTGCCGCCGCCGCCGCCGCCGCCGCCGCCGGGGTCCGCCGCCGCCCGCCACCGGCTGCCGTTCCCGGGCGAGGGCACTGCCCGGGGGGAGCCGGCGCCGCCGGCGAGGCGCATGGAGGGGGCTTCCGCGGCCCGGCCCGGCCCGGCCCCCGCACGCCCGCTCGGCCGCCGCCCGCCCGCTCCGGCGGCGCGGAGCGCCGGGCCAGGTGCCTTTATCCGCCGCCGCGGGAGGCGAGGCGGGGGGGGGCACGGGGGAGCTCCGGTGCCAGTGGCTGCCCAGCGCCTGACGCCAGCCCCCTCCTGCCCCCGGCTGCCGCCGCCGCCGCCGCGGAGGGGGTGGTCCCAAAAAGTGCTGCTCTGAGGGGGATCGGGGTCCGCTACCCCTTCCCCGCCTCCGCCGGGCGGGGAAGCGAGATGGGGCTGCTGGAACAGCTGCTCCGGCCGGAACGAGCTCCCTCACGGCCACGTAGAGCAGCACTTAAAAGTTTTAGGGCGAGTAAAGACGTTGCCGTAACCGCGCAGAGCAGGTGGAGGGCTGTCAGGGTCGGTCCACACGCCCCCCCAGCCCCCTGCGACCCAGGGCAAAGGGGCTGGTGGATAAGAAGTGCTAGTTTGGCTCCAGGAGGAGTCATAGAATCACGGAATCCTTTGGGCTGGAAGAGACCTTCAAAGGCCATCCAGTCCAACCCCCCTGCAAAGAGCAGGGACATCTTCAACTAGATCAGGTTGCTCAGAGCCCCGTCCAACCTGACCTGGAACGTTGCCAGGGATGGGGCATCCACCACCTCTCTGGGCAACCTGTGCCAGGGTTTCACCACCCTCATTGTGAAAAACTTCTTCCTTGTGTCTAGTCTAAATCTGTCCTCCTTTAGTTTAAAACCTTTACCCCTTGGCCTGCCACAACCGGCCCTGCTGAAAAGTCTGTCCCCATCTTTCTTATCCCATCTGGGCCCTGGCATTTCACAATTGGGCTGGGATAAGCCCCAGCAAAGTGAATGACTAGAAAAAATAGCACAGATCTTGAAAGCAACTCACTAATGTTTTTAAAGGTTTCATGATTTCATCTAGGACAATAATTGTCCTCCAGATGTTAGCATAGAGGTCTAAAAACAATGTTTCTGCAAGTACAATCAAAATCTTCTCATTTCCTAGAGAGCTCCTGCCAGTGGATCAGTCAAATGTCTGTTTTAAACTTGGTTGAGCTGAAGAGTTTTCTTCCTCTTGGTAGAGTGGACTTGGTGCAAATGCTGGTCCCACTGCCAGGAGTGTGGATTTACACCCTGATTTCACCAGAACCTGAATTTGACCCTTTGTTTAGAAACCGTTTCCTTTAGTCACACAAAAATGCCTGAGATTACAGGAAATACTACATTAGATGCCAATCCTACCTTGTTTGTAATAAAACTCTCTGGGTCTGCTCATATGTGACTGCAGTTAAATTTAGTTGCAAAAAAATAGGTGTTTTTTTTCCTACTGGTGTTACAGGGAGAAGGAAAAAGGGTGAAGAATTAAAGATTAAATCTTCCTTCTTTGATTAAAAAGACACTTGCAAAAGTTTTGACTCCAGAATAGTCTTATAGCTTAAAATACAAGAACGTCCTAGAGTTGTGCAAGGCTTTATCCGAGGCTCTTTGCCTTTCTCTGGACTTCTTAGCCGGTGAGAGTGCACGTACACCCACACCAGCCTGCCACTACCCTTCCTTGCTTGGGGGTCACTGGCAGTAGTTTGCTCCAACAGTGCAAATAACTAGCATGAGCTTTTCTGTAAAAAGCTGCAAAAAATCCCCAAAACCTGGAATACAGACAAAAAATGTGTCTGTCCTAAGTTTCCAGTAAACTTATTTATTTAAAGGTGCCTTTGTTCCCAAGCCTAATTTTTATGAACAGTCCAGTGCATTATTCATGGTTTAGTGCCTGTTCCATCTTACGTTGTGAACATTACTGAAGGCATTGGTAAGAAATTAAAGCTTTACAGAGTCAAAAACTTTGTAAGTCAAACTCGGATTCACACATACACACAGACACACACGCAGAGTGTCCCAAATTTTCAACAACAGAGCTGTAACATTACCTTAGCTATACATTGTGTTAGACCTAGGAAACCATATATACCATGCCATCAGTGGTACACACAGCTACCAAGGCTTCTTTCACATCCAAAGCATCATACCCTACCATGAGAAGAAGTCCTTGCCTGTCTCTCTGACGTGCTGTACAAGAGCTGAACGCTGCGTAAATGAATGTTGTTACTCAGGAAACTCTTCTAACAGGTTTTCTGCTGTGCGAACCATGTAAGGATCATAAAGCTCTATTCACTACTGGGTATGTCATTCCATTAATAGAAGAGGTGAAAATTTCAGGCGTAAGAAAGACATATTTGTAACAGCCAGGCAATAAGATAAGGGTGACCGTGCTAGTTCAGAGCACCGAGAGTTTGTCAAGCCCACATCATCTCATATATCCCTTCCCAAACCACACTCGGTTCCTCTAAACGGTGTTTGGAAGAACATTTCCAGAGCAAAGGGCTGGGAATTTGCCTCAGCATCACTGCACTAGGCTGCACCTAGGGATTACGGGCAATGTTAAGCATGAAACCAATATTGACTTTTGCTGCATTGTACTCTGTCAGACAGAACTAACCTAGGGCTAGTCTTTATGCTTTTTATTTTCTGTGGTGGGTTGACTCTGGCTGGACACCAGATGCCCACCAAAGCCACGCTATCACTCACCCTCCTCAGCGGGACAGGGGAGAGAAAGTAAAATGAAAGGCTCATGGGTAGAGATAAGGACAGGGAGAGATCACTCACCAATTACTGTCACGGGCAAAACAGACTCACCTTGGGGAAATCAGTTTAATTTATTACCAATCAAATCAGAGTAGGATAATGAGAAATAAAACCAAATCTTAAAAACACCTTCCCTCCACCCCTCCCTTCTTCCCGGGCTCAACTTCACTCCCAAATTCTCTACCTCCTCCCCTCAGAGCAGTGCAGGGGGATGGGGAATGGGGGTTGTGGTGAGTTCATCACACATTGTTTCTGTGGCTCCTTCCTCCTCAGGGGGAGGATTCCTCACACTCTTCCCCTGGTGTCCCTCAGGTGTCCATACTGGGACCAGCACTCTTTAATATCTTCATCAGTGACATAGACAGTGGGATCGAGTTCACCCTCAGCAAGTTTGCAGACAACACCAAGATGAGTGTTGTGGTTGACGTGCCTGAGGGACGGGATGTCATCCAGAGGGACCTGGACAAGCTCAAGGAGTTGTCCCATGTGAACCTCATGAGGTTCAAGAAAGCCAAGTATAGGGTCCTGCACCTGGGTCAGGGCAACCCCCAGTATCAACACAGGCTGGGGGATGAAGGGATTGAGAGCAGCCCTGCCGAGAAGGACTTGGGAATACAGGTGGATGAAAAGCTGGACATGAGCCAGCAACGTGCGCTCACAGCCCAGAAGGCCAACTGTATCCTGGGCTGCATCCAAAGCAGCATGGCCAGCAGGTCGAGGGAGGGGATTCTGGCCCTCTGCTCCTCTCTGGTGAGACCCCACCCGGAGTCCTGTGTCCAGCTCTGGAGCCCTCAGCACAGAAAAGACACAGACCTGTTTGAGCGGGTCCAGAAGAGGGACACAAAAATGATCAGAGGGGTAGAACACCTCTCTTATGGTGCCAGGCTGAGAGAGTTGGGGTTGTTCAGCCTGGAGAAGAGAAGGCTCCGGGAACACCTTGTGCAGCCTTCCGATACTTAAAGGGAGCTCATAAAGAAAGATGGGGACAGACTTTTTAGCAGGGCCTGTTGCAATAGGACAAGGGGTAATGGTTTTAAACTGAAAGAGTGCAGATTTAGACTAGATATAAGGAGGAAATTTTTCACAGTGAGGGTGGTGAAACACTGGCACATGTTGCCCAGAGAGGTGGTAGATGCCCCATCCCTGGAAACATTCCAGGTCAGGTTGGACAGGGCTGTGAGCAACGTGATCTAGTTGAATATGTCCATGCTCATTGCAGGGAGGTTGGACTAGATGACCTTTGAAAGTCTCTCCCAACCCAAATTATTCTATGATTCTATGCATCTAGTCCGATGTTGTTTGTTTAATTCTAAAAGTGCTGGTGTGTAGATAGGGGAAGCCTCAGATAAGATGCTGTTGTTCAAATTAATCAGTGTTGTTTTCAAGTTTCCAAGTAGGCGTCCTTTATGAAGCTGAACGAGTAATGCTCTCCTGTCTGACCAGACGTGGAGAGGGTTCCTCCGTCCACAGAAAGCTGTAACATGGAGAGCAACTTGGGGAAAAAGCAGTTAACAGAAAACTTGTAGAATACCCTTCTAAAGAGAAAAATTGTCACTGGGAAGGCTGCTAGAGAAAACGAACATCTTTGCCCTGTGATTCACCTGGAGCTCAGCTTGGGACTGAAGTCTCAGTAAAGAAAATTGAGGCTGCTGTTAGAAGAATCCTTTACTTGTTCTCACTAAGCATGCACCTTTCTATAAAAATGTCTAAGATGGCAAGGGTTTCTAGCGTATTCTCTGCTGGCATAAAGGCTTCTGTAAAAGTGCTTAAAGGTTGCCAGATATCTTTCTGTATGTTGAATTTGTTGATGACTGAATGGCTTCTGTAAAATACTCAAAAATGTAATTGGAACATGACCTGGTTTGCTGCCAAATGCAGCTGTTTTCCATTCATCCCTTGCTGTTGTGGTGGTGACTTTTGCTGTGTTTAGACAGTCTTAGTCTCTTCTTCCATGGCTAAAGAAATGCTTTGAGCAAGTCAAACGCTCAGGATTTTAATCCTGGGAAATTGATGGTGACTTGTATTCTTCAAGATAACTTTTCACCAAAGAGTAGGGGTCTTTCAACATAATCTTCTTCAGGAAAACTGACAGACTTGAATTGTAGCTACTCATAGTCAAAACATGATTGTCTGTCAGGTTTTGTTAAGAGTTGCTCTAGTCGTTAGAGTTGCAAAAAAGCAGTATAAGCAAAAAGAGAAGGTCAAGCTTTTTTATCAAATAAATTCCTCATGCAGGATGAGGGTTAAAGCACTGTTAAATAAAAAGAGGCCTATTTATTTTTAGAGGATTCAGCTGTCTTGTTAAATAGCACATAAACCATCATAGATATGATGAACAATTGTCTCTTGTGATCTGTCTCCAAGTTTGAACTATCTGTACTGCTCCCTTCCACATACACTACTTGGTAAGTAAGGCTGAATTTGATAGCCCTTCCCAGAGCCAGAAGACCTGGATACTTGCAGATCCCAACCTTAAAAGTCACAGTTGTGGGAACCAAGTGTGGGAGAAAGCCCATGTGCTGTGAGGGACTGCTAAAAGCTGGGAACACCAGGGAGGCAGGCTGACATCCCATCCATTTACCATCCCCAGGAAGGAAATGTCACCTGAAGGCAGGCAGGAAGACTTCTGTGACTCAGAGCAGCCTCCTGAAAAAATGCCTCATTAACAACCTGTATTGGTCTAGATTTTTGGCTATCAGAGCAAAACTAAGCAGAGGATTGCCCCCAAATCACGCTCAAAACAGGACAAGTTTTTTAGCAGAGCCTGTTGCAACAGGACAAAGGGTAAGGATTTTAAACTAAAAGAGGGCAGATTTAGACCAGGTATAAGGAAGAAATCTTTTACAATGAGGGTGGTGAAACACTGAAAGAGGTTGCTCAGAGAGGTGGTAGATGCCCCATCCCTGGACACATTGAAGGTCAGGTTGGACGGGGCTCTGAGCAACCTGATCTAGTTGAAGATGTCCCTGCTCATTGCAGGGGGCGTGGACTAGATGAACTTTAAGGGTATCTTCCAACCCAAACTGTTCTATGATTCTATGACTCTACAAGTCTGAATTCAAGGCTTCAGTTTCTGAAAAGGCTATAGTACAAGACCAAGAAATGAGTAAGACTGAGGGCAAACTCCCACCCTGGAAAACATGGGATTAAGAAACCCACCATAAGAGACAGGCTGTCAGGATTAGCCCTCAGGATTTGGTTTGCAAAAGCCCAGTTCATTGTCTGGAACTGTCTAAAAGTGGCCAGGAAACATAGAGCCTTAAAATTATGCTCCCAGTTCTCCTCCATTTATTAACTGAAACCACATCCAGATCCAGATGCTAGTATTTTTACACATAGGAAATTGTACCTGACCATCCCTGCTTTTCTGTGTTTCTCTCTTTCCATAGTGGAGGTTGAGTGTGATACTTAAAGCAGTACCATAGAGCAGCCTATATGGCTAAATGTCACCAGAAGCAGCAGCACGTTGCCCTTCCCCTTCATTGCAGCCTTGTTGACCTGGCTGATGGCAATCAGGGCCTTTGGGAGTCAGAGAGTTCAACCATTCCCTTGCAAAAATGTTAACACAGCAGCTTCCCAGCCTGTCCGGATTTCGAGGCAGCGAAGGAAATGGGCATTTGGACGGACGATGGGCCTTTGCATGTTTATAACCTTGTGGAAAGAACATACCAAATACTGCGGTGAAAGCTCCTGCCTTTCCCATTGAGTCACATTGTTCAGGCTTTCAGCATATCCAAGGAGCATTAAAATCTGTCTGAGACAGTTTAACTAGAGCCTTGGCCAGTAATCTCTCATTTAACCTGAAGGATTAAAATCATTGGTGCATAAATCCATGGATTCATTGAATGTTGCTGGCAGAAAAGGAAAAATTTAGAACTGAGCTTCCTCATGTTGTATCTACCTCGTGAGCTGGTATAACCTCAGACTTTCCACACCTGAAAAAGGCTTAATATGCATTTTGCACTTCTACAGATACTGCACCAGTGCTTTTGCTTTAAGCACATAATCGGTAGTTGTATCTCTCACTTCTCTTATTTCAGAGACGTTAAAGGTTCTCATTGATGATCTTTAGTATGCCTTGAGCCAGTTTTTAAATTACCCCTATCTAGAGTTTCAGCCCATCTGTAACCTACTGTTTATACCACTGTGTTAACACCTACCTGATGCTTCCTTATGCCTTTTACAAGGTTTCATTCATCTAGGGGCAATTTAATAATGATTTTTGTGTTCTCTCCTAGTTAACGTACACTAAGCCAAATGTAAGTATTTTATAAAGTTTGGTGGCAAGAGTAATCAGTAAAAATGAAGTGAAATAAACACTTATGGTTATTCATGTGATTTTCTTAGAAAACACTTGACATCATAGTGAGACGTGACTCTCCTACAAAAATATTTAAAACTAGTAAAAATTCTCTTCAGGCATTCAAAGTAGTCAGAAGAAATACAGACAATCTATGCATGACATACTTTTTCTGAGGGATTTAACTGCAACTGACAATGAAACTATCAATTGATTCTAGGAAATGGTCCAAAATATTTGTGTAAAAGCTAGTCATTGTACAAAATTGCCTTACCCCAGAACTATGCCAAGAACTGAAAGCATACTGTATTTGAGAATATGCTGGCAGACTGTTACTGCTTCATAATTTTAATTGAAAGACAGAGCCACTTAACATGTACAGAAAAAAGGGAATAATGCTTCTAATTATGACAAAATTTATTTTAGTAGCTATCCTTAAGAAACACATTCTAAAGCATTTTAACTGGTTTTGAAACTGTATGTCAATATTCTCACGGTGACCATTTTGAAGCGTCTGCTGATATGGAATATTGGTGATTGATGCAGACTACTGATGCGACCATTAATGTAAGGAAAACACCATGCAAATAATCTGTACTGAAAAGATTGTGACAGCTGCATTCTCACAAGCTTGATATTCAGGGTGCTAACACCACAGTCATTAGCTTTACTGAGAAATAAGATCCAGTCTTTCGGACAGACTGGAGGAGGTCCAAATGCCAGCTAGTCTTATGGATGCTTAATGGACATTCATTGTTCCAGTTTCTAAGGGACTATCCTCTGTGAGACTGTCCTCTCAATCTAAAGCCCAATCCTCTCTGGAACAGAGCTAGCTAAAAATGTTCTCATCAAAATGCTTTTTCATTAGAATGCCAGTTTGTCAAAACTGCAGTTTTTCATATGTGTCTGTATAATGGCTTTGGGAAAAACCTTTTTTTTTCATTCCAACACATGCTGCTGGTCAAAATTTAAAAGGTTGAGGGAAATGGAAAGAGGTGAAAGAGGTATTGATACACCCCAGGGTAATTTTTTATCATTTCCATACTGTAGGCAGAATTTTCTGACACTACTTTATTGGCATGGTGCTTTGTGTCACTGCCAGAGGAAACCTCTAGGGAGGAACAGGGTGTGCGCTCCACCTGGCTCAGCAGAGCTCACACTCGAGGTTATCCAGGTTTTGCTCGTGGTGATCATTGTGCCTCCTAGTGGGTCTCCAAACGAAAAGGGCTCCAATCCATGATTATCACAGCTCTGCACAAAACTTTGATCATTGTATGGACTGGCACAGGCTTCTTAAAATCCAAATATAATGTGTAATGCATAAGCTGTTCTAGTCCTTGCAGTTGTGTGATAAATTCCTTGAATGGATGAGACCTGGCAATATAGACTACATTTCATCATCGCTTTAAGACACAAGTTTAGGATCCTGAAGGCTGCAGATTCATTGCACTCTTTAACCTGAGTTGTGGCATGCAGCATGTTCAACATGCAGAAGCAGCGAAGAGCACATTCCCTACCTGCTTCCAGTGTGTCTTCTCTTACCGCGCCTGCTGTGCCTACCCAAGCCAGCAGCAAGATGGCAATGCAGACAGCACAGACTCTCTTCTGTTCAGGCCTCTCCAGAGATAAAAGAAAATAAATAGTGGTGTTGAGGAGGGCGGAGAATGATCAGACATTGAAAGTCAGAGAGAAGAAAGCCGAAATACAGGGCAGGGAGGTAGATGGATCTTGGAGCAGGGTCTGTAGGGCAATGTGTGAGAATGTAAAAGGAGAATCTGAGCAGGGTGATGAGGGGCAGCCCTGTGTCTCAGGCACGGGCACAGCAGAGATGCCCTGGTGCCTCAACCTTAGTTTCTCATATGGATGAGGTAGATTTGGGGGTTGAAGAAGACCAGAAGAAGCAGAGAGGAAGAGGGGGAATGATGAATGGTATTTAGATGGTGCATTGAGTATCTTGGCTGCTGATTTCCTTCGTTTTTTAAATGTATATGGGTGGAGAATGGTACTTAGCAGCCCTAGGTCAAATATGGCAAGACTTTTGTGTAGGTATGCAAATTGCTGTAAGTTAAACTGTATCGTGGCAATACTTCGATGGGGAGAACTTCCTGATGTTAATTACTGGAGCTTAAGGGCCCTTTGAGGTATTCCCACTTTATACTTCAAACTAGTAGAGTTTATTGTTTTCATTCCAAACAAGTTGTCTAGCTGACAGTTTTAAGCAGTCTCTCATTGCACTTTCCTCATCATCATATTTAGCAGCACTATATCATATAACATTTTACTTGTTCCTTTTATGACTAGAGGAAAATTTGTGTGCTTCTAGGATAATGAAGGATAATAAAGCAATAAATTTTAGGGAGGAGGACATACTAATTAACCAACTAGCATGGCAAGAGAGAAGAAGCACTCCCATGAGATATAGCCAAGCTATAAGCCAAAGTATATAATTTTATGTTCAGTGAATAAACATTTTTTAATGGTTTCTTGGTAAGTTTTGCCATTACATTGCTTATGCTTAATTTGCCAATAGCAGGATTAGTGTACCATGTGAAACTTATTTGGACTACAGAAAATAAGTTTTATAGTTTTATTTTTCTGCCAGCTGTACAGGGAGGAACACAGGTGGTTGTAGTAGAGCGGCTAGATTCAGATCACATACAGGTAGGGCAGAGTAGTAAAGAGAATTTGAAACAGGATTCCAGAGTTAGAAGCCAGCACTTGGAAATTTCATGAAACTTTCCTAGGCTTCTAGGAGGATTTATATGTGAACTTTTTCAAACAGAAAGGAGAAAAATCCTTTAATTCCATTTGTCCAAAACTAAAAATGAAATCTTCCCGGAACTGACCTTATGGAAGACTTCTGTCAGTGTTCGCTCCCAGTGGCCTCTCATGAATGTCTGTACCATTTACAGAAGAGTAAATGGCACTATTTCATACTGGTTGTTTGTGATTTTCTCTGAATCTTTTCTAGCTGGTATGGAAATCACCGTGCTATGTACTTCATCTAGGGAAGTCCTGGGAATTACCAGGAGAGTGTGTATAAGGAAAAGTGTAGTCCGTGTACAAATACAATAGCAATCTCATCCAGAACAAGCCTTCAAACATTGTGCTAGTTAATTTCAAGACATTACAACAGCAGGAATGGCAGTAAAATATGTCATCTAAAACCACATTTGTGCTCAAGTTCTTAAGAGAGGTCAGAGCTTGAATCTACTGCATATGCTATATGAAAGAAAATTCTTTAACATTATGGAATTCAGGTTTAAATTGGCTGCTGTTGCTTTATTTCAGTCCTTCCTGTCTTCTGTCTACAGCATTGCAATAGAGCCTTGTATTTTATTTTTCACACTTTTGCCCCTACTTGTGAGAATCCTGCTTTTCTCTACTTCTTTCACCCTGAATAATATGAGTCATCACTATCTTATTATCTCAACTGAGTTCAAGGAAATGCTTGTCCCTGTTTTGAACAAGTCAGCATCCTTCATCTCTTTCTGCCACCGTCACCACCACCACCACCATTATGAGAGGAGATCCAGGTAAGGAGAGATGATTTGATCTTCCCTGGGAGGCTGAGTCTGTTATTTTTCGGTGGGAAGTGTATCCCTACAGCTGCCACAGAATGCACCTATTCTCTTGCCTATTGCTAGTAAAGGAAGTAAACTGCCTATTACATTAGTACATTCAATTAATATCTATAATGTATTTCTGTTTAAAATTCACGTTGATTTCTACTAATGTTACTTACTTACTAATTCCTTGAATTGATTAAGGTGAGTAGACTGCCATTTTCAGTTCCTGGATATGGTACAATGTCTTCAGCCCTTGTAAGAATACAGCTTCTGCTGGAGTGTGACTCAGTGGAGCACCCTTCTAATAGATTCTCCCCTTCTGCTGCTTCATTATTACCTTGTGCATAACAAACATTTCTGAGAAATGGAACTAGCAGGCACATTAACCAGCAGAAATAAGAAGCTTTGTAGAGAAGTCTTTTCTGGCCCACTCACTAGAGAAACTCTAAACTTTCAGGGTAGCTGCAGAAGATAACAAAATCAACAACCAGAAAGGATAAGTTGCTTAAAATATGTTTTCAAGGAATCTAGAGCTGTCAAGCTGTCAAGCTGATTATTGTATTGCTTCAATCTTTACAGACTGAAGCAATATAATAATCATGACCCAAATTAATTTTGGGTTAGTATAAGCAAAGAACCTAGTGCAACAAGTAATGAAGTATTTTGAATTTATATTCTGTTGGTTTAATGATTAATGAAGGGTCTTTAGAAGATTTGTTTCAAACTGAGAATTATTGCAGCCTTTAAGCTCTCAGAAGGAAGCCTTGGATAGCTCTGAAATTAGCAGAGCTAAATCTGGCAAACTAAAGAACTAAGAGCTGGTAATGTAAGAGTTACACGTGAATTTACCTGGTAATTCTAGAAAAAGTTTTGATGAGCCAACTCACATGTCATTTTGTATATGCAACAGGTTCAGGAATAAAAAAGGCCAGGGGAGCATGATCCCAAGTTCAGGAAGACTCCCAAGGCTTATGAGATAGTGTAGTGCTGTCTCAGTCATCGAGACCCTAAAATACTAACTGAAGTCCTTGGTAAACAGGACTTTTGGAATAGTGTCACAATAGAATAGTAAAAAAACAAATAAAGTAATGTGGTACCCTTGTGAAAGGACTCCGTGATTTCCTGAAACAATAGGCTGAAGGATGACCCAGGCAGCTGCTTCTAGTCCTACAGCCTGTGTCCCCAACAAACCTTATGCTGACAGTGCTCTATGTATTTAGACATGAAGGTGCTGTTACTCTTTAGACTTCATGCATTTGGATACCATCTAGTATTAAACTAGACCAGATTAGTAATTCTAGGAATAAACATGCAGCTGTTGGTAGTTGCTAGAGATGTGACTGGCAACTCAAATGTATGAATGATGTAAAGAAATTCATTGCCATTGAGTGATTCTGGACAAAACACTGGTCACATACTTTGGATACAAGAAATCCTGGAAAAGACTACATGAAATACTGAGAAATCTTCATCTCAACTCCTTCTCATCCTGAAGGACCGGCCACAATCAATCTTAACGTATCACAGAGCTTTTCATGGTCCATCATGCCATCTACTCTTCATCCTCATATGCCATTCGATAAGGAAGAGCATTAAAGGTTTATATCACCCTGCCCACATTAGCACTCAAATTGCTTGCAACTTGGGTGTTTCCTACAGCAAATTCATGTTTGTCATGGCTACATTGCAAGACAGAGATTTAAGTAACTACATCAGCTATATGCAGCAATAAAGACTACTGCTGAAGCGTTGAAAAGGAGTATATAGCAAGTCCACATGTACAGTTTGGGAAAATCTCTTTTTAGCAAGGAACTGGGACCTTTTTGTTACAGTGGTTTGATATCAGACTCATTTACAAGGAAATGCAAGCTCTTCACATTCTCCCAGCTCTACATTTCTACAATCTTGTACTAAAATATTCTGATGCTTGGACATTATGAAAACTTGCATTTGCATGATTTTTTGATTGCTTATTTTTTTCCAACTAATTCCAAAAAGTTTTAGCTTTGTATTCGACTAGGATAGGCTAAATATCGGGAAGGTAACATTTTATTTCCCCATAAAACTCATTGATGTATATAGACTTGAAAAATTTGCTTTTATGACACATTTTGTTGATACTTTCCATATCATACTCTTTTATGATTTGTTTAGAAAAATATATTAGTAGAGAACATTGACTTCATAAAAATCAGTTACTTTCGGTCTTATACAAGAGGCATATCTTGCTCTTTTTCTTTTTTTTTAAGATAATGTCATCTTCTTATGTCAAGAAAATGTGTTAGGGAATGGAAAGACTTTTTAGCAAAGTCTTTAGATTTTCAAAGACTATAGAAACAACGTTTTTACCAAACACAAACAGGTGAGAGCTAGAGCCACGTTTTCAAAGGCTTTACAAATTTGGAGCAACTACTCAAGTTTAAAACTCTGAGATCTTGATTACTAATGAAAGATTGTTCTGAAGTTGCTATACTTCCTGAATAATCTAGAAGTTTTTGGACTTACTTAAACTGGAATTTTAAGTTTTAATAATTTCCAGCAGAACTGTAAAAGACTGTAATAGGGAAAATGTGAAGCTTAAAGCATCCTAAGAATTTCCTGTTGCAAGGATAAAGGCAGTATAACCATTAACTTAAGGAAAAATTACAAGTCTGGTGAATATATAGTAACAGACTGCATATTCATGAGCTTCCCATGGAGGTACTGAACCACTAAAAGAATTTAAAAAAAGGACAAAAAGGGACTTTTTAAAATCAAGCCAATCTATAAGATCAAGATAAGCTTTCAATTCCCAAAATACTGTGAGAAGAAAAGGTACAGAAACTCCAGAGCTTAAAAAGGGATTCTTCATTACCCTTCTCTGCTTTACTCCACATGTTTCTACAAGGAAGACAGGAAAAGAAGAGAGGACAACTACAAAGCATCAAGATGAGACAAATACCTAAGCTGGCACTATTTCTTCAGCTCCAAGGTACCAGTTAGCCAGCTGAGTTTGCCAAAACACAGTACAGCAATTAGGTTAAAGAAGTCCCTTTAATAACTGTAGTATGATGTAAAAGACGCCACTTAAATTTGAGCATGAATAGCAATGCCCATTAACAAAATTATATTTTGAAAGCTGACATGAACTAACCTCAACAGAAATTCTCAGCATTATTAATTTGCTGAATAAGCTCTTTGAATGTCTTCTGTAGAGCAAATGACTTGGTTCCATAGATGCTTTGGAGAACACTAGTTGTAACTAGCAAAGTGACAGACGTGCCTGAATAGGCATTCAGAGAGGTCAGTAAGATATGGTCTGCTCTTTCTTACTTGTCTGGATGCTGCTGCAGCATGTGCTTTGAACAGCATTAATCTGCACTGCATTAACACATGCCCACCTGCCTGGCAGTCTTAATACAAGTTCTATTGAAATCAGCAGAGAACAACTCAGATACATTCAGAATGTGCAGTAAGGACTGGTTTGGTTTTCATAAATTTTAGCTTCTTTGATTGTACTGTAGATGTTCTTTTAAGACGACAGACAAATGATTATTGGCTTGCCGATTAATTAAGCAGTACAGTCCTGCACAGCATTATTATGCACTTTTTTTTGATGCGGTTCAGCTCATCAGCGTGCAAGAAATTTGATTTTGAAGTGCATCATGCAAAAACATTGCCTGATTGCTCTGCATGAAGACGAAAATTCTCTCTTAGGTGTTCATTGCCAGGTTCAGTTAGTAAGAAAAGCATTTTTCTGAAAGGATTTGGTTTGTCTGCAGAATGAGGCTATTTCTTCTCTAGTAAGAATAAACATAGATAAAAATTATGTTGGGCCATACAGATCTCTTTCGACTTTCTGGGACCAAGTGACAAGACAACCCCCAAGGAACAGCCGTGCACATTGCACGTTGCAGTGAAACAAGCAGATATGCCAGGCAATAGCAAGAAACAAGATGGGGTTTAACATAAGTTAAAGTCTTGGTGGTTTTGTTTCACTTCCTAGAATGTGAACTGAATTTTTTGTAAGTGCATTGGGAGCTATGGATACAAGATGAGCATTTGCATAACAAGTGATTGCACAAGATACAAAGCTACGCAGACTGAGCCGTCCCTTGTATGTGCTATCTAACATTTCCTAAGCAACATTACAGTTTTTCATGTGATGCAGTGACCACATCCAAATGTTTTGTATGAGAGCTCTTGAAGAAATTAATTTCCTCAAACAAAATTAATAGATGTGTACAACCATTAAAAAATGGTTGTACAGCATTTTCCCTTTGCTTGTCTTGCATAGATTTCCTATCTTCTTGGTTTTGTAAAAAAGCATAAAAGGACTTGGAACAGTTTGTACGTGCCTTGCAGATGCCACAGGAGCAGCCTCCCTGTGTGCCTGCATTTTGCAGAAGATTATGTAGAATAGACCAAGAGTTTTGAATTGTTATCTGTTCTTCATCATTTGTACCCTGATTCAAGAAGGCAGTAGCACAAGTGTCTAAATGCTCCTGTAGAACAGAGATGCTTTCCCAGGTTAGGAACTCTGATAACAAACCCCTGCATAAATGCTGTTTATTTTCTAAACAACTGACAACATGAAGTAGATAAGGAGCATGTAGGACATGAAATGCACTTACAGAGATGTGAAATATTTGCCAGAATGACACATGCCTAGAATTTTGGGGACTGAATCAAATTTAGAAATATAACGTCCTAATTCCTTTCTTGTGCCTCATATATTAACTCAAATGTCACTTATATAAGCAAGCAAAATCAGTCCTGCTTGTAATGTATAGTTTGCAGAATTCAAGCTTTGATTTACAAATAAAAAAAATCATAGATTTTGTAGGTATGAGAATATATTCTATTCAGGCATGGGAGTTACCTGATAAACTGAGTCTGGAGACAGTGTATAACAATGGATTTGAGAGAAAAGAGTTTCTCTTTAAAGACTTCAAATCTGAAGCCCAATTATGACATTAAGGGGCAATATGCAAGTATTTCACTGTTGATCACTTTAATAAGGGATAACAAGCTGTTTCTGGTGAAATCCTTTTTAGGGAGGGAATGAACAGTGCTGTGGCAAAGGAAACGCAGGAGTGACAGGAGAGGAGACAAGAAACAGGCAAGAGAGAGACAAAGAGAACAAGGGAAATGAGGGAAGATCAAACACAAATAGAGGACATTGCCGATAATGATGGTTTTGTAACTGTAACAGTCCAAGGATAGAGGAGAGGCAAGACCTGCAGGTGATATCATTGCTAGTGATTTATATCAGTTGGTTTAATAAATTATATTTCCTTTACCTATAAATGTGGCCTCTTGTACTGACAACCACCAGAGGCAGCTGAAAGTTTTCTGTCAGAAAGTTTGGCTGGCTTGACTTTTTGTCTGTTTTCTTTTGTTTGTTGAGAGTATATTAAGGAAATGTTAATCTCAAATATTTTTCATGATTTTGTGGGAAATCTTTAAACCTAAAACCCTCAAACTTTTCATTTTCCTGTGAAAAACTTAACACTGATAGCAGAAAAAAACCAACTGAAAATTAACGTCCCCTTTTGCTGAATAATTTTAATGCATATACTTTTCCATTGAGTGTCATTGAACCTGACAATGTTTAAGATATCAACAACTAACTTCACTGAATCAATGGAGATCATTGATTACCCAAAAGGACTGGTACCCAGCTCACAACAACTTCTTTTCTTATTGCCTAACTGCTGTGCTAATTTGTGACTGCTTCCTACCACTGCCTCAGAAGACAAAGAGAAAAAAGTGTAGAGGAAGGGGAGTCACACTAAACATACCCTGAGAGCATGCAATAGAGGTTCCGCTGGCAGAAGCTGCACTGCTGCTTTACAACGTCTCTTACAGCAACTACAGCAGACAAAGCAACAGCTGCTAAAAAATATTTCAAACAGCAACCAGATACACCACCAAGATGCTGTCCCCAGTGCATACAGGGAACAAACACAGATGAATGCATTCATCTCCCAAACAAGACTGATCCTATCAGGCACCCTTATTTTGCTCAGGGTTACCCCAAAGGCAGGAGGTTTCTTAGCACCTCTTCTCCAGTTGTGTCTGTGGATCTTCTAAGCCCCAGCCATCCTCCAATGCTACTCAGGGTTAGAGTCAGCTTTATGTGGGCTTTGTGGAGCCTCTGATGCCTTGGCATACCACGGAGGGAATGTCTGCACACAATCTGGCATCCTGGAGCAAGATGTGGTTCCCTGTGGATGGTGTGGCAGGCTTAGGGTCCAGAGAAGACAAGTCTCAGAAGTGGACTTCCCTGAACCGCTCTGTTTCCACTGGGGCATTTTGGCCCCCTTTTGCCTTGGGGTATTAAGAGTAAATAAAGGTTCTGCATGCTACCCTGTGTGCCTCCAGACACTCTCTTGGAGAGATGTATCTCCTCTGATACATCTCCTTACAAGAGCCCTCTAAAAATGGAAAGCCACAGCCTAATTAGATAGAGGATCTCCTGATGAGACATGGCAGTGGGCAAGAAGATGACAGCCCCATGCTGGCTCATGCTCCAGGCACACTTGTCCTGAGCAGAGCTCACCAGGCTGTGTCTGAGGCACATCAGGCTGCCCGCACCGTAGCCGTCCAGTAAGACAGGAAACATAGCTGGGAAAAGGAAGAGGGTCAGGAACTTCTTAAGGAGGTCTTTGGATGTCGTCTCCTGCTTGACCATTTCCACCTCTTAGAGGAAGGGTTGTCCCCACAGCACCACGCGGCTGAACCCTCCTACCAGCCCACAGGCCAGCACTACTGCACTCACATGCCTTGTCCCAACAAAGGAGAGGCACCCACAGACCAAGATAGGTCCCCATCTTTTCTTTTTTTTGATGAAGCAAGTCTGGAGCACTTTGTTCTTGTTTTGCTGCCCTTCTCCTTCGCCCGTTTCCCTCAGCTGAAACTCCTGTGCAGAGGGCATGAAAATTGTCGGTTGCTGTGGCAGAACCTTTGAAGTAGGACAAACTGCAGAGGTGGCTGCAGTAGTAATCAGGATGCAATGCAGGGGTAGCAGAGAAGCACAAAGGATCCTGGGGGGCCATCAAGGCACAAAGTAACTCAACAGCCGGTGGTGACAGTAGCCCAAGAAAATCACGTCTCGCATGGAGGGGACAGGAAATATTTTGTGAGTTTGCTTTTGCTGTGTAGTTCAGAGGCATCACAGAAAGTGCAAAAGAGCAAATAGTAGGGGGGAGAAATTGCTGGAAGCAGGTGGGGAGTTAGAAGTGAGGAGTCTGGTGGGAAAGGAGGGACCATGCTGAGCAGCAAGAAACCGCCTGTCAGAAATGCAGCAGAAACAGGACACAGCAGGGTGAGGAGAGGTTTAGGTTGCACACATCAGGAATACGGACCACAGGAGAGAACAGAGATGTTTCCTGAGTGTTCTTAGGATAAGGCCTAAAGGATGTTGTGGCTTCTGTTGCAGTGTTTGCTAGGGCTGTGATGGCAACAGGTGGCTTCATGTACTTCCTGAAGGTGTCAGTTACTGAGACAAGGGAGGAAAGCGAGGTCAGAGTAGGTGTGCAGGGCCTGGAAGGCATTAGCAATGCTTCTACTGTGAGGTGCTTGCACAGCTTGTTCAGGCATTAGCAGTAACCTGTGCAGCAACCACGCCATGTCTGTCCTTCAGTGTCTGTGTCCAGCTGCCCAAATCTCCATTCCGCTGAGACCTTGCAGGATGCAGGGTCCAATTTCAATGTGACTGTGGCCTGGGCTCAGAAGTTTGTAGGACTCTTGCCAGGGTTGCTGCCAAGTAGACAGATAGTTTGGATGCAGCCACCTTCATTTGAGGGCAGCAATTTTCATTACATAGAAACAGACCAAGCTTCGCCTCTTGGCCATATGGTCAGGATTCAGTGTCAGGCTGCTTCTGGTTACTAATATGGTTATAGACATGGTCCCCTTGCAGGCAAATGAGTTTATTTGGGAAAGAATCATGCTCTGCTCCACCACCTGGCTGATTTTAGCTCCTCTCAGCAGAATCCTGCATTGCTCCACCTCTCTGTACATGGGCCTCCAAGCTCATTCTGCTGGCTCACAACTTCTGTCATCACCTATGAAAAAGTGTTGCCTTAAACTTCTTGTCACCTTTGTCCCTTCTTCAGGAGCTGCAAAAGGTTTAACAGAGCTTTTGGTTAGTTTAGTGACCATGAGCTCTGCTCTGTATCCCATTTGTGCCAATGTAGAGCTTGGAGAGAAAGCGACAGCAATGTATGTACATACAGTGTTGCACTACTATAGCAGCAATCGCAGCAGAAAGCATTGCCTTACTCCAGATCACCCTTTCAGATCCTATAAAAATCAAGGAAGAAAAGCGGGGAAAAAAGGAGATACTTTGTGAATGGCAGATGAAGGTCAAGTGCACGTGCACACAACATGCACCCACACACTTTCTTTCAAGTTCTTGTTTCTTCTTCTGCTTGACACATTGATCATGGAAAGGTGTGTAGGACTTGGCTCACAAGGAGCAACTCTGCTGGATCAGAGAGAAAAAACTTATGCCAAACACACACCATTCCACCTCCTTCCTTTGCTGTTCAAATAGGATTATGATAGCTTCTCAGTTAGCATTAAAATAAGCTGAAAAACTTCAAGTCTGTGCTATTTAAATTAAAATTAATGTTATCCTCCTGCACTGTGGAATAAAACAAGTATTTGTCAGTGCTCGAGGTAGAGAAGAGCTAAGATCAAATATGCCCTTTGTGTGTGGAAACCCCTTTCAACATCAATAAATATAGCAAAGTCAATGCTTGCTGTGTCCCAAATTCTTACATAGCTTTCTTCTTTCAGTGAATTTCAGCAGATTCACTGACACCCAACTGCTTTGTTATGAAGACTGATAACTGACACAGTAATGTGAGGCAAATCCATCCATTATACAAAAAACTTTGCAGACAAGTGCTAAGTAATATTTTAATTCCCTTATCAGTATCCCTAGTCATCTCCCAGTTCTGCATGAGCATCCCCAACCCACATTCCTGGGGTTTGAGTGCACCTGCAGTTTCTAGACTGTTAACATTTACATGCATGACTTCTTAGAAAATTTTAAGTAAAATTTTATATTAATAAAACCAGTAACATAACAGTTTATTATTGAAAAGCAGATTGTTTCACACATAAAAATTCCTACATTTTTCTTCTACTAAAGTTACAGTCTTCCTCGATTCTCCTCCGCTACCAGAAGAGAGGTAACATTTGGTTTTCTGCTAGTAGTACATATTGAAAAAATTAAGTCTCCCTCCTTGTATTCCCTCTGCCTATAGCTCCTGGCTAATTCACCCATTCCCTGCTTCTGCCTGTTTTTCTGCTGTCAGGTAATAATAACCATTTTCCTGAACTGTTTGCTGGGATCCAGGAAACAAATGGTAAACAGAAGCTTAAATCCATCACTTGCATATTTGGAGATAGCATGCACAAGGGCTGGCTCTCATACTTGTCCCAAAGAAAAACTGGGCTTAAGCTGTGACTAGCACCATTGCCAGAAGAAGAAATCTCTCCCAGCTTCAAAGTTTAGGCACAAGACATGTTTAAATCACAGAGCACAGAGAATCTGCTAGAGGTCTCAGGAAACAGTATCTCACAAAACATTAGGACTCCTATGCACCTGGAGTTTTTGCACAGCCAAATGCCCAGGAGCCCCTCCAAAGGTGGGAAGTCTCTGTGCCATGCTGAGGGGGAAGAGCTGGGTGATGCTTCTCCCCAGACAGTGTACAGCACCAGGAGATGTCTCCAGGAAACAGCTCATGGAGTGGAAGAGCAATGGAGAAGGGTAAAAGGAGCCATAAACCCACATGTTCTTTCAAATGCTCCTAACTTTCATCTTGCAGACAAGATGTGTTAGTTGTTTGCCATGAGGGCTGGCATGGAAGAAATCTTTTCAGATGATTTTATTGGAGCCCATGGTTCAGGTCTTGCTCATGCCTCTCATACTCTTACTCACTTCCTTTGGTGAAATCAAAGCTTCACATGCAGAGCTATCACCTGTAGCTCCAGAATCAACCTAGTCCAGTGAATGGGACCCTGTTCTCACCTCTCCCTTCACACATCTCCTTGCCTGCTTTCGGGAGATCTTGCACTGAAGTTTCTTTGTGTGATCAAAGATGATAGAAGCAAGTTTCCCAAGCTTTAAAATAAACTCTAGAAATGCTAGACCATTCCTGTCCTCATTCATCCATATTTTTGTTACAATATTCAGTTCACACCGTGTTCAGTATTGGTGCCTGTCAGGCCTGAAGGTTCTGCTTGTTTATCCAGATGTCAAAAGAAAAAGTAGAACACCCTGGGCACTTGTACTATACTGCTGCCTTGCAGTATTTCTAGGTTTTTTTAACTTATGTATGAAACCTGTTTGAATTTTATGTACCCTTTCCACTCCCTGACACTACAACTGGCAAAAGTCTCTCATACCCTTCAGGAAACCTTCACCATCCTTTCAAACCCTGCGGCAGATGACAATTAATTTTCACATTTGCATCAGAATATTTGAGAACAGGGTACTTGCAGCTTCTGAGAAATAAATGAGGCACTAAACCCACTTTGCTTCCACGCGACCTTCAAGCCAAAGGACAATATGTATTCTCAACACTGTCTATGCAGATGGTAAATTTGATACCACACTTCTGGCATGAAGGAAAATTTTTGTGTCTGAAGAAAAATATAGCTGAATGCTCTAAGTTTTGCCAGTTAGAATGACTCAACAGAAAATATGTTGTTGTTCCTGATGGTACTGATGTGGGAGTTCAGAAAGGTGGCTGAGAAAATTATGAGATGTGGTCATTGGAAGAAATAATTATATCTTATTTCTGAGAGACTTTCCTGCTTGAATTTCACCTGGCATTTCAGAGGAATGGACCTGCCCAGATACCTGACTGTACTGAGCTGGCAGTGGCAGAAACCAGCACATCACAGCTGAATTTCTCAAGCCGTGTGCGTGTTATAGAGTGGTTTAAAATGCCAAGTTCACAAGACAGCACTTTTCTATCAGTGTGAGTGTGCACCACACATCACAAATTACAGCAGATATCTACACTCAGGGCAAAATAAGAAGACTATTTTGTCATGATATGACATAATATGAGTGTAAGCAAGAAGTTACATTATTATGCCGGGTAGAGTACTGCATGGACTTCTGTTATCAACACAAGTAAACTAAGCAAGCAGGATAAGCATTTATATCACTACTCACTTCTGATACAGATTTCTGGGGTAAAGAAACTTCCTACTGAGAATATCATATCTATCCACCTATCTCAATCTCCAGACGAATGATTCAAGAGGTGGTAAACTATCTACATGGCATAAAAACTTGGAGAGCCTTTTCTCCAGATCATCTGCTCCCTGTGCTGTCTGCTAGCAGAGCAGTTATCTGCTGACTTATTGCAGGAGAAAGCATGCAAAAGCTAAATATAAATCAGTCATAAGTGTTTATATTTGAAACACCTGCACAACTGGATACAAAACAAATGCACTGCAGCAAAACACACACAAAACACATAAAAACCCGTGACATGGCACCACGAGCTGCAATCTGGGGGTATTCTGAGCACAAGAAAGCACTTCTTACTGTGAGTGTGGTCAAACAGATTACCCAGAGAGGTTGTGGTATCAACCAGCCTTAAAGAGGTATGGTTTAGGGGACATGGTGGCATTGGATTAATGGTTGGACTTGATGATCTTGAAGGTCCTTTCCAACCTTAGTGATTCTGTGATTCTGAGGTTCAAAATCTGACTGGACACAGTTCTGGGCAACCTGCTGTAGGTGACCCTGCTTGACCAGGTTGGTTGGACCAGGTGATCTCAAAAGGTCTCTTTCAACCTAAAGGCTTCTGATTCATTTGTAGAAGTGCTAACACATGCAACTCATTTAGAAGGATAGTAGGTTCACATGTCATGTCAAGTCTACCCACGTACAACTTCCTCTCTCCTGTACAACAGGAGTTCATGCAGATTAACAGTCTATGAGTTCCAGGTAACCATTTGCACAGATTATAAAGCATGTTATGAAAATAGGGTAAAACAGCTTAGCCTTCTGCCTTGGTCTGTCTATTTACCTTGCTGATTTTTCCCCTGCTTGCTTGTACTGACTATAAAACCCCTCAGTATTAAAGGCAACACAACATCATTGTTTCCTTACTGCACATACTTCATGTGGGGAGTGTGTGCAGCTGCAGTGCTGTGTGGAATAGGAGGGGGCATGCTTATGTATGCTCTGGGTCGAACAGCAGAGATAATACTGAATTGGCTATTTTTTTCCATTTGATGCTGCTATGTTGGGTAGACCAGCTGCAATTTCAAGGCAGGTCCTGCTTGACCAACCTGATCTCCTTCTATGACCAGGTGACCCGCCTAGTGGATGAGGGAAAGACTGTGGACATTGTCTACCTGGACTTTAGTAAAGCCTTTGACAGCGTCTCCCACAGCATTCTCCTGGAGAAACTGGCGGCTCGTGGCTTAGACAGGTGTACTCTTTGCTGGGTAAAGAACTGGCTGGATGGCCGAGCCCAGAGAGTTGTGGTGAATGCCGTTAAATCCGGCTGGCGGCTGGTCACAAGCGGTGTTCCCCAGGGCTCAGTTCTGGGGCCAGTCTTGTTCAATATCTTTATTGATGACCTGGATGAGGGGATCGAGTGCTCCCTCAGTAAGTTGATCTGCTGGAGGGTAGGAGGGCTCTGCAGAGGGATCTGGACAGGCTGGATCGATGGGCAGAGGTCAACTGTATGAGGTTTAACAAGGCCAAGTGCCGGGTCCTGCACTTGATCACAACAACCCCATGCAACGCTACAGGCTTAGGGAGGAGTGGCTGGAGAGCTGCCCGGCGGAAAGGGACCTGGGGGTGCTGGTTGACAGCCGGCTGAACATGAGCCAGCAGCATGCCCAGGTGGCCAAGAAGGCCAACAGCATCCTGGCCTGTATCAGAAATAGTGTGGCCAGCAGGAATATGGAAGTGATTGTGCCCCTGTACTCGGCACTGGTGAGGCTGCACCTCGAATACTGTGTTCAGTTTTGGGCCCCTCACTACATGAAGGACGTTGAGTTGCTGGAGCGGAAATGGCCTCAAGTTTTGCCGGGGAGGTTCAGACTGGACATTAGGAAAAATTTCTTTACTGAGAGAGTGGTCAAACATTGGAACAGGCTGCCCAGGGGGGTGGTGGAGTCACCATCACTGGAAGTATTCAAAAAACGTGTGGAAGTAGCACCTGGGACATGGTTTAGTGGGCATGGTGGTGTTCGGTTGATGGTTGGACGTGATGATCTTAAACCTGAATGATTCTGTGATTCTGGGAATGAAATCTTTCAACCTGAATGATTCTGTGATTCTGGGAATGTGTCACAAGTTTTCTCACCTGCTCTCCCCAGGTTAGACACAGAAGCAGTACACACATGAAGGCTGGAAGAAACATTAATTACTATATCTAATGTCAGGCTTTTTTCCAAAAATCTGGAAGCCCCAACTCTAATACTGACAAGAGATTTTCTGATAGTATTTTAGTGACAGAGAGATATCCTTCAGGTTTGCTGGCCTTTGTTCCTGTTTTCAGGTTCCCTTCACTACTTACAAGGCTGGGTAGTGTTAGGCTAGAAGCACATTTTGTAGTGATCTTTTCCACAGTAACTATTTGTAATTTCCATTGTATGTGACTCAGACCTCAAAGAATTTTAAGCAAAGCTTGCAAGTACCTTAAACAGAAACTATATAAAATAACTTGTTGTTGCTCTGCAAATACATGGTGTTCTGAACATTCATCAGTCCCCATAACTCTGCTTTTCATTTCACAATATTAAAATTCTCAGTGATTTTTTTTTTTATTCCTCTTCATGGCACTTGTAATGATAAATGGCCTAATATTAATAAAACACCTTGTCCTCTGCACAAGCAGCTTATGAAGTGGAGTCCTCTATCGTGCTAAAAAAAACACACTGCTGCCATGACTGAAGTACTGCATCTTTCATATAAGGGAAAAGAACAATGAGGCATTCTAGTTAAATGAGATATTTTGTGGCAGCTTGCTCTATTTTACCTTTTTTATTTTTTAATGTGTGATTATTCTGTGAAAAGATGGGGGATATCTTCGCATTTTCATTCCATATTAATCTCTCCTACACTGGATGTCTGAAGGTCTCTGCTGATTCCTCAAAGAAGCTATTTCTCCAAGCCAGGTGGCCAGTTTCCTTTTTGGTGGCTTGTCCTGCATCCCAACGGACCAGGTCCTCTCTGTCTGCTCCTCTCACAGCCCCCCTTTGCAAAAAGCTAATGTCAGAATGGCTCCACTGATCAGAGCAAGGGGATATCTGGGTCTAGTTGCCAACACCCACAGAAGAGCAAAAGTGTGTAACTGTACTTTCCAAACATTTTCCCACCCTCCATCAGTTCGAAGAATACGGACTTGCTGACCCAGAAGGAATGAATGTGTTTAATGACTGTTAGTGGTTCTTCTTCTGTGAGTTTTGTTCAGTTGCCATTTGAACTCCATAAACTTCTAAGGTGGCCAGGCATCTGACACTTGCTTATGTGGTAAGAACCAAAACTCAGGACTCTATTTTGTATTGAACATGCCACTGACTAGTTTCTCTCAGTGCCTTTCATTTTCATACTAAAACAGGCACTGAAGGACTGTTTCTCCAATGCTGCTCAAGATTTTGGAAACTTCTGTAATATCTCATCTCCCCGATTGTTCTTTTCCAGTCAATTTGGTCATCCCTTGTACAGAATGTATTCTGTACTTTGATCATTCTTGGGGCCTACATCTGTAACTTTTCCATTTGTATCATCCATGCTGAAACGGAAGAACAGGAAACATAACACAGCATTTCTGATAAGAGCACACCATTAATTTCCACAGTGGAGTAACTGTTTTGTTCTATTCGTTTTCTAATCACGCCTAATATTCAAGTGTTTTTTACTGTTCCTGACTGTTAAGCTAATAGTTTTATAGTATCATTGTAAAACCAAAATCTTGTTCCGGTTTGTGGCTCACCACCATGTATGCAAATTCACAACTATTTTTTCTGTGTGCATCTATATTGAATTTCATCTGCCTTTTTATCACTCAGTCATTCAATCTCACAGTGTTCTTCTGGAATTCCTCACATTCAGCCCATCTCTGTGTAATGGCTGTCCTGTATAATGTCGTCAGAGGCCTTTTCCACCTCACTACTTACATTTTTTTCCAGATCACTGTGAATATCTGAGACAATAAAAGTACCAATGGGCCTACAATAGTAACTTACTGTGAAAATTGACCACCTATTCCAACCCTCTGTTTCTTATTTTTAACCAAACACTTATCCATGTGAGAACCTCCTCTTCTATCCCTGAGAGTCTTAATTTTTAATCTTCATGGAAGCACAACTTGTCACTCAGTTCCTGCCAGCCTGCAGAAGACCGTATTGTCATTCAACATAAACAGGAAAGGATATTTTTTCCCCTGGATTTGATTTTAGCCCAATCAATTGCATGTTGATTTTGTGTGTTCTCATGAATGCTAATGACAATGTCTGCTGGGCACATGCAGCTGGGTCAGGAACAGGACCTTCCATATGTTGCTTTGAAATTACTCTAAATCCATAGACATTTAAACCGGAAATTATGGAATTGGTCAAAACTATGTATAAACTTTGTGACTAGCAAAGGAACAATGTGTTCAGCGTAACAGGTAACAAATTCATGATGTTCAAATACAACCAGCATAGGATATGAAAACTGGGACTAGATAAGCAATGCTAGGATATCACTAAGTACCTCCATCTCCAGCCATGACCTCTGTGTCTGGAGGGCAGCTTGCTGCAGGGCTAGTGAGAAGGTCAAGTAGGTGTCTGGGATCTCTCTCATTTATGTGGGAACTTCACCCCTTCCAGGTCAGCCAGGGACCAAAGAGCCCGCCATGCATCAGAAGCTGAGCACTAGGGTGTGGAAAGATCTCAGGTCCTCAAGATCTAAGTAGGAGGGACGGGGCCTGCAGCTTGTGGCAAGAAAGACAGACATTGTAGGCCACAGTCACTGTTGTGAGAAAGGAAGGCACGGCAGCCTGGGTGGATGGGGAAGCTGGCCATTGAGAGTGGACACTGCATTTGTCAAGTCCTCTGTGGTGGTTGGACCAAATCCCTCCTGACACATAGGTGAATTGAAGTAAAAAACAGAGAATGCAGAGTGGTCATCTTTTCTGAGCTTTATTCCTACCACTTTTCCTCCAGGCAGCTGCAGACCACACATCAGTAGCCTGGCTAAGTCACCAGCATGCAAAAACTCTTTAAAATTCTGTGAGCAGCTGGACCCAGCAGACTATCTCATGTAGAGTCCTACCTTCATGGCTGTAATGCCCTGTTGCAGTAGGTTTGGCCTCTGTGGGTATCTCCAGTGACCAGCACCTTTTGGCCTTTTCATTAGAGCTTTCAGGGATAAGATGCTCCCCAAAAGTTCTTTCCTGTTCCCATTCTTTCCATCCCCCATATCCCTCCATCTACAGCCTTCATTACGCCTTAGTTAGACCCATCCTTAGCATCCATTCTAATCTAATCCCATGAAGTAATGTGCCCTCCCACTGTCCCCGCTTCCCACCTGCTGGGGTCTCCCCAAAAAGCCTGTGGGAAGCTGCTCAGAATGGGAGGAATATTTTGAATTTTGCAATGAAGATACAGAAATCACAGAGGAAAAAAAAAATCACCCAATTTGGAGCACATAATCCTTGTTCTGAAACTGTTTATGCATAGCAGTGCCCAAATGACCAAAATGAAGAAGTATAAGCTTCTCTTAAATGAGTCGTGCAGTTTATCAACAGCCATATGTTCATTTGTTCCTGAACTGGTGTTGCACAAGGGAAGTGCTGGAGTGGGTGTGAAGGGGACTGGAAAGAACAGAAGCATTTCTTTGGAATATTGTTATGTCAACTGCCTTAATCTGCTGTCCAATTATTATGCCATTCAGCATTTCAGTAAAGTAGATGTTAGTTTTGCATTTAGGTTTTTTTTTCACAACAGTTTTTCCTCCCGCCTCCACTCACTAGACAAGGATTTTTGATGCACTGATGACATTTATCTATATAAATAATCCACCCGAGAGTACTGAGAGAGCTGGCGGAGGAGCTTGCCAAGCCACTCTCCATCGTTTATCAGCAGTCCTGGTTAACAGGGGAGGTCCCAGAAGACTGGAGGCTTGCCAATGTGACGCCCGTCTACAAGAAAGGCCGGAAGGAGGATCCTGGGAACTACAGGCCTGTCAGCCTGACCTCTGTACCGGGGAAGATCATGGAGCGGTTGGTCTTGAGAGTGCTCACAGGGCATCTGCAGGACAACCAAGGGATCAGGCCTAGCCAGCATGGGTTCATGAAAGGCAGGTCCTGCTTGACCAACCTGATCTCCTTCTATGACCAGGTGACCCGCCTAGTGGATGAGGGAAAGACTGTGGACATTGTCTACCTGGACTTTAGTAAAGCCTTTGACAGCGTCTCCCACAGCATTCTCCTGGAGAAACTGGCGGCTCGTGGCTTAGACGGGTTTAGTCTTCGCTGGGTGAGGAACTGGCTGGATGGCCGAGCCCAGAGAGTTGTGGTGAACGGCGTTAAATCCGGCTGGCGGCCGGTCACAACTGGTGTTCCCCAGGGCTCGGTTCTGGGGCCGGTCTTATTCAATATCTTTATCGATGATCTGGATGAGGGAATTGAGTGCTCCCTCAGTAAGTTTGCAGATAACACCAAGTTGAGTGGGAGTGTTGATCTGCTGGAGGGTAGGAGGGCTCTGCAGAGGGATCTGGACAGGCTGGATCGATGGGCAGAGGCCAACTGTATGAGGTTTAATAAGGCCAAGTGCAGGGTCCTGCACTTTGGCCACAACAACCCCATGCAACGCTATAGGCTTGGGGAGGAGTGGCTGGAGAGCAGCCCAGCGGAAAGGGACCTGGGGGTGCTGGTTGACAGCTGGCTGAACATGAGCCGGCAGTGTGCCCAGGTGGCCAAGAAGGCCAACAGCGTCCTGGCCTGTATCAGGAATAGTGTGGCCAGCAGGAGTAGGGAAGTGATTGTGCCCCTGTACTCAGCACTGGTGAGGCCGCACCTCGAATACTGTGTTCAGTTTTGGGCCCCTCACTACAAGAAGGATGTTGAGGTGCTGGAGCGTGTCCAGAGAAGGGCAAAGAAGCTGGTGAGGGGTCTGGAGCACAAGTCTTATGAGGAGCGGCTGAGGGAACTGGGGTTGTTTAGTCTGGAGAAGAGGAGGCTGAGAGGAGACCTTATCGCTCTCTACAACTACCTGAAAGGGGGTTGTGGTGACGAGGGTGTTGGTCTCTTCTCCCAAGTAACTAGTGATAGGCCAAGAGGAAATGGCCTCAAGTTGCGCCAGGGGAGGTTTAGATTGGATATTAGGAAAAATTTCTTCACTGAGAGAGTGGTCAGGCATTGGAACAGGCTGCCCAGGGAGGTGGTGGAGTCGCCATCTCTGGAAGTGTTCAAAAAACGTGTGGATGTGGCGCTTCAGGACATGGTTTAGGGGACATGGTGGTGCTGGATTAATGGTTGGACTTGATGATCTTAAAGGTCCTTTCCAACCTAGTGATTCTGTGGTTCTGTGATTCTGTGATATGTGACACATTCTACCTAAAGCCATTCTTGAGAAAAAACAAAGGTTTATTTTTTTATTATATGAAGAAGACATTTGTGATGGGAAGTAATGGAGGTTAGAGCTACAGACACAGCAAGCTTCCCACTGAAATGCTTCAATTATATCAATCAGCAAAAAGAAGGTTCAGAAAGTAAGATCAGACTAAAACATAAAGAAATTGGGGGGAGCAGGGGCAATGCTTTCAGTGGTTTCTGCTGAAAGGGTACTGAAAAACCATACAAAAGCATCAAAATAGAAAGACAGAAACACAACATTCAAAAAAAACTATTTAATTTATGACAAAAAAGCATTGGCTAAAATTTGTCATTTGATTTTCTTATTCTAATCACCAATTAGCTAGAAATTTTGTAAGAAAGAGCTACAGAAGCTTTGCTAACTTCATTGTAAAGCAGTTGCTAGGTTTTAGGGCTGCAACATTCAAAAATGTGTGAACCTTCCCCAGTGGCCACAGGCCTTATCCTCATCGAAGGTCCTAGGAAACAGATGAAACTATGGTGACCACAGGCAGATGCACAAATCAGATTTAGGCTGGTAAGAATAACCTTAACATCCTGCAAGGCTCCCTCCTAGAAAGGCACAAGGCCTCAGCTGAACATTTGTGGGGCAAGGTTTTGGTAGAGGGGGGCTGCAGGGCTGGCTTCTGTGAGGAGCTGCCAGAAGCTTCACCCATGTCCGAGAGAGCCCATGCCAGCCGGCTCCAAGATGGACCCACTGCTGGCCAAGGCCGAGCCCATCAGCGACAGTGGCAGCGCCTCTGGGGTAACGAATTCAAGAAGGGGGAAAAAACAAAACCTGTGCAGCAACAGCAGCAGAGAGGAGTGAGAACATGTGAGAGGAGCAGCCCTGCAGACCCTCACGTCAGAGCAGCAGGAGGGGCAGGAGGGCTCCAGGCGCCGGAGCAGAGGTTCCCCGGCAGCCCCTGGGGAAGCCCATGGTGAGGTCGGCTGTGCCTCTGCAGCCATGGAGCTCCACAGGGCAGCAGATCTCCACCTGCAGCCCAAGGAGGGCCCCACACCAGAGCAGGGGGATGCCCAAAGGAGGCCATGACCCCGTGGGCAGCCCACGCTGGAGCTGGCTCCTGGCAGGGCCTGTGGCCCCGTGGAGAGAGGAGCCCAGGCTGGAGCAGGGTTGCTGGCAGGACTTGTGACCCCACGGGGGACCCAGGCTGGAGCAGCCTGTTCCTGAAGGTCGGCACCCGTGGGGGGACCCAGGCTGGAGCAGTTCGTGAAGAACTGCAGCCCGTGGGAAGGACTCATGTTGGAGAAGTTCATGGAGGACTGTCTTCCGTGGGAGGGACTCCACGCTGGAGCAGGGCAGAGTGTGAGGAGTCCTCCCCCTGAGGAGGAAGGAGCGGCAGAGACAGCGTGTGATGAACTGACCACAACCCCCATTCCCCAACCCCCTGCGCCGCTCGGGGGAAGGAGGGAGAGAGTTCGGGAGTGAAGTTAAGTCCCAGAAGAAGGGAGGGGTGGGGGGAAGGTGTTTTAAGATTTAGGTTTAGTTCTCATTACCCTGCTTTGATTGGCAATAAATTAAACTAATTTCCCCAAGTTGAGTCTGTTTTTTCTGTGACAGTATTTTGTGAGTGATCTCTCCCTGCTCTTATCTCAACCTAAAAGCTTCTCGTTATATTTTTCTCTCCCCTGTCCAGCTGAGGAGGGGGAGCGAGAGAGCAGCTTTGGTGGGCACCTGGTGTCCAGCCAGTATGGAAGGTGGAAAGGGCAGGATTAGTCATGTTAGTTGTGACAACCTTTCAGTAACCACACCATAATGTCCTGCTTTGTGAAGTGATGACCACTCTGGTACTAACTTGAACTCCACTGCTGGATGTGGTGGTAATAGGGTCAACAATGGCAATAAAACCATTCCCAAACCTATACTTGCCCCCATAATTGTGTATCCCCATACACCTCTGATCTGATATAAACTTAAAATGAGGTCCAGAACAATGGGGGAATAGCAAAGGGAAAGCCTGAGCCATGGCATGAACTCTCTTTCACATGTTCTGGGCAGGTCAGGGATGGCCAGGACATAGCATACCACAGCTCTGTAAAGGACTGAGCTTTGAGTTCCCCCTGCACTAGTGACTACCAGTGTGAACAGAAAACTGACCACACTGGAGTAAACATATCCTTTCCCAGCACATTTTGTACCCCATGCACAAGTCAGTTTTCAGAGTTCCTTGGCACAAGGAGGAACCGCGTCAGATATC
Organism: Phaethon aethereus; assembly: GCF_964289735.1. Classification (NCBI taxonomy): domain Eukaryota; kingdom Metazoa; phylum Chordata; class Aves; order Phaethontiformes; family Phaethontidae; genus Phaethon; species Phaethon aethereus. The sequence goes on from NC_138575.1 coordinate 38,229,408, forward strand.
CTTAGGAGTCCTCTGCATAAAGATAGAAAGCACAGTACATGCATGAGTGCTAAGCATAGAGTTAACAAGCACCTTTCACTTTTAATGATGCCTAATGCCCCAGAACACTTATTACCCTCTCCATTTACTTTTCCCGTTTATCCATACACAGCAACAACATTAAACTTCACAATAGATTTATGGGTGAGTGCCACAGCTTCTGAAGAGTCAGTAAATGCTTATCATAAAAAGGCATTTGAATCAAACCTCACTCCCCAAATAAGGCACCAGGAAAAACAGTCAGTTCTATGGCCCATTGTTAAAGACATTTTCGATGCTTTCCTCAGCCATACCTGGAATTGCTGTGTCTGTCTGCTGACCTTGAACAGCCAGACATATTATTCCACTTTACTTTCTGCCTGGCCAGTAATTCTCTCCTTTTGCACTTCAGCAGCATTTTGTCATATCAAGCATGCAGCAATAGCACAAATGTTTATTTTGTTGAGGTCCAGCCAAGCCATGACGCACTGCAGGAGTCCTTATAGTCCCCCAGTGCTATGTACAGGTATCATCTGTCACTGGCAGGTGAGTTTTTTGCTTGTCTGGAGTTTTGCTTTCACCAATATTCCCTGTAATGGCTTTGGGATTGCCCTGCTTGTGTATTCCAGAAAAATCCTGCCTTCAGGCGTGTGGTGGGTTTACCCTGGCTAGAAACCAGGTGCCCACCAAAGCTGTCCTATCACTGCCTTCATCATCTGGACAGGGGAGAGAAAATATAACAAGAAGCTTTTAGGGTGACATAAGGACAGGGAAAGATCACTCACCAATTACTGTCATGGACAAAACAGACTTGACTTGGGAAAATGAATTTAATTCATTGTCAATCAAATCGGAGTAGAGATAACGAGAAACAAAACCAAACCTTAAACCACCTTCCCTCCACCCCTTCCTTCTTCTCGGGCTCAACTTAGATTTTTCTCTATCTCTAGCCCCCGAGCGGCGCAGGGGGACGGGCATGGGGGTTGTGGTCAGCTCATCACACACTGTCTCTGCCGCTCCTTCCTCCTCAGGGGGAGGACTCCTCACACTCTGCCCCTGCTCCAGCGTGGAGTCCCTCCCACGGAAGACAGTCCTCCATGAACTTCTCCAACATGAGTCCTTCCCACGGGCTGCAGTTCTTCACGAACTGCTCCAGCCTGGGTCCCCCCACGGGTGCCGACCTTCAGGAACAGGCTGCTCCAGCCTGGGTCCCCCGTGGGGTCACAAGTCCTGCCAGCAACCCTGCTCCAGCCTGGGCTCCTCTCCCCACGGGGCCACAGGCCCTGCCAGGAGCCTGCTCCAGCATGGGCTTCCCACGGGGTCACGGCCTCCTTCGGGCATCCCCCTGCTCTGGTGTGGGGCCTTCCCCGGGTGCAGGTGGAGATCTGCTCCCCCGTGGAGCTCCATGGCTGCAGGGGCACAGCCGGCCTCACCATGGGCTTCCCCAGGGGCTGCCGGGGAACCTCTGCTCCGGCGCCTGGAGCCCCTCTTGCCCCTCCTGCTGCTCTGTTCCCAGTGTCTACACAGTTTTTTGTCATATTCTCACTCCTCTCTCCGTCTGCAATTTCTGCATGCCAGTTTTAACTCCTTCTTAAATGTGTTATCCCAGAGGTGCTACAATCATCACTGATGGGCTCAGCCTTGGCTAGCAGCATGTCCAACTTGGAGTCGGCTGGCATTGGCTCCATTGGACATGGGGGAAGTTTCTAGCAGCTTCCCACAGAAGCCACCCCTATAGCTCCCCTCTACCAAACCTTGCCACGGAAACCTAATACAAGGGGTAAACATGTACTTTCTTTCACAAACCAAGATTAAAGTAGGTGAAACATCTGTAGTGATCCCCCAGTGTTCAGGTTATCCAGTCCTAGTTCAATCAACCATTATCTCTTCGCTCAGGTGGCATTTGCTTAGCTTCAGCTCCAGGCTCAGCCATTTGCCTCCAGATCTGAGAACCAAATAAATCTTAATCCAATTGGGTTGCCCCAGAGTCTCTATTTGTCAGACTTCAATATGTCATCAGAAAGGATCATCAAGACTAAGTTTATTAATGATAAAAGGGCAACTATTCAGGAGGGACACAATCAACCTGAAAGAGAAAAGACATGTTCTCAAAAAAAGTGCACAAGAATTTTCATTGCTGCTCAAGTGACATGTACAAGGCCGCCTTTGGCTTTATCTGTCAATGAAGGAATGTGGAGCTCTTTGCCAATCCATGCATTTCCTTGCCTCCTCTGTGGAAAATATGATGTCAGGACAGGTCAGGTTACTGTGGTAACGACTTGCAGACATAGTCTGACTGCTGAGGGAGGATACCTCTGAAAATCTGTTGGCTGGTTCATGGAGACAAGAGAAGGCTGGGACAGTGTGCAACAGATGCTACTCCACGAGGAAGAGTCCTGCAAGGATAAGGCTGTTGCTATTACAGAAGATTGCAGTGAGTATAAGGTATTTTCCCTTTCCCACCTTGCTGGAAGCAACTGGTCAAGAGTTTTAGGTAAACTCAGGATGTGCTCAGGGAGAAGGAACTAGGAGGATGCAAAGGAAAATGCTCCAAACTTTGGAGGCAGTTCAACTGTGGTTGTTGTGGCAACCTCTCAAAACTCAAATAGCAGCAGGTGCTGAAAAATACATCAATGTTACAAAAAGCCCAGAAGGAGGGTTGCTGGTATGTAGGCTTCCTTCTAGGAGTGATTTAAAGAAGTTGCTGTGAAATACTGATTTCACAAAGGAAAAAGGATATCCCTAGCTTGTTCAGCTGTATGAAAGGGTCAGGTTCTGTGTTACAGAAAGAAAATTGAACGGTGAGTACAAAGCTAGCCATAATCATGAGTAGGCAAAAGCATTATAAAAGACTTTTCCCTCTTGGTGAGAATCTGGCAAGTTATGTTTAAAAGCAGTAAGATTCATTCTTTTTTGCAACAAGTGGGTCAGAAAGTCTACATAGCAAGCAAGCAAATAGCTACAACCCTCCGAACCTCCAAGTCACGCGTTCTGTACATCATCAGCTATGATTCAATATAGTGGCTAGTAGCTTAGACATAACAAGTTTGGCAAAGCACATCCACGAGGGGCAGGGTACATCTGGTAGAAATCTTTGTAGACAGCATGGCCAAAGATCTGTGTGGCAAGAGATGGGATCGAGTAACTGATTAGGAGACTTAGAATTTGGAGATGTGTCCCTTTGGAGAGGAGACCTATGGTTTCAGGCAGAACAGGGTCTTTTCCCTTTTTAATCTAATACATTTCCTAATTAAATCAAACCATAAGTTTGGTTTAAGAAGTTACATAACACTGCAATTCTACATTGTGTGACTGCATATACCAGCTATATTACTAAGAATATATTACTGTGAATTAAAGCTGAGACCTGTCATTTAATCCAGCAGCTTTAGTGTATACTGTCTTTCACTTGGGAATCAGCATCAATGTAAAGCTGGCTGCCTACTGAAAAATATTCTCTCACTCAGCAACTCGCATTCCGAAAAAGGGTCTTTTGTTTGTTCTTCTCACCACTGTTGTATTTTTCCGTTAGTATTTACTGATAGTTGCCTATCAGTGAATCATTCAATCCATTCCCTTGAAACACCCTCAGGAAAGGAATTTAAGTGAACTCAAGCCTAAATAATCCTTGTTGCACCAGGTGCTAATGTCTTGGCAGCACTAAAATTCTGTAATATGTTGTCAAGAGTGCACATCCTACTGTCCTAGGTCTATTTATGGGCTCATTTTGAGCAGCCCCTACTTTGTAATGCCAAAACTCATACAGGTGTAAAGCTACAGCTCATTATGTGCATGTGGTGTAAAACATAAACTATTCATAATTAAAAAGTAGTGTTTTTTCATGTTGTATGGCATACCATCGGCAACATGTACATATTTATTATGTGAGAGAAAGAAGACATGTAGGATGAGTAAAAGAGATGGCTCATCATCCAAATAGTCTGTAATTCAGGCAAAATGCATAGTGCCAGGAGAATACACCCTGGCATATATTTGGACAGCCATAGCCTTAGAACCCCATCCATATAACAGATAGTTTATAAGCTATGCTGGCTATCAGAAGATGAACAAACTCAGGTTTTTGTAAGTTAAGAATGGCACACAGAGGAGGACAGACTCAACTTGTATACACCTAGACTGCCTTTCAGGCTGAATACACAAGATATTCCCTCTGGTTCATAACCTTCATGCTGATTTCCCTGTCCGCACCAGTGTCTGGCAAATAATTTGTACCCATTGGCAATGCATGTAAGAACTGCTCCTTCAGTCACCAGTGCACACAGACAGCACCCAAGGGTTCCTACAGCTCAAGGAAATCATTATGGCCTGGCAATTAAGTCTTCCAGACAATTGTGGCAGTCTATGGAGGAAGAAAACGTTTGGGATGTTAGAAAAAACCTCAATTGTTTAACTGTGTGCACCTCTATGAATACTATTAAAGCAAGCTTTTTAAACAACCATACAATCTCTAAATTAAGGCATAACTGGAAACAGAACACAGGCATTCCCTGTTTTCATCATTTGTTAGATTCTTGGGACTACCATGGGTAAGCAGACATGTAGGTTGAAAAATGAGATGTGCAGAAAACCCTCAGTTCTTCACTAGCAGGGAAATGCTGAATTAGTAGGAAAATGCTCTTCACCTAGGGGGTCTTTCAGGCTTATATGTATTGTCCCTTTGTGTACACCTTACCTACTACTCCTGACTAACCAGCTTGGAGACAACAACTTCTCTTAATTCTTGTTTTATTGAAATGCTTGGAGTTAGATTAGCAGAACCTCCATGAAAAAAAATTAATGAAAATTAACTCTCCCTCCCAAACCTAACTTCCTACTAAAATATGGAATTTATAATTGGGCTTTGCCCTTATAGCAAGACTTTATCTTGGGTTTGAGACAATGCAGTGAAACCAGCCCCTGTTTAACACAGAAGGTGATCTGCAACGGCATGACAGGATGGCTCCAGATGACCCATATCACATTTGTTGGAGATGCTATTTTATCCTACAAGGAAAAAGACTGAAATCATTCAGTCAGGCTTCACATCAGTCTGGTTAAAAGGCTTCAGGCTGAAAATGAGTCACAAGAAATTTAATCATGCCTTATAAAATATAAAACCTTTCTTCTTCAAATCAAGTTTTTGTAATAGCTAAAATATAACTTTGCTCTCCTCTTCTACTTTAGCTGTGGCTCTAATCAGTTCTTTCAGAAAAACACTGGAAAATTAACACAGTTTGGGGAAAAATAAACATTATACAAATTCAATATACAAAATACGTTTACAAGTATAACTTTTATAAGAAAGTAAAAAAAGGCAATCACGTAAGCCTTCATCTGTAAGGAATGTAGACAAGCATTAAGTACTTTTGCCTCTGTTAATCCAAAAATAGACATTGCAAACAGAAAGATTTGGCTGCCCTATTTTGCCGTTCAGCTACAGTTTCAGTATTTTAAATTCTGAAGTGTGAAATATTGATATATTTAAAATAGGACTTAGATCTATTTGACACATGAAATGTAACAAAATCCATATGATCACATAGTCTGTTCTCATCCCATAGCCATAATACCTAGCATAGGATTTTTCACTCACAAGATAAAAGTAAAAACTACTCCCAGAGGGAAAATAGAGAATGGTTAAAGTGTATTAAGTGACATAACTACTGTGCCTAATTAACAGGCACTCCATCATGTGTGATAAATAGCACACAGATAAAGGAACTCTTGTATTGTGTAGTATTTTGATCAGACAAGAACCTTTGGGACACAGACCAAGGCAGAAAACTATCAATCTAACACACAGATTATAATAAAATTAAATTCTACCTGAAGTCCTGAAAAGAAAAAGAACAGAAAAAAATTCTGCACATTATTTTTATGGTTGTAGAGCACAGCATCAAAGAAATTTTCTCATGCTTGGACTGTGAATGATGGGATAAATGAAACCAAAGAAGGTAAGTCTGCTCTTCTCATCTGTGCAGTTGGAAGGAAATGATGAAACTGTACCCTGTCTTGAACCAATCTCCCATCAAAAAGGGCAGCTTCACCCTCCCCAGCTCTTTTAGCCAAGGACCTCCCACTTATGGTTGCAGAACAGTCTTGGATTCAGGTAGGCCAATTGTAAAACTGCATCCGCAAAAGTGTCTTCTTAAATGTTTTCCCTTAGGGCAAATCCAGTAACTTGATGAACTGTATAAATCACCTGTGTAACATAGGAATTACTGCAGCTAACAACACTAAAGTGTTTCTGAATGGGGCAGATAGCTGCAGAATGCTGCTTTCCTCCAAAATGTAAGAGAAACGCAGTTTAAAAATAGGTGCCATTGCACAATCGTCACACAGCATGTAGAAGTTCACACAGTCATTGGAGCACTGACCACTTCCCTAAATCTTTCAAGAAATATTGAAGTTGATTCAAGGGAGAAAGGAGCATTCTCATAAAGCTGCCAGTAATGGAAGCAGGGTATGAAGTTATGCTAAAAGATATCTACGAGTTTGGTATTGTAGTACAGAGCAGAAGTTCTCATTTTGAAGGGAGATAATTAGTCCAACGCAGTTCATACCAAACCTGGTACTAACCGTCCTCCTCAGTCTCTGACTTGACCTCCCTCAGCTAGCCTGTGAGTCTCCATGCCAGCTTCCTTCCCTGAATGGTACTATCATTTCTCATACATAATTCTGGGCTACATACACACTCTTTTCTTCAAGTGTTCACCACAGCTGACCATCTCTTCACTTGCTTTCCAATTACCTGGCTCAACCATCTCAACACCAAACAGTTTAACTTAATAAAACCCAGTAACAGCATGGCACTGTCCGTTAGCCAAATGCCTTCTCCGAGATCATCTTTCTCAGATAGTGCCTCCTGCATTCCCAACTACATCTAGGAGTAATGGGCCTACTCAGACTCTATGGCAAGCATCTTCGATGCAAGTTTTGCTTGTGTGATTAAGACTCTACCACTTCAGTGTAAATAGAGATTTCCCTGTAGAGGTCTATGAACTACACTAGGGTTGTGGCTAGTCTCCTGAGGGCATGACAAGAAGAGCAGCAGGGTGTCCTCTGGCTGCCACAAAGAGCTCAGTCACACCCTCAGCCAAGACATAGGGGTTCAACAAACAACAGACTCTCTACCCTCTGTGGGGCATCTGGGAAATCCCTCTGTCCATGGGCAATAATAAGGGTCAGAAGGAAAAAGAGAATGGAGACCACTGGGGGAGAGGTGGGCTCCCGAGAGTCAAGCTTTCTGAATGGAAAAACCCCTAAGAAGATACCCGGGGTCACAAAACCAAGCAGGCTGCTACCTTCCAAGAGTCTCATTTTACCGCTTGTAGTTTTACAGCAGCAGCTGTAAGAAAGCAAGTGCAGACACAGACATGTTCTATTCTGAAGACTTTCACACAGTGAATTGAAGCTAGACAGGGCCCATGTCCTTCACCTTAGCTACTCCTGTGCCCAACCTCAATCATGCAGCAAGAGTTGTAATGCTGAATCGCAATCTGAGATAGTGAAGAAATATCTCCTGAGCACTTTCTGGGACTGCACTCCACTGACAACAGTCTAGGCTGCCTGTCCTCTCCGAGAATTCATCACCTCCCTGGTTCTTCTGTAGAGGGAATAACTTTGGCCTGGGTGAAGAGCAACTTTTGCTGACCTACACTGTCATGGACTACATGTAACGTCACTTTGCAGGCATAGGAGGTTACCTAGGCCCAGATAAGGCTAAAGGCAGTTGCATCACAGGGATGAGGAACTGGGACTGGTCCCTATGAACATGTGCAGCAATTGCTCTTGATCCCAGGGCAACTGCACAGCAGAGAAATGCAGAGGACCATTTTAAGGGGACCATCTCTGAGCGCCTAAGTTAGGGTAGATGAATCACAGCCAAAAACTACTGGGAAGCCCAGTGGATTAGTTGTTAAGTTTGCCAAGACTCAGAACTTGGACTCTGGTTGTGAGGCTGAAGTGATAATCCCTCTGACATCTGTTTCCTGGGAATCACCAGGAAGAAAGCAAGGAATATGCCGATGTGCAAGTGGTATGTGATTATTTATCATTTACAAAATTTTGGGGACTTCATGGCAATTTTATGCCCGAGGAAGCCACACATCTACCTTTACAGGATTTCACACAGTAAACGTGGCCTGATGGATTTCTGTCTGTTGTGATAGCATTAGACAGACCTGATCAGAGTTGCAGTTAGCTTAAAATGCTGAGAGAGATGTTTGTTTCTACTCGGCTCCCACTGCAAGGTGCTGTGACAGTCTTGGCTGCTGGAGTTAGCCCAGACTGCCTTGCCTGCACCAAATTTGGGGTTTGGCCATGGTGGCAAGAAGTGCGCGAGCACATACACTCCTCCAGGGCTGCCACAACTTGCAGAAACCTGCTTGCAGAAACATGATGTAATGTCAGCTCCTGCAGTACCCACTGTATTCAAGTAGAAGAAACAAACTATTTTTGCTCCTGTCATCTCCCTTGCCCAGCAAACTCCCAACCAACTTTTGGCAGATGGAAGACAAGCAGAACATCATTGACATGTGAAATGTTGATGGATTCTCAAAGGAAGTGACAGGGACTATACCTGCCCCTCCTCATCCTTTCCCACATTCCTTTAGCAACAGTCCTACGAGCTGCACCGCAGCATTTACCATCCTGTTAACCAGTGCATAGGGAAGAGCTGGTCCTGTGGTCCTGTCTCCTCCTGGTCGTGCTGCACCCCTTGAGGTCTCCCTTCTCCTGCTGCAGGGATGCAGGAATTATTCAGACTCCAAAACTTCCTCAGTATCCCCCCAGGCATCTTTCTTTCCTCGGCCCAGACAAGAACAGCTAGTCGCCTAGAACCATAAATAGTGTAAATTAAAGGTTTTATTAGAAGCAAAAAAAAAATGATGGTATTTATCTTACAAGAAACTACCAAGTAAGCAAATACAGCTGAGTTATGACAGGCTACAATTAGTTTAAAATTAATACAGTATAAGCATCAAATTCCAGTCATTATATGAGAGAAATCTAATAAGAACATAAAAGTTTGTCTAGACATTGTCAGATGTCAGACTACGGAGATACAAATCTGTTTTTTTGAGGTATCACAGAATATATCAATATTGACTCAAACTTCTTATTAAACCACAAACCATGTTAAAAGCCCAAAATCTTAATTTCAGCTCACAGGTAAAACCTACTTCCCATCTGTATGGGACTGTATGTTACAGACTTTAGAAAGGTTTTAAAAAACTTCTTATACATGGCAAATGAAGTTGTTACAGCTCCATACTGAATATGCACAGGCATCGTCCACCCTGCATAACATCGGCATGCTTCAGGATGCCACAATGTGCTCCATTTAAAACAGCACAAGGAGCTCTCCCTTCCCTTCTTTCCCTACACCTTCATGCCAAAAATGCTCCCTTTCTTCCCTTATTACAGCAGATTTAGATTGCTGATATCTTTATAAATAATGATTAAGATAAGATAGCAACAGTAGTATCTCTGATCATAAGCTGGTGTGGGGAAAAGAAAAAAATCTTATAAGTTTTAGTTAATTTTACAGAAAATTACACAGCATAAAAAAACCTGTCCTAAAGGCAAGCACAGGGAAGACTATCTACCATGGCACTAACAGTGAACAACGTGTTTCCATACCATTGCTTGCAACTTTCAATCTCAGACATTTCAGCCAGACACTTCTTAATGTCTACAGGCTTGTAAAGCACAGGTTATTTTGAGATATATGAATAACTAGTGGGCAGTGACTTACAATTAAGGCATTAAAGTGTGTAATTTCCTACTGGTGTTGGTATCCAACTTGTTTTGGATTTCAAAAGCATTTCAACTCCCTACTGGGAATGTTCCAGCCTTATTTAAAATATTTTTGTGTATTCAATGATAGACACTCTTTTTCCATTCCTAGGAGAGGCTGTGCTGATGTCTGGAGTGTTGAACCTATTTTTATTACTGTAAACTCCCAAGTCGTTAAATGTCTTAGCAATCCATTTGGCAAGGCGTATGGTGTTAAGAACTTCATTTGCTAAACCAGCATTCTTCTGCATTTCAGACAAGAGGTGCAAGTTCCAGTGGGCCATCTACACCCATTTCACACTCTTTTGAATGAAGAATAGGAAATCTTACACAGCATGGTCGATTTCAGGGTTGCCAGGAAACACTTTGGATTCCTCTCTAGTCAATAGAGCAAAATAATTGTTTTGTAAGGTGTGATCCATCTTATTGAAGATTTAGGAATCAGCTATATAGATCCTTCTTTTTACATGCAGCCTTCTATGCTCGAGGGGGTCTTAGCTTTAACTTTGCCCTAGAGTCCTGAGTGAAAGAATGTGCACTGAGTATACATCTTTTTTCTTAAAGGACTTGTTTTGTTTTGTCTTTCGCAGGACTGTGACTTTGTCTGTTTCTGTTCTTGCTTGCACATGCTCACTAGAGAGATTCACTAGTATTTCCAGACTTTGGGAAGGAGAAAGAGGAGATTTGGGTGACATGAGAGAGAGGAGGGCCAAGGGAAGAGCTTGGAGAAGAAGGAGCAGCTCACATACATGTGTGGGCAAAACACATAGATACACATCATACATTTGTCCCCCTTCTCATCACAAAGCTCAGCATTGCCACCATAGAAGTCAACCTTTGGCCACTTTCTGATCTTCACCCTCCTCTCTCTCTCTTTCATGCCTACAAACACGGACCCATGAGTTTCCCATGATGGTGCTCACCGAACAGTCCTTTCTTAACACAACAGTGTCTCTCAGATAGGAATCTGAGCACCAGGCAGGAGTGCGCCTAGATGACAGGACCAGGTGTCTAGTCCACACAACTGGCACAGCATCACCCTGTAGGCATCTTATTTAGAAGGGACTCATTTCAAAACACTGGTGATTAGCATGAAGACACCTACACAAGTGCAAAGTGTCTTCTTCTGACAGAACAATGCAAAATGGCTTCCAGCCAACCAGGCAAACATGGAGACAAGGCGAAGCCAAAGAAGGGCTGGATTGGCAGCCAGGGCACATCATCTCCTGAGCAGGGCAGTGCCAAATGACAGTGTGGAGTGGGGGGAGGATGCAACAGAAATACACACCCTTAGGGAGACAGCAATAAATCCAGTGAGAAATTGTCAAATTCAAGCATGTGAGGCACCTTTAAGAGGCCTCCAAGACCTCTGACCACTCTCTGTACTGAGCTATTTTGGTAACATCTGCTGTGAACTAATCACATCTAAAAATCTCTTTCTTAGAAAAAAATTATTTCTTAATTTTTTCACTCCATTAGACTTCCCATTCAGAAATCCACTCTTCCCAATACCTACACATTTCTATGGTCAATGGCTACATTTCTTAAGTAAAATTTGTATAATCTGGTCCAGTAATTCCAGGTTTTCAGCTAAAGGAGCTATAATCATTACTTTTAACACTGAAAAGCTGTCTGCAAAAGGCTTCTATACTGTGAGTGTTATACTATGTAGTCTTGTCTGTATAATTTAACAATTCACAGCTACGTGAAGGACCATACACAACAAGGCTGAGTTTTTCCATTCCTTTGCAATAACCAATGATTCACCTAAGCATCTTTGTTGAAAAAATTACATGGCATATTACAGTTAAACTGAAAAACTATAAATGTAGGACTAAGAAATCCTTACATTGTTTACTACTTGCCTTTACAGTGTGCTGAAGTACAGCAATTATTTAATTGCCAGTAGAGCCACCATAAAATATTTCTCTACAGTTCTTATCCAACAGTTGCAGTCATTGCAGCTTTCCCTAGCTCAAGATGAATTTGTTGCTATAGTTGCAGCAGCTTTAGTTTGCAAGTTTCCATAAAGCAATGGCTACTCTTTTGGTAATGGCAATGGACTCATTCGCCACAGTAGCTTCAGAAAAGTTCCGAAAATGCACTTCTCCATACAGAAGTTTCGAATCCACTGTGAGTTATCCCGTGCACATATGATAGCATCAGTTCCCCTGTCCACATCCAAAACTTCCCCATGGAGGGACCTATAAGAATAATAACCACCATCAACACAAAGTCCTTGGGCCAACCAGTATTCACCTCACCCACTGGTGACCTCACCCTTGGCCCTTCAATCTCTAGTGCAAAGGACCCAAGTGTCCCAACCCTGGTGGAGGGTATTTGTGTTGGGGAATTGGCTAGAGCCTCCTACAGGACCTTCTGCCAGGCAGGCCTGCGGGACAGACAGGCTAGTATGGCAAAATGGAATTGCGGCACACCTCCTCGCCCCCAAAGAGAGTCTATAGCTGGTTGTAGTTTTGCAGAGGGAAATGTTAAGGCCAGCAAAATACAGGAGCAGGAGCCTTCCAGCTGACACTGACAACCAAAATGCTACTAGATATCCATTTCACAGCAGTGTCAAGGGAAGGCTCTAGGGAAAAACAGAAAGCAAAAAGGGTCATGTTGAACCATTTGCCTTATTCCAAAAACTGGATGTGGTTCCCAAAGTGTAATTGAAAAAATGTGATTTTTTTCCATCAACAAACATCAATTCAGCCAGCATAAAACTGGGAAGGTACTAAACATACATATTGATGGAAGAGGAGTAAGGTATTTTAATATATGATATTTCTGTTCACACAGAATTGAATTTTAAATTGTTTTGAACTTTGTATATTGAATTTTATGCTGTTCCTCAGTAGCGTCCTCCAGCAAAGTCATTTCTACTGAGATGCATCCCAGCACTACTGGGATTTTGGATTTAGTAGTTTTCTGTACATAATTGCAGGAAGCTTGACTCTTTCATGCGAAACTAATTTATAAACACATTTTGAGTGCATATCTTGTAATTGAAATACGTTATTAACATGCTTTGCAAGTTGATGGAGAAACCTAATATTACCAGACTAATTGTTGGAAGCAGCAAGTTAAACAAAGTAGAGAAATAAATTGGTGTCTCCTTGGCCTATGATCAAGGCATAGGAATATCTCTTTTGCTCCTTTTACACTGCATGGATCTTTCATAAGTACAGCCAAAATTGTAAAATACTTTGAAGGAACTGTGATCTTCAATTTTTAAATCATTAACATTTGAATCATGTTGCTTTAACTGTACCCTTTTCTATATTATTCTGAGAGGATGCAATTCATCTGTAGAGGCAAAGTTTGAATACCCCTCTTAAAAACATAGTTGAGGGCAACCACAATATATTCCTTTATAGTGGCCAAAACATAACCTATACATCCTGAGCAGAAACTGACTCTAATCCCAGTAAATCCTATTTTAGGTAGAAGGCTATTAACATTATTAAATCAGTATGCCATTAGAGGAAACAGCAGCAGCACAGGAACAGTAGTGATATTATTCATTAGTTGGTCCCAAAATGAAAACACAACCACAACGACTCTATTCCCTGGTCTCCCATATTGCTTAATGGGGTGTCATCAAGGTCCAGGAATCAATTTTCAAGCAGGAGCAGTTCCCCTGTGCAACTCTGAGACAAACAGGAGCGTTTGCCCCAGCAACATCGTTAGGAAAGAGCAGGACAGGTCCCTAGAAAGTCTGCCTCAACTTCTCCTTGATTTGCCGTCTCTACTCCCTTCACCTTGGGAAAATGACTCCTCGAGGAATACCATCTACAAGCAGACAACTCACTTTGCTAGGGAGTCCAGGGCTGCAGCCAGCTCTCTGCAGAAGTGAACTGAAATGCTTGGCATGTTCACTCTTCTGACGAACAGGGTCTCAGCTCAGCTCGGGAGCTCCCTGACCACTCCATGCCAGTCAGACTGCTGGCCTCTCATCCCATATCCACATGCCCATCACCTATTGGTAGCTAAGAGTGCTTTACCCATTTCCCTACAATCTAGAGGTCTCAGACCAGACCTTGCACAGTTTACACTACAAAAGAGCTTTCTGGGAGGTAGCTAATATCCAAATCAATGTCTGGAAGCCAGCCAGAGCATCTTTGATCTCCCACAGGGCAAGCACTGAACATCTCTGCCACCTCTAAAGAGCTAGCTACATCTTGTATGGACATTTCCTCTAAATTTATGTGGTATGTGCATGAACACTCCTGCACTGCTGAGTAAAATGGCAACAGGCTGTGCTTTGGAGCACAAAACCTCAGTTACTACCCCACCCCCGGTGACTTCAGCTGTACCTTCAGCAGCATGCAGAAACACCCTCATGGCCATGGAAAGGAGCGTGGCGGCTCCAAGAAGGCAACACCAGGCAGGGAATGAAGGAGGCACTGGTGCTTGCCTGCCAGAAGTGAGGGTACATTGCTCCAGCTGGGGTGTCTCTTGCCACCCCAGAAGGCAGCAGCACATGACTGCATTCACAGAGCCACATGGCTTACCAAAATGAAGCACCCACCACCACCTTGATGTGGCCAGACACTTTCAGTCTAGTCCACGGAGGGGTCTCACTGGCAGTTTGGCTCATGGTCCTCATCGCCACTGCAGCCAGATGAACCAAGGGCAGCCAGGGGCACCTTGCCCACAGCAACCCCACACGTGGCCCCCAAAGGACACCTCCTTCCCCCCCAGCCCCTCTCTACTTCCCTGCCTCTTCATTAACCCCTTTTATTCTCCCTGTCCCTGCCAGCAGCCCCCACCCATCTGTCCCCAGGTTCTGCTGCCCTGCCTGCCTCTCCTCTTCCCCATGCCTCTCCAGCATGGCTGAGGAGCCCCCAGACAGATTGCTTTGGAGATAAACCCATTTCCCCGTCTCTTTGTCTGAACAGCAAATGTATTTGTTTGTTCCTCAGGGAGGTACATACGTGTTGCAAATAGCTAATAGGCATGTTCCAGCCATTGAATCAGGGAGGCTGGTGAGATCCAGCAGGTTTGGAGACATTGCTTGCAGGCGGGTGGCAAGGCATGGTGGTGGGGAGACTGCTGTGGGGCAGGGATGAATGGTGGGAAAGCCAGGCTGGAGACATGGTGACAGGAGGAAACCATGCCACTCGGGTGGCGGTGGCAGCGCAAGGTGGGCTGCTCGTGTGGAGAAGCTCAGCTGGCCGGGAGCAGACGGTGGCCTGATGAGCATGAGGCACCATGGGGCAGCCGCCTGCCTGGGGGCCCCACACATGTGGGAGCACGTCCTGGCCCACTGTTGTGGGCAGCCCGGGGAGAAACGTGGCCTCACAGGCTTCTCCTTGCAAGAAAAGAGGGAAACATCAAGGGTTCAAGGGCAGTCAGGGACGTTCCTTATCCAAAAAACAGCAAATGTCTGCAAGGGCACTAGGAGGAGAATGATGCCCCTTAATGACTTTCTTATTGTTATTAACAAAGCATCAACCCTCCCCTGGGCAATCCCAGCAAGCGCTGCAGCCTGTCATACCAACATCCCTCACACACACCAGTCACACCGTGGGGAGCACACTGCCTGCCACGGTGTGTAAATACTGCTCTGAGGGGTGCAAAGCAGCCCTCCTGTTGTTTGTGTGGATTTCAGGGTTAGCAACAGCAGTCCTGTCCAAAGGACATTGTAGGGATATGTGATGCTCCAAAGAGACAGATGCTTTATTGGGATATAGAGGACATGGCCCAGAAACAGGAGGTTCCTCCTGGATCCTCTCTACAAGAAGATCCCGTTCCAGGCAATGGACCCAGGCCATGCCTCAACCACTGTGCAGTAGTTTCAAAATTCAAAAATTTAAGTGGCCTGTGTGGGGGCTAGGGGTGTAACACACCAATCAATCAACTGCATCTTGGTACAGTTGTCATGAGTATGTTGAGCTGCCCTGGATGGCTGACTTGTACAACCATATCACTGTCCTGCCTGTCTCCCCATGATCTAGGGGCTGCCATATTGCCCAATCATTTTTCCAAAATCACCCCATCCCAGTCTGGGATAGCTGAAGAGTACTCAGGAGGGAGTTACAAACCACTGTTGAGACCATCTCTGGGCCCACCTGAGCTGGGAGCAGAATGGCTGTGCTGCTCCTATGATCTGTCATACTCTTTAATCTGCTTTGTTTTAAGCTCCCTATGTTGCATTTATGTCCAGAGTCCTAAACCATTTTCTCCAGAAAGCATGATCCTAAATAGCCGTCAGAGGAAGCCAGATCAGACTGATCCAGTTGTACGCATAAAGTCACCATGTCTCCCATCTATTCATAGCCAGAGGTCACTTCTCTTTGTGAAATTGGAGAATGTTTTAGGACCTGCGTGATGACTAACCAGATGGAGTGGCAGAGGAGAGACAGCAGTGTGAAAGCAGTCCCTGAGCAAGAAGTTCCTAAGGGACGCTGGGGTCCACCTAATACCATCTTCTTCCAAGCCGTGTAATGGCTTTAACATCTTTCCTGCACAGTAAGAATATCTGGTCCTATGACACTGATCATTTTCAAACTGCTCTTAGTCACTTGGGATGTGTTCTAGACACCACAGAGTTGTCGCTGCCTCTTTGACAAGGCAATACCATAAAGATTAGAGCAGATGTAGGATCCTAGAGGATTTTCTCACATATATTGTCCATAATACAGAAATAAAAACTGATTGAGATTATACATCTGAGCTTCTTCTGTGTCTCCTGTTGATGAGCCCCTATTAAATGGGGAAATGGCAAAAATAAAATTTCTCTTGTTAATTAGGTCTACAGTTTTCCATCATTAACTTAGTGTCTGTTACAGTATCCTCAGAAGAGAAATATGGGAGGGATTTTGGCAGTTAATCAGATTACATCCAGAAGGGTCGATTTGGTAATCAACTTTAGTAATAAGCTGGAAAAAAAAATGGAAACGTATCAGGATGTGATACCATAAGATGTGTCAGCACCAGAGAGCAAACTTTGAATGTGAGGAAAAACTGTTGCTCCTGGGTCCTTTCATAGCAAACCAATTAGCTGTGTCAGAGACGACAAATTTAGGGGTCTTTCAGGAACTGTCCTCTATAAACAACGTGGTCAAGATAACAGCAGTTTAGCTTCTTCCACCAACTGTAGGCCTCCAAAATGACCCCGAGAGGCTCTGCACATTCACATGCTCTGTGCCCCATGATGTGCCGCTGAGCACATCACACGTACTCTTTGCTGTCATCTAGTATGACCACTACCCCTGGAGGTGGTTCAGTCTTGCCTGCAGAGATCTGCCCTCAATCAGCAGCTCACAGCAGGCAAAACCAGCCATACAGCTGCAGCTAGTGGCCTCTGAGGCCTTCATCACATCAAGTCTTCTGTGGGGTCAAGGTGTTGAGGCCCTAAAGGGTAATGGCTAACCGCCTCTCCCCTCGCACAGGCCCCAGGAGGGGCAATGCTGCTGTTGGATAGCAGGAATACTTCCCCGCAGAGCATTTCAGAGCCTTCACATCCACAAGCACTGACCCCTCTGTTGTTCATCCAGATGTTGATGGGGAGGTGGCCATAAATGGTGGCTAGGGCTGTCCCTCAGGAACAGAGAGTCAGACACACTCATGCATCACTTAGTGGCCATCAGTGTCCTCCATGTTTTGGAAAACCAGTGCCTACAGGGTGGTGAGATATATCAACCTTATGGCACCAGCCTTGTGTCAGCACGCCTGGTCCTAGCACAGAGGCTCACAATGGCTTTGAGAAGTTGGTAATGTTTCCTGGGCAGAGCAGCTAACATAGATTTTTCTCTGATGCAGGCAAGGAACATGCTTGGGCAATGCAGATGGGAGACGCACCTTCTATGGCACGGAGTAAGACTTGCTCCCCAGAGAAGAAGGCTTGGTGGCAGCTCCACTGTGTCAATTTTTTTGGTTTTATAGCAATATCAGAGAACAAACTTCCGGTAAGGAAGATGATCATATGATGTCCACCCCACTGACTCAAGTTGTGGAAGCCAGCAGAAGGTTTTATATTAACACCTAAACTTTGGACAGGCAGGAGCAGTCAGTTCAGGATCTGTGCATTGGAAAAAATGTATTTCCAGAAACCCATAGTTCAATACAAAAGGAGTAAACCATGAAAACTGCACACCAAAGGGGGAATTAAAGAGAGTGATGCCTACAGGCAGCATCAGGGCCTGTACTGCAGATTCTTTGGAGTTCTGCAGGAGACTCCAGCCATATCCCACAGCTTCAGTACGCCGAGTGCTTTACAGGGGTAAAAGACTACTCCTTACCCAGATGTCAAAGAGGAAATGTGCACAAAGAATGCTAGAAAGGTTTTACTGATGTTAATACACTTTATAAAGCATTAAACCTTATTTCTAAATCTTGTTAGGGAATATATAACAATCTTGCTTTATAAGTTAGAATTTTTAGTGTAATTTGGGCACAAAAATGTGAAAGAAAGATGACTTTAGAAAAATTATCATGGATGACAAGCAGTAAAAGCAGTGAACTCTTTACCTCAACATCTAGAAATGATCACAAAAGATCACACTGGTTCAGGTATTGAAAATTAGGATAAAGTTAGTTTTAGTCTCTTCAGAGTAGGAAGATAAATTAAATACATCTCCTTGCTGTATCTGTGTTGTGGTTTTTTCCTCTTTAGTAATTGAATTTTGACAGAAGGGCTCTGCCTTCATACTGAATTCCTCTCTCTGCTCAGCTGTCTATACTTAGGTCTCAGCCTAACTTTGTCTTCCTTGCAACTTGTCATCGGAAGTTGGGATGAGATTTATTCTGAACACCTGATGGCTCTTCTCCAACACTTTAAAAAAACCTGGAAATCACAATACACAACTCTTTATAACAATTATACTACTTATGTAGCACTTTCATGTAATCTTAATAATTTTAAACTGGTTTTAACTGATTTGATGTAGCCCATCATTCACATTTTCAGCAAAGTTCTTTTATAAATCAATTCTTTCCAGCACCTGTTTTTTTCTGGAGCTAGGTCCTTGAACATTTGAACATGGTTTCAAGTTCATGTCAGGTGGGGTCAGCAAAACATCCTAGGGAAATAATTTTTGTGAACCGAAATCACTATAAACACTGCTATTTCCCGAAGCCTTCTGACTCCAGAAACTTCGAAACATTACTTCCTTGATTAACATTTAAGTGCTTAGAATAGAGGTCTTGATCTATTAGATGACTATCTTAACTTCAGCTGTATGAAACATTACTTTGTTTCTGTCTGACTCATTTTTCTTTTCACCTCACCCCCTACAGCATTGCAGGATGTTTGATGTTTGGATGTAATTACGGTTGCCACATTACAGATAGTCTTAAAAACTGTTAAACTGAAATAAAAGATTTTTTTCTTGCAAGACCATTTCACAAACTCTCAAGTGGGAGCAGATGAGAGGAGAATGAGGTTATAGGGAGAGGGAGGTTCTTGACCTATTAAAATGTATTTGTGGGTATTTTGACAAGTAAAATATTCCCAGACGATACTGAGGAACAAGCCAGACCTCCAGTTACAGAATGAGTTTTACAAGACAGCAACATACGATGACACCTACTTGCCTAACCTCAGGGAAAATCTCTGCCCATACACCAAACCTGCCAATTAATTTGAACAAAAAGCTTGTAGCTGAGACATATGAACCAGCATTTTTGAGACTCGGGGGTATCTTGTTCCTGTGTGCCTGTTCTTGCAATTTCTGAGAAAGAAACTGTTGCTTCTCCCAAAAGGGGGACGAAAGATTCCCAACTTCTAAGCTGCAGGACGGTTCTTTACCAGCTAAATTATCTCTGAGTTTCTACTTCCATCTGCACAAGCATTAGACATTCCCAGCTGATCTCAGCTGTTCCTTTCTCCACAAATGCAGTCCTATTTGCTCTCTATCTCTCTACCAAAACTGAAATTAAAACTCTCTCTTGAATGCCCCTGCTTTCTCCACCTCTAACTGAAGCTCTTTATATGTCTTGTCAGACCCAACTCCAGGAGAACTCTCCTCCACAAGAAAATCTTTCACCATAAGTGAAACATCATTGACCAGGAGCTTCTTACTTCTAATTGTACAATAAAGTCATCATAACTGTCCTAGATAGAAGGATCTAGGGTCTGACCAAGAAAATCCTGGAGGAAGAGCATTGTGCATTGAGCTGGACATGTTAGAACAATGGAGATCTGCAATGCATATGCTCCATTGCTTATTCTGCAGCTGCAGCAGCAGATTTGGTCGATTCTGGGCTATAGTTACTGAATTATATCAGTCTTCATTCTCCAGTATTTTACAGCATAACATTCACCGAGTCCTTTTAAATGTGAAGCTTCTGCAATTACATTCTTAAGTTCCCTCTCTCCTAACTTACTTCCATGTCTCTGGTCACTAAGTGCTTTACCAAGCTATAAAGGTCAGAGAGATGCTGGGTGGAAGAAGACAAGCAATTCTTCTGGCAATGTCTGCACAAATTGAATTATCCCAAGAGATATTTCCATTAGCTCATCTCAGAGGAACAAGAGCTCTTCTGAACTCTGAAAAACGTTCCTACAACAGTCTTTAGACAACCTTCTTGTTCTCATCCTACTATTATTTCTGATCAATGAGAGGCTCTGCTAGCCAACTGGGTGTTTTCATTCACTGCTGCTTTTTTCCTGCGTCACCTACTCATAGCTCTGTTGTGAAGACACACAGCTATCTCCGAGAGATCCTTGTTTGCTTTTTGCTTTTATGGAAAAGCCATTTCCACTGTGTAAATACAAGGCTGCAATTTCCCACAAAAACAACAGCTTTCAAAATGGGAAAAACAGGGCATACCAGGTCGAGTATCTTTCTGCATCAGCACTGCACCTAATTAGAGCCTCTGATTGCCACCGTACACCCCTTCTACCCTAGTGTAAGCATCACGCAGACTGAGGGAGGCTGTTTTAGAAGCCTGGGCTTTCCGAGTCAGAGAGTACCTACAGCTACTACTGAAGCCATCCCTTGTCACACTGCAGCACAAAATAGATGCGATATATAGTCGTTTGTAAGCT
This sequence comes from Phaethon aethereus, assembly GCF_964289735.1. Lineage (NCBI taxonomy): Eukaryota > Metazoa > Chordata > Aves > Phaethontiformes > Phaethontidae > Phaethon > Phaethon aethereus. The sequence continues at coordinate 38,250,223 of NC_138575.1, forward strand.
CGATGGCCAACTAAGAACATGCAGAGCTCTCTGGGAATTATGCTATCCATAGCACCTCACCACCTGATTGTAAGGTCAGGTTAAAAGGAATAATTCAAATATTAACAAACATGACTTGCAGTAATGGACTACACTGTCCAAGCTAGCTTATGCATCATCAGAAGTCTGTTTATATCATCATAAAATCATCTCTGAAATGGTCTTGTGATTATGCTGAAGGTTTGTTTATTTAGCTATTATAATCCTGCTAAAGTGATATATTTTCCAGAGGTTCATGCTAAGCATTCTTTTTTTTTTTTTTCACACAGCACCAAAGTCACTCTCCCACCTTTCTTTTCAGGCCTCTACCAGCTCCCCAGTGCTCTGTACATCAAATTCAGAGTCCCTGCTTTGAAGGTTTGTCATGTAGCAGCATATGTCTATGGCAGTGAACTTGCCTTCTTTTGCAAACCACATTTTCTGTCTTAGTCTCTTCACCTCCAGCTCAAAAGATACACCCTTCCTTTCATGCTGCCTTACAATTCTGGAACGCCCACCCTAAATCCGTCCTAGCTGTATGGGTCTACCACTGTTCCTAATCTTCCACTGTCTTCTTAAATTAAATTATTAGGTTGGTTTCAATGCAATCAAAAGCTAGTAAAAAATATAGTCATATAACAATCACATCTGGACACACACCAGATCAGAAATCTTGATCTCTTATACAGATCTTTATATATCTTTGGATCCTTACAGCTGATCCTTGGCAGTAAGGTATATAGAGCAAACAGCTGTGGTTTCTTTAATTCTTGAAAAGGTATTTTAAGCCTTATCTTGCTATCCCTTGGTGAAAGTGGAATAAAGAAGTGTCTGAAAGAAGAATATATGTAGCCTATTAAAAATAATGTTGATAAAGCTAAAGATGAGACATAGGCAAGGACAGTCAGGTTAGTGAAGTCCGTTGTGGAATTACTAAGACACAGTGAACTTCCGATTTCTTAATCAGAGTCTGAAGACTGCTCTTTCATATGCCTAATTAAAAATGATACAGACAGTGCTATTCTGGATTTACATCAGACTCTGTGGTACCCAAGGTATGAATATCTCATAACAGTGAATACAAGAGATATATAAATAAATAATATGCAATATGCAGATTATTACTTATAAATAATGTATATAAATACTGCATATGCATATAAATAACGTATATACACATAAATAATATGCAATGACTTACAACTAAAACTGAAAAGCACCCACAGAGCTCAGTGCAATCATTATGAATCCTGCGAAGCTTTAGAGACCTCTGAAACCTAGAGAAGTCTACTGTTGCTTTGCCTGGGATGCCCTGAAGGCTCAGACCTAAGGTGAGCAGAAACATGAGTCCCTGGATTGCTTCCAAGTGCCTTCAAAGTGCCTTCAAAGTGGGTTCAGGTCTTACAGCTGTTGCCACAGAGATCTCAGTTCTTTCTGGAGGATCCAGGACAGGATGTCCCACTCCATGCCAGCTCCCAATCCAGCATGGACACGCACCTCAAGCGGACTCATAGGTCATGTGCCACACAGGTCCCCTCCATGGGACCTGGCAAACAGGCATCGCTGGAAGTGCAGCCAGCCCAGGAAGCACTGATCACTCAGACTCCCTGCAGAGGTGGCAGCCAGGGCTGCTCTTGGAGAGAAGGAGTTTGAGGCAGAAAAAAGAAAAGGTGTCTCAGATTCCACTTCTGAGAAAACTAATAAATATGATCTGCCTTGTCTAGATGAGATGGCACATTTCTTGGCACAGCTGTTTGCTAAGGAATGAGGAGTGGAGAATCATGATACTTGTATCTCTCTACCTATTTATCTCCCAGATTAACCTATGGGCCAATTATGGCAAGCTTGGCAGGGGAATAGAGGCCCCAAAGATACCACTTTTCTCTTCTTTTCCTGTAAGTAGGTAGCTAGGCATTTAAAGCAGTCTGCATGGTAAATAGCTGAGACTCTATGAGAAGTAATCCATCTAGGAGGGAGACGCTATGGCTGACCAAGTGCAGGGGAATGCTCTTTGCAACTCATTTGCGAAACACATTGGAGAACCTGAATGCAACACATGCATCAACGGGAAGATAGGCTTCCTGCTGTGTGGCTGCATACGACACAGAGCCTCTTCTCTTCGGTGACCTTGCCTGACAATGATGTAAGCAATAAACAAAGAAAGCTCCAGGCCAGTCTAGTCTGTCAAATAGAGATGATCTAGGTCTAGCCATGACCCCTACCGTTGCAGGCAATTCTCAGGGATGTTGCAAACCAATACACTTTATAAGCTACCTCTTAACCTCCAGTAAGATGACCTACCTTAAGTCTCTCTCCAGCAGCTAACTCACATCTGTATTTCTTCTTGCATCATTTGGAGGCCAGAGGATGCTGAGCTAAACGGTGTAGCAAGTCTTTTCTGATAGCTAGTTTCTTTAGTGTTAGCTCCGTACCTAGGACTTTACCACTGAACACCGAAATTTTCATGGCCACTTTTACATTTGGATGATGAACCTTCATATCAAAGGAAAATGTTTCAATGTCACATTGTCTTAGTAGTAATTGCCAAGTCTGGGATTTTGCTGAGTTTCACAGAGCACTTCAGAAATTCCAGAGCCAGCTCGAAAAGAGTCAAACTTGTATGAACCAAGATGTCTGAAAAGAAGGGTACAGAATGGTGTGCATTTCTCTCCTCACCCTGAAGATGAACACGGTTGAGAGGTGCACATAACTCAAATAGATTGAAATGTAATGATTACATTTTTATATTTTTTATTGCTCCTTATAATTCATTCCTTTGTTTCCCTGTCTTCAACAACATTACATTAATTAAGGATATATAAGCATGTCATTTTTGAAAGATCTCTAATTATCTTGTGATGTTGGGTTAATAATTCAGGTGACTTGAGTTATGGCTCTAAGCAAGGGTCTTGAGAAATGAATCTCTGATGAATATTCAGACAGGTTCCCTCAAGTTAACCCAGGCTGGCACTGCAAGAACTTCCTTACACAGTAAGGAAGGGTGAAACATTCCTTTTCATTCAATAAATGGGGACCAAAGAGTAATATTAGTATTTGCAACAGACCAAAAACTGCCTTGCTTGTTGATTATCTCTTATCTTTTAAAGGGATAAAGGACTTTTTATTCAAGCAACTGTTACTGTGCTGGTATTCACCAATGTATAACCATCCTAGCCAGCTAACAGGAGAGAAGTCTATCCAGAAAGGGGAAAGCCTGGTAAACTCCAATGTGGTGAGTCAGATAAGATACATTTCTATAAACATTAAAGGACTAAGGGAACCTGTCAGAAAGAAAAAGAATTTTAAAATAATAACAGTAATAAATAATAGAAAAGATAAATACAGCAGTATTCCATTACAATAAACCAATCTGCAGATCAGTGATGGAAGATACGTGAAGACGACACATGCACAGCCCTTATATTGATCCTGAGGACTGTCAGTAGTAGAGGGGTAAAATTTTCATTATTCTGTAATTGGCCCTTTCTTGTAAAAGATGAGCTGTTAGATACTGATAGCAGGTGTGTTTGTATCAAAGGTACCCTGAAGGGAACATTAACAATAACCTCTACACGCATTCACACAAGAAGACAACCCTTTTAATATGTTGGGGGGGTCATAGTAAATTTTGGAAACAGAAGGGGAAAAGGGAGAGAATTTCAATGAGACCATAAAGGTAGACTTTGATAGCCAGCAGATTGTTAGGGCAGGATCGGAATGGTGGTCAGAGAGTGAAGGATTTTGAACACAGGGACTGTGTTTGCCAGGCTACAACTACATGACTCATATGCCAGGATCAATATACCCCATTTCTCCAGCACCTTAGGAAATCGTTCAACCGCAACCTCGAGAGTGAGGTGATCTAATTAATCATCACTATATCCAGCATTATTCAGTGGGAAATAACCTACGCATAGTAACTTCTTAGGCTTCTTCAGGTATTTAGAGACTTTTAAAAATGTCCAGGAGAAAAATGTTAAGGATCCAAGAGAGAAGAAATGTAAGGCAAGTACTATTACTAAAACTTTCTGTCTTGGTAAATCAAACATAAAGCAAAAAGGAATAGGGTTCCTTCAGTTTTCCAATTAAGCATCAAAATATGTAAATTCCCCAATTTTGTGAGAAAATACTGGAAGTTGAAGAAAATGGGATCTCCCAGGAAACTGTGCCAATACAAAAGCAGGTAAGAGCTTAGGCAGAAAACATAAGAAAAACATCTCACAGGATGGCAAGCCCATAGGGGTAAGGGAGAACTGATAACTAGCACAGATGAAGTAGAGAACGGCCTTGGAAAATTTTATAAAAACCTGGGTATCACAGAGTAATACTCAAACCAATAATAGAATAGCAAAGAATATTACTACCTCAAAGACCTACCTTTTCTTTATTTAAAAACAGAAGACAGACAATGCCTGCATAGCTTGTATTGCAGAAAAGAAAAGCAGGGCTTTTACAGGGTTTTTAATGTGCACATTCATTTATTTATTTAATAAAATCAGACAATGAGAAGTGGCTCAAGTCCTTTTTATAGAAGTTTGGATGGTTCAGATGCCTAAAGAGGGGGAACTGGACTAGCTGCTTTCCGCATGAGCTGATTTTATTAATAAATGTTGGCACAAAGATTCTTGCCAATATGTTTGGCAAATAAAGAAAAGTGAGTATATCAGGGTTATGTGCAGCCAGATAAACCAGGATTTGTAGTTTGCTGCCTTTCTGTGGAGTGCAGTAGGAAAAGCCTTGAGCAATACTTAATTTTCAGAAAATAAAGTTTTCAGGGTTTTTTAGGCTCTGCCTACATGTCTACTTACCCTGTTCTTATGCACCAAGAAGAGCATGATAAGCTATCTCTGTGGTGTTTGATCCCAGACGTTCAATAGCCTATCAGTATATGCATAGTAAACACCAAACTCATGCTTGCCTAAAGCAAAAAATCTTTTGACTAAAAGGAACAGGCAGTGAAGTACATGGACCACAGCAAACAACATCATCGAGGATTTTAATTTCTGCCTTACTTAAGCATTGCAGAATTTCTCTTTTAGGGAGTGAAATTATCTTAAACATATTTAAGTTAATAAAAAGTACCTGTCCCCCTTTGGGGCATGCATCTGAACCACAGCTCTTGCCACAGTAATATCCTAGACCCTCCCACATGAAGAATAAATGTTGGATCAGACCCAGATCACAGTTTCATGCAAATAATTCCTACTTTCTGTACAACACTCCTGTTCTTCTTGAAAGCAATAACATCCTTGTTAGATCTTAGTTCTGGTTCAATTTCCATTTCACTGCGGATGCCCCAGTCATCCACACTACCCACATTGAGGGTAGTTCACTCAAATCTGGGGTAAACCAGGCAGTACCCAGCAGGGAAACTTGGTGTTTCAGAATTAATCACATTCCTGCCACCTGAGATTGTCCTTCAGCAACATCCCAGAAAGTCCTCTGACCTATTGATCTCCTTGCTATTGCCCAGCATGAAGTCAGCGTTACAGGAAGTGAAACAAGAATTGTAACCAGTTCAATTCTGAAATCTAAATGTGACTTACCAATCAAAATATTTACACCATGGAACACCAGTAAAATGTTCTTTTATAAGTCATGGTAGGTAGTAATCCAAAGAATGTGAAGCCCTTCTATGTCCCCATATAATTAATGTGTCTGATATTTTGAGAATGAATGTGTAATACGATGTTTTGGAAAGAAACTATTCCAATAATAAATAAGGATGTTCTTTCTGCCCTAAGCCATGCATTAGAAACAGGCACAGCCACTATTCTTTTGCTTTACCATTCCTCAATAATATTCTATGCACCTACCAGCAAGGCAAGAAAAGTACAATCTATTGACTTACTGAATTGTTAGTCAAATTTAATATTGTTGATTTTGATTTTTTGTAATAATTTAGTCTGTAACACAGATACTCATTAGTATCTTCTTCTGACAAGTGATGGTTACAAGCACAAGAGTTTATTTAATGACCCGATCTTCCCCTGTGAATATTCCAGCTATTACAATTCTAGTCAGAGCTAGCAAGTACATTGGACAAATTCAGTGTATCCACAAACAGCTTATTAAATTCTGTTAAAATGACATTTGACATTACCAAAATGTGTTGCTTTCCTTTAAACAATTGTGCAGGACAGGTTCTTTGAGAACAGCGCTCCGTTACCGCATCTGTCATTCAAACATCACCCTACATGAGCCCGGAGGTTCTGCTCTGCACTCGATGCACGGAAGTCCCCATCAAGCCAAAGGGCAGGGCATGTCGACTCGGTTGGAACAGAGAAAGATGATCCGACACGTCGGGAGCACCACACCGAGATGCCAGAGCTGCGTCCGGGCGTAGCCGTTGGCTGGGGAAGCAGTGCCTTGGGACTCACACGAGTGAGACAGCCCAGAAGCACAGCTGGAACACAGCACCGCAGGAGTGCCGGGGACTTGCCAGCTCAGGTGAGCACGACCCCAGCCCATGGTGTGCGTGCAAGGCACGGTGCTGGTGATTCGCCAAAGTCCACGCCGGAAATCGGGGATGGAGAACACAAGCTGCAGCAGATAACTGTTGGAAGAGCTTAACCCACCAGCCATTACTTCCTGTTTCAAAGGAGAACCCCAGATTTAGGATGTCATAAACTTTTTATCATGAAAGTGGGCAGGTAGTGCAGACCTTATAAAGAAGGCAATATTGTCTTTCTGGGGCTGGGCTGTCCACAGCTGCTTGGTGGAGCTTTCATTCAGTGGGAGAACTCAGCAACTGCAGGAATAAGATTGGGCCAATGCTCAGCATTTACAGAAATTTCACTGAGATTTTTAAAGCACAGATTTGTAAGTATCAGTTCATTCACAGTCAAGCGTGTTTAGAAAAATTATGGCCTTCTCACAGTGAGGCCATTTCTGAAGCTGTCACAGACTGACTCAAACCTCCCAGGCTGAGATTTTGCTCCCGTTTGCACAAAGATGCTCTGGCTGCTGTGCTATTTCACCAGAAGTTTCTATAGGCTTTAACCATACTTTCCAGCTGAAGTTTATTGTTAACTTGAAATGAAAACACAGATTTGACAAAAAACTGATTAGGTCACTGTACTAAGTGAAGCCAGTTAAGGTTTCTCCCAGGTATGTTTAAAAATTCTGGAGTCTGCTGTCTGTTACAGGCATAAGCAGAGAAAATTCACCACTGTGTCTGGAGAACATTTAGTTCTTTTATGAGCTTCTGGTCTTCCATTTAGTTTATCCAGCTTCATCTACTCTTTTTTACTGCTGTATGCTGAGGCATTACAAATGCCTGGGAAGATGGGACTAGCAAAGGTAGTATCATCTTCAGCAATAGAATAGCAGATAAAAGTTTCAGTAATTTTGTCTTTTTTTATGAGTAAATGTGTGTGATCCTTCGCTTTTCAGTGAAGATTTCTTCTACCTCTCATTTTAAAAATGTTCCACTTATTTCCTTTCAAATCATATTCAGACTGCATAAAATACAGCCCTGAAAGCTTCAGTTAAAATAGTGTGCTCATCTGAGGCATTTGCTTTGATGATGACCCATGGTAATAACAAAATTAAGGAAAATTCTTTATAAATTGGCTTTGTTTGTAAAATCATGATTCCTACAATACTAATGCAGAGAAGCAGATCCCCCTGCTTCCCTCCCCTGCCCAAGAGTGTTACTTCTAAGGTAGAAGGTGTGAAGCATTTTTTTGACTATTCTTCCCAGTTACATTAAGAGGAGGTAATAAAAAAAATAAATGGCACTTTCATGATCTTATTATTCTTGCTTCACATTCCAAGAAAGAAACCTAGAAAATTCCACAGCCTAGGCTATATGCGAATAAATAATATACGTAAGATATATCAGAAACACCAGAAACAAGCCAGAGCTGCTTTGTCTCAGAACATTTTTATTAACATGACGTACAAACATTGCTCTTTCCCATCATGAACTCACATCATTCCAACATTATAAAGCAACATATAAAAGTGACTATCAGAAAGAAACATTGGGGGGAATAAAACCTTTTTGGGATGACATCCTACCTACTCGACCATCCTCCTTTCTCTGGGTTTGGTGTGGTATGTGTGGCATGTGAGCAAAGGAATCTCTTTTTTGCAGTGCTACCCTGGGAGGGGTGTCATGCGGTGATAAATCTGTGCAGGGTCAGAGCAGGAGGCCCATCTCTGGCACACACCGAGGCAGGGGTGTGCAGCTGGGTCTAGGAGTCACCAGGACCTGCTAGTCCATCTTTCTCCTCCAGGCAGGACTGCATCTGTGCCCCAACAGCTCCCGCTGCTTGGAGTGGGTCAACAAGGAGAGAGGAAGACCTCACCCATTTTTCTGATGGTGGCTTTTTTCATCAGCCTGCAGGACTGCTGTTCTTCCCCCCAGGAATGTGCACAGAGGGGATGACTGGCACCGTCTTGGTGCCACCCTAAAAACACATCCCTGCTCTCTACTGAGGATACCACCCCACAGAATAAAACCCACTGAGTCTGAAAGCACTCCAGTGGTTGAGCACGATAATTAACAGTGGGTGAAAACTTTCATTACATGTGTGCAACAGGATCCACAGATATTGACAGCACCTCTCTGAAACAGTTCAAAGCAAAGTAAACATTTGGACGAATTATTGTTGAGGCTTAGAAGAAAACTGTGTATTTCATTAATTTCATCATCCATCTAGGTTTGTAGGCAGGTAAAACAACGGAATTAGTTCACCCAACATCAGAAGGACTCAGGTTTTCCCCAAGGGAATTAGATAGTCATCACTCATAAAAATGTTACATTCGAGAACTAGCCCAATCCAGGATTTACAATGTTGGTCTGTCTGACTGTGGGCACACTGGAATTCACTGCTGTTTATTTTAGTTTTAATATCCACAATAATCAAGAAAAAGATTAAATGAATCCACTGGGGAGGAAATGAAGCAATCATTCCAAGATATTGCCACCTCTAAGAATACACTAAATAGAATAGAAGACCTCTTCACCATCTTGTGCATTTGTCCTTGATATGGCATAGTGACCTCTTCAGATATAAAAAAAAAATTCCATGGGCTCAGTACACAGTTTTGTATAGAATGTTCTAAAGTGCCAAAAATTATTTAGGACCCATTTCTCAAGAGCAACTCCAGTAATTTCAACAGTGTAGTTGCTTTAAGCTGGTAATTTTGCTGAAAACATGATCTATCCATGTAATGAATGGGACTATTTGTGTATGGAAAGGAGGATTTGGTTTCAAAAGTGGTCTTGAGCTATGAACAAACTGTTTCAGCTACAATAAACAAGCAGCTTTGAAAAAGAAAAGGAGCAGATGATAAAACTAAAGCAAAAGCTATGGTACATATAATACAATATCAAGCTGTGGGACCACAGAACAAACATTTCTAAAGTGTTTTCTGTAGTATTTTTACTGGAATGATGTTACACTAAGGATTAAAAAAACCCCGTAAGATTTCACAATAAAAAATTTGTGGAGTCATCTGATTGAAAAGCTGTGCAAGAGCCAGTAATGATCACCATCTGGGAAACAGATGCAGATAATTAAGGAAAACAATTCCTTGAATTTTATGTTGTCATTCATTAGAAATTAAGTTTACTTAAGATGATTAAAGCAGAAAATAATTTTCAGCAGTAGAGCATCCTGTAAACTGTAATGATACAATGATTGCACCCTGGTTTTGACCAGGTCTGGAAGTTTTTCTTGGGAGAGAAATCCCCAACCTTTTCAGTAGAGAATGGAGAGGAGAGGGCTGTTCAGCCAAACATAGTGAACAAACATTAAGTAAGAGGAGCTTACTTAATATGGAAAAGAAGGTGGCACTACTAGGTCAGCAAGAAGATAACATAAGGATCAGACTGTCTTTATGTGGCTTAGCTAGACAGTCACTGCAAAAGGAATTGACCTGGCAAGTATCTAGAACAGCTCTTTTTTGATTCCAGTTCAGCAAAGCATCAAGTTCATTCTTATATTTAAAGACCTGCTTTAATACTTTGCTGTGTTGTGGCTATTTGGATTCATATTTCATCCTACAGCTTCTAGTTCTGTGAATTTAAGCACGCAAGCCCATCTGTATGCTGACACCTATGCCACAGTGGTTCCAAACTAATCCACAGTTCAATCTGAAATAACCAGTTTTGTTTATATGTGTAATAACCACAGAGGCAGTTTTGTAGTCAGCTCCATGTTTGGATATAAATATCATCAAGAGGCAGAAAAACAAGCAAAGATTTTGAGAAACCGTAGATGGCATGAAAAGGGGCAGAATAACGGTGAAATAGAATAGTAATAGGGTTTCTAGTTCAGACAAGAAGGTAAATAAGTGCTTAGCTGTATAAGCTTAAGTGAGACTATGCAAGTGCTTAAATTTAGGCATATTCTCTAATATATTTCTGGATGTGTCAGAATGGGGACTTTTTCTATACAAAAGCTAAATTTCAGACACATATAACAATATTATCACCCATAAGCTGCTAGATATTGCAACTTAACGTTTTCTCTTTCTTTGAGATACAGCTAATGGGTCTCATGTCTAGACACTCTGTGCAGAATCCGGCTCTTTGATAAGGATCCTGTGCTGTAATTCACATTCCCAGGACTGAGCTTGATATTGCCACAAAAGTGAACTCTTCTGGCTGGAGTCTCCGTGCAAAGGCACGGCTAAAAACCAGATGTTTATTTCAAAATTAAATTTTACAGCACTGACATTTTCATTCTGATTTATAGCAAAGTAGTTCTTTTTACAATCAAATCAATAATTCACAAGGTAGTACAGATACCACTTTGTTTCATGCTGCAGTTTTCATTGGATTATTCGTGGCACTGTTTCAGGGGCTCCTCTGAAAAGCTTTTTGTTGCTGCTCCTGCTTATATATGAAAATAACACTTAAGATTATTTTGACTACCTAGCCTAAGAAGCCTCTTTATGGAAAAGAACAGTAGAATTTTAGTATAGTTAATGGTAAGGGCTAGAAGGCACACTATCATTAACTGAACCATGCAATCAGTGAAGAAAAGATAATCAAAGAAACAAGTATAATATGCAAAAAGTATATTCTCTTCATTCATTTTGACATGTGATTTTTATTAAAATCATAATATAGTAGACTGCAAAGGGTCATATTTAAGTTAAGTTTATGGTTGTATTTATATGTGCATTTAAATTTGAGTCTAAAGAGTAATAACTGATCAATAAGTTTTGGTTAGGGGATAACCAGCAGCAATAGATTCCACTGGAAATCCCAAAGGATCCATGAAAAGACGGTGTCTCAGCCTGGGCTGCTCTTGACGGGCAATTCTGCAGGTCTGATATCCATCTGCTCACTGCCGGAGACCCCCCAGGAGGGATGGGGACCAGGAGCAAAACGCCCGTGTCGCTGAGGAGCAGCCGCCTCTCCCCAGCCACCCTCCCTCCCCAGTGCAGCCAGTACCAAAGAAAACCATGCTGCAAAGCCAACTCTCCCAGGTAGCCCTTGTCCTGCTGCAGCGGCACAGGGCTCCCAGGCCAGAGCGCGGGGCGGCCCAGAGCCCCGGGGAAGGGTGGCAGCTCTGCTCGGCTGGAGCCAGCGAGACCCCGTGCGGGCACCCTGCTCCTGCGCAGAGGGGACTGCAAACGGGCACACAGCTCTTCTCTGCCACTCAAAATACTGATACTTTCCTGGCCAAAAGGCTGGCCACCGCAAACCTTGAGCATTTTCCACTGATGCATGTAATACATGCTGCTGAAATTCGTAGCTTGCTATCAACAATTATTAATCACTGATTATCTCTTTATAAACCATTTAGAACCTTAACAACCCATGATCCTACCTCCAAATCCATGTCACCAAAGGAGGAGCATTGCTTTGGCTGTACTGCACAAGAGGAAAAAAAGTGAAGATCTACCTAGAACTCGGTAAATTTGGCCATCATCATCATCACCACCCTATTTGTGCTGGCGCCAGACTGTATTTGCAAAGTCCATGTGTGTACAGGCTGTTACCAATCATATGGCGTTGCTACGGTGCCACAACTCTAGCACATCTCTTAATTTTGGGGGAGGTAAAACATATGAAATAAATAGAAAAGGAAGATTATTTAGACAAACAAGAAATCTTTCCATTATAAAAGCTACTGTGGATAACCAGCTCTGTGAGAATCCACAGGTAGTTTTATTGAACCATTCTCACAACAAAAACAGTAATAAATAACATCATTTACCAGTTAAAATGTTTGAAGATCTTGTAAGAGAGGAGGAAGGTAGTTTGCAAGAGATATCACTAAGATCAATGACTATTTTTAGAAACAGACATTTATAATGTTACTCAGTTCTCTTTCAGTGAGGCCTGAAATACAGTGTTCTTAAGATCTGCTGTGTCTATATAGAAATATTTCTCATACTGCTCTATGAAGAATATTTAAAATAATGATAGGAAAGACTTTCCATGCTCAACATGGACTGTCTCATGTAAAACATCTGTTCAGCTATGTCTGTAATAAACAAACACCTCTATCTTCAAATTCAAATAACCCTGGTTTGTTTTGCGTAAGTGGAGTACATGCCTTGCACACTGAGCAGCTCCTGAAAGTAATAGTAAAGCCATAAAACCTTCCATGTCCCCTCCTTAGTTTCTACATCATCTGTCTAGTTTTCACAACATGATTTCTGTCAAGGTACCTTCAATCCAACCACCAAATTATTCTCCTTAAAACTAACCTTAACCTCTGGTTCAGTCTCTTACAAAACAGCAGGCAGTGTTATTCTTTTAGTTCACAGACATGCACAAATAAACCCTCTGAGGTTTTCTGCAACAATTTTTGCATTAAAATATACTAAAAAGAAAAATAACACAACTTTTTGGAGCCATCACTGGGACCAGTTGTGTCACAGTGTGATACCCAACGGAATCAAACATTCATTACTTTTAAACAAGTCCTTGAAGCTCAGGTCATCCAGAAGTTATAAAAGAAATAATAGTATTCAAGCACTTGCTGTACATATGGGCTGTCATAACTTTTTTTTTTGACTACTGAATTCTATGTTGTGCGGCGGTCAATAAATTTGATTACTATATTTTTGTTACTTCTTGGACAGAATCACTGAGAAATAGCTGCTACCCTGCTGCCTGTGATGCTCTGAAGTATTCTTCTGAGGGGGGAGAAAAATAAAGTTCTTTCTTGGAGAGTTCATTAGCAGCAAGCAAAAATACGTATCAGAGTGGGTGTAATCTTGCCAAAAAAATAATTTGCCTGGGGTCGCCACCAGCATAACAGCTCCACGTCTGAGACTGCAAATGAACATCTCTGCAGTGTTGGTGCCGCATGTGAGGTGCTGCATTTGGCAGCCGGACGCCCCCGCGGCCACCCAGCCACTGCAGCGCGGGGAGCAGAGCTGAGCCCACCGTCCGGCAAAGCTGCAGCCCAGGGGCACGCACTGATGGCAATAGCCCAGGGCTTTCTGGAGCAAGCTTACTGTTCTCTGACAAAAGTAAGGAGCCATTTGGGTGAAAACCCTTGCAAACAAAGTCAGTGAAGAAGTCCACGTAAGTCATACTGCTCCAGGCAGAGGGTAGAAACCAAATGATGTTGCAGCAGTGACAGTCTGATTCCCTAAATCAGCATGAGGGAGAACTTCGCTCGCCTCTTCCCTTACTTTGTTTTAAAGTCTCTGCTGTCTCAGCTGAGGTGGGTGGTGCACTGCCCAGTTAAGGCTCAAGAATTTCCACCATGGCAAGAGTAATTACCTATGAGTTTCTGGCCGCCTTCACACAGGGCTGCAACACAAGGCTACATAAGGCCTGGCAATGCATAGGTCCCAAGAGAAGTGAAAATGATTGGGAAAACATTATGAAAAATTAAAAACCAATTATTTTCTCAGTATGTATCTGCAGACTTCTCTATTGCAGAATGACATCTTCTATCTCAGTAACGCAATTAAACAGTAGAGATCATTCACTGTTGAACCAAAGAGCATTTGCCGTGTTGAGACAAGGTATCTGAAGCATGTTCCTGAGCCACAGGTGAGGACTGACACTGCTTCATTCCCAGACTGCCGCCATGGGTTGCAGTTCCCCCAACAGTCCAAAGCAAGTTGACTTCAGAAAACCCTGATGACAGAAAATCCTTAAATTTTGTTATTGTCTTGTTCAATCTTTTGCTTTAATAAAAAACTTCAAACTTTTCCTTTGTTGGTGTAAATGTCATCTCATTTACTGAATGCAAGTCAAACTGGTTGACGTGGTCATACTTTTAAAGACCATGCCAGAACATGTGTGTCTTGGAGAATTAAAAACTGTGGCATACATCTCTGGAAGGTTTCCAAACCTCAGCAGAAAATGGAACGAGACCTCTGCAGTTTGGGCAGAAATTTTTAGAATACAAAATCACTTAAAAGACAAGTATGCCAATACTCTTCCCAACACAATTTTTTCCTGATCAAAATATGAAAATAATTTTTAAGTCTGAATTTGAAACTGTTATTTTTGATCAAAGGGTTTTGCGTTGGTATCCATAACTGTAACAGATAAGTTACCCTTTTTTCAGTAGATCATTTGTTTTATAAATAGATCTTTTAGAAAACTAATAACGTCATTGTGATGCTGTTAATCTTGCAAGTTGATGGCTATAATGGCCTCAGCCCTGGCATTAGAAGGAAAACACTTGTGAACTCTTAGCTATAAGCCATTTCTCTTTATTTCCATATTCTTTGAAAACTGAGAAAAGGTTACTCTGTTTAGTTTGGAAATATTACACCCAAAGGAGAAGTTTAAGCAGCAAAAAGAAAACCACCAGGGTGCAACCTAAACAAAGTTATTCTTAAAAGCAGATGACATATTATTTTACTGTGAGCAAAATGTTATGCAACAGTAATTTGTCTTCAGGACTAAGTTCATAGGGCAAAAATATCAATCAGACTGTGAGTCATGAAGCGAAGACTGAGTAAAATGACTACAGGGACTTTGTATGAATTAACTTAAAGTAGTTCTTAGGAAACTTTCGTTAAATCATCCTCAAGAAAACAGCGGTAAAAGTGGTGTTAAGTAACGGTTTTCTGTTGTTGATCCTGGATCATGTGCAGAGGACCAAAGCAAACGCTTTCATCAATAGCATACAGTTCAGTGGCAGAGCCTGTTGGGCTCGCTGGCCCGCAGAGCAGCAGCCCCATGGCCAAAGGCATTCCCCTCCTGTCAGGGCGTGCAAGCGAAGGGCACGCCAAGCTGGCAAGGTGTTTGCTGGCGCAGGCACAGCGACTTACAAAGCAACATTACCAAGTGCCTAAAGAAATCTCAGAGGAAATGACAAAATTAATTATTCTTGCTTCTGTGAAGAGAACTTGCCTGAACAGATCAACTGCAAATTAACTGATTGGGACAGTTAATGGCCCAAAGAACCTGATCTTTTCAGATATTACCCTCAGGGAGCAAATGAAAAATCAGGTTCATTCCACAGAGTCATGGCGAGCACGTCGAGACTCTCGGTGTCATGGTCACACCAGAGATTTTGTTGGTAAATCAGGGTTCTTCGGCATTCAGTCACTGAGAGAGTGATGGCTTAAACTCTATGAAAGTTAGTCGCTGAACTGTTACGTTTTATTACCTATATATACCTACATCCAATATTATTTCGAGATAAACACATCTTGCTTTTAATTACTTATGTAGATTTAATTACTGATTTCAATTTATTTTATATACTTATTATACTCATTAAGAAGAAAGGGCTTCTTCATGAAGACATTCAATGAAATCGATCAGAATTAATTTTTAGAATGGGCCGATCAAACTGAACCAAATCTTCTTGGGAGACTGTGCTTTTAACAGGAATTAAGGTGAATTGAATTAATTTGGCTTTTGCTTTGGAAATAGTATGTAGCCATTTCATTTCTGTATGACATATGGAACATAGTGTGGTGTAACTGATCCACTACAAATTCTTGCTGTTACTTAATAAAGGAATATTTTCCTAAGTTCCTCCCCAGTGACAGGCCCAAAGTATCTACTCCCTGTGCCATCAATCACTAAGAAGCTGTGTAGTACTAAAAAGTCAACACACAGGCAGTTTGTTAATGTATTGCCTTTTCTTTTTAAAAAGGCAGCAAGTAGTACTAAAAGGCTAACATTTTATTTTCACTCATTGATTTGTCTAAAAAAATGATAAGAAGGGTCACACTGAGCAGCAAGATTATCTTATCTTGCAGCATTGTGCAATGGATGGCATTTAAAAGTGTGTATTCTGCTCTCCCCTTAATTACCCAGCCCATATTCTGCCCAGTTGTCCATCTGAAATTAATGGGAACCAGGTAATACTGTTTGCTAGAGAATGCAACTTACATCTTTTCAGGGTATCATAGCAGTCCTGGGATGGATAATCTTTGCAGCGCCCTTGGTTGTAATTCAGCTGAGTTTCGCTCTTTTTCTTGGTTGTGGTGATAAGACAGGTGCTGACAGTCTTAGTCAGAATCCTTTTTCCTTCTGTGGTCCATAAGATAGCTAATTTCTTTTGTAGAGTCTAAGGTGCTTTTCCTAAGCCTTTGATACTGTGTGCAACTTGTTGAACTCTTCAGAAACTGCCTTTATTTCTCTAGTAGCTGTAGCTGTAGAGGCCTAGGTTTTCAGTGATTATGCAAGTCAGATATTCCGTAAGATAACTCAAAATTTAAGCCTCACTGATTTTTATAATAGCTTATTTATAATAGTTCATTAATCCCATTCAATCTAATTACTTAGCTGTATAAAACTTAAGAAGACAGTATTTCCTAATTATTGTTACCTATATTGATATGTCAGCCATTAGGTTTTTTTCTTGCCTAATTATAGGGAGAAACGCTACCACGGTGAGTAAATATTAATATCTGAGAAATTGATACTGTAGATCCAGCTGACTGGTTTGCTAACCCGGGCCAAGCTATTTATAGTAAATACAAATAATGAGGTTGGCACTTTCCCTTTATTTATCGATTTAACATATTAGTAGGTCCTTGTGGGAAGATAAGCTCTTACCCTTTGAATGTCAGAAATAAATGCAGCAAATAGCTAAATGACATACTGTCTCTCTTCATCAATACTCTGACTCACTTGCGTCGATGCTTCAATCAAATCAAATGCAATTTGTATTCTAAATCTTGTATCCGGTGGGACTGTCCTCACAGGACAGCCACTTGACCTTTCTGTTACGAATATCAGAGTGAAACATATCTCCCAAAGGTAAATATGCCCAGAAGGTCCACTAGACCTCTCGGCATTCATGATAGTCCACATAAACCTAAGATTGTTTCTGCCTTAGTGACTGATTTCAAATAGCATGGTAGAAACAAATAATTATGGGTTTTAGAAGACTTTTATGAATTTATGGGACCTTACCTTTTTTTTTTTCTTTTGAGTAATTAGAGTCCAAGGTTAATTACAGTCACCCTTTCTTGCAACTGGGAACACTGAACAAATTCAAAAGGTCCTTCCAGTGGAGACAGTGCCCGCCAGAAGGGACAACCAGAGCTGTACCCTGCCTAAAGGTAACGGCGAAAATATTTAGTGGAAAAATGCTCATTCTCATGGGGCACAGTTTAACAAGTTCTGCCTATCAACAATTCAGCCAAATCTTCAGCTGCCAACCACCTTGTGTTTCTCTCTAGAACTAACCACATATAGCACCGTGCTTGCTGTGGCCAACAGGCTGTCAGCATTCATTTCATGCTTTTCATTGGAAGCTGCTCTAAACCCATGGCTTGGCCCAGCTAAAGGGTTTTAAGGCAATATTTAATTGATTTGATATATCAGTTAACAAGCCTGCTCTTGAATGTTCAGATACGATTTCCTCCCTTTGTCGTCAATTTTCCACAGCTGGAGAAAGGATATGGAACGGGCTGTAAAGTCCCAACAGCAAATGAACCATAGATGACTTTGCACATCTTATGGCCTTTCCTGAAATTTCCACAGTTCTTGCCTAACAGTATTGTTTGACAAACTCAGAAATGATCAGTGAGCTCTTTGTTCAAGACTAGAGTTGGCCTTTCTGGTTCTTCTTTGGCAGTGCCTGGCACTGTGCAGCCAGGGGTGGCTAGAAGAGTTGTTGTTAGATCAGAGGCAAAGGAGAAGAAATATTAACAATGCTGCTGGAGGCATTTTCCACATTTCACCTCATGGATTGCTCTAAATGGCCATCTGACCTATATTATGTCCTATGGTACCTGGTAGGAGCCAGGAAGGATCGCTCACAAATTGTCTGAACTTTCTACTGTCTCTTCTGCTCCACTAAAGCTGCTTAGAGACAGTTTCTGTCCTCATAACTGCACCCAAAATAAAACTGAACCTCTTTTTCCTTCCTTTCTTTTTTTTTCTCTTGAGAAAGCTCTCAGGTCATGATTTTTTTTTATATAGGAGGGATTAAACTTGCATTACCACCTACTCAAATTTATTTCACTTGTGAAAGCATGCAAGAATATTTAGCCTAAAATTAAAAGGCTTCCATTTTCCTTATTTCTTTTTCCCTTTTTCAAGTGGGAGATTATGACTGGATACCTATGAAGAGCCTCTACAGTTAGGAGAGAAGTTCTTCGCTTAGAAACAGCAAGCCATGAGCACAAGGAAGATGGGTATTTCATGATTTCAAGATATGTTTCAGCTAACGCATACCAAGAAACCTTTTGGTCTCACTAAATGAGGGCGTAGAGAGGGTCAGAAAAAGAGAAATGTTCTACAGTATCACTTACTGACTGTTATTTTATTTAAGTCTGGACAGTTTCCAATACTGGGAGCATTAAGTTTGTAGCAATCTGTTGCAGGAACCAGGACAAAACCACAACACTTTCTTAATATCTTGAGAAAATTAAAGGCAGAAAACCCCGTTCCTCTAAAGCAATTTCTCAACATGGAGGAATATATAGCCACAGCTTCATTACAGTCTCTGTAGATTTTCTAAGCAGAGTTTCTCAGCCACTGGGCTGGTTTTCAAGAATATATTCTTTCTTTGTTTTTGTCCTGCTGTTCTTGTTTCATTTATCTTTTACATCTAATGGTTTGTGTCTACAATTTTGAGTTCCTGAGCCTTCTCTCATGAGGAGAAAAATAGACTGAACTTTCCCAGGGATGTCATCACAATATAAAAGCAGAGAAGCTCCAGAGACAGCATCTATGGTGCAACCTGGCAGGAGGATGGAGCTCAACCCAACAACTTTGTCACATACCCTGCCAGGGGCAGGACCTTCCACGGCTTCATGCTCTCCTTCAGCTGACTCCCAGACATGGAGTGTCTGTCCAGTAAGATGCAGCCGCAGCACTTGGCCTTAAGCATGATCTTCCCAACCCTCTGTTGTCACATTACCCGCTTTAGGGGAATAGAGCTGCCTGTCCCAGAACTGTTTTTACCCCGTTAGGTGAGTACATTCCCACCAGCCCAGATGGATCCATCCTTGTGTACCAAAACTGGTCTCTATGAGATTTGCTGGAGAAAGAAAACCTGTGTAGATAGGATGTGGAGAACCTAGAGCACCTGAACTGTTCTTCCTCCATCTGGGATGGAGGTGCAAAGCCTTTCATCTTTTGCATTAAGCTTTCATCAATTTGGCTCTTTCCCTAGACCTTTCATGGCCTTTGCCAACACAAACCCTTCATGGAAAAGAAGCAGAGAGAGGTCTGTGTGGACAACTTTTTAAAAAATGGCCTGCAGTTTCATGATTTGCCTTGGCATTAGATAAAATCTTCAACTCAGTATTAATGTAAATATTAGTAAAAATGTTTGGCATGTTCCTCAGACAGTCTTTGTAACAGTGGAGGTTGGTGAAGCTGATGATAGCCATAGTGGAGGCAGGAGGCAACAGCTCAGTTACAATGACTGGCAAGTTTGGTTTTCATCCCAAGTTTCACATAGGCTGAAATATCCCAAATAATGGCCTTGTGGACCTTAGCATAGAGCACAATGATAATCTCTCTCACTCACTAAAATACTTCTCTTCATTATAATCATCTAAGCTCAAAAATAGCTCAAACATTAATTTTCTTTCTATCATATTTATGTTGAATTTTTCCAAAATCCCATTCAGATTGGTGGGATTATTATTCTTATGTGATTTTAAGGCCAAGATCTGAACATTCACTCAGAAACTGACAGCTACCCTGGTTCTCTGGTAGCTCCTGGTGTACCCAGATAGTTGCCTTGCTGCAACTAACAGCACATGTCAAAGTAGGGTATACTCTGTTTAGAACATCTGTAGGAACAGGAGGATTTAAGGCATTGGAAACACCTGGATCCTGCTTTTTTCCTGTGCCACAGTATTCTGAGTTTCCTTTGATCTTTGGTACTAAAGTACAAATGTATACATATACAGAAGTATCTCATGAGATGTAGGGGAAGTAAGGGGTGTAGTAGTCTGTAGTTCTTTGAGGTAAGGACAGAGCAGATGTCCTCAATTTCACATCTGTATTGACTACCAGAAGACACTCATCTTTAGCCACAGAAATCTCAGTTTTATAGTCCTCTGTCCTTTCACTTTCCTATTTTCTCCTCTTGTTATGTGTTTGTATCTGATAGTATCTTTGCATCTGTATCCCATTCCATTTGCTGTATAAGGACAGCAATCTGCAAAGGAAAAGTTATGCAAGAGTTTCCAGCATACAGCAAGAGCAGTTTATGTGCTCATCAAGGAAAATATGGATCTCTCAGTAGTCAGGCATACTGTGTTTTCATCCTTTATAACCAACCCTGCTAATCAGATTGGACTGAGTGACTTCAAAGCGCTACAAAATACTGCCTTAAAACCACAAAGCACTGTCTTTAGGCATTGCATTTGGGCTGTCAAGAGAACTGCAAATTCATCCAAAGAGCAATATTTTTTTAAAGATTTTTTTTCCATCTTTCTTTTACTTTTAAATTATTTTTCATTTCAAAAACCGAACAAGTGAACAGAAGATGGTGCAGAAGGATGCCAGAATGGGGGCTGAAGTATCTATAACTTTGAAGTTCAATGCCTTTGAAGTAGTACTAAATAGCACTAGTTCACGTCAATAACTAAAAATCACAGTTGTTTAACTGTTTATGTGATTCCACTTTTACTAGCAAAAATAAGTATATAGGCTGTCAGGAAACATACCTGCAAATCTGTGTTGCTAAATACTGTTTTCTGGGTTTTGTCCCATCTCAATTCTCCTTAATTTCTCTTCTAAAACTTGAAATTATTCTATCTTTTTCTAGCAGCTGTAATCTTTTTATGTGGCAAAAGTATATATTTTCTTTTTAATTCAAAAGAAGTACAAAAATTTCTAGTTTACTTATTTCCTATTGTCCATCGGTATTTTGAAGAGAGTGTATTTTTACAGCCAGAATTTTCAAAGTAAACTGCGACTGATAGATGTCTGAGTTCCAATGAAAGTCTTTAAGGACTATTGACAATCCTAACCTAAGCATCAGTGCAGCCCAGACACTGATTATTGGGTTTTTGTGGCAAAAGAGCAAATATAAATTTCAATGCATTGGACTGCTAATCACCATTAGCATAGGTGAGAATAAAAACTACAATGGATAGATAGCTATCCTAGGGTTACAGGATTTTATTCCTAGTACAAAAAAGTATAAACATAGAAGTAGGCAAAACCAGATCACGTCCAGTAACTATCACGGGTTTTTTAATTATTATTTCGAAGGACTCATTGCTAGAGGTAGCATCTTTACTCTTTCAACAACATCACATAGTCTTCACAAATCCTCAGCTGTTGAATAAAGAGACTGCCTGAGGATCTCAGCTTTCAGAGTATCCAGAAAAGATTACCAGTTCTATTTTGTGAAGAACATAGTATTTGAATGGAGTAATTTGCAAATATCACCATATTGTACCATATTGTCTCAGAAACCCAAGCAAACAAAATTAACACATCAGATTTTTGCTGTTTCAGATTCTTAATATTTATCTATGAGTCTTGATTTAGGGGCTTTATTTATGGTTTTTCAACTTCTAGGGTTAAAAAAACCGTATAAAACATGACTCTACACCTCACTGCTTAGTGCAGCTTCAATGTTCCCTTCTGTAATTGAGAAGATAAATGACACTTGTACCAGAATGTCAATCTGTATCTGTGCCTTTTGAGCTTAGTAATATACCATGTTTATTTAATTCTGCATTAAACAAATTGTGTACAGTTCTTTCAGCATCTTAATTTGATTGAAGTATGTCTTTAAGAAAAAAAATAACAGGCTATGCTTGAAAAATATAATTTAAAATTTCTTTGAACATGAAAATGCCTCATTAGCTCTGAAATGTGTTTCTGAGTAATAACGATTAAACAATAAATCACTGTTTGAAGTCAGTTGATTCTCAAAGATACTAATTAAATACAATCTGTTTTCCTTTGTGAAGAAATTTAGATGTATTTGAACATAATCATTCCATTAGAAATTATCCACATCTTCTCAGTAGGGTACATAAGACCTAACTCTTGCTGCATTTAAATATGTAGCTAAACGTCACTAAACTTCACAAGCACTAGAGTGGTATTACAACATATTATAATGTTGATTCTTCTCTTTTTAGTATTTTTTCATGCGTGTGACTAGTTTTGCTCAATAAAAATATAAAAAGAATATTCTAAGAAACTTGGATAGCCATTTTCTAATTAGAAATACTGCTTCACTTCAACAATACCATTTCTAGTTGGAGGAAGAAGTTGCAGGGTTTTTTTGTGCAAACAACAGATACAACTTTATATAAAGGATAAAAGTTGTCAGGCTTAATTTGGTTAGCGTGGCACGTCCCCTAGTGTGTCCATGTATTTCACTTGTTTCATTGAAAAGACAGTTCAACTGAAGTCCTCATCATTCAGACTAGATAATTAAACATTAACAACTATAGCAGGAAGGAAAAGTCACATCTCTTGCCTGACTAAGGCTCTCTGAGGCAAGGAAACTGTTAATTAACATGTCCCAAAGCTTGTTTCCAATGCTTGACCACAACAACCCATGCAACGCTACAGGTTTGGGGAAGAGTGACTGGAAAGATGCCCAACAGAAAAGGATCTGGGGGTGCTGGTTGACAACTGCCTGAACATGAGCCGGCAGTGTGCCCAGGTGGCCAAGAAGGCCAACAGCGTCCTGGCCTGTATCAGAAATAGTGTGGCCAGCAGGAGTAGGGAAGTGATTGTGCCCCTGTACTCGGCACTGGTGAAGCTGCACCTCGAATACTGTGTTCAGTTTTGGGCCCCTCACTACAAGAAGGATGTTGAGGTGCTGGAGCGTGTCCAGAGAAGGGCAACAAAGCTGATGAGGGGTCTGGAGCACAAGTCTTATGAGGAGCAGCTGAGGGAACTGGGGTTGTTCAGTCTGGAGAAGAGGAGGCTGAGGGGAGACCTTATCGCATGGTGGTGTTGGGTTGATGGTTGGACTTGATGATCTTAAAGGTCTTTTCCAACCTTAATGATTCTGTGATTCTATAACATTTCCCAGATTAATCAGCCAGACTCAGGGGTAGTTAGAGGGAATTGGTCAAAACAGTCAAAGTTGGAAAAATGTGTGTTGTAACTGATAAAAGTCCTGGGTGTCTGCCCTGGCGACTTGCAAAGCCCCTCCAGCTGCTTGCATTGTGTGGACAGTGCCAGTGCCGGGGAAATTTCCAGTGTTGCCCAGCCCCTACAAATCCCTGTGACCACAGATGTTTCTCCTTCTTGCCTATCAGGTCTTTCCCTTGCAGGCCACATCCCCAGCAGGGAGCCTGAATCGCCACAGTTTCGTCTCCTTTCCCTTCTCAGTACAGTTATCCAGCTATCAGGGAGCCTCTCCGGGCTTCAGCTGTAGGCTGCACATGAACTCCAGGTTTACAAAAAAACTAAGCAAGTTTAGTAAACAGAAGAGATTATTTATACCACCTGCACCTTAAATGCCCTTTTGAGTGTTTTGGGAAAGGTCATCTAAAACTGGCAGTCCAACACCAGCTCTATATTTACATGGGATTTTAGTGCATTTAATCACGGGGTGCATAAAATTTACACCATCCTAATTCATATGCGCAAGACCTTTTTTCACTGTTGTCTACTTAGCATGAGACTTCCAGTATTTTAAAATCAAATTACTTTTATCATTGACCTGTAGAATAAATGCTAACCAGTGGTTCCTCAAAGCTAGTGTGTTTCCTTATCAACCTTTTGCCAATGTTAGCTTTGAGAAAGTCAGACTGTAACTCCAGGGCAAATCCAAGTACGCTGTATGTTCTCTTTGGGAGAGGTAATTTTCAAAATGGACTGTAAAACTGGACAGAGCTTTACTGTTAATATTTTTATGCTTTTAAAATATATCTATGCTATCTATCTTATATATATATATAAAAACCCAAAAATACTAGTATGTGCTTAGTTTTCACAATCTGTCCCTGTAAAGTTTTTCCTACTAACCTTCTATAAAAGTTACGGAAAAGTGCACAAAGTTGAAGGACTTGATGTTTCATTACTCAGGTACTTTTTCACAACGTAAAAGGTATGGAATATATTTATGTCTGCAGGTAGATGAAACAGCCTGCAACATCTGCCATATGGAGGGACCAACCTCTATCTTGGATGCTCTCTTACTGTCCCTACTACCTGACAGAATAAAAACCAGTATCCTAGAAAGTAGAGCCAAAAAAGCGGGGGAAGAGGGCCATGTCATTAACCTTAATGATGAAGGAATCACACCCCTGGAAGACCTGCTATCAGAGTTTTAGCACAAATATGCACGGGCAGAGATGTGTCGGCAGGAGAAATCAGCAGCAGCCCCTCACCTGCTGGGCAGGGCTGGGAAGGGCATTAAGCCTCACAAGTTTTGAGGAGGATTTCTGTACTGATTGCTTTTCTCAGAGCTACACAGGCAACTCGTCTAACCCGGTCTCAGCTGCAACCTCATTCAGCCGAAAGAATGATCCCCAGGACAAGTCCCTCAGCTGTCCTTGGGACCAGCAGCTGCCTGGCCAGGTAGCCACAGCAGCACCCAGAAATGAGGTGGGGTGTGCGGGAGAGGTTTTTAAGAACAAAGAAGCTGAAGAAAATGTAACAGATTTTTGTTATGTCTTTTTTTGCAAATGTCTTCTGCCCAAATTTGTGTTAGAGGTAACTTTAGACTGACCTTTGCTGTGAATGGAATAATAAAAGACTTTTTAAAATAAATACAATTAATTACAATCAGCCCTAGATAAACTTTCACCGAGCATCAAATAAATACACTTGTCCTTCCACAATGAGACCATATATATAGCAAGCCCACATCAGGGACCATTCATTCCTCATCTTACCTTTCTTCACCCTCCTTCCTTCAGTTTCCAGCTGTGTCGTCCCATATATTATCAATTTCATTGTGCCAAATTAATATTGGCAAGAATATGCCTTCCTTCTTCTCTCAGAAATATTACTGCAGTGTAATAAAGATGAGCCCCCAAAGCTGAAAAACCCATATAGTTCAATATTACAGGCTCTCACCTTGAACTCAGCTAGAGGCCTGCATCTTCCTTCAGTGCAAAGCGACAGAGTGCTCTGAAAAGTCACAGAGCTCTGTTGTTAGCATTATGTACTAGTTGCATTAGTTTGCATTTTATTTCCTAGCATGATTCTCTCAGAAATACCATGTGAAAATACTTATGCTCAGGTTTTACTTTCAATAACAGATATAAACAAAGGCATTAGTAACTCAGAAAGAAGTATGGAGGAATTTAGCCAGGAAAGTTAGGACCCATAATAGCATTTATAGTCCAGTACTCAAAATGTGCCCTATATACACTGAAATGTATCCATTTTAAATATGATTATGAATAGAAAATCATTTCAGGGACTGGTATTTTCTGAGACTTTAAAAAAGAGTTGGTAAGGAGCTCCACTCAGTTCATTCTGAAAATGAAGCAAAACTGCTGTTAACTGATGTCCAGGGACCACCCAGCAAAAGGAGGAGAGGTTTGTTCTCAGTAAATCTGGGATAATCCAGAACACTTTATGGCATGGCATTATTCGCTGTGGCTAAATATATTAAATACACAACTTTCAGTCCAAAGCCATTCACTTAAATTTAACATGGTCTTACCAAAAATACAGCAAGGCAGGCAAAGGGAAATTTTTGTTTGTTTGGAAGTTGTGGGCGTTGCAAGGGGGTTGGCAGGTCTTTCTTTTTATCCTCCCGGATAACAATCAAATGAGGGTTAGAGGCACTTTATAAATAGCAACAGAAAAGCATTTGATCATAGTATCAACTAACTAAAATGCCGGTTTATTTGTCTTGGGTGATGACAAGATCATCCTTTTCAAAGTACAAGTTTTAATTATTCAGTTGCAAAACAGTCAATTTTAGAGAATTTCTCCTGACACTCTCCAAAGAAATCCATATGCTGTGAAGTTGCATTTAGGGACCAATTATTTATAATAGAAGCATCCCACAGTTGACAAGGCAGCTTTAAGTCATCTGACACAAATACAGCAAACTAATGGGGAAAGCATCCCCTCACTTTTAACACTCCCGTGAAATATGTCCAGCAGTGGAGCATGAGGCCATGTTCTTTAAATATGTTAGAGTACATATTTCATATACTATATAGCTGCTTTTAAAAGATAAGTTGTTGTTGTTTTTTTCCTAGAGCCATAACAAAACTTAGGAACAGCCAAGTGAAAAAGGGCTTGTATGCCAAAAGTTCGTCTTTTTTATCCAGCTGTATAAGATGACTTAATAAAAGATATTACTTCTCCTCGCAACCCAAACTCCACTAAATTTATGATAAACACACTTTTTGAAAGACCCTCCCAACCTCTACCTGCAGTAAATCTTTACAGTTTACGCATAACAGCATATGTTAAGGCTATTTGTGAGGGTAGTCCTGTTCTTCTGGCTGGTCTCTGTAACAGCCAAAATAAACAGAGGAGGGCAAACTCCTCCCGGAGTCATCTAGGGAGCACTGCAAACACCTCGTCATTTCTGGATGTCAGTCTGGCATACGCAGCCATGAGCTGATTATTTAGTTAATTATTCTACAGCCAGACAGTACAGGTCAGTATGTGAAGGTTGTTGTGCCGATCACTTTTAAGCATTGTTTTTTAAGACACTTCCCCATTCCCAAATTCATTTGAAGCATCACTTCAAATATTTAGGGCATTTTTGACAGAGAGTCTGCTGCGGCAGTGCCCTTCGCAGGCTGCAAAGTTGAGTTAAAACCATCAAAGCCAAATGATTAAATCAAGTCTGTTTCTGTGCACAACTAGCAACAACTCATTTCTAAAACATTTTTCACTGAGATAGGGGCAAGAAATGGATATATTAATTAATAATGGTGGATGTTCGCTGCCTTGTTCTTTTCCCTGTGCCATGTTTCTCCACCAGCTGCAGAAGGGGGAGCAGCCTGTGGAGAAGTGCAGTCGGTGCCATCTGGCGCCGTCCACACCCAGCGTGGGCACCGGCGGCCAGAACGTAACATTTCATTATGTTTTAAAAGAGTGTTTTTGGGAAGAGTCTCCACACCGCACATCCCAGTTCGCCGCCGTGCTGCTGAGCATCGCAGGAGCTGGAAACCCTAGTGCAGCTAGGACAGCGGTGAGCACTTCTTACTGTGTTAGAAAAGCTTCAGAACGTGCTCATTGCCATCAAGGAGGCCCCAGTTTGTGAGTTTTGCAAGCATCAGAATTCAAACTTCCATTTTTTTAATTTACTTTTTACTGTTCTCTGTTCATACCACAATGGAAACTGCCATACAGTGTGTTAGTGTGACCGAAGAATCAATTAATTTGACATCAGTAGCAGTATAATCTTGGAAGTGTCCTTCCAAACTGCTATGAATCTGTAGACCTTTCTCAAAATCACTAGCCAAAATCTTCCCAGTTGGTTTGGAGTCTGACACTGGGGCTGTCCTTTGCCTCCTTTGCCCCCAAATCACCCCCGCAGAATTAGCTGAGGGTCAGTGGCACAGCAAATGCTGCTCCACGCTGCTCCGGCAGCCCTGAGCTTGTCTGAACTGGCAAGAGAGCTAGCTAGCACCCAGCTTTTTGTGTTGCCCAAACAAAGCAAAATAACTGCAGTGAACGGTTTTCCTTCGTTTCTGTGGGGTTTGTGGGGTTTTTTTTGTATATGTATGTAGCCCAGGGAGCAACTGGTTTTGCAAGATTCATATTCTTTTGCATGTATATATTCAATGAAGTGAATAGTTTTCCTTGAAATTGTGTGTGTGTGTGTATATATGCCATGAAAAGTCCCTGCTTGTCCCACTGTTTGGACAGCAAACTCCTACCGAGGTGCATCACCCGTGCTGAAATCAAGCAGCGTAAGTAACAAGAGGGACCTAGACACCTATATTCCAGGAAGATCTCGGCTCAAGCCACTGAATTAAGTTGCTAAGCGCTCTCCTTGTTAATAACTGACTAGTAATGTGAAAAGAGAAGTGGCAAGTTTTGGCAGGCTTTGACAAGCAGGGTAAATCGAGCACTGAGTACACAGAGGGCTTTTAGGCCACGCCAGATGCTCGCAGCCAGGTGCCCCCGCCTGCTCGCCCTGCTCACGGGTTAAACTGTCATGGCGTGGCCGCACGCAAACACCCTGCGCACGGCAGAGCCTGACACAGCCGGTGCCGGGGGCTCGGAGGCCCTGAAGCCCCGGGCGGGGGGACAGAATCACAGAATCACAGATACAATCAGAATCACAAAATCATTAAGGTTGGAAAAGACCTTTTAAGATCATCAAGTCCAACCATCAACCCAGCACCACCATGCCCACTACACAAGGAAGCCACTCTGAGCCCAGCTGTGCCACCCCACTGGTGCTGGGTGATGCCCCTCAGGCGTCCCGTGGCCGAGGTCCGGAGGGGCAGGGGCTGGGGGCCCTGAGCCCACGCTCCCTGCTGCCTTGGCGCTGGGGGATCGCTCTGCTCCCCTCTCCCACCCAGCAGATACCTCCGTCTCAGCCCCGCTACCCAGCGCGTTCATTAGCACTGTTGGAAGCCACCTGTATAAAACTGAACAGACTGGTTGCTGCCTTCGCCCCTCCAGCTGCTAGCCCTCTTCTGAAGGCAGAAGCCCATCAGCCCGTTTCCTTACCCAGTAGTCACAAATCTGCTGAGCGATGGCACACGTCGGGTCTTACCACGGGGAAGCAGAACCGATAGATGTTCTTCTCAAACATAAGTAAAGCAAAGCATTATTTCTTCTGGGTGTAGGGAGGGCAATTGATGGTAGCCTTTGGCTGCAGGGCTCCATCTCCTGGTTGTAGGAAGATACTGTACAACATAAGGAGACAGCTGATTTTCAAAATACGTTAAGAAGTGAGGACATTATTGATGTACTGGAGAGATAAGAATTCATTGGGTTAAAAACCTATGTCATTCTTTATTTCTGAAGTAGTGCAAACATTTCCAAAATTTTATGATACTATATGCTGCTTCTGGATTGCTTCAATCTTGCTTCCTTGAGATGAAATGAAAATCCTTTGACAATATAGGATATTCCTGCTGTCACTGAAGCAGTGTGTCCAGGCTGGAAGGGACTGCTCTTCTCCCTTAGCCTTTGACTAGTTGCTGTAGCTCCATAACTCTCTCTGCATTGAAAAAAAAAAACCTATTTGTTTTTCTCATCCCTGTCATCCTGAAAGGAAGTAGAAGCAAAATGCATATGTCAAAACATTGAAAAGAGACATTTTGCTATGTTTTTCCTTTTCTAGGACAAGGTGGGGAGTGGAACGGCTCCTCCAGAACATACAACTTTCCAGACCCCCATCATCTTCTCCTAGAGTCCATCTCACCAGCACCCCCAGCTCTGCCCAGACATGCTGGAAATACTGAATTTTAGCATGGGTATGTCCTCACTAGCGCTCACTCACCAAATAATTTTGAAATGCATTCTCTTTGGGGTTTTACCTCAATCAAATTAAAAGAATGGGAGAAACATTTCATGTATTTATTCACATGCTACTCAGAGACAGATAAACAGCAATAGGTTCAGGTCACAGACCCAAAGCTGGCTACCGGTGTAGGGATTGCCACGTTTCCCTGCGCTGCCTCAATGTGAAGGCCAAGCAACTCTAAAAAAAATAATTACAGCAGAGCATAGCATTTGAGCCAACCACTTTAATGACAATCCTTGTATGAGGAGTGAGACCTAGCTTTACTCGTAAATACTATAGTTCAAAAGCAGTTTTACACAGATATAAAACATACCTGAAACGTAGGATGAAGGTCAGACCTTGAGGTGATCCACAAAGGCAGTATCAGTGGAGGAAACATAGCATTTAGAGTGACAGTAAGACAACCTGGTATATAAAAAAAAGGTAAGTTGTTGGAGATCACCCAATTTAAAATTCCTGCTTATTATTTTTAATTATTGAAGAGAAAGGTTTTTTATTTCAAGCTATATATTATTAATGATGACTCACAGTGCAGTATCAGAGGAGGCACTGAGAAAAGTCAGCATTCATCACAGTTAATATTCGATCATCAGTCCAAAAGGCAAAGCATGTCAAGGAAATACCAGATCACTACATCACAAACTTTGTGGTGTGCGTTTCTCTCTTCTTATCTGTTGGTCACACAGCCAGAAAAATCCTTTCAATTCTTCCTGCGGGGAGAACTCTTCTACAGGGACTCTATCTTTCCACTCTCTCTGAAGTCAATGGAAATTTCCTGCTTTGCAGTGGTGATGGATCTAGTCCCATCCCTTTAAAAATATCACTCCCAGCAGGAATAATGGTTCCTCTTCACAATAGACAATACTCCACATGGATCTGACATTTTCAAAGGCTGGGGAGGTAGACAAGCAGGACTTAAAGACATTTGATGCAAGTTTCATTTTGCCCTGTCCTTCTCACAGTGTCCTTGAAGATCACACATTTTTCATACAACCATGGGTACAAAAAATTTTAATTTTCTGTCATGAGGTGCTGTTTTTAGTATGTTGCCAGGCATCTATTTTCCCCAAATAATATTTTGCCTGTCAATGGATGACATAAATATAACCGATGGCGTGATGTTGAAAGGCAATTTCAATGTAAATGAGCTACATGAGAACAAGAAGATTTCAAATGTAGCAGCTTTCCTGAGTCTGTAATAAATGACAGGTTACTCTGCCCAGTGATCTCAGTATATGTTGAGGAGTATTGTGGCAGTTAACGTACGTCCAGATTTCAGGCATTTTGCAATGCAATGAGGTGGCCATTAACAAATACTTCAACAAACCCTTTTGACCAGGCTCTGGTACCTTTGATCAGGCCATAGTGTTTTCTGCTGCATCATTTGAAACATGAAAAAAGCATGTGAGTGAAAAAAGCATGGGAGTGAGAAAAAAGCACTCCTCACACTCTTCCCCTGCTCCAGCGTAGGATCCTTCCCATAGGATATAGTCCTGCATGAGCTACTCCAGCATGGGTCCTTCCCACGCTCTGCAGTTCTTCAAGAACAGCTACAGCGTGGGTCCTTCCCCCAGCATGCAGTCCTTCAGGAACGCACTGCTCCAGTGTCCACCCCCCCTGGGGCCACAGGTCCCACCAGCAAACCTGCTCCAGCGTGGGCTCCTCTCCAGGGCCCACAGGTTCTGCGAGGAGCCTTCTCTGGCATGAGCTCTCCACTGGCTGCAGCTTCCTCCAGGGCATATCTGCCTGCTCTGGCATGGGGCCCTCCCGGGTGCAGGTGGAGATCTGCTCCCCCGTGGAGCTCCATGGCTGCAGGGGCACAGCCGGCCTCCCCATGGGCTTCCCCAGAGGCTGCCGGGGAATCTCTGCTCCGACGCCTGGAGCCCTCCTGCCCCTCCTGCTCCTCTGGCCTGGAGGTCTGCAGGGCTGTTCCTCTCACATATTCTCACTCCCCTCCCTCACAGCTGCTGCTCAGCATTTTTTACCCTTTCTTAAATATGTTATTGCAGAGGTGCTACCAACATTCCTGACAGGCTCGGCTTTGGTCAGTGGCGGGTCTGTTGCAGAGCTGCCTGGCACAGGCTCTGTCCAACATGGGGGCAGCTCCTGGTGTCTTCTCACAGAAGCCACCCCTGTACCCTCCATTACCAAAACCTTGCCACACAAACGCGGTACCACAGGCAGCCCTTTCAGTAGTCCACTCTCATGGTGAATGTCAATCAAACCCAGATCTATCATATTTAAAATATGCTTATGGGTGTTAGTGTCAGCTTTTGGTCAATGTTCCTAGTGAACCAGAGATGCTGCTGTATGAACGTACAGCTCACGTTATGAGCTGGATACGGCGAGGAAAATGGGAGTTGGCTGAGCAGCCATCTGGAGACTGAATTCTGAATTTTAGGAGAGCAGGTAGTCCATGCTTCATTCCAGTAGAAATCGAATGTGTTAAGTGCCGTGAATTCTCCCACTTCATTCCCTAATTATATTCCCAACTCTTTTAAAGCTGAATTCTGAAAATGATTGCAGCAGTGTATGATATTTAATGCTTTATGTAGCCTACATAAAATGCTATGCTGCTTCTTCCATGGTATTTGTTTCCTTGTTTACTTTTCTCCTTTCTTTTTTTTTGCACACATTTTTGTATGCATCCTTTTTCTGTACACAGTTTTGAAATGCATAATGAGATGTCAAAGTGCAATGAGGTCACAGAATTATAGCCTCAATTTTCCTGACTTTATTTACTATTGAATTTCAGAATGCACATTTTCTACTGCCCTGGGAATAATGAAATTGAACAGAACTATTTAAAAAAGATGGGGAAATCTATACAGTATTCTGGTTTGTTCTAAGGAAAGCTGTATCTGTGAACCACTAAATTTCCATTGTGTTCCCAGACTACCATTACTTGCCTTTCCTCTCTACTGCATATTATTCTCTGACTTCTTGGGTGTACAATAAGGATCAGTATTTGTTTCCTGAAGGCAAGCAAGATCTTTTTTACCCTCCAGTTGAAAGGGGCGGTGTATTGTTCATGCCTACATTATCTAAAACAGTGTTTCTCAAACAAGGGATGGGGACTGACGAGGATGCATGTCAGTCTCCAGTGCAGATAGCAGCCCATGATAGTTGAAACCTTTGAGTAAGTTGCTGAAGATTTTGAGGCAGACACCAGCATGCTTTTCCAAGCATAATTCCCCATGTGGCTTTCTTAAATATAAAGGTATGGATCAAGATCTTTATTTTTGTTCCCCATTCCCAATAGCCATGCTACTCTGAAGAGGAGAGGGGACATGTTGTGCAAATTACATCCTGTTTTTATCTGATGCTTGCTAAAGGAACAGCTCCATTGCCTGCAAGGAGCCAACTCCACATCTAATATGGTGATTTACAGAGACCGGTTATGAGTTTCCCACAAGTGAATTTTCCTTCATTATCATTACTGTGTAGCTAGGTACAGTCCCCACCATGCTCCACTTCACGCAGCAGGCAGGAGGAAGGGGTTGCCTCAGAGAGGGTGAGACCTGCGGAGCAGGTCTTACTGTGAGTCCTGGTGCCTCTACACAAGTGCTTGCCAGCGCCGGAGAAGCACCACAGAGGAGGATTGGGAAGGACCTACCAGGCAGGACCGGGGAGAGAAAGTCAGCCTGAGGAAGTGTATGACTCTTATCTGCTCTCGTCTGTATTGATAAAAAATGTTGAACCTATTTTGGACACATACCTTTGATACAGGAATTATTTTAAAGGGATTTTTGCTGCTCTTCATTGGACACTAATTTTGCCTGATGTATCTCTATGTAATTAATTTGCTTTGCTTCCTAATGAGTACAATATTTTCAATCAATAAGGATGAATATTCTGAGACCACTCTTTGTGGCTAGATCCATATAAAGTACTCTTAGTGTAATCAGGGCTCTGGCTCTGAGGTCTGTTCCCTCAGTCAATCTCAGGGCTTATGGAAAGGCCATGTAACTCACGGCCTGAAGCCTCTTAATGGCTCAGTTTGACGGTGGTGAGTAAACATTTACTTCATAGCTTACTTCTGGCATAGTGCAGAGTTAAAACAAGCCAGAAATTACTATTTTACTTTTATGAGCCCAAAAACTTACTGCTTTAAATACAGATGATTATTTGGACTATTTCATTATACCACCAAAATTTACATAATTGCTTTTGAAACTGATTCACATGAGATCTTAGATATGCAGGTAAGTTCTCATAGTCTTTCCAGCAAAGAAAAAAAATGATCACCCCAGAGTGTGTAGAAAGGTAATTTTGCTCAGTTCACTACCAGACTTTCTTGAGCATAAAGATGCAAATCTGAAAATTGACAAAACTTTTTCTTTTTCTGATTCTGCATGACTCTTGAAGCTTCCAAGAGCTTCCATTGCTTTGCTCAGATAATTTTGCCTCTGGGAGAAAAGGATGAGACCACTGGGAGTTGCTGGTGCGAGACAGATGGGAATCTCTCTCATAAATGCCTACGTATTTCCAGCCTCCTGTGAAGAGATGATTCCAGACTTCTCTCTCTGTCATTCAAATACCAGAAATGACAGAGGTAGGGGCAGTAGAAACTGGAGACACCAGAAGGACTTTTACAAGGTGGGGAGGCATCCCCTAAATGCCACAGTAGCTATGATGAGAGACAAAACATAGCATACACACACGTAATTGAGTTCCACTTTTACGACATGACATGTTTTATTCATAGGGTATACTACCTATTTTTTAAATTGCTTCTTGTCATTAGAGCAGGTTTTGTAGGGAGAGACATTATAGTTTTTAAACCAGTTGGTAAAGAGTTGGAAAAAGTGGGCAAGTTTTCTTGCTCAGACTTTCTTCATTAGCCCTGACAAGTTGCACGTCCCTGCTATTGCTTGTTCAAATGGCTTTCCTTGACAGTGAGGGGGAGGAAAGAAGAAAGGGAGGGAAAAGAAAAAAGGGTCATGGAAAGGTGGCACACAGAAACACACTATCTGCGTTGCCATTGTCAAACCTTCTCATTTCCTTATTATCTATCTACTAGAAACTGTCTTTTCCAATTTTTGAATATATATGTTTATTTCAGAAGCTTCAGTGGAGTGTTCTCATTTGATTAGAGCTGCAGTTAGAGGAGTTATATACAAATGTACAACAGCAACCATATAAAAGTATAAACAGAATGTATATGATCTCCTGTCAGCCACTACTAGCTCACCCCAAACCTCAAGTTTTCAGGAAAATGTAGAAAATGCTGCATTTGGGTTAAACATGATACATTTCTGGATGCTCAACTCTTCTCGGGCTTCAGAGAAATACACTGACTCCATGAGCCTGCATCATTGCTGCTAGGCATTTGAGGACTACAGGGTACATCTGAGCTCATGCCCTGCCATTGAGCTTTGAGAATGACTGCTTCAGCTTCGTTACTCCACCATTGGTCTGCAGTGTTCTGGTTATGCTACAATTTCAGTTGAATCACACATAAAAAATATGAACTTCACAGTTTTAGGCTAAGGTCTTTGCTTCTTCTCCAGCCCTTCATGGTACAGAAGTAAGATGGAAATCATAAAGGAGCCCTCAGGGACCACGGCACTGCAAAATGTTGAGTACTGCTGCAAGCCAAGGAGACAAAGGGAGCAGCATAGCTCATGCCAGGACCATGTCCAGCCACAGCTGACAGCACGGAGGCTAACGGGCCCCTCATTTTCCAGGGCTGTGGGTCAGGGCTGCACAGACATTCACACAGACTATTTCCAAATATTAGTGTCCTGTACATCAACGAAATAAACATGAAATGTTTGCATCCTGAATGCGATGCAGGATTTGCAGAGCGAAGAGAAGAGACTATTTTTTAATTCAGTCTATTTTAAGGCAACTACTCTCTCTGAAGGCATTTCCCCTTCACACTGGGATTGACATTTTCTTGAATTCAATGACTGGAACAAGTGCAGCTTTCTCCCCAAATGTAAGTCGTCTTTTCCTTAGGCAACCATATGAAATTCCTCAGGGAGAGAGTGCCTCTTTGCTAAGGGAAATGAACCACTGTCCAGGCTAAACAAGACACCAGATCTCAACTGGCTCCACCACTCTCCCAGCAACTGAATGAATTCAGCTTCCCAGGTGGGGCTTCAGTGCAACAGCAGAAACCGAGGAGCCAATGAGCAGAAGACAAACCCTGTCACAAAGAACAGCTTCACAGAGTTTGCTGTCGTTTTGCAGGCCTGACTTTGTGAAAGTCATCTCACGGGACAGAGCTTGTTCTTGGTTGCATTTAAATCCCTACACGAATTCCTATTGAATCCCTGGATGAATTCCTATTCAGCAGGAGCAAGATCTAGTCACTGCAGCACACAGGTACTCACTGGACCCAGCAGTGACTTATACATGACTCTCTATTGGTAGTAGTCCTAGAAGGTAGCATGTGGGGGAGAGGCAGCACAGCCTCATAGCTCCTGTGTGTATTTCCCAGCAATATCATTAGGACTAGGAATAGCAATTTAATGCTGATGAGTAGAGCCCTCAAATTTGGGCTTATTTAAGTAGAGGAACCTATATTATTGTGAAGTTTACTTCAGTGAGGTCTCCCATTTTTGTCCGTAACACTACAGGAACTTGGAGGTGGAATTAGCCTCCAGTTATGGCATACAAATGTAAACGTTAACTTATGGGTCTTAAAACGTCCAATGTACTCCATGAGAACCTGGTCAGTGGAGGCCAGAGGGTGATTCAGTCCTGCCTGGGGCTTGACTCTGTTGCACACGCAGAGCCACCTCCTGCTCTTGAGATGCCCGGAGGCTTCTAAGACAAGTGCCAAGGCCTAGCAGATCTAAGGTACAATCTACACAAGACCTATGCTGCAGTGGAGTGTCTGCCGGTGGTCAGCCCGGTGCCCTCGTGCCCTCTCATGGGCACTAGATGCTCATGAGAGGACATGGCTGGCAGCTTAACTGAGTGGCTCACTATCAGCTGTTGACTGTGTTGGCTGGATCCCATGGACATACCCACACACCGTCTCCTGTGTTTAGGTGTGCAAGTCTCACAGCAAACCCTGCTTTCACAGTTTTTGTGGAGTGTTTGACGCGTGTCCCTTTGCATGACTGCAACTCTCCTTGAAGGGGGATTTTCAGTTTTGATTATTTTGTTAATTCCTCTTCATTTTACCTGGGCTGACAAGGATTTCTGAGGTAGGTCAGGCATCACTGTTACCTACACCTTTTTATGGTGTAAAAGTACTATAAAATATTCTTATCATACAGCTATCACATACCGACTTACTGCTTAATCTGGTACAAAATTCAAATTATAAAATTAAATAAAATTATACTATTGTAGGTCCACAAGGGAGACGGTATTGTCAGTACTAAGCTGACAACAGGAAAATACAGATGTAGAGTGTGTTCTGTCATGTGGCAGGTAGCACATCAGCTGCATATCCAAAACCCCAATCACAAACTTACACAGTAATAGCTTTTTTTCTGTTCCCCCACCATCCTGTTCACAAGAGTGAGCAAGCAAGGGGAAGTCTGCCTAGAGCCCTTGGTTGTGCAATCTGCTAACAGAGCTACAACACAGTCGTGGTCCAAGTGAGAGCACGGTCTCGTGGAACAAAGCACCAGCAGACAGTACAAGGGGGCTTTGCTCTACTCATCTGGGCAGCCCATAGGCTCTCAAGGGTGTAGCCCACAGAAAGGCTACCGGGTAGGAACGGTGGTCTTGAAAGGGTTTCCCCGCTCCAGTGGAATATTTGTAAATTATTTCATGGCCAAAAGAGCACCAGATGAGTTTCAAAAGAAAAGACCAGTGTTTGAGGGAGCGCTGCCCTTCTATATTTCTACTTTTTGGCAGCTGGTGACATTACAAGATCAAATCCTCATTTATGTTATAAAATGCCTTGGTTGGGTAATACTTTAAGATGAAAAGAATGTTCATAAAATACATTCACTTCTATCCTTGTAACCTCTTAAGGTATTAAAAAGGATATTTATTACATTATTGTGGATACCATATTAATTCCTGTTACATTAACATAGGACACTGAATTTTTATTAAAAAGTGACTGAGGTTTAACAAAATGAAAACAAACCAAAATCTTCAAAAGTAAATAAAACTGAAAACACCATTATAGCTGTTATGAATTGCAGAAGCTGAATAAAATAAATAAACAACATATACTTCTATGCTCAAAATAACCCAATGCTGCTATAAAAATATTGTTAGTGCTTTCTGTTTCACAAGGTGACCAAGACTTTACTTAAAGATATTTCAGGCATTCCCTTCCTCACTGCATCAGCAGTGGCTAGGCACGTATTAGTTAAAATGTAAATAACCTTTCCCCACAGTCTGTATTAACTCTATTAACCCTGATGAGACCAATGCATTTCTGCACTGGAGCATTACACATGGTACACGTATGCTGTGATGCAAAAACCATCTCTGCAAGAAAATGAGAAAATCTCAGAATTAATGAGCAGCTGAGTTTTGTCTGTATCTAGCTGAACTTTTCACAAGATGTTTGTACCCAGACCTTCTGCCCATTCAGAGAGAGGGACAAATGCCAGGCATGTATCTCAACTGCCTGAGTATTCAGGAGTGATGAGATCCAGTGTTTTGACCTCAAGCTAAGTTTAATTTGCCAGGGGCCACAAGGTCTTTTACACAAGATCGGACTCTAGAAGGTGAGCCTCAGAGGTCACAGAGGAGCTACTCATTTCAGTGAAGACAGGTTGTCCTTACCATGGGGCAGGCTGCAGAGGTAATTTCGGTCACTGGTGAGAGTCATGTGCAATTCAATTTATTTGACTAATTTTAATCTAAATCTTTCTATTTTGACTTGATTCATGATTTGAGCTCTTTTTTCTGAAGCCTGTCCCATGAATTTTCAAATAGCAAACCCTCAGGCCATCCTGACAGTATATAGTACATACCCCTGTAAGCATCTCAGGATCAGCTGCTAGAATTATTCTAGTATAAGCAAAATTCTGAGAGTTTAAATCAAAAACAAATTATCACAATATCAACGATTTAATGTAACCCCTCAGCATTCCTTGTCAAGGCTTGAAAATTATAGCTTGCTTTCTCTTGTGTTTATGAAAAGGAAAAGTTTGTTGAAAGCAAGTACCCTCAGTCCTACTGCCCGCCCTATCTAAACACAAGAATGGAAAAGTCAGAGACATGTTCACAGACCTTCCCATCACAAACACTGTTATCTTCCTCATGTCATTTCTAGACTGTGTATGTGATCAGAAGATTATTATTTCTAAGAATGAGTAAACTAGTAATAGCTGAGATGAAGAAACTTTCATATCCAAAGTGAAAGAGAAAAATAATCCATGAAGTTCCAAAAAGTAGCAAAGTTCTTTTTCACTTCATTTTCTCTGGTCAAGTTTAATCTGAAACTTAATGTATTAAGTGTTATTCGCATTAATCTCCAGGCATGTGAGACAGATGAGGCCTAATCAGTTTCTATGCCGTATCATCTAGCATTCATATGCAAATGTGCCCGGAACATTTCATCACATGAGATATTGTTCCTTAATCAAGCTACTGAAAACAGAAACCCTGCTAGAGAAAGGAAATTATCCCCACAGATAAGACAAAGCGAGATATTTTCAATTTCAAATTTCTTTTTTTTTTAGATCTCACTAAAGGATTCTTATTAGTTACTTCAGAAAATTTAGGACAGCGTGTATCCTGTGGCTTTCAGATCTTTTTCCTAAACTTTCTTTTAACCTGGTCATTCTTTTCTTTGTCCCAAATTCCCGAATGATCAAAGGAAGCTGGAGCTCTACAGGCAGACCTCTATCTGCTGTGGGCCCTGGGGCTGTATAGTGTGCAAGGGAGGTTATCAGAAACATCCTAACTCTGTAGTTAAAATGAATGTTGATTAATTAGCTAATCCAGTTGTTAATATAGCTGGATTAGCTGCTGGATTAACAAATAAAATGCTGTTTAGTAAAGCAAAACATTCAGAATTCTTTTTTAGTTTCCATAAAATTGAATTTGTTTATAGACTCCATCATCAAAATGGAAAACCAAGAGTCATGAGGGAAGTTCATGAGCTTTGTTCGGGATTCATCTCACCTAAATTTGGCTATCTCACATCAGCATTTCCATCTGAGTGGGTTATACAGTCTCTCTCTCTAGTGAGCAGCAAGAAATATGCATTTAGGAAATGCAGTTCATGCAATCTGTTTTATATATTTATATTTAAATGAGTGAGCGATATTCTGGAAATGCCTACTTCCCTCAATTAGGTAAAGTGGGAGACTGCATGATGAGCTCATCTGTAAATATTTAAAGCTGGTGTGATGCACCTCCTCCTTTTTTTGTGTATTTCAAAACACTCTCTCGCGCTCTCTCACACATAAAGAAGCCCTTTATATTAGAAAAATTAGGATCTAAAATCCAGCATAAAAAAAGTTAGATATGTGGGGATTATGATGGTTTGAGCATCTTTAATTCACCTGTCTTACATCAATGCATTGTGATATAGTCTTTAATTACAGGATCACATCGTTTTTTCCCATCAGATGCCTCCTCCAGTCCATGCACAGTTAACGAGCTCTCATTCAGTGACTGAGAAAGGGAACAGAGGTTATATGGAATACTCAGAACCCTTTAAACTTGGCGCTACACAACATCTTGATAATTAAAACAAAAGCAATGTGGCACACATAAAATGAATTTTTAAAAGCTGTTGACAGGTCTCAAAATGCATTTGTTAACAGTGAGGCCTCATTAAGGGCATGTATTCTTAAGGCCACACTGAGGTCAGTTCTTGGCCTTTACATTTTCATTAATGATCTGGAAGAAATGAGAGAATCCTTACTGATGGAAGTGTACATGTGACAAATGAAGAGGGCACACTGAAACAAATGACTTGATAAGCTGATGCAAGCCAATGACATATGCATCAATACAGATAATTGTAATTCAACAATATTCAGGAATTATAGGCATAATGAGACACTATCTTGAGAACAGTAACTGAAATGATTGGGGCATCATGTCAGTCAGCTGGAGATCAGCTCCTTGTGCAGTATGCAAAAAGAACAACAGCAAAACAAAAAGCCAGTCCTGGGAAAAATGTGTAAAATAATACTGAAAAGGGTTAGAAAGGTTACACAACCTGGCAGTAGCAAGTCTTCCTCTGAGATGCTGGCGCCCACAGCTCAAGAAGGAATAAATTGGATCTCTCTGGTTCAGAGATGAACTAGGAGAAAGCTTAAAAAATTGGAAAACATGCCTTAGTGGAAAACTGAAGTTCAGTCTGTTTACCTTAACACAAAGGCTAAAGTGTGCCTTGATCACAGTTTCTAATTACCTCTAGGGGGAATAGAGATTTGACAATTGAGGGCTCTTCAGTCGCAAAAGCACAAACATAACAAGATCAAGTGCCTGGAAGTTGAAAGTAGAGACATTCAGAAATAGAAATTACATGCATTAGTATTATGAAAATTAATCACTTCAATAATTTAACAAAAGTAATGATAGCTTGTCCATACTGCAAATATTTAAATTGAAATTTTCTATCTTTTAAAAAGAGATGCTCTAATTAAACAAAAACTAATTCAGGGAAGAACTGACCTGTGCTACTCTGGAGGTTAGAGTAAACTATCACCTTTGAACTTACAATCTAGGACTATGTTGCTTCATTTCATCGCTGAGTGGGGGCCCCATGTCTTATTTACAGTACCTTATACAAACCTCATATTGTTACAAAATATTCTTTTTTCATAGAATTCCTTTTATCGTATTGTTAGGGTGCTGCATCAACATTAATTTGTACAGCAGGCCAGTTCAAGATGGAGGAGTGGAACTGCTGGTATTTTACGGGATAAGCACCCATGTGAGAATAAATTTGAAAGCACCTGTTAATTGTGGATGCACAATTTGAAAGGCTTGTACCTGATCTTTCAAAATATCATGCACTGCTGAGCACTTCACATATTTAAAGCACAGCTGCTACCAGAATCAGTCATGGCTCTGAAAGCTCAGGACTTCCACAAATCAAACCCTAGCAATTCACATGGAAACTCAGAAATGAAGATCACACAGTTAATGAACATTTCTGGGTGAAAAATTATTTCAAATAATTCCTGCAGTAGAGAACTGCAGGAACTCAGTGTCCAAACCCAGTTCTACAGGGCAACGTTCAAAGATTTAATTGCGAGATGTCTTTCCCATTCTGAAACCCCCTCCTTCCATCAGTACAGACATTTTTGCTTTGGCAGTGTAGGAGGCAGGGATAATAAATAACAATCCCCTTCACTGCATGACCCCAGTTCATCCTTAGAATATATCCTGGCACCACAGTCAGTCTTGTAAAGATCCTAAGAGTCTGAATTTGTCATCTTGGTGCTTTTTCTAACAGTTTCCATTTTAAATGTATCAACTCCTGGGTTCTTCTATTGTTTTTTAAGCAGAAGTATCATTGCCAATTTTACCAGCTGGTTCCTCAATGGATAAAAATATTCAGACCCAGCATGCAGAATTGTGCCATACGAGCTAGAGCAGGAAGAGCTCACATTAGGCAGCTGCCACCCTTCTCTATCCTCACACGCTTTCTCACTGGATTTCCTAAACGCTTGTTGGAGTAGAGGAAGAGTGCTCTGCTACCACAGATCACTCTCCCTCATACCTCAGCATGGCTCAGTCCTTCTCAACATATTGCTGGCTTAGACCTTTCCTGGTTAGACTAGATATTAGGAAAAATTTATTTACGGAGAGAGTGGTCAAACATCGGAACAGGCTTCCCAGGGAGGTGGTGGAGTCACCATCACTTGGCAATTCAGGACATGGTTTAGTGGGCATGGTGGTGTTGGGCTGATCGTTGGACTTGATGATCTTAAAGGTCTTTTCCAATCTTCCCAAAGTGGGCTGGGACATGACTGCAGTATCGGTGTGCACAGTCAAACCATGCATCAGCAGCACTGTGACAAGGCTGGGGACATCAGGCTGCTCTGCCATCCTGGCCTGACTCGACAGATATGCTTTAACTTAACTATTTTGCATAGTGTAGAATTTTTTTAAGAGCGTAGAGGCACCTGGGAGGAAGAGACTTTCTCTAATATGCAGGGAATATATTGCGCCTGACTAATTTTATGGGTCCCTATTAACAAAAGGCCTTATCTGTCCTTTCCATCCTTTTAACTATAAATCTCTGTATTTGTGTGTTTTGACTCATGGGGACCCATATAATTTAGTCTGTTGAATAATTCTGTGGTTTATGATAACACAATGAAATCTTTTGGTAAAGATGTAGTAATTAATTTCCTAATAATTTATGGGTGACAGACAATACAGTACAGAAATAACAGGTTGTTGAATCAACAGATATATCAAGGTGAGCCAAAGCCTAACAAGCTGCCAGTCAAGAATTAGACAGTGCCTTTGTAACAGTATAAAATCCAACACAAGGTGTAAAACCAAATTGTAAACACATTTCCAAGCAATCTTGGTCCCAAATATCTACTGCCTGTGGTATCACTGAGACACCTTTCCCTCCTTCTGTACCTTGTGTACACTGTGGTGCCACACACTGTATGCACACACTTTGCTTTTCCCAATGACAGTTACTTGATCATTCCATCATAGAATAATCCTTTTACATCTCCTGAATATTGAAATATTATGATAATGCACTAAAAAGCCACCAGCCTCCCAAAAATTTAACTTCCAAGAGTTAACTTCCAAGATGAAGCTGAATAATGGAAATGTTACCAGTAGGTATCCATTTATGGGCATTTGAGATCTTTAAAAAGTCAAAAAACCTTTTTTTGCTGTTTTTTAGTCAGAATCCCTCCACCATCCATCCCAGGACACTTCCCACCAGAAAAGGCAGAGGCTCGAGATGAATGCCGACAATTTGCAACTAAAGCAGTAAGCCTAATGTAAACTGTGAGGGATCTGGAGCTGGCAGGCTGTCTTGGCAAGTCCGTTTTCAGGAAGGAACTGTAATCAGCGGTCAATGCCTTCACAGCCAAGACCAATTAAGAGGCATTGCTGCAGTACATTAGCAAAGGCCCGCCTGCGAGGGGGCCTTTGGTAAGTCTTTCTCCAAGGAATGTGCCCCTGAAATTGCCAAGAGCATTGCGAGCTCGCTTCTGCAAGACATCTCGTGTTGGGCTGGACTGTGTAAGTATTTACCATTTCCCCTTTTCTCTGAGGTCGCTAAACGCATGTGGCAGGTTGGAGGAGACAGGATTTACAGAGGGTGTGGAGACTGAAAACAGAGAATAGAAAATCGGTGCAAAATCCTCCATATCGGCCTTGACAAAAGCAAGGGAAATCTACCCCTTCGACAGCGTGGTTTCTCAGAGGGCAGTAATGACAATGGCAGCCAGCACTTCACAGGCGAGGCACGGGCTGTGGTTCCTTCCCCCGTT
The DNA here is from genome assembly GCF_964289735.1 of Phaethon aethereus. NCBI lineage: Eukaryota > Metazoa > Chordata > Aves > Phaethontiformes > Phaethontidae > Phaethon > Phaethon aethereus. The sequence continues at coordinate 38,294,375 of NC_138575.1, forward strand.
GCAGCGGCACGCCTGGCTTCTTCTGAGCAGCCGGAGGAGCGGTCGCCTGTTGCCAGTAATGCTTCTGCTCCATCAACACCCGGCCTCGCAGACCGTGGGGCTGGGTTAGCTACGACTGCCTTGTCCTTCATCACCACCTCACACGCAGAGCTGCTGCCTCTGCAGCCAGCTCGGTGATTTCCAAGGACCTTTCGCGTGGACGGGATTGACGAGGGAGTCGTGGGCACGGCTTGGGCCTGGGTTGTTTGCAACAGAGAAGCCAGCACACAGCAGGCTGCGTTGTGAAATACGAGGGCAGGTGCTCCACCCCAGAAACGTTCCCGTGACATTTGCCATCTGATTAATACGCCATTTGATTGTATCTCAATCAACACTTAATGACTGTGTGAATATCAGTCTCACGATTTATGATCGAAAGCTTTTCGTTCTCTACATAGAGGCTCTCAAAAAGTTAATGTTTCTTCATCTTATTTGTGGAAAGGTCAAAATGGTATTGCAGAGGATCCTGCTGGTATTCTTTATACATTCAACATCTATTTGAAAAAAACAGAAAGTATAGACCATGGCTGACAGGATAGACAGGATAAGTTGTTGATAGCTGTAAATAAAAGAAGCCCTCCATAATTATACCTTAAAGCATTCAATTGTGAAAATCTATTTAAAAATACTAATGTTGCCTCGCTCCCACCCAGTAGCCTATGGTAGTGCTCCTACAGTTTATTAACAACACGAGCAAAAATAAGAAGCAATTTAGAAGCTTTTATTTTCTTGCTGCTGGAATATCTCCACAGAGAGTCTCCTCATGATCAGCATAAAGATTTGAAATTTGTACATTGTTTTCAACAGCAAAGACTTTGTCTGACTTGACTGATATATTAACAGATGCTTCCCAGTGCAAGTGCTTGGTCCCTGTGCCCTGTCAGCTGGGCCGGCTGCCACTTCTATTCTGAATATAATGACAGACAGTGGTTTTAACATTTAAACCAGCCCACAATGTCCACAGCTTGGTGGTACACAAAGGAGATAAGCTCATGTGCCTGCCGTACAGGAAAAGCTGTAAACTCTACTTTTCCAAGTTAGACACAGATAACTTCCGCTTCCCTGCACTGACGCTCGATGGCAGGCTGGCGGTCCACATCTGCCTGCCTCCTTGCAGGGTGTGCTGGCAGCTGCAGCCACCGCGGCTGCCGACGGCACCCGCCTCTGTACGGCAACGAAGAAGGTGGCATGTGAGCATTCTGTGCCGAAAGGTTAACGAGGTCTGCCACTTTGGATCATGCTGTGCAGAACAGCCAGCGCCATGCACGGCCTAAGAGCCGAATTAGCCCGCTGCTGTTTATTTTCTGTCGTAGCGTACGTTGTGACATGGTGGCAACGGCGAGGGGATTTGAGAACATGCTCTACAGCACTCGTAGGGTTTCCTTACTTGCCCTATATATGTGTCTGATGCTCGATGCAGTGCCTACCTGTCCTGGAGGTGACAACATCAGATAGTCCCGTGACTCAGGGTCCTTCCATGAAAGTCCCTGGCCACCCCCGCTGCAAGGGCTGTAATACACAGGCAGTCTGGGCTGAGGCTGAATTCAGGAAGAACTCATATGCTTTTCTGCTCAGGAAGAAGCTAAGCTGCACACTGCTCTTCAGGGTGGTCTGCCGAGCGCTGCAGACAACTTGACAGGGTCTTATCCACTGCGGGGTTTTATGAGGTCTCAGCTGGTGATCTTCCTCACTGGCAGGATACCTGACAAGGTGAACCTTTTGTCTGATCCATATGTAGGCAATCTTGCTTTTGGACATATTGACCTTTGCAATGTACTGCAGAGGGGCCTTCCCAAAATTTTATACAGGATTGGAGGAATGTGTGAATTAATTTGGAAGTAGAGGTCATATATTAATGTAGATGTCATCAGAGTAAGGGCAGGACATGTGGTATAAGGGAGATGTTGAGAAGTTAAGTTTTAAATCCTGTTCACTACATAAAATTACCTTTGCAACCTGCTTATAATAGCATCTAGACACAATAAAGACTAATTTTAAGTAGAATAAATAAATGAGCAGTAAGATAACTATTTTGTGGAGTTCACTGTAGGACTATTATAAAAGGGAAGTCAATGCCTGTGGTGGGACTTCAGTATCTGATTAAGCAAGCTATCAACAGTCATGAGGTGTCTGTCTTTCCTCCCAAGGTTAGCAGTTACTGCTGCTGTGGACTCTATCCTCAGCCTTTCTTGGAAGAAGAAAGTCTGAAAAAACAGGTTGGCCCCTAGATAGTAGTGTCTGAGGGAAACCTCAATGCTCTGGTCTGATTCTGGGGTCTCTTACAAAACAGACTGCCTCAAGTCAGTCTCTCTTTTTTTTTTTTTTTTTTGAATGAACAAATTAGGCAGGTCCCAGCCTCAAAGCTACTCTTGTCACAGGCAATATTTACAAATGCTTTTTGCCAAACAGAAATTTCCTTTAATAGAAGCATCAACAAGCAAATCTTTATGTACAGTCATGTTGGTCTGTGCAAGTGGTCTCAGCATTGAAGACACAATTTTTTTCTGCAGAAGTTTTCTGCAGACACCCTAGTTTGACTACTTATGAGCACTACAAGATTAAAATCAATCTTTTAGAGGTTCATAATCCACTTCAAAAGTTACGTTGCAGACAGCCACCAACAGCCAAACCAGACGACTGGTTACTCTGAAATTAGTCAGCCAGGCTCCTGTAGCAGTCAGAGGAAGCCAATATCTATTTGCCTTCTGTGTCTCCACAGAATGGCTTCTCCCTTGTGAAACTGTGGAGCTTCCTGCAGCAGTCCAAATGCAACCACACTGTCCCTGTTGTATTACGATTCCTGCTGTCACGGCAGGAGTGATGCCACTAAGCATGAGTCTGAAAAGGATGTTGATAAAAAGGATAGGAGAGGAATCATGGGAGGTTCCTAGTCTCATATTTTTTATCATTAAGAGTTGAATTGCACAGATTCATTCCTGTGAATGTACCATTTATTTATTCAGTGCATAATGATAGTACTGTTCAATTTTCTACTTTTTCCCTAATGATCTGTAATGTGAGGCCTTTTTGACATTCTCTGAGCATTACGTTGATGTTTTTAGAGCACTAGAGCGATAACTCCAGATCTTTTCTCCATGAATCGTTACAAGTTATTCAGAGACAACCACTATGCATCGCTAGTTAGAGAGATTCTTTCTTTTTTCAAACCAAAAGCATTAGCTGCCCTTATTGGCACTGAAATTCATCTGCCATATTGCTGTGCAGTTATTCAGAAGAGGTCTTCTCTACCTTAAATGAAGCATACTGTAACACATACAGCAAACTAGCCAATACTACGTAACATCATTGTATAGATATCATGTAAAACACAGCAGAACCAAAGGTAAGAATTTGCAGTCCCAACACACATTATAGCCACTCAAAGGACTGAACTGAAACATGATATAAACCAAAACAAAGTGCTTTCTCTGTGTCCCCCCACCTTTTTCTCTCTGTTTCTCTCTTATTAGCTGGTGGATTTCTCTCTTTCACAGAGTATTCCAGAAGAGGATCTCATATTCAAAAACATCACCAAGTGGTACCCAGTATCCCCAAATGTTTCAAATTTAATGAGCTGTATTCCCTCAGTTACTTCATATGAGCAAAAATTAGAAATAAAATGCTCTCTATTCATTTTTACTGTTAGAACATATATAGGTTGTGTTCATGCTATACTATACTTGTTAATGAACAACCCTGGAGAGTTCTCAGAAAGCTGCATCTTATTGAATACTCATAAAAATAAAGTGTTAATCATAACAGAAATGGTTAAAAGGTTATTTTATTTGTTGCATCACTTTTTGTGAGAAACAGCTACTTTGAAAACAAAGGTTGCTCTAAAATTAACTGGAAAATAAGGGAAGAAGCATTTAAAACAATTAATTCCAGCAATGACTGAAGGACACTGTCAGCTGACCCCATATTGTCAGTTCTCTGTAAGCTTCAAGCTGACATTTTTGATGTTTACGGAGCCACATGTTTTTCAATCCTAGTAAATGAGTACGTGCCATATGACTTCCTGCTACTATGCAAAACAAAAAGAGAAAACAACATAGAACCATAGAGTCTCAGAATAGTTTGTGTTGGAAGTCATCTAGTCCAAACACCCCTGCAATGATCAGGGACATCTTCAACTAGATCAGGTTGCTCAGAGCCCCGTCCAATCTGACCTGCAATGTTTCCAGGGATGGCGCATCTACCACCTCTCTGGGCAACCTGTGCCAGTGTTTCACCACCCTCACTGTAAAAAAGTTCTTCCTTATATCTAGGAATCTAAATCTACCCTCTTTTAGTTTAAAACCACTACCCCTTGTCCTATCACTACAGGTCCTGCTAAAAAGTCTGTCCCCATCTTTCTTTATAAGCCCCCTTGAAGTACTGGAAGGCTGCAAGAAGGTCTCCCTGGAGCCTTCTCTGCTCCAGGCTGAACAACCCCAGCTGTCTCAGCCTGTCCTCACAGGAGAGGTGCTCCATCCCCCTGATCATTTTTGTGGTCCTCCTCTGGACCCTCTCCAACAGGTCCATGTCTTTCCTGTGCTGAGGATTCCAGAGCTGGACGCAGGACTCCAGATGGGGTCTCACCAGAGCAGAGCAGAGGGGCAGAATCACCTCCCTCGACCTGCTGGCCACTCTTCTTTGGATGCGGCCCGGGATCCAGTTGGCCTTCTGGGCTGCAAGCGCACATCGCCAGCTCATGTCCAGCTTTTCATCCACCAGTACCCACAAGTCCTTCTCAGCAGAACTGCTCTCAATCCCTTCATCCTCCAGCCTGTATTGATACCAGGGGTTGCCCCAACCCAGGTGCAAGACCCTGCATTTGGCCTTCTTGAACCTCATGAGGTTCACACGGGCCCATTCCTTGAGCTTGTGCAGGCCCCTCTGGGTGGCATCTCGACCCTCGGGCATGTCAACAGCACCGCTCAACTTGGTGTTGTCTGCAAACTTGCTGAGGGTGCACTCAATCCCACTGCCTATGTCATTGATGGAGATATTAAAGAGTGCTGGTCCCAATATGGACCCCTGAGGGACACCACTCGTCACAGATCTCCATCTGGACATTGAGCTATTGACCACTATTCTCTGGATGTGTCCATCCAACCAATTCCTCATCCACTGAACAGTCCACCCATCAAATCCATATATCTCCAGTTTAGAGAGAAGGATGCCAGATATTACCTTCTAGGATATCCTGAGAAAAAGTCAACTGCTATTACTGATGCAGCAATGCTTAACATTGCTATTTCTCTCACACAGGTCATGGTGCCCTAGCAGGCAGACCAGATAGGCAGTCATTGGGATTAAGGCAGAGACTGGGATATGGGTTTTCCCTTTTCTTTTATTGGATGATGTTTAAATATAGAGAAAAAGAAAGTGTTAAATAGGTTAGAATAAATTCCTGATCACCCTCAATACGATGTGTTGAAGACTCAGTGCTAACACAATCTCTTTCCCTCTGCTTTCTACCTTGCCTGGCTAGCTTGTATATTTGCTATCCAATTCACTTGATTTTTGATCATTTAATTTCTTATGACAACCATTGAGCAGCTCTTTTACCATATTTGCAACTATGCCTTTCTCAGAAGTCCTAAAGACTTCCAAATCAGGAAGCACTGGAAAAATTCCCTAAATCTTGTATCAGGCTCATCTGCTTCTCCCTCAACAGCAGTGTTGGTCCTGTGTCTCCTCTCTGGACCACCTCCCTGTAGAGACCCCAGACTTGAGGCACTGACATCAGGAACCTGACAGCATGCAAGCTAATTCTTCTTATATATTTGCTCAAGGCAGCAGAGGTTATGGATATTCCCACCAAGAGTGACATAGTCTCTGGCTGAATCAATCTCTCAAAAAATGGCAAATGTCCTTTCTGAATTAGTGCAAGCACCCCAATGTCAGCCATATTGACATGGCAACCCCCATACACAACTGAAATCAAACTCTGTAACCAATAAATTTGTATTCAAATGTGGGTATTCCAATATGTATTAGGTCCATTAAGTCAACAGGCAATACCCTTGTGTTAACAATCTACTTCACTCTTCCCTGCACAGTGAGCTGCGGACATGTCCATGCAAAGGCTGTTTAAAATGGAGCAAATATATACAGGTGGATCAAATATGTACAATCAAAAATACAAAATGAGTAGATCAAACATATGCTAAAGTCTGCAGCATTGATGCATAAACTCATTTCAATGGATTAGAAATCAGTACACAAACACTTTCACTCTCATCCTATTCCTGTTCTGGAGGGTGCTACGTGCTGGCTGTGTAACTCGCTGCCTGTAAAAAGTGGAATGGCACTATCAACTTGTCTGAGCTGTCTTCACCTGAGGATGTATGATCAGAGACTGCCCTTTCTCAGGTCCAGTATGCTGGGCTGGATTTTACTTTCTCATGACAGTAGGTGGTGGGTTAGAATCTCACTCTGGGGCAGACACATAATATTCACAGAGGACTAGACTGGACTTTTAGGAAAACTAAAGACATTGATGTATGGAGAGAGGCAATTTAACCACTCCTTAAAGCCTGTAAGGAGGCTGCCACAGAAATGTAGCAAACACTTCTCCTTAAACTGCGGAAATGTGGTAGATTACTTCAATCAGATCTTCTTCTTTTTCTTGTCAATGAAGCCTGAGGGACAAGTCTCGCAGCAGCACCTATGAGGTCCTTGCAGAGAAGAGATCCTCTTGCCTCTGGCTGGTACAAAAGATGCAATGTTAAAAAATCAGTGTCTTCATCACACAAGGATGCCTAAGCAGCTTCAACAGGAGAACGGATTTGGCCCCACCTGATGGGCAGAGAAGACAGGCAGAGCACCCATGTTAAAAGAGAAACATTCTGTTCTGATTTAAATAGTTTCACTTCCCCCATAACTTAATCATTAGGGCACTGTGAGATTGCATAAATAGACGCCATTCAGAATATAAACACTGGAGTCACTTTGATTTGTTTCCCTTTGGCAGAGTACATCTGAAAGGGTGATAAGCAAAGATAACGTATCTTGAAATTCCCTCTTAACAAACATAACAAACAAAAAAAATTACCCTGCCGAAAGCAGGCTTTCAAAGTACAATTCACACAATTTCTCAGTCCAGCACACAGCCAGATGTCTTGAGGCCAAGTAAGACACTTTAGAAGCAACAGTAGATGGCAGGTCATGTAAAGGGCCAACAATGAGTATCACACGAATCTGTGAAAATAGTAGCAAATTAATTTCATTCCAGATTCATATTCATAGTTTCAGAAGAGTAGGAGTTCTGAAGCTAAAGAGCAGTTTTAATAGTCTTCCGTTTACTGTCTATCCAAGGACTTTAAAAGAATTTGCCATATAATTAAAACCTTTCAGTGGGATGAAAGAGCTCAACAGTAAAAATCAGATGCTCAAAAATAAAAAGGTGGCTTCTAAATATAAAATCATACTACTTGTTACAGCTTTCATAATCAGCTTCTTTTTTAGTTCTTTTAACTCACTTCCTACTGGGATATATTCAGAAAGCCTAAAGCTTCCATTATTTCCATGTCTAGTAGGAAAATAATATAAAAATTAGGAAGATAAAATAGACACAAAGGATTTGATTTAGACTGCATACAGAAGAAGAAGGGCACAGCTGCATTTCCTTAGGTAATTCTGGTATAAATAACCGAGAGCAATGCTCACAATCACAAAAAAGATGAGTTAGTGTTTCAAAAAACGATCTTTCTTCCGCTGAAAGTTGCTGTTTCTCAGCTAAGAAGGAGTAACTAACTGATTCTGTGTGTCTTCTTAAGACTTATACAGTGGGAAGTATACAAGATTCACTTAAACCACCTTCAGGCTGGCCCGTAACATGAAACTCAAACAGACCTGTGACAGTAACTCTTCTTGGTAGCTAGCCCAACTAGCGCATGGAGGAGTGAACCCACCATGCTTAAGGAAGAAGTTTATTTCACTTCACCTCAGAGCATTTTCTTCTGTTTTATCACTTCAGATTAAAAAAAAAAAGAAACCACAAACCAATAGCTTCTCTTCAAAATGAATTTTTACTGAGCCCAGAATGAAGCAATATCATTCCAGAAGGTAATTTATTTTATTTCTTCATACTGTTATTTTGAAATGATAAACGAAACTGTTAATTTGTAACATGCCAAAATGTTCACGCTATTCCATCTTTTTTAAAGTTGTTAAAGTACTCATAGATAGTCTCATATTCACAAACAGATTTAGTTAATTAACATGTGCCCTTCTCAATTAATGAAATATTTGAGTGAAAGATCATCCATGTACAGTATCTTCTTGATTGTTCAAATGGCATGAGAGAGGGTTGGAACAGAGCATGCACAACAATAATTTATGCTATGGTAGGCAGTGGGGATAAAAGAGGGGATGAAACCTGATAAATAGCCATTGTATGGAAGCACGGAGAGAAGTCATAAATGATAGCAAAGCCCAGTCCTTCCTGTCCAATACAAAAGTCTGTGAGCTGGAAAAGAATATGGTTCCTTGGAGGTGAAATCATTCTGAGAAAGAGGTCAGGGACTAAAGAGACATTCACAGGTGAGAAGCACAGCCTCCTAGGCTTTAAAGAAGAATGTGAGCCTTTGTACCCAGAGAAGAGACTGTGAACCATGCTGGCAGAAAAGGCCAAAGGGAACAGCAGGAGCATTACGATCACAGGCAGTCATGGAGGCGTTACGCTTCCTGAGACTTTGACAGTTTTTAGTCGGTGAAGTTTCATCCTGTTGAATCATAGCTGGATCTATCCTTTACAATCTTTTCACAAGTATCTGCTCCTTATTAAACATACAAACAACCTTCTTCGTTGATCTACAGCTTATAAGTGATTACCTCTATGTTCTGATCTTATTGTTTGGTCTTCTTCCATTCTGTATCTAACTATATGATTTATTATTATTTTCTCTGGGATAGTCCTCTGTGTAAAGATTCCCTTCTGCTTGTCATGGAAGTTACTTATCTTTTAACTGTATCACAATTTAGTATCATATTTTTAAAATAATAAGATTATGATTACTTTTACACAGAAAGGAGAAGTACCTTGTATTGGTAATTGTAGATGGGCATTACAACAAACTTTTTCTAACCCCCTAAGAAAGCAAGCATAAAAAGGTTTCCATGTACTTTATGATACCACAGTAGTATAAATAGGCTGAATATGTGATACACCTTGTCCATGAGAACTTCTGCACTTCAGCTAGAATACTGATGACTTTACAGCTGCATGTTACATACCCATCCATTTGACAGCATGGGAGCAGAGGACCAAGCTGGGCATCAGGCACAACCAAAGCCAACACCCAGGTGGTGAAGCCACATTCTTAAGTGTACTGCCAAGTCTCACAGCAGCAACCAAGTCTCAACATGTCAGCAATGCTGACATGGCATGGCATGGCATGGCATGGCTAAGTGCCTGCTTAACATTAACTTAGTGAAGGAGCAGCTTCTTCTGATACCATCATTTCTAATCAGCTGATGAGATGAAGCATGATCAGCTATCTGTCTGCAGCAGGCTGCACTCCAGCCCAAGGAGAAGCTGTGCAGACAGTAACCTGCTCCAGAGCTAAAGAATGAGTAAGGTGCCCAATCTTACTCCTTTTCATTTCCCCTCCCATCAGCTGGCAGGATGTCACCCTTTTGCAAAATACTCAGTATTAGTAAGGGCAAGGCACACAAAAAACAGAACCATTACTGGGGGCCAAAGAGCACATTTGAGTTGGTACCTGGCTCTGTTTTGGGAGACTAGTATAGGAGCCATTCTGCTGCCAATGGAAAGTTGAACTGTTTTATTAATTTGTCCTTTTCCTGGTGCCAGCAAAACTCAGTCCTGCCTACACCCAGAGCTGGCTCTGTAAAGAATTATTGGTTAAGAGTGGCAGAATTGCTGTACTAGTGCTAGGTACCAGAATTTCCCTTAAGCTCGAAGGTGATTTCCTTAACTTAAAGTTACTGTTAATCACATGGGGACAAGCTGATGCTCGGATATCTTTTTCGTTCGTTGCTCAAGCATGAACCAAATCATCACTTTCCCACCCTTCCTTGTGAAGGAAGTGAGGCTTGACTTCTGATGCAGACCCAGTCCAGGGTCTCTAAATGCTCAGTACTCCCCAAAGCTTTGCTTCTAATTGCTTCTGTTGAAAGGTTCATTGCATAGTGAACAGGCATTGCTGAGAACATCAGTGTTGGGGAATAATCACACTTCAGTCTGAGAATGTGGTAGCATTCAAATACATCTATAGTTACATATGAAACTATATTCTTTCAGACATAGGAAAGGTCATTTCAAGAATAATATTTCTTCCTGAGATTAATTCACCAATACAATCTTTAAAAGCAGATTTCTTTTATATCTTTCATATCAATCAGGAAAAATATGCATTTGTTATAGCACATCATCCCTCAAACCATAGCAGCATGATAGCACTCCTTGATGTTGTACTCTTTGTCATGTTTTAGAGATGTGATGGTTGTCTGAGCACTTCCACATCTTCCGATAAAGGATTATCTCCTGAAAAGATTATACATAGTGGGTTTGGATTTATGTGCACCCATATAAAACATTACTCATAAACTGCCCAGCATGAAGAATCCAAAATAATTTCTCTGATCTTTGAACACAAATGAGGAAAGATGGAGCAGAAGTAGGAAAATGGATTGGCATTCACAGGACTGCTCACATCCCAGGAAAGGTCTCCAGTCTGCGCTACTGGTGTTTTTGGAGAAAACCCAGGTAAGTCAAACAGTAATTCGAGTTCCCAGACCAGTAAGCAAGATCTGGAAGAAGCCTAAGGAAGGTATGGTTCAGATCAGATCTGGTTCAGAAGATTTTGATTTAAATGTAAAGACAACAACTTAAAGTGCATGCTTAAAATAAGGAGGCAGGGAGTCCTTGAACACTCAACTTTTTCCATTGTGTTTTTTTCCAGTCAGAGACCAGGCATACTGAAATCAGGATGAGTGAAATGAAATCTCTGCAACAGAGCCCTGTTCTCAGGGTTGAGACTAGCAAAAACACAACTTCTGTTAGCTTGTCTCTGGGTCTCAATAGACTTTAATTGACTAAGCTTTTGGCAATGAAGTTTTGGGTAAGACAGAGTGCCATATATGCAACATATGTGTCTGTTTTCCTGGGAGTGAAATCAGATTCCAGCAACAACAGATTCTAACCAGTTAGCAACAGCTAATTCTTCCTCTTCCCCCAAACTGCAAAACTGTCATTATTGACGCCAATAAAGAAATGTTAAATAGGAAGTCACCATGTAAGAATGACCAGCTACTACAGGCATAAGGGGATGCTATCTAAAATTTAAGCTGTATTTAATACTTTAATAAGAATTGAGGACTATGCACTATCTCAGAGCCCTTCTCCAAATATCTGTGTCTTCCATTTAATGCATTTTTAAGAGGTCTGGATTTTAAGATGATGAAAACTGAATCTTGGGCATTCCCTATGTGCTTCACCTCAAAATAATTAGAAACATTGGTGGGAAGAATCATAGAAATCTTTGTAGGAAAGTACCTCTGAAGTTCTCTAGTCCTAACTCCAGATTACAGCAGGACTATCGCAAACATAAGATCAGTCAGGGCTTTGTCCAGTTGAGTCTTGAAAATTTCCAAGGATGAAGATTCACAGCTTCTCTGGGTACCCTGTTCCAGTGCTGCACTACCCTTCTAATGAAATGGTTTATCTTAACATCCATCTTGGACCTCCTATGCTGCAGTCTGTGTTGCTCTCACCTTCTCCGAGTAATCTGCCAGTACCAAGAGTGTTCTGGCTCCACCATCTTTGTAACTGCCCTTCAAGTAGTTGTAGGCTGCTGTTAAATCTCCGTTTACCCTCTTTTTTGCCAGACTAAATTATTTCAGCTCCCTAATCTCTTCTCATTTTGTATGGCTTCATGTGCTGACCTCTCAGTAGCCTTCCACTGGACCCTCCAGTTTCTCAACATCCTTCCTGAGCTCAGGGTCTCAAAACCAGGTACAGCTGTGGCTTCATGAAGGTCAAGAAAATGTATGACTTCCCTAGATCTGCTGGTCACACTTCCCCTAGAGCTGTCCAGTATGCAGTTCATCTTATTTGCAAGGAAAATATTCAGTTGAGTGATAGTCAATTTGGCATCTACTGTAACACCCACATTCTTCTGGCAGGGTTCCTGGCCCCCACCCAATACTGACACATGGGGCTACTCAATCCCAGGTATGAAACTTTGCTCTTCTCTTTATTAAACGTCACAATATTTCTGTTGACCCAATTCTCAATTTTCTCAAGATCTCTCCAGGCTGAAAGTTCAGCATGCCACCCACCCTCCTGCCCAGGTTAGTAGCATCTGCAAATTTGCTATCTCATCATTCAGGTCATTAATGAAGAAATTGAACAGTATAGTCCTTGATATAGATCCCTGGGTAATTTTGCTCATTAATAAACACTAACTGGGCATAGAAACATTGATTACTACTTCTTGAATTCTCCTTCTTTGATTTTTAGTTCATTATGAATTTACTTTTTAGGCAAGAAGGCCCTCTGCTGAATTTCACAGACTTCCTGTACAAGAAGATAGTTTGTTTCTGAGTGCTTAGTATGTTTTCATTAAAAATTAGCCTGCCATAGTAAGGCAACTTTCCACATTATGGCAGCGTCCCAGGTGATTCTGTCTAGCAATACACAATCAGAAGTCTGCTCTCCTGAAGACCAGAGTCTAAACTCCACTGCTTACCGTTCTAGCCTTCCTCTAGTTTTTAAGTAATTCATTGCTCTAATTAACTTTGAAAAGCCATTTTTAAAAGAACTTGAGCTTAAGAATAGGTTAAATTATTCAGTATTGAAGCCAAAGAAGTATTTGGCCCCAAAATCCAGAAACTTTGACCAAGTTCCAGATATGGATGCAATTTCACAATTTCATCTATTTCATGAAATATTTCTCCACTTAGAGCTAACTGAAATTTCCAAACCTACACTGAATGAAGCCTACTGCAAATCCAAGATACCCAGCCTATAAGCCTTTGAGCCAGAACAACTTTCACACAGACCTGCCCTGTCTCCTGATTAGTACACAGATTCAGCCAGTGAATAAACGGCAGCTCATCTGAATTGTTCAGACACTGCTGCTCTTTGCCAAGTGCTCTGTGTTCCTTCTTTTACCACCTGTGCAACTGCCATGTAAATGAGGCACATACATGAATATCACAGGAGATAGTCTGATCAAGTGCCAGAAGCAAAACTGTTCATGAGCCAGGGGGAACAACAAACTACCGCTCAAGAATTTCTCCATGAGAGATTACGTTGCTTGCCGTCCGGAAATTAATTTTTAAAGAAACTGCAGTTTCAAGTGATTTTTGAATGGCATTGCAACCACCTCAGTTAACACCGTAGACTTTAAATGACCCCTTCTTTCCCATGTAAGCCATGTAATACAAAAATTCAAAGTGACTCACACCACAGTGCAATATGCTAATATAATTTTCTTTTAAAATATGGCCAAAACTCCTGCTAGTACTCCTGCTAAGTACTACAGTTCTTCCTATAAGAATAAATTCTTTCCCTTGGAATCCATTAGATGAATGTGATATACAAATATGTGTCTTTATGCTACTCAAAGCAAGAATGGGAGGAGGAGAGATTATAATCCCACCTATCCACAAAGCAATCATTTATACTATTGAAAACCCTTGAAGATTCATGCAAAAGGCCAAAGTAATGGAGTTGATGTTATAAACACATTTAACACATTTATCTGTTCTAGATTTGTACTTAAGATTGTAAAAGATCATGAAAACAATGTTTTTAAGAGGGTGTATTTAGCCTATTGCAATAGCAAATGAGCCATAAAGCTTTTATCTGGGTGGGAACATCCAAAGAAATCTTAAAGGAGCAGGGAACTGACTTTATTGCCTGCCTTCATTATATATGAACTTAAAATACTGGAGATGCAACAGTTATTGGGAACAAGGGAGCGCGTGTTTGAAGGTAGGCATGGCTAACATCAAACCCATTTGGGTTGTTGAAAAGGTCTAACCTAGTCCTGACACAGACATTTAAAAATGTCTAAGACATGAAACAGTCTTGGAAACAGCAGCCATGAGTCCTTTCTTTGTGTTACAGGAGGAGCCACAGTGTTTTGAATGGCTTAACGCTTTGATAGAATAGAATAGAATAGAATAGAATAGAATAGAATAGAATAGAATAGAATAGAATAGAATAGAATAACTTCATAGAATAGAATAGAATACTTCATAGAATTGTAGAATCATAGAATGGTTTGGGTTGGAAGGCACCTTAAAGATCATCTAGTCCAAACCCCCTGCTGTGGCCAGGGACACCTTCCATTAGACCAGGTTGCTCAAAGCCCCATCCAACTTGGCCTTTGAACACTTTCAGGGATGGGGTACTCACAACTTCTCTGGGAAACCTGTTACAGTGCCTCACCACCCTGAAGAATTTCTTCCTTATATCTAATCTAAATTTACCCTCCCTTGGTTTAAAGCCATTACCCCTTGTCCTCTTACTACATGCCCTTGTAAAAAGTCCTCTCCAGCTTCTTGTAGGCCTCCTTCAGGTACTGAAAGGCTCCCCAGAGCCTTCTCTTCTCTCAGCCTGTCTTCATAATCTATACAGACAACAGCTTGGAAGTACTCTAAATGTAACATATGCCACATGGGAGTAGAACCCTTTGATATCTAAAAATGTCTTCAGATAGGTATGTCTTGTATCTGAGAGAAACTTAGAACTAAATACAGCCGTTTGTTTCGTCATTTCATTAGGCTGAAAAAAACACTTTATTTGGATGCTCCTGCAGTGCATTAGTTTCTCAGGAAGCGGCTGCTCTCAATTAAACTAAGAAGCTACAAGACCACAGGTGGACACCCTCCTATTGATCCAGCTGTACCAAAAAAAGAGATCACTGCCCTTAATTTTCCACTGCTATCAGCAGTTCCTTACCATCACATCTCTGCCTCAAGCAATCGCCCCATTGAGGTGACAGTTCATCCACTGTAATTAGTTTCAGGTAAAAGTGAAGCTAACCTGAGCCTGATTCTGCCTAAAGGATGATGTCAAGGTGTACTCGTAGGAACCAGTGCCAGCAGAATGAAGAAGTATTTCTACTAATCAAGCAGTAACGAGCACCAGGGCCCGTTACCTCTCTTGTCACAAGAGACCTATCCAGAGGAGAACACCTGCCAAAGCCCAGGAATGGGCACCGTGATCTGTGGCCAGCACAGAGGCTTCTCTCTGGCTTCATATCTTTAATTGCCTCCTGCAGACTTCTCCCTTTCATTCAGCCTTGTACAGTGCAGCCTAACAGGAGACTCAGAGACTTCCTTCTGTAGAAAAATTGTAACAGCAGCTGCCTACTACATACTGCAGGTGGCAGTAGAAAACCCTGCAAACTTCTTAATTAATGTAAATGGCACTAACAGAGTATTAATTAATACCTCAAAACCTTTCTGCAGGGATTCTGGCAACAACTGACTTCACTCCATGTTCTGGTTAGATGTCTAACTGATGCTTTCTTTCCTTCCTAGCTGTGCTCTGAAACCTTGCTCAGGTCTGTATATGTTACATGTTGATCAATACAGTTTTTTAGAACTTCCCAGTGACATCTGTCAACCAATTCCAACCCAACAGTCAATGAGCAGAGATAAGACAAGTAATGCTGCAGAATTTAACAACAGGTTTTGACATAAGAGTGTAACAGAGAATAATTCATTGTACGCAGTCATGAGTAGTAAAAACAAGTATCACAGAGAAAAAAGCTTACTTTTACAGCTGTTTACTCAAATTACCCGATGTACAGCAGAATGTATTTTGACTTAGGCTTCCAGCCACACTCATACCTAATATTGAAACTCCAGGTTAATTTTCATTTTGAACTCTTGAACAGAATAGGCATTGAAGGAACTTGACACTTCTGTGCTTTTTTGTTCTTTTTCCTGTCTCTAAACACAGTTTTTGAAGCTGATGATACATCTTTCCCCTGTATCTCCCAATTTATGACACCTTACAATGTAAAGAACTTGTAATGTTTGTTTACTGCTCAAGGTCCTTGCTATTAAATAGATTCTCCTTTTTTGTTACAAATCTTCCTGTTTTTATTGAGTACCTGCCATTCGAAGAAAACTTCAACTATTTTATATCAACTAGAATTAATAACACTTCTGGAAGTTCAGTTATGAACATTTTACAAGTAGTCTGTTGGAGCACCATGAGACAAGATAATTTGCCATAAGATCATACAGCAAGCTGTCTCAGAGCTGAAAAAGAATCTAAGCCTCCTCATTTACCAGATCTGGGTTCAGGATCTTTCCAAGTCTCATTAGCTGTTGGGCTTTCCACCCTCTTCTACACTGTAGAACACAGCTGCTTCCTAATATCATCTAGAACATATAATTATCATGTTTGCACAGAGGTCATCTGACATCACCAATGCTCTTGATCTCTCCTCTCTTCTTGTGACATATCACTTGGCTTTTAGTCTTCTACAACATATCGGAAGTTTGTTATAGAGTGCTAGGAAGTATTACTTGCTAGAGTTTTGTAGGGCCCCACAGACACTGTGTATGAAGTAGTGGCATTTCCTAAGTCTGGTACCGGCTGCATGGTTTCCCATGATTTCAGGGAACTCCATGGTTAAGGTGGTTCCTTCCAGCTTTATGTTCCTGTAAGTCTTACTTCTATAGTCCCTGGACAAAGCTCCTACTTTATTAAAGATCTTAATTCATGATTTTTTTTTCTTAATTAAAGATCTTAATTCATGTAGGCATTCTGTTAAGTTCATCCCCTTACCCCTCTTAGTACATTCTTAACATTAAATATATTCTTAAGTCCCACTGGTTTCTATGTGATTTCAGTTTGCATTGAGGAAAACCGTTCACTTGAGTCTGCCCTGGTCTGGCTGGATATTTTGAACGGGAGCCAAAGCTCTTTTATAAAATTAATATGCTTTTTTACATAATGTATAGCTTTTTCACTTTTCACTATTCCCAAAGCAAAGTGGCCACGATGCCTAATAGGAACAAGTGTATTCACCTGCAATTCTGCAACAGATTACCACTAGCCCTGACAAGAGTCATCACCATTATATGCAGGTTTTAAATGGGTAGGATTTCAATATATAAAGGGGGCTTATAAGAAAGATGGAGAAAAGCTTTTTACCAAGGCATGTAGTGACAGGACAAGGGGCAACAGTTTTAAACTGAAAGAGACTAGAAGGAAGAAATTTTTTACGACGAGGGTAGTGAGACACGGGAACAGGGTGTCCAGAGAAGTTGTGTATGCCCCATCATTGGAGGTGTTCAAGGTCAGGTTGTATGAGGCTTTGAGCAACCTGATCTAGTGAAAGATGTCCCTGCTTAGGGACGGGGGGGGGGACACACGACTAGATGATCTTTAAAGGTCCCTTCCAACTCTTCCAAACCAAACCATTCTATAATTCTATGGTTCTATGAAATCAGGGTTACATTTAGGACTAAGAGCTGGGCTGGAAGAAAATGGTGAATCAGGTTAATACAGACAATCAGAAAGGGATGTCAAAATAAAGGTCTCATTGCAGCCACTGTGGGTCATCAGGCTAGATCTCTAGTTCAGTGAGTGTATAAATGATTAAATTAGATTTAGGATTTGGCAGTGGGCTGACTGTAAGCCTATTTCAGAAGGCCTGCTAAGGCAACTAGTTACATTTTGGTTTGGAGCAAGCAGGGGTCCATCAAATAAATCTTAGGTCAGGGTTAGAGCAAAGTGTTCATAAGGGTAAAAAAATTGATCAAGGAAAAAACCACTCAGATCCAGAGCAGGCTGTGGGGTTGTGCGTTGTGTTATAATCTATACTGTTCTAGACTCTCTGCTTCAGGCAGGTGAAGGTCACTGCTTTTGGCTACCGTTAGGATTATGGTGTTTGAAAACAGGCTGGTAGAGGCTTTACAGAAGTTGTAACATCTAGCCTTAAAAAAGATTCACAGATAGCCTAAAAAGAGCTTCAACTTTCTCTTACTATGTAACATGGTTCAGTTTGGTCAGTCCACAGCTTTCCCTGTTATATAAAATGCCCATGACTTGACAGTGCTGTTCACCTATCTGCTTACAATGCAGTTAAAAAACATCATCACACAGCTTCCTGCAGAAGGTGGCTGCTGGTCAGGACCAACCCTTCCCTCTGCACTCCTTGAAGCACCAAAATGCCAGGCATAGATGACAGGAGCTTCAGCCCATGCCAGGACCACATATATTGAATGCGAGACCCCACCTGGAGTACTGTGTCCAGCTCTGGAGCCCTCAGCACAGGAAAAGCATGGATGGACCTGTTGGAGCGTGTCCACAGGAGGGCCACAAAAATGATCAGAGGGATGGAACACCCCTCCTGTGAGGACAGGCTGAGACAGTTGGGGTTGTTCAGCCTGGAGAAGAGAAGACTCCAGGGGAACCTTCTTGCAGCCTTCCAGTACTTAAAGGGGGCTTACAGGAAAGGTGGGGAAGAGACTTTTTAGCAGGGCCTGTTGTGATAGGACAAGGGGTAATGGTTTTAAGCCAAAAGAAGGCAGATATAGACTAGATATAAGGAAGAAATTTTTCACAATAAGGGTGGTGAAACACCAGAAGAGGTTGCCCAGAGAGGTGGCAGACGCCCCATTCCTGGAAACATTCCAGATCAGGTTGGACGGGGCTCTGAGAAACCTGATCTAGTTGAAGATGTCCCTGCTCATTGCAGGGGGGTTGGACTAGATGGCCTTTAAAGGTCCCTTCCAGCCCAAACTATTCCATGAATGATAAAGGCGACGTGTGGTTATGTATGTTCGACAGCCTAAAGCTGCTTGGTGTTCCTGAACTTATCTTCAACGCCTATCGATTCTGTCCTTTCGAAAGCCCATGGAAGCCCTCGGGAGGAGGAAAGCACACCACGGCTGCCCGCTTCTCCGTGCCGCGGAGTCAGCAGCCGCAGCCGGGAGAACCCCGGCTCCGCCCGGGCACCCCGCGCCAGCCCGAGTGGGGCAGGACGAGCCCGGGGGTACTCATCGCTCGGCTCCAGGCGCCGAGCCGCCACGGGACGAGTGCCTTCATGCAGTCATCGCGTTCCTGAGGCTGTAGCGGCAACGCTCGGGGGGGCCTCGGTGGCAGGTCACGGTGCGCTGGGCTCTGAGTCTCCTCAGCAGGGGACGAGGACCAAGGCCGCGGGCGGAGGCCCCTCCCGCCCCAGCGGGCGCGGCCGCCGCCGCCTCCGCCTCACACCGCCCCTCGCCGGGGCCTGCGCCCGCGCCAGGCGGGATGCGGGGCGCTCGCAAGCGGCTGTGTTCCGCCTTGATCGTCGCTTACGGCCTCTTCTCCCTCTACGCGGCCTACACCGTCTTCCTCCGGCCCCGCCGCCCGGCCGCGCCCCGCCCGGCGCACCGGGACCGCCGCGGCCCGCGAGGTGAGAGCGGTGCAGCCCGCGGGGACGGGGGGGGAGCGGTGGGTTTGATGCGGGGTCGCTGCAGTTTGTCAGCTCCTGCTTGCGCCAGAGAGGCCTCGGCGCCTCCCCCTGTTGTCGTCCCCGGCTTGGAAAGCCGGGGCCAGGCCGAGCGCCGCGCGTCGTTTCCCAGCGCCTCTTCTCGGGAGCGCCGCGGCTGGCGGGGCACGGCGGCAGCGCCTGAGGGACGCCGGGCCCCCCCACCGTCGGGCCTGCGCGGACGGCGGCCATTTCCCCAGCGCGTGCGGAGGCGGTGGCCCGGCGGTGGTGGTGGGGGAAGCCGTGTGCCCGGCCCGGGGCGGTGGGAGGGTTGTCAGGTGCTGCTTCGAGAAAATTCGTCAGTTTTCTAAATGTGTTAATCTGTTCTTTTTATGTAAATGACGCTTTTGGGTTTCTTAGATCATGTTGCCTTGGGAAATGAAGAGTGGAATCCATGGGAAGGGGATGAGAAAAATGAACTGGTTGCTTCTCAGCAGAGATACGAAGCTAATCTTAAGATGATAAAAAATGCAAGATCTCATCTAGAACAAACCAGTCTTAGAGTACAGATTTGGGGCAAAGCAGCAATTGGTAAGCAGATGTAATCAATGTCTATTAATCTCTTAACCTTTCTGATACAGCACTTCCCTTTGCTTTTAATAATTGAAGCTTATGTATATGATTAACTAACATGGATATCTGTACATAGAGAGTGTTAAGGAAGTGGTGGCTGTTACTCAAATTTATGTTAATAGCAATCTCTGAGTAGTTAGACTCTAGTTCCTTTGTATCGGTTCTTTTCAAGGCTGTTTTTCACATCTTTCAAAGAAAATGGCTCAAATGGCAAAGAAACCCAGTTACTTTTTTAATCCAGTCTAGCTTGCAATACAACACAAGGACAGACCTCTTACTTGGCTAAAAAAATATTTTTGTCACATTTACACTTTGTGAAATAAGGCATCACACAGTGAGAAAGAAGGCATTTTCTGCACTGCCATACTACTGCCACTGGTAAACTTGGAAATTCTTCTGTTGTAGAAGACACTGAGTTTCTTCTCTACATAAACTGGGGGCCAAGGTCCTCCCAAGCTTTTTAAATATTGCTGAAGACATATCATTGTTCTTATTTTAGCTTTTTTGAAAATGTAAATTTTCTAGCTTCAGTTGAACTTTCATGTAGCATTGTAGAACACATTGGTATACTAGATGGTGGTGCATTCCAGCGCAAAAATTGGATGTCTTTCACAAAAGCTTAAAAGAAGTATGCTTGTCCTTAAAATGCTGATTAATATTTGCTCATTTTCAAGTGGTACCTGTACCAGAAAGAGATGGTGACAGAAGTGGTAGTGTGGTATATCTTCATCTACCAAAGATGCCAAAGAATCTTTTTAAATGCCCCAATGTGTGAAAAATTCACCTTAACTAATTTGAAGTTACATGGAGTTTGGGAAGCAATGTCCACATTATATAAGAAGCTCTGATATCTCTTTCCCAAGTTCTTATGTTGTTATGCTTTTTCATTTCCCAGAAATACTTTTATTTGCTAGGAGTATAGAGTAGGCAAGATCTATGCATTCAAGTTTTCCATCATATCTTCATTTATGTAGGTCTTTACCTTTGGCAACATATTTTTGGAGGGCACCTTGAGCCAGCTGATGTGACTGCACAGTGGAGAGAAGGAAGCCAAAAAGCAGGAGGAACATATTTCAGGTACTAGCTGCATAATGTTGACTTCAGTTGTGTTAACTTTAACAAACAATGGAAAATTAAAGAACATTGTAAGATGCACAGGTGCATCTTTTTTGTCTGAGAGTTATTTTGTCTGAGAGTTGCAGTTATCTTAATACAGTTGCAAATACTTTAATTTTGTCATGTTTTTGGTAAATAGGGAATATACACAAAACTTCTCATTCAAAATTATCACAAAGCAGTTACATTTATTCATGGAAACACATACTTGATAAAAGCAGCACATTCTAGCCCAAACATGTCACTATTAAAAAATAGAAAACTTTGGAACAATTTCAACTGCTGTTTTATGAAGATTTGTGTATTTGAAAGAAATGTTGAAAGCCTTACCGGTGCTGAGAGAGTCCAGCCAAGAGTCCTCAGGAGACAGGGAAATACAACCCTGAGAAAAGCCTAAGAACTGGAGTTGGGGGTTTATAGTTGACTGAAAGAAGTGTGGAGTTGTGAGGCAAGAAGGTGTCTCCTGCTGTTTGGTTTCTGTTGTATTCAGGGAAAAAGGATGTCACTCATTCATTCACAAATAGGATTGTATCAAAACCACAATTTGTTTCTGTTTATAACAAAAACAATCTGTGAGACCTAGCATCTGGTTAACTAGTTGATTTGCAAAGCAAAAGTTTCTATGCAAAGCAAAAGATAACACTTGAAACATTGATTCCTTTCAAAATGTATTTTGATCTGTGATCATGCACATTTTAAGACTATTGTCAAACACTTTATATTATTTAGTGAATGACACAGAACTTTTCTCTAAAGGTCCTATTTAATACCATTTTTCAGGCCTTCTGTAAAGATACAGTTAACGCTGAAGGATTTTTCATCTATTTGGCCAGTCTGCAGTAGTAGCTCTCCTACAACATTTAGTCACTTGCACCAGGACCCATGTGTTAAAAATGTTTTCTTTTAAAGCATAAATGACGCGCTTAAGTGAATTTAACTTCTGAAAAATGTGTTGCTTCAGAAAGGTGTTTTTTCCTCGCACAATAAGACGGGGTTCTAGTTGAAGTTTGCAGACAGTGTTTGAAGTAACCATGTGATTGTGAATTGAAAGGGTTTTTTTTTAACTGATCACAAATTTTTTTTGGCACTTTTAGTTATCAATGTATCTGACTGAGTACATGGTACAGGCCACAGAATCTTTTCAGTAATGCCTACATCACATTCATAAGTGATTAAAAGTGTTTTCTAGAAGGACACGTAGGCTTGATTTAAACATAGCAATTATTAAAGAGTCTGTCGTACATCTAAGGAAATAGATGAAGTTACATACTCTTTTAAAAAATAATAGCTCTATTCCTTGTCTGCAAATATAACCTGATCCTACAAGATTACAGAATCAACTATGAACGGTGCTACTGCATCTTGGTAGTCTCCTTGACAGAGCAATAGAGCTTTCCATTCACGGATTGGGAGAAAGGATACAATACTCTATTTGAATAGGGACCAGTGCCTGTAGTGTTATCTTGGGAAGAGACTGCTTTGTTTCCAGAATTAAAATCACGGAAGCTGTAGAAATCAATGACACTGTACCAGCTAGATTGTCTTCTTGGCATGGACATGAGAATTTTTTTCAAGCCCTTGCTTTTCGTGTTTATAATACAAAAATAATTTGCTGTGCTTAATGAGTCTGTCACTTGACTGATTACGGTTATTTTCTCTCTGGTGTGCCTGTTTCAGATGAATAATAACCTCACATGGTTCCTTAGGGTGTGCATCTCTCATAGAAAGACTTCTATACTAGCATTTAAACATCTTCTTGTTATGTTTAGAGGAACCAGGGATAATAGAGTCTTTATTTTAACTTTAACTTGGATGCTAGATCCTATAAAAATACAAAGTTTAAGTTTGGTACCAGTATAACAAAGGTTAAAATTTGACAGGCTAGTAGGAACTTGTTGTGCAAAATATAGAATATATGCAAATATAACTGTTATTTTAATGATTAGGATTCTGAAATGAAATAGCTGAAGTTCTACTTTTTACTCAGATTAGAAATGTTATTTTGTATTATTTTGTGAGGAAGAATTAGTACATGATTTTGGCTGCAAGCTGCTTATAAGATTTTCTAGAGTTGTTGACTTCTTTATTGCCTGGCTGAGGTAAATTATCTCCATTTGATTACTAGATGAGGCTAGAGGGAACTAGCTGAGGTGACACATTTGGAGAATATGTGCTGCTGTGCAGTTTTTTGTGGTAAGTCTAATGATTATTAAAACATAGAGCTCTCATGAATGTTTTTAAAGAATATCAAATCTAAAGACACAAAAATGGCAAAATATCACTTGAACGCAGTTGCATGAATAAGCCCATTTCATATATTTATAATGGAGAAAACAGGCTTAGTATAGATTTGGATGGCTTCATGTTTTTATTAGAGAAGTTGCCTAAAGAATACTGGAAGTATCAGCTTCTGCATGAAATGCAGGGACATTTATTTAAAAACACGAGTGGAGAAGGAACTGCATAGCTGTGGATTTTACTGACACATTGGCACATTCATACAAGAAGTAGGAGAGCAGGGTTTAGCACTTTCCTTGGCCCGAAGCAATTCACATCCTTCTCTCCTGTCATCTGGGAGGATGTTGTAGAGCAGGGAGTGCCGAACCTCGTATCTCTTACCATTAAGTAAGAGCATTCCTAAATTTTCTGTTCCACTGCGAGTCACACCCTCTCTATTTTATAAACACTCAGTGCTGCTTTCCCCCCGCCCACCCCGCCCCGTGTTAAACTCAGTTGTTCAGCAGTTCTTAAGTCCCATTCTCCTGTCCTCCTTATGCAGATTGCAACCATCTTGATTCATGCCAGAATGAAAGCATATTGGTCAACAAAGTTAACTAGCAAAGATGTATTTACCTGCCAAAGGATTCTGCTAAGGATAGGTTGCAGCAATTTCGTTTCCTTAGTAGCCTTTGCTGAAACTTTTTGAAAATCCAAATACACTATGTCTACTGGATCTCCTTTGTCTTTATTCTTACTGACACACTCATAGATCCCCATCAGATTAGTGAGACAGGATTGCTCATTTCCAGCAGCGTTTATCCACATATGCGATCAGTAATCTTACCTTTTGATAAGATCGAGTGATCTTACTGTTTATTACAGACTCTTGAGAGAGGGAACTCAAATGACTGCTCTGCTACTGGTCCTCTCAGGTTGATTTTGTAGATGGGAGTGACACTGGCAGACCCCTTCTCATCAGCCTTCATAATGACAGCTGCACACCTTTGCCAGCAGGTCTGCGCTTTTGTGTTTGTGTTCCTTCTGAACTCGCAAGTGAATGCCATCCAGGTCCAGATACAATACTTACAGTGTTTTACCTTATATTTCTTGCTGAAAAGGATGAGTTAGGTGTGGCAATCTCTTCTGCTATGGCTTTGTCATCCCATTTTAAACCCTTTTTAAACTGTTGTCCCTCCAGTTCTGTAGTTGTCTTTTTGGTATATTTTTTATATATATTTTGGTTTTCATATGTTTAAAGAGGCTTTACCTGTCAGCCAGAACAGCCTTTTACAAGGTGCTTTCCAAATTGTTTTTAGCCCTAATTTTCTGTTTGCATTTCATGCAAGTGTTGTATGAGCTTTGGTGTCCTCCTTGTTTGGGCAAGCTTTTCATTGCTTTCAATGCTGACTTTGCCCTTTGACAGCCTCCCTAACTTTTCTATTAAGCCATATGGGGTGGGGTGGGAGGGCTGTGTTGTTTCCTTGTTGAACTGAGGCATGCAGTGTGCCTGGGCTTGTTATACAGTGTTTTTGAACAGCCTTACAAGCTGCTTGCAAGCTTTTTGCTATTTGGGCTACTCCTTTCAGAGCTCTTTTCTTGATTTTTCTCATTTTTAAGTAATTCCTCTATTGCATGTGGAGTATCTCTACGCTGGATGTATTTGGTGTATTCTCTCCTGCTGCCGTGTTAAACTTAATCATATTGCTGTTACAGAATGGCTGTTTGACTAACATCTTTGGAATTAGGTCTGGAAGACTCAATCTGGAATAGTATCTTTTCTAAGACTTAAGGTTCTAAGACTAGTAAGGAAAAACATGGACTTTATAGGAAGCAAGTAATTTATTGAGTCTAAAAAAACTATATCTCCTTATACCATCCTTCATCTAGCCTTCATGTAAGTAGTGAAAATCTCTTAGTACTACTGCCTTAATTTTGCAGCTTCTGTAATCCCTTGTGTTTCCCAGTCCCGATTGTGTTCTGACTGGGAGTCAGTAGTACAACGTTAGCACTGTGTTTTTATTATTAAAGTATGGGATTTCCATAGTGTTTATTTTTTGCCCACTGTAATTTTATGCTGTTAAACTTCGTATTTTCCTACACACAGGTCGTTGCTTCCCCACCTGTATGCCCTGTTACTCCTGTTATAGCCTCACAACACTGTGTCCATAGATAAAACCCTTTTACCCCAGGTCTCCTTTTACAAGGTGATCACTGGATTGACTAAGTATCCTATTCACTATTTTAGGCATTCTGATGCTCGAGGTGTTCTCTCTTATGAATCCCAGTGATTCTTTTCTCATTGTCTGTTAAACTGAGTGGAGACTTTTCTCATTGTCTATTAAACTTTGGATTTAAATCTTGACCTGACTCACATTTAACTTATTAGAAGTCTTGATTCCAAATCATGAGTCTCATGAATCTTGGCTCCAAAATATGCCACTCCTACTGAGCCAGCAGCATGTTGGCTTAACTCAGGTTTAGAATATGTTTGCCTAAGGTCAGTCAGCTTCAGATAACCTCACTAACCTGTAAAAAAAGTAGTTTTTACAGCTTTTGCTATGAATTTTTTTTCACTAAGCACACTTGAACTGGAACTAGCTGTCAATCTCAGCACTTCATGAGTTAAAATTCATGGTCATTCTAAATTAGTTAAAACTCATGCTCATTCTAAATTACATTTTGTTGGTAGCTGAAAAACTGTAGTAATGCAGCAGACCTAGAAAATGAACATTTCATTAACTCTTGGGAAAAAAATTGCTAGGTTTTTTCCCCTCCACACTTTCCCAAGCTGTGTAGTCACTAATCCTTTGAGTTCAGTCAATAGTCTGTTAACACAGCAGTTAACTGAAGAGCAGGAGCTGGCAAACACTGGTTTGCTTCATTGCAGTTCATAAATGGCAGTTGTCAGATACTTGTAAATGATTAGTGATATAATGATTTTGCTACATGATGGAAATGCCTCTGTTAAATACATTGTACAAGATGTAGAAATGCAGTTTTCTACCTAAAATGTTTGTGCTTACTAGCTTATATCAGAGCCTCAAGTTTGACCTGGGTTACACAAGTAACAGAAGTTTACATTTAAATAGGTACCTCTTGTGTTATAGATTCTACTCAGTATCAGATGATGCAGTGTCTTTTTTTGGTCTATCCCTAACTTAACCAAAATGACAGAGAAAAGCAGTATGCCAGACGAGCTAACTGTCTCTCATAATGATACCTGTTTTAGTATACTCTTACAGATTTTTGGGAGGGCCTCTCTCTTGTTCCAATATAGTATTCATTTGCTATTACTGGAATTAAGAAAAAGTTTGACCTTTAGTGAACATCAAAGTACATCCTTTTTTTAAAGTTGATTGATTTACCCACATTTTGATGTTTGAATATGGTAGTGGTTCTGATTTATTGACAAAATACCTTATTTTCATTTAAGTCTCAATCTCCTTTTTCCTGAATAAAGATGAAGGCAGCTTTATTCCTGTGTTAAGCTGTAGATACTAACAACAGATATGGTTACAGTTGCACAGTTACTTTGCAGTATATTGGATTTCCTTTATTGAAAAAAAAAATCTCTGGAGTACAAACTGTGTAGTAAGGATGCTTAGAAGATTAAAGTCAATAATTTGTCTTAAGGGTGTTTACTGTTTGTATTTTGGTTTTCACAGCTTCATCACTGGTCCATCTGTAGTTCCTGGCTACTTCTCAGTTGAAGCTGAAAATGTTGTGCTAGTTCTGAATGGAAGAGAAAAAGCAAAGATCGCTTACGCCACTCAGTGGTTGCATTACGCACAAACGTTAATTCAGACTCACAAAATACAGCACGTAGCAGTTGCGCTGCTTGGAAATGAGCAGTGCAACAATGAATGGATTCAACCATACCTGAAAAGAAATGGAGGATTTGTAAATCTACTCTTTGTTACATATGACTATGCGTTGGTAAATGAAGAAGATATTTTCCAGTGGCCTTTAGGAGTGGCTACGTAAGTGCTGTAGGCGGAAATTACAATTGAAACGTAATTGTTGTGCATGAGGTATCGAAAATACATCTGAATGTTACTGCTGAAACCCCCCAAAATTATAGAAAGTAAATTGTAGAACATGATCCTATTAATGATGATCTAAATGAAGTGTTGGAATCTTTGGAAATTGCATTTAGCAATAAAAATGGTAACAGGAAAAGAATGCTAGGACTTAGAGAGCTTTAAAAAAATTAGCCTGTCTGGTGCGGTTTTCTGGTTTTTTTTATCTTCAGTAGATTTGCTCTTGAGATTTATCGTAACTGCTGATGTAATATGTATGGGGATTTTAAAGGTATTTATGTAATTCCAACTACTGCTTGTTTAGGAAAGGAAAGGGATGGTACTGGTAGTACTTTTTTTAACCTCTGTTACGGCTCTCAAAAGGAAACTGTAGGCCTTCCATTTGGAATTAGTATACTGCAGTACCACAGAGACGTAAACTGCTCAAACTATTTGTGTGGAGTAGATAAAGGTTTAGTTCAGTTTGATGCAGTTTTACTCCCTATTAACAGAGTTAATAGTGGTTTAGCTACTTATCATAGTAATATAAGGCTAAAAGAATACAGCATTATTTTCGTGTCTTGTGTTGAATTTGAATTCAATAGCCTGTATTGAGCTAGTTGGCAAACCGTATGGAGTTTTTATACATAGCTTGAACTTGCTCACAATGTCATTGAAATACACTAAATATGGATTCTTAATGGTGTCATAGAATTGATGGCATTGCAAGTTCCCAAGCAAAAAGAAACTGAGTTTTGAGATGCAAAGATTAAGGAGGCAGATAACAGAAGGCAGCAACAGTTACAGCAGTAAACTGGGGTGCAGAGCTGGGGGCAGAAAGATAGCTCAGGTATCAGAATGGGACATTGCAGCCCTTGCACACCAGTGGTTGTAAAAATTGTGGTTAAAGGTATACAAATGTGCCAGATTTTTCAAGTGAAGAGGGAAAATAAAAGATGTAGAATCATTCAAAAATGGCATGAGTTAAAAGTGGTTTTCTGAAAGTAAGTGAATTAACATTGGTCACGCAGGAGAAGAACAAGGGAAGGACTGTTCCATCAAAATTTGGGAAGGTGAAGAAATTTAATAGGTCTTCAGAACCATTAATGGCAATGAAGAAATGGCTGTGAAATAAGGTAGAGCCTACCTTTGAAACCAGTAAATAACTGGGATCAGGGTATAGCTTTTCTTCTAGAAAAAGAAACAACTGGGAAGTAGAAGAACAGTGATCCATCAAAAATAATAACATTAGAAGGAATATCTGTCTTAATTTAAGAATGCAAAGGAGCAGAAAATTTTTTAATACTCATCTGTTCCAGAAAAAAATACTAATTTTATGTAATGAAAAAGTTAGTGCCAGCCCTTCAGATGAAGCAGGGTTTCACTGGCTGTCATGATGACCAAAACAAGTGATGTAAGATTTGAGGAATCAGTCAAAAAAAGAAAAATATCTGATGTGGTGAAATCATACCGAAAAGAATAGCATACAGTTTACATTGGATCCCAGGGCTTTGCATTGGTTTTGAGTCCAAAAAGACAAATTAAATAGCTTGTATGACAAGCTATTTAGTAGCCAAAAGATTAGATTAATGAAGTCCACCCACATTAAAGTGAGATTTTCCTTTGGGAGATTACCAGTGGTATTTTCAGTTGGTAAGCATGCCCAGAGATTAAGGTCTCTGAGACTCAAACTCCATAGTTAATGTTAACCTGACCATTTCAGTCAAAACTAGTGGTTGTGTCCAGAACAGATGCCATTGGAAAAGTGTGTTTCTCAAGGACATTTTGTAACATACACACGTAATATCTCTGATGTTGAAAGAAGACATAAGTAATCTGGAAAGTCTCTGAAGAGAGTGGTGGGGGCAAAGGGAATAAAGACCAACTTTTAGGACAGGATTTGCGCTAGTTTGTGGGTCTGTGTTTATAGATGTGAATTGGCAACAAATATGTGGGTTAGTCTTAGAATCTGCTGCAGTAAAACTGAAATGGTGCAAAAAGTTTTTTCTGTGATGTAAAACATACAGTTGTCTAATATATACATTGTTTTTACAGCTACAGAAATTTTCCAGCTGTAGAACCCAGCTGGTCAATGCTACGTGATTCAAGATCATATCTATGTAATTTCTTAGGAACAGTTTATAAGAACTCTTCTAGGGAAACGCTAATGGAAATTTTGAAGCAGGATGGGCTTGACAAACTTTGCTGGATTGCAGCCAGAGAACAGTAAGACTTTGATTTACTTTGTGAAAATATTCAGACTTTTTTGCATGGTTCATTATTGCCAATCCTTTCTTGAGTGTTAAAAATAGTACAAATAAAGGTAACTGGTCATAATTAAAACAGAGAACATTGTCAAGACTCTTTGTATAGGTCTTCATAATGTAACAGCCTTTCTGGTGCTGTATTTTACAGAAAGCATATTTTTAAATACACAGAAAAATCTCCTATGTACACTACATATAAAGATAATTTTTTTTTTCTTATATACGTTTGATTATGGTGGGAGAAAAAATAATTGCCTCGCACCTTGTATGTATTAATGTCTGAGTAGAAGAAAAAGACAACTGTATTTTGTTGTGCTCCATATAAGAGAGTGGATTTAGTCTTCACGACACAGGTCTTTTTTATTTCTGGTAGGTAGAACAGATGTTTTGACTAACAGGAATAGGGTTCTGATTGTATTTCTTAATTTTGCTAAGCAACAATGTTTGATAGCAGGCACAGCAGTGCTTTAGGAAGACCTCAGCTACCCTGATGAAGAATATCAGGAGATAGATTGTTTCTGTGGCATAAGCTCTTGCTTCACAGTCGTTCTGAGGCACTTCAGACAGACAGATTCAGGTTAACGGATTGCTTTACATTCTAACTTTTGACGAGAAAACCTCTACTAATTTAAAGTATTAGAGGCCAAAAAAATTCATTAATGGAGTCCATCGAGTGTCTCCCTGTATGTCTATTTCTGAACTCTCCTGTGAAGTAAATTGACATATGCATCATCCAAGTCATGCAAAAGATTTAAAATGGAGTTTCAGTTTGCCTCTTACACTTCTAAGTATTAATAATTTCCTAAAGGACCATATCTAAAAAGTGTTACAATCTATTTTCAACAGTGACATTTTCAATACATTTTCAGAAGACTATTTAGAGAATAGTTAAGGCTAAAAGTAAAAGCTTATTGATTGTGTGTGTAATATAAAATTTTTACACTCACAGCATTTTTAGTTTTATAAATAATTTAAATTAAAGTGTATCTCTACTTTTTCATTGCAGTGCCTGTGGGAAAAATATTAATTTTCAACCCCTTTACTTTCCTAGGTGGCAACCTCAAGAAACAAATGAAAGTTTCAAGAATTATCAAGAAGCCTTGCTGCAGAGTGATTTGACATTGTGCCCAGTGGGAATAAATACAGAATGCTATAGAATTTATGAAGCTTGTTCATATGGTTCTCTGCCTGTTATAGAAGATGTAATGACACCAGGTGATTGCGGAAATTCATCAATGTACCACAGTGCTCCATTACAATTATTAAAAACCATGGGGGCTCCATTTATCTTTATTAAAAACTGGAAAGAGCTTCCTGCTGTTCTAGAGAAAGAAAAAAAAATGAGCTTACAAGAAAAGATTCAAAGGAGAAAAAAGCTTATAGAATGGTATCGAAACTTCAAAGCATGGATGAGACAGAAATTCATTAATACGTTGGAAGATTCATTTTTGCCCAGTGATAAAGGATAAATTGTCCCTTTTGAAAATCTAGAATAGATTGAAAGCTTAATTTCCATTAACATTCTGAGCTTTTATACAAAAGAAATCACACAGGGCGGATGCATTCCTTTTGAAGTCAACAGAATTGCACTAGCTTAGGCAAGAGCTACATTTGGCCCTCCATCCTTAGCAATTTTCAGAGACGATGTTGACTTAGCAGGATGGTAGTCTGTAAGGATGACAACTTTATTACTATTTTTACAATTTCCATGTTGATGTGTGACTTGGTAAGTTATTTTTAGGAGAATATCTTTGAGCATGTGCACATGTTAAAATCCAACATGGTAACAACAGTTGTGTTTGAAGAAAAGAGAACGAAAGCTGGATGGTACAGACTAATGTATTATGTAGACTAAAGAAGAAAAGTATGGTTACAGCAAGATTACCAGGTTTAGGACAATCATTAAGGTATATCCTGGTAAGTGCTTATTTTGAAAATGTGAACTGTTTACTTGATTGACATTTCATTTCCAAGGAAGTGGTGATGAAGCTAATTAAAGACTCTGGAATAAAAATATGTATTTCAAGGTAAAAACAGAGAACTCTGTCTTAGAAATATTTTGTAGCAGTGTATTTCCTCTTTAGTGTCAGATATCAAAATTTCTTTCTTCCACGTCCATTTAGTCTTGGGACAGAACTTTCTGAAGTTCTGCTGCAGGAGCATTCATTAGCTGCAGTTACAGCTGCACGTTCTGAACACCGGGCCTCAAATGTGAATCTGCTTCTAGTTTCCTGATTTTGAGAAATCTTCTGAAACTTGTCAGCTCCAAAAGATGGCAGAAATATAATACTGCATGTTTATGATACTACATGTACCACAAAGTTTCAACAGTTTTCATTAAATGTAGCCAAAGGGATGTGGTACTGTTCTTGTACGCCAGGAATGAGTGTGCGCTGTTATCTTCACTGTGTTCAACTGAGCTGTGTTACTGCATGCACGACATGGGCATACCGAAGGTGGTATAATAGCCAGTTTTCTGTCTTTGAATATCAGCGTGCCATGTGGGTTCATTCTCATGTAGGAATTCAAAAGCCAGTGCAACTATACTGCTAAGTAATACTCATTTGTGTAATGATACTATCTAGTTCTGGAATATGTATCATACAGGAACACTTCTGTGGTTTTTTTCAGTTTTCTTGCATCCCTTCTGGGTAAAAAAACCAACCAAACAAAAACCTCAACAGAAAACCAAAATGACCCCAAACCATGTAAAAACACGGGGTTTTAGTTTGCTAACAGTGGGTGACATTCACCGTGGCTGCTCTACATCTCGGATAAGGCATGTTTCAGAACACTTGGATATTTAGGAGCTTGCATTCCATATGCTTAGTAGATGCTCTCAGAAGACAAATCATCTAAATCCAAATAATCTGAATTGTATGTCTAACATGAATTTCCTGTGATTGTCATCCACCCTTTTTGTCTGAAGCATCATGCAGTTCCAATACAATGCAAATGTACTCTGTTCAGCTGAGACTGGGAGTGCAGTTATCACCACTCAGCATTGTGTTGAAATTGAAATTAGGATCTGAGGTAGCCATCTGCACAGTAGTACACAGCCCTTGCAGGGTTAGAGGAAGCTTGAGTATCTGCAGTAGCGTTGTGTCATTGCTTTCATTTCCCTCTAGTAGAATATCTCTGCACAAGCTACAAAATTGCAGAGTAATAATCTAGAGCAGTGTTTTTCAACCTGTAGTCAGTAGATCCCTCAGCACTCCTGCAGGATTTCATGGAACTGCAAAAAACAGCTAAGAGAGAGAAGTCTTTGCCAGTCTGTCTAGATTCTTATAAAAGAAGCTGCAGCTCCTAAAAAATTTTAATTGTATGCAAGGCAAACGCTGAAAAACAGTTCAGTGTGTTACTTGGTCATCAGTAAGAAGAAACATGCTGCTATTCATGTGTTTATTTCTAAGTAAACGTGTGAGTTTATTTCCAAACTCATCTGGAAATTATATCTTAAGGGAGGCCAAGACATGCACCAAAGTTTTATCAGAATTTCACATTGCAGCTGCTTGCCTGCCCATGGAGTACAAGGGGAAGTAGTTTGAATTTTAGCTGCATTTAGCCAATTCTTGACACTTCAAATTCAGCTGCTTCAGTACAACAGGAATTGATGCTAGAAGTTTTTTCTTGTGTTCTATTTTCAGTGCTAATGGAACAAAGAGCAAACATCCTGAAGCCAGAGGAGTGTTCCTAACACATTAGGCAAGTTGCTAGTATTTTAATTATTTCCTTATTCCACTGTCCAGCTTGTGGGAGAGATTGTAGTTCTCCTGTTTTTACTTCCTAATCTTTTCTCTTTGGGAAAAATTGTCAACTCCGTGCCCTATTTGGATCCAGAGATTAGCAAGACAACAAAAGGGACCTTGGCAAAAAAAGGATGAGACTGAAGGAAGAGAGACAGTGAGGGGTGCAAGGAATTGGGAGGTCTTGCCAGTGGTAGAGGAAACTGGTCTAAAAGGAGGAAAGCTGTTGAGCCCCTGCATGACATGTCCGGATGGGAGTAGATGGTATCTACTGTCAGGGAGAAGATGAAGAATCAATTGTTCAATACTGAGAGGAGAATGCATGCTCTGCTTTTGTAGTTAGCACTCTGATTCGAGAACTGGGATGGTGAAGTATGGCTTTAGGAGCACAAAATAAGGACTTGAGACCTCTTACAACCACACATGCTTGTCTCCATCAGAGAGGGAGTTCTGCAAAGAACCGAGCCTGTCTTGACTCAAGAATGCCAATTGTAACATCGAACGTTACACAGATTGCTAATTGTGCAGTATTTTGCATCATATCTAGATTTGTACGTGGAATATATAACTCTACCAATTTCATTATCAGAGGTATTTCCGGATGATGAAGACTATACAATTAAGATGGATTGCCTTGCTATAAGAAGAAACATGTAGCTTCTCACAACTGAGTGTAACTCCATCTCTCCTACATAATTCTGAAGCCATTAAGAGTGACTGTGAACACATGGTGTAAGCTGTTTAAACGATCGGCTTCTAGAGAGCAGTATGCTTCCGAAGAATGTAACCAGTCTTTATAACTGTTGGTAATCCTGTAGATAAGGAAGTGGCTTGCAAAGGAGCTGGCTGCCGATTGCTCATCATTCTTAGACATTGAAGTTGTGTAGCATATTTCAATAGTTCAGTTTTCTGGTATTTTTAGATACTGTCTTTCAATGACTGAAACTTATAAAAGGAGTGATACAACTAAGAGTTTTGTAGAAGCCTTTGTCACAGCAGTTACTGAGTATGAATTAGGATTGCTGTGTGCTGGAATTGCCAGTTTCTGTCTTGGCTTATTGCCCTCACCAAAACACTTGCAAAACCACAGAAGTAAAATCCTGTTAATTCTTGGCAGCCTTGCATGTTAGTAATAACCTCTAAAAGCTGCGCAAACTCAGGAGCAGCTTCCATGCTGTCCTAAAATATTTCCAGAAATTCTTCCTACTGGGATGGGAGAAACCAATGACGGTTGAAGAAGATTATGCTTATTTTGGCATGTTCATAGAGACTGATGTTGGGAGAGACAGAAGTATTTCAAATGCAATTCCAACCATGCCCTAAGAAACGGCTGCTTCCAAGAAAATTGCTAACATAAGGCATGTTGGGACTGCCGTTTTCCAGCAGCTAAGGAGGAATTTATGTAGTGCAGTGAATCATACAGAGAGTTTGATGAATTGTCCAAGAAAAAAAAAGCTGACCTCATGAAAATGTGCCTGAAAGGATAATGTACAGTTTACATTGGATCCCAGGACTTTTTGTTGGGGTTTTTTTGCTTTCTGAGTCCACAAAGATAAGTTAAATAATAGTTTATACAATAAGCCCTTCTATGGTCAGTTCAAAGTGATGCTATAAAAACCATGCTGTGCAGCAGAAGTGGCAGTGGTTCTAAACTCTTCTTATCCCAGCAGATATGCAGTTACAAAGAATGCATAGATTTCCTACTAATCACCGGTCCATAAATCATGACTGATAATCCTCTTGGTAAAGAAACAGCTTGCAAAAGGTCACGTTACCAACTGATAGTTAAACTCTTTAGGTGGGTCAAATTTCAGGATTTCTTCGATGTCTCCTGAGCAAGAAAAAACAATAAATAGGTATGTATTTTTATCTTGTAAGTATAAATTATTTTCACATCTTTACTACTAATCTGAGCATGGAGGACTGCTTTGAGTGTTAAAATCTCTCCATGTGACTCGACTGGAAAAGCTGAAAAGGCACTAGAGGTGAAATCCAAGGGCCAGGAGTAATACTAATGAGAAAAAGATTAATGCCTACGTACATTTCTGATGTATTTAATTCAAATTGTTCAAGAGAAAACGCATCTGAGAACTGGAACTACATGGCAGTAAAGTGGTGAAGCAAAGAGTTTCAAAACAAGCTGTGTAATGTTAATCCCCTAGGGTCTGGTGTTTAAGTGTGGCTAGTGTTTTAAGTGTCTCTGATTCAAGATCCTGTCAAGAGGCCTCAGTCTTCAGAGAAAACCTCTACACATTTCGAAAATCAAGAACCTTTTAAGGTTTCTCTAGTTCAGTACTCCAAAGCCACTGTCCAGTTTTAAGAGACTGGCCACACAGCCAGGTATTTGTACAGTAACATCTCTTACCTCCTGATGGTGTTGATTGCCCTGGCAGCACACGCTTTGCTGTTTATGTCTTCTTCTCTGAACACCTTCAGGACCCAAGTGCAACTTGGTGAACGCTGCTATACCCAAATACAAGATGTTTTTGATCCCTAGTCCCACAACACAGATTTCAAGCATGCCGTGAAATAACATGACTCATTCTTTCAGCGAGTCTTACAGCAGCTTAACCATAGAAGGATAGTTCTAGGTGAGCATCCTCAAATTGCTTCCTAGTTGATACTCTGCACAGTTCCACCTGACAGTGCAAAATTTCTGGTATTCAGGTGACAGCATTTGCCATTCCTATGTCTTCATTTTTTTCAACTTCAGGAATACATCATTTGTAGCTTGGGCTGCATTTTTAAAACAAGCAAAACAGAACTAAAGTATTATACACAGTTTGCATTAAATGTGTGTTTTCAGAAGATGTGAGATGTAAAATAAATGCATCAAACAGAAATGAGTCATTCACTAAGATCCAGATGAAGACACAGCATATTGAAAGACAGCAAGTTGCACAGGTGGCCACAAATAAAGAAAAATGCATCTCCGAATGACTGAAATTAGCCTGATTCTTTCAGATGAAGTTATTCAAACAGCATAAATCTGTTATTGAAACATTTTGAAGTTTGCTTTATCAAAGGAGTTTTGTCCAGGGCCCAAAACGCAAGGTTTCTACATAAGTGATTTCTTTCTCTGTGGCTTTTTCTCTGATCATCTTCCTCTGTGGCTGCTTATTTACTACTTTTTAGGATTTCTGACAACCATTTTCAGCAATGAGGCTACCACGGTGCTAGGTGCTAACGCACAAAATACACTGGGATGTGAGATACCTGGGTTCATGCCTTCAGTCCAGCTTGGGCAGAGCAGGGATGCTGCCGCCACCACTGCCCAGCTGCCATTTCAGAAGCACAACCACAGGGAAGGTCTGTGTTGAATGCCTTTGCACCTACTTTTGACTGGGGAGGGGGGACCCCAAAGGTTTCCTTCTTTATGGTGGAAAGCTGGGAATAATAAACAAATCTTGAAATTTTGTAGGAAATATGAACACAGTCCTATGCTGTAGACGACAAAGTAAACCATCTCTGTCTGAAGAAATTCTAAAGACCCAAAGAAATAATCTCTGACAGGCTTTAGCACAAAAACTGGTTATTTTTCTCTTCTCTTTCACTTCTGTTTTCTCTTTCTCATACTAATCATGTTTTCTGTTGAATGGCATTTCAACAAAATCACAGTATGCGAGAATCAATTTAATTACTTGATCAGTAACATCTACCTGGTAATGGTGGAACATAGCAGCAATGTTTGGACCTTCCTTGACAGTAAGGAGTTTTACAGGAGAAGTGATACTCCAAGATGAGTCTGATGATGTTCTATATTCAGGACAGGACTGTATCACTATTTAACAACTTTTTATTCTTCAAAATGTGCAAAACCATGCATATATTAGGAAAGGTGCCGTTTCACTGAAATTTTGGCTGTTATAATAGTCCTGAGCAAATTTAGTAACTGAACTAAACTTCAAGATAAAACACTTAGTAGATTTTTATAGCCTTATTACTTTGATAGTAACATGAATTAAACAACTGCTACTTCAGGTGTAGCACAAAGATTTCCTTATATCCCTAGACAAAAAGAATTGTATCAGAAACTGTATGATTTTTTTAAACAATATTCTGTTGTCTCCTACCATTGGGTATGTTGAAGGTAGGAAGTTTGATTTCAAGAGAGTTACTCTTAATTTCCACAAACAGCCCAGTGGACTTCAGCTCATGGATTCTCTTTTTGAATATGGATCTCCATTCTCTCTGAATATGGAAATGGAGAATTAAGGACAGCTCTGTTTCCCCTAAGGGGAAATGGAATGTACTGATTAGTTGCTGAAGGAATTTAAACAGTGCTTCACACTTCCTTCAAGTGCTAGCATAGATTTAAGACAGCCAGTGATGTGTGCTTCCTGGTATGCAGTCTTTAATTGCGTATTCCTTATTGCTGGAGGGTTCGTTATTTATTCATTTAATAGTGATTTATCAATCTCTGTCAATGCAGCCCTTTACTGATGATTGTAGAGTATCGTGATTGTTCTACAGTGAAAATGAAGTAGCCTTAATAATGCTAAAACTGAAGACAGTGTACCATCTGATGAGTATACAAGCAGGAATCTGCAAATTATGCTATGTTGTACCAGTTCTCCGTCGTTCCCCTCTCTGATCAGACTCTGATTATTTCTTCTTGTATGTCTCTCTTCTTTGCGGTTTTCTCCCTGTGAACTGATTTTACCCAGCTGACCTTCTTTTCACATTGTTATTTTCAGATTATAGCAAATTGCTTTCTATCTGGTAGGGATATAATTTCCTTGTCCCCATGGAGAATTTCTACCAGGTACCTAATCTCAATTAGGCTTTTGCTGAATTCTGCCTTGGCAAAGCTCTAGCTGTTACACAGCATACTGCCAAACTATCTCTCCACAGGGCATTACGTCATCTGAGTTCTTGTTTCTTAAACATTTGTAGTCTGTTGTTTAAGGTTTTTGACTGTCTGTATTAAAAAGGATTATGCTTGTAGGAGCAGAAAAAAGGACTAACTTCAAACATCTCTGCTTTCCATTTTACAGCAAGGAATGCTTTTCGTTCCCTGAATTAAACTTCATATGCAACTATAGATACCAGAACACAGCTTATGATGGTTGACACCGAAGTGTTGGACATTGGCTCATGACTTTTGAGATCTGAATTCAGTTCCCCACAACGTAAGTTACCAAGGGCCAAACCCACCAGGGGATACTTACATCCAGTGTTAAAACCTAGGGCAGGTGAGTTCTGCTTAGATTAACTGTCCAAAGGACCAATCCTTCGAACTACTGCTAGACAGCCTGCGGTGCTTGGCCTGCTGGTGAGCTGTGAAACACCACAAAGTGATCCTTAAAACTGTTGCTTTTTTAGTTTTTCAATTGCAAATGCACATTCCTCACATGCAGATAAATAGTTTCCCCTGCTGCCAGTGTTTGTCGTGAAACAAGATCACTTCATTTGCTAGTGATTTTCAGTAAAGCATTTACGAACGTGAAATACAACTTTGTTAAATTATGTGGTAAGTATTCTACTATTATTACCTCCATCGTCAAAGAGCAGTGTGATGTAAGGTGGGAAGGTAGGCTCTCCCCCCACCCCCCTGCGTGTTGTGTTCTGCCTGGTTTAAAACCCACCGGTTACTCCAGAGCTCCCACACTCTCACCAGTGGAAAGCCCTCTACTTCTGCACCTCCACATGACCCTGAGTTCCCCATCTGGCCAGGGCTGAACGACTCCATACTTACCTCCAGCCAAATGTCACTCCTCAGACTATGTATTCTCATGTTCGTTTCCCTTGGGGTCCATTACACATGCACGCCTCTTGGGTTGAATTCTTCAAAAAGGAAAGGCAACTGGTTTTGTTCAGAAAGCAGCAGCTCAGAAGGAGGGGGTTATGCCTGTTCTTTCATGTCACTGTTTAAGCGTGAGAGCACTTCCTCAAGACGTGTGAGAATTGGGCTCTGTTCTCTTCTCCACCTGTGAAACCTTGAACCCACATGTTCCAGCTCCCAGAACGAAAAATGCACTAAGCATCGGCATAGACTGGAGTTGGCATTTCTCCATTTAAAGTCATCCCACTCTTCACAAAACCTTCCAATATTCACTGGGATAGCGAATATGCACATATTGGTTATGGCATCCACCTAGAAGACGGGCATCCTGAGTTCCTGTCTCTGTTCCAGATGTTCCTGTATCACACATAGGATAATCATCAGATAAACACCAGTTTCCCATCACTTGTTGCAACTCCCCTTCCTTGTAAGGCAACTCACTTTTGTAGGGACTCAGATGCATAACTCCATACGACGGGCTCCACTGCAGAGATAACACACCTAAGCTGAACACTGCAGCGCTGAGCATAACACCGCTTCCGTGTCCTGGCCAAACCCAGCCGGGCACCCCTCTGTGCCTCTGGTCCAGTATGAATGAGAGATGCTACACCTGAATAGCATAAACCAGTGCAGGGCTATAAGCTTAGATCTGAAAGCTGTAATACTACATCCCTCATGCACCCAAATGTAGTGGTATGTCCACAAGCCCCTACATTGTGGACATATGTAGAGGCTTATGTCCATCAGACAGTCCCCTGGCTAGTATGGTTGCCACTGGCTCCTCTTCTTGCTACACGACTCCAATGGCAATGTAAATGTGGAATCCACTTAAACAATGTTGATAAAAAATTTGATTATAAATATTTTAGAAAGACACAGAGCAGCAGGAGTACTGCACCTAAATAGCAACTTAGGAACTGATTTATCTCTGACAGTTTCCCTCTTCACAGAATAGCGACTTCTCTCCCACTTCCCATGGATGCAGCTGTTGCGAAGCTGTACCTATCCGCTAGTGTTTGCTCAGTAGGCTGATGATTCAGATTGTGGTACAAATCTGTATACACAAACCTTGTGTTGGACAACTATGCATTTTTAAACTTTGGGAATTTGAGTGTGCCTTGCTATCTGTATCCCAGCAGCTTTTCTGGTTGTGATTTTACATATGGTTTACAAATGCACTAAGAATAATTTTTCTTAAACAGAGCTGACAACTGGACATAGTGCTTTTCCGTTTAACAGTTCAATCAATGACGTAATTTGCTTCTGGGACTATAATCAACAAGACATTTCTGCTGCATATAGTAACTATCAATCTCCTCCTTTTTCTCTGTTGACTTTAATTAGAGTGTTTCAGTTATCGATTGAAGCTCCTTCGTGCAACGGTAAATTGTTTTGTCAAAGGCTCATAGCTTTTCCCTGCTGAATTCACAACCTACCAGTAACACCCCATTCTTCAGTGTCTTGAT
The DNA here is from genome assembly GCF_964289735.1 of Phaethon aethereus. NCBI lineage: Eukaryota > Metazoa > Chordata > Aves > Phaethontiformes > Phaethontidae > Phaethon > Phaethon aethereus. The sequence goes on from NC_138575.1 coordinate 38,335,069, forward strand.
TGCTCTGATCTTTCATTAGAGACGGCTCTTCTCCTTCAGGGCTTTGGTTAATTTTGGTTCCTCAGACTGCAAAGTCATACAGCATAGTCACCCCCCTAAAGACTACTCATGATCATGGCCTCATGATCACAGCTATCCTTCTGCTACCTTCTGCTACAAATGAGGTAACAGATGATACTGAAGGAAGCCACTATTTTGTTCTGATCTAGAGTCTTGGAATGACTATACATGACTTGTAATGATTATACATCACTTTCATATACCTAATCTCAGTCTAAGAAGTATAAATCTTTCAAAAACTTTGCTAACCATTTCTCATCTGCTTAATGTAGCAAGCATAACAATGTTCATGCTAAGGGTATGTTATATGGCAAAATGCAAACGGCTGACTTGCAACAGTTCAGTAGGCAGAAAAGAGAAAGAAACAAATACACTCACTGTATATTTTATGAACTTGCAGCAACACTTACAAAGAAATATTCACATTGCTAAGAAACAAATACAACTGCACCCCATCTACAAGAAAGGCTGGAAGGAGGATCCTGGGAACTACAGGCCTGTCAGCCTGACCTCCGTACTGGGGAAGATCATGGAGCGGTTCGTCTTGAGAGTGCTCACAGGGCATGTGCAGGACAACCAAGGGATCAAGCCCAGCCAGCATGGGTTCATGAAAGGCAGGTCCTGCTTGACCAACCTGATCTCCTTCTATGACCAGGTGACCTGCCTAGTGGATGAGGGAAAGGCTGTGGATGTTGTCTACCTGGACTTTAGTAAAGCCTTTGACAGCATCTCCCACAGCATTCTCCTGGAGAAACAGACGGCTTGTGGCTTAGACAGGTGTACTCTTCGCTGGGTAAAGAACTGGCTGGACAGCTGAGCCCAGAGAGTTGTGGTGAATGGTGTTAAATCCGATTGGCGGCCGGTTACAAGTGGTGTTCCCCAGGGCTCGGTTCTGGGGCCGGTCTTATTTAGTATCTTTACTGATGATCTGGATGAGGGGATCGAGTGCTCCCTCAGTAAGTTTGCAGATGACACCAAGCTGGGTGGGAGTGTTGATCTGCTGGAGGGTAGGAGGGCTCTGCAGAGGGATCTGGACAGGCTGGATCGATGGGCAGAGGTCAACTGTATGAGGTTTAATAAGGCCAAGTGCCGGGTCCTGCACTTTGGTCTCAACAAGCCCATGCAATGCTACAGGCTTGGGGAAGAGTGGCTGGAGAGTTGCCTGGCGGAAAGGGACCTGGGGGTGCTGGTTGAGAGCCGGCTGAATATGATCCAGCAACGTGCCCAAGTGGCCAAGAAGGCCAACAGCATCCTGGGCTGTATCAGAAATAGTGTGACCAGCAGGAGTAGAGAAGTGATTGTGCCCCTGTACTCGGCGCTGGTGAGGCTGCACCTCAAATACTGTGTTCAGTTTTGGGCCCCTCACTACAAGAAGGATGTTGAGGTGCTGGAGCGCAGAGAAGGGCAACGAAGCTGGTGAGGGGTCTGGAGCACAAGTCTTAGGAGGAGCGGCTGAGGGAACTGGGGTTGTTTAGTCTGGAGAAGAGGCTGAGGGGAGACCTTACGGCTCTCTACAACTACCTGAAAGGGGGTTGTGGCGACGAGGGTGTTGGTCTCTTTTCCCAAGTAACTAGTGATAGGATGAGAGGAAATGGCCTCAAGTTGCACCAGGGGAGGTTTAGATTGGATATTAGGAAAAATTTCTTCACCAAGAAGGTGGTCGAGCATTGGAACAGGCTGCCCAGGGAGGTGATGGAGTCACCATCTCTGGAAGTGTTCAAAAAATGTGTGGATGTGGCACTTCAGGACATGGTTTAGGGGACATGGTGGCACTGGATTAATGGTTGGACTTGATGACCTTGAAGGTCCTTTCCAACCTTAGTGAATCTGTGAAAATAAATACGAAGTTTTCACCTTCATGTTTTCTCATTTATCACCCACAATCAAATAGCAGTCTGAGTTTTGGTGACCTTATTGGTAGTGTTTTGTAGCTTTCATTTCACATGGATGGGACTAGGGGTTGTCCCCTAGTCCCCTAGTCTAGTCCCCTAGACTGAAGGAGTGGCAGAAGAACAGAAACCTGAGGCTCCAACAGCATGGGAGAAATGAGGACTGGGGACAGCAGTAGCAAGGTATGCTTCGAATATCTTCAAGCACTGCCCAAGACAGTAGCTTCACTTCCCACTCTAAGAAATTAGAGTGGGGATGTGTGATACTTTTACTATACACATGAAGTATGTGTATATCCTGGAGGCCACTGTTTCAATAGTCACCAGTGAAGTGACTCAATAATACAGTGTAAATGTGCTCTTGCCAGAGACAGAAGACTGACAGTGACTGTGGCACTGAGGATCTGGGTAGATTTTCCCTGGGTTTACCTCTTGTGTTGGGCTTGCTGCAAGCTAGATACATAGGCTCTGAAGGGAACTGAGATGTCTGAGCAGGTGGGTTTTATTTAAACAATAAATGCATGGCATGGTGGCAGAAGTGGAGTTAAATCAGAAGCACTGAAGACAACCACAGAGACATAGGGGTTCTGGCAGCAGTAACAAGTTCTCCTACTCCAGTTCTGCAGAAGCAAGATCTGGGATCACTCATTTTCAAGGCTGTTGTTGACTGGATGAACTGGAAAGCAAAATTTGAGCATTTTAGATAAGGACCAGCCCCTAAAGGGCAAAACAGAAGAGGAGCAATATGTCTGATAAGATTACAGGCTACACTGTAATGCTGTCTTTGATTTTGGTGATTAAAGAAGAAAATTTTTACAACATTTTAATTAACAAGTTTGAATAAATATTTTATCTCCTCCTGAACTATCTTCTGCCTCAATTTCAGAAGGATCAGAGGAGGGTTCTGTGCAAAATTTCAGCACATCTCTCTCTAACACAGTATTGCAAGATTACTGGCATACTGAAATGATGCATGCTAAAAAGCTACAGTTTGCTACTGATTCAACACTTAGAGTAATTGCAATGGCTATGCAAGTCAAGAATGTGAGGATGTAACAAGAGATGCTGTGGGGCTCCAGTAATCCCATAGGCAATATTTATTGCTGCCCAGAACTGGTCATTAAAGAAACACCAAACATCATTCTGATAATAACCCAGTCATCCTGAAAAGAACCAGACTGGTACAGGTAGGCAAAAAATATCCCAAATCACTGATTGCACCTGGTGTTGATATGTCATTACACATGCCCATAATGAATGCCTTCTAAGAATGTCCCAAGGAGCAGAAGTCACAGAAGTGAGCTATTGTCCCTCAGGTAGGCCAGTTTCACAGTCCAGAGCTAACTTCTGCCAACACCTTCCTATGATTAGATCTGGCAAATAGACCTCAGCCAAGTCATTGGTCCTTGGACATTGAGACACTTCTATCTCCTTCAAGACTTACAGAGGAACGGAAGTCATGACCAAGAAGTTGCATATATCTATTTTGGTTTTCAATCTAAGCTCTGTCCTACTGACAAGAAACTTTCTGCTCCTGAGAAGATGCTTCTGCAGATCATCAAGATGATGAACAAGCAGCTGTAATAAAAGATGCTATGTATGCAAAGACCTCATGTTATCCCTGATGACCTACAATGGAAGTGAAGGAGGAGGCCTGGTCACACATTGACGTTCTGGGACACCTTTCATATTTGCAGCACCCTGTAATTCTGTCTCCCTTGGGGAAGGCTGTCCACAAACAACTCCAAGTAATGGTCCACAAGCGAGTTATTAATTCAAGCAGTGAACCTTCTGAATGGCACATGCCATCTGCACTGATGACTTGGAGCTCAAGAAAAATATGAACTGTATGTGTTATCCCAAATAAGATCCAATTGCACTGGTTGGAAAATGGCAAAACTCCCAGCAAGCTCAATGCCAAACTTTGGGTTTTGGCAGATATTTCTGTTGATAATCATTCTGTCTGAGAGATTCAGTTGCCTGCCGTTTGGATTTTCTTTGTCATCTGGGACCTTTCAGAGAGAGAAGACAGTTGTTGCAAAGCCTGGAAGGGGTGGTCTGTCATTTTTACAATATTCTGGTTCATAATTCTGTTGTCAAGATTAATATAATTACCTATACAAAATATTGCAAATACTTCAGGGAACTGTATATCATCTGATGAACAGCAAATCTAAGCCTTAAAGAGACACTGTTTTGCTTTTTGGGCCTCATAACCACTGGTGACAGTGCTTATTAAAGTATGGATAAGAATGAAGCCATTTTCAATACGTTAGCTGAACCAGATTGAGCCAATGACATGAAATGTTGTCTTTTTATACTAATTTTTAAGGCAGAGCAGTACCTGGAACTTCTGATGCAGCCTTCCAAGGGGGCCTACAGGAAAGATGGGGACAGACTTTTCAGAGGGCCTGTAATGATAGAACAAGGGGTAATGGTTTTAAGCTAAAAGAGGGCAGATATAGACTAGATATAAGGAAGAAATTTTTCACAATGAGGGTGGTGAAGTACTGGCACAGGTTGCCCAGAGAGGTGGTAGATGCCCCATCCCTGGAAACATTCCAGGTCAGGTTGGACGGGGCTCTGAGCAACCTGATCTAATTGAAGATGTCCCTGCTCATTGCAGGGGGGTTGGACTAGATGGCCTTTAAAGGTCCCTTCCAACCCAAAGATTCTATGATTCTATGATGTCTACAACTTTTGCATGAGCTTTACACTGCAACAGTGGTTATTGAAACCATTTTAGGAGAAGGCGTTTCATTCGATCTATGAGATTTTTAATATCCATTCTGAGTTTGGTCATTTCAATCTGTGCAAAGCGATCATTGCCTTGACTGATGAATTGTCCAACATCAGATACAGCAAATTGATAAGATCAGCTCTCTACCATACATAGAACTTCTTATACAGAGAAAATAAATTCCTAGATAAGGAAAAAAGATCTAGCAGCTGCCTCAGCATGTGGATCCTTTTGCAACTCTGTTGCAGACTTTGGTGCAACCAGCAAAAATAACAGCAAACCACCATCTTTTGGAAATACCTTGGATCACAATAAATAATGAGTCATCAACATTTTGTGACTTATTATTGTTTTTGTGATTAATCCTCATAAATAACTCTGTACTCATTTATGATCCTCTATATATATTTGCAGCAGATGCACTGTGAAGAAGCTTTTGCTTCAACAAAGCTATCACGTGAATTTCACCTCTGCCAGATGTGATTTCCAAGAGACTCCGGTGAAAGACCATACTGGAATCATTCCAAAAGTGTCTCTCTTCATCACAGTAGCAAAAGCCTAGTTTTACCAAGTCACCCCTTGCTGTTCACTGGGAACGGAAGTCCACTGAGGCTGCAGTGAAAATAATGGCATTTAGAGAAGGCCAGTGATCCAGACAAGGCATTACAAGCTTATCATAATACCCCATGTGCAAGTGCTTTTGACCCAACTCCTGAAGAAGTCCTTCTGCACCACAGGTCCAGTAGTAAGTCTGTTACAGGTTAAACATCCCTGGCAGCCACAGTAAGGGCAAACAACACTTGGAACAACAAAGGAACAGTTATAACAGACGTTGCACAGCATGAGATCTTTGTGGACTCTGGTTTAGACTAATCAGTCCAGATTATCAGTAGGTGCATTGAACAGATGGACAGTTTGTCACATGGATGGCACTGTAGACACCACATGCTTGTATGTCCTTCACTGCAAGTATCGGAGGGAGCAATACGGACTCAAAAGAAGATGCCAGCTGTGCTCCTGCATCCATTCCCTGTCTATTATCCAAGCTTGTCGTTCCTGTTCTACTTCTGGCTGGGATTTCTGGTTCACGCTTCTCCTGATGAAAGCTGAATTAGGAAAAAAATCCTCAGAGGTTGCTTTTTTAAAGTCACATTTAATTCCTTTCATGGGAAGTAGATATGCCCTTGCTCACTCTTTTTTTTCCCCCCAGACTTTTCACAGAAAGTACTGGTTTGCTGGAGAAACTGAATAAACACAAACTGCAGAGAGCAGAGATATAGGTAGTTTTTATTTAAGCGATAAAAAAGCAATACTAGGATCCTTAATTAAAGGAAGTTTGAGACAATTACGTGGTTTAATGATCTGGTAGAACCTTTTTTTTAATTCCAAGAAGAGCTACGTTTGTCAAGAAAGGAACAACAGAACCAGTATCATCTCCTGAAAATAGCAGAGAGTTCTCCATTTCAGGAAGTGCATTTAGAGTTAGCTTCCCAGTCCCCTCTTTGTGCCCCTGAGTAAATGTACATGGGGTTATTTATACAGGAGTACCCTCAGAAGACACGGAGCTGGCATCGCCTGTTTGGTAGCATCTGTTCTCATTCGTCAGCTCATCCCAGTATTTTAGCCAGATAATAAATTGCAGCACTGTAGAGGAGTATTGTAGAAGAGTATCTATAAGAACACTTGGCAATTCTGGACTACTAATCTGTGCAGTTACAGAGTTATTTCTCAAACCCTTCTTTGCTCAGCTCTCTTCAGATTCTAATCCTTCAGGTGATACACGTACAAGCTGCTTCTACGCAGCAAGGTGTCCTCTCTCTGCGCTGGCAACGTATTCTCTACCTCGGAGCCATGATCTTTCATCAACAGCAACTTGCCTGGGAATGGGAATCGGAAGGGACATGCAGAAAAGCACTCGTGTCCTGCTTTGTCTGGAGATTTTCCCCAGACAAAAAGAGTATCAAGAGCACTCCACAAAACACTGGGAGAGATGTTCTCTGCCTTCGTGTTTCTAAGGAGCGGAAACACAGCCGACCCTGACAGTGCTCAGCTCAGATAAGGGGCTTGTTGCTGGAACCACTCTAGCACATGAAGAGTATTTTCAGGACTGTTTTATGAATAAGATTTATAAAGATCATAAAATACATAGCAAGAGAGGATTTTTTGGACTATCCGTTTCTTTTTGGGAATCCCCATAACTGCTAGGATAGTGGACTACAGGTTTTTGTAGGTGATATGAGTAGAAAAACATTTTTTAGTGGTTACAGGCTGGTATCAATTAGGAATACTGAAGTGCAGTTTCTTTGGGGTTTTTTTTACTCCCAAATTTGCAAATAGAGCATTTCCATGATGACTATTTTAGAAAAATGGTGTGTAGCAAGGCCAGTTTTCATTTGACACCTTTTCACCAGAGGAAAATAGCACTTTATTATATGGTGTTTTTCAAAGGAAAAATTATGTGTCTTTTTCTGGAAATCCTCTTTCAACGCATATTGTGGTGTAAACCCCATTTACCTAATACATATTTACATAATAAATTCAAGCTGTTTATTTCAGAAAGCTCTCGCAGATAACAACTCATCCATACAGTGGAATAAAAAGACCTGAGCAGACCAAATGAAGCAGATGTGATGGATGTACCAATAAGACCTGAGATTAACCTTCACATCTGAAAACTAAGCGGTTAGATTAAACCAAACAACAGCAAGGCTGAGCACTGGCTGTAGTGTTCACTGGGTAAGCTCATGACATGGGACACAACCAGCCACGGTGAGAGGAGAGCCGAGGATCCGTGTTGCCAGAAGCACGCAGGATGCCCAGCGTGGAAACTGCAGGTAGTAACTTCAGAGCTGGACACCCTGCAACGGGCATGATGGAGAGCAGCTGCCGGTCAAGCAGGAAAGCTCTCCTAGGGCATGTGTTCTGCTAGAAAGAGCACAGAAAATCATCCCATACAGGATGAGCAGGTAGCAGGAGGGTGCTGAGAGGTCCCAGGGCCAGCCGAGGCAGGGCTGGATGCATTCCGAACTGAGTAAGCGAGGCTGTGCTGGTGGCCATGTGCCATGGCCCCTCTGCACAGCCCGCACCCTCGGAGGAGGGTGGAAAGCAGAGGCAAATTGAGACCACTTTGAAGCTTTAATCAGAGAAAGATTAAATTCTTACATAGTCCGTCCCCATGGGATGGAAATTGTTGGTGCAGGCACAGCGTTGCGGGGGTCACTCCTGGCTCCCCTGCCCCGGTCCCTGTTGCACCCTGGCAAAAAGAAGGGAAAAATGAGCACTCTTTTCGCCTGAACTCAGGATGTCAAGAACAAGAACTGATCCAGATGCCAAGGAATATGAAAGGAAATAAAGAAAGAAAGAAATTAATTGCAAGAGGAATTAAAGCTGTTCCTTTAAAAACATAAATTCTGCCTATTCAGTGCTTTTCAAACCTGTAGGATGATTCAGATGATTAGACTCTTAAAACGACGGCTTACAGCCTGCTGAAGAAATACGGAGGGCAAAAAGGAAAATGGAGTAGGTCTCTGTGTCAAACATGTCACCGTTTCTCTCTGAAGCTTGAAAATAAATTGCCATGGTTACATCTGGATCAGTGCTCTGTGAAGGCAGAAAGAGCCTCGCAAGTTGGTATTTGCCACAGACCAGCATATCACTTTGGTAAACACAACCACCAGCACGTAAACAGCTGTCTGTAACATGCAGGGAGGAAAACCAGCACTACTGTGAGGGATTTCAGTACCAGCGATTGAAACACGGACTCATAAAGCCAGAATGAGATATCTTTGAAATTCCTCAGTATTATAAATGATGATTTGCTAACAAGCAAAATACTGCATCCAGTATCAGGGGATTCTAGTCTTCATCTTGCAAAAGAGAGGGGAAAGGACTGTACAACAAACAAGCAGCAGCTGTTCAGGTTACGCTGACAGTGTTTTGGCCATAAACAGCCTGTTTGCTGTGGAGCAGAATCTCAGCCAGCACTGCAGGCTTTGGTGATTGCCCCCAGAAACAACTCTGGGTTTGGGGGGGTTCCAGCACTGGAAGTATTTAAACCAAGATTGGACCTTTTTCTGAAAAACATGGTATGTTTCAGGCTGAGCTATTGGACCTGAAGCAGCCATTAATCCCTGAAATCTCATGCTCTGTATAATGCAGCAGATCAGCCTAGAAGACCATAGTGGCTTTTTCTTAATAACCCAGCTTTAATAACCATGAGCATTAATGTAGGCTAGTGTCAAAATTTACTGGTGATGCCATATGCCCAAGCACTTGGTATTCTCAGTGTAAACACTATAAGCTAAACTTTAGAAATGAATGAATTGTAATGTTTGAGTGAGTTTATATACTTTTGCCTTCAGTAGGAGGCACTCAGTTTACATTTTGCTGTATATGCTATATGTTACTTAGAGAGAGAATCAGCAGTCTTTTCTAACACCCAAATGATGTGGAATATCATGGCAAATATAATGAGAATTGTTTTCATATAAATAAGACTGAAGAAGGGAATTATCATGCATAGAGTCAATACTTTATCAACACGTATCCCCCAGGGACCAGGAGCCAGCACGTTCACAAAAATAAAGGAGGAACTGGCATGGTTCTCCACTCTAGAACCTACACCTGTCTGTCGCTTGCTTTTGATCGTCTTGTTTCAACAGCTTTATTTTTTTATTCCTGGTCAAGACAGAATGTCAGGTCCCCACAGCTGTAACCAAATATTTAGAAACTATGCACTCTGTTAGCATAGCTGAATAATAATATGTAATTAACAATAATGATGATTCTGACAATAATAACATCAATTGAGCTAAAATAAAATTGACAATTATGTTGTCTTTTTTTTTTTTTCCCCTTAGGGAAAAAGATTACTATAATCTGACATTGTAGGTTCAGCGTTGTGAGGATGAACTAGTTATCATTCTGGTTTGGCACTAAGACTCCTAGATTTTCTAGGATATCATTAAATCAACAACATGTGAGATTTACTGTTACAGATGAGTATCAAAAGGAGCTTGAAAGGTTAGCAGAGGTGGTGGTTTTATTCTGCTGGTAAAACAGGATCCTGCATCTATCAATTGACCAGATCAGGTAGTCAAAACTCCAAGTGGATTTTTTTTTGTCTTTAACTTTTGAACAATTCTTTGAGAAGGTGCTATTACACTAGTCAGTGTCATGCCATGAGAAATACTGCCTTGACTCTTGTAAAAGCACCATATTCTATATTTCTTATCATCTGTACTTCCTGAGGCATTTTTATTTTAATCCAGTCACAGTAAAAAATTAAAGCAAATTTTTCTGTGAAACACCCAGGTTGAGCCACTTTGAAATAACCAGGAGTACATTGATAACACTGTAAAGAAAGTGAGCTTTAAGCTACCTACTGAAGCACATTCAGACTCAATTCTTGCTCAGCAGGGTCTCTTAAATGACATTTATGGGAGGAAAAGTCAAGTCACCCTGAAGTGGAAGAAAAAGGATTATGTCCTTTCCAGTAGAAACACTGTTCAGAAGCTTTTCTTGTATCTTAGTGATAGTATATTTAACAATGCACTGATCACTATTTTTTAATCATGTTTTCTGCCTGGTTACTGTAGTCCTCTGTGCTACTTGCAGTTTCTGTTCTCATTCAGCTAATAAGCCTAGTCCTACCTGCATGCCCCAAAACTGCTGCTTAGTGTTCAAATTAAACATTTTATTTCCACCAGCAAAATTTACCCTATTCCCCCAAGAAAGGCTTGTTATTTCAGTTGCAGGGATGAAAAGCAAGACCTCCTGAGGGTGGACTTAGTGGATGACAGCGGACTGTGCCTAGGCAGCTGGAGGAAAGGGACACTTCCCTTAGCATCTCTGGCCCAGCAGCAGTGCTTACAGGCGAGAGAGCATGTTACTCTCGGCCACTGAGGACCCACCGCAGCACCTTGCTGTTATGTCTCTATAGAGAAAAAGTCAGTTTATCACTACTATTTTTCAGCTGTATAGGGCTAATTTTGAAAATATTGTATTTATCTATCTGATTTAAACTGAGAAATCTGGTAGATTTCCTCATCTTAGAAATATTCCTCGTGTTGTGAATTCTTTAGAGATTAATGCTGTAAGCCCACTGTAGATTATGGCAGGATATGTGTAATCTACCAGTGACACACCTTGGTGCTTAAAAGGCCTTGGCCTCCAACCTTGGGCATATCAAGGACCAAGCCCACTGCTCTTAGATCATCCCATTTGCTCCTTCACAGCTCAGTGCTCGAGGGCTCAAACCTGCCCCCACTGATGTGGAGGGCAAAGCTCCAACCTTAATTGGTGTTTGTAGAAGAAGTTTAAGCCTTTTAGCTATGGACATATTTTTGTTTCACAAGCACAAGGTCAAATTAAACACAGGGAAGAGTCCGGTAGTTGTTTGTCATGTGAGGAAGACTGGAACGGTGGAGAGAGCCCCAGCCTAGAAACTGGGAGAGCTGATGACAGTTTGTGGTTCTGCCATGGGCTTTCCATTACTTAGATTTACCGGGTATGGCTACACTGCTAATCCAAGCCTGGGCTGGTTTGCTGTAGCTGTTCAACAGTGCCAGTTCTCGCTCAGCTTTTATTTTCAAGACAGCTAAATTTGCATTCACACTATAGATGTTGTTTCACAGCACAACTTTCCACATGGCAGGTGGTTTTCTAGTGAGATGACATTTTGTTCTAGTGAGATGACATTTTGTTCCTAATTAATGTATGCAGTTCTTTGCTCAGGCTAGGTGGTGAAAACAAGCCCTGCCAAGAAGAAAGGAAAAAAGCATCCACAGCTTGAACACTGGGGCCAGCTTTCCTAACTGTTTCAGACAATTAGGTTCTGAAGCTGACATAAAATGTATCCTTCCTTCTTGTTCCTCTTACGTCTGTTAGATTATGATTATATTGCCTTTTGCAAGATCATGGACAAGGTGAGACCACTGGAGAGCAAGCTGCTCTGGGTGATCTAAAAGGGGAGGAAGCGTCTCTGCTCTTCCTTTTCTTCCTCAACGAATGTTCATTCTTGTATAATGAAAATGAATGCTGAGCTGTCATGCATCATCAGAGAATTTACAAGTCCATCCATGGAAAGAAGGTCTTGAAAGAGGATAACCTTTGCAGGTTCATGATCCCTTTTGGATAATGGAAACCAGAAGACAGTAGGAGGCAATAGATGTTGGCTGAATCAGTGGAGCTCTGGAAAACCACTGGAAACAAGGTTGGGAGACTGCATCATTTACAAGTTGGGAAAAGAGAACTGGTGGAATAGTTTGTTTACCAAATCCTGGCTTCAAACCCTGACTTTTAGATGACCACTGCATGGTTAGGAGGTGCTCCCGCTCAGCACTTGCATTCACACCCGTACCGCCCAGTGCAGGCTGCTCATCATGAGCAATAGCTTAATTTTCTTGCCAGGAGCTCAGGTTCCAGAAGGTAAACTAGAAACAGCTACATGCAGACACAAGACATGTTGTGGCATATTTTGAAATGGAAGTGCAGGTTCGTCTGCATGCAGGGAGACAAAGCCATTATGCACATGCGAGTGTACAACGTGACTCTGATACAGCCTGTCTCCAAGTCCTTCAAGAAAGGAAAGCCAAACACTAGCACAGGCTGAAGGCATCCTGGTGCAGTGTGAATGCAGCCAGCCCGGCTGTGCCAGGTACGGTACAGGCCAGTAAATCATTTGACCCATGCTCAGCTTTAAGTACGGCAAAGACAGCCAGGCTGACAGGTTCTCGGTCCAGGCAGAAAGCGCACAGTGATGGCTTGGTATCCTCCTGAGGCCAAAGCACTAACTAAAACTGAAGACACAACTTCTGTGTCTCTGATCGCTGTTTCTAAATGGGGCTTTGCAGAACTTGCCTTTCGTTGCTAAGCCTCAGCAAGGACCACCACACAGAAAGAGCTTCAGATGCTCAGGAGGTGCTGTGGTGGGGGCCGTGTAAGTACCGCAGATACAAAGTACCTGCATTGCTCCTTGTGTTCTAAGGTTTGTTGCTTCTTCTGAACTGCTCCTCAAAAGTGGAGTTTGCTTTAGTCACCCGGTTAGTGCCATGATTTCTTGGTAAATACAGCCGGCCATGCACTTCCTGCCCTGCCCTCTGATGAGCAAAGCCTGTGCCACAGTGCCCCACGTCTTGTAGTTTAGCCAGACACTTGGAGGATGCTTTGGGTACATCCGCATTGTCAGCTTAGCTCAGAGCATCAGCTTGCAGCCAGCCAAAGCTGCCTGCTCCCTTCCGCGCTTTGCCTCGCCCTGTGCCCTAGCCCAGAGAGGAGCCAGCTGCGGCTAGCCTCTGTGCGACTCAGGTAGCCCAGCAGAGAGTGGCAGTGGCCCATGGGTGTATTCAACCTCCCTGGCAGGATGGATGCACCTGGTTCTGCAGGTTTGTACCTCTGCTCACCAGACGAGCCAGGCTGGAAAAGCCACACAGACACATTGCCCTACTCACCCTTCCTGCACCGTTGAAGCAGGAACAGTGGCTGCTGCAGTGATGGACGCAACTTAGTGCAAGTAGCAGAACTCATTTTCCGCTCGGAAGTGGAACACGCTTCCTCCCCTCCCAGCGGAGGACGGTCCTTTGGAACACCCAGTGTGTTCACCAGAGTGAAGAGCACAGGGTGGGTGTGTGGTGGGACAGGTATGGGCCAGAAAGGGTCAGAAGAGGGATTGAACTGACTTTCCAGACCTAGTGACTTGGGCTTATTGCATACCTGGAGGGTACGAATGGCAGGTGTGTGCCTGTGGTTGTGAAAATACCCATCACAAGAGAAAATATACAGTGGGGAGGGCAGCACAGGAGAAAAGTGAAGCCTGCTCTTGGGAGGAAGAGGAACTGTTCTTCTTCTAACTCTGGAGCCTCTCCTTGAAGGGTTTTTTTCTTTAATTCCTCCCACTACAGAGTGAAATTATTAAGCTATGAAAAGATGCTGGGATAAAGCACATACATCACTGTGCGCTCAGTTAAAAAAACCTACACCAATATCCTAATGAACTTTTAGCTAAAGCACAGCATTCTCTTCTTCCTACCTGGTACTGTCAGGAAAATTATTTTATTTGTCCCCACAGTATGAGTCATCTACTAAAAAGGAGCTTATTGCGTGTGTTTGCCATAATTAATGACACCCACATAAAAATGAGACTTTTTGCCCCCTCTGTGAGCTAAAGCTTAACTTTGCAGAAGGATCCTTTTGAACACAGTGGTGCTAAACTTATCAGTGGCTGACCACAAAGCATTTTCATCTTGCTTTGAAGCTGTTTATGAGAGTCTTCCAGTAGCAGAGAATAAAGTTACCTTTCTCTCCTACATGCTCCTTCATTACAAGTTTCCCAAGGATCAGAGAGAAGCAAGGAAAATAATAAATAATAATTTCAAAAAGTTTAGTTAACACTTGTGCATGAAGACTTTCAGTGGGTTTATGCAAAAGCACATTGGAGACTTTGCTGTGTTTCTGTACATAAACCCCGGGATAGTACCCACACAGAGAGTCATGGCTGTCTTTTCCTCTAAATTGTACTGCAAGACCTTATTCCTGCTCTACTTCATCTTTTTATCATCAGACAGCTTTAAATAGCCCTTCATCTTGAGAAAATTACAGGGTACATACTAAATATGACATGCAATAATCCTTAACAACTTTGTCGTAGGACTATGGGTAAAGCTGCCTCTTTTTAATTATTTTTATACCTTGAGGAATTCTGTCTTTAATGCATGCATATGTGGTGTTGTCTAGATTAAAGTTAGCAACCATGCTGAATCACATTTCTTTTTCTAGTCATATATTATGCAAAATAGATTTTTTAGTGTGACTTTACTTCCCTGCCTGGGTTCAGTCTGAGTGCCTGAGCAGTACAACCACCTACTTACTCTTTGCTTTATTCCCAAAGTTACCTCTAGTTTCCTCTTTTTGAGGACTAAAAAATGGAAGAAAATTATAGGTTCTGGTATTTTCAAATTTTTCTTATTACTTTCAGCAATAAAAGACTTCATCTAAGCCACTTTTCATGGCACTGCAAAATTGCAGACAGAGCAGTATATGGATATGGCACATCTGAGCGACAGGTCAGGATACAGGCAGGAATGCAGAGGGATAGAGAGATGACTCTGGCTTGGTGACCGGGTAATTTGTTGGGGACACAGTGTGACAGGAAAGTTTAAGAGGAACAGAACAGTTGCAAAAGCCCTAGAGGTGCAGAAAGGTGAGGATTGAACTCTCTCTATCTATGGGGCAGAGTGTCATGCCAGGAGCAGTGGAAATCCCACTCATGGCCTCTGCTCCTCAACAGGGTGGTGTCAGGGGAAAAGATGGGAGATGGATCAGAGCTACGAGAGCCATCTCCTGCCTTCTCCTCCTGGACACCCCAGGAGCTACACAGCTTTATCTCCACAGAGCAGTGAGGAAGTGCGGTGCCGGGAAGACAGGAGCCTGTGTACCACTTCTCTTTTGGTCCCATCTCACCCACCAGGAATCCATCTTGAAAAACAAGAATTAAAAACACTTACTTCTTATTCTGTTATAAGATGAAAGATACTTTTTGGCTGGCGTATAAGAGTTGGACTTTGAAAACCTTTGAAGAATTCTGAAGAGCAACGTGAAAGTTGTAGTGTTGTGGCAGG
Source organism: Phaethon aethereus (assembly GCF_964289735.1). NCBI lineage: Eukaryota > Metazoa > Chordata > Aves > Phaethontiformes > Phaethontidae > Phaethon > Phaethon aethereus. The sequence continues at coordinate 38,350,374 of NC_138575.1, forward strand.
ACACAGAAACTGAGAATGAGATAAGGTCTCAGGTAACTGAATAGAAGCTAAACAGAGCAAGAGCCCTGATCCAGCAAAGCCACCTCAACATGGGCGCTGCAGTCCCTGTGTTCTATTCTGACAATGAGGTTCGATCGGAATGTTGTGATTACCATTTAATGTCTGGTTTAATATCTTGGTGAATAAGCTACTGACGGCATAGCTGAAGGGGTAAAATACGCTTTTCTCAGCAAAGAGAATGCAGAATATTGACAAGTAGAGAACTGTTCTTACCAGAATGTAATTTCTTCTTCACCTTTGAGCCTGCTTTCTGTAAAAGGCATTACCTTCATACTCCCTTGGCGAAGTCAACCGCAACAAACGTCCACAGTTTGAGCTGTGCAATATATGAACTTTGAAACGTTCATTTTCAGAATAGTTATTCCACACTCACATTAAAATTTCAGTTGCCATGATAAAAAAAGGTTAATGAGATTTCTGGTGGTGAGAGAACCATCTCAGATAAAATGTTTTCTAAACATTAGATATAGACTTATTTTCTTCCTTTCTAGAAAAGAATATTAAGTCACAATACCTGCCCTTTCTTAGTTGAAGGTAAGTTGTAGCCACTCTTTCAGAGAGTTTCTGGATTGACTCATGTCAAGTTAACATATGAACTGCTAAAAAGAAAAGTGACAGAGGGGTTTTTTACTGTCTCTCTCTGGATTTTTTGAAGAGCTAATGGAAGACAAGCTGGTTGAAATTCTGTTTGCCTGAGGCAAACAGTTTTTGATGTGTGAGTAAGGTATTATTAGGTTTTTTTCACCATAGTAAACATAGGACAAGTAGGACTGTGTGTCTAGGCTTGTAAATTTTCATGATAGTTTTGCATACTGGAATGATTCATGTAATGAAATAATGCTGGAAGTTAATAAAAGAAACACAGCTTCTCCCATCATCCAGATACTCACCAATGTACAGAACCCTACAGCTTCTTGAAGTCAGTAAAATGATGCCAAATGATTTCAGCACCTTTGGAACATAAAATTTTCCTTCCACGTTGGTACCTGCTTCGCTTGGTGACTTATCCAGGGCATTGTTCTAGCAGAAGGTAAGTAAAATACTTGCTTAACACTAAAGATAGAAGAATCACTCCTGTGCTTCATTAGCAAAGTAATGAAAATCTGGGAAAAGAGACAGTCTAGCTCTAAATACCAATCTGGGCACAGTAGTGTCCTAGAAGAGGATTGAACAGTTGGCCAGACACATAACCTTGCTGCGTACACACTTGTCTGCTTGACCTAACCATCCCCTCCATTCCTGCTTTTGAGCACGCAGAGGATCAGACTCGTGTGAGCAGCAAAATGACTGTTCTGGACCTGTAATTAAACAGGTCCAGAAAACAAAGGCTGCTTAGCCAGAGAAAGAAAAAAAGGAAACAAAACATTTCATGTCTACAATTTATACAATGACCTCACACTTAAGCACTGCAGGACTTAGTGTTGGATGTCTGGGCCCAAAAACGGAGTCCAGGAGCTTGCGCTGCAGCTTCACATGGAATGCACAGAGGTAGTCAGGCATCCCATTTCCTACCGGCTACTATTACGTTGGCCTGCTTATGCATCGGTTTTATAGCTCTCCATCCTGATATAATTCTTTCTCCGCATGCACTGCATAGCTTAATACCTGACTTAGTGCAAACTTGGGAGAGGCCTGACACAAGCCTTGGGACTCTGTTTCGCATGCCAAATACCTAAAGGCCAGTACATCATCTGACTCACCAGCACTGAAGTCCTCCGTTGAATTCAGCCAAAGGAAGTAGTAATTTAAATCCATCAAACAGAAAACGGGACCTGAGAAGAAAAGGAAAATTTTAACTGCGTAGATAAATGTCAATATGCTGGGGGGCATTTTGGGAAGGTGCAGCGGCTGTTGCTGGTGTTCTTGTGGAGTCGGCAAAAGCTGCAGCTCTACAAAGTGAACCTGATTCGACTTGTTCCCTGCGGCTCCCAGAATTGAGTCATACTGTTCAGTATGTCCAGCTTTGGTAAAAACCTGTTCATTACGTCACCTCCAGATCAAGTATGCAAGTAAATGGGATCTGGCACACATTTTTAACTTGCAGTGATTGTCTTTGATAACTTTTCCTAATTAGTGCAGATTCTCCCCATGACCTATTTTCAGGAATTGAGCAGTTCAGTCAGGCCTGCCTGGTAGGAGCCTGCGCTTTCACTTCTACAAAATAACGAAAAGCTCATCTGCAAATTCAAATTTCCCTTCAGCTGCTGCAAAAAGGTTATAGGTGCAAAACAGGCCACTTATTTTCAAGGTTAAACCTTGGAGGTCCTTCAAGTCCCTTGAGTGCTCAGCACTGCAGACGTTTTTAATCAGAGAATCTCTTTCCTACTTCATCTCCACATTATATCTATACAGAGCGGATGTGACTCTCCCACCTCAATTCCTCACCAGACTGCAGAGTAAGACTTGCGCTCATTTTCTTTCTCCTGTGGTCCTGCCTGCCTGTTCTTCAGTGAATCTCATTATCCTGTCGGAACAGCCCCACAGTTTAGCAGGTGGAGCTGAGACTACTTCCCTGGACACTTTTGCCTACGGGCAGGACAATTTCCTGTCTAGAAGAGATGTGGCTGTGAATCCCCGCGGCTATGGCAGGTGTGCTTTCCGAGGGAGCACTCTGGCCCGCAGGCAGCCACAGAGCGGGAAAGACTGCCCCATTCTTTAAAAGAATAGCTAGGTATCAGACGCTACCTGCCCCGTGCAGCCAAGGCACCCGCTCCCACGCTGGGGAGCTGAGGAGGAATTCCAGGCTCACTCCCATGCCCGCGGCTCCTGGCCTACACAAGGCTGCTGCTCCCACGCGGCACGGAGGATTTTCTGGGCAGTCGCTTCTCCCCACACACTATAAAAGGGAGGTGAACAGCTAAGACTGCATTTGGCATTAGGCGCTGCGGTGTTTGATTTGTAGGGACTAAAACCTTACACTGGGCCGGTTTGATGTATCTAAAAGACAATCTCTGAACTGTGCTGACAACCCATGTATCAAGCCTTCACAGCTCTCTTTATGAAAAGAGATATAAAGTCCTCCCAGTCTAACACAATCTCAAACCAAAGCAAGAAACTCTCCAACAAAAAAAATGTTGTGCTAGATGGTTCTGTGCTGCTCCGTCCTGACTGCTCAGTCGGGATGTATCAGCTGCTGGTCGCCCAGCTCACTGTGACCGTGTGGGAGCTGCCCACGGGGCTCTAGGTTTAAGAGATGACTCTTTGCTCCACAGGCTGAACTTGCCAACTTCTGAGTCATGTCCTATTGGCATGGGTTTGGGTTTTGAGACTGATTTTTCTTCTCTGTAGGTATGTCATGGTTTCAGCCAGGATAGCGTTGATCTTCACAGAAGCTAGTGTGAGGCTGTGTTTTGGATTTGGGATGAGAAAATGTTGATAACGTGCTGATGTTTTGGGTTTTTGCTGAGCAGTCATGGACAGTCCAGCTTCTCATGCTGGGCTGCCCGCGAGCAGGCTGGGGGTGCGCGGGGAGCTGAGAGGGGACACGGCCAGGACAGCTGACCCAGGCTGGCCAAAGGGATATTTCCTACCATACGACGTCATGCCCAGTACATAAACTGGAGTTGGCTGGGGGGTGGGAATCGCTGCTCGGGGACGGGCTGTCGATCACTGGGCGGTGAGCAATCGCTGTATTGGGCATCACTTGTTCTTGTACGTTCCTTTGTTGGTATTATCATTGTTATCATTGTTGTTTCCTTCTCTCTTTCTGTCCTATTAAACTGTTTCTATGTTCATATTTACAGTGAGTTTAACACATTTCTTACATTTTATAAAGTTAGGTGAGGGCTCCGTACACATAGAAGAAAAAAAAGTGTAAAATGAAATTAGCATTCAAAATTCTGAGTATGAAGCAACAGTGCCTGAGAAAATCTGGCCCTTGTTCTCATGTAACTATACATTGAAAAGCTGTACAGAGTTGAGTATGATATGAGGGAATACTATTAATGCCATCCTCTCTTAGATGATCTCCTAGGGCTATTTTCTTAGAAGGAGTGATCTAGCACTCAGTTATTTCTTGAAGGTTCCTTAATAGGCAATTAGGTGTAAAACCACCAAAAGCACAATCTCAACAGCGACTTGGGCCTATATATAAAAATAAATTTTAAAATGGTATAATAAAGTAAAATAAAGTAAAACTAAACTAAATGAAGCAAAACTAAACTAAACTAAAATTAGATTAAATTAAATTAAATTAAATTGGAGTTTGATAAAATAATATAGAAATAAGATAGAACTGAATACTTATGTCCAAGAATGCAGCAGCTGGTTAGGCACCTTACCTCACTAGAAACTTTGCCATGCAACTTGAAAATTCTGGCTTGGTGTAGCTGAATTTCCACATTGGATTTCTTATCTATGAGCAACTAAGCACCTCCTTAAGTCTCTTGAGAGGTCCAGTCCAAAAGGCTGGCTCAGAGTTTATTTAAGACCTTCAAATAGGCAGGAGTCCACACAACAGAGATGTGAAATCATGACACCCTTTCTATCACCCACCTTCTGCTTAGAATATTCACCCCTAAAATAGGAGAGCTACTCTTCGTTCACTCCACAAAAGTGGGCCTGAACAGAGGGGTGACTCCCACCAGGGCGTCCCAGACCGCTGCTTCAGGGAGTTGTTGACACCTTTCCTGCTGAAGCTGGGCCTGCAAACGTTCGTGAGATTTACCGTTTCTTCTCTACCCATGTTCTTCACAGAGCCTGGTGCACTGAAGACCATGGATTAGACTGTGCACCAGAGCTGTGATTTTTAAAAGTGTTTAACTAATGTGTTCCGCTCTCAGACTTTTTAAGACATAGTACAGTAGTTACAGTTTACAGAAACCTGGGAATATAGTATATATTGGATCTAATTTTTCAGGTGCACTTAGCTTACCTATATCCAGATGAAGTATGTCAACTACTGATATGTGCCAAGATGGTCTGCATATTAGTGGCTTTCTTTACACAGGTAGAGGGACAAGCTTCAGGAGAGCAAAATAGCCCAAATTTCTTGTCTCTGTGGGTACAGAGATGTAAGCACAAACTGAGAGAGAAAAAAGAAGGAGCAGCATCCCCTGACTACATGAAGGATGCTTTATAAATCCTATAAATCCTGAAATATTCAAGGAAAAGAAAACAGCTTCTGCATAATTATTCTTGAACTGCAATACTGTAATGTGTGCTTAGGAACAACACCAGAAGCACAGAATGCTTGATTAAGGCAAGGCATATTATGGTTGGGAAAAGGAGCTTTATTTTTTAATACACGTCATTTTTAAAGCGATCAGGAAGAGTCAGTGTTCTTCATTCTGTGGTCATGCAATATCACAGGGGCATAATTAAAAACACCTACTTTGCCAAGCTGGGAGACATGCAGTTGCCAGGCAACATCTTATGTACCTTGAGAACATATAACAATGCACATGATTTATGTCATGCTGCTGTTGTGTCTCCAGACACTGATACCGTTGTATCTAATGCAGATTCTGATAGGCTGAGCCACCACCTAGATATAACCATCACGCTGAGCCTATCCCTTGGTTTGCCAGCACCATCCATCAGCTGCAAGCTCATTTTTAAACCTACAGCTTAAATCACTACTTGATATATAGTCGGTAATGTAAGCAGAAGTTGTTTGGAAAGGAGCAGCATTGAACTGCCTTAAAACTCCATTAATTACTTTTCTTCTCATATCAAATTATCAGTCTAGTAAGACTAAATTATCAGTCTAAAAATTGTTAATATAGGTGGTGTTTTTTACTGTATTTGGGAAAACGAAGGTATTTATAAAGTGCATATGTCACAAGGTATCATACCCCCAGAAGCCACAAAGATTTCTGAGATTATGAAAGGCACACAAAAAATTACAGCCAGAATTAGAAATATTGGAGATCTCCCAAAATAATTGTTCTGTGTTTTCAGGTTCTTGGGAAGAAAGAACCCCTTCTCATTCTGGATCGGTTACTTAGCCTGGGCTAGACTCTGTCGGTCACATGGACGCGGCTTCATCCACCATCACACTTGAAAACCCATAACTTCATGAAAAACATAAAAGGAAGCATTGGCTCCTGTAGAGGTTCAAAAATACCAGTAATCTGTGTTGCGAAAGCAAACCTACACCAACTCACGTATGTTCAAATGAATGACATATATTCTGTGTTGTATTTATGCAGTTGTTTGATGCTGGAGAATGATACTTGCAGGATGTTAATATAGGAAAACTTCTGTATCCTAGTGCATCTCAGTGGTTTGGTAAGTCATGCCACCCTACTCAAGACACACGAATGTATTTACATGGTAGTCAACGGGAAATGACTGGTTTGAGTCTGTATGAAAATCTGGTCCATGTAGGTTAATTTTCTCAGATTTTATACAAATCTTTGGTTCAAATACTATTATATCGTGACGAGAGAAGGGAGAATCAGCTACTGTATTCAGGGAAAAAAAAAAAAAAAGAAAAAAGCCAAAAAGGTGGTTTGAATATTTTTTTTTGGAGGTTTGGAAGCTTTGGGTCGGTGTCTGCAGGAACCTCCTCCCGGCAGTAGGACGCTGCCCCATCTTCCCACTGGAGGGAGCTCTTACATCTGAAATACGTCAACAGCCTCAGCTGGAAACTGCCCTGTGGGCCCCCGGGAGGGATTTTCTACGCATCTTTTGTCTTCAGCACTTTTGATAACTATGGATCATCTTAAACAGATATTGTCAGTTACGTTAAGTCTTTGGTCAAAATAAATTTTTGAAGCAGTTGGTGTTAACAGAAAGCTTTCGGTTATATGTGTGCGTATGACAGACAGAGAGATGACTCCATAAAAAACATTATTCACTTGGAGACAAGTGTTTGTGTGTAGTTTGCACACCCAATTATTGTGACATTGGGCTGCTGAACAGAAATAACAAAAGGAAGCTAAGACTAAGAAAAGGGCAAACAAATGCCAAAAATGAAAGGAAAAATTGCTCTTGAACTCCTTGCTAATTTTCTTCCATGTGGGACACGTCTTCTTGGACACTGGAACAAAAGCTTAAAAGCTTTACTTTGAAGACACAGTTGTCAGGGCAGGATCATTATATGTGCCCTTTGAACTACTGTGTCTCTCCTGTTGATGAGAGCCAGCAGCCCAAGTGTGCAGAAAGGGTCAGCTGCAACCTGAGGGTATGACAGAAAGCCGGGTCTGATAAAGGATGTGGGTACCCCCAGCCGGCACTTGGGCATTGCCCAAGGAATCATAGGCACCCCAAAATTCACCCAATGCCCCGCACGCTACACGAAGAGACTCTCACAGCCAGGTGATAGGAAAAGCTAAGGACAGAGAAATGCCTGAAGTCTCCCTCCCGCCCAGGGCTAGGTGTTTAGCACAGCATTTTGAGAGCGGAGACTGCAGCAAGGACTACCTTCCCTTCAGAGAGTCACACAAATATCAAGCTAAAAGAACAGCACTCACGTTAGCCCTTGTCTTTTAAAATCTGATGGCAGGAGAAGGATATTGTGATGCCTTTTAATACAGGGAAGCAGCAGCTTGAGAAACAGGAGGTCTGTATTCAATTCCTTCTGTGCAGCCTCAAACCATTCGAGCTGCCACCACCCAGCTCACTCTGGAGTGCTCTCAGGCCATGCTAGCAGCTGGGATTTTGAGTGATGTTAAACTGGTATTAAGCAAAATGTAGAAACACCGGGTCTCCCCAGGCCCAGCTTGGTGCCTGTATCCCCTCCTACCTCCGTTTGCCCAGGTATCACCACCTTTAGCCATCCGACACCCCTCCCGCACGATTCTGGTTTGTCTTTTTGCAACAGCAAAGGCAAAAGTAGCTGCGGGAAAAAAGAACTCAGGAAAGCAGCGCATTGCTGCTACCAATAATCAAAAGAGAAAAGGCTACAGAAATAGCCTTTCTTTTCCCACCCTTGTTTCTCTCCACATATGCCATTCTCTTGGGTGAGGGCTCAGCCAGAGGGTGGGCCAAGGGGCTGAATCAGAGAAATAGCAGCGTGCTGGGGACACCATTAATAGCAAGGCACTTTTTTAGCCTGATAGGCTGCAGCTGTTCCCACCCCTCCAGCCCACACTAATGAATAGGCAGGCTAGCTAGATGTTTCTGCGAAAATGAACAAGGCTGACATTTGAAGTGTCATTGCTGGGCTTGACAGTTAATGCCCTTTTGAGATAAATGAGGGAGATTCGCAACCTTTAAGCTACCGGCACGAACTGAAGCAGCCCAGAAAGCTGAGATTCTGCAAAATCTGGATGGCCCATGAAGGCCATATAAGGATAGCAAGACCAGGAGTTGCATTCCCCTATCTAAGTTCTGAGGGTACAATCCAGCAGCCTGATTCATATAAGCATTCTAGTTAAAGTCAGATAACAGCAGCATGATGAAGTCCATAGGACTGATCTTTAAAAATTCAATGCTCTTAATTCTCTGATGCTGCTTCGAGCAGTTTCTTCTCCTTTTAAGCTTAACCCGACTTCTAATGTTCTCCACTCAAAACCATTAGCATGAGGAGGTCAGGAATAATGAAGTAGCAGAAGTATTTCATTTTTAACTGAGAACTGATAGAACAAACATAAAGAGTGCAAACAGAAAATTTAAAACCAAAAGCTAATTAATGGAGTTGCAATTACCTGCTCATCAAAGACTTGAATTACCATTAACATAGCCCCTTAGGCTCACTTGGAAGAGTTCTCTCAAACACACAGGTGTTCCCTCACCAGGCTTGGAAATAAAAGCTAAACCAAAACTTCTCTGGACAATATAGCTGTTAAATTTAAGAAGTAAGACAAAGATCCAGAATAACACTAGTTGCCTAAATTTAGGTGTGTGAAGCTTACAAATTGGACATTCAGCTCATTATGTTGAGAAGTGGAATACCAGAGTCTCAAAGGCTACCAACAGGACGAAAGTAGCCCCGCAGAGAAAGCAAACCCTGCAGTGAGGATGCAATTACTTCTATATTTCTTGTCCTTTAAAATGGCAAGACTGCCTCAGTCTCTTCTCATTAAGTGAGAAAGTTATTACTCAGAATTCATTCCTCCTTGTAATTACTAATTGGGAAGCTAATAGCAACACCATATAAAAAAAAGATAATATTCTTAACGACAGTAAAAGGCGTAAAATAGCCTCATCACTTTCTATATATTAGTTATGTCATTAGTCCTATTAGCACTGCTCAAAATGAATAAGTTAACAAGGAAACATTAAAATACACTTCATAACTATAAAGCCAAAGGACTAAATATTGACATACCAGTTATTGCTTTAAGTCTTATTAATTTATTCAAACAGAACAGGAATGAAACTAATGTGGGGAGGGTTGGGTTTGGTGTTTTTCTTTTTGCTTTAGAAGAAAAACAATGCTTGTTCGTGTCTCAGACTGTGTCAGTCCTTCAGGGCTGAAATCTTACCTTATTGAGACAGAAGGTTCTCTTTCATTTCAAGTCAGTGATTTCACCTGGAGGATTTTTTTTTCTGTGATGTGAACAATTCTCCACTGGATTCAGATGTATTTCATGCTGAGAGCGCTATCACATGCATTTGAATATGGCAAATCGGCTGTATACACACACATACATACATGCAGAAGGTTACCTAATGGTATTTTTCCTGAATCCTCCTTCAGATGACAGGCTGACAGGATTACTTTCCAACATGACTGCAAATAGTAAATGAAGAAGCGCGGTCTGCATACGCTTAGCTGTGCATTTTATTCAGGAGCAAGGGACTATAAATAATGACCATATTCCTAATAGACTATTGTTAACATTCAGCATATCACATTCAGGTTTCATGAAGAGGATGTCATTCCTGTCTTATATGACCCCTGGTTATGATAGTAAGGAAAACTGGAACAAAGTCCATACTAAATAAAGTGTCTAAAGTAAGTGAACTGTAGTGATCACCAAGGACATGCCCACCTCCCTTGACTGACTTTTGAAAGAGGTTAAATGGCTTGGTTAAATGACTCCTTTAGATTAGGCATAATGATTTTAGTTGCCTAAATTTAGGTGTGTGAAGCTCACAAAACGGACACTCGGATCATTATGTCCAAAAGAAACCAAGCAATTGCTCAACAGACAAAAACAGTAATCTGAAGAAGTACATAGTAAATGCCTAGGGCTTGAAAATGGTTAGGGACACAGGTAGAGCATGAATTGAAAGCATATTACCAATTCTACATCTTCACCTATAGACACTCTTACTGTGAAATAAGAATGCCTTTTCTTCTGTTAGTCTGCATCTGGAAGAGATTGTGTCCACGGGCCCTTACAATCAATACACCCTACCAGGGGTCAAAGTACTGCTCCTGGAAATGAAAGGTGAGTGACAGCTTAGGCTCACAGAGAAACTCTGGTGAGGGAGGTATCTTGCCTGAACTACTGACATTTGGGCAGCTCATGATCCTCATTTCATTGCTGTGAAGGTCCAGCTGAATGCTCTAGAGTCACTCACTTTCAGGTCAGCCAGGGTGAAGTCTTGGCTCTTCTGCAGCCTGTGACAAACCCCATAAGCCCAGATTTTGTCTCCATGTCTCAGGAGTTTATAAGCATGGAGCAGCATTAAGTGCTGCACTGATTGGGGGCAGAGGAGAGAAAAAAACCCTTTATATCTTAGATAAGCAAGTGTATTTACTAAAATAATGTCAGACCCAAGCAAATACATTTGATTCTGCAGAAATGTGAAACTTATCGGTGACAAACATTTGAACAAGCTCTTTGAATGATGCCTCTTACTGGTTTTTCAATAACAATCAAATCTTTCATTGTTTCAATTAAAGCTTGGTCTTTCATTTAGAGACTTACTGTCCAACTGTAAAATGACTGATTGACTGCAATTATAAAGCAAGATGAATTATTTCCGTCTTCTTTTCAGCCTAAAGAAAATTAGTGTAGGGTTTTGTTGTTTAAAGAGGTCGATGAGTTTCATTATGTGCTCACAGAGAACAGCTCAGTGATATTCCAGCAATCAGTTATATGGTCTATTTTTATTAGCAGCACAAGAAAGCAAATACTGCACAGCTCATCAGGCTGTGTAAATGAAATGCAATAATGAAGTTCTCAAGCAAGCAGAATCCAGCATGCCCGTGTTATTCCCTTTTTGCACTGAGTGCATGAAGTATTGCAGGAACTGCTCTCTGTATAAACACATCTCTGTTTTATCATACATAATTCAGGATTTCCAATTCCCTGATGGAGTAGATTATCTAACTCCATACACTGAGGTACAGTCCACAAACCCTGCACCACTACTGTACCACTGCAGTACCCTACTACCCTGCATTATTGATACAACTCTGCCTCTTGCAACAACATATGTGCTCTCAATCAGCTTTATCCTAATACTTTTAAAATGTCTATAGCGTCCTCCCTGCCAAGACCTGGATATGCTCTACATGCAATAATTTAGAGTTCACAGAACAACACTGTGGACAAACAAGAGTCTTCAAGCACCATCCATGGGTGCACAGGGGTTTGTATAACAAGACTGTTCCACAGCTCCAGCACTTGCTGCTCTTGAAACTGATGAGAAGTCTGTGGGGACCTCTTTGGGAAAAGGTCTCAAAAGACAGGCATTTCTGTAATAATCTTCATTGTCCTGTAAGTCACCTCAAACCTGGCATTGCAGAGCCGAGGCAGGGTCTGTTCCTGCGCAATTGCTATCCTCACAATGGGATTGCAGGCTGTATAAATCAGAGAGGAATTGCATCTGGAGACTTGAGCTGCCACAAACAACTTAAAAGAAGATTACACCCATGTAATAGTGCACAATCCTTTGCCAATCCCTAAAGAAGGGCAGCGGGGGGGTGGGGAAATCAGATTTCTCAGCCAGCTCAATCCTGGTTGTCCTGGCGGCCAACCCTAACTCAGGGATCCAGAATCTGTGCAGCTTTGAGCCTGGCATGCTCAAGTCTGCTGGGACACGGGCCCATCCTTGGTTGGTGGTCCTGCCGTGGACATGCAGCCCTGAGCCGAGCGGCTGAATGCAGGGAGGTAATCTCCAGAGCCAGAAGATGGTTTCTGCACCTTCACAGGCAACTCCCTTTGCAAAGTAACAGAAACGCTCCACCTGCAGCCTCTGGTTTGGCTCTATGGAGCCAGGCCCATCCTCTGTCTGCAGCATTTAATGCAGGGGAAGGGATGGTGTAGGCATGGGCATTTGGCCCCCCTCTGCACCCTTCTCCTGGGGAGAAAGATCTGGGCAGTATTTCCCAATGTAGACTCAGTGGCAAGAGGGGGCTGTGTCCTTCAGCCCCCCGGAGAGAAAGCAGTGGGTAACTTCATGTCTATACCTCCAACCGCATCTCGGGCATGCTTCACATGCCCAGCTCCCAGGCAAGGGACACAGGGACTGGCCTGGCCAGCGGTGCCAGCCTGCATATCCTCACATAGGGCACGAGGGGACTTGACCACCGTTCTCTGTCCTCACAGTTTGCAAAAACACTGTGCTGTGCAAGACCAGGCAAGACTCACAGCTAATCTCTGGGTAGCAGCCGTGTCCTCCGGGAACGCGTCCTACTGTCTTGTAAATCAGCCTGTCCCAGCCTAACAGATGGACTGGAACAGCCACGAGGCAAGACATGAGCATCAAAGGCTGAGAATGAAAATGAGAGTTGGGTGAGATTACTTCGAGGCTGGGCTTCTTATTCAAGGAATGTAATTTGATCATCCAGCTTGGAGTTAAATTGGCTTCAGACAATAACCTCCTGTATTAAGATTACTTTAGGTGCTCTGAATTGGGATCAGTGCTCAAAAGGGATTCTGCTGGGAGGGCAAGAGGAAGAAACATAATAAAATTACAGAGAGCAACACATGAAGAGGGAAAGGAGAACAGGAATCCTGTTAATCTGATTCTGTAGCAGGGGAGAGCACAGTACCTATTGAAACAGAAAGATGAACTGCAAAGGACAGATGTACACTTCCTGCTAAAATGCAGAGGTGTGGAAGTGAGCGACTGCAACACCAACTCAATGTGTTTATGAGAATTAAGTATAAACACAGGCAAGGATGTCTGCATGAGTACAGTTAACTGTGCCATTGCCCCCCGAGGGCCAGGACCCATAGCACTAAAGCTCAGATCCAGCCAAATTACCGGGTGGCTGGCTTGAACTTTCCCAGCAGCAGATGTCCCTCCAGAAAGTCCCCTGCTTGCCTTTAACATCCTCAGAGCTGACCTCCCTACTGCCCAAAGTCTGCAGCTGTGGCCTTGGGGTTTGGCTTTTGGCTTTGACTTATGAACGACAGCCACATTCTTTGCCCATCACAAGGCAGCAGTGTCCATCACTCTGCTTTTTCCATGTTTTTTTTGCAAGCTCTTCTCAGGCAAAGGCTGAGTTTCAGGGCAGCCAGAGGAAAGGGAAAGGGGTTGTGCAACCTGAGTCAGGCCTGACTCCTTTTGCAGGTGACTCCCAAGCTTAGAGCCCAGGACCTAAGAGAAGTGTGGCGGGTCTGTGAAACGCCATGCTTGACTCCTGGCATGCATGGCCTCATCTCCGCCTGCAGAGCTGGCAGCCAGCTCGTCCTCTGCAGCCCTGAAGGGCTGAGCCAGGTGCCACCTCTGCAGACAGAGAAGGAGCCTGTCCTCATCACTGCTGGAGGCACCCAGGAGCAATGGCACACCGGGGCCACCTCTCTCCTTTGGCGGCTCACCCCATGGTCCCAACTTCAGCTCTTCCTGCCCTTCTGGACCACATTCTTCCCCTCCTCACAGCCCTAGCTTTGTGGGGAGGGCTGTGCACCATTGCTCGCAGGGCTGGAGCCCATGTTTCTAATGCAAACATTGAATGTGACCATCTGACAGGGCCAACCCCTGCATGTGCCATGCAAGCAGTTCAAGAGAGCAGCATTTTGGACGGCCTCCCACCCCGTTTTGCTTGTTTCCCCCATGAGCTGCGGGGAGTGCCCCACACAGGGGTGCTGGCAGCCCTGCCCTCCAGAGCATCCGAAGTGGAGCAGCACACTGGCAAAGACTGTGGAAGCAAGACCCACTGTGCTGAGGACCGTGGCTCTCCCCTTGGTGCTACCATGCCCTGGCCCCTCTGGGGCCTGGCCCCATGGCACGCTGCTGCAGCCACGGCCCTGCTCAGCGCAGCCGTGCCCTGCCACCCCAGAAACAGGGGCAGTAAACGGGGTCCCCAAAGGACACATCTCCCCTCCAGCCTCTCCTCCGCCCGGCTTGGCGGTGGCAGCTGCACGGGGCTTTAACTTTCCCTGCCGGATCAGGGGCTTTCCGCCACCGTATCGCCGCCTCACAGCCCTCTCCCCTGCGGGCACCCGGTCACCATACGCTCGCTGCGGGCCGCGGGGGGCCCGGGCCCTCCCGCCCCCGCCCGTGCCCGTGCCCGTGCCCGCCGGGCCTGCTAGGCCTCCCGCCGCGGGGTAGCCGGGGGCGACGGGGCCTGCGGACCCGGCCCGCGGCGCGGCGGTGGGCGGCGGCCGCTCTCCCGCCCCAACTGCCGGTAGGGGAGAAGGCGGAGCGGGCGCCACCGGGGACGAGGCGAGCGAGGCGCGGGGGCGGGCGTGGAAGCAGGAAGGGAGGAGAGAGCGGTGGGAGGGCGGGGAGAAGTTTATTCCCGGAGACACCTCTCCAGGGTGCGGCGGGGGTGCCGCCCCGCGCCGGCCGCTGCTCGGGCTGCGGGGCTGGGACATGCGCCTCTGCGCTGCCGCCCGGGGTTAGTCACGGCGGGGCGCCGGCCCCGAGTCCCCACCCAGGCGAGCGCGGCGACAGGAGTAACTACTGCCTCTGGCGTACGGACCGAGTGCGGTTGCCTGCCTCCCGCCCACCGCCCGCGCCCTCTCCTCCTTCCCTTCCCCTCTCCCGGGTGCGTGAGGAGAGATAACAATGGTGGGGCGCAGCCGCCGGGCCCCCGCCCTCGCCTAGTGGAAGCGGGCCCCCCGCGGCCAGCGGCAGCTCCTCCGCCGCCCCGCCCTGCGGTGGCCCCGGGCCGCGGACCGCGTTGTTGCCGGCGGTGGTGCCTGGAGGCGATGGTGCCCGCGCCGGGGTTAGTCTGATCGCCGCCTCCCCGCCTCGCTGCCCCCGGTGCCGGCGGCGCTCCCGCGGGGCCAGCCGCCCGCCGCCGCCCCGCTCGCTCGGGCTTGCGGCCATCTGATACAACTTGGGAGCCCCTCCAGAAAAAAATAATATTTTAAAACAAGGAGAAGAAAGGGGAGAAGCGGAAGAAGCAAGTGGATAATGTCAACCCCGAGCAGATTCAAAAAGGACAAAGAGATTATAGCGGAGTATGAAAGTCAAGTGAAAGGTAAGCGCGGGGCGCGGGAGGCGCCTGCCCGGCCTCAGGGGCGCGGGGGGCCGGCGGCGGCGGGGAGAGCCCCCGCGGCGGGCCGGCCGCCCTGCCGGCCCCTTCCCCCGGGCTGCCGGCCGAAGTCGGCCCCGCCGCCACCGCCGGCCGGGCGGTCAGTCCCTGTTGCCTGAACTTCAGGGCGGCGGCAGAGGGTAGCGGGGAGGGGGCGGCGGCCGCTGCTCCCCCGCACCCCGAGCGGCACCGGTTTGTGTGAGGGGCCGGCGGGGGCTGGGGCCGGGCGGCCGCCGCGGCGGTTGTCCGCTGCCCGGCCGAGCACCTTCCCTTCCTCCACCGGCTTCGGTAACGCTGGGGGGCGGGGGGGGCATAAAAAAAAAAAAAAAGACTTGGCAGTTAAACTGAGGCGAGAGACAATAGTAAGCCATGCCTCCTTTAAGGCACATTGCTGGTGTCCCCCACCCACCCCTCAGGGTTGTAGTTTCTGTGTTGGGCTGTAGAAGATGGCAAATAAAGAATTATCCTTGACTATTGAATGAGCCCTTTCAGCCATCAGGAAGTATTTCAGCCACACATCGCCCGGCTCTATCGCATCCAACTGTTGTGCCAAGGACAGACCCTGGCTGGAGCCAGAGGCTCTTCTAGACCCTCGTGTTTCCTATCCTTGCCTAGCGTTTTCCACACTGCCAGTGTCTCGGGTGGAACAGAGGGTGGGAGAGTAGCGGCATGGCGGTGAGGTGTGGGTCTCTTGGTGCAAGTCCTGTTCTTCTGGGTGCTGTTGGGGAATATATTCCATAATACATAAACTGCAATAAATCCAAGCTCCGAGGATGGATGCAAACCTAAAATGCAGCGTTTAAAAAGCTATGTGACACCTGAACTCTATTTATTAAAATGATGTGGGGTATGCTCTTTATATACCTGGGGTGGACCCTCCTTGATGCTGCCTGTGATCTGCGATGTGCAGAGACACGGAGCGTGTCCCCAACGCAGGTCTGTGGGCTTCAGGAGCCCTCCTGCCCAACGCAGGCAACGGCTGGGGGACCTTCAAACCGAGGTGTCTGAAATGGGCTGGGAGGAACCACTCCTCAGCTGTTCAAAGATTTGTTGACTTTCTGTAATTGCATGGTATTTTTTCCTCTGATTGATCCTCCGAGATCAATTTTTCAAGACAATTCTTGGAGTTTTGTTGGGACTTGTCCTCTTAAAAGGAAGAGGTTAGTTTTTGAGTTTTCTTCTCCCTAAGCTTAACTTTATGTGGAAAATACCTGTCACCAATGAAAGTCTTTTTAGGTCCAGTAAGGGATTTAGGCTTAATTTAAGAGACCTGCCAGATAGGTGGGCAGTGAGGGATCTTCTCTGACCTGGCAGGTAGGCCATGCTTCAAGTGTCTGTTTGACATGGGCAGGGCTAAGACAGCTCTCGCATAGCCGGTGGCTTCAGTGCCATTGAGCTCTTGGAGGATTGGTGCTTCTGCCTCTGTGAGGAGATGGTGCAGCTTTCTCTTGATCAGTGAGCAGAAAAAATGTTCAAGATACTAAGCTCTTTGCAGAATGTGCAGACTCTTCTTTGCCTCCTCCTAACACGATTGTTATGGACTCAGCCTTTATTAACTGTAACTAGTTGCTACATAAGCTGTTCTTTTCTTTTGAATAATGAAGAAAAAATGCCATGCCCTTCAGCTACATATCTCGGATCATTTCATAAACAACAAAGATTAAGGTAGAAAGCACCTCTGATAACTTGGCTCTCCTTTTGTGTGATGGTCCCCCGTAATTGCAGAGGGAGGTAGCATTTGTAAACATAGCTCAGTAGGAATTTTGACTTGCTTTGCTCCTTTGTGGTGGTCTGGGGTGTGTACAGTCTGGTCCCAACTGTCTTGCCTGAATTGCTGATTAGCAGCTGTTTGAAAAAGTATGCTGGGCTAGAAATTGTAGCCAGAGATGCTTTTTCTTTAATCAGCATCACTACGATTGTATTTCAGGTGAACTGTGTGTACTAGCACGTAATTCTGCTTGATGCTAGCTCGGTGGTACTATAACGAAGTAGTGATACCATTGTGTGATACCTTGAAAATCTTTTTGATATTGGGGGGTTCAAGGGCTAAGGAATCAGTCCTAATTAGCCAGCAAGGTAACTTTAAGGGAATGTAAATGCAGGAAAGGCAGGTCCCTATATACTACCAGGAATTTAATAGATTAGGATAGGAGAAAGGGTGTGGCCAAAACGCTTTTGCAGCTTATGATTTCTGGTGTTTGCAGTGGCTACCTGATTTCTCACTGCTGACATGTTTAGTTGCCTGGAGGATGTGGACAATTTGGCAGCAAACTGACCATTTGAGGTCCTCTGGATAGGCGCCTGCAGAGGAGTGGAACACCACACATATCCCTCACCTTGTTATGAGATTGCACTGAACCCAGCATGCTGAACACCAGTGTTAGCGGTTCAGAAACCATACCACTGATGTGTGCCTTTGCAAATCCTGTTGCAAGATGTCTGAATATCAATACTGAAGAAAGAGGGGCCTCTAATGTACATGGCCTGTAGGGTATGTACATGGTGCCATATTTGGAAATGAGGATTTAACAGTGCCATTCTTCACATAGCTTTTCTGCTCTTAACTCCTCAAATAGGAAGCAGTAACAGATGTTGATTGTTCTGCCCGATTCCTGGGTGGTGTAAACTGACATCTTCTCCTTGGGCTTTTAGCGGTATCTGTAGATTAGCTGTTGCTTTAGTGGAGGTCATAAGGATCAGTAGAGAGCCGGCAAATATTACCTGTTTGTCAAGCTGAAGTGGACAAGGTACTTCTGACTTGTTGGGCAGAACATCTTATGGCACATTTTTTGCATCATCCCTTTCTTCAGGCTAACTTCTGTCAAGAACTATCCCAACTGTAGCATTTAGGGGATTGTGTTCACTTCTCTGCACATCATATAGAAAGCAGAAGGATATTCTTAAAGACGTCTTAATACTGAAGTTAGATCAATTGAGATGGGATACCTACACCCATTGTTTTGGGGGACATAAGGATGTAATGATGACACAGATACCTTAATTTGTAGACATAAAGGCACGTGGGAAGTATTGCTTTTGTTCTGTACCTCTTACTCGTTAGAAGTGAGCTATATTGATACACTTCAGTTCCAGGATGACTTTGTTACTTGATAATTTTGCTGAAGGACCTACTTCTCAGCAATGTTTCACTTTCTAATTCAAAAGCTTTAGGAAAGGCATCAAGAGCTTGTTTATTCAAGAACATTTTGACAGTTCTGAGGAACAATTTATGTTATTGTTAAAATGGCTTGGGCAATGTGCCTTGTAGACTTTCTGCAGACTGTATTGGATTACTGAGTAAAATTGCTTCTTAAAATATCCCTGAGCATCCAGACTATCAATTGTATGTGTCTTTTCTGAAGAACGTGGTAATTTTATAGGTACTCTGAAGTCACTAGAGGTAGGTTTCCTACCAACCTTGCAACTGGGGTGGGGGATACAACCAGGGCTAGGAAATGGAGGGAATCCTGTTTAAATGAGCAACAGACTGGTGGTATAGTTAGGAGTTGAGTATTAACTTTCTGATACATGACCCTGCTTAGATTTATACACAGCATTCCTTAACTCAAAGCTCAATTGACTATAGTAGCCTATTATTATCCTCCCTTTTGTATTCTGAGGACCAGCTGCTCCTTGGTACTGCTCATAACATAAAGTAGTGTCTGTTGATAAAGTTACTGAGCAATCCACAGTAGCAAAGAAATACTAGAGCATCCTTTGATATCCGTGTGCATATCTTGAGTATCGTGAAGGGTGAGGTAGTAAGATTTTGAATACTTCAGAAATTTATTCCTCTGGAGAGGAAATGTGTAGCAGGGGGTCAGGGATGCTGCTCAATAGTTTTCAGATCACACAAGTGTTAAACTGGCATGTTTACCTTAAGACTTGTAACTGGCCTTCCATGTACAGGCGAAATGTGCTTTGAATAGGTAAGCATTGTGCTGACTGAATGAGATACTCTGTATGGTTTGAACTATTGAGGATCTTTGGAGTTCAAGAGTTTCTTGGCCATCCTACGCAACTGCATTTCCCACTGAAAAGGACTGAGGGAAGAACTACTTTGATACTTCCTTTTTCCGCCTTTATTTTCCAGCTGGGAGTGACTGAGTGGAAATAAAAGCCCAAAAGCAGCTTTGTGAAAGGAGACACTTCCCTAAGATCAGTCATAGAATCATAGAAGAGTTTGGGTTGGAAGGGACCTTTAAAGGTCATCCAGTCCAGCCCCCTGCAATGAGCAGGGACATCTTCAACTAGATCAGGTTGCTCAGAGCTGCGTCCAACATGACCTTGAATGTTTCCAGGGACGGGGCATCTACCACCTCTCTGGGCAACCTCTGCCAGTGTTTGCATGGTCGTCTTTTTGCATGGTCCAATATTTGTATGGTCTTCTTCAGAACAAAATACTCCTATTTTCCACCAGAAACAACTTGTTAGCACTCTGTATTACATTGCCTAATTAATTTTTATGGAAAATGAAAATTCAAATTTGTGAAACTGAATTTCAACTTACTTCAGATTAAAACAATCTAGAATTACAACAACAGAAGATTCTCTGGGGAAAGGCTGGGTTCTGAAATGCAAATTGGGTTGACATTTTAGTAAATTTATCTGATAACTATTTTGGAAAAGATCTTCATAGTGAAAAATATGGTGCCTTGGAGATGCCAGAATTCTCAAGTTTTATTTTGAAAAATTCTGGTGAATAGATGTCAGTTTCCAAAGTTCAAGTTTGGCAAGTGTGGTTCAGTAGAAATTTTTCTGATCAAAGAACTTGACCACAATGAGTTTTGCCTTATACAGAAAGGATATTGTGCAGTTTTTCAATTGGAGTTACATGTTTGAGAGACAGGCTAATGAAGGATAGTGCATTACCTTTTTCCTCCACTACTTTTCTCCTGCCCTCTGATCCTTCCCTGCAGAGTACAAACTTCAATTGTCCAGATAAATGTTAATGAGTTTGTAGTTGGCTATGCAGCTGGAAGATGTATCTGCAGGTTTAGATAGTTAGTCATAAACTGAACATTTTTTTCTTTTAACTTACATATTCAGTACTACTACTCTTGCCACTGCTTTCTTGGAATGAAAATTAAGGAACTTGTTTTAGTTCAATATGGTGCACCACATTATTTGGGGGTTGGGGGGAGACCTACAAAAAGCCTATTTCACAGAGGTCATGGCTGAGGAACTTAAGAGGTTTTGGCCTTTTAGTCTTTTAGTTAATTAAAGAAAAAATGCCTTTTCTTGATACTTTTTTGAAAATATGGCCAACAGTCAGAAAAGTAGATTTTTTTGCCTGGTTTGACCACACACTGCAGCTGGTGTCTCCCAGCACTGCAGTGAAACGACATTTATTATTTTACTTGAACTTAGAGTGAATAAAGTCCTAATTGCTACAGCACATATGCAAGGGCGAGCAATGAATGTGTTGTCTGACCGGTGTTCCTTTCTGGCAATATGGCAATCATAATGCATATTTAATGTGTACATTTTGTGTATACCTGTGCTTTTTTTGTTAGTCTTCTAAGAAAGCTTAACTTGCCTCTGGCTCTCAAGCAGTTGGGATCCTTTTATGATCGCTTCCTTGGGGCTTTTTTTCCTTTCCAAGAGTACTTTCTGTGCAGTTTTGCTGTTGCAAAGCAATGCTCTAAATCATGCTAAGGTTCATTTAATTTCCTGCCATTATCTTTTATTGGTCACTTTTTTTTATGAACTGAAGTCCTAGTTGCTAATAGAATTAAACTTATAGCTTTGAAATGTCTGTGGTAAGACAGAATGAGATCCAAATTTCATTTTATTTTCTGCCTCAAACTTCATTTGGGTTCAGTGTTGCCTTTTGTGAAAACTGGTCTCCTTGTCAGTCAGAGGTGATGGATGGTAGCACTGGAAGAAAAGTGGGTCAGTGCTGTTGAGACTGGATAAGAAATCCCCTGCTGACCATTACACAGCCTATTAGAAATCACTGACCATGACTTGACAGTGTAGCACGTCTAATCTCTGTTTCGGACAGGGCTGGATGTGGGAGAGAGCACAAATGGAGTCAGGCAGGTGTCAGTGGAAGCTCTTGTGGTGCTTGTTCTTCCCTCTACCTTTTTTTTTTCAAGCCCCTGTTACATCTAGCTGTCATGCTATCCCATGTCTAACCTTTCTGGTCTCCCTAGTGGAAATTAGTCCTACCTTAACTTGTATTAATCCCTATTAGAGTCTAATCTACTCTTACTGATCAGCTTTTACGGGGCAAAATAGGCTTTGGAGTGCAGCGTTTTTGTTCCGTGTGAGCGATTAATCTAAATGTGTACCAGGGCTCCTTGAGCCCTGCGTGCTGCCCTCTCTGCTTCCTGCAGGTTTTAGTCTCATGGCAGCGCTTCCTCTGTGACTGGCTTCTCCCACCTTGCCAGTTACCGACCCAACTTTCCTGGGACCCCCAGCCCATGCTCTCTGCTCTGAGCTGTCTGGGCTGATCCGATCAAGTGCTGGCTATCCCCAAGGCAAGGCTGGCTGACCTTGCTCAGTGCTGGTCAGTTCGGGAGCTGCGTCCGGGAGCCTGTTCTGCCTGAAGTTACTTTATGTCTTTTCCTTCCCCGTTTCTTGTCTCTTGGGCACCGTGCCAAATACCCCAAGGTTCAAGAGACTGGGGGGGTACGTATGTATGTATATATGTATGCATGCATGTATGCGGAAGAAGAGCAACAGCTGAAAACTGGAGGCAGTGGTTAATGCCAATGCCAGGCATCGCTGCTTGTGTACCACTAACAGGGATGAAGCTGGTGGGCTGTGCAGTAGCAGATGCTTGGGATGAAGAACTGAGGTCCATTGCTGAGAGCATGGGACCATCTCCTGCGTAAGAGGCAGAGCTGTCTGCACAGGAAGACTGCTTGCTGCATGTGTTTTACATTATCAAGATTATATCTGGCACCAAAACCAAAGGAGTTAGTTATCACTGCTCTTTTTCCTTTGTTTCCAAGACTTAAATGACTGCAGGCGGTTGGGGCAGTTTGTGTGGTGGCTTGATCCTGTGGGAGTGCTCTAAGACAAACAATTCACTTTGATCTGTTGTAACAGGAGCGGTAATCCTGAGGCACCACTTCCTCAGGAATCTACTGGTTTCTGCAGCTTGTGGCAGTTATCTTCTGGTAGACATAGAAGCGTGTCACAAGTCAGTTCTAGCCACTTGGTAGGCTAAAGGTGGTGTGTTACATTTTACCTATGTTCTGCCCACTAATCCATCTTGTCCAGGCAAAATGCTGGTGTTCTCAAGCCATTTTCTGTTAGCTGCAGCTTAGTAACTGAACAATGAAAATCTTTTCAATAGCCCCTTCCCTCTCCTCTGTTCATGTCACTATTTCGCAAGCATATACCTGTATGAATTTCAAGGTGCAGTATTCAATCCTGCATCATGCAACCCACTGGAAATCTGGACTTTACCTCGAGGTGACCGTTTGATAAATCCTCAGATTGAGATGCAATCTCGTTACGGAAAATGAAGAACGTTTTGGAAACAACCCCAAGCACATCTAATATTCTGTTTCCAAGAACTCCCTTGTATATGGGCATGGCCATGACTTTTTATTACTCTCTGCTAGTCAGCGAGTGCATTGTAATGAACAGTTTGTCTTCTCTAGAAAGAGAAAACACTTGGTTTAGTTCATGGTTGGTGCAATAAAGCGCACCAGCTCTAGGTGCATGTTAATGAGGTAGGTGTTGCAGGTAGGACAAGAAGATATTTCTTGAATTTTCACTTGAAACATTTGAGAAAGAAGAGGACCCAGCCTGCTATGTCAGAAAAATCTCAAGGAAATAAACAACAGTGAAACCACTAAGTGTTCTCAGAAAATGCTGTGGATAAAGCTTTATGATTTGACTCTGTAATAATCATATCTGTGAAATGAGTTAAGAATGACCTGTGTCACTAACTTCTCACTCTGTCTGGTGCAGGACAGTGCAGTTGATCTGGTTTTAATGAAGTTCCTCTGAAGGTGTGTGGGTACCTGAGCTGCATTTATCTTGATCGTAGCATCTAGGGGGTTGTTTTTAATTACGGAGTGGTGGTAAGGGGAAAAAATCTTTTTTGTCTATCATTGTTCTATTAAAAAGTTTCAGTAGAACTTACTTAGAAGTATGATCATGCATTCATCAGTTAGAATATTCCTATTAACTTTATGTTATCTATTATTGACTGATAAAACCTGTTTGCGTTTCAGTTGCAACCTCCTGAGACTTCCCATTACACATATAGAGGTGCTGACAAGCCAGCAAGACAGCTGTGTTAGCATGTTAACCAAAACATTCTCAAAATATACTAGACATAATTTTTTTTAAATTGTGAAATAGAAGTTACAAAAAATGTAATTATAACACTTACGGTGCAGTATTTCTTCTTAACTATATTGGGAGTAAAAAGCAAATGCAGCTGGCTTACGGGATGATGACTTCCAGGAAGTAATGATTGTAATCCTTTACATAATGAGCTGTTGTGGGAAACATCACTGACTGCTGCAGATTCATATAAATGGACTGTCCAGACTCCTTAACTGACTCAGTGCTTACTCATCTGAATTACTTCACGTGTAGGATCTGCTAGAACTTCGTTGGGTGCTGTCTGGTGTCGGGACTTTTCAAGATTCTGCTTTGACTTGTTTCTTCCAGGGTATCAGAAGTGGAACGATGCATACTTTTGGCTTTGCTGTCTGCGTATTAAACTAAATAAGGAAGTGTGCTGATCCCCTTTCACTTTCCATTATATGCTCTTTCATACGGTAAAAGAAACCAGTCTCTTCTGTTCTATCCAGTTCCAGAGTATCTGCGCCCTGAAAATTGGAGGAATCTGCTCATGTTTACAGAGTACAGCAGAAATCCAAGAAGATTCAGTGATAGCTGTTGTATGGGTCTGTTCTTTCAACAGCCTGTCTTCTTAGGAACCTTGCTGTTGTCTACCTTTCTCCTCTGCCTCTCGAAAGAGTTGGGTCAGAGGCAAGATAATATAAGTGTTTATGCAGTACCAAGATGAGCAGGCATCTAAACCAAAACTTTCTATCTCAACAATTAAGTTACTGTTCTGGAAAGTAATAGAGAAGTTGAAAGGATTACCAGTCAAATTTTTTTTTTTTTCAATTGCTTTTTCTGCTGGAAAAAAACAAAACACTGTAGCCTTTCATCATTAACTTTTTTTTAAGATGGTAACTGTCCAGTAAGTAATCTTTTAAGAAAGATTATACAATAGGATTGCCTGTGGTAACAGCAGGCTGGTCTTGATGATTCGCACAATTTCTTTCCTTAAAGTTTTATATTCCTGGTAGTTCAGGGCACTGTGTCAAGACAGCTGTCTAGTGCCTCTATGCATTGTTCTCCTTGCTTGCTAGGTGCACTGCCTGCAGTACAAGCCTCTGTACCAAAACATGCTGTGACTAAGGTGATAGGCATAAAGTTACTCTTACTCCTTTGACAGTATTTATGCAGGCATTCAAAAAGTATACTTAAAAGAAAAAAAGTTCTCACCCTTGTTACAGGATACTTAACACACCAAGGTTGTTACAAGTGGTTAAAAGGCACAGCATGTTTTTCCTCTTGTAAACCACTGTTTTGATGATTACTAAAAATGAAAGTATATAAACTCTTGCTCTTAGGTGGCTTGTGCATGTGGCAAATTGGTGTGTCTGCATTCTTAGCATAAGTAATATCACTCCATGAAGAATCAGCTGTGTAATGGAAAGCTGGCTTGTTTGTTCTGTGTTGCAAATGGTATGCTTAAGAACTTGATTTAAGTACTGGATTTAAGTTTAAGGACTTTACAACTGTGCTGTCTGTGCTGCCCAACAGATGATTTGAGGTTAAGACCCAGTGTAATAGGGTTGTGTGCATTATGTGCCTTTTTTAAGTCTGCCTTCGTGTATTTTTGCCTTCCTAATTTCCAAGTAACAGTGCATAAAATTAGTGAGATTCTTAATGTCATGACAGAAAATAGAACAAAGGTGTTAATCTCCTCAGATACCCTTGCACTGAAGTCACAACCACGTGCAGAGTGGGAGAGGGTCCCCCGTGCAAAAGAGGTGAGGGAGCCCAGTCCAGGTAGCAGGTCCCCACTTCCTAGTGGCTCCTCTCCTCCTGGGGTGCTGTGGAGGAGCCGGGCGGCAGCGAGTGCTGTCGTGCACACCCAGCATCGCTCCCTCCCCGGCAGCCTGCTGTGAGCAGCCTGTGTGCATCTGCAGCTGAGCTCATTGGATTATCGTTGACTGTATTGTAATCTTTTAATTGCCAGCCGCTTCTGATGCCATGATGTTGTAGTTGTGGGTCAAACCCCATGCTTCTTAAGCAGTGCTTCCACTGCTGTCTTTAACTTTGAGTGGAATACACTACCCCTTGCAAACTTAATTGTATGGCCTTATTGAGAAATGAGCAGCCAGGAACATCTTGAGCCATACTGTTCCTTGTAACTGAAGTTACTGAACTTCACTGGAGTCAAACTTGTTTAAGCCAGAACCTACAAATTTGGAATAAGATGTTACTTTTTCAGGTTTCTGTTGGGCCTGAGAGTTTGTGAGGTGTGAGAGTTGAGGGTTTTATTGTTTTTCCTCCCACCCTCTGTTGAGACTTCTTCCTGCTTCGGGTGTCTTCTGCCAAGATTTTAATGCAGTATCGTGATAACCATTCTGAATAAAGGCATCTTAGAGAGGCACAATATCTGGTCTGGTGGAGATGTCTCTGGTACTTTTAAGTAAAGAAAAATATGGAAATGTTAATGGTGAAACTGTGGACAAGAAAAATAGTCTGTGTTTGAGCACGGCTCCAGTGCTGCTTCTGCCTGCTAACATAGCGGAACAAGGGGAATTGAATACTTAATTATGTGTGGCTTTAGCTGACTGTACTTACATACAGAAAACTGGAGCACCTTTTCCTTATGAGGCTGCTTTTATGTTTAAAAAAAGTCTGGTGAAGTGTACATACGTTGCACGAAGCTGCAGTAAGGCATGCAATACTGAGAGGCTGGTGAAAGTTCAATGGTAACTCAGACCACCAAAGACCAAGTAGCTAATGTCCATAAAATTTGCATAGCAGCTTTTGCCTGTCTTTCAGAACATCTCTGGGAAACATTTCTGGACAATCCCTGACAACTGGTTTGATAATGCTGAGCAAGAAAACCCTCTCTTTCATACCAAAAGGGCAAAATCAATGAAAATAAGAACCAAAGTGTAATTCCTTCAATCTCTACCACACTGAATAGCAAAGTAGGGGGTTACTGGTGAGAAGGGAATGGGTTGGCAGAGGGACTGTTCAAGGAGACACCAAGTGCATGCCTTGCTGGTGGCCCATCAGCCAGTTCAAGTATAGCTCTGTGTCATTCCCTCGTGGTTGCAGGATGGCCTCTGTGTAATGAGGGAGGTCTCTGCTCAGGCCTGAGAGAGCAGACTTTCAGGCTGCAACAGCAGTTTTCACACTCTTCCATATGGGCTCAAAGAGGCTTAGGGTGAAAAATATTGCATGGGATTAAATCTGTAAAGGAACTCTTAAGTCCTCTGTTATTCTGCAGACTGTTTGCAGGCGTTACAATCTGAAGCACAGCATCTCACTAACATAGTTCCCTTATTTATAGACCAGAAACTGCCTTGCCTCCAGCTGGCAGAGGCAAGAGATAAGTGCTGGCCCCATTGATGCTGACGTCATCTGAGTTGCCACCAGAGAAGACCTAATAATGTTAGTTTCTTTTGCTGAGCCGTGTGGAAATATGTATGGTATTGTGGCGTTGGGAATCGGAGCAGTGCATTCTTCCTAGTGATCAGAGCATTTGTATGCGGAGTCTGGTTTCACACCTTGCTGCCTTCATATTACTCAGAAGTTGAGTCTTGAATCCAGTTTTTGCAAATGATTGCTCTGAGAACTAGGGAACAGAGTATTCTGGGACAAGTCTCCCTGTTTTCTTGTTTGTTGAAGCTTTTCTGCTTTTTTCCCCCAGACTTAATGAATATTTAATTATTTACAGAGTGATTATGAATCCGTTGCCTGGTAGTTAGAGCAGTCACCTGAGAGATACGGGTCTCGCTATGTGTTCCAGCAAGTGTGTGTTCCTGCTCTAGTTTTTTTTAGATAAGTGGAAAAGGGGGAAGGCTGTAGGCTTTGCATATTTGTGTGCCGTTCTAAACTAAGAATACTTACTTTATTAATCTGGAGGGGGAAGTATTCAGAGGATACCTTATTTATTCATTGCATGTGGTCATACAGCATACAGAAAAAAACCCTAACCCTTTCCTTTGTATTGATTCTTAATTTTAACGTCCTGCCAGCATTTGAGGCAATTTTTGGCAGGTTGCCTCATGTTTTGCAGAACATCGATGAAAAAATGTTTGGTCAGAGTTATTTGAAAAGTTCACAAATTAACGTTTGTTTGCACGAACCTTTGCTCCGATGACTTTTCCTGCAGCACTCTGAATATGCTGTGTGAACAGTCCTCTGTCCCGTGGTGATTCTGCTCCCCAGTTGCCTGAGTTGCAAATTCACAAACCGCTTTCATTGCAGCCACAAGAAACTTACTCTGCAAATATTCCTGACTTATTTCATATATGTGAAGAGTAGGGTTTGGGGTTTTTTGAGCGTGGAAAAATTATCTCAACTGATGTTTAAGGAGGAAAGAAGGGGAGCAGGTCTGCAAATACCACTGAGGCAACCCTGCAGTTGTTAGTCAAGTAACAGTGAATGTTTTGCGGTTTAGTGACTAGAGATGAATGATTACAAGTGCATTAATACAGCTGTAAGAAGAAGGAAACCTGAAGAACTCTAACAGTTATAGCAGTTGATCAGGTTATTTCCTTTGCAGAACTGTTTTGGAGGACAGCAGACAGTACCTCAAACAGCCAAGGTACTTGTAGGTATTGGGTGTATTAACATGCCTATTCTTTACTTGTACTACTTCACTGCATGTGGTGAAGTCAGGTTGTTTGCACAGCTATATGCAGAGTACCATAGCTCAGAATCGTGCAAGAAGATGGAAATGTCTAAATCCTTTTCAACTTAATTTAAGAAGGGGATTTAAGGGGACTCTTCAGGTATGTTTCTGAACTTGTGCACTGGCATATTTTGTTTTGGAAAGAACAATTTGTTCTTAGTTCTGTCCTGCACTCTGCTCAGTTACCCATTGATTTATCTAGCTATTAATTTGATAACTTTTTTTTACCTTGTAATTGAATGTTGTATTAAATGAATAGCTGATGCATCCTGAATGAGTAGCAGTTCCTACTGGATAAGAGAATGCTTATAAACTTACTAAAGATACTGTAAATACGGAGATAGAATATCTGTGAAGACATAATAGAAATTTCCGTTCCCTAACTTTAAGTATTTATATGTAATCTGTTGTTTTCCGAGTTGTAGTATCGGACTTGCAGAGCACATGCCGTTTACATTATGTGGTTTTTTTTTTTCCTTAGCATTGACTATGTAGGTTATTTTATTTTATTTTTTTAGATAACATCTCCGCAATTACCTTTTTCTCAGTTCATAAGATACCAGTGGAATGTGAAATCATGGCGTTAACTATAATAACTACCTCTGGTCAAAGAACCTCTGACTTGCTTGTAGGTCTATTTGCAAGATGCTCTGAGAGAGAGATTTTAAAGTTACAACTTGCACATTGTATAGTGCAGTGGGGGTTCAGATCTGTTATTAGGATCATATGGCTCATTATTCCTATTACAATGTTTTTATAACCTTGGAATTATCCCTTGGAATCGCATTTCAAGAGTCTGTGATTTTGGGAAGACATACCTCTCCTGTAGTTCTTGTGCAAATAGACCTGATTTAGTGAAAAAAAACACTTTCAGTCTCTCCTTCTCCAAGGCTGGCACAAGACTCAAACTTGGGCAAGAGCACTGAATTTAAAGTGAAGAGAGATCTTAATTTCAGGTGACTGAATGCACTGACAAGAGTCTCCAGAAGTGACTGAAAGTAGCCTTACTCAAATCAAAAACTGAGTTCCTTGTAATTTGATGCAATCTTCACAACACAATGAGTATTGATGAAATCTGTGTTTTCCTTTGTGAATTTTATTTTTCCTGTAATGGCTAAGATTTTTGCCAACATCTGATAATTACTCAGGTGGCCTTTACTTTAGCTTGTGCTTTCCCAAGCGGTGAGGTGGCCCTTGCTGAAGCAGTGCCCCACATGGAGGGGGTGGAGCTGTAAAGTGCTGCTGGAACTCCTCCATTGTGTATAGACATGTCAGTTCTCTAATGAGCCTTGGCTACAGGAAAAGCTTGAGACCCACTGCTGTAAAATTTCAGTCAGTTAAAGCATTAGGCTTTGTAACGTATTCAGTTCTCTGAATAGTCACTAATGAATGCAGGGCTGAGGGGTGAATGAAGTGGTATTGCTTTTACAAGCAGTATAGTAGCTGCCGTGTGTGTCCTGTTATGCACAGCCTTGTTTACTTTACACACATGAATTTGTTGATCTCGCCAGAGCTCTTAACCTTCCTAGGGCTACTAATCTCCATAAATGTCTGCAGGATTGGGCTTAATTTTGGCATGGAAATACGCAAAACGAATGACTCGAACTGTGAGTCATCATTTTTTACAGTAAAACATTCTGACCTAATCCCACAGTCTGTGTGCCTGGCTGATGCTTGCCTGAGAGCTTGTAGGATCTGACCCATGCTTCGGGAATCCCGACTTCTTAAGTGTAGCAGAGACTACTGAAACAAAGGAGATGTAAGGCAGAACATACTGAAGCAAAACAAGAACTGTCACCTGATTCAGATGCAACTCTCAAGATAAAACTAATGTAGGTTGCAGGCAGGATTATGCACGCATTACAGAATGTTTCTGTAGTACTCAAGATGCCTTGTGAAAACTGTAGTGGAGATGTTTTCAATTTACTGAATGTTGTTTTCCTTTTTTTGCATATAGCTTAACTACAGTATGGTACAATAAAATAAATTCACTTTTAAAATTTATTGGAAGTACTGAATTGTGGAGCTAGTGCAGATAAATTATGTGAATGTCACTTTCTTGTCTGCACTATGAAATGCAAAAGCACAAGCATAGTATTCACAAGACTCTGTTTGATATTTTAATCTTTTAAACCTTTGAAATGTTGGTGTGCTTGAAAGGGCTTCTAAATCCATTGGTTAGTCGGTGCTGTCTCGTATTGTGTTCAAAATCATAGCAGATAAAGGAAGAGTGATCAGAAAGCTTAATGCAGTCAGAGCATCACGACCTGTTATGTAAAGGAACATTTGGCAGGGCCTTCCCAGCTGCTGTAAATGAATGTTAACAGCATTTTATTGGCTGCTTTCACTGTTTTATTACATAATCTGAATATTTATGACCCTATTAGTATGTTTTGCTGTGAAATTGCAATATTGATGGAATGAAGGTTCCATAGAAGATTGAACACGGAGAATGATTTTTTTCCTCCTGAACAAAAGTTGTGTTAATACTAAAATGCTTTGAGTTCATCTTTCAAAGAAGTTTGCTGAATTGCTTTACAGATGTGGCAAATGTTTCCCTAAACATTGTAATAGAAAAAGTATTTTGGTGACAGGATAGTGTTGCTGAACATTGTGCGTGTGTATAAAACACAGAGCACTAACCAGAAAGTGGTGGGTTTTTTACTTTCAATGGAAGTCCCTGAATCCATAATGATGATACTCTGTAGCCTTGAACAAGCAGAGCCAACCTGTGGATGGTAGACCAGACCCAGTTTATCAGAATCACCTCCATTCAGAGAGCTGCTCCAGGTAGGATTTTGGGGCAAGCTGTGGGCCAAGTTATTATTACAATGATTTTTTTTTTTTTGTCATCAAGATCTTGCTTTCTGTCCCACTTCCTCACACCCTACACCCCCTCCTTCTGTGGTGACTAGATATACTGTTGGCTTGTGACCTGAAATGTGTCACACAATTAGAGTATGTGTGCATGATGTTACATGCCCGGGGACTTGTTGCAGATGCTGTCCCATTACTGAATGCATACTTGATTGTACTTTGAATGTGGGGGAAGGTAATATGCTTGGTCAAGAGATGAACAACGAGCTGTAACGCATTTCTCTTGGGAGCCTTTTAGATTATGTTATACTCCCAAACAGAACTAACACCACCATTTCAAGAGATATCTGCAAATTTCTAACAAGATCATGTTCAGAGGCTTGACACTGTCATGTTCAGTGGCTCCCACCTCGATTCCTTACAAGTGATGTTGGTATCGTGCTTCTTTATCATTCTGCAGATAAATAGCTCAGCTACAGGCTCACGTCTGCAGGTTGCCTGCAAAAAAGCTGAACTGGAAAAGTAAATTTTGCATTTATTTTGAGTGGAATGAGGTTGTTGGTCGCTTTTACTTTTGAGTGCAAAATCTATAGCCTGTCTGAAAGCTGCTGTCCTACATGTCTTGCCACTGATTACCAGGGTTAGAATTTCTGAGAAATGCAGCTGTTTCTGGACATCCTTTTGTTTGCAAAAGTCTCATGGGTTATAGTGCAAATCCTGTGTTGTGTTCTGACACTGTACCTAATTCTGAGTAACTCTATCTCTTAATGCTCTATACTTCCACCTACTCCACAGTTCAAACCCCATGAGCTGGTACGGGAGGCAGATGCACAGGACTGTAAATATCCAAAATGTTAGAAATGTAAAGCTAAGTGGGTACAGAGTGTGGAATGTTAGATTCAGGAAGAAACTTTAGATTAATACATATTTTTTAATAGTATTTTGTCCCCAAGCCAGTTTGTTATAGTTACTGCAGAGCTCCAAATGGACTCTCCACCCATGTGGGAATTAGAGATTTAAATATATATTGTTCTTCTGGGCAATAATATTGAGCAGTCAAGTAAGGTTTATAATACAACAAAGAAACCTTTAATTAGGACAGGAGTTTCATTTGCATTCTTTTTTGCTTTGTGTAAGAGAACTGTGCATCAAATCAGATAAATAAATAAAACAATGGATGGGGTGGAGAAAGTTTGGAAGAAGCACATCTGTTTACAAAGTTAAGTGTGGAGTTTACAATAAACCAGTAATTTTTACTTGGGAAGGTCTTAACAGATTCCCCTTCTCCACTTCTCTGCATCCCTGAGCATCTGAGTCAAGATATTTTAAGGAAATATTTTTCAACTTATCCAGTGGTTTGGTTTTGTGTTTTCTTGCTCACTTTCATTTTTCATACAGGAAATACCTTTATTGCAATGTAAAATTAATAGCAATGTTTATACTGTTATCATATTTTGGTTTTAGGTCTGTACATGCATCGTAATGGCATTCTTCCCTTATTCATCTTAGTACTTTGTTTGTACGATCTAAATACAATGCAGCATTTCCTTTAAACATGAAGGATGACAATAAATCTTTTCTGGTCTGTTATGGAGCGTACATTGCTCTGTGTTGCTGAGGTCTTGAAGTCAATAACCTTCTGCGCAGCCTCAGCAAATTGCCAGTGCGCAATAAATTAGAAAGCTGGGACCTTTAAAGAATAATATGTGGTAGTTTCAAGGCTTTCTTAATTTTGTCTCTGAAATGACCTTTGGCAAAAATACAAACTACAGTCTCCTCTTCCCAACAGACACTGGTAAGAGGAAAGCTAGCAGATTTAAAGCTGGTTTTCTTTTGCGCTCACTTATCTAATGTTTACTGGCTTATTACATGTGATGAGACAATGGAATAATCTCTGGTTTAAAATTAATTTTTTAAATGAACACCGTAAAAAGATGGTTGTGATGAAGCTTTGGCCATCTGTCCTATGGCTGTTCTCTGCAGTTTAAATGCCAAATCCAACAATGACAAAAGACTGCTGTTGTCTGGGAAACAATTGATTCTACTCCTTGCTTGGGGAGAAGAGCTCTCAGACATGGGTCAAGATAGTCCATTTCTCTAATTACCTATCTCTTTGGGTATTTTACAGCCTCCTGCTCTTTCTTGTCAAGAGAGTGCTTTCCAGAGCAAAATCCGTAATGTTTGTTTAACGGACCTAATCAAAACTCACTAAATTCAGAAGAAAGCTACTAGTAATTTCAGTGGACTTTTGGTCAGGCTTTTGGGGACGAAAGGCATAGCCCTTTGCATTAAATAACTGATGTGATCTTCACTGGTTAAAATTTTATTTTGTGAGCTGTTCTAGAAATACAACATTCCAGTTTTATTGGGTGAACAGTAAACTCCATTTTAAGTGCAGAACACGGTGCATCTTACTTGTGGAGGTGCAAAGGATACTTCACAGTAACGATATACGTGGAACTTGGTTAAATCTCCTGCTCTGACACACATCTTGCATCCCCTTTGCTACATCCCATACGAGTCACTAATTTACAGAATAAAACTATTGTCTTCCCTCCTCTTGGAACAACCTCAGCGGGCATGTGGGATCCTTTGCCAGGAAGGAGAGGCAGGGATATTGTGTTGCATTTACAGAATGTGCTACTAAATGGCTCTTTCTGTTGCCTGGCTTGATCATGACTGGTTCTTGTCTGTCACAAGGATCAGTATGGTAACCTCACATAAGGGAGATACTAGTAAATTGAGAGTGGAAATTTAAATAGGTCTTTTTTTCTCCTGAGTATCAATTAGTGCCCATTGCCTCTTGTCCTTTGCCTGGGCATCACAGAGAAGAGTCTGGATCCATCTTCTCTCTTCCTCTCCCCTGTCTCCCATCAGGTATTTTTACACATTGTTAAGATTTTCCTTGAGCCATCTCTTTTCCAGGATGAGCAATCCCAGTTCTCTCGGCTTCTCCCCGGGTGTCAGATGCTCCAGTGCTTTAATCATGTTTGTGGCCCTTTGCTGGACTCATTCTAGTATGCCCATCGTACTGCAGAGCCCAGAACTGGACATGCTACTGCCAATGAGATCTCACCAGTGTTGTGTAGAGACAAAAAATCATCTCCCTTGACCTGCTGGCAATGCCTTCCTAGTGCAACGCAGGAGGCTCTTGGCCTTCTTTGCCACAAAGGCACATTGCAGACTCATGTTCAACTTGGTGTCCCTCAAGACTTTTTTTGCCAAGCTGCTTCCCAGCCAGTACTGTGTACTGGTACCTGGGGTTATTCTTTCACGGGTACAGGGCTTTGCATTTCCCTTTCGTAAACTTCATGAGGTTCTTGTCTGTCCATTTCTCCAGCCTGTTGAGGACCCTTTGAATGGCAGCACAACCAAATGGTGTATCAACTGCTCTTCCCAGTTTTGTATCATCTGTAGACTTGCTGAGGATGCACTCTGACCAATCATCCAGGTCATTAACAAAGATGTTAAACCATACTGGCCCCAGTATCAATCCCTGGGGTATACCACTAATGACTGGCCTCCAGCTGGATTTCATACTGCTGATCACAAGCCTTTGAGATTGACAGTTTAACCAGTTTTCAGTCCACTTCAGTGTCTGTTCGTGTAGCCCATACTTCTATCAGGTTTTCCATGAGGATATTGTAGGGGACAGTGCTGAAAGCCTTACTAAAATCAAGATAGACAACATCCACTGTTCTGCTCTCATCTGCCAAGCGAATCATCTCATTGTAAAAGGCTATCAGGTTGGTCAAGCCTGACTTTTCTTTCATAAATTTATACTGACTACTTGAAATCACCTTCTTGTCCTTAATATGTTTGGAAATTATTTCCAGAATTTCTTGCTCCTTTACCTTCCCTGGGATCAAGGTGAAATTGGCTGAGCTGTAATTCCTAGATCTTTCTCCTTTTCCTTCTTGAGGATAGGATTTAAATTTGCCTTTTTCTAGTTACAGAATCATAGAATGGTTTGGCTTGGAAGGGACCTTTTAAAGGCCATCTAGTCCAACCCCCCTGCAATGAGCAGGGACATCTTCAACTAGATCAGGTTGCTCAGAGCCCCATCCACTCTGACCTGGAATGTTTCCAGTCATGGGGCATCCACCACCTCTCTGGGCAACCTCTCTCAGTGTTTCACCACCCTCACTATGAAAAATATCTTCCTTAGATCTAGTCTAAATCTACGCTCTTTTAGTTTAAGACCATTACGTCTTGTCTTATCGCAACAGGCCCTGCTAAAAGGTCTGTCCCCATCTTTCTTGTAAGCCCCCTTGAAGTACTGAAAGGCTGCAAGAAGGTCTTCCTGCAGCTTTCTCTTCTCCAGGCTGAACAACTCCAACCCTCTCAGCCTGTCCTCATAGGAGAGGTGTTCCATTCCTCTGATCATTTTTGTGGCCCTCCTCTGGACCCTCTCCAACAGGTCCATGTCTTTCCTCTGCTGAGGGCTCCAGAGATGGATGTAGGACTCCGGGTGTGGTCTCACCAGAGAGGAGCAGAAGGGCAGAATCCCCTCCCTCGACCTGCTGGCCATGCTGCTTTGGATGCAGCCCAGGATCCAGTTGGCCTTCTGGGCTGCAAGCGCACGCTGCCAGCTCATGTCCAGCTTTCCATCCACCGGTACCCCCAGGTCCTCCTCAGCAGGGCTGCTCTCAATCCCTTCATCCTCCAGCCTGTATTGATACCAGGCGTTGCCCCAACCCAGGTGCAGGACCCTGCACTTGGCCTTCTTGAACCTCATGAGGTTCACACAGGCCCACTCCTCGAGCTTGTCCAGGTCCTTCTGGATGGCATCCCATCCCTCAGGCATGTCAACTGCACCACTCATCTTGGTGTTGTCTGCAAACTTGCTGAGGGTGCACTTGGTCCCACTGTTTATGTAATTGATGAAGATATTAAAGAGTGCTGGTCCCAGTACGGACCCCTGAGGGATACCACTTTTCACTAGTCCTCAGAAACGTCTCCTCATAGCTATGACCTTTTGAAGATCATCAAGAGTGGCCTTATGATGGCATTAACCAGCCCTCTCCGCATTCATGGGTGCGTCCCTTCAGGTCTGATGGACTTACGCCCAGTTTGCATAAATCTTCCCTAGATTAATCCTCTTGTACCAAGGGAAGTCTTGCTTGCTCCTGACTTTCTCACTGATCTCAGGAACCTGAGATTGCTGAAGGCCAGCCTTGCCACTAAAGTCCAAAGTGAATATGGCATCAAGTACGTCTGTATTTTTCTCTGTCCTTTGTCACCATATTCTCTGCTCCATTCAGCAATGGCCCCACATTTTTCCCTAGTCTTCCTGTTGATGATTCACTTGCAGAAGCCCTTCTTGTTGCCCTTCATGTCCCTAGCCAGCTACAACACCAGACAGGCTTTGGCTTTCCTAACTTTGTCCCTGCACGCTTGGATAGTGTCTCTGTATTCTTTCTGCGTCATCTGTCCCTGTTGTCACCTGTCATATGCCACCTCCTTATGTTTGATTTTCGTCAAGACCTCCTTGTTCATCCATATAGGCCTCCTGCCACTCTTGCTCGACTTTCTGCTCATTGGGGTGGACTATTCTTGAGCTTGAAGGAGGTGATCCAGCTGTCCTAGACCCTCTTGTCTTCAGGACAGTATCCCATGGGCTGCTAACAGGTCCCTGAACAGACCAAAGTCTGCTCTCCTGAGGTCTAGGGCTGTGATCCTGCTATTTGTTTTATTCCCTCCTCAGAGGATCCTGAACTCCACCATCTCATAGTCGTTGCAGCCATCACTGTGCTGCAACCTTCACATTCCTGGCCAGTTCTTCTTTATCTGTGAGTATGAGGTCCAACAGAGCATCTCTCCTTATTGGCTCCTTGATCACCCATGTCAAGAAGTTATTAGCAGTGTGTTCCAGAGACCTCCTGGATTGCTTGTGCTGTGCTGCCCTTCCAGCAGTTACCAGGATGATTATAGCCTCCCATGAAGACTACAGCCTGCAAACACGAGGCTTTTTCCAAATGCCTGAAGAAGGCCTCGTTCTACTTCGTTCTTGACTGGGCAGTCTGTAGCGGACACCCACCACAGTGCTGCCCATGTTGGTCTGCACATTAATACTGAGCCATAAGGTCTCAGCTGGCTCATTGTCCATCCCAAGGCAGAGCTCCATGCATTCCCACTGCTTTCTCGCATAAAAGGCAACTCCCTCTCCACCCTCTCCTGGTCTGTCCTTCCCCAAAGAACCTGTATCTGTCCACTGTAATACTTCAGTTGTGTGAGCTATCCTGCTGCATCTCTATGATCCTGATGAGATTGTAGCCCTGCAGCTGCAATCAAACCTCTAGTTCCTCCTGTTTATTCTCCACACTGCCAATGTTAGTGTACAGGCATGTCAGAGAGGTATCCCAGTCATGCTGATTTCGGAATAGGGGTGAGCTTCCCCCATGATACCATTCCTATAGGTACTTTCTTATTTCTGTGCATACACTTGGAGTGGTCTCTCTTGTCCCCATTACTCTGGCTCCTTTGCTTGTCATCCTGGTCTGCTACTTCCTCACTGGGCTGTAGTTGTCTTCTTCCTCCACTGTTGTTCCAATTTGAAAGCTCTCAACATGGTGAGCCACGTTGGCCTGAGGTCTTTTTGCCACCAGTTTACGTGGGATTGGGATGGAGGGATTCTTATTACGTGATGGTGGCATTATGTGCTTAATGAAGTGAAAACACATTGCATGAGCACATTGAAGGACTCTACTGTAAAATGATTTGGTATATTCTTTTACCTTAGTCACTAAAACTTTCCTACCCACCTTACGCAGATTTCTACTTCCTCATGCCTGCCTTCTGGACAAGCAGTGGGTAAAAAAACTGGGGGTAGTTTTGCTTGAATGTGTGTGTTTGTTTCTAAAAAGCATTTTCTTTGGAAATTAAATGCAAATATGTTTCCATGGCCCCAACCAATTAGATTCCCTGAGGCTTCTAACAGCTGTCTTGAAGCTTGCCTTCAGCCCGGAAGAGGTTTCTCTGCAAAACAGCACTGCTTACACTACCTAAAGGAGGAAGAGGAAGACCTGGAAAGCTTTCCTGATGTCCTTCTGTATTTACTGATTTAAGATCTGCCAGTGTTTCCCCTGCTAGCCCATCCAGATACAAAAGGGGTACAGAGAAAGGGCCTACAAATTCAGGGGAACTTAGGAGCTGATTGCTGTCATGTCTTGATGGCGTTCAGTGTTGCTCTTCTGGAGACATTTTGTCATACTAGGGCAGCTCTAACCTGGATCTGCTGCTGTTGGGTAATTCCTGAAACTGCTCTGTCCAGGCAGAACAGAGAAGAACGTGTTGCCTGTAAAACTCCTTGTGACTGCTCTTCAAGTCATCTGTGTAGATTAGGAGATTTTGTTTGTTTTGTTTTTCCCTAGCTCCAATTTCAAATCAGTTCCTTACCCTGATCCAAACAGGATGGAACATGTGGTGAGGATGTGCCGGCAGCAAACGTGTGCTTATGATGGATGGATTTATGGAGCTAATTAACTAAATTTAATACAACTTAGATTACATAATTAAAGCAATCAGGAAAATACTAGTACATAGCTATTGAACTCTGGACTGATACTAAAGATTTTGTGAATTAACCTCTTTGTTTAAGCAGTGATACTCCTCCGTAAACTTTTTAAACCAGTCTTGCACTGATTAATTCTAGAGTAAGTTCTGCAGGATGGATTTAGGACAAGAGTGTCCCTAGGTCAATGACACATACTGACTATAGTCTTCACAAGAATTTTCTCTGTGAACAACCAAAAAAGAAAATGCATCTTCCATCTTAATTGAACCCTCGAAATTCATGCCTCCGAACCAAATGAAAATGGAAACTTTATACGTCTTGTCAGCGAATTGCAAGCTATCAGTCACAGCTGCAGATGAAAGCTAGCACGACCTACATCTGTCGTGTTGCTACAATGGTGCCGGCATTACAGTTCCATTGTTTAGGTTTAGGGTCAAGCCTGTTGAGACCTCTTTTTATTCAGCTTTGAATGTATCCATTTTCATTAAGTTTTTCAAAGTCCTATGAAAGACTCAGCAGGGCAAGATGTGGCGATGTTGAACCTAAGTTAGTCTTGCAGCTATCGAACTGTCTCGTAGTCACAGATGGTCACTGCGATTGTCCACACCAGTCTACCACCAGAGCTGCTATTGAAAGGGCTCAAAACTGATGGTACAAAGGGACGCCTTTTTTCCCGCCAGTAAATGAGGCTACTGTTGCTCTGAGCTGGCATTGTTGGAGGTTTTGTGCAGGAGAAGAATGGCTGTTGACAAACCAGTTTCCATGCTGAAAAATGCTACTCTTATTCCTAAACTTAGAGATCTTTCCTTGGGTGAATAACATTGTCTGACTAATATCAGAGTGGCATTTTGCAAACTATTTTCATTGATTATGTGGATGATGGCTGTGCTGGGAGGTCTAATGCTTACAGCAGTAAATGCAAGCTTGTTAACGTGCTAAACAAGGCATGCTTCTGTTTTGTAATTCCATTAGGGGAAAATCTCTTTGGCTGTACACTGTTAAAAACATCGGGGGCATTAATTGCTACATTTCTATGTTTCATCCTCAAATGTTAGTGTCGTTACGTAGACTGAAGGAGCTTGGTCAGTTGTCTCCCTGAGTTATATACCTTGGTTAACCAAGTACAAATATCTTAACTCTTCACACTATAAAAATGTGAGGTTTTAGAGCTAGTAAGTAAATCTTCCAAATCCTCCTTATTGACAATGTGAAAGTGGTTTTTGTTTTGTTTTGTCTTTAAACAGAACTGCTTCTTTCAATATTAACTTCCATTTTCCTCCTTTTCTGGTATGGCGGGGTGAAAGCCTCTGCACAAATGACCTGCCTGTTTCTTAGTGGCCTGGCAAAGGTTCTGGTGAGATTAAAATAGTTCTTGCCTGAAAGAACAATAAAAAGCAATAAAGCTGATTCCTGTTGTACAGGATCCTTTGTGGCCTCTGACAGATCAGTTTACCGCTGGCGAGGGAACCCTTAAAATTCAAATGACCACAGTGATGAAATGGATGCTTGTTCCTGGGTGGGAAATATCAAGTCTCCATGGAGACCAGTTGAATGATTCACCCCATAACATTTAGAATTTGTACTTTAATAATGGGAGGTGTTTTGTTTTGGTTTTTTGCCACCTTTATCTCACTGAAGCTGTCCGTTGGTTAGCCGCTTGTGCAGTAGTAGAATTATTCAGCCCCCTGAGGCCCTCCATAATTTCTGAGTGGCCCGTTGCCCCAGGAATTTCATAGCTCTCAAAGTACATGGATGTTTGTTTGTTTGTTCTGTCCCTTCCTCTGGCCTGTGAGTCTGTTGCTCCATGAAATGTCTTAGCCAGACAGGTATAAGTTACAGAAGAGTATATTTCTACATGTGAGAGGTAATGAACCTGGTAATTTACTTTGGCTTGCAGTCACTACCAATGAAATAATTCTCTGCCAACGATGGAACTGAAAAAGAGGAGTATTTTTCCCATAAGATGAAAATAATTTGCAGAGGGATGGATCTTACTGTTCCAGAAAGAAACTTCCAACTTTCTTCTGCCTGGATTATTCTGTTAACAGCGGAATCTAAAGAATGAGATTTCTTGCCAGGAAAGAGATGAATATTGATGATTTTCATGATTCTGAAAGAACTGAAAGGAATTTGACACTGACCTAAAGCCGGGTTGCTTGAGCAACTAGTCCTTAATGACTTTAGTTAATGTCTCCTTGCTTTTATGATCGTGCTTTTTGCTGTCTTGCTTGGGCTCAGCTCTAGTATTCTTTCTCCCCTTTCTACCTTACAGTAGATGTAGGATTTAGTAGATACTAAATGCAAATAATTCCTAAACAAGCATAATATAAATTATTAGAATTTGTCAAGAGTGACTTCCTGGAAGCTGTGTACTGTTTGGGTGGCAGTTTCCAGGCAGTTTCCTTTCCT
Source organism: Phaethon aethereus (assembly GCF_964289735.1). Lineage (NCBI taxonomy): Eukaryota > Metazoa > Chordata > Aves > Phaethontiformes > Phaethontidae > Phaethon > Phaethon aethereus. The sequence goes on from NC_138575.1 coordinate 38,391,384, forward strand.
ATAGCTAGTCTGCATTTATCATGATGTCACTTGTAGCTTAGGCTGTATATGATTCAGACAGCTGTTGTTTCTGATGTTAACAGGTGCTGGTAGGCTGAGCAATAAATGTCCTTGAGCCAAGCAGTACAGATTTCACAAATTCAAAGCCTTGTGCAAAAACCTCTAGCCTCTGCAGGCTGTGGACTGCAAAGCTCTGAGGTCTGGGGGTGACACCTGGGTGACATGAGCCAGAGCCTGGGCCCTCCACTGCGAGGTGGAACCAGCCTGGGCAAGCACTGGGAACAGGCACAGCTGCTTCAGCAGCCGCTGTGCCAGGCAGTGCTGGCACCTCCTGCACCTACCTGGTACATGCAAGAGCTCTTCTGACTCCATCACTTCTGGGACACTACCACCTACAGATAAACAACCTGACAGTGAACTGGTCAGGCACTGCTCAGTTTTAATTACTAGTTTGAGTAATACTGTGAAAAAGAACTGCTTCAGATTTTCCATAGTGGCTGTACAGAAATGCCACTTCGGCCCCCCCTTTTCAGCTTCAGTTTAACTTCTCAACCGGAAAAAAATCAAGGTCTTGCCCTGTCAAATGCACTAGAGTCAAACAGAGGATCTTACCGACATGTCCATGAGTTGTACCAACACGAGTACTTGCTGAGTTTCATTTTAAGATGTTGTTTTCTGGCTTTGCACACAGAGTCAAATTTCTAAGGATAAAAACATCAGAGTACAATATGCTCTGCTGAGGGAGTAGTTCCTGGTACATTTATACTGGTTGTACCTTCTTTGTCTGGGTTCAGAAATGGCTGTAAATTGGATGGAAGAGCAAATCCAAAAACACTGTTAAAAGATCTAAGGGGTTGGGTGTGGTTTGTGTGGTGGTGTTTTTTTTTTTTTTTCTTTTTAGCCTTACGTTACAATTAAAGGAAAATCTATTGTATTTGTTGTCCCACAGGAGGTAAGTTATTAAATAAAATGTGCTGGCTGCATAAATTATATTGAGGTTTGAGGTAACAGCAGCATCCTGAAAAAAATGGGCAGACTTAAGATTTGGATGCCTGAAGAGAAACCTTCCGTTGTGGGGAGTTATTACTCTGCATTTTAGGGCAAAGCCAATATATTGCTGTTCACACTGCAAAATTAACCTCATTTACATTGTCCTGGTGTCGTAGGAATATTCTGCCAATTACCTACTTAAGTGCCCAAAGTGATTCTGTATGCATTTCCTTACTATTCTGGTGTTTTAAAATGTTAGTTTCTTATCCTATGCCACTTCTTTTAGAAGATACTTGTAAAATCAAGTTTGCAGTTCCACACACAGCACTCTACTGTAACTTTTTTGTAGATTGTAAAATGGCTTCTGGATGTTCACAAAACCCAGAATGGTGTAGGATTTTTTTACCTTATCTGATGATATAGCTGAAAACATCTCCATCACCTTTAGAGCAGTATCATTTTCTATGACAGAATTAAAGAGTCTGGCGAGTGTTCTGTATGCAGATTATTACCATCATCATTTCCTTGAAGACACCCATTTCCAATGACCTATCTTGCAGTCTGGCTTCTCTTCAGGAGAAAAGGAGATATTCTACCCCAGGTAATTGCATTCACCCAGCCCATTTTCATACTGTCTAGGAGCCTCAGGGATGTTTTAGCATTCCAGCCTGGCGGGAGGATACAAGGTCCTAGAGTTAGTCAGCTTGGGGCTGTCACTACACAGAACTTTCATTGTGAGAACACTTGGGAGTCGTGAACTACTTCTAAGGGGTTCTGCAGCCAGAAGACTGGGAAGACAAACCTGTTGATAATAGGCTTATATTTGCTGTGTATGTACTTCTTCTGGAAAATACTCGTGGAGTTGCTCAACTCAAATAGGACTGAAATGCAGTGCAGCCAGGGTGCTGCATATTGCTGTATGCCTCAGCCTACAATTGGTTTTAACTGCTAGGACCATTTTTCACTGCTCTGTGATGCTTCCTTTCTTTTGTGTTCATTCCTTTTGCATCCCATGTCTCAAAGGTGGCTGTTGCTACCCTTTTGCCTGAGGAATGCCGGCAGAGTCTCACCTCTGAGCTCTTCCACGTGAATTCTTTATTAAAGAATCTGCGCCATGAGAGCAAGTGTGCTGCCTCCATGTCTCGCCTGCCAAGAGCACTGAACTGATGTGTTTGTCTTTCTGTGGTGGCTGGCCATGAGGGGGTTAAGCGTCTTAGTTTTAAAGGTCTTCCTGTGGTTTTGGGGTGTTTGCTGTCGGTTACCAGTTAGATACTTCTATGTGACAAACTGCTGCTACTTTCAAAGCTCCTTTTCCTCCATCCCTTGACTTCCTTTCAAAAATATGCAAAAACTAAATGTAAATATTTCAGGTACTGCTGTTATCATCAATGCCAACCTTTCAAGGCATTCTCCAGAGGGAAATTAGCAACACCGTATTCATCAGTGTACTTGACAGTAGTCTTGCTGGGTTGCGTTGCTGTTGTCGTTACTTTGCATTCTGGTACAAAGCATGGGGAAGACTGTTTGCATGATTTATAAGTGGTTTATATCAGGAAGAACTGGAATTTGCTTTCACTCTTTAAGCATATAACTCCTTCATAAGTTACTTATTAAGTTAAAGACTAATTACAGCTAGAGCTTTACATAAAACTGAGGAGTGGCAGAGAGTAAGATACTTCCAGTAATACCTTGAAAGCGGTACGTTGCAGTGGGGGTTGGAATTCGGCCCCATACTTCCCGAAGAGGTGGCTAAACCTCCGTGCTTTAAGTTCATCTTTCGTCACCTTGATTCACAAAAGAACTAATTTCTATCTCCACCTTGTTGTGTGATGCTGTCTGTTTGGAAGCAGCTGAAGTTTGATTTTTTTTTTTTATTATTTTATTTTTAGGTGGAGTTTAGCCTTAAAGCTACTCAGCACATTTTTTAGGAAATATTTTTGGAGAGCGTGTGATATAAAAATCTCAAAATAAAAAAGCACAAAGGAGCTTCTGACTGCTTGAGCTACATACGCTTAAAGTTTATGAAAAGAGGTATTCTGGGACAGGGTGCAGTGTTGTGTCTTGCATCCTCAACACAGCTGCTTAGCAGTGATAAGGAAGCAATTCTCTATTCATGCTGACCTTGTTTCCAAAGAAGCCTTGTCCTATGAACTACTGAAAATAAGGAAGAATTTCCTGTGACATGCTGCTCGTGTTGGCTTTTAAAAGGGAGTAGAATGAAATCTCTGAGCATGACACATACTGTATCTAACCACACAGGATTTCCTGTGCTGGAATGGAAGCTTAGTGGAAGCCACGTTTTTCTCTTCCTCTTAATTCATTCAGAAAAACAGAGGTCAGCATCATGAATTGATACGGCTGTAGTCACTGTTAAAAGCTAAAATCAGCAAATGCTCATGGATACATAGTGATGCCAAGAGGACTGCAAGGCAAAATTGTTTCCCTTTAGCATAATAAAGCCTACACATGCCCCTGATTAAACTTGTAAACTCTTATAGGAGAAGAGTTGTGCAATTAAAAATTCCACCTCACTGAAGGTGAGAAAAATAATACCTATGTTGCATTAGACGTAGTGTCTTTTGGTAGTATGCTTTTTTCCTCTAATCAAGAATGAATTAAGCTAACTTGCGAAAGACACAGAACAATGCTTGGATTTTGCCTCTAAAACCATTGCTGAAGCCGAAAGAGAGTTAAAAATATTTATTTTTCCTTAAATTAAACTTCACTTTAGTTAAATAAAATTCCGAGTGTTTTTTTTCTGTCTGCTGCTGATTTGCAACATTCTCTTCCTGGTAGTGTTTCATTGGGTTTGACTAGTAAAATTGGAGCTTCCTGCCATAACCACAGTGAAGTTTGGAGTTATGCAACTGATTTTCATAAGATAGAGTGCATATATTTTTAATCCTATTTAAAAAATAATCATCCTCTTTGCTGTAGTTCTTCAGAGAGTGAGCTAACAGCTTGTGCCTTTTCCTCACGTCCTACTCGTGCTTAGTGGCAAGTCATCTAGACATGCTTACCCTGAGTACTGGCACCATGCAAGCTCACTTTGCTCCAGAGCTGACCAAACAGCCTCCTGACTATGCTGTCTTGATGGTGAACCCAGAGCCTCCTTGGTACTTCTTGACTTGGGTTCAGTGCTTTTAAGTTGCTAACACATTTTTATTCTTCCTTTGTTCAAATTGTGGTCTGGTGTCATCCTGGAACATGCATAAGAGTGTGTTTACTGACTCAAGTTGTTTGTGTGTACTCTGTGGAGCTCTTTTCCCCAGCTACAGCATTCACGGTGGAGAGTGATTAATTCATCTATAGTTTTCACTTTTAATTGAGTGATGTGATTTGTATTACGTTAATGTAATCTGGATTTGTTTGGGCTTACATTCAAGCAAATTTCTTTTGTCTAAGAAGTAAAAGTTTTCTTACACCTGGAATGGTTCTGCTTCTCTCTAGCAATTCTGAGACATCTGTCTTAAAGAGCTTTTTTCCAAAGGGAAAAAAGTAATCTCATGGCACACCTAGAGTGCTTCTGCTTGTTAGAGTCTCCATACTTCTTTATTTTCTTCCAAAGTATTCATAGCCTGGTCCTGCAGTCCCTCAGTGTGATGAGAGACAACAAAAGGTATATGCAAAAGGCCTATATGGATGGACTCAACCTGCTTTTTAGCACAGTGCCACTTGACATGTGTTCATGTTACACATACCAACCTAGCACATCAGCTGATTCTACACAATGTCTCTGCAGTTCAATTTTTACTTAAGTCAGGATTTCCATTTGTATGTTACTGCGGGGATACTTGGATCTTGTATGTCTCATTTAATTGATTAAATATTTTAATCTCAAAGCAAAATCGTAAGAGGCCAACTATTAAGGAATTTTTGTGTATGTTTTACATGAGGACTTCCTTCTGTACCACTTTACATATATTTTGGTTGTGTATTTATCTTGAAAGAACAGAACAGTACCCTTGAGCCACTACAGACAGATGGGTATGTAAACAGTTTGCAGAAGCAAATAGAACTTGTAGATCAGAACATTTCCACTCAATTGGATAATCTGTTAAATAAGGCAGAATTTAAAGGCACTTCTAAACAAAATGCGGTGGGGTTCTCTCTCTCTCTCTCTCTCTCTCTCTCTCTCTCTCTCTCTCTCTCTCTCTCTCTCTCTCTCTCTCTCTCTCTCTCTCTGTGTCCGTCCCCCCCCCCCCCCAACCTCCAGCTCGTCCCTGGATAATTGTTTGAACAAGCATTCTACTTATGGCTGGAATTGGGTAGTTAAAGAGGAAATTCTTTTTTATTTTGAGTTCACTATAAAACATTTTGAGTTGCATAGAAAAAAGGTAGCATAGCTTCTAAAAATATATTTTACACGGAACACAAGGTATAACAGGTTTTTAAAATGACAGCAGCTTAAAAATACTGTATATCTTGCAGCGCATTTGAAAATTGAGGTAGTAATGTCTTGTATCTTTTTACACAAAAGCAAGTATTGTTCACCTTTGATTTTCACACCATACTGCATGTTGTAGTCTGGGTGAGGATAGTAGCATATGCTGTTCAGTCTGAGCAAGACTGTAGGTGTGTTGGCCCAGCAGGAATAATTTGGCAACTCAGGGTAAGTCTTAGAAGTACTTCATTGAGAGGAGTAAAGTTTTCTCAGTTCTTCCAAGGGTCATACTAGTTTTGGTGCCATTTCCATGCTTCCTGTTTCTTTGGTCCCCAAAAGAACCACGCTTCTATTCATCAGGTGAATTTCCTCTTCCAAACAATATTTATGGATTTGCACAGCACAACCAAAACTAAAATCCTGTATACATGGGTCTGCCGTGCACTGCTTATCTCAGCCTACGGTTTCTTTTACTTGCCAGTCGCCAGTAGGAACACAGCTAAATTCCAGTAACAGCTTTTACCTGGTTTGTAGGAAAGTGCCTAGTGCTTTTATACTGTATTTTCTGAACCTTTCCATTTAACTAAAACTTAGCTGTGCTAAGAGGACACAAGCAGCCCACATTTCAATTCATGGCACCTGGGCTTCTGCCTGGCAATGCTTTTGAAATCCTGCAAGCAATGGGAGGCACAGCTTGGCATACTCTTACCTGAATTACAAGTTGACTTTAGTGTAAAGTTTCGCAGCTGCATACTAAGATGGTGTGATAACTATGTTCTGTACCTGCCTTTAAGGAAGTAAAAGTAGTTTTAAAGTGACAATTTGCTGTTAACAACCAGATAAAGTCCCAGAGTTGATAAAACCAAAAGGGAGATATATGAAACTACACGTCGTGTACAAGCCTGTGTGCATCCTACTGGCTTAGAGGGAAATTCTGATTTATATTGCTTACCACATGTGCTAAATTTATATGAAGTAAGACATCAGTGCTCATTATTCTGGTCATTGGCCTTTATTTCAATGCTGCTTAATGAATGAGTTGCGAAGAATGGCTTTGCATCTGCAGGTTGTGAATGAAACACTGGATTGCATATTAACATGACGGCCTTCCTGTGTGGCATTTTGGTTGCTCAGAGACACTAACCACACTTCCTCTCGGTACTTAATTTAAATACATACATACATACTTTTGTTTCTGGTAACTCAGAAAAACAGTTAAAAAAAATAATGTAGTGTACTTAAGAATCATACTGTAAGTCTGCTGTATCAGTGCTTTCCTGACACTATTTGCGTGGGTGGCTGCTGAAGGCTGCACACCCGAAGGCTGTGAAGGGGAAGGTGGGACGTGTGCTGACCTTTCTCTGTATCAGACAGACTGTTACTGAGTGATAATGTTTAATGCTTGCTGTGAAGATGCTGAAGGGCAGATCCAGAAGATTATTCCAGCTCACCTTTCTTTGTATTTTTTCCCTCACTTGTTTGAAGACAAAAGAAATTTTAGTGGAAGCCCAAGAAGCCAGTCTGACAGTGACTTGTCTGCTTGCTTGTTAAATGATTTATTGTTCATGCCCATCTGGGAAAGCTACGCTAGCACAGTTACCTGCAAAGGAAAGAAACACTTGTCAATAGAATAGACACAGTGGAAAGAAGACAGTAAATATTTTAAATTTCATTTTAAGCCTTTTTAATTTGAAAATATAAAATCATTGCTTTTACTTTGTAATGGCAACGATTGTTTCATGCTGCCTGTAAACCGAAAGATTAATCAATAAACATGAGTCGTTCTACTAGCAACTGCATTTGTTTTGTGCAGGTACTTAGAGACGATAAACGGAAGGTAAGAAAATATGCCTGAATTGGCATATAGGGATTAGTAAGAACGCATTGCCAGAATTAAGAATGGAGACTATTTTGTAGAATAATAGATGAAGTGAGGAAAGAGGAATCTTTTTGTGTATCCACCATAATGTGTGTGTTGTGCACATGCAGAATAGGAAAAGTTGTACTCCTGAACAGGAAATCTTTGATGTGGAAGCACCTGATAACGATTTTGGGACTTCTTTAGGTTAATACTTTGTATTTTCTTTGCGTTTCTACTGAGTCTTTATTGCTACTGTCAATGAAAACAATTGCTAATCTGCCTAGACAATCACTAGTTTTGGTTTATTTAAGTAGACCAGGATCAGGTGCTTATACCAATTTCCAATTTTACCATTGGGTGCCCCAGTAAATTCTGCAAGGTCCTCCACACATACACACACTTTGAAAAATAACAAGAGCAGGTGCAGCTAGTCACAGATGTTATCAGATTTGGCAATCTGGTCAGGTTGATGATGTTACTTTGAAGATGTGACATGAACTGAAGCATTCCCTGTGCCTTTCAGAGAGCTGGTGCCTATCAGGTGCCAAAACTTCTTTGGCAACCTGGAGTGACAAAGTACAGTGGGCTCCCTAGGGATGAGGAAGTCATAATATTCATTCAGGGAGGACTGCATCTTCTGGTAGATTGCTTATTTAATTCTAGAAATTCATGATTTAAAATTTAATTCTAGAAATGCTCTGGATTAGGAGTAGTCACTTTACCAAAGTAATTCCCAGGGTTCACAACCAGCATCTTTCACGTTCTCTTTTGGACCAGGCGGAGGGTACGCTGCAGACTGCAGTTTGTCATCAGAGATCACACTGTGGTTCCTTCTGTCCCAGGGGACTGGTTTCCCTTCTGCTGCCACCAAAATACCAAGGCTCTCCCATCATGTGCTAGACGTGCATCTTATCACAGGACTAGGCATAAGTGCAAGACACCGTCATTTAGGTATATGGTAATTACAAGCAACTTCCAGCTATGTGCCTGGCTATACCTCCTGCTGTGGCTGCTGTGTATCTGGGTACAGGAATGCCTATAAGCTATAGAGCTTAACACTTGTTTCTCCTGAAGGTTTTCACTAGTGAAAGAATATCTAGAGCATCACTACTTTAGACAAAATATTGGAGGTATCCTGGAAAAAGTAAATAAACTATTGTTACACAAGTGTTCATTTTCTTTCATTATCTGTTATTTGTTGCTATATCAGTTAAACAGCTACAGCAATTTTAAAGAAACTTTGAAGAGCACAAGTCACAGAGGCTACCTCAGTGTCACACTGAATTACTTTTCATATATTGACTTATAGCAGACTTTTAATGTCTTCTAGCCTTGAATTCTTTTTATCTGGCCTTCAGACTGTTGTTCCTCATCTTTAAAATTATAAAGGCACCTATTGTAACCTCTTTGGAACTAGCAGAATCGGGATTAAATAGAGAACCCCAAACAAAACAGAAACAACCTTGCAGTAGAAACTTGAATGGATGAGGACTTCCTGAACTTCAAATTTAATCTGAAGTCTTGATATTAAAATACATTGCATACTATTTTTTTAACATGTTAAAGATGGGGTGGAATATGTATTCTCTGTTTTTGATGAGGACTATGAAACTATAATGGCACTCTTCAAAAGTATCTGGCTTTGTTTTGTGAATCAAATCATAGGAAATAAATATGTGTTCTTAGCACTTGAGAAGGATCTGGTCTCTGGTAAACTATTTCATTCAAAGAATCATAGGATCATTTAGGTTGGAAAAGACCTTTAAGACCATCAAGTCCAATCATTAACGTAACACTGCCAAGTCCACCACTAAACCATGTCCCCAAGTGCCACAGCTACATGTCTTTTAAATAACTCCAGGGATGGTGACTCCACCACTTCCCTGGGCAGCCTGTTCCAATGCTTGACAACTCTTTTGGTGAAGAAATTTTTCCTAATATCCAATCTAAACCTCCCCTGGTGCAACTTGAGCCCATTGCCTCTTGTCCTATCGCTTGTTACTTGGGAGAAGAAACCAACACCCACCTCGCTACAGCCGCTTCTCTGGTAGTTGTAGAGAGCAATAAGGTCTCCCCTCAGCCTCCTTTTCTCCAGGCTAAAACAACCCCAGTTCCCTCAGCTGCTCCTCATAGGACTTGTGCTTTAGACCATGAGCTTTGTTGCCCTTCTTTGGACACGCTCCAGCACCTCAGCATCCTTCTTGTAGTGAGGGGCCCAAAACTGAACACACTATTTAAGGTGTGGCCTCACTAATGCAGAGTACAGGGGCATGATCACTCCCCTACTCCTGCTGGCTTGTATATTTCTTATATAAGCCAGGATGCTGTTGGCCTTCTTGGCCACCTGGGCACACTACTAGCTCATATTCAGCCGGCTGTCAACCAGCACCCCCAGGTCCTTTTCCACCTGGCAGCTCTCCAGCCACTCCTCCCCAAGCCTGTAGCGTTGCATGGGCTTGTTGCGACCCAGGTGCAGGACCCAGCACTTAGCCTTGTTGAACCTCATACAGTTGACCTTGGCCCATCGATCCAGCCTATCCAGATCCCTCCTACCCTTGAGCAGATTAACACTCACACCCAGCTTGGTGTCATCTGCAAACTTACTCAGGGAGCACTTGATCCCCTTGTCCAGATCGTTGATAAAGGTATGAAACAGAACTACCCCCAATAGTGAGCCCTGGGGAACACCACTTCATTCCGCACATTACAAGAGTTCATGAAAGTTCTCCAAGTTTTCTGGCTGCTTTTAGTTCAGAAAAGCAACTAGTGCCTAATCAAAGACATAGCAGAGCTGGGCATGGTTATTGTTGCCTCCAGCTGAAGAGATTGAGTCTCGTAGTTCTTTTCCCTGATGTGAATGCCCTCATCATCAGACAAAAGCCTGTTTTGGGGATAGAGCCTCCTCCTGCCTTCACTCTGGCAACATTTGGCTTTCTGGGGAGTCCTGTGTAATTGTTAGAGAGTTTGAGCAAAAGAGAGAAAGAATGACTTCTTTCTGAAACTCTCACTTTTCAGTGTGACTTTTCTTACAAACCTCTTGCTGATGAAGAGGGACCTTACCTGTTTTTTTATTTTTGTTTGCTGAAGACTAGGTGTGACTACTAGACTACGGTCATTGGTGGGGTTTTTCTTCTGATCTCTTGAGACAATGAATCTCTGAACTGGAGCAATGTGAAGTGAGGCTTCTCAGTATAGTCCACATCTCAGTTTTTGGGACAGCCTGGCTCTCATTTCTTTCAGACAGAAGAACCTAGACTGTGTCATACTTGGTGACCGCTCTTCCCAACAGGTTTTTGAATGTCATCTTCTTTTGTCTGTCTTTCTTTCAAGGAAGAGTTAGAAGTTTGAATCCTCTCTCAAACTGAGTGCCTGAGGTGCGTGTATCTCAATGCAGGGAGCTGTTTCTGAGCCTCAGATATAGCCTGCAAAGAAATCTTTATCTTGGGGTCCGAAAGCAGCAGAACTGCATTTACATGTTAGTGTGTTGGAGCAAGTAACTCTCGCTTCTCTAACCAGTCCTCACCCAACCTAAAGAGTTGGAAAAATAAATTAATGCAAACGAACATGCACTTTGGGGTGATGTCTCTTCTACAGTAGAAAATATAAAATTCTCTGGGAAGAACAGGTAGAAGCGTTACCAGGTTGTATCAAGAAACAAACTGCAAAGATTCCTTCTAACTGACAGTCTCATTTAAACAGAGCACATAAAAACAGGTAATCAAACCAAGACCCCGTCTGCAAGTGCAGTTGTCAAACACTTACAGGCTAATACAGATGGATTGGTGTGTCTGGATTTCAGTTAGAATACTTGCACAGTGAGTATCCCAGAAGTTGTACTATTGGGTTGTATGTCAGAATAAGAGTAGGTTACACCGCTGGGATAGTGGCTTTGTGCTTTAAGGAAAGTGAAACTGGATAGCATTAATAAGCCAAATGTATCAACAAATGACTCAGCCTCTGTGGACAGAAATTCAGTGAATATATAGAAATTATCCTGGAAATATGCCAGCACTGTAACACAGAATGGTGTTAATGATGCAGAATACAGAGGAAGATGAGGATTGCTGCTGTGTTAGAAAACAATAATGACCAGAGACTTCAGTTACTTCTACATACACACGGGAGAAGAAACAAAAGGTATGATGTGGAAATAATGGTCAAGTATAAATTACTTTCTTGGAGAACCCACAAGAAAAAATCTAATTTTGTCCTGGGACTTCATTCACAATTTATACATTGAAGAACTGTAATAGACAATGTAATCTATTTTAATTCAGTTTTCTCATTAAAAATGAAAAGGCCTCCAAAAAAAACCCCACTTCCCACTATAATGTTTCAGAAAGGAAGTAGATAAAAATGAGGAAACAATCAAAGGCATATTAAAAGGAACAGCTGAAAAAGTAAAATACATAATAGACTATGGATTAAACCATGGATTAAGCTATTAAACCATCGCTATGGTTTAATGTGGTGTCTTTAAGTGTTCAAAGTTAATAGTATGCTACTTATCAGAAAGAGTCTGCTATATAAATCCATGGCGCAGAACTTCTTTTAATACTGTATATGATTGTAGTTGCTCTATCTCAGAAAGAAGGTAGTATAAGTAAAATGTACAGAAGACAATCAGAAGTATGGAACCACTTTGGTGCAATGGGAATAAATGGCTGGGGAGAGAAAGGGGAAGTTGTGTGTAACTGAAGTCAGCAAAATAATGGAGCTCGTGGAGAAGGTGACTAGGAATGAAGAAGTGGTGCCGTTCTGGAGCACACTCTTCCTGTAGATCATGCGTACAGAGCATGCATAGGACTGGGGAGGAATTAGACAATTATTAGACCTTTGCTAGAAGTGTGCAGTGTGAAAGGTGGTGATCCCTAACGTGGGAAGCAACTGCCAACTTGTAAGTTCTTCAGACACCAATGAGATTGGAATCACATATTAGGTCAGAGATTGGTCAGAGATTGCAATGACATATTAGGAGTCAGTCTGCATTTACTGCTTCTCTCCTGGCTTTTATTAGAGATAATGTACCGGGCTGCACGGACTTTTGGACTGAGTTGTTATGGCTGTTCTTCTATACTTATGTAGTATTTGTAATGTTGAGTTTCATAGGGATAACCTTGGTTCCTGCAACCTGTGGACATGAAACATTGCCATTCATAGGTAAAAATGATTGGCTGATGGAAATTTTTTTCTCAAGAAACTCTTAATTCAGTGTTAAGTAGGTGAAAATACCTTCTGACTGACAACTGAAAAAATGTCTCTGTGCCCTGTGAATAGGATGTAGTTCTGTATTGCTGTGTTTAATTCCTTACTAAGAGGAGAATATTCAGTTCAAGGACAAAAACAAGTCTTTGGGATGCTGGAAAGCCTTGTACTATGTGAAATGTCACCAATTCAAAGGCTAAATTTATTTCTTTATGTTTTTTTCAAGAGAGCAGGTTTTCTCAGTCTTTCTGTACTTTGGGAAAGTCATTTGCTTGACTTGTTGCTTAGAATGACTTTTCTTTCATAGTTGTTAGCATTTCACCAAACTGTCTGAAAATATTGCTTTATAATAGAAATGTGAAGGAACTGGCTTTGGACCTCTTAGGATAGATCTTCAGTGAGTGATTGGGCTTTCTTTTTAACTTTTTTTTAACTTGGCCTCCATGAACTGATTTTGCTGGTGTTTCCAGTATGTCAGTTACATACTGGAGTAGTACAACTTAGAATACATATCACTTAAACATGAATACCTTAACATTTTTATTCCTGAAGGATTCTCTTCCTTCATCGTGAAACTGCCCTACATTCCTGTGCTGACATTAAGTTACATGAAGAGAGGCAAATATTTTTTCCCTGAAGTTTGTTAGGCTGATCTGATCATGCTTACATTTTTGGATGACACTTCTTCCAAAAATTAATGCATATAGCAGCTTGATTCAGTGGCTATTGACCTTGTCATACTAAAAATGTTTGAAAGAGCTTTTAATCTACCTGGTGCACGTCAAATAAGCGTAGTTAACAGTCACTGCCTTTACAGAACTCTTTGTATTCTCTCAGGGAGATCTAGATAGCTTCCTGATCCAGGCAAATTGTGTGTACAACAATATCAAGTATTTTTATTTTGAGAATTATTTTTCTTGTTTCCATGTGAGTTCAGAATAGATTTTGTTAATTAAAAAAAAAAATCTTGCTTGTCTAGGGGACTGTCTACAATGCAAGGAGGAGTTCACTCCAGTTAAGTTTTCTTTAACTGTAATTGTGTAGCAAAATGATTTATTGAGAAATAGGTGTACGTGAAGAATATGTACCTTCACTTTGCTGGTGAACATGCAGATTATCTTTTCAGTGCCTGTATAGAATCACGGTATAATTTAGGTTGAAAGGCACCTCTGGAGGCTATGTAGTCCAGCCTGCTCCAAGCAGCCCCTTAGATGAGGTTGCCCAGGAGCGTTTCCACTTAAGCTTTGCCTGTTTCCAAGGATGGAGATTTCACAACCTCTCTAGGCAACCTGTTCCCTTGTTTGACCACCTTCACAGAGAGAACTTTTGCCTTATAGCTAATCAGAATTTCCTATCGTGCAATTCGTGTCTACTGCCTCTCCCCTGTCACTCTGCACCTCTGAGAATAGCATGGTCTGTCTTCTGAATGCCTTCCCATTAGGAAGCTGAGGACAACACTAGTATCTTCCCTTGTATTTTAGTAAATTATTAAAAGTGGAAAAACATTCAAGTTGCCGTTTCATTTTCCTGTGGGAATTGTAATATGGAAGTCTTTTGCCTCCAAAGTCCTCTGTCAGCTGAATTTCCTAATTATAGGAATATTTTCCCTTCCTTTTTAAGGGAGTGTAGTCCAGTTGAACTTGTCCATTAGATGGTAGTGGAAAGTATAAAGCACTTGAATTACATCTCGTGGAGAATTACAATTCCATTCTGAATCCAGATATTTTCAGCTTGAAGTGTTTGTTCTTTCAAGTTCGCTTCCAACAAAATATCAAAACCTTGTGTGTAAAGCAAACTTTTATAGGAAAAACTTGAGCTTTGTCATTCGATATAAAATTTGGTTTTGACTTAATTTTGCCAGAAAGCTTCTAAGCAGATGTTTAAAACATCTAATACATCTGGATGCATTTCTGCTGCTGCCAGAGGAATTGCACCCTAGTGTTTTCTGAAAATGATGGCCTTAATCGTGTTTTCCAAGCCCTCTGAAAGTTCATCTTTGGTGTATTCTAAGTTGTGGCAGTTTCTGATGTTCCAGACAATTTTGATTTGGTTGGAATTGTAGCCTCTTTTTAATAACCAACTAATTTTTCTTTCCTACTATATACCAAGAAGCAGAAAATGAGTGTACTGTTTGTGGGCTTTTCAAATATTAAATTGAACTTCCTTTGGAATAGCCAGAAAACAAAACGAAACAAAAAGGCAGGAGTTGCTATATTGAACTGTGGTGTTTGGTTCTGACATACCTAATTCACATAGGCTTAACTGCTCAAAATGTACTATGCGTGAGCAGGCACACTGCAGTACTTTGACAACAGGACCTTACTGCCCTGTTATGATGGAACAAGCATTAAATGAGACCATTTTATCTCCTAAGGTTTACGAAGAATCATTTTGTTGGTTGGAGGTGTATATGATTTAAACATACAAAATACTGGTATTTTCAAATTAGTAGAGAGGGGAGAGAATTGAATATGAAGATTTACTGTGGCCTCTCAAACAGTGTAACTCAACTTGTTCAGATGCATAAAATAAAATTAAATTCTTAGGGCCCAATGTTTGAAGCTGATGAGCATAGACCCATGGCTTTAATTTCGTTTGTATAATACTTTTATGTGTTTGATGTGGTTTGAGCCTTTTAAAAGGACAAGACACCTTCACTTTCTCAAGGTCATTCCTTGGAGGGCAAGTTTTGAAAAAGTCTTTTCACCTTGGAAGGTTTTCAAATGGGTCATTGTGGCAGGCAGAGGCAAACCCCGTCCAGTGCTTGGGCTTGGAGTCCCAAGGGAATTAAAAGAAAGATGAGAAGGATTTTACAACTTCTTTTTTAGGGGTAACTACATTGATAAAAGTTAATACAGCTGAGGTTAGAAGGACTGTGTGAAAGCACTGAATATTTCTTTTCAAGTATTTCTCATGACACACACTGAAAGTACTCGTAGCAACTATCACCAGGGAGACCAGTGAAATCCTGAAAAATCCTTGGGTCAGATGTGAGCACCAGGAGACATTCCATCTCGATTAACTGGGCTTTGGACTGAGCAATCCCTTTCCCCCCATTTCAGTGTTTTTTAAATGGCTGAAGAACACTGCTTTGGACCGAACAATCCCTTTTCCCCCATTTCAGTGCTTTTTAAATGGCTGAAGAAAACTGTGCTTTAGAATAAAGTAATTCTTCACTGATGAAGAAAAGTTACACAGACAATATTACGTAAGACTAGCATGGGGCTGGCATTGTAATGATCTCAAACCTTAGAGTAAGCTGTCAGGATACCAAATGGCTGTGAGAAGTAGTTGTGATGGACACCCTTAATGCATATTAGGCACGAGTCCACATTTTAACAGCTTGCAGCTTCTTTACTTTTTTAATGTCAGAATGGGACTCCCTGCAGGTGCTGTCTTTTTTTTTTTTTTTTTGAGCTTAATGTGAAATTTTAGGTAACGTCTGCATCTTGACCCATTTCTGGTTTGGGTACCATGAAACAAAGTGGTTAGATGCAAATCTTGGAGATACTCTAAAGGATGTGTTGTTTGTTTTATTCTTAGTTTGTATATTAGGAGGAAGTATTTCATAATACTCTTAGAATATTAAGTAAAAAAGGATATTGGAAATTCAGAATATATAATTAGCAAATTCTGGGACAATTTTTCCATGATTTGCCAAACCTGCAAATCTGACTGCTGGATCCAAATGCCCTGTTTTTTTTTGAAGCACTTAAGTAGCAGCTATGACATCTCTGGTCACACTGACAAGAGATTTTCCATTTGTTTTTATTTTCTTACAGTGCTTTCTTGAAAGGGAGTACCTTTGCATCTACTTCTTCATGCCTCTTAGTTGCCTCCTTTTTTTCCAAGTTTATTTTGCTGTTTCCAGGGCTTCACTCTATTGCATTGTAAGTCATCTTAATGTATATTGCTGGCTTGAGGTTTATCTGTAACTTTTGCCAGTTTTATACTTGGGTTCTGGGAAAAGTGTGCTGATGGACGTCACACCCTGGCTCGCTCTCCAGCCAGTCGCTGTCCTCTGCTCATCTGACACATCTTCTGTCTTGTGGCCTTTTTATTGCTGCTTTTTAAATTGAGAGCAATAAATAGGCCATCAGGCGTAAGAAGTGGAGATAGCTGTTTTCTGCTATTGATTAACTTACGCATGACCACACTTTTTAATTTGTGTGGATAAACAAAAATGAAGCAGCCGGGCCAGCAGCTCATTTCTTACATAACATTTCTAAATGAGTCTCTTTGGGCTGCAGCCTGGATCGGTCGGTCTGGCTTGTATTGATGAAACTTAGCGGCAGTGGAAAGACGTGCAGCTGTTAGTGTTGTAACTGGCATCACTGGTCTGTGACCTAATGAGCTCCATGTAAAACAAATGGATAGAAAAGTCACTGGGGTTTGTTCTGGGGTGGGGGCATCCTTTAAATTCTGGAATAAATCAGATTTCACTGTAGTGACTGCTATCTTTAAGTTTTTGCTAAGAGGGTCTTCAAGGTGACCTGTGTGGCTGTTAGCAGAGATTGCAGACCACGCTATTTGAGTGCTGATGCGCTTCTGCTGTGCGTTCCTGGTCCCCCCATACATGCCCTGATGAGCTGACTGGGTTTTGCAGTTCCTGGGGAGCAGTCGCCGAGTGTCTCTGCCGACTGCAGCCCAGCCGAACCCGCGGCAGTCCCAAGGAGACCGTGGCTCCAGTGGGGACACGGTGCTTTGCGCGGGGGCAACCTGTCCAGGTGAAGCCAGCCTGTGCAGGAACAGTGGTGAGGTTGCAAAGAGGGGAGATGAAGGTCTGCAGAGGGGATGAAGGTCTGTGTAGGAACAGGTGACTGCCCGTACTGTGTTCCTGGAGGGCTGGAATGGATCTGCTTTCCTTGGGATGGTGGTTGTAAGAAGAAGAAAAGGAAAAGCAGAAGTAAAAAGAACAAAGGAAAGCAGCATGCTTTCTTAATAGAACAGACCAGATGAAATGTCTTAGTGTTGTATCACTTGCCCAGTGTCAGGATAAGGTAGAACGCTAGAGAGAAAGAAATACCAGTTTTAATAGCTCTGCCTGGTGATGCCTACAGTTGCAAAGGAAAATACCAAAGGATGAAGTATTTATAGCACTTTCTACTGGACTGCATGCTTATAAAGCATTCATGTTTGGTATAAAAAAAATGATTCAGAGCTGTCACTGTTTACAAGGGATGTCTTAGTTTTGAATTAGCAAACTGTCCCTAATGTTTTAAGTTTTGCCTTAAAACTCATAATTCTGCGGCTTTCAGTTGCTGCTGGCACCATCCTAGTTGTGTTACATGATATCCCTAGCTGCCTTTGTGCTGATCTTCGTTTCAGCTTAGAACAAGGCTGAAACTTCTCGCTGAAGTTAATGATGCTCTTCCATACACAGCACCTTAATTCAAGCTTAATAAAGAATTGGAAAGTTTTCAAGGAAAGAATTGATTTTGTTCTGGAGATGACAATGTTTTTAATACTGAACTTTCGTACTGTATGAAATAACAAATTGATTTGACCTTAAATTTTGATTTATGTAAAACAGAAGAAAAAAATCTGAATTTTCAATACCTTTTATGGAATTTGCAGACCTGTGGGGTTTGGATGAGGGGGATAGATTGTTTGGTTCACCTTGGGTATTCATAGTAGAAATGCAAAACAGAAGACTAGGAAATAACTTTTTATGAAACTTCTATAAATGCCTATAATATGCCTTTAATAATGGTATCGCTGCCCATTCTAAGCAAATAAATATCATAGCATTTGCTGAGAAATACATCCTGTACAATTTAATATTTTAGCTTCATAACAAAATGGTCATGAAAAGAACGCAGAATTGCATAAGAACATGCTGTTTGCTCTTGATAATAGGAGGAAATGCTTGTGACTTAAAAGACATATTTTATTTTTACTGATGGTGATGGTGGAAGTATGTTCTGTGAGATGACAGTCTTCTCATAGAACATAGGAAAACAAATCTTTCATTTCACTAATTTTCTCGTAAGCCATTAGTTTGTTTGCCAGGATTATAAGATTCAGGGAATCTCAAGATAGAAAGTATCGTGTTGGTTCGTTAACTTTGCCTTTTAAGTATTTGTTTCTTTACTGCCTTGATTCTTAATGGGGAGAACATGGTAATTCTGCATTTAAAAAGGGCTGGGCTGGCAGTGTCACCTTATTGGATCATTTATAAACATTACAAATTACTTAACTGAATTAATCACATAGATGATTTATATGTTGCCAATTCTGATGACCGCAGGGATGGTTCTGACTTTGGAAGGTGGCTTTTGTTCAGACTTAAAAGTTGTATCTCAAGCGCTTTTCTTCATGTGGGTTTACACCGGAATCTGGCTAGTCAGTTTACCTCCACACGTATTTATAGCAGACTTCATTCAGGTTGTACCCTCATTTTGCTTGCCCCAGAAGACGTTATACAGTGCAGCGACTGCCACAGAATGCACTTCCCAAAAAACCTTGCTGTAGCTGGTGCCTTGATTGCTGGGTGGGCAGCAGCCTGCCTGTGCCTTCCTGGGGTGTCCAGCTCTGCCCTGTCTGAGCAGGAGACCTTGAACCCTCCCGTGTCAGGGAGGAAGCCTGCAACTCTCCCACTCTAGGCGGTACCCTGAGTTTCAACCCTCCAATTATAGCTTGCGGTTTCCTCACCAAGCCTGATTTATTCCCTAGACTGTGTAATTTTGTTCTTTTTGGAGCAAGGACATGCTGGATTTAGAACAAAACCTTTACAAAATAAGCTTTAGCTTTGAAAACAGTAAAATGTTTTAAATGCAGTGCATGTTTACTAAATGTGCAGCCAATGCTGGGATGAGCTCAGATACTGCTTTGGATCTTCCCTCTTTGCTACCTTGTTTCTGGGAGTGCTGAGGCTTTGGGGAACCACTTGGCAACTCACCCAGCCTTTGCAGCAAAGGTGCTGTTTATCCGGCTGGGTAAGTCTTTGGTCTGGTTGTGCCAGCTCTTGCAAAGCAAGACTTGTACCTAACTGGAGACAGGGGAAATCAGTTCCTTGAAGCTAACAGCTTGGCCCATTGTATTTCAGGAGTACGCTTAAATGTTCTTATCTGGGAGCCCATTGTGTTGCTTCCATGTTTGCTCTTCCCACAGCCCTATTGAATTTTGGCATTAAGACATACAATAACTGCTCTGTTAGACAATGCTGAATTATGGAGTCTCAACAACTGGCTTATGCTGCAATGCCTTAACTATTTTTTTACGTAGCAGCTTTCTTAGTATTCATAGCTTCGTTGTGTCTCACTTCTATTTCAGAGCTTGTATCATCCATCTTTTGAATCATGGCTGATATATTGATATGTTTGTTACTCCAAGGGCAGAATATGATCCTATCATGGCATTTCTAATAAGTGTGCTGGACTGAGACAACACAATGTGTTTTTCTTTATAGCTACTTTGCAACACATGTGATACTTCTGTCTTCCAAAAAGCAAAGAGCGATCTCTGTGCATTTAGTGGAATTGTTTTAAGACCTCTACAGGTAAACTGCTTCCATCATCTCCAATAAAATGGACATTAGTAACCATTGAAAAAAGCCACTCAGAACAAATGCTTAAACACTTGCAGCTAGAGCAGAACATGACAAAATCACAATGAAATGTATGATATGTTAATGGTAAGTAGGGAAGAATTTAATGAGGCACTCTGCCACTTTGAGTTGACTGGTGACTCCAAGATGACAAATGACTCACTAGTGGGCTATAATTAAAAAAAAAAGGGGGGGAGGGGAGCTGTGCTGCTTCCTCGTACCTGAGATGGTAACCACAAGAATAGGGCTGTTTTCTATATTAATTTTTTTCCAGTTGATGACAGATGACAAATTTAAACAGTTCAACTCGCATTATTAGGGGGTGAATGTTCAAGTGTAAGCGTATTCTGTCTTTTAGCAAGTTTCAAAGAGCATACTGTTGGTTGATAGAAACTGTTGTGTTTACGTCTATGATCCTGAATCTCCTTTCTTGTTCCTTTTTGTCTAGGAAAAAGAAAAGTAATGACAATTGTAGTGTTGATGGCCACAGGCAAGACCTAGTTCTGGGTGTTACTAGACCTTATGAAGTTAAACTTGTGTCTCTCCAAGGCTTGAAGGTGAAGAACCACAAGTGAGGACCTGATCCCTCTTTCAGCGGAGTCAGCAGTGGAACTTGCTTTGGTTTCATTGATGCAAAAGTGCCAAGTTTGTCTTGGCTTTAGTTTTCAGTGTTTTCTGAACTTAAAATTTTTAATCTATTAGTAATTCATAGTGCTGTTTAAAAAAACAACCATCAAAACACAGTGAGAACTGTAACCATCCTTGAAATACTGAAGAAATTGTGCACTGGATTTGTACTGAACTGTCAGTGGTATCTTTTGCAAGACTGCGTTGTGTCTCTGATTTGCTTGTCTTGGATCTTACAAGTGTTTCTGCATGCACGAAAACTCAGAGGCCTAGGTGATCTGTCTGAGATTAACTAAATCCCAATGCTTGGAAAAGTTTCCACTTCTTAAAGGTAAACTTTCAATGAAGGAAACCATTACTATTTTAATTATTCTTGTTTTATTCAATTGAATTTTTATATAAAATATAAACATAGTGCTGCCTGGGGCACATAGGTGTCTGGCCCTTTTTGCTGTCATTGCATCATATTGACATATGGTTCTGTTAAAACCCAAATATTCCTGTTTGCAGTCTGGAGCCCCCTCTTCTTGCACTGGGCTTGGGGAGCATGGCCTTTTCCTTTTTGTGGGGGTCAGGCTTTTCTGAGTCGTTGACTATCTGAAGAGTGACCTTATGTTTCACTGTAAGTGCCTGTAGTTCTGCTGGTGCCAGTATGACCACTTGTGTTATTCATGCTGGAAAGGTATGACTCTTCATAGGGTCATGGCTGTGTAGGAAATTTTTATATTATGCATGAAAATTTTTGTTGTGGTAACTGCCAGTGGGTTTTGGTGGCACTGCTGCTATGAGCATCAGGAATAAATTATGGTTTAGAAAATGTGTATCACTTCAGAGTTTATCATGCTTGCTTTTCTGACTTTGTCAGTATATTGGGATTTTACTAACACAGTTATGCTGGCATTTTGAGAAGCTGTCTTAAAATTTTGAGTTCTTAATTACGCAAAGCTACCCATCAGCATTCCAGTTTGCCTCTCTTTTCCATCCAGTTCCCATTTCCCTCTTAAAAGCCTCGGAAGATAATTTGTTTTCTCTCAGTATAAGAGTAACGTGCTTGTTTGTATTCCTTTATCCTCAGATTTTTAACCTGTTTTCCCAGGGAAATGTGTACCTCGAGCTCCTGCTGTGTCCATCCGCCTGCCCTCCTGTCCCCAGCACCTTTTGAACTGGTGGGCAGATCTCAGCCTCAGCCACATGTGTCAGAGGATCGATAGTCCGAAAGACAGGGTGCTCCTGCGAGCTTTTACGGTATGCATAGCTGTCTGTAGGAGAGACGTTTTACTCCCATTCCAGCTGAGGGATGTGCTAATTAGCTCATCTTTCATTAGCGATCAGGAGACAGAAGCAAACAGGTTTCATCACTTCCGCTTTTATTTTTTCCTTTCCTCTGCCCTTGCCTATACTTTTCGCCATTTGCTTCCCCTCTCCGAACAATGCCGCTCTCTTGGGAGATCCTGTTGTTTGTCATCCTGTTATTTTGACTAATAGTCTTGTCTTTGCTCCACAGCTGCTTATCTTTTGAACTTTGCTTGCCTAAAAATTATTGGAGATGCTGCAGGGAAGCCAGCTGGGAGTCAGAAAAGCCATCAGAGCTGTGAGGTCTGTCAGGAAACAGGAAACCGGAGTTGTAGGGGTGGGTTCTCTGCTGCAAGGCTGCGACCAGCGGAAAGTCTAATCCTGCCATCCTTTGCTCAAGTGACTAATCCTACTTGTGTGCTCAGGCTCTGGAAAGTCAGCAGAGGCTCTCTGTGTATGTTAAGAAGTTGCTGGACCAAGTCCTTACTTTGAGAGCCAGCTAAATTGTTTCTTGCCTTTGAAATTGGTGCCAGTAGCAGCAGGCTGCGTGCGCTGAAAAAACAATGTACTTAGGTGAGCTAATCACTTGAATGTTCAACAAATGGCTTAGTGGTAAACTTTAAGCAGATTATGTTTCACTGAATTGTTTTCCCCGTTTGTTTTTAAAACATCAAATGTATCACAATGTCATTTATGAAGACGTGCCCTCAAGTAGAACCATGAGCACTTATAGGGACATTTGCTTCAGACAACATATGGCACATCCTATGAATTATGCACAGCCGACATACGGAGAATGGAGACAGCCTAAGGAAATGATTAGACCTGTTATTGTAGCAGTGACTGTACATTATTTTCACTTGACTGGAAAAATGCAATTTTACTTTAGATTGGGGACAAGATTGTTGCTTCCAGGTGCAATATATTAACAATGCATATGAATATTTAATAGTTGCTAGGAAATGTGGTGGTTTAGTTTTGGCTACAGTGTTAGTTCATTGAAAAGCTAGTTCTCTTCTGTGCTGAACCCTGTGTTTCTGGTGTAGCTGTTACAGTCTCATTGCAAGAGTGGTGACATAAAAATAGATCTCAATTTTTGTAAATGTATTATTGTAAAACATGAGTTGCACACCAGCAAATATCACACTCCAGATGGGCAGCTTTCAGCAAGTTTGCATTTACCGATTCCTGCTTTTCCTGATCTGAAAAGTAGATTTTATGTTTTTACACTCAGGTTGATTGCATTGTTCCACCAACAGGATTTGCTCATCCTGCAGCAGAAATGCTATTAGTAAAATACTGATAATGCCGAGTTTGGACTCTTCTGGGGTAAAAGGCCCAAAGATTTTTAATTAAAAACCTGGCTCTGCTTCTGAGGGTTGTCAGATGTCTTCCATAGCAGTTACTTCCTGGAAAAAGACCTAAAAACGGCTCGTTCCACTGCAGCCTAGCACACAGCGCTTCCCTGCAACCGTATGAGTGCCCTTGGGTGACTGGGCACCCAGGACATTTGGGCTGGCTGTAGCAGTCCGTGCTGGGTGGTCTTGCTGCTCACAAAATTTCTGCTACAGTTAAAAAAGAAATCTGGAGGTAACATTTAAGTTTAGATGATTCCAGTTTGCATGGCAGGAATAAAAAGCTTCTGGAACTTCATCTGTGTGATTTGAGTATTGCAAAATGAAAGAGACGGAAGTCATAGAAAAGAATCAGCTTCTTTTGCACATTAGGGTTTCCAGCCAGACCTGCCGTACACTGGGAACCTGGCAGAAGCTTAAGCACCAGACTGCTGCTCTCAAGCCTATCTGAAAAGCACTTGTGCCGTTCATTATCTCTTCTTTTCTGATAGGGTTAGCCATTTAATTCTTCCCAGCTGACTGATAGTTAAATAGGTGTTCTTCAGCCTCTTAATTAGATATGCTTCCCATCACACTTTCTCCTAGCCAGCCTCCTGGGAAGTGCTACATGCTGATAATGAGCTAAATCCAAATCCCTACTCCATGTTAACAGTCTTACTTCTGCCACTGTTGTTTTCAGCACCCTATATATTAGGTATGCGAAAAGATGTTGGCTAAAGATATTAAAGCATCTAGTTTGTACACACTGTAAATCCATAAAACTCCTGTGCTCCTGAACTGTTGATAATGCTTTCTGGCTTTACCTTTCCTGAAGACATATGTCAGAGCACTGTACAATAGCTTTCACCACAGAGAATTCACAGATGCTTCACAACATTTACATGCAAAAAAATTATGGAAAAGCTTTTACCTTTTCTGTGGAGGGAGAAAAGGAAAGGGCAAGAAGTGTCTCAGTCAAATGATGAACATTATTAGTTTTGGAAGGGGAAACTTACAGGTAAATCTTCATGTCCTTGTGTCTAGGCTGTATGGTGAAAGGTAGTTATCTGATTCTCTTTCTGGAAATCCAGGGCACCTTCCTTTAAGAGAAGTTGGAGTGAACGTGACTCTTCTCCTTTTAAAATTATCAACATTTAAAGCAGTGCTGACTTGCTCTGCATAGGTACATGTTAAAGCAAGTGTGCACATAATGATGTGCAAGACTGATAGATTTGGATGTCACATATGCAGCTGTAGATGATGTAAGTCTTAAAAGACATTGAATTTATTCAGCTTGATGCCTCTAAAAATTGAGATGAGAGCTTGATCCTAGTTTTACTACAAAAGAGTCCAGAATCCTGGATGTTTTTCTTGTTCATCATATCTGCATCTGTAGAAATTAATATCTACACTGCAGGAAGATCAGGCAATTCTGCCTTGTAGTGTATTGGACAAAATTCTTGGTCAAAATGCAATATAAAATTTGAAAGTTTTAAAATCAGAACAGGCTATTTTGATAACATCTTTTTAAAAGCTCTGAAGCAGCCTTCTCCTGTGTTAGGTTTAGTGAAGTCAAGAATTTCTAACAGAAAATACATTCCAATATCTTTTCAACCACCTTGGCTTTTGTCTGTTGCTCTGACACTCCTGCTGAGCTTTGACTAGCCTTAAATTGTGGATCTCTTGGAAAAAAAAAAGTTTCCAAAATGGCATTGTCTTTGTAAGGTACTATCTCTTATTAGATACCCTGATATTTGAAAAAATACAGATGAGTTTTAGGATGTAAAGATGCAATGGACTTGGAAGTAAGTGAACAGGAAGCTTATTTGTCCAACAGCACTCTTATTAAGAGGCACAATGACCTAGGAGCTAACCCTGCAGCTCTGCTGCCTGCTACAGGCAGACTTGTAATCAGAAAAATGTCCTTCTACTTTTGAAGCAAATATGTTTTTCCTTTTTGGGAGGCAACAAGAGTGTCGCCCTACATTTTAGAGGCACTTTTTAATAGAAAGTCACAAAAGGCTTGATTTGTTTGAGTCTGAGGATTTGAACTTTGGGATTTTCCACAATACTTTCTCCACTCTGTAAAATGCAGTTACTATGCTGAGTTTTTTCAAACAAGTTGAAAAGTTTCAGGAGGACAGTTTAATAATAATTTTTATTTGTAAACCAGAATTGGCTTTAACTGCTGCTTTTCATCTCACTAATGTATGCATCGACTACTTTCTGGATCAGATAGCATTTTTCAAACAGGAAGCAGAAAATGAACACTTCTTGCTATTCAAAAGCACCATTTAAATTTCTAGAGTTAGAATTTTAGACTTGCAGCCAAGATATTACAGAATAGCTACAGCTTCATTTTGGAGCCTTCAAAGATGAGTAAAGTTGCAAATTGTGAACAAATCACATTGTAAATGTAGACTGGTTGAAATGTTGCCAAGCAATTTACAGCAGCTTTTCATACTTCAGATATTTTTACATGACTATGGTCTAGTTGTGTCATTCCCTTTTTTTTTTTCTTACTTTCTTGTTTTTAGGCATTTTGCCTTTTGTAGTGGAACCTCTTGCACTCTCCTCAATGGTAGCACTTATTTCCTCTTGTAGCCCCAGCTGCTGGAAGTAGATGTAGACAGCTGTAGGGCTCTCCTGCTTTTGAACTTGGACAATAAACTGCTTGTGACTACGCAGATGTTTGTTTTGCACACTGAAGACAGCATTGCACACACTTTTCTCTCTTCATCCTACAGATGTCTGCATATTTGAACTGGAGAAATGGGCTTCTTGACACCTAGAACAAAGTGTTTTCCTTAGGAAGCAGGAGGAAGTTATTAATATGCAAACCTGCAGCAGAGCTTTCAAATGAGCTATTTAAAAAGTAGTAGTATGTGGGTAAGTGTGTCTCGTATTGTCTCTATACCCAGATTGTTCACTCCTGGATTTCCTTTGCCGTCAATGCCAGGCTTTGTGTCTGTCAGTGTGCTATGGGGTCAAGCCTGTAGCCAGTGGGAAGAGGTGGTTTTGGTGTCAGAAATCTGCTCTCACTCACAGCTCCTTGTCCTGCTACTCAGACATTTCTTCAGTGGTGTACCCTTTGTTTCCTCTGGTGGGACCTCAGACAAGCCCTCCTGACCATGCCTCTCCTAGTTCCTGAGGCACCACACTGATGTACCAATAGCTGCCTCACTTTATACAGTGCTTTGATAAAGACGGTGTAGAAGTTCACTGGAATATTAATTGTATGCTGCTTTAATAAGGGCTGCCTCTGTGAGTCATGGCAGATGAGCACCTGTAGATTGGAGGCTCATGTTAACCACAGGAGACTAGAACAGAGTCATGATGGGGGGGGAGCAGCTGACGAAGGAGAATTGATTGCGAACTCTGACAATGAGATGTATGATAATCTCTGTAGCTCTTAGGTCCCTTGTGCCCGACTTCATTAAGGTCAGGAGAAGGAAAGAAGATACTCTGATGATCTCAACACCTTTCCTCCCCTACTGCAGTGTGTATGGAGTGGCAAAAACACTCTTTCCTCCTCAGCATATGATGGCAGCAAGAGGAGAGAGACCCTATCAGCTCTTTTTTATTCACTGGCAGGCAGGAAGGGATAAGATGTATAAGCCTTCTCCCACACTCTCTTCATCCCCAGTAGCCTGAGAAAGCAGAGTAGAGAAAAACGATGGGGAGGAGGAGGCATAAGGGACTGAAAATGAGCTTTTGAGAAAAACAGACAACCACATCTTTGGAGCACAGAAAGTAGAGGACATGAGGGATAGGAAGAATAACACTGAGACTGGAACAGCAGTGTAACACCCCATGGCACTTGGCTGTGTGTGGGATAGGGCTGCTCTGAGACGGGGTCCATCACACACTCTGCTTTGAGGACCAGCAGCTGGTGCAAGGTCATGGCAGATACCTGGGAACAGCAGCAGTGAATCCTTGAGGGAAACACTTAGCTCAAAATGTTAAAGAGGGAAATGTTTTTCATTCTCTTGACTTTTGATCCCTGTGCATTTTACACCTAGTTAGTTTTCCTCCTTTCTCCTTTAGCATTGATTCCCCATGAGCTTTTTCATTTTTTGTTGGGGAGGATGTTTTTAACATGTAAACAACAAAAAACCAAAAACCATAAAGTTGAAGTCACAGATTCTTAGCCTGGGTGACTCCTTGTGATGGCTTGGCGATTGGCTGAGTTTAAGTTGGTGGTATGCCTTTAAGACTGGAAATGATAAGGGAAATCAAGCCAGGCCAACTGAGCTCTTGGAGGGGCAATTCTGGGAAGATTATTGCCCCATTAGAGCTTCTCATTCTGCCATAGTTATGGGCTTGTCATTACTGTGGTTTTCTAGCTATCGTCTTACACCTGGAAACCATTAACACAGGATTCAGTTCCTTGTAGAATTCCCTCAAATGCATTTGTTTGTGGAAGTTATCTGTTGCATTTGATGTGACATTTATAATAATTATAATTCCTCCTGAGACAAATCTTTGTTTTGTTCTTGTGAATGGTTTTTTACCGTAGCATTTCCTTTCTGATATATTTGCTTTATAGTTTTAAGACCCTTGGGACAAAGAGGTATTTGAGTTTTTTCCTTCTTAAATTGCCATAACTACACTCTTTCCTGACTAGTACGTTTGTAGGCATTCATAACTTCGTTTGTGTTAGCATTCCAACATCTGGACTTAGAAGTCCTTAGTAAGTGCCTCTGATCCATAATATGTGCTGCATATCATCTTCTGTGGAGCTCTTAAGTATTTGCCTTGAGATATCAAATATCCTATCTTCCTAACAGAGAAAAAAATGAGTTGGAAAGACTCGTAGCAATAAGGCAAGTGTTTCTGTAGTTACAAAAGGCATCCCACTGGCGCAGGAGAGGTTGACTCTAGTCAGTCTGCTGTGGCGCACAGCGAGGAGGCATGTTTCTATTCCTTCAGAAAAGAGCAGTATGTGTCCCTGTCTAGCATATGTGTATTAGACAGCTGGTGACCTGGCCAGGCTCCTGCTTGGCAAATCTGTCCCTTTCATGCATTGATACATGGGATAATGTTGTATCCAGCCCTTCACAAAAGGGAGAAGTCTTGCGCAATGCCATAGATCAATGTCCTACCTCTCTGGGACTGGCTGTTTCAGAGACTAGCTCCTGTCATAGGACTTCTCTCCCTCCCCAATAAAAATAACCAGACCTACAGGATAAGATATTTCCTTTTCCTCACAAGTGAATAACATCCTGACACATCCATGCCTCAGGCTTAATGCACGCATGAAGAAGCAATTATATGACAGACTGTTTCCTCCCTGGCTTCCCCCATGTTCAATTGCTCCACATTCCCATGTCCTCTTAGCAGTGGTTGACCTGTTCCCCATCACAGCTGCCCAGGACCCTCAGGACCGGCAACCTGTGCAAAGGTGGTGGAGGAGGTATTCACTCTGGGTGTTGTACCTGCTCCGCATTCCCTGCAGGAAGACTTTTTCATAGCTGACTAAATGAGGAATAATTAGGTTCCTGAACACAGGTACTGCTATATCGATCTTAAATATCCAACATGGGTGCTTGCCCTCCTGAGGTACAGCATCCTGTGGATTGCTGCTCTGTACCACTGCAAAGCCAGTAGTGAGGTGGACGTGCTAAATGATGGTCTGACCAGCAAAAGCAAAAGGAAATTCTTCCACAGGAAACAAGGTGAAATATGTGGTTGTGTCTGCTGCAGGCTTTAGTCAAGAGAGTCATTTATCAAGCAGGAAGCTATATCATCCTTCTTGTTAATGCTTTACACATGCGTTTTTACTCAAGTGCTTGACAATGTCCATTGTGCTTTATGGCTGACAGTAATAGAAATCACCCCTGTGCTGTAGGATTTGGACTGGAAGACAGTGAGCCCTTGGCATTAGTGCCATTACTCTTGCCAAGGCATCGGGGCATCATTTTTAGGGAAATGTATCCTTGCAAGTACTTCACCAGGATGCCTAATGCACAGCTGACAGATAAGACGGTGCCTGTGCCAGGCACCGCGGGAAGCAGTAGCACACGCGATGACAGTGTATCATGCAGGGCAAAGAGGGCTTTTCTCAACCCTTTCTTTCTGACACATGTGGCTGCACATCTGAATAATTTAAGTGTATTTTTGTCTGTGTGCCACTGCACCTGTGTGCAGTTGTTCTTTCTGTCCCTCCCTGACCCCTGTCATGGGGGGCTGCCACTTGCCATTTCAGGTGCTACAGATCTGTTTGCCGATTCAATAACGGATTACACAGAGACTAGTGGTTTATCGACATCAAATCTTTTTGGAAAGGGGCTGGTTTCTCTGGGTTCCCTCTGTCAGCAACGGAGAGAGAAGCAGCTATCCCAGGGAGCAGACCAGAGCACATGGCGCTTGGCTACTGCTCTGAATTGGTGGCTGAAAGAGAAGCAGGGTAGAAGACAAGCTCTCCCAGGCCAGAGAGGTAATGCAACCCTATTTAAGGGAACTGGCATGGGAGTTACCTTACCCTCATTTCTCTCGCCCACTTTTGTTTTTTCTGGTTGGATTCAGGCCTCGGTCTGACAGATCATGCATCTTATCTCTGGAGGCACTAAAAGGAAAGAGAGGGTGTGAGAAACCAGGGAGAGGAGGGAAGGTGGGACCATATATTTCCTCAGCAGCCTGCAGCTAATCAGCTAACAGAGATCAACCAAAGCTTCAGACCATCTACTCTTTAGGTCCCATGACCAATCTGGTTTGCAGTAGCCGTAGCCCCTGTCATATGTTCTTGCCTTCTCCTTCCTCTCACACTGGGCAGCGGTGTGGTTGCAGTGAGACCTGATAGGAAGGATAATCTTTTTTACCTCATTAATTTCTAGCGAGATCAACACCCTGAGCAGGCTTAACACATGTTAGTGCAGATGTGCTGCTCTAGATCCAGCTTAGGTCAGCTTAAGTTGCACCTCTGCAGTGTGCAAAGCGAAAAGTCAGATGGAGGTTGTCATTTAAGAAGTTCAAAGATAGGCATTAAGGTTTCTCCTATCTTATAACACCAAATTTGACGTAATATTACTAACAGCTCTGCTTTTGATAAAACCTGCAGTAGGTAGGATGGCTACTGGGTTTTTGTTCTGCTGGGTTTCCTTTTTCCTCAAAGAATCGCTTAGGTCTTGCTTTCAGAACACAAAGGTGAACTCATCCTCCCCCTCCGTTGCTTTGTCTGAATGTCAGAGCTTAGGTTTGCCTCCCTACTGTTGTCTGAGATCAGCTGGATTTTAGGGAGTGATAAGTTGCCCATGGTAGAGAAAGCATGGCCAAATACAGTCCTGTCAAACTGAAGTTGTTTTGCTTTTATTCACTATCACCACTCCTAGACATCTTCATCTTGAGATAATACTCCTTCATTTAAAAGCACTGTTTTAAAAAAGAAAAACGAGCATGAAAGTAGCTGGTTGCCTGCTTTAGGTTCTTTGTACTGAAATGCCCTTCCCCTTATTAGTTCCCATATTAAAAAACACCAAACCACCCACTTCTTTCTTTTTTTTTTCCTTTTTTTCCCCAAGAACTTTACAAATTAAGTGTACAAAAAATTCTTGAAAAGGATGAAGAAGTTGCAGGGCCACTGCGAATTCAGTCACAGGAGAAGGTAAAACACATTCTCCTTAGATCTCATGAGAATTTGGTAAAAGCTGAGAATAAAATCCCTGTTTCCCAGGTATTGTGTTTGTACTGTCTTCACCTGCAGCAAGGCAGCTCCTGTCTTGTCTGCGTGGGTTCTGGCATGTGATAGTGAATGCCGCACGAAAAACACATTGTTCCTGTATGTGCAGCACTTGTCAAACAGTGGTTTGAGATTTAGATGGACATGCTTGATAGAAAGGTCACCATTATGTACCACAAGAATAAGCACAACCGCACATCCATTCATTTGACCAATACAGCTGCTGTTGTGAGCTGTAAATGGCTTCCTTGACCAGATCTTAATAAAAGATGTCTTGTATTGAAGAGGGTGCAATAGTCTGTCTTTTTCTGAAGGAAAGATGCAGCTTTCTGCGCTGATCTGACCTTTACTATGTTTTATCTTAAGTAGTGCACCCATATTAAGATGTTTATGTCTACAGGCTTTAAAGAGGAATGCCCTTAATGTGGCAGAACCTTGTTCTGTACTTTTGCAGAAGAGTTTTTGAACTGAAAGATTAACAATCTTCTCATAAAGTAGATTTTTCTATCCTCTTCTGCTCTTCCTAAATGTTTCTCATATAAGCTGCCTGCAATGGAGCAAATGATTCCACTGCTCCAAATTTATTTTTAAAAAAACCCCAAACATATGGGGAATACAGAGGGAGCATATGCCTGCTAAGTAAAACATCTTGGTAAATAGGAGCATCCTGTAAATCAGTGTTTTGCATGTCTGTCTCGTGCCTGTGTAAAAACATAATGAAACAATTTCCTTTTGTCCCCAAGTACTTAAGGGTCTTGATATCTCTCCCTCCCCGCATTTAGAGAGCATCAACAGAGGCTGTTGAGTGATGGCAGAAGGTGCTGGGATGTCCATCTAGGGCAATGGGAGTACAGGGAAGGCATCCAAAAACCCATTTCTGAAAGGAGACCTGAAACTGATACCAAGGGAGTTTTGGATTCATGTACTTGGGACCACTGCACTGAAGTCCCCCATGGACAGAGAAGTTCAGAGAGATGGCGCAGGTGGTGGTGAATCCAGCTCACAGCAGAGGCAGCTGTATTTGGCATTATATGAGCAGCAGCTGGCCAGATGGTGTATTCTTTTGCATAGCTAAGTTATGAACGAGTGCAGGTTTCTAATAAGACCAAGCGTCCAAGACGTGTCGCAGCGCTGAGCTGATGGAGTATGTGCCAAGTAACAGCACAAGGAACAACGACGGCACTTTTTCTTACTATATTTTGGTCAGCAAATGCATAGATCTGAAGGTGCAAATTGGAAAAAGCCTGGGACTGGTGAGAATGCTGACAGGTTTGTCAGGTATCCCTCTGCCAGAGGCAGCCTCTGCAAGGTTGCTGCTTCTCCTGGATTCATTATTGTTATGTCACTGAAAGCTTTTATTTCTTCCCTTAAATTTCTTTTGGCAGCAGTTGTTTAGTTCTTTTTACTTGGAGATTTAAATATAAAATTTCTATCTAAATCATACTGACTAATGACATATTAAAAAATATAATAAGGATTTCCCTCCTGCAGGAAGTGGGAATGTTTTCAACTTTTGTTTACATCTTTATTACAAGCTTTTAATAAATCAAAAGACTGAAACTTTGCAGAGGAGGGAAGTTTTAATTAAAATTAGGTGCTTTAGAACTGGAATTTGTTTGTTCTTTGTTGGAATAGGAAGGCTTAAGGGCTTTCCTGATTTGTTTAGTTGTTTGTTAGTTTTTTTTTTAAATCACCTCTGCCTACACTGTCCATGAATCCTCATGGGTTGAGATACTCTTTGAAAGCGTCTTTCCTTTTCTTCCACAAACCTGGCAGATGCACAGTGCTGGCAATGGTGCTGTCAGCAGGAGCGAGCCCAGTGCAGGCAGTGCCCAGGAGGAAGCAGGCTGTCCAGCCTGGCGTTCCCAGCAAGACACCTGAGGGATGGAGGCAGGTCAGGGTGAGCTGCATGCTTGGTAGGATGGCAATGAGGGGTTTTTTTGAGAGGAAGGATCCTTTTTCAAAGTTCTAAGTGTCCTACCCTGAAATTGAAATCTGGTACATTTTTATCAAAACACAGTTTTTACATCTAGGCTTAATGATGGTTCAAGAAACAAATAATTATTCAGAACAGTTAAACTGTTGCAGATGTGCTTCTCACTCGAAGGCCATGAGATAGGTCTCCAGTTGTCGTCTCCTCACATTGCTTCAGTCGGAGACTACCCTGAATCTGGGTGGCTTTTCCACCCACTTTGAGGAGCTCAAGCAGCTTGTTTGGCTCAAGTGTGAACTGCTTGTACGTCTGCTGGAAAACTTTTTCCAAGCAAACTGGCTTACAACCAGCTTTTTCTACTTGAGCTACTGTCTTTTCTGATCTGAATCTCTCCTTCAAGAGTGCCGTATACCTGTGTGGTTAGAGGACTCTCTCAATGGAAAGTGGGAAAAGCTTGCTCAGCTCGGCGGTGCAGGGGAGGAGGCTGAACTCAGCAGCCTGGCCGGGTTCCATGCACAGTCATCTCCCAGACCAAGGGAGGCTTTTGCTAGCTCCTGTCTCTCAAGCAATTTTGTAAATCCGGCTCTAGGGTAAAAAAAAAAAAAAAAGTCTGGTTGTAACTTCTCAGTAGATTTCAGTTATATTTGCAAACAGTTTCAGGGTGATTGACATAGTTTTGGCCAGGGTTGTTTGTTCTCCAAGCAAATGTACTGTTTGGAGATAGGGAGCGGACATTACTGGTGAGGTTAGCTGGGCTCATCTGCAGCAGGATCTGGGTGTTACAGTTCTGTTGAATTTTCTGACCAGCCTTTCTTCATGCATGAAGTTCATTTGTTTTCTCATGGGTCGAAACCAATGCGAATTTGGGATGAAACTGGGTTTTACAGACAAGGAAAGAACCATTACCTGGAACAGCGTGTCATATAGACTTGACTTAAATAAATAAATACTATAAGAGCATTTACTGTCTTTGCTTTCCATTCTAGATAAGAAAGTTCTTTTTTTTCTCCTATCAGCAGTTTGTTCCTTCAAAGTAGATAAAAGCAAATTATATTCAAAGCCCTTCTCAGCATCTCCTGGCTATCTTACTTCTGTTCCTCATAACCTGAAAATCTGTGTAAACAAGTAAAAACATATCTCCAAATGTTTTGATGAGACTACTTGGTTTAGAATTTGTAACTTACCTTTGGACTTCGTACATTTGGACTTTGCTATTTGTAGTACGGTAGTGTTTAGAATGTAGTGTGGAACACTAGGATCACAGAATCACAGAATCACTAGGTTGGAAAGGACCTTCAAAATCATCAAGTCCAACCATTAATCCAGCGCCACCATGTCCCCTAAACCATGTCCTGAAGCGCCACATCCACATGTTTTTTGAACACTTCCAGAGATGGCGACTCCACCACCTCCCTGGGCAGCCTGTTCCAATGCTTGACCACTCTTTTGGTGAAGAAATTTTTCCTAATATCCAATCTAAACCTCCCCTGGCACAACTTGAGGCCATTTCCTCTCGTCCTATCACTAGTTACTTGGGAGAAGAGACCAACACCCTCGTCGCCACAACCCCCTTTCAGGTAGTTGTAGAGAGCGATAAGGTCTCCTCTCAGCCTCCTCTTCCCCAGACTAAACAACCCCAGTTCCCTCAGCCGCTCCTCATAAGACTTGTGCTCCAGACCCCTCACCAGCTTCGTTGCCCTTCTCTGGACACGCTCCAGCACCTCAGCATCCTTCTTGTAGTGAGGGGCCCAAAACTGAACAAAACACCAGTATCCGAGGTGCAGCCTCAACAGCGCCGAGTACAGGAGCACAATCACTTCCCTACTTCTGCTGGCCACACTATTTCTGATACAGGCCAGGATGCTGTTGGCCTTCTCGGCTACCTGGGCACACTGCTGGCTCATGTTCATCTGGCTGTCAACCAGCACCCCCAGGTCCCTTTCCGCTGGGTAGCTCTCCAGCCACTCCTCCCCAAGCCTGTAGCATTGCATGGAGTTGTTGTGACCAAAGTGCAGGACCTGGCACTTGGCCTTGTTGAACCTCATACAGTTGACCTCGCCCCATCGATCCAGGCTGTCCAGATCTCTCTGCAGAGCCCTCCTACCCTCCAGCAGATCAACACTCCCACCCAACTTGGTGTCATCTGCAAACTTCCTGAGGGAACATTCAATCCCCTCATCCAGATTATCAGTAAAGATATGAAACAAGACTGGCCCCAGAACCGAGCCCTGGGGAACACCACTTGTGACCGGCCACCAACTGGATTTAGCTCTGTTCACCACAACTATCTGAGCTCAGCCGTCCAGCCAGTTTTTTACCCAGCGAAGAGTAAACCTGTCTAAGCCACAAGGTGACAGTTTCCCCAGGAAGAAGGCTGTGGGAGACGCTGTCAAAGGCTTTACTGAAGTCCAGGTAGACAACGTCCACAGCCTTTCCCGCATCTGACCCGCCTCCTTACTTCACTAAGAATTGAGAATTCTATCATTTTGTGGTTGCTAAGCCCAAGACGGCCTCTGACCACTACCTCTCCCACCAGTCCTTCTCTGTTAGTAAACAGCAGGTCAAGTGGGGCATGTCCCCTGGTAGGCTCACTTACCAGCTGTGTCAGGAAGTTACCTTCCACACACTCCAGGAACCTCCTAGACTGTTTCCTCTCTGCTGTGTTATACTTGCAGCTGATGTCCGGTAAATTGAAGTCCCCTAAAGAAAAAGGGCTAGCGATTGTGAGACTTCTGCCAGTTGCTTGTAGAATGCTTCGTCTGCCTCTTTGTCCTGGTTGGGTGGTCTATAACAGACTCCCAGCAGGATATCTGCCTTATTTGCTTCTCCCCTCATCCTTACCCATAAGCACTCGACTTGGTCATCACAATCGTTGAGCTCTATACAATCAAAACACTCTCTAACATACAGAGCCACCCCACCGCCTCTCCTTCCTTGCCAATCCCTTCTGAAGAGCTTATAACCGTCTATTGCAGCACTCCAGTCATGAGAGTCATCCCACCATGTTTCTGTGATGACGACTAAGTCATAGCTGTCCTGCTGCACAGTGGCTTCCAGCTCCTCCTGTTTGCTGCCCGTGCTATGTGCATTGGTGTAGATGCACTTGAGCCAGGCTATTGGTTTCACCCCCAGAATCGGCACGCCACCCCAAGGCTCATCTCTAGTGAGCCTGGTTTTATCCCCTTCCTCCTTCGAATCTAGTTTAAAGCTCTCTCAGTGAGGCCTGCCAGCTCGTAAGCAAGAATCCTTTTTCCCCTTGGAGACAGTTGCACTCCATCTGCTGCCAGCAGGCCTGGTGCCATGTAAACCACCCCATGGTCAAAAAGCCCAAAATTCCGCTGGCACCAGCCCCTGAGCCACATGTTAACCAGGTGTGTTTTCCTGTTCCTTTCAGTGTTCCCCGCTGCCACTGAAAGGATTGATGAAAACACTACCTGTGTTCCCGCTCCATCGACCAGTCTCCCCAGCTCTCTGAAGTCCTTTTTAATTGCTTTTAGACTACTTTGCGCAACCTTGTCATTGCCAACCTGCATGACGAACAGCGGGCAGTAATCGGTGGGCCGCACCAGACCAGGGAGTTTCCTGGTGACGTCTCTCACCCAGGCCCCAGGGAGGCAGCAGACTTCCCTGTGGGTTGGGTCTGGCCGCCATATTGGGCCCTCTGTTCCCCTCAGAAGGGAGTTGCCTATGACTATTACCCTCCTTTTTTTCTTAACACACGACGTCTTGATGCATGGGGCTGGCTGACTCACCCTAGGCAACCCCCTGGATGGGCTTTCATCAAGGTTCTCATGTTCCTGGCCCTCAAGTTCCAGAGCCCCATGTCTGTTGTGTAAGGGCAGCTGGGACGGTGAGGGAGGCCAGGAGGGGATTCGCCTGCCACCCCGAGCAGGGACCTGTTTCCATTCCCCCTCGTCTCCTGAGTCCCCTCCTTCTGCCCGGCAGCAAGAGGGCAGGGGATCCCCTGCTGCTTGTAGAGCCTCCACCTGCTGCCTCTGCCTCAGGGACGCGAGGGTGCGGCTCCACCGATCCAGCTCCCTCTCGCACTCGCTGATGCTGCTCAGCCTCTCCACTCCCTCTGCCAGCTCTGCCCCAGGCTGAGCAGGTCGCTCACCTGGTCGCACCACACACGGGTGTTGTCCCCGCTGGCCTCCAGCACGAGTGACGGGCTCAGGCACTCCTTGCAGCCGGACACCTGGACAGCCGCCTGCTTGAGCAGGAGCTGCGTCTGGGTCACCCCATTCCTTCTGGCGATGGCTTTCAGCCGAGTGGAGACCATGACTGGGCCTTTTCTGGGAGGCTGATGACCACTCGTCGAGAGAGCCTCTAGTGCCGGGGGGGACTGCACCCTGCCCGCATGCCTTCCCTGCGCAAACTCGAGTTTTGTGCCCTTTAAGGTTTGTTGATAGATTTTAAATGGAACGGGAATAGAATAATTTGAGGCTAAGAACTGCAGGTAACTTGAAACTGAAGGTCAGCTGGGTTTCAGCTATCCACTATCTGTTGATAACCTCAAGTAACTCTAATAGCTTGCCACCATAGAGTTTTCTTTTCCAGGAACTGTCCTGGCTTCTCCTTATCTGTCTGCTTTTGCTTTATAAGTATTTCTGACGAGAGCTTCAGTAACTTAGTTGATGCATAAGTAGTGTTTTGCTTGCCTAGAACGCGCTGGCATCTCTCTGCTGCCCCTGCCCCTTCCCAGTAGATGCTCTACAGCCCTTTGGTCACAGCAGCCACTTCCAGGGAGGGGGGACATGTTCTTGACAGCAGTTTGGCTACGGCACCCCAGGGTTTGTCCAGGCTGTGTGGGTATGTACTGTCCACACCTCATGACTTTTTCTTTCATTTCAACTCTTCCTGGTTCTCCTGATTGGCTTATCTTTGTTTCAAAAAAAAAGAGCAGGCCTAAGGTAAACATCTGGAAATTTAGCACTATTGTAAAACCAGTACCCGGAGTAGTTAGAGTATTCCTGTCATCCTTAACTGAGGATAAAGCCTCCTTCGGCAAATTGTCAGAAGCCTATGACTCGTATCACTTGCTGGCGTGTCTGGTTTGTCCTTCCGAGTACCCTTGCTTTGTTCCCCAGTTGGTATCTGTGTTTACTGCATTTATTCTTTCCAAAAGTTCCACTAGTTTTTTGCTCATATCTGGAGTGTGGGCTTCTTACAAGACAGAGATTTCTCCATCGTAGGTGTCACATCTTTAATTTCTTCACGAAGTTGTGCACAGCTTTCTGTGAATTACCAAACTACGTTTTTTCCCCAGAATAATGAATAACTATTTCTGCAGGTTACCACTTTGCCATCCAGGTGCCATAGCTGGTGATGTGCTTCTCCGAGCTGGCACCTTACACATATGGAAATTAGGTGGCTTAGGTTCAATTTCAGTTTAACCCCAGAAAGGGCCTAGGAGATATTGCTCCTGCCCTGCCCATTGCAACCTTTCTCCTTTACTGACTCCAGCAGGGCTTTTGCTACCAGAATGTCTGCTTCCAAGTGGAGCTAGGCTAAAAACATAGGCAGTAATAGTTTTTTTTACAGCCTTTGTTTTATAAAGGGATCCTGAACTAAGTAGCACATGAAGGATTCGTCCCTTGGCCTTTCACTGAAAATGCCCTAAGTAGCACATCTGTTTCCTACAGCTGTTCTTGGTGTCTTTGCTTCCATAGAGCAGCCGTCGGAGCCCTGCTGGAAACCCTAACCACTCATATGTCTCTTGGAGAGAGACATTTGCAGAATAGACAAACCAATGAATTAATGCAGGAAGACGATGTAGATAGTGGGTTCTACAGATCATCAACTTTAAATTTTGCTGGTTCTGATCTTTCATCTCATTAAAAAAGAATGTGAGTGGATTTGGTTTTTTTTTTAATTTCTAACAGATTGAGGATTTTTTCCAGGGGAGCTGGAAATATGTAAATTATTTTAGCCCAAAGTTCACTTACTAGCAGATACTATTCTTCATCTTGCTGGTGAGTGAGTGAGCAACGGTTACCTACAAACAGTCTCACAGTGGATTTGTTTTTTCTATTCCCATTAGCAGAAACCTCAGAGGGGGGTATTTCTTCTTCCCCTACTGTAACAATTGAAGCTAAATTTAATTAAATGTGATCCACAATCCAATTTATACTTCCCCGTAGCAGGAAGCTGGAACAAAAAATCTGCTCTGTGACACTGAAGGATTTGTTTTTTCCGTGCTGCTGTCGGTGAATTTGGGGCTCTGAGTAATTGGGTTCAAACTTGTAAGAAAGCCTTCCTTTGAGGTACATCTTTTATTTTCTCACTTAGAAATTACATCTTTTACCAAATCAGAGCAGTACATAGCCAAATATATTTGAAGCTTTGCAGAATTTATATCATTTTATTAATTCGGTGACATATAAAAATACCTGGCTGTTACTACTATTTGTTTGATAATTATAAACAACCAACATGGTGATTATAATTTTACATTTTTTTGGATTCACACAGACAGAAGAAGTTATTCCATCATGATAGGGGTTATTGTTTTAATTAGTAAAATTCCTAACTTTTTCTGTTCAAAGTTTGGCATATGAAACTTTTTTTTTTCATTCCCAGAATGCGATGTTGTCATATTTCTTAAATGATCTATTGAGTCAAATTCAGTATTATTTGCTCTGTGAAATTGAGACAAAACACTGGAATATATTTTCGGTTAATATCATAGTCATGGTCAGAGGACCAGTAATCACACACTGCGACTTTCCTTTCACAGACTCAGGTCACGTCTCTACTAAAAAATGATGCAGATCGAGGTCCGTCTGGTCTGACAGACATATTCCCCAGCAAGGCTTGCGTTTGTACAGATAAATCAGTACAAGGAGTATGAAGCGTGGTGATATGACTTAGTTCAAAGATTTATTGGGTGGTAGACAGCAGCCTTCACTCAGCACTGAGTGGGTGAGGGAGTAGCTCTAGTCCCCCACTGCCATGGGGACACCTCACTGATGCAGAGTGATGGGGACAGTCCCCAGTCCACGCTGTCCCCTGAGCCCTGTGCAGCTGGTGAGGAGGGTGCTCATGGGCAGGGGCCAATGCTGTGCCCAGAAGCGTGCCAACAACTAAACCAGACTGTGCAGCTCTGGCGTGTTGCCCAAGACAGTGTCTTCGTCCCACTTGGTTGACTAGAGTAGGCAGGACCTAGGATGTACTCAGGTGAGTAATTAGCCTGGGATTTGGGCATAAAGTTTTAAAACTGACATTGAAGGCATCACAGTGGCATTCACTGTTTGTCTCAGTGAAGAAGAGGCATCATGGATCTGTCACAGAAAAAAGTACAAAGTTACTGTTGTAGAAGAAAAATTTTGTTGTGCTCAATATGTTAAATTTGCCTTTATTAGGAGGTAAGTGTGTAAGAGATAAATGAGCAATGGTGAAAATATTTTGCTGCACATGAGGCAGGTTGGGCTGAAAAGGGATGTGGGTGAAATCTTGGCAAGACGAAGCACAAATTGCAGTTTCCTTTTTGTCCTTAACTGGACTGTGAGTTCACCTTGAGACTTAAAAAGCTGTCACTGGAAGTCATAGCTGGGTCAAACGCATGCTTTTATTTATGGCATGCAGCAGGGTGTGTGTCAAACTAAAAGTGTTTTACTGACCTCTTAAAGATATGCCACGCATGGAGAATCATTTTCACAGGATGAAGGGAGGGCATTTTCTCTAGTTATTAATTATTGAGTCTTATTGCAGTGATAGTTATCAACGTACAGGAGAGGCCGTATCTGATTGATGTGCAGATTTCATGGCTTTCCCGCTCGTCCTGCTGCTCAGGAATTCCTGCCCTGGCTGCTACCAGCATAACTCTCATCTTAACAGCTATGTCACCTGCCAGAGGTTCAGAATAATTTATTTTTTGTCAAGAAAAGACACATCTCTCAACATTTAATTTCTAGAAAAAGACTTCAGACATTTCCACTTGTCAGCTGTCCACCTGAGATATTAAGAAGGAAGGGTTTTATTGTGGCAGAGCTTAACAAAATGAAATGGTGCTCATGTCTGTGTAGTAGGATGTGTGCCAGCAGCAAGCCTGGGGTCCTTTCAGGGAGCCGTCGGTGGATGGGTGATGCAGTGTCTGTCATGGAGTGGACACTGCTGCACTGTTTGGAGTCAGTGCCATCCTCAGCCTTGCGGCAGGGGCTTTAACCTGGCTTCACCCAGCTTATGAATAAGGAAGCTGATTAACATCGTTAGGTTTTCATTACTGTTCTGATCGTGACAAACTGATTTTTTTTCTGCTGCATACTTGCCTTTACACTGTGGTCTGCACTTTGAAGAAACATTCAAGGTCAGGTTGGACGGGGCTGTGAGCAACCTGATCTAGTTGAAGATGACCCTGCTCATTGCAGGGGTTGGACTAGATGGCCTTTAAAGGTCCCTTCCAACCCAAACTATTCTGTGATTCTATGAAAACAGTCCCTGAGGAAAGCAAACTCGAGCACAATGCTGAGGACATGTTGCTTCAGCTCCTTGCTGGGGACTCAGGCCTGAGAGTCCCAGCTGATATCAATTGTCAGTCGAAATATCCAGGAGAGAGGGAAGCTAATCTGTGAAAGATAAAACCATGATAACCAGTGATAGGACGCATGGAAATGGAATGAAGATGCATCAGGGAAAGTTCAGACTGGACATTAGGAAAAGGTTCTTCACTGAGTAGGTGGCTGGTCACTGGAACAGGCTCCCGAGGGAAGTGGTCACGGCACCAATCCTGTCAGAGTTCAAGGAGTGTCTGAACAACACTCTTAGTCATATGGTTTAGTTTTAGGTAGTCCGGCGAGGAGCAGGGAGTTGGACTCGATAATCTTTATGGTTCCCTTCCAACTCAAGGTATTCTATGATTCTATGATTTAGAAGAACCTTTTGAAAGCAGATGCTGTAGCTACCAAGAATTTTGTGCTTAGTGCGCAGACTGTACAGCGAGGACGTACGTAACACTGCTTGTTGCGGTACTGGTGCAGCATCTAGTAGTTGACTACTTGTTTCTGCTTGACGTCGGCTAAGGCAGAAAGATGTAAAATGTTCTTTGAATTGTCACGTTACATCTTTCAAGATAATAAACTCTTGGCCCTTGAGGTAACGGGGAGCAGAAAGGGCATCTAAAATGAGGGTACTGAAGGAGTGGAGTTGCCTTGAATTATTTCCAGGGTAACTGAGAACTTGCTTTCACTACAAATCTTTTCTCACCAGCCCTTGCATATTATTCTGAAAAATCATAGCAATTATGAAAGTCTGAAATCTGTCTTAGATATTTTTACCATCTAAATTTAATTAGAAGAGGAATGAGTTAATAAAAACACTAAAATAATTTCTGAGTGCTAGAGAAAGGTGAAAAAAGAGGACCTAAATCTGCCACACTGAGGTAATTAAGCAGTGTCAGGCAGGACTCAAGGTTCCCCAGTGCTTCAGCAGCTCCCGCACACTCAGAACACCATCTCGAAAGTGCAAATTAAGATGGGAAAGGAAAGGACTACCACGTCTTCCATCTGCCTTGCAATTTCCTCCTTTTTGTTGCTGCTTACAGGGGAAATTGCTAAAGCTGACACAACAGTGACCAAATATGGTTGCATGTGGGAAACAAAAGACTATCCAGAAGTCCTCTATAGCAAGAATGGGTTTGTTTTACAAGCTTGCCTGCATTTTAATACAAGGTCGACGATGGTGATCTCAGGGTCTGTAAGTAAACCTGCATACATCCAGCATTGCCTTTACATTTTACCATCAACTTTAAGATTATCAGCTGCTGCTCTGTTTCTTTTCCATTTCTTGCCATTTGTCGCTGTAGTCTGATGGGTACATCGCTCGTCTCAGAGGAGCCCTTCGGAGGGCAACAGTTCACAATACCATCTAAGGAGACTCTCTGGCCAGTTGGCCACCGCATCTAGTAGCTAGGCAGCTAAGGGCTGTGGGCCCAGAAATACCCATGGAGGTGGGGCCTGAAATCAGACTGTTTTGGGGAATGCTTATTAAGATACATTTCTTGACTTCTTTGCACTCCCATGGTCATTTTACATAGGCAGACGTTCAGTGATGGTTCACCTTATATTGCTTGTTTCATTGTACAGGTAATTAACTCTATTAACAGTGCCCTGAGCAGTAGGAAATTTTGTAACTATTTCCTCAAGTCTGTTCTGGTTTTAGAAGAAAGTAACAAAACACAAACCAAGGAGAAATTATTATACTAATTTTAAAAAGGTAAGTATTATGAGTTCTTCATCAAACTAGTGGATTCACAGGTAGATTTCTACAAAAATAAGGAGATTTTTTTTTAAAGTTCCAGGTGGCCTGAAATGAAAGCATACAGATACACATATGGAAAGATAAAACCTGCCAGCAGTTTGTCTGTGACGAGCAAGAGAATTGACTGTCACCCAAAAAAATGACACCTTGTAGTTTGAGTTGGTTTGTAAACCTGATTCAGCATTTCAGGAGCAGTAAAACCGCCCCACCTGTAGAGCAGTGTTGTTTTCACTTCAGAACAGATGCTCTGCTGATCCCTAAAGATTATCCCGTTCGTAAGGCTTGAGTTTCCCTCGCAGTCCCAGTCTCGTGGTACTGGTGCCTGCATGCCAGGCTCCGCTGCCCCCAGCCTGGCCACCTCCACTCTGCCCGCCTGCGCGCTGCTGTCAATGCAAAATGGGCAACCTCTCCCAAGACTTCACACGTGCTCCTGCCGAGCCTGGTGAGAATGTAGTATTTCACTCACCAGTGTAAACTGCTGCTGGAAAATGATCTTTGTTATAGCTACCAACTTCTGGGAAGGTTTCGAAAGAGATTGAGGCTGATCTGTAATGGCACTGATATGAGTGGTCTGAGCTACGCCTGCCTTTCTTGTCCCTGCTCTGACGATACCTGTGGAGCGTAAACATCAGGAAACACTTCTTTTCCCTCTATGGGTTAGTCCTTCTGTCTGTCTGCAGAAGTTCTGGTACTGAGACATGGTGGCC
Organism: Phaethon aethereus; assembly: GCF_964289735.1. Taxonomy (NCBI): domain Eukaryota; kingdom Metazoa; phylum Chordata; class Aves; order Phaethontiformes; family Phaethontidae; genus Phaethon; species Phaethon aethereus. The sequence continues at coordinate 38,435,199 of NC_138575.1, forward strand.
TGGGAGGGTTGTGTAGCTTGGGTGTAAGAAGGAAAAAGGCTGCTTGCTTTGATAGTGTAAGCTTCTTTTAAGTTTAAGTAAAGATAGTAATCCCAGCATGAGTAAAGTTAGTGACAAATCTCTATTGATTTCAGAGAGGTCAGAATTTAGCTTACAAGCCTTGATCTTTTGCTGACATGAATTTCTGGGAGATGTGAGCTTGACCATCGGTTGATCCTAAAACTGCTTTTAACTCTAGAAATGAAGGGTTTCTTTTGTTCTACTTTATGAAGTAGTGTAGCTGAAATAACATTTCCTTAGGTGCTAGTTAAAGTGTAGAATTTACGAGCTAAACACAGAAGAGCAAGCATGTAACAAGGACATAGCATAGAGCATGTACTGGATGAATTCTGTTGAATAGTTAAGAGACAGTCTGTGTTCTGGAAAGAAAGAATTTTCCATACAGACAAAATAACCAGAAGGAAGGATACATTTAATCTACTGATTAGAGCAATCATAGCAGTCTATAATAATCAAATTAAATAATAGACTTATAGAAATCTGTGGCCAGGAAGGGGTATGGCTTTTTCTTGTAGAGTGCTCTTGTCAATCCGATGTTCCAGACATTGCTGCAAAGAATTATTCAGAGGATAGCCTTGAGTCATTTTTCTGTTCTGCTGGCAGATACCTCATTGGTAAGAAGAGGAGAAAGATTTGGGCGTACCAGGTTTCCTTTTAATTTTCTCATGTGCCCAAAATTTAAGTCTGCAAGGAAAGGCTCGTGGTATCTTTAACAAGTGTAAAAAATGGTCTAAATCCTTCAGAAGCTTCAGAATAAGTTGTCACATAGATCTTGACAGTTTAGATGGCCTAAATGGGTTTTTAGACACCTACTGCCTGATCGCCTGTCTGCTTGGCAGGCAGAGATGCCCACAGACTCCTTGTCTGTCTCTTTTTTTTTTTCTTCTCTTTCTTCTCTAAGGCTACAGGCCTTTGCCATGAATGCCACAGCTGGGGTAGTTTCTGCTTTGTTTTGTTCTTCTTAAATGTGTTTGGAGGCTTGTTTGGTGTTGATTCTTTGCTCTTCTTTTGTGTGGTGGTGGTTGCAGAGCTGATTTGTTTGTCTGGATGTGGGGCAGTTGGATTGCAGGAGAGCATCTGCTCCCGCAGCGGGCGGTCAGGGCTGGGTCAGGCTCGTGAAAGACGTTGCATCAGACCATTGAGGCAGAGGAGGCTCCTTGCGCTTTGCTCTCTTCTCTTCTGGTTGGCAGTGGTTTTGGGATGAGCTGGGATTTTACTGTCGAACAAAACCAAGTTCCTTCTCCTCTAAAGGGTAGAAGTTTTTGTCCTCAGAGTCCCAACTCCTGTGACCAGAAGGACAACGTATGCTGGGCTCAAGGTTTGGTGGGACGTAGTTATGGGTGCAAAGGAGCAGCTGCCGCAAGGAGCAGTGGCACTCAAAATGTGGTGCAGGCAGAGTGCCTGCTTAAACCCACGGTCTCTTGGCAGTAGTGCTGTGGCAAGAAGTGTCCTGCCAAGTCGTGAGCTGGCATGCTGCCCTCCATTCAGGCTCGGACTGTAGGCAGCCAAGTGACCAGCAGCTGTGGCTGTGAATAGCAGGAGGGCATTAGTCCAAGAACAACAAGAAGAAAAGCTTCTTCAGCTACATATAGAGGTTTTCTTGGCTGTTCCAGACAGGTCTTCCCATTTCAAGGGGAACTGGAAGGTGGAAGGTGCCCTAATGCATCCACTCCTTTTGGATCCCGTCCACTGGGATCCCCCAGTTACATAGTTCTGGTTGGGGGCATGTTGTTGCTCAGTCTGTGGCTGCAGTAGGTAGGAGTGTGTTTGAATGTGTAGAAGGAAGTCTGCAGCTGCAAGGAGAGAATTTGTTCTTTTTCTGCACTCTTTATTTCAGCATAACAACTGAAGCAACCTGTAAACAACTGTCTTTGTCCTGCACATGGCTTCTACACCAGCTTTCCTGCTAATGGCTGCACAAGGACTGTTTTATCTTTAAGCATGCCAAAGTGCTTGATTGAACAAGGTTTACAGTTTTTAAAGGGGTTGACATGTCAACAGGGGCTTCAGATTCCTGACCCTTTGTACAGCCCTTCAGATACCAGGTGTGATTCCCATTCCCCATCCATTTCCACAGGCTACTACAGCCTGGAGATGTGTTCTGTCAAAAGCAACCTCAACCACATTCCCCAAAACCCCCCAGAAAACAAAATGGCTGAAATGAATTCTCTGGGAAATGGCAAAAAGCCAAACAGTAAATTTAGAGCTGGGGTGTGCATTGCAGAGGTTTCACTCTAAGTGGGAACATGCATAAAGCTGTATGCTCAACATCCTAAGTGAAATCAGCTGGGGGGGTAGAATAACGTCCGCAAAGTCCTGCCTTCAGAAGCTCAAGGGCATCACTGCCTATGCAGCCACACTTCTTACTTGCATGTTGAACATAGGGAAGTGATTTCCACTTGTCTGTCATAGAAAGTTAATGTTGTGGGACAGGCTCATGGTCTATTAAAAGGCATTTCTGCAGCAGCCTGCAAGATATTCACCCCAGCATCTCTCATCAGCTGTCAGGCTGGTGGAATTTCCTGACTTTCGAAGTGCTTGTGGTCCCGGAAAATGGCAGCAAGGACCTGGAAGAGAGCGTGAGCCAGACTCCCTGCCGACCACAGAGCTTCCCTCACCATTTGTCATAGAAACACTTAAATAGCTTTCTAGCCATGGCTCTGAGAAAGAAAAGCTCGTCCAGTACTAGTACCTTTAGGCTGTGTATCTCAGAGAGGAGTATCAGCGGCTGGGCCAGAGCACCCACCACAGGGCTGATACCTCTCATCATCTTTATCTTCTTGTCTGCTGAGAGGCAGTTTAACATCTGTGGCAGGTGTGGGAGCGCTGATCCTAGGGGTGATATGGCGTTAAGGACTACTAATGGTGCACAGGGGCACCTCCAGGCCCCCCTCAGTGAGTCCTGCTGTGGTTTCTCTTCTGGCAGCGTCCTCAGTAGGCTGGAGCTAAGCACTTTACTGAAACAAAACCTAAACTGCAGATGTTGGCCAGCTGCATTCAGCTAGACCAAAGCTTAGCCCATCTCAACAGAGAAGCCAAAAGCAGGTCCTTACAAAGGAGGAAGGCTGGGATGAAACTGGAAAGATCAGTCCCCCAATGCAGCACCCCAGCCTCTGGCAGCAGGCTCAGACATGCGCCGTTCTTATGCTAAATAACTGAGGCACAGCGAGAGTCATGTAAGGCCCAAGGATCTTCAAGGAGGAACTGCAAGATGATTAACGCTCCAACATCTGCTTAATTACAAATGTATGTTGGTCACCAGATGATATCTAGGCTGAACTTAATGTCTGAATCTTTTCCTGTGTAATATGATCTGGATATCATAAATGTGAGAATGAGGGATATGTGTGTTGATAGCTCACTGGGGTAAAAAAATGACTAAGTTGTAATGGAATGGTTTGGAAACAGAAAGTCTAAGATACCATGTATTGTCCTTATTGCATTTGATGAGACATTTCTGAGTGTTTTAAAACTCATGTAAAATTTTAATTTTTTTTTTTTAAGGTGGTATTTAAAGAAAGAAAGGAGGTGATACGGCGGGTGGGATGCTGAGGGGGCGGCCAGGGAGAGGTGTCTCTGAGACACCTTCCAGAGCTTTCAGCAAACACCAAAAACCCTGCGAGCACAAAAGTTAATTCCCTTAAACAGGAGTTAAGGGCGGCAGGCTGCAACAGCTCATGAGGTGGCCCAGGCAGAAAGTGGCTCGCAACAGGCGTGTAACGGCACCATGAAGTGTTCATTAGAGTTGCTTTGGTCAAGAGTTCGTAATGAGGGTTCACGGTGGCCTGGAAGGTCTCCGAGGGCTGACAAGACTAGGCACAGCCTAGTGCGGTGCAGCAGGAGCACTGCAGCATTGCAGGGCAGGGATGCGGGCGTTGCAGTGGGGAGTGCTGCAGCGGAGTGGCATTCCGCAGGCACAGTGTTGGTCTGCCAGTGGGTTAATTTGGTTAATACTGTGTATTTACAATGTGTCTGGCTTGTCAGGTCAGGAGGGGGTTTCCCATGGCTTTTGGGGATGTTTGATGGAGCCTGGTGCTTTCGTGTGTGTTGAAGTGAAGGTGACGAGTTTTGTTTCTTTCTGGTGTGTGGCCAGCGTCATCGTCGTGTGTCACGTTGCAGTATATCTCACCACGGGTGCCTTCAGGTGGGGCACTGGCCTATAACTGGTTACACATATCTTCTCCAGGGTAGTATGGTGTAATATGCAGTGCTATATAAGTCATTATTTGTAATACTGTACTGTGTGCAAAGAGGTAACCTTGATGAGTTTCTTTCTGATTATGATTTGGGTGATGTCAGTAGCTCAAAGCTCAACTTCATCTGCTCTGTACTTAACTCTCAAAACAGGTGTAATCTTGTCTCCTTTTGCTTTTCATAGTGCACTGATTTAACCTCTTGTCAGAAGAAAATAAAGATTTGTTGAAAGGTTAGAGTTCTATCTTGCAGGCTGCCAGAAACAAAACCTTGATTTTATACTTAATGCAGTAATTCTAGAGGATGGTGTCAATGAGGGTATAACTGCAATAATTTTTAACATGAAAATCTTTAGAAATAAAACTTTACTTAGAGGTTATTGATTTAATTACAGTCATATTAGCTGCTTCCTTGCTTTGGTCATGTGTGTAAATCTTGGACAAAGGGTAGGGTTTTTTTTTCACTTGATGTGAATTCAGTGTGTTCAAGCTGCAGTGTAAATGGATGGGATTCCTTTTGAACCAGCCCTTGGCCCGAAAACCAGTGAGTATGACTCAAAGCTGCTCTGCAGAGATGGAGAAGGTGTTAATTTGTCCAGGCTTTAAACGTGCCTGTTCCTGGCACAAAATAGTTTGGCAATCGCTTGACAACAGCCACCCTGCAGAGCAGAATAGGACAATGTCATTGTCCATTACAGCTCAGTAATGGTACTGGTATCAGTTCAACTTTGAATTTAAATGTGCCAGCAAAGTAAAGACAGACATCCTTCTGGTGCCTCCTGCACCTGTCTCTGTATCTATGGAGTTTGGGCTCTACTAGTTTTTAACCTGGCACCTTCTCAGCGTATTGGGTATTTATTTCTTTGAATATAGTGCAACAATTTTCCATGCCATTCTTTGTAGCCCTAGGGAAATCACACGTGTGGGTTGGTTAAAGAAGATAGCGTTGCCGTGGTGCATTTTTCCGTAGCAGTAGGTAATGGGTAGTCTATGTTAGTTAATAGTACTTGAGCAGCTGTGATTTTGTGATGCACAGCCACTCAGGCTGGCTGGCTGTTATGCCAGTGTTTGTTGGGGTATTTTGCTAGTGGGTTGTGTGTTTTTTTAAATCCACAGTTTTCTCTTATCAGAAAGTGAAAATCACAACATTTGCTGATCTGATTTCTTATTCATTGCCATCTCCTCAGCTTGCCAATATAGCATTACACACATTATTAGTAAAAGAATTAAAAAGTGCATGAGCAGAAGGACGTGAAAGACTGCAAGGAGAACTGCTATGCTGAAGTCTCGTCTGGACACACTCTGGTCAGCTGGCGTGAGTGGGACATGCATCTCCCCTTTTTCTCCTCCAGCGGGAGGTCAGAGGCTCAGTCTTTTGGAGCCAGCATGTTCTTTCTCCTTGCCCAGATTCAAATAGCCAGAAATTATTGAACTTCCTTCATAAACCTGCAGTCCCCCTGTTCCCCTAACTTACAACCTTACTCAGAGCTTGGACACTTCAGCCACCATTGACTTTCAGAGATCATGTTCCAATTTTGTTTTCTAATATAGAAGTTTGAAGACAATACTGTCCACTGGAAATCCAGACAGCATCAGAAAGCTAATGCAATTTCTCATTGTCGTCCCTTGTTCGTTTTTTCATGTATCTCTATTCGTACATTGCTGTTTCTAAAATCTTTCTTTTTCCTGTTGCTATGGTAAAAGCCTGCCTAAAAATGAAGAATTACAGCAGCAAGATCCACTGACCTACAAAATAATCAGAACATAATTGCTCTGTACAGGGCTCTGCTTGTAAAATAACTGGGACAGAAGTGGGAAAGGGAGATGGCCAACTTACAGGGACCATGTACATGGATTTGGATTTAGTCAAAACTCCAGCTTATGCACAAAATTGCTGCTTCTGATCAGTGAATCTCTACAACTGGTTTCCTATACACAGGAGTTTTCCATGATTGCAATATTAAAAGTAGTAGACACCCAAAAAAGCAGGCTTGGGTTTTTGTTTCTGTTAATAACCTTGCAGCTCCAATGTGATTTTCTTCTGTATGTACATGAATGTCATTGATACAGTGTTGTATTACAGTGGCTCATCCTTGCTGGAGGCATGGTCCTTTTCCAACAAACTGATTTGAAATGAAATGAAAACCAAACCATGGATTTTTTGGTTCACCTCCCAGACTATAAAAATGGATGGTCTCATTAATGATTAACACAGCAGCTGGTTAGCTCAAAGGAGATCTGGAAGAAAATACTGCAGTGTCTCCCTCCTGCAATAAATATAATGGCTTAACAGTTTTCTGTGCTTATACTACCTTATTTCAGTATATACATTCGAATCCCAGCAGAGTGGATCTCTGCCTTTGTACCTGCTTTAAGATAAGTATGAATACATTAGTTCCTAATTGCATCAGGTAATTTTTTGCAATGTTATTACTACGTACTGGTTTGCAGTTCCCTGTGATGTTAGCAGTGGTTTTTAGAATGCTTTTCTGTTTCAAACCAGTGAGACATCTAAGATTTCCCATATCTTCTTGCCCACAGCATGGTTACATCATTAGGAATCAAGTAAAAGTTCGCAACAGTGTTGCATTTACATGGACATCACTTCTGGCATGTTGTTTTGCTATCGATAAGTCCTTGTTATGACATTAGACTGTTTAAAAATATATATACATATATTATGGTCACAAAATCTTTACTCCTGTGTTTACTCCACAAAGTTGGATTACGTTGTACCTGGGCAGCTGACAAACTCTCATGAACCAGTCTCTGAAAAGAACCAGAGGGAAGTTTTTAGACTAAGTGTTCCTGGAATCTGATTAACTGTTTAGCACTCAAGAAATAAAAGTGCTAAAAAAAAAAAAAAAAAAAGAAAGAAAAGAAGACCCCTACCACATAGCAATTGTGTATATGGCAAACAGTGGTAAGAAATCTGGAGGCTTTTCTCTGTTACTCTAGGTGATGACTGTGAGCATATATACTCTTCTACATTGACTGATCTGGTTTTACATTAATACTCTGGCACCTTGTGCAAATTTTCAAATAGCTATCTCTAAATATAGGTACACTTTTTCCCCTACATGCACTGTAAAATATTGGTGAATGCATGTATAGTATACCGCAGCGATGGGGCAGATACAGAAGCTCATCTGTGCATAGTTATGGTGGATAATGCCTCCAGAGTTCATCACAAGGTTGTTTCCATGGTGTACATGATACCAAGCAGCATGGCCCACCTGGCAGTCAGCAGGCTGATCCGGGCCCAAAGGGTGCTTGTTTATCCTGCCATGTTTTAGGGCAGCAGAAAGAGCTGCTGCTCAAATGGTTGCACACTACCTCCTGCAAGGAGGTCACTCCAAGCCAGATGTGCTAATGCCAGAGGCCAGGAAGAGGATGGGAGAGGAAGGAGGAGGCAGGTCTTCTGCTCACATGAGCCCAGCAGAGTCCTGAGCCCTTGCCACAGCCATTTGTGAGACAGACAGCAGGTGGGAGGATGCTGGGGCACAAGCGTGTGGTGGCAGAAGTGAGAGCTGCCACTGCTGCGTCTCACCGCAGGACCTGAAATTCAGATCCATCTGGTGTAGCTGTGAAGCTGAAGTATGCTGGAGTAATTGTAATTTTGGTTGGTAACACTCAATTCTCATTTACTTTCACTGACCTGAGTGGGTGTGTGCTTCTTTCATTAGAGATCCGTGCTCAACTCATCGAGCAGCAGAAATGCCTGGAGCAGCAGACTGAAATGAGAGTGCAGCTTCTTCAGGATCTGCAGGATTTCTTCCGCAAGAAGTCAGAAATAGAGATGGAGTATTCCCGAAACCTGGAAAAACTGGCAGAGAGGTTCATGGCAAAAACAAGAAGTACAAAGGATCATCAGCAGTACAAGTAAGGCAGATTTCCTTCCCCCTCGCCCCCGTGTTAGCCACTGATGGAGTGCTACGCCACTCTTTGCTTCTGCTGGTTTGGAGTACTGCCAGATTGAGCCCAGGTTCAAAGATATGTTTAAAATTCCCACCTCGATTTAGCAGCATAGCAGTTCTCATTGCAGGTGAAAGTAGACAGGTGCCTAAATACTGTTTTGGGGATTTGGCCCTCTGCAGTTATTCATGTAAGCTTCTGACAAGTGGTTTCAGTTTCTTAATATGTAAGCTGCACAAATATTTTCCCTAACCTCCCATACAGAATTTAAACTACCCAAAATACAGCCAGTACCTAGAAGAGGTGCAGAGCCCTCAAAGGGCTTGAAAGCTGTGTGCTGATCTCTTGCAGTGGAGTTGATAGGATTTGAAAGTGTCTAAATAAAGGTCAACCACCATTAAAAAAATAAAAAGACAAGAATTTTGGCAAAAAAGGCATTAAGAAGAAAAAATTTATTGATTTGTGGTTTCATGTGAACTTGTTTGCCCCTTGACCCCTCTTATTCCTGGAAATGAAGATGATATGAATGTTATGCCTTGTTTACAATTTAATGTATCCCTTCATGGCGTAGTAACTTGTATGCAAAACAAAAGTGGTCAAGTGTGTACAGCATGTTTTCTGAAGTGTTTCAAATGCATTACTTGCTGATATAGCCTCATCTGGTTATTTTCCTGATTTGAGATGATTAATGAATTAATTTGCCTGGACCTGCTATGCTTATGGGTATAAAACAATATTTTATGTTTGTAAAACTGAAAAATAAGTACCTTTTTCCACTGTCCAGTCAGTGCTGTGCTAGAGATACACAGACATTTTGTTTCAGGACAAAAGTCTTTTTCCAAACACATCTGGCAAGGGAAAGGTTAATCCAAATACAGCTTACACAGTTCAAAGAGCAGTAATGTATATTTCTTAAAATTCAGTTAAGTGACTAAATGATTCTCTGAAATAACCAACATGTGCATATGTCACCACTTCAGAGAGTGCCCTGGCTTTATGCAGCTTGTGGCAAAACCTTTCTGCCTTGTGCGTAGAAACATCTTTCCTCATTCTTAAACATGTTAAATCCAGACTGGCAGATGTGCATGGGGGTTATGACTGGAGTCCTGCCTTTGGCTTTCTTCTGTAATTCTCTGCTTTCAGAAGAGGTTGCAGCAAAAGTAATTTTAACTGCTGGTCCCCTGTGCTGTTCCCACCATTCCCCCCAGAACAGGCAGGATGGTCTGTGGGACTGGCTTTGGGACATGCAGAAGCAGTGAGGACTGAGTAGTATCACCCTTCAGGGGTGCTCATGTTGGCTGACCTGGCTGATAAAACCCTGAAGCTTCTTGCTGTGAGTAACACTGTGAAGATGTCCATCTCAAACAAAATGGGGAAGTTTCCTTAGCTCACTTCTGATTCATAGCAAAGCAAAGCACTGATGATTAACAAAAGGCTTTTGTCTGTTAATCATTTGTTGTTGCTTTGATTCTGAGGGTGAAAGCTAAAGGTAAGCAATTAGATAAGGAATTAAAGGGCATATTTCTAACAGTGAGAATAGTTAATTATTAAAACAATTTACCAAGAGTAGAAGGAGTTTCTCCCTCAATTCATCACCACCTCTGGCTGTTTTATCTTCACGTGCTTGATCCTTTTGGCTATAGGAGAATCCCTGCACGAGAGAAAAAAAAAGAGCAGCAAGTTTCTAGAGCACTTAGTTGCAAGGCAGACTTGAAGTTAAAATTTCAATAATATCATAAGGCAAATTTTATAAATAGGTTTTTGTTGTCTGTAAAACAGTTGTTGAACTGCATGTATTTTTATTTTGCTTTGTGTAAAAGAAATGAGAAGTCACCTGTGATTTCACTTTTTGCAATATAAAAAGCTTGGAGTGGGCCTACAATGCAAATAGTCTGACAAGTAATTTCAGAACTGGACCACTGTGGAAAAAGTCCAGTCCTCCTGTTTGTCATGTAATTGAACCATCTGTGACTGGCAGTAGCAGTGTCCTTATGGGTGCTGTGAATTTATGAACACTGATCACAGAATATGTATGCTTGTGGCATTACCTTCTACTTTTATAGCAGATATACAAATCCGTTGTGGTGAAACAGCTACACCTGCAATTTTGCTCATGAAGGATTTGGGATGCACTTGCAGTGCTTGTTTATTTCTAATGTAAAAAATTAATTACTGTTACTCTTTCAGCAGTGACCTTTATTGATTTTGAATATTTACATGTGCTCCATCTGTAAGCAACTGTAAGATGTGTGGCAAGACTAATACTTTCAGGTGGCTTGCAGTGTTCTGAATCCTTATGCTTTTTCTATATTTTTGTACCCATGCCTCATGGGATTTATAGAATGTGTCTTAAAAGTGATCTGAAGCTAGCCTAACCCAAGTTATTCCAAGAACAGATTGACTGACTATTCAGAAACAGCCATTTTTACATAACAAGTTATGGCTGTAAATGTCAGGGGGATGTTTGTGTTAATAATATAACTTTTTAATTTCTGTACATAATACATGAGTGTATCTCCTCCTTAGGAAAGACCAGAACCTCCTGTCGCCAGTGAATTGCTGGTACTTACTCCTGAACCAAGTGAGAAGAGAAAGCAAAGACCATGCAACGTTGAGCGATATCTACCTAAACAACGTGATCATGCGGTTCATGCAGATAAGCGAAGACTCTACCAGAATGTTCAAGAAGGTAATGCCTCTCCTGCAGTCCTCCAGCCGGGCTTGTAAGATGCATGAGGGAGGCAAAAATGTCCTAAGAGGTAGCATTTGAGGAGAAGGTTCAGCACATGTAGCATAAAATCTGTTTTAGCACACGTATAAATTCTTCATGACTGTTCTTGCGGAGCAAATCCTTAGCACTGAAATGCCTGGGAACCTGCTGTATATGCTGGTGACCTTAGGAGCTGAATTGCAAATATCCAAAAGGCAAGGAAAAAAGCCTGTTCTTCTCTCAAAAGCACACTTGTCTATCCATGCAGAAAGGAAACAGTTTTCGCTTAGGACTCCCAAAATAGTAATGCTGTATTAATGAATTATTTGTAAAAACAGTATTTCATTGTAACTCTGCCATGAGAGAAATGAATTCAAGCCAAAGTGAGGGCGTGCCTTGTAGTGCCTTGGCATAAAGATAGTAGCATATGCTGCGATTCTCCTAAAAGTGTTTCCTTTCCTTCCCAGTATTAAATATGAACATACACTTTTGATAACATAATTACTTCTATTAGATCATTTAAGCGTGATCTCTCTACATGTTTGTCCTTGTACATGCCCATTATGTGTTTTCATAACACATACAATGCGTAAATCCCTCTTGTGCTAAGCAAGCACTCTAGGCAGCCGTAGTTTGAGATCTACGTAATGTGTTTGCAGTCGTTGTTGTTGTAATGTTCTGAAATAAAAATAGATTATAAATGCATATCCATCAGTCACAGTGGGATGCTGGTAGGCAAGCGTCATACAAAAAAGAGTTCAAAAAGAATAAAGGTTAAAGACTGTAAAGTCTGTGACTAAATGATGGCAAGGGGAGCAGATTAATGTTTTCAAAATAGGGAACTGATTTCACATATATCTGATCAAAATCCTCAATAGATAGCAATGGGATGGAGAGAAGAATTATTTAGTGAGCGCATATGTTGTACTTGGAGGAAAAAAAGTAAAAGCATGAATCAAATTTATTGGTGTGCATTAAAACCTATCACAGTCATAGAGTTGAAATTTATAGTTTCTCAATCAGTAATGGTCTGTTCATATAATATGTCTGATGCATAAAACTGTAGTTCACAAACCACTAAACTTAGTAATATGGGAGATTATTATAGAAGTTGAAAAGATAATGGGAAAAACAATTTGAGCATGCTACAGTACTGTCTATGTGGAGATATCTCAGACTTGCTTGGACCAGCAGAAATTTTTCGGTATTGGATCTAATAGTTTTTCAGTTATGTCATATCTCAGAAATCTCGTCTTCACTAGGTGTGTGTTATTAGACTAGCCTGTTTGCTTTCAGCGTAATTCAGTTCTTCAGCACTGGAAAACTTGCATTTCCTTCCCTTCTCTCCAGATGGACGGTACAAAAATATCTAGATAAAGTTTTCCGTGGAGAAGTGTGTGTCCGTCTTTATTCACTCATAACTCTTATTATGGAGATTGCTGCAGCTTTTTTCTCAGAAGGAGGAATATACGTGGACATTTTCAGTGCATTGTTGTCCCATCTTCCTGACAGACTCGTCTCTTTCCTCCGTGTTGTGCCCAGGAATGGCAAAATTTCGATTTTTCTAGAACAGCTTCTTGAAGAAGAGCAAGCAGCTGCTCTGGCTTTTTTGTTCCTAACTTGGATCTTCTACAGGGCAAATAAGAGAAAGGAAATTGTGGGAGTCCTGCTGTGCATAACCTGGAGCTCACCTTAGTGTAGCTCAGATCCTCAACAGCCCTATCCTACCTTTCAGCAAGGTTTGCCAGCTGACACTCGGTGATAGTGTCACATCAAACAGCTGTTAGCTGAGCGTGGGCAGACTGAGCTCACCAAAGGCTCTGTGAAGGGATCTAAGCCAGGCTGGTCATGTCAGGGGAAGGTGGCAGGAAGACGGGTGTCATCTCGGCATGGTGTAAGTGAGCTTCATGGGCATGTGGCCTGAATGTGGCAGTGGTTGTTCACTGGTATCGATTCTGAGCACACATTTTTAGGACAATCCATCAGGAATCAATACTTGCTGGAAAAGGTTGGTGTTTCCACTGAGTCCTAGTGTGGACAGTTCTTGCTGTGGTGCTTGCTGCAGAGTACTGGTGATGTATTTGCTGTTAGTTCCCAGCTGCAGAACTGATTATACCTTGAGTGATGATGAAGCTCCAGTTTCTCTTCTGTGAAAAGAGAAGGGAGTTATAAAATGAGGTGAACAACATTGGACAGAGAGAAAACCAAGACCTGTGTGGGAGGTGAAGCTGTTAGCAAATTGTCTTACTTTATTGATGAAGAACATAAGCTGTCCACATCTATGTTTAGTCTAAATGAGCAGCTTCAACAATAATGGTCTTTAAAGGTCTGTTCCAACCCAAACCATTCTATGATTCTGTGATAATTTCTGTCAGATGTGAATGAGCAGTCTAACTTAAGGTATATCACAGCCTGTCTCAGAATGGCTTAATGGCTGTCCAGCAGGCAACAGAAAGAGATTAACTGCAAAATGCACATGTCCTGTACTACAGTCCCCCTTGAAGGAAGGAGGTCACAGGAGCAAAGAGAAGGTGCACTTAGAATGAGAAAGGTGACATCCAACACTCTTCTCCATCAAAATTGTATTCTCCCTAAAGAAAACTGTGTGGAATTTGTTGGAGATCTATAAACACAAAATAGAATATTTAACCAATTTCTGTCACTTTCTGTAGGTTACTGTTGAAAAACACTGGATTTAGAATCAAACTCTGTCAGAGAAAAGTATAATAAGTCTTAATGGGTGTCATCCTTATGAAAGGGTATGTGATTCGTTCACTGTTCACAGATTTCAGATTAAAATAGAGACAAACCATATCCTGCAGATACTTCTACATTGTAGTCTGATCATACTGTTCTGTGAAATATGTACTTTCTCTCTTATAAGTAATAAATGTAAATAATAACAGTAGTAATATGAAGATTTCAAAAATAAAGACTAACAAGTTCATGCTTAATATCTTACTGCAGTCCATGGTCAAGAGTGGAAAATACACCCATCGGACATATCTACTCCAGTGGCTCTCACAGCATTGCACATAGGAGCACTTAATGTCTTTCTGAGTAATTTCCAAATACCAGCTAATCAAGCTTCTCTGTATTCAAGAATTAAATCATTTAATTATATATCTTCCAGTTTATTAACCTAATAGTATTATGCATCACTATTATCATCTCGTTTTAGTTCTCCCTTGGTCTTGCAGCAGCAGCTTCTGCACCTTTGGAGGTCCTTTAACTCCACTTCCAAGTCTGGAGAGTAACTACACCAAGTCCATGATCAGAGCAGATCTCCATCGTTCTGCTCTGAACCCCCAATCTGCCTGTTGCAGAAAGGGAAAAGTGTCTCAGAGTGGATTGCCCCATTCTCACAGGCAAGATATGAGGAGACAACAGCAAAGTCACTTTGAGCTTCTTGGTTCTTTCTGCTCCCTCTTTTTTCTCCCCCTCATCCTGAGAGGATGAGGCTGCCCGTTCTGCTTCTCAATGGTAGCCTTTCCTGGCTTTTTCCACCCCGGTGGTGGGCACATAGGTCCTCAAATGAAATTTTTCCATGAAGTAAGCCCAACATTTTCTAGAGGGATACCACTTGTATGCTATCCTAAGATTGGCTCCAGCTTGAATTGTGGTAATGGAAAGATCAAACAATTTCCTCATTTCCTGGCCATGCTTACCAGTTGAGTATTGATTTGTTCCCTCTCCTGCTGATGTCTTCAATGTAGGATACAGCACAAAGTCTATAGCAATCACTTTCTCTAGTCCTTCTGTGAAAGGTGTCTGCAGTACCCAGTGTTTGTCATTATGAAATGTAGTGATGAAGGGTGTCTGTGCCCCTTGCTCTTTGTACCTTGCCCTTGTTTCACTCTCTTTCTTCCTCATTCTGGTTCTTCCTTTTGTGTGCATCTATACATCTGTCTCAACATTTGAATTGCTTTGGTGAACTGGTACCTGTTAGTTCTACCTCACATGTTCTGATGGGCCAGGATAGGTAGTATTCAGGTTCCTGATTGTACATGGCTCTCCTGTCTAGGCTGGCCCACTTAACATGTAGACGTTATTTTTGTTCTCCCAGGAGTTCTTTGTCATTCTTTTTCGCAGGAGTCAGGAACCAGCCTCTGTTTAAAGATACTAAATGCAGGGCAAAGATAGCATCTAGTTCAGAGATTTTGTGGCATTTATCTGATGATATTATGTCAGGCCTCATACTTCCAGATAGGCACTTAAGCTCTTCTTCTTTTTAGTTGCTTGCATATAAAAGCAGTACAGATTGCTGCTCATGCCTGGCCTTCATGCTGCACATAATATTACAAACATAAAGTAGCAGAGTTCAAACCTTGCATGCTTGCGTGTTTCTTGAGGCAGATGGGGTAGATGGCCTCATGGGGACAATTAAAGAATAAAGTAATACAGAAAAATGTCAAGCAGAAGGGAAAAGTATTATGCAGAACATTTCATGCTGTGATTCTGGTTACCCCAGCATTAATAATCAACTGTATAAACACATACCCACAAAATCCTTAAGCAGATTTGTATATTTATAATTTATAAACATGTATTTTCTTTGGACAGAAACCATAACGAGCCAAGATGAACATGTCTTCCAATGTTTACAGTAAAAGATGCTGGAGAAGCCAAGCATAATAAATATTTTAGTTCCATAATCTGGCTATTAACAAGGAACATGACTACCTGCCAAATCTATTTGACATTATAAAGATTGTGGCATATATAGAGACTTTTTGCATCAGTTTCTTAAACATTTAAAGGTTTAAAAGGATAGCAAAACTATTTGTTGCTATAGACTGGCAAATCTGGGACAAAATTTTACTATGAGTTAGTTATGTCAGTGTCACCACAGCTCATGAAAGCTCCTTAAAAGAAGAGTTTGCACATCACTTCCCCTGGGACCAGCAGCAGACTCATTTAAAAGCAATAGTCACAGAATATTTTCCCTAAATGATGTAATTGAGAGTAGCATTGTGTATGCTAAATACAGAAACTGAAGAGTTCCAGGAAGAACTGAACTGACTCTTAAATTTCAGTAAAAAAATAAAACAAAAGAGTGAAGTTTGGGTGCCCAATTATGCTCTAACTGAAATGGATGGAAAAAATCTTACATACTTCAATGAAAGGATATTTTAATGTGGAATAAAATTTTAAGTTTCTCAGACATTAATCCATAAATATAAATCTTGATAACATCAGTAGGACCACACATGTGTTGAAAGTTGAGCATATGCTGAAAGGGTGGTTTAGGTACACTTATTTGTCTGTTGCATGGGCATGATCAATCCTACTATCAGGTGAAAAATACATGTTACTGTCTCTTAAGGCTTTGAAACAGATTAGTAACATATATAATATTTTTAGCAAGAGTTTGCATGTGCCCTAACATTTTTATTATGTCTTTTAGTTAATAGGTGCTAGTACATTTCTCTAGTACATAGTGAATAAAGAAGCATCTCAGTGAGTGTTTGTCAGGTTTTAATGTCATGATCAATTCAGCTCCAGGAAAATGTGTGCTGCATCTTACATTCTGTTGTTTGGCTGCTCTGAGGATAGGCTCCTAGAGGAGCACACCGTTCCAATGTTCTGAACTACTGCAGGGAATAGGTAGCATAAAAGAGAAATAGGAGAGCCATTAACCACTGAAAATAAATGCACTTCTTATCTGGTGCTCTAACACGCTATATATTACACACTAAAAGCCATATCGCTTGCCACTCAAGTCATTATGTCTTGATCTTAAATGCTAATGTAAAATATGTTGGTTCTTGAAAATAAATCCTTTTTATACTGCTAAGGTTAACCAAATTTCACAATTTTTATTGGACAATTCCTAAAAAATCTTTCATCAGGAAGTGGCAGCAGCTGAGATGTTACCCATCACTACAGGCACCCTCTGCAGGTTGGAGTCCCCAGATGAACTGGTGGAAGGATGGCTCTTCTGTGATCATGTGGCATTGCTAGGCTGTCTCTTCCTAATTTTTACTCTTTTAGCTGATCGCCTCCCTCCCTCTCTTTTTGCTTACCATATTTAAAGCTACCTTTCCTCTTCTGTGATCTCTTCCATTCGCTTTCAAATTTGCCATTGATCAATGTGTTGCCTGGAAAAGATCATGTATTCATGGTGGCCAGTAAATCCTGAGGGCTGGACCAGTTCTGTTTCAGTGCTGGACAAAGCTCTACAGGAGCAAAGAGAAGAAATGGGTCCTAGTAAATAGTGATCTTTTGCCAAAACCTCAACTCATCCTGTGTCTATTTCGTTAAGGTGTAACTGAACAGCAGAAAAGGAGGGTGTGTCCTTCAGTGAACTGCAAAGGGTAAAGAGAAAATTGGTTTGGGGTTTTCTGTCTCACCTTCTCAAACAAACTTTTGCACTGCCAGGTTAAGCCATGCTGCCTTAGAATCAACGTTGCTGTGTTTAGGGCTTGAGCTGTCATCAGTGTCAACCATCTTATTTGTATGTTTTGTCCTTTCCGCTAAAGTAATTTAAAAAACAGACCACTCATATTCAGCACTATAGAAGCAGCTATCCAAGAGAAAGCAGGTGGCCTCCACTTCTTGGAGCGTTGAGGAGATGTGTAAGCTGTGTCAGAGCTGCGCTGCTGACTTTTAAAGGCAAGGTGCCAATGTAAAGCAATGAAAAGCAATTCAGAATTTTTGCTAAAGCTTTTGCTGTGTTTCCCTACAGCAGCTTGCAAATCTGCAGTCCTTTGCCAATTCTTTACAAGCACTCTGTGCACTGTTATGCATATGAATTTTTGTCCTTAATATTAGATGAAAATAATCTGATCTTTGCAAAGAAATGGAAGTAGTAAGCCTTATGTTCTAGATACTTCAGTAGTAAAGCATACCTCATGAAAAATACCAGACTTTGAAAAGTATAAGCAATAAGGAAAGTTTCATAGTAGTTCTGTGTAAATTGGTTTCAGAGCATCTGTCTCACTGTGCCTTAGCTACTACAGCTAATGCTCTTGGGAATAGAAGAATTTCACTGAAGTGTTTTTTAATTTGTATTTCTAGCTTCTTGTCAGTTAAAAATCATCGTGCACATAGGGATGGGAGTGAATACTGGTAAATTATATGGCAGGTTCCTTAAAATACTGCCTAGAGTTAGGAGCATGACAGTAGGAACAGGAGAAAAAATTCAAAGTTTCCTGTTCCAGCTACTGTATGTGTCTATTTCATCCTCCTAGAAGACGCAGTGGGTGGGATGTATGGCGTGGTTCCTCCTCGTACGTGGGCGTTGCACTGGAAATTCTCATTCAGAAACCATTATTCCTGCAGGTGTTTTAGTGATGGCCAAGTATGTGTTAGCAGCTTTGGAGATGAGTTGCCCCTGAGGATTTTCCTTTGGCCTCTATACAAATACAAGTATTTCTCATAGCTAAGGCTATGAGAAATCATCTATCATGAAGTTGGAGTTTTTAAAAGTCAGGCTAATTATCAATTTATTCACAGAAAAAAAAAAGCTGACATTTCCAGCATGGATGTTACAGTGCTGAGCATCGCAGAAGAAACATAGCCAGGCCATTTGCCAGGTCCTGTAGCTCTATTCTATAGCTGTTTTCCAAAGGCTGTGGTACAAATGCCTTCAACTCTTGCACAGTTGCCACAATTTTCATGTGATGGAACTGCTATGGACAACTAACAAAGGAATATATTTGAATGAGACTCCAATTAAGTACTCTTATTTTGACATACTTACTTTTGTTAATAACTACTGCTAAGCATTTCTTTTTTTCTGGGTCAGAATGAAAGTAAAGACACAGTCCAGAAAAGCTAAACAAAGCTGTTTCAGCAGCCCGCTCTGTGGAATATTATGCAGTTGGGTATCTGTTTCAAAGAGGAGCCACAATTATTTCTTGCATAAATATTTAGATAGTTGCATGTGCTGAGAAACAAAGACTATTCTAGATGTAAAATTGGGCGGGATGTCCCTCTGGAGTATCACATTCCACGCGGTTATAAAACAGTACACAGTTTGTTCCATTATAACTTATAACTCTAATCAGTTGTATAATATAACAGGCTTATAACTCTAATCCTGAACTTCACCCTTTCTGTTGGCACCTAATTTCCTGATGCTTCATGGGAAAAACTCTCAAATTACTTCTGGGTTTCCTTTTGGAAGTCTTCTGTCTACTTCTGTCTACTTCTATCTGTCTACTTCTACATACCTGGATCATTATTTTTAGTACACTGTAATTCTGTCAGACCGATGTCTTTGTGAGCAACATTGCATTCACCATCTAGGATGAACAATGAGTATGAATATCAAGAAGCAAATGTATGCTGCAGTTTTTGCATGCCTTTTTCTAATGATTTCTTTTTAATTACAGAGCAAAGAGATTGCGTTTCAGCTTCATGAAGACTTAATGAAAGTACTTAACGAGCTTTACACAGTAAGTACAGTTACTTACTTAGCTTATCTTATACAAATTCCATATCAGACTACTTCTATAAGCTTCAAGTGGCCTTTATCTAGTAAGTTAACCCCCCAGTGGAGATGCTTATTTTTGCCTTTTTACACAAGTCTAAACTATCTCTTTTGGAAAGACTACTCACTTGTTTAGAATACATATGCTAATGCTTTCAGAATTACTCTTTACTTTCAACCATTTTTCCCCACAAACTACACTAAACCATTTTATTATAAGTTTGTTGATGATTACTGAGACATTTCTACTTAGGGCTTACCAGAGCAAAGCTTCTTCCTTTTCTGCCTTGTTTTTGTCCATGCTGCTATCTGCTTGGTTTGACTTGTGGACTACACTCAGTAAAAATCATAGGTGCTTGCAGATTCAGTGCTGTGCTGTCTAAATGTTACTCATATGTCCTCCCTGCTCCCTGATTGGAATCAGTAAATAATGAAAAGAAAAATAGAGAGTTGTGTAGGCTTTCTGTACCATTTAGAGAGGTCAGGAAAAAAACACTGTGAGCATTCTGGCAAGCTGCTGCTGACCCATTGGAAAATCTGACAGAAGTTAGGTCTGAATATATTTTTGTCTTTGAAACCCGTTTATACAACTTGTTTACTACAGAATAATGTCTTGTCTGCGTAATAACTATTTCCCCAAATATTTTTCTGAGGGGATATGTTTTGAGAAAGAAGAAAGCTAGAATTACTTTTTTTTTAAACATAACTATACAATGAGGAGGAACTGGTGACATCCACCTCTTATAAAAGTTTGTTGACTCCTGCTGTTTGAGGAAGCTGTACATCTAAATTCTCTTTTCTGTCTGGAAGAACTGAAAGATCTGTGCTCCAGTACCCTGCATAACAATCTCTAGGCTGCTTCCTTCCCTATCCTTGAGACTTGGGGGACCGTAAAAAAATGATATTTATATCAAGAAACAATTTGTGATTTTAAGGAGGTTTAGGAAGGTATCAGAGACGAGCTCTCCTCAGGCAGAGATCAGTCAAACATTACTTTTGTGCATCTTGGCAGGCTTGCTTTTGGCCTAGGGAAGATTGTGCACCCATCAGTGAATGGGCTGAAGAACATTTGAACTGAAGAACAACTTAGATGGCAAAAAGGAGATCCAAAGAAATTGAGACACGTCTAACCGGCCTGGGTTGTTTTGGATTGCAGTTATGGACACAGATTCCTAAAACATACATAAACCACCTTCTTTTATTACTGTGAGGGCTTTTCTTCAGGGCTTTTTTTTTTCTGAAATCACCACTGTAGGGTGTGATGCTGCAAAACCTTGTTGGCTCAGGCCTGTAGTCAGTGAATATGCTGGGATCAGCTTCTGCAAAGTAGTGGTAACCGCAGACAATTCACACAGCTGCAGGGATCAGCGACTGTAGGAGCCATTGCACAAGTGGGGCTTCAGCGGTGAGTAAGCCCTGAAGATACCATCTTGTTTCAATTAAACAGTTGCATAACTCCAGTGCCTGGCGAGGTGCACGATTAGTTCCCCTGTGCCCAGGGTAGGAAAAGAGTGAAGCACGTGCTGAAATACTTTGCTGAATCACCAGTGAAAATCTGCAGGACTGGACTTTGGTATTTTCACTCTTTTTCTTCACACTAGTGCTATACCTTCCCACTGATGGCTACAGGTTTATTCAGATACTAACTTCCATGTTACGACTTCCAGTGAATGCTAATTGCTTTCTTGGAATTTAAAATTTTTGTAAAATAGGAAGTTTTTTGAAGTTAAAATACAGAGCATGTGCACAATTTGAATTAGGTTACTGCTGCAGGATGGTTTGTTGGGAATGAATTTACTTCACCTAATTTTCAGGCACCTGCAGTATAGGTACAAATATCTTAGCTTACCATCTGGGTTCCAGTTATAGTCACTGGAAGTCTAATATGGGGAGATCAGACCCCTTTGATTGGATGCAAACATCTGCTTCAGATTAAATGATCTACACCGTTAACTCTGTTGTCCAGTTTTTCATTAGTTGCAAAGGACTTGGTCAGCTGTAGATGCCCACATTTAGCCAGATACAACCCACGCTTAGTAAAGCGACTATAGTGCAGAGTAGCATCTGTTCCACTGCTTGCATGTTTAGAGTGATCATCAGCATATCTGTGTGTTATATCTGCTTGTGTACATAAAGATAGACCAATATCTAGACAGATGGAAACTTCATGCACAAGTTTTTAATTCTGTGTGACATCTACTGTTTACAGAATAAGATCATAGTGGCCTTACCAAAACAAGTATCTACAATTTTAATTTCCAGGGGTTATGTTTCTCAAGTCACTTAAAAAAGGAGCAGTCATCATCCTGTTTGCCCCATGATTTATAGGGGGAAAAAAATAAAAGGAAAAAAATTCAATCCTACTATTGTGAGATAAATCTTTGTGTCCAAAAGAAAGCAAATTATTTTCCAGTCCATGAATAATATACCAATATTGAAGTCTCTCCCTACTACGTGGTTCCATTTTTTTTAAAGGAATCGTACCCTCATGAAGTATTAACTGTTAAAATGTGAAGCCTTATTGGAGTTTAAATACCTCTAAAGCCTTTTGAGTGAGGGGGAAGTATGTGTATGAAGAAAGGTTTAATAATCTGCTTACTTCTTATCATCATTCCTTGTCTTACAAGAAAGGTCTGTAAATTAAGGTTACCTTCCAGAATTAAAAAACAGTTTTGCGTAAAAGTGCATTGAAGAGAATGAGAGAAGAGAATTAAAATCACGAAAAGCTAAAGTAGTAAGAAGTGCTTGTTCTGAGGCACAGGCATATAGTCACTGTAAAGAAAGTGCATATTCTATTTGTTACTCCTTGAACTTCTCAGACAAAGAGTGGGTCCCTTAGGCACATGTATTAAGACATTACATGCCTGGATTTCTCTAATTATATGGGATCAAGGGTTGAATTAACTGCTGGTTTCAAACCCAAATGGTGAGGTCTACCACCCCTCTCTACCATGTCAGCCAGACCTGAGGCCTCACCACACCTACTTTCAGATTTCTCAAGCAGCAGGTATCTCAAGAGCAGTTTATCTAAAATGATCCAGAATAAATAGGATATTTAAAGGAAGTGCTACTGATTTGGTCCAAATATTTGTAATGGATGAGTTCAAACACAAGCTAGTAAGTATCAGAATAATAACTGACTTTTCTTCTGGTGATAATGCTGTACCAAATGTCCTAGTCTCCTATATCATAGAAGGTGCGAGAAAAAAAAGGTGGCTTTGGGACCCATCTCTGAATATCTAGTCTTGCACTTCTGCCTCAGAAGATCCTTTTTAACCTGTTCATAGAGCCAGATCTAAAACCTGCTGTAGTTAGGGAGTTGTGTCCATTGCTTTTGATGGGGTTTAGGTCAAACAAGTCAATAAGCAGTGCTGTGGATTTTGCAAAGAAGAAACTGCTCTAGAGAAGAAAATAAGAAATCACTCAGAAATTGAAGAGACATGCCACCTTCCACTAAGGGTGCATTATGAAGATTTTAATTTTAAAAAACTTTCTGCTCAAAGATATTTTTTAACTTGAGAATGTTTGATCCTCTGCCTTTTGAGAGAGAGAGAGTCTAGAAAGCATTTTGGCAGCTTATTTAATGTATAATAACAGAACTGCAATGAAATGTAAAAAAAAAAAATCAGACACTTTGGAGTATTAAATATCTACTGTTCTTTAAAAATGCATGCTAATGAGACCTTTCTCCTTGCTAACACTTTATGTAATTAATTCCCTTTCCCTTTACTAGGAATTATCATGGAAATAGGAGATTTGTACCATAGGTCTTCATTTAGTCCCTGGGAGTAGCTTATGTTGTGTTGATTTTGGCTTGTGCCATCCTCATTAAATTTACACATCTTATACAGGATTGTTGAGAAAATAAGAACAGAAGCAGATGAACCACAGCTTCAGAAGATGTTCTAAGAATCTGTGAGCAAAGCAGGCTTATTTTGCTAGAATAATCAGAATTTTGTAAGGGAGACTTGACTTCTTCATTTTCCATCTCTTTTATGTAGAGAAGGTTTTCGTACATGTTTCATTGCGTATTTGTATGTTTCCTACATGTGACTCACATGACTAGCGAAAATGTATTTTAAGACTATATTTTCAGTAGGTATTTTATGCGCTGGTTCTTGAATTATGGATCAAAACATCATACTAAAAACAAGTGAATAGTTAAGCTTCACTCTGTATCTTTGCAAGTTCAGCAAATTATAAATGATGAGTACTTTTGATTGTGCATGGCTCCTCCCTTGGCTGTGCCAGCCAGTCAGTGTTTTCAGGTGTGCAGCATGCCAGCTGCTGCATTCCTCTTTCTTACTCCTCTCCCTACTGCACTTTTAGCCAGTGTAGACTAACAATTAGTCCCATGTTTTACATAAGGATATAAGCTATTGAAACTAGAGTGAGGCATAGGTTTTGAGTGAATGAGGATGGGGAAAAAGGAGCCCAGTTTGTTGAGTGGGGTCACAGAGCAGAGTTTATTTTCTGGCATTTACAGGGAAAAAAGTTGATTGAACTGAAAACTGTGGGAGGTTTGGGTTGGTGTTCTTTGTGAACTGAGAGATTTAGAAATCTTCTTACGTGTTGACTTAAAGAGACAACAGATTATTGATTTTACAATAGATGATCTTTGCAACAGAGAGAGCTTCCCGGTCAAACTCTTCTTCCATTTCTCTGGAAAGCTAAAAATATTTTCTATTATCAGAGCAAGTACTGGAATATGGCAATAACATCTGAGTGACTGGAAATGGTAGGAAAGAGAAGGTAGGCAGATTCTTCTGTTGCAATGGAGGGAGGTCTCCACTGGATTTATTTAGGGGCCAGGGCATATTCATAAATGACCTCTAAAAGACTCAGGGAGGGATCAATGAGGTGACAAGTTTGCTAAAAATACAGAGCTGTTCTGGTAATAAGGATAAGGGCGAATTTTGGAGAAAAGTGGTGCATATCATAAAAATGCATCTTCACATCTGCCACTTGGCTTTCCAAATTACTCCTACTGGCATCACCCTTTTCATGAGCAATACAAATGTAAGGCTTTCAGAAAAATGAAAAAGTAGAGACAGTCCAAAGCAAACAATTTAATACTAAATAAGACCGGGCTGCTGTGCTGCTTGCGTTTTCCATTGCTTTATCTTACTCTTTAAAAATCTTGGCTTAGTTTAATTTCTCAAGGTAGTTACTGCCAGATTTTCTTTTTTCTTTGCTGAAATAACACGGAATCTGGATTCCCTATAGAAAAGTTAAGTTCAATTTACTGTAGCACACCAGAGATCTGAGAAGGTGAAATGAGTAATTCTGTATTGCTAGTAATATATCAGTGACAATTCCTAGAACCACATCAGAGGTTGGTTTGGAAGTGAACAGGATGCTGAAAACAGCCAATACTGAGCCTACTTATCTGCTAGAGGCCACCGGTGTAGTAAAATTGACATAAGATTTTACTTATTTCGTGGGGAAAGCACTAGCTAACGTGATTTAATGAATCCCTTGCAACTCCACCTTCTGATAAGAACTCATGACAGCAGAGAAAAGTCTGAAACAATTCAAAGACGGTAATTGCAACAGGGATGAATTACTGGTCTGCAAAAAGCCTATTCCCTAGAGCACATGGTAACACATGGTAATTCCAATGTCTTTTAACTTTGTATCATTCAGTCTTAGTATGTTATGTTAAGAAGTTTTCTAGAAGAGGACTGTGGAAAAGGAAAGCCAGCACCTTGCTATGGGAGCATTCCTCTCTTGTAGCCCACAGAAGTACAGCACTAATTACTGTCTTGTTGATGGATTTGCCAAGGTACCAATTGTGGGTTTAACTAAAATAATTATCTAAGTGTTTACTCTAAGGTGCCCTTCCCTGTCCTAAGTGCTATCTTCTGCTCTAAGCCTACTTGCTGAGCTCTTATGAATGATGCTGAAAATTTGGCACACAAAATGAGACATTTATATCACTAAGTGAACAGTCTGTCACCTACAAGTGGGAGAGTACATAGGTTGGCTAGGATAATCTTTTTTATCTGCTTGTAGTCTGACTTAGTTATCTGACAGAAATCTATATTTTACATCACTGCAGAATAAACCTGCTAAATTAATAGCAGATCAACTCACCGTTTAATTCTAGAAAGGTACTAGTATGCATTTAACAACGCTTGCTCACAACAGCGAAGCGCAGCATATGTCACAATGACAGTTCAGCATCTGCAGAATTACAGCCTTGCTCTCTCTTTTCAGTGCATACTTGACGGCTGATCAATAAGCACTTTGGGGACTAATTAAAGTCAGTTCAGTGATGGATACTCTCACAGGATAGTCTATCAGTTCAACAGTTTGGTGGACATTTGAGAAGCAGTATTGCTTATTTCATCAGCTTATTTGTCGTTTGAATAACATCTATGATCTGTTACATATTGGCAGATCAGAGATCTGTGTATCTCAAAACTCTTCATTACAGTAAGTCTATTTACAAGAATTAGATAAACCTTTTACTGTCTTTTACAGTATCTAACAGTGTTTGAAAAACTCGAGGGAGAAAAGATGGTATAATGTTAAGGGAAAGAGTCATATATGCAACTTAGCATGCAAATTCTAAGCTAATTTGTTGAGGAAATGTGCACTGAAATACTTGGAAACCAACTTCGTAGCTTGTTCCCATTTATTTTCCATTTGTGTCTGTCTGATGCTTTCTCGAGTTAAGTTTAGCTGCTGCAATATCAGCTCTTAAAAAACACTGACAAATCATGAAAAAGGCTGGAGCTGTCAGCTTTCCCCAGAGGCTTGCAAAATAATGATGTCACTAGTGGATGAGATAAGCAATGCTATCAGCATAACAAACTGAACAGGAGTCAAATGCATAGGCTGATCACTGCTCTGTACAGAGTCTGTATTGATTTCTAAGCCAGTGTGACACGGGTAGGACCGGCTCTGACTGTTGTCCAGCCCTGTGGATGCTGCCAAAGAGACGGCTTCTTTTTCAATTTTAGTTATCTTAGGAATCATTTGAACCAAGAACTTGTGCAGAGTTTGTTGCGAGAGCATGGATTTTAAGTAGACATCTTGGTTCCCCGTAGAGGCTATGAGCTCCATGTAGTTCTCACACAAAACTTGACTTTCAGTCGTTGTAGAGTGAGACACTCTGGATTTGGTAGCATGTGCTGTAAGCAGGCAGCGAGAGGAAGAAATACTCTTGAGTGATGTGAGGTTAGCGCAGTCAGCGTGGAGACATCTGAGCCTCCTGCTGAGACCTGGTAGCGATATACTTGTACTCCTTCACTCAGCAAGGAGGCAAGGTGAAATGGCACAGCCAGTGCAGAAGGACATTTATGCTTAGTCCACTAGGCTACATGGCACTCAGAAAAATTGTTTAAAAAACTTTGGTGCTTACTGCTTTTGGCAAGCAGAACAAATCCTTGCTTCACCACTTCAGTCAGATGCTTTGAGATGTGCTGTTAGGAAACTGAGATATCATTATTATTGTTCCCTCTGCACGCAGAAAAACTGAGTACAAAATAAAATAACTTTTCTGGGTGGTAGGACACATGGGTTAGCCTTGTCCCACCAACTAAAAAGTCTCGAGCTGACACAGAACAAAAGGTAAAAAGTAAAAGCTAACACCTGTAGCTTTCTGTAGAGAAGCACTCAAAAAATTGAATAAAAAGGCCAAATGAGAAAGGCAAAACCTTATTTTTAATTTCCTTTTTCCATCATTTTTAATAGAGCCATGTATCACTTTCTGTGCCTCTCAGATTTATTTTATAAATAATTTCTTTAAGGAGTGCATTTCTTCTCTTTGCAGTAATTCTTTTATTTCCATGTGGCTCTATGAGTTCAAGTCCCCGGGCACAGCTTATCGACAACTTTAAGAACGCCTTTGTAACTGTGCAGGATACAGGAGGCTGAACGTGCTGTGTGGTTAAGCTGGGAACCGTGCAGATGTCAGCTCTGCGGGCTTGCCTTCTCTTCCCAGCCCAGCTTTGTTCATCTTTGGGTTTTTGCCTCATCCATGTAGACTGTGAGCTGCTGGGGCAGCGGCTGTTGCCAGCGGGTGTAGGCAGTGCTTGGGCAGGGAGCTCTGCACTCTTGTCAGGCTATAAAATAGCAGCAGCAGCAGTAACACTAAGCCCTGCTCCAGGCAGTTTGGGCTTTTTCAGCAGAGAGCTGTAAACATGTGTTTCTAAAAATAAAAACAAGGCCACTCTTTTTGATGGACATCTCCAACTGTTTTACCTTACTACAGGAAATCAGTGAAGAGTTGCCTGTTTCATTTTTAATATCAATACTATTTCACTTTTATCAACAGCTTGGCATCAGTATTAAGGAGTGGCTTGCCAGTTATGGTGTATATGGTATATATACATATGTATATGGTAAACGTACATGGTTATGCAAAATTACATCTCCCTCAAAGCTTCTTGTTGCACAAGACTTTAAATGTGCATCGGTTCAGCCATCACCTGACATGGCGTACAGTTGGTTTGTGTCAATGCATGCTAAGTCATGCTGCAGTGAATTTGCACTATCTAGCTTTAGTGTCCCCGGTGTTGCCACTCTATGATTGCTCCTTAGGCTGGCCTAACTACTCAGTTATAAAAATTATTCCTCTCCCTAGGTAATATTTCAAGGCAGCTCCTCAAACTAGTGTGTCTGCTCCATGGGTCACACAAAACTCTGCCGAGGGAGAGGACACACTTGATTCCTCTCTGGCTGTGTCCTTCAGAGGAGATGCGAACAGCTTGCATGGCCTTGGCCCAAAGATAACATCTGCTGGCAAGAGCTCAGGCACCCTGTGAAGAAGAGAGGAGGCCACCTGAGGATGCCTTCCTGCTTTGTTCCTTACTTGAAACTTAAGACAAAACTAAACAAACCAACAGCAATCAACTGCAAAAAAAAAGAGCTGGGGAAGGTGGAAAGAGTCTTTCTTTGCTGGAGGTGGGCAGAGACAGCCCTCCCCAGCAGAGGTGGGTGGTTTGTGGTTGCTTGCTGCCCATCAGCATTCAGGCTGAGGTTTTCCTTGCTTGAAGAAGGGAGGACTGGGCTGAATCAGTTCCTCTCCCTCTGTGTGGTCTGTGCATGCAGGCTGGCAGCCCAAGCTCTCTTGGCTACAGAGCCAGTGTGTGTGTAAAGGGAAAATAATGGTATTAACTGGGGGATTGTGGGGAAAGCATCTTCACAACTTCTGTGTCAGGCGGCTCCTTCGCCAGGTCTTATCTGGTTTTACGTCGTGCCCAATCTGTGCAGTTGGGAGTCACTTCTTTCCAGGCCGTGGACAGCCGTCCAGGTGGCTGGGGATGTGCTCCCAGACCAAAGCTTCCCATTGCCTCTGCTTCCTTCCCCTTTCCGCAGTGCTGAAGGGGTCCTTCTGCTTTCAAACATGCAACATCAACAGCCGAACTGTTAACTTTGCCCTGAAGAAGTCAGATAGATATGGCACTGATATACATTTAGTTTTATTGCTCATTATTTCAGGTTTTCATTCAAAGGCAAGAATCCTGACCTCTTTCCTATCAGAGCAATGAAAAAAAAATCCCTATTGGGATACTGTTAAATAAATCAAAAAAGAAAAAATGCAACCAGAAGTCCTTAGTCTTTGTTGGCAAAGAAATTTATCCAGGGTCCATGTTTATAAGAGAATATTTTGCTCAAAGACCCTGTGATTTTTCTGTAGATAGCTTTACATTTTCATTTTCTCCTAACTCTCCCTTGATTTTTGTCTTTTGCAGGTCATGAAAACGTACCACATGTATCATGCGGAGAGCATCAGTGCAGAAAGCAAACTGAAGGAGGCAGAGAAGCAAGAAGAAAAACAGATTGGGAGGTCAGGAGACCCTGTTTTTCATATTCGACTAGAAGAAAGGCACCAGAGACGGAGCTCTGTGAAAAAGATTGAAAAAATGAAGGAAAAAGTAAATAGTCCTTTTATTTAGTTTCATTTGAAATAAATTCAGTGCATTTCTGACATTCTTTAGCATGATATTAGACAGAGAAGTCCAACTGGGAATTAAAATTAAATAAGGTACACATAATAAACTAGCAGTGGGTTATAGATAACTTGACTTAATTGCAGTTCAGAGAGGGGAATTTTTTGTTCCCGGTATAATTCTTCTTCTATGGTTTACTTTATTCCCAGTATAATTCTTCCTATATAGTTTGTCACATTTAAAACAAAATACTAAGTTATCACTTTGTATTACATTTGTTGTATGCATAACAGGCTGGCAATTAAGATTCTTCCTTGTTAATAGGAATGTGTGCCTGAATAGTTACCATTTTTGCTACATACCAAAAATTAAGTAATTCAAATACATTAATACACAATCTCTTTCCTAGCGTCAAGCAAAATATTCTGAAAACAAGCTGAAATCTATTAAGGCCCGTAATGAATACCTGCTCACCCTTGAAGCAACCAATGCTTCTGTTTTCAAGTATTATATTCATGACCTTTCGGATTTAATTGATGTAAGTATTGGCTCATTTGTTTTTATGTTCATTCTGTTCAGGAATAATACTACTTTTTTTTTTTCATTTTCGAAGGGAATACATTAATCATACGGGTTGCCTACAATACACTTATCATTTGTAATATTGTGTGGTATAATCAGCAGATTTTCCCTTTAGCTTTATATTTCACAAATAAAATGCCAGTAAGACGCTGAACCCATTCCTTTAAAGTTAGAACATTATGTTTTCTCCCCATGTGGCAAGAGAAAATATGACAGGAATAACACAAAAAAGGTAGACATTTCCATTTTGTACTATAAAAGGGGTACAAATATTTTTTACAAGATAAGCTTCTTAAGTGGGCATCTAATAATGGTATTTAACTCAAAAGAAGGCATTTCCTCCGTGTCTTCAAAATCATGTAGTTTCATTCATTTATTCATTGAATCAAATATACAGTGGTTTTTATTCTAACTTCATGTTGTTTGCGGAACAGACACAATCAATCCTGTGCTCTATACTATCAACAGAATTGTTACTGATTTTCAGTGCAGTATTACTGTGAGAACGTCCTAGAAGAATGAGGTTATACACTGATGTTGACTTGTACCAGCATTTGGTCTCCAGAACCTGTATTATTAACATTTTTACATGATACGGAGGAAGCATCCCGCACTCTTATCACGTCCCACCCTTTTCATAAGCTGACTACATATTTGACAGCGAAAATTTGGAGACAACAAACACAATCTCGAGAGTATTCATTCACTAGCAATGTAGTGTTAAATAAGTCAGTGGGTACGCCCCTGTGGCCCATGTGAAATCCTAAATATTTAAATATGCTTTCTACTGCAACAGTAGCATTTGTTATTTACAATAGTAAACAACATTCATATACATTTGTTTCTGCTGGGATGTTCATCACAAAAATAAGCCAGCTAAGCTCTGGTTTATAATATAGCATAAATTAATACAGCATTTGACAGGAAGTTTCTCATGTTTACTATCTGGAGGAGCAGAGCTTGATAGAGAAAGGGAAAAATGCCTTCTTGAGATGAATGAACTAAAATAGCTGCATGTATGCGTTTTATTATATGTTTTCTTAATACTGAGAGTCAGTTTTCTTTGTCATTTCCATTTTTTTCTGTATTTTATAAAATCTTACCTGCTTTTGTTATAACTTTTTCCTTTTTCCTTTCAATTTTTTTCCCTGGTTTTGCTTTATTTCTTTCTTGCTTTCCTATAAGAGATGGCAATGTAATTTTTTTGTGTTTTCAGTATTTCTTGCTGTCTCTGTCTCAACATCTCTTATTCCTCTTTCCTACTCACTATTGCATGTTTTCTCTTTTCTGATTTCTTCTGGCTTATTCTGCTGTGCACGGTCCCTGTCTAATCTACACCCATGCGCCTGTGCATCCTGCTCCCCCTACCTGGCCTGCCCAGGCAATGAAAACAGTTACCGAGATCCCAATTTCTGTTCGACATGATCAGGGTAGAAGACTAAGGACGAGCAGCATACCTGCTAGGGTACCACCCAAGTAAGAAGTTGTCCCTACCTAATGGATTATTTTCCTGATACTGCTTAAAGGATGATGGATTTTTAGCCTCTAGTTAGGGCACATCTGATAAACGTGAACTTTATGAGTTCTTCTTGACTGCTGGAAGGAAGGAGAGGTCCCTTTCCCTCTGTTCCCAGCATGCCCACCCTTTCAGAAGCTGTAAAGGTGCTCATTTTGTCTTCTCTCATGCCTTTCCTTTTGGAGCTTATATTTCCCAGTGAATGTCTCCAGTCTGTGTTTCTACTTGATCAAACTTTCTCAAGTTGGAAAATGCACCTGATTCTTACTCATTTCGTCAATGTCCATAGATGTTGCCGTAGCAGTGAAAGCTGTGGGGAGGAACCACAGGCCTGGAGCTTCACAAAGAATTGCAAGGCGGGGAGGAGAAGCGAAGCTCTCTGCATATATATACAAAGACAACACTCTTTGGAGTTAGGGATCACAGAATCACAGAATCATTAAGGTTGGAAAAGACCTTTAAGATCATCAAGTCCAACCATCAACCCAACACCACTATGCCCACTAAACCATATCCTGAAGTGCCACATCTACACGTTTTTTGAATACTTCCAGTGATGGTGACTCCACCACCTCCCTGGGCAGCCTGTTCCAGTGCTTGACCACTCTCTCCATAAAGAAATTTTTCCTCAATTCTAGTCTAAACCTCCCCTGGTGCAACTTGAGGCCATTTCCTCTTGTCCTATCACTAGTTACTTGGGAGAAGAGACCAACACCCACGTTGCCACAACCCCCTTTCAGGTAGTTCTAGAGAGCAGTAAGTTCTCCCCTCAGCCTCCTCTCCTCCAGACTAAACAACCCCAGTTCCCTCAGCCGCTCCTCATAAGACTTGTGCTCCAGACCCCTCAGCAGCTTCGTTGCCCTGGATGTAGAGATATTTACAGAACCATGTAGACTAGGCTTTCTAACTGCCAGTTTTTAACAGAAATATACATTCTGCAATATTTAGTAACACAGGAAAATGATACCTACCTTGGCTTTTTCCAAGCTGTGGACCAATGTAGGCAATAACATTCTTTTGGCAAAATGGCTTTAGAAATTACTCTTCCCTAAGGAATTTAAATGGAAAGTCTAGCAGCCCTTTGCATCACTGTTTTGTAAGAGTAGGCTGTAAACATGTGCAACAAGAATTTGCTTCAGAGCCAATTTAATCCAATTGTGAGCTTGTTTAAATGAAGTGTCTTTCAGACATTTGTATTTAATCAGTATATGCTCTGAAAGCATTGGTATCTAGACAGTGTTTGCTACTTGACAAAGGAAACGCTTTTTGTAAATGCAAGAGTCTTGGCAAGATTTTGGGGTTATATCATTGGAATGTGGAATGCTTGCCACTGGCCATATGTTGCAACAGTCCAGACTATCTCAGTCTGTAAATCCATTAATGTCATGGTACTATTCGGAGTTTTCAGAGCAGTGGTGGCAATTTCCTTCTTTGCCCTCTCTGTTTTGTCCCCATCTGCCTGCCTGACTTTCTGTGCTTCCCTGAACTCTCTCTCTCTCTTTGCCTGTACAGAAGGGGATTACCTCTCCTCTGTGTCTGAATTCCAGTTAACATAGAAAGGATTTAGATCTCCCCAAGCTATTGGTGTTGCCCATAAATGAAACTAAATGTTTTCCTATGTTACTGAAAAATAAATCTGATGAAAATGGAATAAATATATGAAGGAATGCAGTGAACTGTTCAATAAATCTTTTGTAACAAGGGTGAGGAGGGTTGTGGGACTTTTTTTTTTGTTTAAACAAAAAAAACAACCATCATTTTTTCATTTGGATTCCACTGCATTTTCCATTTGTGAGGCTCATATGAAAAATCCTAAATTGCAGTTCCTCAGCTGAACTCGGTCTGAACTGTTCAACTCCTTCATTTCATTAACAAAGCTCAGGGCTTCTGACTTAAAATTATGATGTGTTGTTCATCTTAAGTTCTTGTGATAAAAGCAAGATAAAAGTATTGCTGGAGTCTTAGCTGGATGTTTTAATGCATTTAGTGAACTGAGGGTTCACTAAATGGGACCAACATTTGCAAAGAAGTAGGGAGATAAACAGGATTTGATATGCACAGTGTATTTCTGTCCTCTGCATATTTTAATAGAGGAATTTGAATTATCTATTGTGTACTTCTCTGCTGACTTTATAGCGGGATCTAGTTCAAGTGGAGGACAGGATTATGTTTTTTATTTATTTGTATCATGTAAAGATTACTTTTTAGCTAAATTAAATAAGCTTTACCTAGTATGCAGAATTTTTTTTTTTAAGATTGTGGGTTTCAGAGGAGCAACAGAGTACACACCCCTCCTCATCAGACTGTTAATACCAACATCTGTCCATATGGCACATACTATTATTCATTTACTTGAAGATTTCCATGTAATTGAGTTTATTAGATTTATCTTGGTATAAGAAGAAGGTAGGGACCTTCTTTCAGACTTACCGTGCACTCATATGATCTGAAGATAAATGCTAGGAAATAGTGAACAAAACAATTTGACAGTAGTTGTGCTGCTGGAATAAATAAAATATTCATTTGTTGGTCTTTCTTAGAGTGGAGTTTCTGAATCTCTAATTGCAGTCTGCATGATTTGGATGGTTAAGAAGTTTGGGAAAATTTAGCTATTATAAACTTAATTTATTCTGTAAAGGTTCTTTGTTAATCATTCATAGAACCAAGTTTAAAGCTAGGGTAGTGTGCAGCTCACAATCTTTATTACATAAGTTCTCATAAACATGATATGTATAGCCAGATCCCTTTGATTTGAATGTTGATGTCTGTGTAACAGGATGATTAGAAAGTGACTTATTCAGAGGCTTTTCCTATGACTTTCTCTCTCCATTGGCATTAGGATTTTATTATTATTCCTGAAATGAAATGAAGAGCAGTTTGGTTGTTTGGTTGAAGGTCAAGCCTAAATATACTCTGGGGTGCAATGGAGATAGTAAATGCTCTTGAGACTGCTTCAGATTTAATTCCAAATAAGAATAAAATGCAAATTACAAAATTAATTTTTCACACATATCCCAAATGCATCACTCATCTCCCTCCACTTTGCCCAACAAAAAGTCTTTATGAATCCAGAAATGCAATAAAACTCATAGTCTATGACTTCATTCTCTAATTTCTCATCTTCATGTCTTACTGCACCGACTGACATCTCATCTCTCTAGACTATAGATTGATAGCAGATCTCATTAGCCATCCAGGCTGTAGCCTTGGTGTGCTGATTAGTGAACCTCAAAGACATATTTATTTTGGCTAACAGTGTGGTTGCTCAGTTGAACTTTACAAATCTTTCTACAAATCTACAGCTTTTTCCTGCAAATGGTGTGTACATGCATGAGCGTGCGTGTGTATGTGCATACATATGTACTTTCTTGCAACACCAGAAAGGTTGGTGATTTTCTTCCAAGCCTAGTCAGGGAAGATGTGGTGGGGGCAGCAATCTATTGGCAGTACCTTAAATTCTTAGTCTTAGTAATGAAGAAATACCTGAAATGCCATTTGCATTATAGACAACTCTCTCTAAAAAATGTCACTAGTACTAGCAGATTAAAAAAGTACTCTTCTTTCTCAGTAGCCATGAGTTGATATTGTGACAGAGCCATTCCCCAGTTAAAATTATCTTTGTCTCCAAATTTTGGAGAAAATGAACTGTAGTCTGGCAGAAGTAAGAGCTATGATGTCTAATGAGTGTTTATTTTTGTTTTTTTAAAAAATAACTTTACTTATACAAATACTATTTTTACTTGAATCATTGAAGCAAAATTCCAAATTCAGGCATTTTAAATTCCACTCAAAGAGCCATTGGTGATAAGGCATTAGTTCAGGTTCTAGATTCAGTTCCTGTGTGCTCTGCTGGCATCGGCATTGCAAGTAAATGCCTTAGTCTGGCAGGATATTCTGCTTCACTTGAAGAATCCTTCTTCTTGGCTGAGCAGCTGTATTTGCTACCCTGTTCAGCTGCCATCACCTGCAAAAGATGACCATAGTGATAGGTGCTGAGTAGATTAAAGGTTAAATAATGAAGCTCTTGGTACTCTCACAGCATAAAGCCTGCATTCTAATGGAATGGAAAAAAGCTGCATCAGAAACCCACACAGCTCTAACTGTAAATCAATAAGCTTTCTATTAATACTCAGATTAATCCTCCAGAGCCAAAATTCAGGCTCTAGATGTTTGTAGTTTTATAACACATGGATAGTTGGCCATGCTAAACCTGGCATTGCCCTCTGTTTCTCATTTCCTCGCAGTTTAATCTTCCATGTGGTCTTGCTGAAACTAATGCACATGAAATACAACAGCTGTCCTGTTCCACTTTCTTATCAGCACTTTTAGTCCGTCTTTTTCATCTAAGATAGTGAATTAAATGTGAGATCTGATTTGACACAGAATAAGAGAAAAACACCAAGAGACTTTTCCTTTTAGAAACAATATTTTTTAGGCTGGAGGTCTTTGAAATATGGATGTGCTTTACTATAAAAGTTGAGTGGATGTTTTAGTAAGTGTAACACAAATTTCCATTCTATAAATGCAAAAGGGAGAAGTTAACTTATGTGGGTTTGATTGAACATGACATCTTTTTTCCATTTTCTTTAAATGGTTCAAGAACTGTTTTTTGGGTAGTCACTGTCCCATCTGTAGTAACTAGTACTCGCTAAGACTGAAAGCTTAGTCTTTCTGGAAGTTTTGTTGTGAATAAAACAGCCCTCTGTTGTCAGATTTCAGAAAGCAGTTTGATCACTGGTCATTAGTGCACCAAAGGCAAGGTGTGAGGGGTTTCCTTGTCTTCTACACACAGGTTTAGGCATGGTAAATAGGTTGAAAACTTTCCCACGCAGTGTGTGCATCTGTGTGTCCATCTCCCTCTCTCTCTTTTTCTCTCCTTTTTCATATAAGTAAGAGGAAAGGAAGGGAAATGTCATCCCATGAGTCCTAAGGGTTTGTAATAGCTGTGAGGGAGGTATGCATACAAATATAGTCTACAGTGGACTGAATTCAGATTTACCCAACTGCTGCGGTTTACTTGCAAGTCCTGCGGGGAAGGATGATTTTAAACTGTGGGTGGGCAGATGCCCTGGGGCAGCATGCTCCCTGACTGCCCTAGCCAGGCGTTGACCTCTGACGGGGACAAATCTCTCCTAAAACTGCACCGATTTCCCAGACACCCATAAGATGGGAACTGTTGGATATTTTGGTCTGCTGCAGACTGTTCTCCCAACAGACATTTGGGCAGTTTTACCCTGGGCTGAGTCAAACCTAAAAGCCCTGTTTGAATAAAGAACATTGCTTTGCATGCAGCAGTTAGCAGACTGATGTGCCACTATTGGGGTGACAGAGGGTTTTGTGATACCTCTACCATTACCTGGAAGCTCTCAGAGCAGAAGCTGAGGATATTGTTTACTGTGTAATGGGGGAAAAAATGAAGGAAACAATCACTTGATACGCTACTGCTGTGACATTTTAAAAATATATTCAGCTGTTCCTCTAAAATATTAAGCAGTCATGAATAATGCAAACCGAGGATGTTTAAAATTCAAGAACAAACACAACTTTATGTTCTACCAATTAGGTTTCAATTACATTCCAGTGTTATTCTCACCCCTAGAAAAAAAGACATAAATTATGACTTTCTGCATTTAGTAACATGATGTACATTGCTGGCTCTGTCTGAGCATGGGAAATAAGGTGTTTACAGTAAATACATTTTCATCATCAGGGGAAAGGATGTTAAACCATTCTTGTTGCATCAAAAAGCATCTTAAATGGGTCACTAATACAAGAGGCAGTTGTGAGGTTGGTTGTCTGGGCACAGACATGGTGAGCAGGAATTGCTTCATTTTCACTTTGGTGCTAGCATTGACTTAGATGGTGGACTTAGAGCAGGATGGGTTTAAACAGATGATCTAAGGATTACATATGACAATACTGAAAAGCCCACTTGTGTGTGGAGTCAGACCTTTTCTATGTAAATACAGTAACTGCACATCTGTATCTGATAAACAAATGCAAACATATTGCCATACTTGTACACTTGATATCTTCTCTAAAACTTACCTTTAATCTTGGCAATAGAATGAGGATACTAAACACTTACTGTCTTGACCCTAGTATTGTATTTTAGTTTACAAGATATTTCATAAAATACTTTGAAGACAGAAGACTTTCAGGACAGAAAATTTTAGTGATAATTTGTGACGTGGGATATTAGAATGATGTTCCTCCTTTTTAATTTATTTTCTTTTACCTTTATTGTGTTTTTAGTGTTGTGATCTTGGATACCACGCTAGTCTGAACAGAGCCCTAAGAACATACCTTTCTGCAGAGTATAACCTTGAAACTTCCAGGCATGAGGGCTTAGACATCATTGAAAATGCAGTTGACAGCTTGGAGCCACGAAGTGACAAGCAGAGATTCATGGAAATGTACCCCACTGCTTTTTGTCCACCAGTGAAATTTGAGTTCCAGTCTCATATGGGTGATGAGGTCTGTATAGTGACTGTTTCTGTGTCTGTATACCAAGACAGAAAATTTATGGCCTTTGACAAAGAGTTTTATAAAAGCTGTTATTGCTACCCAAAAGCAACTGGATCAGCAATAACATTTTGCAAAACTGGCAGCACGTTCTGAGCTTCTTCAGAGTTCTCAAGTAAAAACTGTTGTGTGTTATGATATTCTGTATTACTCATAATGGCATTGCTGCAGATTTGCTGGCCAACTTGTGGTCGGCCCAGCACTGGTGTAAGTAGTGGCTTTATGTCTTCACTACCAGCCTCACCCATAACCAGAGCTTGTGGGTGCTATTTGAGAGCAGCAGCAGAGCTGATCCAAATTATGCACACTGAAATGCAGCCTTTACCCCTTCTTCCTCCCCCATTTTATCATCTGGAGATTTCAAGCGTACCAGGTACCCCAGCTGTGCCCTGTTCTGCTACACTAAAGGCCAGTAGCAAAGCAGAACGCAGAATCACCCGTGTACATCTCTATTTGGAGGTAACTCCAGGGTTTGTGTTGCTGTGTGATAGAGAAGCAATGCAAAGCAGCCACAGAACAAGGCTGTGCTCTGTAGTCATAAGATGTGGTATGTAGTTCCACACCTTGTAACACATAAATGCTTTCAATTTAGGTGGAAATATTTCATTGTCTGCTTTATTAAGTTTTAATGGCTTTGGTAGGAATTCACCTAGTTTTAAGGAGAGCAACCAAAGACTATTGACTTCTTTTTTTCCTACTTGCATCTTACAGCTCTTTTTGATTCTTTGTTAGGTTTGTCAGGTCACTGCCCAGCAACCTGTGCAAGCAGAGCTTATGCTTAGGTATCAGCAACTACAGTCGCGATTGGCCACACTCAAAATCGAAAATGAGGAGGTAAGATCTGTGTCTACAGGGGCTATGCATTGAACGCCATTTTCAGGAAGATGTAGTGTTTTCTACCTTGTCAAAAGCATGCAAGTGACCCTGAAATGGCTTCAAGTTGTATGAACTGTTTTAGTTTTGAAAAAAAACAAACACTGGCAAATATGCTAAGGTAGACCCTTGTCTGCCGTTAGAGGTTTGGAAACTTCATCTTTTACCTGTCTGTACGTTCACATTACTGGGTTCTGTGTTTTGCAGATGCTTCAGTGAAAACTTGGTAGAGCACTTATTTGTAAACTTTCGTGGCAGAAAGACACTAAGCACAGTTACTCTATTCTGTGTCCACCCTCTGTCCAGTCCCCAAATTGCTACTTCCAAAGTACAAAGGAATTTGGACTGTCTTTTGTGGTAGCTGAGTCAAAATCTCTTGTGCTCTCAGATACAGCTATTTATAAACACAAGTACTGTGATGGGAATAGCTCACCTACTAAATAAAATGCATTTTTTTGTAAAATGCAGTAAAGCTATGCTGTTCTCTTTCCCCTGCTCTGACAGCAGAGAGGGGCCTCCCAGTGGGTATAAATTGCACTTTTATCCAATTTAAGACAGTGTTAAAGGCCTTCAGTTTAAATGAGAATCTTCCTAAATTAAAACATAGGGATAATTTAATTTCTTGGTGTAGTTTTTTGACAAGTTTTCAGGATTCCAGGTTTTCTCGTTCTATGTTATGTGCTGAATGCTTAGAATGAAGTATTAATGTCCATGAGACATGTACAGTAGTCTTTAAAAAAATCTCACTTGACTTCAGAAAGTATCTCAAGGTAACAAAGACAAAAGGAAGGAGAAAGATATTTTCTTTCAGTAAAGTGAAGTGCAAGGGCATAGGGAGAAAAATCATGTTGGCATGCACAAAACAGGGTATTTGCCTACAGAGGAGGCATGTGTAGAAGTGTGCATGATTCAGTTAAGCTGACTCTACTAGACACTCTTCCGAAGCAGAACTGGGAGGTAAATCACACCCTTGTGAATCTTGCCAGTTACTTTATTGCATTGCGGAAGCACCACATCCCCTGTTCTACAGCCTCCATGTCCTGGTTTGCACTACAAGCAACTGTCCTCTCCATAGCTCACAGGAAGTGCTGTGAGGCTGGTGTAAATTGTTCTTTCTCCAGCCCTCTCCTACAGCTGTATATTCCCCTTCTGCAGTCTAAACATCACTGTGCTCCACACCATAGCACTCCACAGAACCGTGTCACAGATTTTTATTTTGGAAGAACACGTTTTTCTGGCAGCCAGGTCCTTGCACGTACACATTCAATCTAACACATTGACCACACGTGAGAGAGTTGACCCTTCAGAACAATGGATCATCTCTATTACCTGTTGTCCCAGATTAAGGACCATAATCAAATCATGTCACGTTTCAATTCTAATTTCAGGAAACAAATGCTTGAGAGTGCTGCACAATCAACAGAAGAGTACATCCATGTTTGCGGATTGCACCATGGTAAAGCAGAGAGCTCGATAGGAAACCTAATCATGTCATTCTTCTGTTACATAGATATCTGTTATAGTACCTCTAATTTTTCATGTTCACACACCAGTTTGTTTGGAGGAGCACACCAGAGAATTATTTTGAGTACTGAGCTTCCCTTCTAAGCTGTTCTGGTATGTATTTATCTTCCTATTTGGTAAATTGTGCTTTTTAACACCAGGTTAAGAAAACAACAGAAGCTACCCTGCAGACAATACAAGATATGGTCACCATTGAAGACTATGATGTGTCAGAATGTTTCCAGCACAGTCGCTCAACGGAGTCTGTGAAGTCAACAGTCTCTGAGACATACCTGAGTAAGCCTAGCATTGCAAAAAGAAGAGCTAACCAGCAGGAAACGGAGCAATTCTATTTCATGGTATGTTGGTTGCTTCCTCATTCATGGGATACAGACCAAACACCTGAAGTAAAAATTATGCAGAACTTCCTGGAATTTATGTGCCATACATAGTAATAGATTGATCTGCATCTCTACAGAAATTCAGAGAATATCTGGAAGGTAGTAATCTCATCACAAAACTTCAAGCAAAACATGACTTGCTGCAGAGGACACTCGGAGAAGGTAAATATCACACAATAAACTGAAAAGTGATTCCAGCCTATACAATGAACCCACTGAAATGCCAAAGGTATTGCAGGAAAAAAATTACTAAATTTAAAGCTTAATTGTCCAGTAAGCATAGATTTGATTTTTACCAGTCACAATTTTGGTGCACTGGTAAGAGTACACACTATAAATTGATTTTATTTCTTCAACAGATATTTATTTCCACTGCACAGACATCTAGACAAGTGGCTATATTTGGAAATGGAACTGTTGAGTAAAAAATCTCATGTCTGAAAGCAGAGCTGACACAGTCAGTGCAGGGTGATTTAAGAGGTGTGACAAATGTAATGCTTCTAATTCCTAATGATTTCTGTTGAATTCAGGTTTCTTTAAGAATTGAGGGAGAGTGATATTTTTTTAAGCATACAAAATTATCCAGGATGCATCTCTTACAATGGAGTCACTAGTGCAATATTTCTGACACATGGACATGAATGTCCTTGTTGCAGCCTGACAACTCAATGGAGCCTTTATGAAAGGTAAAAGGTGAAATCCTGACCTCACTAATGCCAGTAGTGAGACTTTTATAGACTTAATGGAATCTTGGGTTCCTACAAAGTATTTGCCTCTTGTGAACTGGAATGAATGAAAACTTAATGAATAACTCTATACCCGTTGATTATCATTATTGCATATAAAATGACTGCGTTACAAAAAAAAATTACTGCATTACAAATTATGATAGCAGAGGATTATCCATTGTCCTGAACTCTTCACAGTTTCTTAAATACATCTTAAAATATAAACCAAGCCAGTAGAAGTCCATGATCAAATGAAGTAAAGCTGGATAAGAGCAGTAATGAATCAGGCACTATGCACAGTTCCAGCCCACCTCTTACCAGCCCTCCCAACAGGCACTTCCTCATGCACCAGAAGGAAAAGGAGAATCACACCGCAAGCCTTGAGGACTAGCCACACAGAGTGTTATAGACTTGCAAGGAAGTGAATTACACCGCAAAGATTAAAAATCCTCTCCTGAAGGTTAAAGACTATAATTCAAAGTTCAGACTCAAGTAAGAAATCTCGTTCTCTAAAGAGCATCTCTAAAGGATGTGTCAATTTATTTTCTTTTTACTGCCGAAAATCTGTTGTTAATCAGATCGCTTCTTGCCTTTAATACAAAAGCCCAGATCCACAAATCTAGTTGTGGAGGTGCCGAAAGAGCTATTAACATTTTTGTGGCTATGACCCAAACAAAGCCCTTGTCCAAGGATTGACTGAGGTTGGGGGTAGGAAATAAACAGCGTTTTCTTGCAACGCTGGATTGTAGAAGATGATAGCTGGTTTTAGACAACTAACTACATTATGTTCTTTCTCATGGAAGTTTTCATTTAATAGGATTTTTTTTGAATGTGTGCGTTGAGCAGTTTATTCATGCAAAACAATGTAAGGCTGATGTTAGTCAAAAAAGAGGGAAATTTTCCTCCAAAGGCTCACAGAAAATGTATTTG
This sequence comes from Phaethon aethereus, assembly GCF_964289735.1. Taxonomy (NCBI): domain Eukaryota; kingdom Metazoa; phylum Chordata; class Aves; order Phaethontiformes; family Phaethontidae; genus Phaethon; species Phaethon aethereus. The sequence goes on from NC_138575.1 coordinate 38,477,474, forward strand.
GAAAAATAACGTTTGTTATTTGGAAGCGCAGTAAAATGCATTATCATCTGCTGAAGGGAGAAAGATAAAAGGCAACAGAATCTGTTGCCTAATGCGTGTTGGAAAGAAATAAGGAAACAACTGTATGAAAGGAAATCCAAAGAAAAACTTCTCAGCAGGGTGACCTAAGTGATAAATTGCCGTCAGGCTCTGGGCCATTCCGCCATGCTCAGGCATGCTTGGGCCGTTCTGTTTGAAGAGTTCCCTTTGACCCACCAGCTGTAACCCCAAGTAGTTAATCTGTGTTGCCCACAGTGGTTTTGCACATAGTTGTTGCATCGTCATAGCATAGCACATACAAATAGTACCCCAAATATATACATCCACATTCAAAGATGATACTTGGAGAAAAAGCCATCATTCTTACAAGTTAAAAAGTTCAAGTACCCCCTTCTATTGAGGCATGTCCTGCATTACAAGGCACATGCCTGGGAAATAGCACCTGGATTCTGTACATTTCGTGAATGGAAGTGGTGGAAAGGGTAGAATTACAGTAGAATTAAGAACATTATTGCTGTAGCTAGTATAGAAATCAATTTGTAGGAAGTGAACTGCTCCCCTGCTCCACTTAAGCTGCCTTTTCTGGCAGCTTTAATGTCAGCAACAGAGCAGACAAATTATATGGGGTGCTGTATTAAGTAATGCAGAGGAGAACAGGGGAAGAGGGAGTGGATTCTCTCAACTGCACCTTTTCCTTTGGCACCCTCTCTTGCTTTTATTCAAACCCGTATAGTGTAACGATGTAGGCTGAATAAATCCAGATTCCAGTCTGGTGTCCACAACATTGACAGTATTTGGCTTCTGTTCCAGTTCATCACCTACCTACTACAGTCTCTTGCTGTTTATGGACACAGCAGATACATATTCAGGATCTGCACAAGGGAGATAGATGAGGTGCTCTGTGCTGAGTCTGCATCTACAAATTGGGAAAAGTAAATGAGAAATACTCAAGTGAAATTGATACTAAACTTGGGAAGCACAGTGATACTTGTATTAATTCTGACCCAAGGCTTATCTATTGAATGAACAAAGCAAACGGAAATACAAAGAGAATAAGCAGTTGTAAAAAAAAAATTGCCCCTGTGTCCCAGATCCTTGTCCGTAGACTCAGGATTAAAATCTCTGTAAAATAGATGCCAGAGATTTTTCCCAGAGCTTATTCTTTGTGCCATCTTGTGGTGGATTGACCCTCGCTGGGTGCCAGGCACCCACCAAAGCCGCTCTATCACTGCCCTCCTCAGCTGGGCAGGGGAGAGAAAGGATAATGAAAGGCTCATGGGTCGAGATAAGGACAGGGAGAGATCACTCACCAATTACTGTCATGGGCAAAACAGACTCGACTTGGGGAAATTAATTTCATTTATTACCAATCAAATCAGAGTAGGATAATGAGAAATAAAACCAAATCTTAAAAACACCTTCCCTTCGCCCCTCCCTTCTTCCCAGGCTTAACTTCACTCCCGAACTCTCTCCCTCCTCCTCCCAAGCAGCGCAGGGGGACGAGGATGGGGGTTGTGGTCAGTTCATCACACACTGTCTCTGCCGCTCCTTCCTCCTCAGGGGGAGGACTCCTCACACTCTGCCCCTGCTCCAGCGTGGGGAGGGAGACAGTCCTCCATGAACTTCTCCAACATGAGTCCTTCCCACGGGCTGCAGTTCTTCACGAACTGCTCCAGCCTGGGTCCCTCCACGGGTGCCGTCCTTCAGGAACAGGCTGCTCCAGCCTGGGTCCCTCCACAGGTGCCGTCCTTCAGGAACAGGGTCACAAGTCCTGCTAGCAACCCTGCTCCAGCCTGGGCTCCTCTCTCCATGGGGCCACAGGTCCTGCCAGGAGCCTGCTCCAGCGTGGGCTTCCCACGGGGTCACAGTCTCCTTCAGGCATGCCCCTGCTCCAGCGTGGGATCCGGCCCGGGTGCAGGTGGAGATGTGTTCCCCCGTGGAGCTCCATGGCTGCAGGGGCACAGCCGGCCTCACCAGGGGCTTCCCCAGGGGCTGCCGGGGAACCTCTGCTCCGGCGCCTGGAGCCCCTCCTGCCCCTCCTGCTGCTCTGGCCTGGGGGTCTGCAGGGCTGCTCCTCTCACATATTCGCACTCCTCTCTCCAGCTGCAATTGCACAATTGGTTTTTTTCCCGTTCTTAAATACATTTTCCCAGAGACACTGCCACCGTTGCTGATGGGCTTGGCCTTGGCCAGCAGTGGGTCCATCTTGGAGCCGGCTGGCATGGGCTCTATTGGACACAGGGGAAGCTTCTGGCAGCTTCTCACAGAAACCACCCCTGTAGCCCCCCTCTACCAAAACCTTGCCACACAAACCCAGTACACAAGTACACACCTTCTGTGGATCCCCACTCTTCTGGTACTGCAAAGTATATTTTCAGATTAGGGTTTTCAGTACTGTGCAGTATTTCAGATGCACCTGGACATTGCCCCATAATATTATGTTTTGCATATCGCTGTTTTCTGTTCTTTCTGCAGTCTGACAAGCTTTTTTGGCGTCACTTTTGAATTGAGCAATGTACTTAGACCTAGTCTAAGTGATGCTCAGACTCATTTTCAGAGTCAGTATAATTATCTGTTTTTCTGTTAGCTGCATAGGTGTTTAATTCTTTCTTCCCTAATATCTTACTTGAACCTGTCGATACTGAATTTCATTTGCCACTATGTGTCTTTTTCCTTAATATGGTTAAACCCCTCTGAAGGGCATCACAGTTTCATCAGGACTTGATACAAAACTATTTTGGTCATCTGCATAATATTCTGCCTCCTTAGCTGCTGTGATCTCCCCAAGACATTAAGAAGTGTATTATGTATTATGTAAATGGTCCTAATGGGAAGACTTGAGGAAATGACTGTTAGACTTTTGTCATGATGAAAAAAGACCATTTAATTCCACTCGATTTCCCTTTTTTTCATTATTTTTTGATCAATGAGAATATTTTGCCACTCAGTCCATGGCTGCTTAGTTGCTTTAGTTGCCTCTCATGAAGAAACTTACCAGGGGCCTTTGAAAGTCGAAGTGAATTAATTCGACTGATTCTCCTTTATACAGTATTTTACTGACACGTTCAAAGAATTCTAATAAATTAATAGGGCACGATCTCCCTTTGGGAAAACTAAGCTGATTGAAATTTATCATACCGTGACCTTCCTACTGTTTTTGCTTTTCATTATCATGAGTTTAAATGATGCACATGCCTAACTTACTGGTCTGTTGTTCTGTAAAGGTTATCCAGGAACCTTTCTGGAATACGGTGTTTCTTTCTTTACAATTCTCCGCAGTTCTCTGTGGTGCTTCCCAGTGGTAGCGTTGTGTTTTTTTCCTGCAATACACAGACAAAAGAGAGGAAAGAGTCTTTCAATAGCAAGCCATGGGTGTCTAGAGCTCTGTATTTCCAGCACTGAATAGGTTTAGGCACAAGGGGAGATGTGATCTAATCTTGGTGCAGCGCTATTCCCGTACTGATTTAGCCATTAAAACTTCAAATTATTTACTGTATCAAGTGACTTTTTAATCTATGGCCAGGCTTCTTAAAGTTGTTCCATAACATGGGTTGTGTTTGTATTTTAAATTTAACTGTGGACATGGCAGATAACTGCACTTCCCTGTTTAATGTATAATTGTATACCTTTTGCTGGTAACATGGTTAGGGTTAAAAGTAATTTGCCAAACATAATTTAGGTACAAAAAAGTCTTATCTAAAACCTACAAATTATTGTTTCCTGTTTATTGAACTTTTCTAGGTCACAGGGCTGAATACATGACAACAAGGTAAGATATTTTTATTTGACTTGATTTTGAGTTACAAATGTAAGAAAATCTTAGAAATTACAAACTTTAGAACAAGTTCGTAAGGGTATATAACATTGTTGTTGCTGCTGTTGTTACGTAAATTATGTACAGGCCCTGTGTGTTTTAACATTCAGCATTTCTGTTTCTGCATGCTGATGGATAAAGGACCAGACTGTTCGTCTTCCTGATCTTGTGAGCTGCTTAGGCCAGTGTCAAGAGTGGGACAAGCTGGGAGATCCTTAAAAATATTTGTGAATCACACATCAAATTTGGAAGTTGGAAGGAGCTTTTTGGTGCTAAAAAATAAATATTTTTCTGTTGCTAGAGATACCTTGCATCTCATGGTTTGTAATTCGCTTGGTCGGGATACACAGTTCAGAAGAATACGATACAGAGATGAATTTAGGGGATGTGCTGCATCTTTGATAACCTAGCTCTGGACAGGAATACCTGCCTCCCCCAGCATCCATTTATTTGATACTTAAATGGATCTATATATTCACAGAAGAGAAGGAATACAGTGTTAGATCTCCCTGCTTTGTGCAGCACATACTTTTTCAGTTGTGTAATGCCACACCTGCCTCCAGACATAAACACGGAGGAGCATGCTGCAGCCCTCAGGCTGTCAGACTGTGAGGGGGCCAATGGCAACTGTTTGGATTTGCAGCTGCCACTTGTGTGTATCACTGCTGCAGCCACCACCCTTCTTGTCCTGATGACAGCAGGAGCATCCAGCCCAGCTTTCCTGGTCTCACTCTTCCCTTCCCTTTCCATGCAATACATCCTTGCTCAGTGCCTTCTCTTTCTCCTTTTTTGCTTCCTGGACAGGAATGTCCTTGCCACCACCCCTCATCTTTGAATTAAAAAAAAAAAAAAAAGAGTCCTGAGAAGTTTGGATCAGGCTCTGTCTCTGCCGTTGGTGGACCATTTGGTTTTGTATAATTTCTTCTGTCTGGCCCCCATATTCCTGGGGACATCTCTACAGACTTCAGACCAGCCTTTCTACCACCACTCCATGGTCTGTTTTAGCTCTGTAAAGTTGGACTTATTCACCTTTTTTCCTTACATGAGCCCAGCTGAGAAGCAGTAACAAATCAGAGCATTCTTTCCAGTTGCTGGTATTACTTCTGAGTCCTGTGCATTTAACTTCAACTCTGCCCCCAGATGCTACCAGGAATGCATGGAAGTCTGCAAGCTTGTGTCTCATGAGAAAAACGTTCTTTCTTGACTCCAAAGCAGGTGACTCATCAGGCTCACATCATCCTAAATTCCCTTCTATGTAAGCAGCTGAAAGAAAATGATGTATTTAGGCAATGATTTTACCTTCGTAAAGTGGGGGAGCAGCTTGAAGCCATCTTACCTCCTGGTGACCAGCTGGTCATTTAGAGAAAGAAACTCGGAGGGAGTAGGGCCTGCTCATCCATTCCTCAGCACCAGTTCCCCTGCTCTGGGTGGGACCTGCCTATTGCCCCAAGGTTCAGTTAAGTTTCCAGACTGTAAGACATGCAAACAGAAATGTTCTTCAAAGTCAAGGTTACATTGTAGAAGGGGAGAGGATTTCTTTAAAGATGAATTTAAAATAGCAGGTAGTAGCCCAACAGACCAAAGTCCGACCACTATGCATTATTGTTCCTCACCGCTTGCCCCAAAACATTTGATTTTTTGCTAATTCCTGAAAAATCTATAGAAACATTGGACTGCTGGTGCAGGGGAACTAGGGAAGTGTTGGCATGTAGCATGCCCTGACATTCACAAAATAAATTGTGACCTAGGGGTCAACATTTATTTCCTGTAATCTCTTTCAGTTGTAGTCAACACGTGTAACACACTAGGGAAAGATTTTGCAGACCAAAGTTTTGTGTGTTCTTCCTTTTGTTTTTTTTGCGTTATGCTGCTTCTGTTTATTTGTTTCAAGTTGATGATACCCTTTTCATTCCTTTAGCTAATTTGCAAGGTGTTTCTTTTCTTGTGTGAAGATGGTTGGATGTGGAAGGCTAAAGGCCTTTAACCTTCCTGGCTCTAGTTGAAAATGCAGGTGGTTTGGTTTTGAAGCATCTTAGGAGTCTGCTGAGCAGCTTTAATTTGCGTTTGAAGATTCTTCAGCGTGAAGCGACTTCTGCTTGATAAGAGGTGCTTCAAGTGGCTTCTGTTCTGCCGTGGCTGGCAGGATGCATTCCAGTGGTTGCTGCACATTTCATGCATGACAGCAACAAAAAAGGCCGTTCAAATTTGTGCAGTGTTTGGAATAAATGTATATGGTAAAACTGCAAAGCAGGGATTCATAAAGAATGTCAATATTTATCCATAAGTAATGCATTTTTAATGGGGGAGTTCTCCACTCTTTAATCACTGCTACACTTAAATTTGATGGAAAGTCTTTATTTGTTAAATACTGTGTTTATTTCTCCCTTTATAATGTTCTGTTGTTTTGCCATGAGCTTACAGACATTTCATTTTATTGTGTGACTTAATTCTGCCTTGCTCAGTAATTGTATTCCGTTCCCTTAGGCCTCCAAATCTTCCCCCTAAGCCCCAGAAACACAGGAAGCCCAGACCCCGATCACAGTATAGTGCTAAGTTGTTTAATGGTGATTTGGAGTCATTCATCAAGGTACTGGCACCAGCCACCCCAGTGGCTGATCTCAACACTTCTTACTATAATGGTCACCACCTCACATGAGCTGAGGCAGATCATTATGTTTAAATCCATCCTGGGGCTCTTTTATTTCCCAGTTGATCAATATAATACTTCCTGAAGTCAGAGGGAAAGAGGGGGATTCATTTCTCGTGTTAGACTCCCTATGATTTTGTTAATCAAGTAGGGATTGTATTGGCAGCCTGGTTTTATTAGGAAACTTAGCACCATGTAGAAGATAGGATGTAGTGGTGCATCCCACGACTTAGCACGATTTCCTGCTTGCCATTTTCATTACATTCGGTATTCAAAGTCTGTGCAGAATCAGTATTACCCTGGGTTTGATATCCAGCTTTTGATTTCCTATGACTTTAGGAATTTATTATATTGTGTGAAATTGTGATCACCGCTATTCTGGATCTTGTATCTTTGCTGTATTTACTATCTTCTTCTTTCTCATACTTTTATTTCTAATAATGCTTCTAGCCGAGGCCGAAGGAACTCTCACACAAGACATCAGGTATAGTTCTGGTGACAAAGAGAACCATCTCTGCCTCGCTCTCGGGTTGCATTCACGCCTGGCTCAAAATTAGTTCTTTCAAAGACCTGGAGGGAGAAGTTTGCATTAAGAAATGAGTGTACAAGTACAGCAGGCAAAACTGAACCAGAGCACAGCTCTGGAGTGATTGTAGTCTTATATGACAGATACTTCCTTATTCATTAACAAGCATCTGCCCATGGCAGTCAGTTAGTGGCTCTGGACACTAGCTGACAGAACTAAGGGAAAGAAATCTTAAAAAAATATGTAACGATACATTTATAATTGCAGTGAATGAAATTCCTGACAGCAAGCTCTGTGAACTGGGTTTGACTGTTACAGGAATTATTTTTTTGCTCCCTGTGCAACACAGCTAGTGGCATATATTTTGCAGAACAAATTCTGTGCTCAGTGGCACCATACCAGTTTAGCTGTCTTTGAATCAAGCTTTCAGCCACCCTCAGTACAACTATAGGGAAAACTAATATTATGCAGAAGGTGCTATGAGGCACAAAGACTTTCAGGAAATCATCACATGATACAAGAGATGAATGTCTTGAAGAGTTTCTTGCGCAAGATGAAAGTAAGCAAAGAAGCAGAAACTCCCACAACAAAAAGCCCCTGGATTAGAGAAGCACAGAGCAAATCAGGAGAAATAGTACCTGGTACCCCATCATTTTCCCTCACAGAAAAGAGGGTTCTCCTACATGTCAGTGTGGGTGACAGTATGGCTTACTTGCAAGTAGAGAGTCCTACATAGTTAGTCTTTCAAAAAGAAAGACGAGAAGAAAGCTGATAGCTTTATGACAGATTTGCCAGTGTGGGAGCTAGCCTAGGAAAGCATCCCTGCCTAAAGACCATGTCATTCCTGATAGGGATGAGTCGTTTTGACAGGCTCAGAAGGATTACAGCTAGTGAAATACAGTATCGCACTAAATTGCTTTTTGTTACATTTTTGCATCATAAGAAATTATAATTAGTCCCAAACATACATTCACTGACTACTCACATCAGTTTAAATTCACAGCAGTGCTAGGGTCACTGTTCTTGACATTTCACCAACACAGACTGTTATTTCAAATTATTTTCCTGTCATTAGATCCAAAATCCAAAGCTGTTAGTTTAGATTATTTCAGGGAACTACTTAACTACAAAGTTGTGCATGGTTCACAACAGATTCTCCAAAACCAGATATGAAAGTAATTTATTTTTTTGTGGTTTCTTACTGCAAACACTCTCTTTTCTGAGGCTTTACATTCTTTGCATGAACCAGTGTACTAACGGGAGATACGGGTGCATGTTGTGCATGTTTTCTAATACTCTGCTTTTTTGGAGAGCCAGGCTGCTCAGTGCTGGTGAAGATGGCAATATTCCTGGGTTTAGCAACTTACTTGTTCCATGGGGTTTTTTATTCAGCTGTTACTGAATCATGACACAACTCAAACAGAAAATGCTCATCCAGACATTACTGGTTCTGGGCCAGCCAGTCTTTGCTAGGTCTTAAATGAAAAGACAAACAAGCCACAATTTAAATAGCATAATTAGTGGTACAGTCTTTTGTAAGCCCCACTAAAACAACACAGAGTACACAGAAGATCAGGGGTTAAGTTGTCTCAGGAAGCGCATTGTTTCATTGCTTCACTGTGTGTTATTTTCGAACTTTTTTTAGTAGTTGGATTTTCTTCTACTTGGGCTTAATTCATAAACTTCCCATTAGTGTAATTTAGCATGAAAATGAAGGACTAGCTTGTAAGAGGAAATGTGTATTCTGAGTTACAGGGTGCTTTTGAATTCATGGTTTTGTAATACAGACTGGTTTTATATTAAACTTTCAAATGAATTAGTCAATTCTCTGAGCATTTACATATTTTAAATTCATTTGGAAAGAAAAATTATAGCTTCCAAGACAAGAACTTCAAAGGTACCTATTATTTATGAAACAGTAATTTTTCCACCACAAGCACCAACTTTTCTAAATAATTTTTAATCATATTATTTGTGTCTTTAATAGATATTTGGTGACTTGTAGTCATTAGTGTGCTTGGGGTAAATCATCCATTTTTTAAAGTGCCAAAACACGTCACAGATGAAGGACTGTGACGGTTCTTTCAGAAAATCAGCAGTTTAAAAGAAAAAGACAAATAACTCACTGAAAATTACTGTATACACATCTCCCCCTCCCATCACAAGCATTTTTTTCTCCTTTATTAAAACGCTTAATTGAAGATGTAGCTATAGACCTGCTGCTGTATCATAACTGAGAGCAGGAGCTTTGATTCCTGAGCTCTGCCAGTTGCAGGTGGGGAGGTATAGACTGTGATCTCCCTTTCCCAAAACCTTTGTGCCTACAGAATAGGCAGCTGAACCACATGCTCAGCTCAAAGTGGCTGCAGTTCACCACCCAGTGTATTACCAGCTAGTTAGAGCAGCCTGAAACAACATGCCAGGCTGTCATCTGCCCTATGTTAGGACACGCAAATCAGCAGAGCACATAGGAGTGCTCTCAAGTTAGGAAGGAGACACCTGGTGCCCCATGCAATGTCATTTGGTGGCTCATCTCCAAGAACTTTTCTGATAGTCCAGCAGGTCCAGAAAAGGCCTTGTCAACTGTGATTGACATTTTTTACCAAAAAAAAAGCGCACCTCAAAGAATTAGCTCTTGTGTAATTAGGTCCAAGTAGGATTTTCTCCACCAGGAAGAGAAAGGTAAGTTAAATGGATATAGAGGGATTATCTTCATCACGAAATATTGTTCTTAATAATAAACTTTTTAAAAGGCAAATTCACTGCTTTAGCTCATTTTGCTTCAAAAATCTAGAACACATGCATGGGCTAAGATGTCACATAAAGTGTTAGCCAGATACAGTGGCAGAGGTAGAGAATGAAATCTCTGAATTTCCCGATTCGATGATTTTAATGAAGAACTGTAATCCTTTCTCTCCACCTGTTCATTTCCCTCCCGAAATGGGAAGGGAACTCTGTTAGAAATTACATTTTTCCTTATGTGTTTTTTTTTTGCCGACACTGTCCATTTGGATTGACCAAGAAAATGCATTTTCACATTCAGTTGAGACTAGGGAGGTTTACTCTTCTCGATCTACAGTTCACTCTTTCCGCTCTTGTTTTTCCAGGATTCAGGACAAGTCATTCCTCTCATTGTGGAAAGCTGTATCAGATTTATCAATTTATACGGTAAGCTCAGAAACATTCTGTGTCATTTTATTATTGCCCTAGACTTTTTTGTGTATCTTTTGCATAATGCATTTACCACCACAGCTTTGTTTTTAAAATAGAGATTAAAAGTATTTTAAAAACTAGATTAATTTCTCACCACTGTCTCCCATCTTTGCTGCAGGTCTTCAGCATCAGGGAATTTTCAGAGTGTCTGGTTCCCAGGTGGAAGTCAATGATATTAAAAATTCATTTGAGAGAGGTAATTGCATTTTCATTTATTCCGAGCACCTTAATACCTGACATTTAAAAATCTTTTCAATTCTAATTACTTTCTTGGCTGTTTAAGCCATTTGTATGCACTTTGTGTACTGCACCTAGAACTTTGCACCATCATATGCTTAAAGATGAAGTGTAATGATGACATGTACATGTTTTTCCCCTGTTATGTCCTAGGAGCTTGAGGTTGTTTTTCATTTTTCATTTTGTTTAGATGAGACATTTGACTCTTGACTCAACTGTAAACTTTAGTCTTTTGTTAATGATAAACTGCAAATTATAGTTTGTCTGTATTTTATTTTAAAGATCCTCAGTAAGGAGAGATTATGGTTTTTAATTAGATTCAAGAGACTACTTAACGCAATTTGAGAACCCTGTTACTTGATCTTCAGAATACAAGTGCTCAACTTTCTGGTCCCTCTGCTAAAGTGGCATCACCGTCAATGATAATACGGGCTGTGAAAGGGTCATTCCATTTTCAACCACTGTTTTAATTCCTGAAGGAAACTTCAGCCACAGAGGAGGAATTATGGGAAAGATATCTGGAAGTGAAAACAGCTTTTTAAACGTGAGTGGCTTGCAACACCCAGCCTAGGATTGCTCTGCTAGGGGAGCCAGGATCGAGCAATCCCCTAATTATGTTAAAATAGTACTAGTTAGAATTTTTTTTAAATCTTACATTCTGATTTCCTGGGTCTTAGAAGCTGTTTTTTTTAATTTCCAGAAAAACCTTTTGCAGATCATCTGCTAAAGAGCAAACCCTTGGAGCAATAAGTCTTCTCACTAAAAGCATGAAAAAGTATGCACAGTATTTTTCTTCCCAGGATTAGTTATATATCTTGTTAAACCTGGTCCCATATCTTTGACAAGATATGTGAAACAGTTGTTTTTACATGCTAAGTGAAGCCACATCCTCCTGTTCTTCAGCTTTTGAATGTGTGTTATTGTTAATTGCTTCTTCTAGGTAGTGTTATTCTTGAAGACAGATATATTTTAAAGTGTTTCAAAATAAAGATTAAGTCTTTAAAATTACATGTAGTTCAGTCATGGCTGAGATTTCACTTCGGGTTTCGGTTCCTATACAGTATTTTCACAAAATGGTTGCATATACTCCTGAATGTTTTAATTTTTCTGAATGAAGACAGATTCCCAATTCAAAGAGTTATCTAACTCAATTTGCCTTAAGTAAGCTCCCAAAGAATAGTCTAAGAAACCTTATTCAACTAAAAACATTTGGGTTTTTTATTTTACTAACCATAAATCACAACTTGTCCATAAATACCTAGTTGAAAGGTCAGGACCTAACAGATCACTAGGTTATGTAATTTAAAGGAAGCTTTAATTAGGCTGCCGGTTTTACTTTAATCATAGCCTGGGATTTCTAAATCAGTGTTTATCATCATACTTGAATGCTTGCATTGCCACCTCCCACACACTAAAAACAATAAGAAAACCCAAAAATGTCACTCACTTATAAGAATGTTGCATGCAAGAATGCTCCTGCATGTGTGTTTCATTCACTTTATTTACCTTTTAAGGTGAAAATCCTTTGGCAGATGACCAAAGTAACCATGACATTAACTCAGTTGCTGGAGTACTGAAGCTCTATTTCCGAGGGCTGGAAAATCCTGTCTTTCCTAAGGAAAGATTTAATGATCTTATTTCTTGTATCAGTAAGTAGAAATCTCTGTTTCTTTCTCAATAGAATTTTACTTCCATATATACAGTAGTGACCTGAAAAAAGAGCTAACTTCACAGATTTTTCTGATATTTGTTTGCCATCTGTAACAGTCTGGGTCAGTTATTAGTCATAGTCACAGCTGTGGTTGTTCCCTTTTTCCAGTGGGATTAATGTACAGTACAACTCTTTGTTTAATAGGGCAGGAAGAATATCTTTTGGTATACAAGAGACTGTTAAATTTAAATGCATTATTATTTTCCTCTGTGCACTGGGGCAGACAGAAGGGGATGAAGTCATGACTGTGCAAACAGAGTATGTTACTTTCCACAAAGGTTTTCATGCCCTGCAGCTTGGAGTCAGCACTAGTGAATAAGTAACTAACTGCTCGACATTGTGTGGTTCTGGACCTCTGTTGTGATCAGCTTAAAACCCCTGATCCAACTGGCAGGAAAACCCTTCAGTGCAGGAAGGGAGAGGAGCAGCTGAGCGTTGTCTGCAGAAGACCGGGTCTGCCTTCCAACACACAAGCTGTAGTGGGATGCCTTTGAGGAGCATTGCACGGGTCTGTGCACTGCTGGTGTTCGCAGCTGGACTCAGAGAGGTTGTAGTAATTTCGGAACGTCTCAGTGGACGAGTTAATTGCTCTGGCATGCACAAAACCTCTTCCAGTTCACAGATCCCTGCAGATGTTGAGGAGGAGTGAGGCCAAGCCAACCACCAGTAGGCTTACTGTTCCCTGTGGGTCCATTAGAAGTGGTCAGAGGTGCTAGCTTTGTGGAAGAATTGCCTCCTTTCAACCATTCTTTTATAAATTGCCTGCTTCAGCTGAATGGAGAGAGACAGTTTCACAGGTAATGAGGACCAGTCCTCTGGGATATTAATCAGGGCAGGCTCTCTCCAAACTCTGTTATTTTGGCAAAGGAGTCTCAGCCCAGCAGGCAGGACCACAGATCCATACGTGCACAGTGTCCTGGGCTGGCCATCGGATGGGCTTTTCTGCTCCCTGCTGGGGGAAGCCAACGTGTGTGGTTTCCTTCCCACATAGGGAGGATTGCAGTAATTCAGCCTGGAGGTTGCAAATATATGGATCGCTGTGATCAGGTCTATGTGCAATATTTTGTGTTTTGTTTTTTGCGTTTTTTTCTGCAGCTGTTGCTATTTACAGACTCGGTGGTACTGAGGAGTCCTGAAGGACCTCAAAACCACAGTTTAACAGTCTGATCCCTGATGCTGAGGGGGACGCTTCCCTACAGGGAATCTTGGTTCTGCTTGAGTTCAGCTTTAGCTAACTGTGGTGCCACAGCCCAGAAAATGTCTGCGAGTCATAGAAATTGAAATCTTAAAAGGGATCATTTTGACTGAGTGATTTTCTGCATGACAGGGATGATGGAACTTTACCTAATAATCCTGCACTGATTTCCATAACTTCTGGATGAATTAAAGCATGTCTGCTGGAAAAATTTATTGATTTAATGGCTTCAGTTGACAGAAAATCTACCACATTCTTGGATAAGCTCTTCAAATGATTAATCACTTTCATCATTAAACATTTGTACCAGATTTCCTTTTCAAAATTTCTGCTTTCAGATTCTGCCCATTGGATCTCTTTATGACTTTATTATTTTGACTAAGCATTAATAAAAATATAAATGATGGTTCTTATATGTGGAGATGGTATTGCACTCCGCTGTGTTGAAGAGCTTTAAATAGAACTGTAAAATACCAAGAACGAGTATTCCATCTTATGGAGATTGTACAAGTGAGTGCTTAGGGGATGCAAAAATATTTGCCCAAAACAACCTTTACAACAACCTTTACAACCAAAACAACATTTAAACTGTGTTTAGAAGAGGAACCTGGATGATTTCAAAGAGTTTCTGTTCACCATCAAAGCTTCTGAAGACAGGATGGGGTATTTGGAAAGGGGTAGAAATTCAATGGACTGAGTATGTGTACATGGCACCTGCACAGGCAGGAGAGATTCACTAACCTCTCGGAGCATCACTACCTAAGAATGATCCAGTTCAGTTATCCCAAAATGGTCTTTTGTTTTTAAGAACTTCAAGAAAAATGGCGATGAACTAGAACCCTAGCATTAGGCCTTGGTTTCCTTAGAGGATATCTGACTCTAGCATGTTCAAGGTAGGCAGCGGATTATTTTCTTGCGAAAGAGTTGACAACCTGTTTTTTTAAATAATACTATCATCCAGCAGAGCTGAAATCAGTAACAACCAATACCCTGGAACAAAGTCACTGCTTTTCACAGCCACGTTTTAAAATGGGACAGTTGCTGGGAAAGACGTGTTGCTATCTGATCCTGGTTTAGACTGGCTATTCTCCGAGGCTGTCGTAAGTCTGGTTTATCATCTCTATGACAGCTTGTCAAAACAAGGTCTAATGACTGAGTAGTTCTGCTAGGTTTGACTTTTGATATTGCTGTTACAGAAGAAAGCAGAGGATTTTCTTCCTGATAATGTGTTGTAAGAGTCACAGATCTGTTTCTGGCAGGTTTTGGAGGAAGCCAGGGGAGGATGATTTCGTTGTTTGGTTTGGTTTCCACAAGATTATCATTAGGGGCACTTCTGAAATGGCATGTCAATGCCTTCCTTCAGTGGAGGGAGGAGAGGTAAGTTTGGAACATGGCAGGACAAAAGGGGTTTTCTCTTTGAGCACATTGGTGTGAGTTTACTTTGTTGTTGGGTTTGAACATGGTGTGAGGAGAGAAAGAAACAGCTCTTGTGCCTTGCACACACAGCCAGCTCCAGAACCGCACGCTGGGAACAGTGGGCTGTGTGTCTGCATCTTCTGATTACCTGAGAAGCCTGAGGCGGTGTGTTTTTACAGCTGTGTACCTAGTCTGTGTGCTTTGTTAAGTGGTCCACCACTTCCAGGGAATAAGAGGCTGCTTGGTTTTGGTTTGTGTGTGTGGTTTTGTTGTTGTTGTTTTGGTTTGTTTTTTGTTGTTGTTGAAAAAAGAACAAGCATTTCAGAATATACTACCTGTCACAGTTTGGTTTATATAGCACCTACATGGCTCGTACTATCAAAAGCTGTCAGTCTCAAAGACCCTTTCCATTGCTCTCTTTTAACCTTAACGCTTTGTATATCTTGCAAAAAGGAAGGCAGTCTAGGTAAGATTTTTCTCCCACTTCAGACTTTGAACCTGTCATAATTACATTAGTTTCTTTGTGCTCACGTGGCCTCACAGATTAAGTATGTTTGTCTTCATGTTAATGGAAGCAGGGCCAGACTCCCTTTCCTCTGTGAGAATGCATGTTACTGCAAATTCTTTAGATCACAATTGATATGTAAAGTCCAGAAAGCTTTCACATTTTTATTTAAGAGGGTTTAAATACTCTTAATTCATATTGCATTCACTGTCTGACAAACAGTGAGGAAAGGAATAAACATGAAGTTGTTTTTAAATAGTTTTTCAAGATGAATGTCACTGTGGTTTCTTCAATCATTAGCAGAAATTGTTATAAAAGGGGGAAGGGAGAAAGCAAATTCATAAAGTTAATGTTCACATAAAACTGTAAAAGGGCAAAATGTCACACATTTTATATGGAAATGTAATGTTGCCAGTGAAAAACCCCTTGAAACTGAAGTATTTAGTTATGGATGTCAAGCATAATTGAGGCTACAGCTGCAAAATGAACCTTTCCCTCAGTACAACCACTGAGGAATGCTTTTGCATTTATGCATATATTTCCAAATGAAATAGAGCATTGTGATTTAATGCTTTCCCTTTTGCAAATACAGAGGAAACAGTGCAAAATGACTGTGACTTTTAGGGCAATTTGTATTAATTAGACTCATGAGAACAATGTTATTCTGTTTGATCTTATTAACTGTTTTAGATAAAATTTGGGCCAAATTATGATTTCTCCAGAGCAAGCATGAAAGGTAGGATGGAGCATAAAGAATCCATCTGATTATGTGCCATAATTCTGCATTCTCAGCAAAAGGAGTGGCTATTATTGCTCCCAGCAGCACTCAGCAATCCAGAGGATAAAATAGTGGCAGGGGAGAATTGCACTGCACTTTTTTCCTGCCCCTTTGTAGAAACAGGTTGAGCCAAACACAAGCGAAATATTTGTAACAGGAGTTACTTGGAGGGAGAGGGTGCTGAAGCTGTGCTTAGGACTGGCCGTAATTCACCTTCACTGCTGGGGGACTGCAGTACCTCTCCTGCTGTGAGTTCTTGCACACGTGAATTACAGTTCACTTTTACATACATAGCTGTGCAATGCAGCAGCAGACACATCTCAGCTACCCAGACTGCTTAGCTTCTGCTCAGGTCATTATAAATCTTCTTGGTTTCGTCTCCCTTGCCTTCTATTTGATATACTAAGATGCCAGGATGCATGAAAACTTGACATCTTTTTTCCTTCTGATTTTCATCATTTCAATCCCTTGCTGCCAGCAGTCCCTGTTTACCTAAATGCACAAATGTTATGAAAGGAAATTATTTTACTGCTTTTCCAGACTATTGCCCATTACTTAAAAAGTAAAAAACTGTATTCTGAATTGTCAACTCTTCCTGAAAATGTTCCAACAAAATGACAACTGTATCCTTCCCTAAGTGACAGTGGAGACCATTGTGCTTGTCCTCCTGTAACGCCTTCTTAAATAGATCTGAAAGAGCTGTAAGTGGCATTGCTGAGTTACTATCAACATATCTTTGAGTTGGATTGGACTCATCTACCAAAGTGGAAAAGGCATAAATTGTTAACTTCAGCACTAACACATTTTTATGTAGGTTACTTGTCAGCTGCAAATTGACCATAAAAACTACATCTGCAAGTGTAACTCAGTCCCATTTGACGTTCAGCAGGTGTGTAAAACACGCATTAGGCATTCACTCTGTTACTAGTGGGCGCCACACCAAGTGGAAGTAGAAAGTGACCCCCACACAGAAATACCACATTGGATTTTATCGTTCAGAACAGTGGTCCTAAAGGAGAGAGATATCTTATATTACCATTGTTCGCTTTCTTCTTCCTCCTTTGTGCTACCCTTGCCTGTGAAATATGCTTAGCTTGCATAGCACTGGCTGTTAGTGTAGCACAATTTCTTCATTGCTGACACCAGGTTTCTCCTTCCACATGTTCTGATCAATAATATCTTCCCTTTGCCAAATGTTTGCAATTCTTTTGTTACTACTGAGATTGGCCCATGGAGGCTATCTGTTAACAGAAGGTGGTAGAACATACTCAGTCCAGAACTCATGTTTCTGAGTTCTGACTGCTCCCAGGCTGAATCTTCTCCTCGCTGGATAACCATGTCTCACCACCAGTGCAGGAGAGGCCATGTGTAGAACCGAGACCAGGAAAAGTAAAGGGCTTTTGTAGCATTTTTAACTAAACCAGACTGGTAAAGGCACGTAGCTGTCCAGCTGGCCCAAAATATTTCAGAACCATCAGCAATTGTTCTCTTGCAAAAGTCTTTCATTCTCCATCACCAAAGTGCTGCATTTATATATTTGAATATTTATTGCCTTGTACATGCTCCACTACTTCAGGATTATTGCTTAATTAAACTTGAATTTACTTTTTCTTAATGTTGTTTAGGATGACTGTATTCCTGTCTTCATTTATAATTTAGTTTTGTTTTATTTGTATTTGGTGGCTTCTGTTAGTAATTGTGTTTTCTTCCCTCTCAGGTTTCCTTTACTTTTCTGAGGCAGATGATTGTTCACTTTTGATCTGTTTCACTCTAGAGTCTGCCTTTGCAAAAACCTCATCAAGAGTCACCAGGTGGTTAAAATGTCATTTCTTATGGAAGAGAAAAACAGGCATTCATTGATTCTGTGTGTCTCTGCAGTAAGCAAAGGTGACACAGCCTCTCCAGAACAGGTTCCTGTGTTCTTGGAGGCTGAAGGGCACACCTTTTAAGGCTTGAGTAGCTAGGATTTATGCCTATCTCATGCTATTGAGAACTGGTCCTTAGCCTGTGGCTGACAAAGAGGCAGCTAGCTGATAAGTAGTTCTTTAATTTATGCAATGACATCAGTCTCATCTGGATCCATTTATTCAGTTCAAGGACAAGGAGTGCTTACAGAGGAAGTCCATGGGAGATCAATAAGTAAATTTTTTCCAAGACCAATGCAAGACTGCACCTCAGCAGATATTCTTGTGGAGGTTGTGATCTGCTTCTTTGGGGGATTTTATGAACGGCTTGGACAGATGTCTCTCAGAGGTGATTAAGGTGAAGTCAGAGGGTGATATCGTAGGCTTAAATGACCTCTGAAGAGTCCTCCGAGCTCTTTGTTTTTTATTTTTTGTCGTAACTGGTGGAGGCTCCTTAAATCCCAAACACCTCCAGTGCTTAGACGCCAAGATAATTTTACGGATACACAGAAAACCAAGCTCCTTACATTATGAGGGTGCTTTGCTCCATTATTGTCTGATAAAAATACATTAATAGTTGTGAGCACAGGTGCCCAGCTCTTCCACAGAGTGCTATAGTCATAAGGCCCCAGAAGCTGGCCTCTTCCCCTTCTCTTGTTTCACCCCACAAATATCTCCTGTGCTTTAGGCTGCACTGTAGCTCCACTTTGACAGGAGCAGAGCATTCCCACACCGAACACCTTCTCATCTGACTGGCAGGCAACCTTCCTGCTTGTGGGTTTGATCCCCTGTGGTTGAGACGAGTGTGGAAGGCAGGTGTGTCAGACCAGAGCTCTGAAAGTTTGGTCTGCTCTGAGAACTGGGCACTAGAAAATAACTATTTCTATTTGTGATACTTACCTGATGGTAGTCTTGATTTGTGGTTGATATTCACGTGTCCTTCACACAGATTTCACTTCCCTCCCTCCCTACACAGAAAAAACACGTGTGCTTGGCCTTGCCAGTGGCTTCTCCTGTTGCTTGTGTTTGGGAATGTGAGTCTCATCATATCATTAGAGTAATGAACCAGTTTTCAAATCCCTCGATTTCTCTTTCTGCTTGGCAGAAATAATTGCATTATTAGGACAAGTCATGTAATATCAGCACTTCAGTTTTCTTAGCTGGGAAATGGGTAATACCTCCCCAGGTGCTGAGGTAGGGCTAAGAGGGCCTCCAACAGAACTGCTGTGAGAGGGGAGACACAGCCACCTTTCTGCAGCGTTGGGATTGCCAGTGGCTCCTCGCAGCAACCAGCTTGTAGCTTGGATGGCTGTTCTGCCCCGAGGCTCTCTTCAGCAAAGCCAGTGGAGGCAAAGCAATACTTTCTCTTCCCTCTGCATGGGAAGGAGCAGAGCTGCAAATTCTTTCTGCCTGGATGCAGAAAGATTGCTCTGTATTCATTCCTTCTTTCCTACATATCCTAACATGCACTGCATACACGCAAGCAACTATGAAATTTGGCTCCTCATTTAAAAGCAGCACGCAAATCATAGAATCATAGAATCACTTAGGTTGGAAAATACCTTTAAGATCATCAAGTCCAACATAAACCTAACACTGCCAAGTCCACCACTAAACCATGTCCCTAAGCACCACATCGACATGTCTTTTAAATACCCTCAGGGATAGTGACTCAACCACTTCCCTGGGCAGCTTGTTCCAATTCTTGACAACTCTTTCTCCTTTAAACAAGATCAGTGCTGAGAAAGAAAAACAAGCCTTTTGAAATAATGTGGAAAGCACACGAATTTACCACTTGGCAGTAGTTTGGATTTTCAATAAAGGGGCTTTCATGGAAACTGGGACTGCGTTACCAGGAAGGTATTGGAAACACACACACCTCATTCCAGCATGTATAGCTTGTAACTGCTTCAGTACAGAGGTGACCTGCTAGTACTTAGTACTGGTCATGCTCCTAGTAGGGCAGCTGGGATAGCCCAACACATGGCCATGCAGCCAAACTCTCTACACCTACTCTGCCGTGTCCGTGCTGCCTACTGGGACCAGTTCCTGGCTCATGCATCCTGTGAACCATGTCTAGGAACTGCTTGGAAGAGTTGTAGTTGGCACAGACACAAGCACGTTGGAGAGTGTGAGAACTACTGTGTGGTAGCTGCCTGCCGGTGTTCAAGACTGTGCCCCATCCTGGTTTAGCTCACTAGTTTAGAGAGAGCTATTGCATCCGGATAGGCAGCACACTGCTGGAAGGAGCCGCTGGACCCACCTGGGAGCCTGGCCAGTGCATTTCTTGGGTCTGATTTGAGTTCAGCGATGACTGAACCTGGTTCAGGGGCAGTCTTCAAAACTGGCTGGCAGAGACAGGTCTGCAGCACAAAGCATTAGCCAGGAAAGGCTGTAACGCAGAAGGCAGGTCCTGGTACTGTGTCACAACTTCCCTCCAGCTTCCCATATCCAGCACACAGGGCGGAAAAGCTGGAGAGGAGCTGTGCCACCGCACCGCACAAGCAGTGCTGCTGAGGCGAGGGTGTTGAAAGACGTAACCAAAGCATCTTTAGACCTTCCTCCATCAGACCCACTCCATAGAAGATCCACCTGCGCACACGTACATGGGCTCAAAACCACCCAGAACTACAACTCTGCGTACAGAGACTCACAGACTGGCTTGTCAGGGGGAAGGTTGGATGAACTGGAGACTCACAAGGTGCCCTTGCTGTAACAGCAGTTGCTTTTGTTGGAAGAACAGGAACTGAAGATATGGACAGTCTTCCACTGGGAGTGGCTTAGTTTAGGCAGGTGGAGAAAGGCCTTGCACTAAAACTGGTGTCTGTGGGCTGTGCAGAACAGCAGTGTGGCACTACAGGACAGAAGTGAGGGCATTGGTGTCTCCAAGATGTGCTATGCACTGGAAAGGGGGAGGAGAATTGTGGTTGCTCTGCAGATCCTCACTGTGCAAGCAGCTCCCAGGCTTAGCACATCCCTGCCATGGACTCTGGTTCTTAACCAGTAACTAGAAATAATTCTTCTTGATTCATGCAGTTCACATTTAACAGCAACATAAAAATAAATTTCAAGTCCCATACTCCACTTCAGAAAATGTAATGGTTTGAACTGATTTTCAGCTAGAGTTTGGGTTCAGTGTGACTCATTAGGTTATAAATTATACAACTTGTCAGCAGTCTGTTTCCCTACCAGCTCTGCGGCAGCTCGCCAGTGACACCGTTCCAGCCTTCAGCTACTCTGCCAGGGAATAGGTTTTTACCTCCTGCAGGAGTTTCACTTTGCTGCTCCTACAGCAGATGCCACAATCCAAATGGACTTCCTTCATGCAAGCAGTGGTGGGCTGTCCTCCTTCTGCAGAAACTCTCAAGGAGCTAAGTTTCACCCTATCCCAGAATCTTCCGTTCCCCAGGACTCTTGTGGTGCTGAGTCAGTGGAATGTCCTGTAAATGCAGATGTGGGGACAGGTTCTCCCCCCGCAGTTTACTACACTGGCATTTCCTAATGAACTATAGCACTTCTGCATGGTAAACAGAAGTCTCGCTGCTGACGTGCTCTGCTTCTGCTTAGTTCTTGGTACCAAAATACTAATTACTAGACACCAGTTTTCTTCTAAGAAACATAAGTCAACACACATTTTGCATCTACAGATAAATGCTGATTGGTAGAAATAGCCATACCAAAGAGCACAAATAAACAACAGGAATTCTGCTTACAGTTAGCACGTTTTTATGTAAGTAATTATTTTAACTGTGTACTCTTAAATGTCACATTTTGTGGTACAAATGGCTTTTCAGCTATTGGAATCAGCTTCTGTTTCTCATTTCCAAATTTTTGAATATCCATTTCAGTGCCACTGGACAGCATTTCCCATTTAGTCTGCTGAGATTTCCCCTGGATGTTACTTGCAGGATTCTTTCTTAGCTGACATAAAAAGCATTACTGAAATTTTAGGTTGTTTCTAGCAGTGTCATTTACACAGAAAACACATGGAGTAAAAAGTTGAGATATTACTTATTTTGAAAAACAATTTATGCTTTTATCCCATCACTACCCCACTTGGAGCCACATAATCTCTCTGACCAACATAGAAGATAATGCATCCTTTTTATAAGACATTAGGAACTGATGCTTTTATTAAGCTGACCTTGTTTTGCCCACTTCAGAAGAATTTTGGTGGACTGCTGTAAAATCATTTGGGAAAATACATGTGATCTTTGTGTTTATTGTTTACATACTTTAAAACATAAGGCCTTTCTCCTAGTTTGCCATTAAGAGAGTTATAGCTGGACATTTGATTAAGAAGAGTCATTAGAGAAGCTCAGTGATTGGAATATTATATCTGATATGAACATTCAAACAAAGAGAATGAATCTGTATTTGAAACTGATGGCAAACATCTCTCCTTGGTTCCCTCAGGTTATTTACGTACTGATATTGTGGTTTTGTGAACTGTCTAGCTCAGCAAGTGGCCAGGGTTTGATTTAGGCAGATTTGTAACTTCTTATATTTAAAGATGTTACTTTTAAACTGCGTGGTTTTACTGAGAGGGAGAAAGACTTCTAGATCTTATTTTTCTAATAGGCCAAAATGAGAAGATATTGGCTAGGGACATGTGATGGTAAAGAGTTGAAGTAAACAGAGTAAATTGACTGAATGCTATTTTAGACCATCATATGAAAGGGAACTTAAAATACTTTCTTGTGTTTGCAGGAATAGACAATCTCTATGAGAGGGCTCTTCACATCCGCAAACTCCTCCTTACTTTGCCCAGGTCGGTCCTTATAGTGATGAGATACCTCTTCGCCTTCCTCAACCAGTAAGTGCTTTATAATCCCCTGAAGTACTCTATCTTCATCTGCCTTCCTCTGCAGGTATTGAAGTTCTTTGGGTTTGCTCATGCTCTACGTAGAATATATATTTAAGCTCCATTTGACACAAAAGATGGTCTTCTAATTGGCAATGAAAATAGAAGGAAAACACCGGTTTTCATTCAAATTAAAATTCCATTTGTCCAAAACTGAACAAGGTTGTAATAAGACAGATTAAAGTGTTGTCTGAAATGGGGAGTGCAGGCTACAGCATTAAAGCTGATAACAAAATAAGCTAATAAGAAAAATAACAAATACAAACTGTAATGACATTAAAAACAGTTTGCGTAATTTAGAAGTAGATTCTTTTTTTCCTTATCTCAAACAATTTTTAATCTCCTGACAGGAAAAATAAACTCTATATTCAAGCAGCACAGGCACTACAAGCTACCTCTTTGATGCTAGGCACTGCCAGGGTGAGACTTTGTGTTGCTGCTTCTATTTTTTGGTAATAGGGCTACCAGTATAGAGAACATACATCCCTGTGTATGCCTTGATATCGAGTAGCTTGGTTCTCACATTGCAAAACACAGGCAGCTGCTGGAAGGAGGGTTGTGTGAGAAAGAGAAAGTGGTATTCATGTCTTCATCATCCCAGAAAAACATTTTCATTCTCAAAGAGAAAATAAAAGACAGGTTGGGCAATTGCACTGTGTTTCTCCCTCCAGTCCTTCACAGCCCTCTCTGGTTTTGCTGACCCCAGTATTTTCACTGAAAATTTTGTTTCTTGTGCACTTCCCCCCTTTTCTGCTGCCATATTCTCTGTTTCCTATTATATCTGTTTTCATATTGCCTTTTTCATCTTTTTTTTCTAAATTTGTCCTCTGCTGATTCATTCTGTGTTTGTGACCTTCCCCTTTTCATGCATCCTGTCTGTTCCTATAGAAACAGGGCCTTTGCAGCCAGGTTATGTGTGCACGCCTGTATTGACAGCTGTTCCTGTTTCCTTTCTTCTAGTAATTTCTGAAGCACTTTCAAGCAATATTTAAAAGAGGGGCAGAGATCTAAAGTTTTATGAAAATAACCATTCATTTGAAACGTGAATTCATTCCCTAAAAGTGACACTGTGTAAATGTCTCAAAGGCTTATATCACAGCTTCTCCTCTATTTAGACATACAGATTGACCAGAGCTATATGAGGTTGTACTTGTTACATGGTCACGTTAGCTACATCTGTGCTCTCCACAGGAATGCAATTCAGAAAGCAGGCTAAATCCCTTATTGCCTCCAAATTGCTCCTGGTGCATCCACAGGAAAAACATTCCCATAGTTTGTCTTTCTACAAATCCAATTCTGTTTTTTGCATATGCAATTATGCCTGCTTGCCCACATGAAGTCATCAGACCTCATGGCAGACCTCATCTGGTCTAGCCTCCTGCTCAAAGCTTCTAAAGTTAGATCAAGGTGCTCAAGGCTTTGTCCAGCCAAGAACCTCAAAGGGCAGAGAATCCACAGCCTCTCTGGGCAGTCAGTCCCGGTGCTTGGTCACCCTTATAGTGAAGAATTTTTTTCCTGCTTCCAGTTGGAATATCCCTTGCTGTGACTTGTGTCTGTTGCCTCTCATCCCTTTGCTGTGCACCTGTATCTGACTCTCTCCTGTTTATAATTTTGATAGTAGTAGATTGCAGGTAGATTCTCTAGTAGCCTTCTCATCTAAAGTCTGAACAAACTCACTCCTCTCCACTTCACCTTATAACCCATATGCTCCAGCTCCCCAGCCATCTCAGCTGCCCTTTTCTGGACTTGCAGCAGTTCGTCAGTCTGTCAAAACTAGACAGTAGTACCTCATGCGCAGCTTCACGAGCACCAAGTGGAAGAGGAATAATCAATTCCCTTGACCTGCTGGCTTTGGTCTTCCTAATATAGCCACACATGCAACTAGCCTTCTTTGCGGGACGACACCTTTCTGAATCACATCCAACTTCATGTCCAGGAAGTGCTTTTCCCAGTGCTTTTCCTTGGGAGCTATTACACAACAATCAGCTCCAGACTGTAATAATACATGGGATTATTCCATCCGACAGGCAGGACTTTGTGTTCATCCTTGCTGAACTTGATGAAATCCCCGTGCGTCCATTCCTCCAACTTGTCAAGGTTCTTCTAAATGGTAACCCTGACCTTTAGTATATCTACTGCACTGCCCCCAGTGTGGCATCATCTGTAAGTGGGCTGAGTGTGCACTCCATCCTGCTGTCTAGATCATTCATGAAGATGTTGAACAACATCAGCCCCAGTATTGAGCCCTGAGGAGCACCATATGTTACCAGCCACCAGCAGAACTTCACATGTTTCATGATGATAATCTTTTTTATATGTTTTTATGCACTTCCTTGCACACATCAAAAGGCTGAACTTATAAATAAGTAGAACAAGATGTCTCCAATTAACACACAGGACATGATAATATGGCATAAGAAAGGGGAGAGCATGATTAATTTTACAAGCTAGTTATGAGGGGAATCATTTAGAAGGTTTGCCTCTTCAGTTTGTGTTGTTTGTACACAGAAAATGCTCTCTAAAATTCCCTTTCTAAAGGTAATATGATGCTGTATTTAAACACAACCAGACAATAATTCATATGCTGCTTCAGAGTGCAGAACAACACTGAGATAAAGTGCATCCCAGCACTTCAGGTTCTTCTGTTTGACTGGCCCTGCACAGAACCACTCAAAAGCCAGCATTTCAACTAGAAATGTCAATGCTTTTAAACAAGAGAATAAATAGCAACTTTTCATTCAAAATCAAAATCGAAAACCAGTAGTGTTGCATTTTCTGAAGAAAAGGAGAGCTTGCAAAAGTTGTTTAATATGAGTAATCAAAGCCCTTTGTTGGGATGCTTCCAAAATGAAATTCTTGTGGGAGTTTGTGGGCAGAAGACAAGGTGCTCAGGGGTTTTAGGTTGTACGGTAAAAACAGAAACCAGAAGTCACAAGAGCCTTTGTAAGACAAGAACCAGGAACTAAGTTGCCTCCAGAAGACAATTTTGCCTAAGTTATATAGCCAGTTGATGGGAGAGATGCATCAAGGTCTGATGAGAAATGTATACCCACTTTGGATCCAGTCTAATTAAGGCTCCAAGGATAAGCACTGATGAGATTGAAGCAGCAGCAGTTGATGCATTTTACATTAGCCAATTAGGTCAGCGTACACTAAACACAATAGTGTGGGAACACATACATATGTGTGCTATAAACTCACTTTATAAGGTATATAGCCTATTGACAAAACCCCTTTTTTTGTTTTGTTACTTTATGTGGGATTAAGTGTCAAGGAGAGCAGGAAATCTCTAAGTGGCAATGGAAAATAAAGCTTCTCCAGTTTTCAGAATAAGGTTAGTCACAGTGGAAAAGTAAATTTTTCTTGATTTTTCTGTTATAACAGCCTTTCGCAGTACAGTGATGAAAACATGATGGATCCATACAACCTGGCCATTTGTTTTGGGCCAACCCTGATGCCTGTTCCAGACATACAAGACCAGGTGTCTTGTCAGGCCCATGTGAATGAGATAATCAAAACTATCATCATCCATCACGAGGCTATTTTTCCAGATGCTAAAGAACTTGATGGGCCAGTGTATGAAAAATGCATGGCTGGAGATGACTACTGGTAAGTCAGAATATTACCCTTCTATCTCCTTAACAAAGTCATTAGACTGGTTGTCTGGATAAGTCCTGTGATACAGAATTACTTTCACACACAATAGAAGTATGAAGATAAATGAGAAGAACATTTAGGTTCACACAGTAAAGTGTTAGCAATAAAAAACCATGAAGTAAAGGCAATTATGATAAGGTTCCCTACAGCATTTTGTGGAGGAAGCTACCCTTGTGTTCAGCCAGACGCAGCCAGAATTCCAGCTGTACTGTGCAGAGCACACAGCCAGGTAGGAAACTGGCTTTCTGGCTGTGAACCACCTTAACAAATTTCAGCTTATGGTGCCTTCCCCTGCTCCTTTTCTTTCTTAGCAACACACACACTTTTTACAAATGAAAGGATTCAAAGGTTCTAGGAATTTCTTAATAACTGAAGGTGGTGTTTGAAGGAGAGGTGTGTAAGCTTCTTCAGGAATTGTGTATTCATAGCATATCATGAGAATTGTGTTGCACATAACTTTATAACATTATAAGAATAATTTTAAATAATCTCATGGGGGTGGCATATTTTTGAGATGTGGGATTTCTCCCTGTGCTCAACCTTTTGTTTCCCTACAGTGATAGCCCATACAGCGAACATGGTACCTTAGAGGAAGTGGACCAGGATGCTAGCACAGAGCCCCATACCAGTGAAGACGGTATGTCTGTTACATTACTGTGCCTTTGATGGGAGTAAGTTTTACAGGTGTTTCATGCGGGAGACCTTCTTCCTTTCCTAATTCTGTCGTCTTTGAAAGAAGGGGATTTCAGTCCTGGTGTTCTGTAGCAAAGCCATCATCTTTAATCTCTGTTTGTGTGCTTTTTACTCTGATTCATCTGTGTTTGACCAGCTGTTTCCTTGTTCTCTCCTGATTTGCCCAGTCACAGGAAGGGCAAGAGAGGAACTGTTCCAGTCAGCACATACTATTTTCTGATATAATGTTACATTTTTAGTGACTCTTTATTTTTTGTCTGCAAAAACTAAACTTATCAAAAGTGTGTCTTTAAATATTTCGGCTAAGGGGTATTTGCCATTCAGTGGGTGTGGGCTCTATTTTCATATGAATTTAAAAGCTATTCCATCTAAAGGATTTATAACTTCTGAAAAACATGTGTGTAGCCCCCACTGTGCAACTTCCGAACAATAGTCATTTGCTATAAGTATCAATCACATATATGCTGACAGTTCTGGGTACAATAGATACCCATGAAAAATTTGATGCATCTCCATCATATCAATTCTTTTTAGCCAGGTTTCTTAAAGGTGGATTTGACTGTGACGTATTTCAGTTGGACCATCCTTCAGATGTCCCTCTCAGTAACGGTCTGCCCAGTTTCAAGCAAATGTAACAGATGGTAAAAGGTGTCAAAATTGTCAAGTAACTACCATTTCCTGACAATTAGTAGCCAGTCAGAGGTGAAAGATTCAGAATAATGCTCCCCGTAGAGAAGAGCTGCAGTGTGAGCTCACTGCATATCTGGCCAGCAGTCAACCCAGACAGAGCAACCAGCACACGTGCACCAGCAGAAACAAAAGCTGCCCCTTGTCCATCTCAGAGGACACATGGAAAGAGGAAGAGACAGAGTGGGGCAAAGGGGAGGAAAAGAGCTATAGCAGAGAAGGAATTATTTTTTTTTAAAAAGAATGTCATAAGGGATACTGGTTAGGAGCTGGGACGATTGCCATAGGGAAGGGGAACAGGAAGGTGTATCTATAGGAAACCTGGCTACACTGCTCCCATTGCACAGAGAACAATGTAAACAATAGTTGCACTCTAGCTATACCCGTCTGCTTTGTCACGTAGACAAGCTGTCGGTGACAGATTGCCTGTCTCTCCCCCTTTGCCGCGGTGAGGATGGGCAGGCAGAGTCTATCAGCGCAGCTGTTTGGAGAGGAGGGACAGTTGGGTGGGCGGGAATCACAGAAGGGGAAAAAACTGAGGATAGGCGAGAAGTCAATGCTAATCTTCTGCCTGGGGTGTATACCCATGCCTGCACTCGCAGTGGGGAATACTGACAGTTTTACAAGACAGCCTGTACATGGATTCCTCCTGACCGACTCTGTAGAGCTAAACCTACCGTCTTTCTACAACACAGCTCCGCTAAATGGTGTGAACAAACTCATAATGGCACTTTATTTTTCCAAGAGAGTATAGCTATACTTTATAAGAACTCCTTCTTCCATTGGAGCTATGAAGCAAGAGTGGAAGCTGAAGAAGTCTCATTGAGAGCACAAGTTAAGTAGTGAAATGCAGGTGACGCACCAGTTCAATGTATTGGGGACAACTTTGGGGTTCCTTGACAAAACTGAGAGATAAAGGCCTGAGTGGGCATGGCAAAGAAGTGCAGTTTTCCAGCAGTAATCAAAAGCAGTTACTTCAAAACCATGCCTAGGAAAGGGCAGGTCAAGTTTGGTGATTAGCCTCTCTATTCCACCCTGGTGAGACCCCACCTGGAGTCCTGCGTCCAGCTCGGGAGCCCTCAGCACAGGAAAGACATGGACCTGTTGGAGAGGGTCCAGAGGAGGACCACAAAAATGCTCAGAGGGGTGGAACACCTCTCTTATGAGGACTGACTGAGAGAGTTGGGGTTGTACAGCCTGGAGAAGAGAAAACTCTGGGGAGACCTTCTTGCAGCCTTCCAGTACTTCAAGGGGGCTTACAAGAAAGATGGGGACAGACATTTTAGCAGGGCTTGTAGCAATAGGACAAGGGGTAATGGTTTTAAACTAAAAGAGGGTAGATTCAGACTAGATCTAAGGAAGAAATTTTTCACAACGAGGGTAGTGAAATACTGGCACAGGTTGCGCAGAGAGGTGGTAGATCCCTCATCCCTGGAAACATTCCGGGTCAGGTTGGATGGGGCTTTGAGCAACCTGATCTAGTTGAAGATGTCCCTGCTCACTGCAGGTGCGTTGGACTAGATGGCCTTTAAAGGTCCCTTCCAACCCAAAGAGTCTATGATTCTATGATTAAAACATCAGCAGGATCCAGAGGAGCAGGACTATGGCATTGCACAGTGCATCACCTGTGCCTCAATAATCATGGGCTTTACCTCACCACTGTATTTTATAATAACAGCTTTACATTCCTCTTGTGGTACTACCTGTGTTACAACTGTGTCACTGGTGAAGACAAACCCTGAAAAGAATAGCTGTCCACAGGACAAAGTTCTGTTAAAAGATTTAACTGCTCAAGACATGTTTGTTTTTTTCACCAGATTGGCCAGCAATTTAATTCTAGTTGCCTCATTTCACCTTTTTAATTAATTCAGTGCCAAAAGGAAGCAGACTTTTGCATTTACAGCAAAATAATTGTTAGCACAAAAATATTTGCAATCTAGGGAAATACTGCTGCAAAGCTAAAGATTAGCAAGCCTGGATCTCGTACAAAACAGTGCTGGTCTTCAGTTCCCAGCCTCCAAGCTCTAAACCGTTTTTTTCCACTGATACAGCTTTCCATTATAATAGTACATTTTTCTGATGTAGGTTACAGACTTTAAATTAAATGCCTTTACCATCTCTTTGCACATACATTCATGTGTTTGTCCTTTGGGCAATTCCTTTTTAAAAATGTTCCTGAGAGGTGAGAATTTTTCACTTTGCCTATTGGGTGGGAGTGTTGATCTGCTGGAGGGTAGGAGGGCTCTGCAGAGGGATCTGGACAGGCTGGATCGATGGGCAGAGGTCAACTGTATGAGGTTTAATAAGGCCAAGTGCAGGGTCCTGTGCAACGCTACAGGCTTGGGAAGGAGTGGCTGGAGAGCTGCCCGGCGGAAAGGGACCTGGGGGTGCTGGTTGACAGTCGGCTGAACATGAGCCAGCAGTGTGCCCAGGTGGCCAAGAAGACCAACAGCGTCCTGGCCTGTATCAGAAATAGTGTGGCCAGCAGGAGTAGGGAAGTGATTGTGCCCCTGTACTCAGCACTGGTGAGGCCGCACCTTGAATACTGTGTTCAGTTTTGGGCCCCTCACTACAAGAAGGATGTTGAGGTGCTGGAGCGTGTCCAGAGAAGGGCAACGAAGCTGGTGAGGGGTCTGGAGCACAAGTCTTATGAGGAGCGGCTGAGGGAACTGGGGTTGTTTAGTCTGGAGAAGAGGAGGCTGAGGGGAGACCTTATCGCTCTCTAGAACTACCTGAAAGGGGGTTGTGGCGACGAGGGTATTGACCTCTTCTCCCAAGTAACCAGTGATAGGACGAGAGGAAATGGCCTCAAGTTGCACCAGGGGAGGTTTAGATTGGATATTAGGAAAAATTTCTTCACTGAGAGGATGGTCAGGCATTGGAACAGGCTGCCCAGGGAAGTGGTGGAGTCACCGTCTCTGGAAGTGTTCAAAAAATGTGTGGATGTGGCATTTCAAGACATGGTTTAGAGAACATGGTTGGCGCTGGATTAATGGTTGGACTTGATGATGTTGAAGGTCCTTTCCAACCTAGTGATTCTGTGATTGAACTTCATGAGAGTCACCAATTGACCTGTGGTGGACAAAAAAAAAGCTTCTACTAAAGGGTCTGGAGTAATTTGGCGTTTTAATGTGATTGATTCATTGATTATAAGCTGGATGCATCACTGCCAGCTCTATGTGGAGAGAGAGAAAGGGAGGCACAGCATTGCTGCTGTATTGATCAGACATGTGGTACTTACGTATTTCCCTCTGTTAGGAGATGGAAGAAGCAGATTCTATAAATGGAGGAGGGTATGTTGAAAATCTGATTAGTTTTATGCTAAAATGTTGTATATATACACAAGACCAAGCAGCTAACCCCATATGAATTACAGGGTTATTGAAACATAATCCAGAGGCTATGATCAAAAGTGAAAGGATTTTTTTTTCTACTTTAGTTACTTTTACAAGAATTACTTGCTGTATAAAGTTAAACTACAAGTGCATCTGTCTATGTCTATTAGAATAAACCTATCTGCAGGGGCTGACTCAGTAGCACTAGGCATGTTTAATTACAACTTAGAAAACAACAAGACTTTTTAAAAAGTAAAAATTAATTTATGTCTGCAGAGGTAAAATCTCATAGCTTGGGGAAAGAAGGCTGGAACTTATAACTGAGCATATAAATACTTCATAACTGCTTAATTTTAAGCATAAAAATTGCCTTTTTTTCATAAGGTTACTGGTATTCATATATTTCTGTTGATCACTGGAAAGGGAAGAGGGAAGGAGAAAGACGTGCATTTTACTGTAGTGTTTTCAGTCATTATTCAAATGTGCAGCAAGTATCTCTATTAAGGAAAACACATAAGTTTCTTCTTTCTCCAAAATCTGGAAATGAAATTTCCTTTGTTCAGAACATTTGTTCTTAAGCTGAGGCACAGAAGAATCTATCTGTAATTTTGCTGCAGAAGAACCTTTACCTGAAAGTGCCTCTGTAGTAAAGATTCAAAGAATATTGTTCATGTTTTGCTGAGGCAGTTTTTAGCATATTTCCTTTACTTTCAATTTGCTGGAGATTTTTTATTCTTGTTGGAGGCATATGGAAAAGGGTGCCTAGGTTTGTTTTCAAAGGAAGTAAGAGAGAATTTCCTGAGGAAGTTAAACAGATGGGTTTCTCCTGGGAAAACACACATACAATTAATATCATACTGTTCACAGATATCTCATAAATATAGGGTGAATATTGAGATGGTAGTTCTGCTGGAAACAAAAATTACAGGGACACATAAGACTGTAAGTTATTGTTGTGTCCTAACACATAGTAATTTTCCTTCTTTTCAGTAATGCATGCTGTGACTGACATTTTGCCAAATTCTGTTCTGTCGACACCTTGCAATGCTTCTTTGCTTTTGCTGTTCCCCAGTCAGAGAATTGCTGTCCTGAGGACGGGACTTTGAAACTGCAAAGCCGCTGTTCTCTGATGGGGTGCAGAAGAGGATAAAGACATTGGGAGATAGCATCTTCCCAGGGAGTTCAAGGACATACGCTATTCCCGATAGCCAGGGTACATCTGGGAGAACTGAGGAAGAGCAGAGCAACAGCAAGCCCCCCAAAAAAGTGCAGGGGATGGTCTCCCATCTTTTCCTTAACTCTTTGTGCCCTGGGGTGTAGAGGGCAGCAGTGCCACTTCAGTGCCCTCACCTCCGTAGGGAGGTTAGTACTACATCTGGCACTCCAATCCCAAAATTAAAATTAGCACTTGTGTTTCTTCTGCCCTTTCTGCTCTTCCAAGCAGTGTAAGCTTTTCCCACAGTTCTTCAGTTTGTCCTAATTTTTCATTGCCATAGCATTGCCTGAGTCACTAGAGATGATAGTATGTCATCAAATACTTCTTGCTATTGTAGGCAAGTGCCCCCAGCTATGGACAGAGCCGTGCAATTACATTTCCCTCCAAGCTGTCAATTTTACTGTTAGTCATTCAGTACCACACAGAATTTGAGTTATTGAGCTTTCATCACCTTTGCTTTTTTGGAAATGCTTGTCTGTCAGTCAGTAACCTTGATATTAAATGGCTTAACTTTTAAAAATGCATTTATTTCTAGGAGTAAGTGTCATGGTACTTTGGTTTTTACTATTAAGGCTTGACCTGTCACAAGGTGAATTACTATTTAAGTACAGTCTCAGTACTGTTTGCTATAGGAAAGTTCTCTTCACGTAAAAGCGACCTTCAAGCAAAGAAAATGCCCCTTACAAAATAGTAAAACCAGTCTGAACTTATTTTTGGTTCTATTAAGAAAACTGTGTGAGATCTACTGGGCACTCCTCCCTGAGGAGGTGGGATTTGTTACCCAGGCAATCTAACGAGCATGTCTCAAAAGTCACATCCATTATGGGTACCTTACCAATTCACACAGCTGGTTCCAGTGGGGCAGCTTCCTTCAAGCCTCTGAGAAATTGTGTGAGTCTTGCAGGCGATGGAAGGATACAAAAAACGGATTCCCATTGTGCACCACATTTAGTGTAATTCCGCTGAGGGAGATAGAACTATTTCTAGTTTAGTCCATTAATTTGTAAATAAAAAGACCTGTATAGTCAAATGTGGGATACTATATGGTCCCTTGAAATTAGCAGAGAAACGGGCAATCCCATCGCTAATGAGTGTAGGCATTTATCAATCAATCCAGTACCCATGGCCGTTACCAGTTTACTTCAGAGAATGACGAAGGAAAATATGTACAGGAGGTTTGGGATTTTCTTACTTGCTGTAAAGATTCTTCTGTTTCATTGGGGTTTTTTGCATTTTACAGTATTACCCGTTAGTGAGTGACTGGCTCTCTGAAACCTGGGAGCTTTTGCTTCTGAATTCTTGACCCCTTCTTCTATAACCCGTAACTTACCTGCAATCTGAGAACACTGTGTTCATAGAAACGTCTGCTCCTTTGCAATCCTACCTGATCCCAGTAATACCTTCTTATAATGAATTCCACAAGCAATGGGCAGATATGTGTAAAAACAGCCTTCTTTTGTCAGTGTTACATTATTGCCATTTGATTTAATATTGCTCTCTTAAACATGATGCAAGACAAACAGGCATGTTTCATTTTAATTTTTTTTAATTTTTTTTTCCTCTTCTTTTGGCAATAATGTCTTTCCATGCCTACAGTCACATCGCTACTTTCTGTTATACTGTAGATAGAGTATCCAGAAATGAAAACAGGATTGTGCATTAAGTTATATCACTAATAGATACACCAGCATTAAAGTTTTGCCATTTTTCCAGAATGTTTCATTCTATGTCATCTTTACATTTTCTTTGCTTAAAAACATAAAACCAAGAAACATATCACCTCCCACCCACCCCCAGGGGATGCCTGTAGGCGAGGCACCCAGTAGTGATGCATTTTCAGGAATTAATACTGTTATTGCTAGATTCTTATTTGCATTTATATAATCAAAGTGATTTCTGACAGCGTACATTACTTTTGCATTTGTAATGGTGAATTCTCCATACCACCATACGCCATCTCTGGAAAGTTTCCGAGCTTGTAACTCCTGAGCACCCTGGAGTTCGTCACTGACGGGAGCTCTTAGCGTGACTGCAGAAGCCACAAACCACAAGACAGCCTTCTGCAGGCTGGGCAAGTTATTAAAAAAAACAGCTGTGAACTGTGATCTTAATAAAGGTGCTATCATTATGTTTTCATGCTGTAGGATGAAGTTAATTTCAAAAAGACATTCCCATGCAAAACGTTGTCGTAAAGGGACAGTGGCTTTCATTACCAGCCTCGTTCTTTGGGGAATTACAACCTCAGCAATTTTAATTTGCATCAGACAGAAAGTTGCTATGCTAGTCATTATCCCAGATGTTAATTTCCATCTAAATATTGCTCTAATTGTGTAAAGAAATTTGTCATTTCAGGGACTCTGAGTTATTGGAATCAACAAAGTGTGTGCATTTTAAACTTGTATTTTACAGGTTTTTCTTTATGTTTTGAGGCTGTGATGACCAATTTTCATCTGTTTGAGCTCAGGTGCTTTTAGTTTTGTGCAGAAGAAACTAGAGGTTGTTAAAATCACAGCTGTTTCACTGACATCCGGGCACAGCTCTGAAGATGCCTGCGAGCAGACATTCAGCAGGGACCCTTCGCCGGCATCAGTAGGCTTCCCACCCAAGCACAGGTTACGGGATGGAGTCCGTTACCAGTGTAAGGCTGAGCTTGCCAACGTACTGACAGAAGATTAGCCAGGACTGCTGTAAGCAGTGCTTGACTTCAGACAATACCGGCCTCCCCTGCAGAATCTAGAGGAACTCGGGATGCTGGAGCAGGCAGAGCTGCCTCAGGGCAGTGTGAGGCCACACAGGGACCGATCCTGCGGAGGACTCGTTCTCAGGCAGTCTGGAGCCATCTGCCTCACTCACAAAGGGTGCTAAAGGAGCAGATTAAAGCACTATGCTTCGGTGTTGTGTAAAACAGTAGGTTTTCACCAGGTCTGCACACTCGGCACGTAAAAGACATCTCGTAGCCTGATTAGGCAATGCATCCCTACTCATGCACAGGGAAATCCTGTCTTCCTTCCTTTGCCATCACAGATGGCACTCCCATTTACTTTTCCTTTATCACTTCCTTTATCACGCTGCTTCCTCAGACCTCTGATTATTCATCTGGGTTTGTTCATCTTATTTTCAGAGAGGTCTTCATTTCCTGGCCTCCATCCCGCTCCCCAGCCAAGAAGGAGCCCTTGCAGCAGGAGGCAGAGGCCTCTCCCCCACCAGCAGCTATTGTAACATTTGAGTATGCTGTTATGTTTTCTGCAGCTTGCAAAGCAACCCAGATGTTTCACACTTGGGGCACAGATTGATTATGTTTCTTTGTAAGGGACATATTATAATTATTGCCTGAAGTCTGCCTTAGCTCAGCTCATCTCTGTCAGCTCTGCTTAATAAGAATGAGCACTGAGAAAATGCAATAAACGGGTTTTATGAAACCAAAATGAGCAGATAAGCTGATGCGGAATCTCATACCCGTTGTTCTTCCCTCCCTACACAGAGTGCGAGCCCATAGAAGCTATAGCCAAGTTTGACTATGTCGGAAGATCTGCACGAGAACTGTCTTTCAAGAAAGGAGCTTCCCTTCTGCTCTATCACCGAGCATCTGAAGACTGGTGGGAAGGAAGGCACAACGGAATTGATGGCCTTGTGCCTCACCAGTACATAGTGGTGCAGGATATGTAAGCAGTGTCTCCCATGACCAGGTTCTTGGTGGGGTGTAAAAACATGCTGAAGCAATTAACAAACTGATTTCCAAATGGAACAGTGGTTTAAAGGCTCAGATAGATTAAACATTTGCCTTCTATGCAGGATGCCTCTGTCTTTATTGCCCTGAATTGACAGCTCTTAATCAAAAGCTACGACTAGGCTAAGCTACTTTATTTATGGATATGTTCCCAGTACATTAAGAGACAGATGCTCCTGCACCTATTTTAATTTGCCTATGTCATTGTAGCAATTGCAGACATTTAAATTCAGAATAGCAAGGGCTGGAGAAACGCAGTTTTACAGTATTAAGCATGTGCTTTGCCAAGGATGACAGAGTTCTTGTTTACAGAAAGGTTACAGTCAAAATATAAAGAGCTCAATAAACAAAAGGATTATAAGCAATTTTTGGAGACATGGAGGGGCTGCAGTGCATTATAACATGCCTGCTTTTCTTAAGGGGATTAAAACCTGGGAGTGCCAAGATGCTCTCCTTCACACCTAACTCAGTGACTTCTCATCTCACCATGTGTGTTCTGTTCAGGGATGATACTTTCTCAGATACACTGAGCCAAAAAGCAGACAGCGAGGCCAGCAGTGGACCCATAACCGAGGACAAGTCATCATCAAAGGACATGAACTCTCCCACCGACCGTCACTCTGACGTGTACTTGGGAAGGTAAGCTTGAACATAACGTTTTCAGTAGCACTGCTTATAGCTCAGGTAACACAGCTTCTCCATGTTACTTCTTAACATTACTTCTCCACGTGGTAATGGTGGGTCACTACAACTGGTCCTATAACCACTTCTTCATTGGTGCAGGCAAAGAAAGAGATCAGAACCTCCACCTCCTCTAAGACGCCCCGGCAGGAGCAGTGATGGTCACTGCCCAGTACACCCACCTCACCCTCTCTCCAACTCCTCCATGGAACTAGGTTCTCCCAACCTGGCAACTCACTGCAGTCCCAGAGCCCTCCTTCAAAATCGCAACCTCAATGCCGACAGCCCTGAAAGAAGGCGTAGACCTGGACATGGCAGTCTGACTAACATCAGTAGGCACGATTCTCTGAAGAAGGTTGATAGCCCTCCAATTAGAAGATCGACATCATCTGGTCAGTACACAGGTTTCAATGACCATAAGCCGCTGGACCCAGAGACAATAGCTCAGGTTTGTGTCTTTTTTATTTTATGTCACTCCCTGATTTTCTGAGGAGCAAATCTCAGTGAACAGCATAGCACAGAACATGTACACTGGTAGGAGTGTGTGTGCAGGAGAACATCCTACTTAGCTTTTTAAACAGGGTGCCTGTGATAGAAGATGCATTAAGGGATCCTGGATAGAAGAAGCACAAGGGGGAATAGATGTTGCAGAAACAATAAAATAAAATTATTTCCTGCTATACCATAATAAAATTGCCTCTGCCACCCAGAACACTAGGATAGTATATGATTACAACAGCTATGTAAATCTGTGTGCTCTGATGAAGTCTGGTCTATTCTAATTAATTTGTGTCCAATTATTTCTCAGTATTACACTTTGCAGAAGAGCACTCTGACAGGCTAGTAGCAACCATTGCCATTCAAAGCACAGATTTACATTCCAGGGTCTTGTGGATTTTACATAATTTTCATATAGTTCATACTGTATGTTGATTTGATGCTTGTAGTTGTTCCTAAGAACATGGTGTTCAAGACATTCCACCTGCATAAATCATGGGCTGTGTTGTTCCGGTGTGAACACTCACCATTCTCATTCCTAGCAGTGAAGAGGTGAGAAGGATGGAATAGGGAGCACCCTGATCATCAAATTGGTCTGTTGTACAGAGCTGTTAACAGCTCTTGAGCAATTAGATACTACTGTCTTCAGAACTTGCATTTGGTCTAGGTAGTATAATATTCTAGGTAGCACCTCGAATACTGTGTTCAATTTTGGGCCCCTCACTACAAGAAAGACATTGAGGTGCTGGAGCGTGTCCAGAGAAGGGCAGCAAAGCTGGTGAAGTGTCTAGAGCACAAGTCTTATGAGGAGCGGCTGAGGAAACTGTGGTCATTTAGCCTGGAGAAAAGGAGGCTGAGGGGAGACCTTATCGCTCTCTACAACTGCCTGACAGGAGGTTGCAGCAAGGTGGATGTTGGTCTCTTCTCCCAAGTAACAAGCGATAGGACGAGAGGAAATGGCCTCAAGTTGCACCAAGGGAGGTTTAGATTGGATATTAGGAAAACTTCCTTCACCAAAAGGCTTGTCAAGCTTTGGAACAGGCTGCCCAGGGAAGTGGTGGAGTCACCATCCCTGGAGTTATTTAAAGGATGTGTAGATGTGACGCTTAGGGACATGGTTTAGTGGTGGACTTGGCAGTGCTGGGTTAACGGTTAGACTTGATTATCTTAAAGGTCTTTTCCAACCTAAACAATTCTGTGATTCTGTGATTCTATTCTATGATTACTAGGGGCACTCTGAGGGTACTATATGATTGCAAAGGTATTTTACAATAACTCTGGTACTTATGTTTGAAAATGTAATGTACTGGTGATGCTTTCTTTCAAACTCTACTTCCACTGATGGATAGAAGGGACTGTCGTGCTTGCATCAGAAAGGTGAACCATGTATTAGAGAGTTAGAAAGTATAAATATTTTTACTGTTTTATGTTACTATTAGTTGTTTATTTACTTTCCTGGAACCACGCACAGTGCTATTTGGTTTAAGCTGGTTTTATTGATGCCTAGACTACTGATCATTCGGCAGTGAAAGAACACAAACTTTAATTAACTGCATGCAAGTTACTGTGAGCAAGCAGGGAACACCAGATATTTAACCTCAGTTGTATCTCAATACCACTGAAAAATTTTAAACAAGTGTCCTGGTGCATTCTTTTAGCATTTGTGACAGAAATTCTGATGAAAAAAATTTACTAGCTATGCTCACGGAACAATGTCTTGCAGTTTTTTCTGCTTAAAATTTAACTCAGAGAAACAGGAGAGAGAATAGCTGATAGACAAACAAGCTTTATTTCCTTAGAAAACCTGGTTTATAATCCGCGTGAGAGAATACAGATCCTGAACACCTGGGGCACTAGAGGAGGGGAGCAGTCAGCTAAGAAGTAGCAAATGGACTAAAATCTTTACAGCTGTCCGTACCAAAGAGGGGACAGAAGTCTTCAGAGTTAAATGTGCTGCTAAGCAAATATTCGTAGTCCTGACAATCACTTAATAAAATGGCTTGCAGGTTTTCATTCAATTGATTTTTTAAAATTTTTAGATTAAATTTGACTCTGTCATGTGAACAGGTTAAATATCTGTAATGTCCAGCCAAAGCTGCCATCTTTCATCATCAATCATAGTGTCTTTCAAATAGATCTGGTGGAAACCGGCTTTCGCACTGTAATACTCGTTAAAGAGAGGATGGTTGGCAAATTAACTCAACGCATTTGTCACCCCCTCTTTCCCACTCCTCCCGTACTTTGCATTCAGTAGCAATTCAAATGACGTGCCGCTCTCTCTGTGCTCTGACCCAGGACATCGAGGAGACAATGAACACGGCACTGAACGAGCTCCGTGAGCTGGAGCGGCAGAGCTCGGCGAAGCACGCCCCCGATGTCGTGTTGGACACCTTGGAACAAATGAAAAACACCCCCACCCCTGCCACCTCCACGGAGTCGCTCAGCCCTCTCCACAGCGTCGTTTTAAGGAGCTCCGAGCCTCAGATCCGCCGTAGCACTAGTTCTTCCAGTGACACCATGAGTACTTTCAAGCCCATGGTGGCCCCTAGAATGGGAGTGCAGCTGAAACCTCCTGCTCTTAGGCCAAAACCTATTGTTCTTCCAAAAACAAATCCTAGCATAGGGCCTTCCCCTCCTTCCCAGGGTCCAGCTGACAAATCTTGCACAATGTAGACAGCTCAGCCACCCACAGTGCCCGGCTGGGGGATGCTAGGGAAAGGGATGGATTAACGATAGAAGTCAGGGCTCCATAACATCGTTTGTTCATGTTTGTAACTGGAGAGGCTTTGTTTTTCAGTGTTTTTGAATGTATTGTCTGAAACTAGCTTAACATGGGCATTTGTATTTTGTATGGTTTCAATTAAAAGAAAAACTGGACAATTGTGCATCGTTTTAAAAAACAAACATAGACTTACTTGAAAATTTGATGCTGCACCCTTTGTAATAAAACCGACACGGATCACAAACAGCTTGCCACATCGTACCATACTTCACAGTCTTACCATAGCTATATAATAACAGACCCTGCACAAAACTAAGGGGCGGGAGGGTCAGGGGAGGTGGGACCTCTCATCTCTGGGTCACCAAACCAAATCTTAAGCAGGTTAGTAAGAGCTGAAATCTAGCATGTGAGGATTAAGTGTCTGTGTGGAATGTCTAAGTCATCTCAGGCCACATTTCTTATTTAAGACACACCAAAAAAAATCCACCAAACCCTCACAACTCTCACAGTTGGCACCGAGTTTTAGCTTTCTTGTTGGCAGTCTCACAGCACTGGATGGGACTAGAGACCACATTGCTCTCACCGGTAAAAAGCAGCATTCCGGGTCACAGCTAAAGCACATCTCCAGGATAGTATCTAGAAACTCCTTTTACTGTCCTCTGTAATAGTGTACCTTTTCCCATGAAGCCAGACCTTCATTCCTTGATACCACATTTTTCACAAAAGCTAAATTCATTTAAAGTTCGTAGTTGAGCGAGCCAGGCTCTGGGGAGTACGTGAATCTGTTGGTCCATTAGGCAGGCTGACAGGCGATTAAAAGGATCAACTACACAGTAATTCAGCAAAGTATCCCATTGACTTTATTGCTCAGTGTCCAATTAAAGACATGATTTGAGTTGTACTAGTCGGAGTTTTGAGCTGAGCTAGCTCCGCTGGCTGCCTTGCACGGCGCAGATGCTGCGCGCGTCCACAGTTATGCTGACGGCAGCAGGACAGGGACTCCATGAAGAGGGACTGCCTCCTGCCAGCAATGCAGGGGTCACTCACAGGACAGACAGCCAAGTTTCTGCTGCCTAGATTCAAGCTGGCTAAAGATTTCCATAACCTCTTTTCCCTCTCTTCCCTGTTTTTTTAGCTGACAGAAATCAGTACCTTTCTTATGTCTGTGTGAGTGAGGACTGTCAACTTTGCTTAGCGCTCTGTTGTTAAACTTTGTTAGGCGTGAACTAAATGTACAGCTGTTTTGCACATTGCAACAGTAAGCCATAATATTATTTCAGTGAATATATTTTCCAAAAAACAATCCATAAAATAAGTTTCAGTGAAGAAGATGGGGGAAAAAAACAAAAAGTTGTGGTCCACCTACAGGAGTACAACTGACTTTAAGTAAGATCTGTCTTTCCACGTAAATAATTAAGATCACACCATTGGAATCCTTGAAGTTGTACCACTCACTATACAATTGAGTTTGGGAGGGAAAGAATAGTGACAAAATTTGATAGACATAATTACTGAGGTGACAGGAGCAATTTCCTGTTATTTAGGAGCAACTTAGTCCTGCTCTGGTTTACACCCTGTAGATAGGTAATGCAAAGCCCCAGGTGTGAAAAGTACCCCGTGAACCTCCTTGGAGAGCCAAACAGCGACGGGTATTTGCAAACCCTTCTCAATCCAGCCGCAGGCTTCACGTGCATCTAGGTTAGAGGCGAAGTCTTAATCCACCACAGCGGACTGTGCAGCATCAGTCAGCGAAGCTCCAGCCCTCCCGACTGTACTGCCCAGTCCTAACGCCAGGGCAAGAGCCTAAGCCAGGCCGGCCCCAGCTGCAGACCAGCGCTGGTCTACAGGGTCTGTTCACTCAGTCGGGACCAGAGACATTTTCAAGTAGTTCCCCAATTTACTAGAAACAGTGGAACAAACTGGAATTTCAGCTTTCATTCACATGCGGTTTTAGTCTAGCGTTTTTAAATTAACCCACCTGGTATAATTGAGATGGATACCTGTATCTTTAAATTGCATAGGGAATTTTGTATGTTTAAATAACTGTACTGGACTCCATAATGCTTATCTTAGAAATTGTTTAGCAAAAGAAAATATTAGAAACAGTGCATTTAGTGAATGCATCCACTTAGGGCATTCACACAGTTAAATGTGTAGTTTGATGGTTATTATAGATACTTAAAAGTATAGTAAGTGGATATGTAACAGGAAAGACTGCTACAACTACAGACGTACTAAAGGTAACTCCTGCACACCTAATCCAATCAGTATTGTCCTTTACTGTCAAGTTTGATAAATTGCAGTACTGGTAGCTTCCTGCTTGTTGACTGTTACCTAATTGTGTCAATGTACATCTGTAGTATGTACATGTGAAAGTGCCTTTAAATTTTAGAGGAGCTTTAGCCTTGCTCTTGTACTGTTGCATTTCCATTGCATCCTTCCCTGTTCGTGTATGGCTGCATTCCCACTGCATTCCTTCCACTCTCGAAGAACGAATGAAAACATGGAAATTTCACGGTTCTGGAAGAGCAATGTACTGTTAATCTGTTGTGACAATGCACTTTTATGTATACTACTGTACATTTTTGGCATGTACCATTACAAGCTTCAGTATACATTCAGGTTTGTTCCTCATAGTGTATCTTTATAATAAAGAAGATAGTTCTGTCTGTGCGATGTAGTTTTGCTGGGTAAACCGCCGTGTCTTCAAATGTGGATTGCCAGTCGACATTTACCTTCCCCATAAAGGGAAAACAACCAGCATCCCCCAGCCACCCACCCCCGCCACGTCACGTCCCATCACCGTCTTGGCCTGAAGAAGCGCTTGTTCCCGGACGGGCTCCTACCTAACTTAACTTAAGAGCACCATGCCCGTAAGCTCACCCAAGTCCCTTCCTGCCTGAAGACCCCGACACAAAGAGCCACCAACCTCACGCAGTTCTGCCCGAGCACCCGTCGAGGGCGGCCAGGGCCAGAATCCCCTGCTCAGCCAGCACCCCCCCACCCCCCTCCCACTCCTCGCAGGATAAAAAGGGGTGAAAAAAAAACACTCCAGCTTCCGCATTTTAAAAACACGGTCCCAGAGTGAGGAGGGCATATACCAATACCCGAGGGCATTCCTTACAGCACAAAAAGGGACGCCATCACGCTGCAGGGGGGCAGCGCCACAGCTACAGGTTGTTTTCAGGGACCTTACGTCCAATAATGGTGGCAATGCACACGCCTCCGCAGCTGCTGCCAGAAACTGGCCCACCGGGTCCGGCTGGTGGCTGCACGAGAGACGTTCGGCCATGGATCAGATGCTGTGGAGGACGATTCCCGGGCTTGGTCTGTGGCTGCCCGGACAGGCCCGCCGTGCTGCCCCTCTTACAGGCGTTTAGGGGGAGAAGAGCTGCTTGGAAACGCGTTTCCAGTCCTTGCTTTGAAAAAAAACCCTAGAGGCCGGAGCTGCAGCCAAAGGCTTGAAAGCCATCTCTGGTGGTTGTTGAGGCTCACCATCTGCCCGGAGGGGAAGAAGGGGACGGATGTCAGGCAGTGTGGGGCCGTGTGGGGGGACAGGCATGCTGGCCACCCCAGCTCGGAGCAGGGCTTTCGTTCTTCCTGCTGGGAAAGCTGCCATAATGCAACTGTGGGCGCATCCATCAGCCCGTGCTGGCAGCCTTTGTATCACGGTGTCCACTGACCTACTTTGGGTATTTCTTCTTGTCCCCTACTGCACAAAAGCCGACTAAGAAATTCAGGAGGGGACGGCAAAGGTCATTCCTCATTCAAGGTCCGGCACTGCCCAGAGGACACATAGCCCGGTTTCCACAGGCGGCCTGCGTGCTGGTGGGGAGAGAGGCTTCTGTGGCAGCTTTCAATCTGTTGTAAAATATCTAAGAAAACACAAGAAGAGGGCTCTCCTCTTCTTGTGTAACGTGAAGTGTCAGTGTTGCACTGCCCTGACTTCTCAGCTTGCCGCCAGGTTTTGGGGTGGGAAGGGGGACGGCTCTCATGGAGGCAGCCGAAGGCTTTGGCAGGCGACTAGCGGGCGTTTAGCTCTCGGGCCACCGCTGGAAACTGCCACTTCAG
This sequence comes from Phaethon aethereus, assembly GCF_964289735.1. NCBI lineage: Eukaryota > Metazoa > Chordata > Aves > Phaethontiformes > Phaethontidae > Phaethon > Phaethon aethereus. Next base: position 38,521,610 of record NC_138575.1, read on the forward strand.
GCCACGCGCAGCTCCCGGACGCGGCACTGCCGGCCTGCGCGAAGGCCTCCGCAGCCAGCCTGAGGAAACCGGGGAGGCTCGGCCCAGGTTTTAGGTTCTCCTTGGTAGAGACACGCAGTTTATTACTTATTCTGCGGCCCACGGGGAGTTACCCTGCCCAGGAGGATCCACAGTCACCCTGTTCAATCGCTGCTACCCCGTGGGACGAGCCTTGACGTCAGTCTGGGTGGTGCTGGTACCTGGGGAACAACTGAAACCGGCCTAAGTATTACCTAGTGATGGCATAGGATGAAAGTACCTTTCTTGGGGGTAGGAATATTATTTTTTCCGTGAACTTGGCTCTTGGAGGGGAGGAAAAAACCCAAACCCTGTAACATATTGAAAGGCCAAATAGATCAACAATTTAGAATCTTAAAATCCAGTTGGCTAACAGAGCTCCATTACTGTTTAAAAAAAAAAAACTTAAAACACAACTGCTGGTTCAGACGCACCACTGTAATTGCAGCTACCCCCATACCGTTCTCCGCACGGGCGTTTGCGGATCGTGCAGCTGACAGCACCGGTCCCTGCCAGCACCACGGCTCCGTCAGACCCACTGTGAGCCCGTTTTCCAGCCGGGGGGCTGTGACGCCGGGATCCCCGTGACTCGGGGCGTCACTCGCTCCCTGACTCTCCCGGCCGCGGTGCCGCAGCCCGCCCGGACTGCAGCAGCCGGTCGCGGACCTGGTCATCTGATGCACGTCCCAGCCAGACAGGGGAAGGAAACCTCTGTGGTGGCACTAAGGGGACTTAAGGGAGAAAAGAGCAATATATTGCCTTATCTTCTCACCCACGTGACAAACACGGCGAGGGCGGCAGGCCCACGCGCTGGAAGGTGACACGCAGAATGTGATGCTGACTGAGGGGTTAAGTAGCGTTAAATAACATAAACTGGGTCTGGCTGAATTGGACAAGTCAGCGAGTTTTCTCTCACCTTTCTCAATACATATGCGCAAATAAAAACATGCAGGAATGCAGTTTTTACACCTAACTCTGCCGTCAGCTGAGGCTGCGCCCCACGGCTGCACCCCACGGCTGCGCAAGGACGGTGCATCCCCGGTCATGCCGCTGCCATCTCCCAGCAGGGTCAGGCCACGCTGGTCACCGCAGACACCCCAGAGCACCTTTCTGGTCCGGAGTTGCAAGTTGGGGTTTTTCCTTTTTTTAATTAACAAACTGTATTGATTTCCACCCCCTCCAAGTAGCGTAGTAATGGAATAAGAGCGCAGAGTACAAGGAGAAACAAGTTCAGCTGTAAAATATGAAGACAGACAAGTTGTGCTGTGCAAAGGAGGTTAGACACTTGCGGGACTGAAATCAATAGTAGCTGCACTCAGTGTGGCAGCATGGATAAACCAAACCCAAACCCTGCCTGTTCTTGTTTCCGAGGAGCTCATCGATTCCTCCCTTAATATCTGCCGCGTGCATTTTCAGTAGCGTACACTGACATCTATAAACACTGACCAAACAACATAAAACACTGATTTATACTTATTTGAATAAATTACCCTCCAGGAGGGAGAAATCACTGAGCCCAACACTGCTCTGGAGAGGAGTAAGACGGTCGTTGAAACGGTCGCTTTTCTGGCAGCGACTTCTTCATTGCGACGGAGCAGCATTAAGGTGGAGATTGTTACCGGAGCTGTGAATGGTGAATTTAAGTGTGCTAAAGGTGGAAAATACCTAAAATCCTTCACAACTTTGTCCAAGAACTGCTGAGAACTGTAAAATGATTCAGCGAGACAAATATTTTAATTAGGTTTTTTTCCTGCCTACAAGGTTTTCAGAGATAGCCATTACAATAGCACACCAGCACCGCTGGTAACCAGCACCAAGGTGAACACAACAGGGTTATCCGCCAACACTCGCAGGTTTGAGCTGAATTTCACTTGGACAGTTTTCTCAGCTCTTTAAATGTATTTTCCCTGAACGCTACTCCAAGAACGTATCAAAATTTAATTTCAGACCCAGCGTCAAGGTTGTTTTTTAATTTGTCATACACATCACAAGGCTTATATTATGGCTAAGTTAAAGCTATTCTGAATAAAATCGGTTCACATATAAGGTTATAATTGGGGGTTGAAACGTGGCTAACCTAACCTGGCTGCCAAATCACACAGTTAATTCTGAAGTCTCTTCTGTTCCCCTTCCAAAATTAGAAACTAAAAGAAAAAAAAAATACATATGCATATATCATTTCTTGAAAACATAGATCCAGGTATATTGCAAAATTCCTGCTGCGTGTTTTACTTCTGGTTAAGAAAATACAGTAATGCAGCCTGTTGTGGGGAAAAGCCCTCCCTCCCCACACGGCCCCAGACAGCAGGCGAGACGGGAGCACGGTGGTGGGCAGCAGTGCGGGGGACACAGCACGATCCTGTTGGAGGGACCCCCATTTTCACACACCCACAGGACCACCCTCTCCTGCACCCCTGGAGTGGCAGCGCTGCGGGTCCTGCCCAGCTTTCTCCAGCCAGCCCCAGCCCCAGCCCCAGGGGTAATCAGCGGTGCAGAAGCACGGTTTGGGGGCTTTGCTGCTCTTGGGGTGTTTAGGTATTTAGGGGAGTCCAGAAGAAATCCAAGGGCAGACACAAGGGGCAATGCCGGGCATCAAGATCTCCTCAGCTCCACTCAGCTGGGGTTTGAGGAAGCTGGATCACTGCACTGAGTGATCCAGAGACCAGGAGAAACAAAAATTCCACCAGCAACGCGGCTTTTCTTTTTTTTCCCCAGAAACAGGACAACAAAATGAGAAACTTTTGGCAGAGATCGAACAGAAGTATTCAGGTGAAATACCCCAGCGCACCTCAAGCAACCGGCCTGAGCAATGTGTGCCTTGACGCTGTCCTTCAAAATGCTCCCAGCATTAAAAATGAACTAACTTTGGCAAATACTAGACATTTGGAATAATATCATTTCTTATGTTCTGGAGGCCTAAGTGCCATTCGTATCCGTGTACATCCGTGAGGTGTGTTCATGTAAATGTGTATGTATGTTCAATGAAGCAGCAGCTGATTTACAAGCTTTTCTATAGAAACCTATGTTTCTTCTGTACCTGCATTGTAATATTGGGTCTCTGTTTTGACCTCTAAGAGAAATAACTTTTATAGAAATAATTTTCTGTTTACAAGTCATCAGTTTTGGTGTTTGCTGTTTCACCATTTTTACTTTTCCCCACTTCAGAGGCATGCCAGCAGGCTTAAGTATTTAAATGTAATGTTTATGTGCACTACGGTTCCATCTCCAATATCAGGTACATTTATTGTTACTCAAAAGTAAACTCAATTTTTCCAGAAATCTATCTAACAATGCAATTCATGGAATAATTCAGCTATGCTTAATGGTTTTTTTCTTTCTTAGTTAAATAAAATTGATGTGAAAGCCGTTCCTGCAGATGATTTAACTTTTTCCCAATATTTCCTCTTTTTGGTGAAAAATAAGAGGGTGCTGCCTCAGGCCTTACCAATGTCCCAGCAGTTGCCGTCCGCCCCAGACATCGGCTGAGCAAGGAGCCCTGTCTGAGGGTGCCTGTGCCCGGTGGAGCTCCGGGCACCACCACCTCCGGCGCTCACCCCACCGGCAGCTCTGGTCCTAGCAACCTCAGTCGGACATTTTCCCCCTCCGTTAGCCTGAAGGAGAAGGCGCGTGGGCACCATCAGGTCTGTACATCTCCCCTAACACAGTCCGATCCGCGAGGCGCGGTCCAAGCAAAGCAGCGCTCAAACGCTGTGGGAGTTGACCGGCACCTTGCTCGCTTGGAGGAGGACTGGAGGCCAACCTGCCGCCTGTGCCGACCCTATGAAGCTGCTGAGTGTTCAGCCATCGCCCCTGAGGCTCTTTGCCCTCTTTGCTGAAGCCGACGCCAGCGTCTCCAGCGCCTGCCGTGGCTCAGGTTTCCCCCTGCATCCAGGGCACCTGCCTGGTCAAAGCAGCGGGAGCAGTCATGTCTCAGCTGACAAAAGGAGGGATCCCAGTCTCGAATAAAAAAGCGACAGGCGGGTAAACCATATCTGTCTGTGGCAGAAACCCTCCCAGAATGAGGCGCTGCAGCTTTGCAAAAGGAAATATAAATCGCTTCGCCGTTACGCTCACGTGCAGGAGAATTTCTCAGCGTTGCTTGCGGTACCCTGAGTAAGGGCCGGGGATAATCCGGCTTGTTGGTGACTTCGGTCAAGATAGCGCTGAAGCGCGATCGGTGCTCTTCTCGCCCCAGGCATTTGTAATTCAGACCCCATCTCTCGGAAACGTTACTCGTCAGGTCTGCCGGCTGCGCAGCCGTAAGCCCCGGTGAGGGGATGCCGGGCAGCCCCTGCCCGGCCGCCGCCTTCGCAGGGCCCAGCATCCCGCCCCGCCGCCGGCAGGGCTGAGCCGGGGGGAGGACCTGGGTACGGGGTGCTCTTAAAACAGTCATAAGAGGATTTGTAAATGAGGACAGCGAGCCCGATTACTGCGTTAGAGTGGTGAAAATACGGGACAGTCGGAAGAGAAGCCGACAGGTTATCAATTAGCCAGCCAGGACCCTTCTCCTCCACATTGCTCCTGCAGCACTCAGTAAAACGGGTGCCTGTCTATGGCTGGCTGCCCTGCTATGATTTTTAGCAGCTCTGCTTCTCCCCAGACACAATGTTAGAGAGAGAGGGAGAGACCGATATACGCTGTACCTCGCAGGATAACATACAGGTATCTGCGCAAAGGAAAACGCGGGGTTTCAACAGCTACAAATATTAGTGCAAAATGTAGAAAACCAAAATGTACCTGCACACAAGGCACACTGAAACCAAGGCACGTTTCTTTCAGCTGGTAAAGGTGAAAGTCATCCCTTTGTATATGCTGGTTTATTCCACCGAGGTTTAGGATTTTGCCTCTTTAATTGCCATGTCTCCTCTCAGAGGAAAACAAAGGAAAGAGAGGGGCTGAGGGACTGGGCAGGAGAAGCCATTTTCTAACGTGGTAGCCCAAAACAATAATCTTGCAGCCAAAATTGTTCGCTCTCCATGGGACAGGGGTGTTTGGGACAGCGATATGGAAAAGTCATTGCATGTTGAGCAGTGCCCGGGCAGGACGCGGCAGGATGCCCGTCCCTGCCCTCCCTCCTGCCCGCGCCCACCCTGCCCTCACCCTCGCCTTCCTCCGTGTCCCGTGTCCCACTTGGGAAGGTAAAACAAAAGCCAAAATGCCCAAGCGCGACGACGCTGGGCAATGCCCGGTTCAGCTTTCTGCGGCAGCAAACGCTTCCACCGGGCAGCTCTCGTGCGAGCCCCGGGCCCCGGCTCGCTGTTCGGCTGCGGCGTCTGATGCTGCAGGAGTCCTGACAACAAAAATGAAGTTTCCTGACCACGTTCCTGGTTTGCTGCTGATCACACAGCATTTGCTTACAGGGAGGCTATTCTGCTTTCTATGAAAGGTGAAACAAAATCTTTGATGAAAGCAGTCAGGGTGTTCTGTGGCTATACACTCATTCAGAAAGAGCTTTTTATTTTATTAGCAAAAAAATCAACACAGAGGCAATGAACCGGATCCAAGTTGCTCCTGCGTACCCGCTGTGCCGGGAGCTGTTTTGTGGGAGGATCTCCTCCCCGCCAGGACAGTGGGATGGAAGGAGCACAGGCTGGGGGAAGTCACAGCACACTTCAAGCTTTCTTTTCTCTGATGTTTCAACACTTAAAAGATCAGGGAGGGGAGAAAAAAAAAAAAAAAAATCCCTGTAATTCAGGTGAAAAGCGATGCTTCAATTCCTATCAAGCTTCCTATCCACCACAAGTGTTTTGGTGTCCTTTACCTTGTTGAAGGCAGGAGAGACAGCTCACGCTGCAGCGGGCCACCAAGGCCACGCAAGAAGTCTTGACCAAGCAGAAGGCGAGATGCTGAGCACGGGCAGGTAACGAAAGGCACGGCCAGATTATTTCCAAATAGAAATCTGGTGCACAGATCTGGTACAAACCTGTCTCCAGGATGATTATTTGTAAAACTGCCCTGTTTAACCCAAAGCAGAGCGTCCTTTGGAAACTTCAGTTCCCTTCGTGTATCGTTACATGCACTACCCAGAGTATGAAATATAAAGTAATTTCTTTTAAGGTCTAGTTTGTACCTCAAGGTATCTGAATATTAAAAATTCATGGTTCAATTCATAACAGTTGAACATGTATTTCATGGCAGGAGCGTTGGCGTTCGGCCTGCGGCACCGAGCAAGAGTGCGGCGACCAGCAAGTTAACCTATATATATAAAAACATAGGATTTAAGTCTATTGGCTTGTGCTCCAAAATACACCGTTTGGATTTTTATAAGGGAAAAACCCTCCAAAAGGCCTAAACCAAACTGTCCAACAGCCCCTGACTGGCTTCTGTTTAAATTTGACTAATTATTTCACAAGTGACACCCTCTCTTCCAGGCTTAAATACCAAGCCAGTGGGTCCCACGGTCCTTTAAGAGACTCAAGAATTGGAGTCAACTGCATCTCTCATTCTATATATTGAATATTAACTCTACATTACATCTTTATGAAGTATTTTATACCTAGGTTATAAATTACCGAAGGCCGGACTGTAAAGATATCATACAGCAATTAAGTTTAAGCAATCAAAAGGTCAACCACAAACTGAGAAAACATTATTTCTTGCACAGCTGAACACCTCGTTAATACAAATCATAAAGCAAAACAAAGCAGTGCAGAGAGAGAAAACAAAGCTGACTTGTATCAGGATTTTCCCTTTCACAGCAAATTCTACAAGCTTAAGTATATTTTTCCATAATAAAACTGGACAAAAGAATCTCTGTAACTTGTTCCTAAATGAAATTTTTGAATTTTTTTTATTGAAATGCTTTGCTGGAATTCTTTCATCCTCATAGGACAAATGAATTTCATTGTAACATCTTATACAAAACAATTCTGCTTTACCCTAAGCAAAGTACTTTTTTCTGCTCTTTCTAGAATGAAATATTGCTAAGAAGTATGTCGTCAGGAAACAGGTTTCACAAAGCAGCATTTCCCGATGGGACAACAACTATCAGGAAAATTACTGGTCGGTTCTGGCAAACAGCTTTGGGATGTTTTGGCCCCCTCATGCACAGACACCCCCCGGGGCACACAGGGAACCCCCAAATTCCAAGCTGGGGTGCGGGTGGGCAAATATTGCTATGCAAATAGTAATATTTTAAGAATGCGAAGGAAAAGCTGTCAGACTAAGAACCTCTGTTTGAGGGGAACAGATGAAAACTTCGGCAGCCACGTGTTTTATTTGGGGAGTCCAGCTCGGCGATCCGAGGGCGCTGAAACACGACGGTTCTCCCTTCCTCCGGCAGCGCACGCCGCCCTCTCCTCAGCAGGACCCCACGGAGAAGTTGTTCACCTAGTGAAATATAAGTCACATAAATTGAGGTTTTTATAATGCTCTTCTTAGCAGCCAGTCTTACCCCAAACTCAAGAGTCTCAGCCGTTACCTACCTAAAGCTCCTTCCTACCCATTTCCTTCAGGTCGCGACCACCACGGGGAGGGATGGAAAGTCGTGGTCTTTTGAACTCCAGCTGTTAATCATTCATGGTTTGTAAATGTCCTGCAGCCACTGACTTTTCACAAACATTACTTTTTTGACACTATTTTCTTTTAAATGTATCTGTTAACATCAAGTGTCCCTTGGTGAGCTCTCAGAGTGTTTTATAGAGAAATAATCCCCATATATATAGATATTTTTTTTAGCAGTCACTTGATTAAACTGCTACAACATCAGTTTTCACTTCTCCTGTTTATTGTGCAACCAATTACTTATCCTGCAAGGATAAGATCGATGGCTCTTGGCTTCTCTTTCAAGTCTCCATTTCACACGAACACACACATACAAACTGGTTTCACACCCCTGCCCCGAACCTGGAGGACAGGAGGTTTCCTACTCCCAAGGCTTTGGCAAAGTTCCCTAACATCTTTCCTCGGCCAACAGGCCCATCAAATAGGGATACCATTCCTCAGGTATTTTATGGATATACGTTTATTTACATATTTAGGAAGGCTGAAGGTGACAATGTCACAAGTTGAAATCCTCTTTGATGCAGTGCATGTGTTTCCTACCATTGGAACTAGTTTATGAGCAGCCCAGTTACCTTCACGTGGAAGCCAACTTCTCTTCCATCCTGGACTTTCTTTGCGCTTTGGTAAGCAGCGTTCTGCAGTACATTCATGGCAGACCATCAAGAGCATGTCATCAAAAGTTGCTTGACTTTGTTCGCAGAAGGAGAAAGATTGGGCCACAAGGCAAATTTCTTTTGGTAGCTCTTTGTAGCATGCTGCAACATCTTATTAACACTCCTTGCCACATGAAGCAGCAGTCATGTGCGTATCAGAGGACTTTTGCTGCTGTTTAAAATTGCCTCCTCTCATCTACTAACTGTAATAGTTTGTTGAATATCTCAGAAAAATCTCTAGGACAAACATTCACTCATCAGAGCTTCCTATTAGAATACATGCGGCAATTTCATAAACCCTCCTTCTAACAAGAGAACAAGTTTCTGAACCAATGCTGACCCTGTAAACAAACTTTCCCAAAACATGAGGTATTTGTCTATATCTAGTAGAGTTAGTTTAACACCATTGAAAAGTTTCCCCAGTGCTAATAAACCCCAAGTTTACTCATTAGAAGGCTTGCGCGTCCGCTAATCCTGTGAGCAGCCTCTGCTGTAAGAAGTTACTAGAGTGACTTCAAACAGTATCTTTCATCTTGGTGAGCTTTAAAGTTTTTCAGCAGCTGAACACAGTTAAATCCACCTCTCTCAAGATACGGTGACAGATATTGTGTCTTTCATCGGGGAGGGAGAGGGGAGGGCGTACTCAACAAGTCTGGACATAAATCTAATCTATAGCAATGTAACGCCAGGGTTATTCATGATTTCAAAAGCCAGTTTCCTTTTATCATCAGAAAGACTGATAAGGTAGAAAAAAAAAAATCGCTGTGCTATGAGACTTCTTGAGGTCACTTGCCAAAAATCACTCACAATAATATACCTGCAGAACAATAATGCAGTTTACAAATCTTCATTCACTGGCGTCACCCGATCTGGGACCCAGCTGGATTCACATCACAGTTTATGCCTGAATAAATACCCAAATAAAGATCCTCTGAAGTCTTTCATACTTCATTTATTTGTAAATGCTCCATGACCACAGACTTGCATTAACCCAAACAAAAGTAGATTGAGCAGATCCTAGTGGAGAGCAGGGACTATCTGGGGAGGTTCTGAAAGGCTTCCAGGGCTGATGCAACACCTGCAGAATAAGATGGGCACTGCAAAGACCTCCCACCGACCAATTATTTTTTTGTGTTAATGAGACAACCCAAAGCAGGCTCTGGATTTAAGTCCAGCACTTGAAAGATTCAAGCAAGTAAAAGAACATAATACTTTGTATGAAAAGCAACAAACAGTAGGAAGATGAGATGACACACTGGTGTCACATCTGCAAGATCTTTAATGAGATGGAGCAACATTTTTCCAGTAATTTACACAGCTGCTTGTAAAACTAATGTCTCTGAGAAGCCTGTGTTAAGAAGCCAACCAAGAAAGGCTGCACCAGGTTTGACTACAGCTCCATGTAGCTCTGTACCTCATCTCTAACAGGGACCTCAGATATATCCAGGGAAGTTTGGAAAAACAGGACCAGCACACAGTAATACCTCACTGCTTCCCAGCAACTCACAGCTGAGAGTCTACCTCACTCAGAGGTTGCATCTCTTTGCTTAAATTACATGGGTACCGCAAAGCCCAGTGAGTTTCTGAAAACTTAGTTTCTTAGGTTAATGAGTTTAACATCATTTATGGGAGTAATTATAAAGCTGTGAACAGGAAAAAAGTAAAAGAACCTATCTTTTGTGGATGCCAATAGTGATGCTGTAAGAGCTGGACTTTGCTTAGAGGAACTAGAAAAAGCACTCCAGCACGTGCAGCCAACGAGAGCTCCTCACATTAGTGGTATGCTGAAGCGCACGGCAATCAGAGGTTTTTAAAGCAAAAGGATTCAAAACATATCACTGCAATTACTTTCCTAAATCCAAAGCTACGCAGCCTCAAGCATAACCCAGATTCCAGCCCAGCACTGTAAAGGGCCAAATCCCAAGACATTTCTGAGCCAATATTGTTCCTACGCTCCCTGGCAATAAATACAGTTCTGCTGGCACACCCAAAACTTACCTGCTAAAAAGCACAGCACAAAATAAAATATTGAAGACACTTAGGAAATATCAGTGCTATTGAGTCGTACATCCCAAATTCAGATTTTCTGTTTCCCAGACTCCCTGGTGCCTGCAATGATGGCTCATGACAGCAGCATGTATGCCTTGTTGTGAAACACCACTAATGCCATTTTTCAGGCTTCATTTCGAGGTGTCTGGTTTAGCACAGAAACTTACATGTAATGAAGGGTTTAGGGATTTTTAAAAGTCAATTCTGAGCAGAATGTTTTGTTTTTTAAAAACAGCCATCATCTTGATTCTGAATATAAGATTTTTATCCTTATAAAACCAAATTGTTGAATATGCTCTCTAGGAGTTTACTTTCTTGCACAACTGAAAAAAACATAGCTGATAGGCTATAGGTTTCTATGGGGGTAAAATAGGAGTTAAACCGGCTCTCCTAGGGAAAGAACCATTGAAAGCAATGTAATTTGCATACAGTATACTTATTCTGCTGAGGATCTATATGAAAAAAAACCCTGTCAAGGAGGAACTGATGCATAGCTCATGAGTAAGGGAGACAGATTGTGTATTGCTCTTAAAGCCTGAGAAGGAAGAGAAAGTAAAGGCCATTTAAATAAAACTGCAACATAAAGATGCATTTTGAAGGCAGAACACACATTATTCTGCACTAAAATTTACTTCAGATCAGCTTAAAATTGTTTTTTTTTAAATGGGCACCGAATGTCCTATTGAATTGTACTATGGGCAGATACAGAGGTGAAGAGCACGCACAAGATTAAGCAAGTGTCTGGAAACAGCCTCACTAGCAGAAGTGTGTTTTATTAAGACACCTTGTATAACAGTGCACATAATTAGGTTAGGCTTAGCAACTTACAGCTTACAGAGCTGTTCTTAACTTTCTAAACATGAAAGAAAAATTTAACATCGGGACATGGAAAACCAGGTAACAGTACTGGAAGGACAGGTATGTTCACCGACTGCAGCGGGTGCAAGTGTTTCTACCAAGGAAAAAGGTACAAGATGAATGGCCAAGTTCAGAGCCCCCCAAAAGGGCATCCATCACCCTGCTGCAGGAACATGACCCAAAAAAAAAAAATTCTGCTGTCGCCATGACAACTCATGCTACATCATTGCCATAGTAACCGGCTGAACGTCGTTAGGTTTTAACCACGGGCATGGTGGCCAACAAGCCAACGAGGAGGAGCCACCGCCGTGGCCAGGCGTTTGGCTCTGCCCCGCAGCCGGTCCCACCCCAACCCTTCTTTGAGGATTGATCCAACCTCCTTCCACGTTTCCCAGCCCCATGCTGTTGGCCAAGCTCCCCGCCACCGCTGGCTCTCTAAACCCAAGTCCACCTCATCACCAGAGCACTAATTTTGTGCATTTTACTGTTGCTTCCCCCTTTACTCTCCCCACCCCCCCGAGTGATTTATGAGGTTAATATTAAATGCGAGTAGAAAATTTTCATCCTCCCAATGAGTCACTGAAAATCTGTTCTATTAAACCAGCGCACCACGGGGGGGCTTTACGCGCTGCGTTTGCATCCCACGCGCGCAGTCGCAATATGAGTTCAAAGGCACCGTCCTGTCCCCTGAAGAGCCACGATTTCAACATCGTCATGGCAAAAGAATGTGTTTACTGCACACCACCAAAACCCATGCGCTCGCCATTTTAATACGCCAGCTCAGGCCGGGCCGCTGCCTCCCTGGCAGAGTTGTCATCGTGTGCGGTGATGTAAAACAGCGGCAGGGGAGACGCACACGAACGCTTTTCAGAGCGCATCAAAGCCCAAACGTTCGCGGTTAGATAATGTCTTTCATCCAGCTATCTTCCAACACGGAAGAAGGAAAAATAAATACAATTACTACTGGGTTTAGACCTAGCCTGGGGCAGAGGGTGAAGCACGGGTGCCGCACGAGCTTGGCCGTCAGCACAGAAGGACGTAGCAGGTTTGGAGCCGTCTGTGGCGGGGGTCTGGGGCACCCCCATGGCCCAGGGGCACAGCAAGCCCCGCACCCCTGCCCAGAGCTGCGGGTCCACCCTGTGTGTATCAATCATGCTAAAACTGCCATGAAATTAGCTCGTTCTCCTCTTGGAGGACACAGGTGGGAGAGGGTGAGGTCCCTGCCTCTGCTTTGGTCCTTGTGTCCCCTCCGCTTTCCCTCCGTTTCTCACACCCCTCTGCCTCCCGCAGCTTCTCCTTGGGGTTGATGCAGGCTGCAGCGTCGGCAAATCTCCCCGATCTCGACGTCGAAGGGCAGCGGTGGGGTGGCACGGGCGCCTGCCCGCAGCCCTCGCGCCCAAGCACGCCAGCAGCATCTCATAGGGCTTGTGGTGGCCCAAAACATCAGCGCATCACCGAGCCACCCAGCCCCTGCACCACCCTGTACCTCAGACTCCACTCCTCAGGGTTGGTATGGTATAACCATATACCGTATGGTATAACCATAACCATATGGTTATACCAGATACCATACATGCATACGCACTGTTATACCATATAGTATACATATATAGTTATATACCACAGTAGGTCTGCCCACATTAGACTGTCAAAACCCTCTTACTTCGCATTAGGCTTAAACTCTAGCCTGATGCTCCCTAAATGGAGTTTAACAGTCACTCAATCTTACTGCTCTGCCTTGGTAAAAAAGAATTTAGGTTTCCCACTATTTAAGAAGAAAAAAAAGGAAGGAGGAAGACAAAAAACCCACCACCCCATCTTTTCTAAAGTGGAATGCAATTTTAAGTGAATGGGTAGTTTTCAACAGGAAAATCGTAAAAACTTCTTTACAGGGTTTTTTGCAATTCAACAAAAAAATCCCTCGCAAAGAAGATGAAACAACATCATTTTAGTATTCATATATACATTAAGGTATGAAACTAGATACCTGCTATTGCTGTTTACAGCTGAAACAGAACTACATAAATCACTCGATGGGGAAAAAGGCCAACAAGACTCAAACAAATCTGATTAGAGCAGTAAAATCTACGCCATGTTTATAAACATGGAGGAGAGTATAAATTATTTTATCCTGGAAAGAGACTGATTCCAAAATTACTTTTTTCTTATTGTATTCATACTACCCTCTAGTGGCAGTTTTTCTTCTTTACTGAAGCAAAAATGTAGTTTAACATCTTGATCTTATGTATTAAGAAACGTTACAAAAATTGCAAATAGCAATTTGCTTACCTGCGCTGGATTTAACGCCCACACTCTGCAGTCTCTGAATCTCTGCAGCTTTGGAAAAAGCCATATCTGGCTCATTTCAAACATCACTTATAAAAATAAGTGCCTGAGAAAATGCTACCGTGAAAAGCATAAAAAAAAATAAAGACCCTATAATGAGCAGTTGTATAATAACTTTCCAGATGGATAAGTTCCTCAGTGCCTGGTGAGCAAATTACACTCTGAAGCATGAGCCTTATGCTTTTAATATATTATTATCTTATCAGCCCCCTGAAATTGTTTTTGGTTGACAGCTTTAAAGATAGATATGGCAAGGTCTTGTGGCAGTTTAGTCTCTGGACTTGCACCTCCTTCTTGGACATACTACAAACTCATCAATGGGGGGGGCGGATTTACTGTTCTCTTACAATTTCAGTCAGAGACATCTAGAATGAGCTGTTCCTAATCTATCAGCCATCATTTTGACAAATCATTCCTAAGGAGAGATGGGCCTGAGGCACCCATGGCATATGTAGATATTGAGAGCCCTGCGTGTTCAGGGATGAGTGGATCTGGGGTATCATTTCAGTCTACAGGGACAGAAAGAAAAATTAGGTGGTGCCACAGATCCCACTAGGATGGTCCAAGATTTAGACCCATCTATTTTTATACCTAATAGAGAACGAGTAACACACAACTTCAGAAATTTGCCTCCCACTTTTCTCGCTGCGAGGTACAGTCAGCAGGTCAGCTGGCTTGAGGAAACCGCTGGGTTGGGAAAACTCAGCATATGAAATTTTGGGGTTCTCCAAGCCTGTGTGGGTGCAGAGTATAATTTCAGTGTGGAAACGGCTGATCGAAACACCTAAGCGTACTGAATTTGCAGGCATAACACTGTAGATAAATTGCTTAGGAGATTGGGATGGGGACTTGATTCGTCACACCTACTCCCCACTTCTGTAACAATAAACGAGGAACAGGCTTTTCCCAAAAATCTATTACCCAATGACAGTTGGAAGTAATCTGCCGTCGCTCTCTCTGGACAGGGATGCATGAGGAGAAGGGGAAGACAGCTTTTACTCAGCGTACGCATCTTGCCTTCAGCAGAGCTCCAGGCACGTTACTCAGAGGCGAGCTCTACAAAAAGGCTTCCACACCTCGAATGGGACTTAATTGGCCAACTTTTAAAAATAGTTCAGATGGCTTTGCAGCATCGGATTAAAAGCAGAAGGCTAAACCTGTCAGTGCTCCCAACCCCTCACGCCATCCCTCTCACAAGTGCTGGCATCTCTCAGAGTGGGGACAGGGGCCGGCTGTACTGCTGGGGGCAAAAGCAGCCTCAGCTGTCCCACAACAAGTCTAACGTAGAGCCTTCAGATGAAAAGCATGGTCTCATAACCCAGGTTTTCATTCTTGGGTCTTCCTAGAGTTTTATCTCCAGGTGACATGGAGTCTCACGCAGTCCCAGGCAGTCCTTGGAGAAACATCACTCCCAGTCCCTGAAGAACCAGACCCAGCAAGTGCACTGGGAGGACACGTAACCCCAGGCTGCAGCAGCCACCACTGACCTTGCTGAAGGCCAGGGTCCTTTCACTACTGCCCACTGTTCACACAGTAGCCCAGTGATGGCTGCGCCCACCCAGAAAATAGGTTTCTCCTATTCATGCAGTTTAATCTCTCACCCCCCATTTGCAAAGAGAATGGCCCTATATGTGTCCTGGTGTTTAATGTAAACCCCTGCCAGGCAGCTGAGGCTGTGACACCCTCCAGCAAAACTTCGAAGTCACAAGCCCAGGAAGAGGAAACGTGGTTCTCACCTCAGAGAGCAGGGAAATACCTGGAGGCTCTGCTGAGCATCTGCACAAACACGCAGAGAAGGGAGAAGGGAGACATCAACTTGGATTCCCCTGGTCAAAGATAACATTGAACTTGGGTCTGAGAGTTTACTAAGTAAATGCTTAAGAGACCATCAAGCTATTCCATATGGTGGGAGACAATGTTTCCTCTGCCTGTGTTGCCAGAGAGAACTAACTAACTCCAAGACAAAATCAAAGACAGGGCATTCAGTTTAACAGTGGTGCCCCTCGTCTCCCTTCGCATGTCCCACCGGTCCCCCTCATTTTGCCTCTGACCAGTATAAATGAGGACCACATCATCCTCCCTACAGGAAACTTGAAGGTCTTGGTTCAAGGTTGTGGATCCCAGCATGGGATCGTAACAACTCAACATGGCGATGCTGGCTCTTTATGGCTCTAACCTGAGGAATCTGACTTGCACACTCTAAAAACCTTCTCAGTGCTTTTGTAGCAAACGATGCATAAACCACAGAGCCAAAATTTAGTGCCACTAAATATTTTATCTGATCAGCAGTGAGCTGCACAAATAAAGCATGACACTGCCCTAGCTCTGAAGCTTCAGATGTCAGCTGGTAACGTCATAGCAGCATATCCCAGTTAACAACGGGATACAGCAAAGCCTGCCTTAATCACCTGTCCAAAAACAGCTGCTTTGCCAAGATGGTTGGTACCTAAAGATTGGACATTGTCATCCTGGAAATAGTGTAGTTATTTTACAGTAGTCACATAAACCCAGCAGCTGCAACTACAGGTGGGGTCTAGCACAGCTTTTACAGGATATAAAATTTATATAGATTGCCACAAAATTAGGCCAGCAATGCAGAGGCGCCAACGAAAAGCTTCTGCTCACGGTCTGTCTGCATTGCAGCCCTTTTGTGCCTGTTTTCCCCCGCCCGTCTTTCCCAGAGCTGTCATCTGCCCCAGCCCATCTTGTAGCGACTTGCTTTCCCTTCTGCGCTTTTTGCTACTCCTACCGCTGCCGCGGACAGCGAGGGCTCGGTGAGGGCCCAGCTGCAAGGTGGAGAGCTTTGTTACTCCACCACAAAGCCAGTAGCTGCCACACCAGGAAGAAAGTTGGGAGAGAACTGAACTCAAACAGGCAAACTCTCCCTGAAAAGCTCCATTGCAATTACAGAAATAAGTCAGGCAATGTGCTGAAAGCACGCATGCATAAGAGAGGAAAAGAGGCAGCTCCTGGAGGAAAATGATCGAGTACTTAAACAATTTCATGGCAAAAGAATCCGTTATCTTTATCCTCCCAAGGAGACTTTATCTTTAAAACAGTCTTTCACTAAGCGGAAAAGGAAATCAAAGCCCAATTCCACCTGGCATTTGACTGACTTCTTTTGTGTGCCTGCTCTGTGAAGCAGAACGCTCTTGCTGTCCTTGGTCAGCATTCACGTTTCCAGAGCATCTCCCATGAACGGCTCCTGCCTTTGCACAGTTGCAGCCCGATGGCCATCGCTGCTGAGCAGCACAACAGTTGTCCCCAACGGGCAGGACGCTGACTTACTGCTCTCGAGGCTCAGGCAGAGCCCGAGGAAATAGGCAGTACTTGGCCTGGGCTGCATCCACCCAGGCAGGGCTGGCTTACATCTCTGGGAGCCTGAAAATGGGACTTCTGGAAAAACAGGGCAGAAACACCAACCTTTCAGCCAAGCTAGTTAGCTTAGTGCCAGCACTTCTGGAAGTAATCACAGAGCTAACCACACGCCCAGGACCCGCCACGCTGTGCAACCCTTCTTTCTGCAAGATGAGGGGTTGTAGATACTGGGACAAGAAACAGGACTTGAGGAATGACGTATAGCACATTGCTGGTTTTCCTACGCAAAGCCTGGTTACAAGAAGATTGGGAACCAGTGCAGTAAAAAGCAGCAGGCATAACAGACACGTATGCAAGAAAGCCTCAGATAACTGGTATCAAACCAAAGAACGACCACTACAACGATCACAAGTGTCTCAAAAGGCTTGTGTATGAAGAAGGCCAGCACCATCCTGGCCTGTATCAGAAACAGTGTGGCCAGCAGGAGTAGGGAAGTGATTGTGTCCCTGGACTCGGCACTGGTGAGGCTGCACCTTGAATACTGTGGAATGTATCCAACGCAGCACAACGAAGCTGGTGAGAGGTCTGGAGAACAAGTCTATGAGGAGCAGCTGAGGGAACTGGGGTTGTTTTAGCCTGGAGGAGGCTGAGGGGAGACCTTATTGCTCTCTACAATTACCTGACAGGAGGTTGCAGCGAGGTGGGTGTTGGTCTCTTCTCCCAAATAACTAGCAATAGGATGAGAGGAAATGGCCTCAAGTTGCACCAGGGGAGGTTTAGATTGGATATTAGGAAAACTTCCTTCACCAAAAGGCTTGTCAAGCTTTGGAACAGGCTGCCCAGGGAAGTGGTGGAGTCACCATCCCTGGAGTTATTTAAAGGATGTGTAGATGTGGCGCTTAGGGACATGGTTTAGTGGTGGACTTGGCAGTGCTGGGTTAATGGTTGGACTTGATTTAAAGGTCTTTTCCAACCTAAACGATTCTATGATTCTAAGAGTGGACCAGAGCAATAATTAACTGGGAGAGTGCCATAACAAAAACCAAGTGCCATAAGCAGAAATAATTTTAAGTGAATGACATAAACACTGAGTGTTATTATCCATACAGATACCAGGAATTTACATTACTTTTAGATCATTAAAACCTGAATATTACATGCATTATGCCTATATTGCAGTCCTTTGCAGCACAATACAAAACATATTAATAGTTTCCATTCCCTGCACTGTCTTCATGCAAAGCGGGAGGAAAAGGAAAGATATTTTATTCAAGAAAAAAAAACCAAAACTGAACACCGCTTGTAAAAGAAAACAGCTTACAAGATGTAAGGTATGATCTGAGGGACTGGAGACATCTGGTCCTGTACAATCCCCGAGATCTGAGAATACATTTGCTGTCAAATTCACATTCCAGGCAAAGGATACGAAATTAAATGTTCTGCCAAAATCCTCATGGACTCAAGTAAGTGATGAGGTATATGAAATTTGCTACAAGGTAAGCTTTCACACTGGTAGCCTAAGCAATCTGAGTGGCACCAAGATTATCAAATCTCACTACCTGTTTTAAAAACTTTTGAATATGTCTGGAATTGTTGGCTTTCATAATGTTATCTTTACATCTTGCATTTAAAGCAGTCATTTATGCAAGACTTTTAAAGTACATTAAACCTTACTTAGCTAAATTGGTGAAGAAGAAAAGCTGGCAGACAGGCTATCACCCAGCTCAGCAAAGTGCATTTGTTCTCCAATTCTTATAGTATACAAACTGATCAATCTTTCCAGTACTGAAGTTACTAATGAATATATTTTCTTCCAGTTGCTGAGTTTCTGGTCATCTTTCTTTACTCCACAGATACGCTCCCCCCCCCTTAATTATGCAGGTTTTCATTACTGGCCTAGCCAATTTTACATCGTAGATAACAGTCTCCTCGTTACTTCATTTGTCATTTAAAACGTAACTCCTCAAAGCATCAAATAAGAAACTGTGCCATAAGTCTGCATGTGGGTAACAAATCTATAAATATTCATTCATCACACGTACTCACACCCCCACACATAGTTTTTGGTCACAGCACACCTGAACTCTGCAAAACTATTTAATATCGATCCTAGTGTAACCTCTGTTCAGCTTCACCCCTGCAGTTTTCATCCAAGCCACTTCCTGCAGCCTGGATTTTCTGCTCCTCACCTTGTATTCATTTAGGGCTGAGATCTTACAAGGAGAGCCTCAGGGACAGACCCTGAAACCACAAGTTTCTCTCTCCAGCACCCAATTCTCTCCCACTGTTTGCCTGTACGTCTCCCATTCCCTCCCTTCTCACACCATGAGGGTAATTGGTTATGGCTCCCTTTGGTTCTTCATCAGCCTAAACACTCAGAAATTCTTACCCATGATGGCCCCTATGGCCACTTCCCCAAGATCCTCTGAAGAAAACTGCAGCAAACGACCACAGCACTGCTAAGGGGCAAAGCAAGTCTCACCTCCTGCGCAGAGACATCACCTAGCACCCCTTCCCTGTTCCCAGAGACACCACTCATCACAAACAGCTGCAGGAGCGTGAAGTGAACCACCAAGTCTACTGAATGATCGCCTCCTTTTCCTCTCCCCATAAAAAACATGGTGAACAGCTTGCAGCCATTTCAGCAACTGGTAAAAGCTGCTGGTCTGCTCCAAAGGGCAGCAGATTTCTCTCTCACCTCTTCCAACGTGCCACATGCAACTCAGAAATAAGCAAGGTGTCTGTACCACACGATCTCTTCCACCAGTCTCCTCTCCCCTTTCCCACAGATAGCTAGTATGACAGGGAAATATTGTAGAGGCAGACAGAATTTGTACAACACTTTATTACACTGCTGAAGACTGGGAATCAGCTCTGGCAACAGCCTCTCTTCTGTTACTCGGGGTGAGGAAGTCAATAGTACCATGTTACTACAAGGTCACTGTCCACAGAGGGAAGCACAAACTAAGTCTCTCAATACTGTCATGTGCAACTTTCTCTCAATACTGTCATGTGCAACTTTGTCCTGTTACAAGGGCAATTCAAGCTGCAAAGTGTTAACGCTGTTACGCCCTCCAGTTGCTGGTACATTTGCAAGTCCTGTTATTTTCCAATGGCAAAGAGCAGACTCTGAACTTTTGAGAGTGATAACTGCAGTCACACTAAGAGTGAGGTGAAAGGCAGTAGCACAGATATTCACAGTAGACTAACATATAATTACAGCAAAGCATGGAAGGCTCTATTTGGCACAAAAGTGGAAAGTCAGAGCTTATATTTTGAGAACAGAACATGCTTATGTGATTGTAAAGAAATCAGCACTTGCAGCAAGAAGCAAGACAAGTTTTCATAACCTTTTGTGGGACAGAAAGGGAATCGGTAAAAGCCACATCTGCAATGGTATATTTTATATTTCAGTGTTAACAGAAACAAAGATTTTGATTTAAACTCCCTTTTAGAACAAACCTGATGACATTATACCTTACACAGTGTCATCTAAGGATCTAACTTTACTACACTTACATACATGATACAGCAGACCCATATCAGTCCTCCTGAATTCCCATGAAAGTGCTTGCACAACTGCATAGTGAAGTCAGAAGAATCATGCAATATAAAGCTAGAAGTACAGCCAAATTGACTCTTTCATTGTATTTGGAAATATTGATTTCCAAAATAAAGCACTTTCAGGATAACTAGAAAACATATTGTTTTCCAAACCTGCAGCCTAGAAGCGGTGAAAGAGACATTTTAGAATGAGGTAAACATACTGCATAGGATATATATTTAAATCCAAATTCCAAAAGTGATTTGGCTTGTGAAATTACTTAAAACTGCACAGAAAGAAAAAACCTATATACTTATAAAAATTTGAAAACAAATCCAGGTTGACCCTAACAGCAAATTAGAAAATAACTCATTTACAAAGGGCACTTCCTACTGCCTTTTTTTTTTTTCTTCCTTCAAGTTAGCCAGACAAAAGCATGATTTGAAAAGAGCTTTGCTGCTTTTTCTATGGAGCTGTTCCTTCTACAACACCTGCTCGACCTCACCTTGTCTCCTTCAGTTAATCTGAGCCAACACTGGTGCTGGACACGCAATGCCACAACACTCCGGTAAATACTGGTCTTCCAGCCTGTGCTGCAGCTTTTCTTGCCCCAGCCTCCATTCTGGAGCAATGACAAAGCTTTATGACACAGGGTGTTCAGAATAGAGACTGGTGTTTAACAGAGAGTGTCAGAGACCTCAATTATTTTAAACCATTCGAAAACTAAGTTATAATTAACAATAGTGCCTTTTTTGACTCTCATATTTTTATTTAAAATGTGTCCTTGCAAGTTGACTTTTTTTAATATTCCCTTGTATAAATGTTTAGTTGCCGGAAATCATTCCTGTCAGGCAACACAGTTTTCTGAAAAGATAGTATCTTCCATCCTCACCACATTTTCAATAAACACTGTAGAAGACAGTCAACAATCAGACTAAGATAAAGTGCATATATTCCTTTCTGATGTAGGCAACAAAGTTGTGGACCGAAAAAATAAATCATACTGAAAATTGAAAACCACACAGAAAAAAAATCCTACTGTGGCCATGTAGCATCCCACTACTAGGTTGTCCCATTGAGCACTGCCCAAAAAATACTTTTCTTCAAGTGTCTGTTAGCTTAAAAAAAAAAAAAGAACTTATAACATTAAAAATAATGGTTCCTTTTTAATTAGACTCTGAGAATCATGAATTTATGTAATCCTTGAAAGCCACAGCTCCCCCAGGGCTGGCATACTGCCTTGACAACCTGTAAGTAGTTTGTATTTTACCCTTTGGATCCAGGCTTCAAGCTCGCAAAAGCTTTGGAGTTCTTAAGGGAATGTGAAATTTCATTGAGAAAAGAAATAAAATGATAGTCCCTTTCCGACTTCTTAGACTCAAAAATAACTACAATGGTAAAATGAGGTTCGGGACGAGTCAGAAAGTACGTGCTTTGGACTTTGTCATCATAGAAGTGAACAACCTTCTCCAAACTGTTGAGGTCAGAGGTTCTATCAGTCATAATCATGATCACATTGGGCCAGTGCATAACAGGCCTGTCGCTGGGCAGAGACACCACTGCAGGGTACTGATCCACTCCTTTGGGCGCTTCCCTGTAAGAATGGGGATGATGATAACCATGTCCCTGAAAACTCTCTGATCCACGATTGTCAAAAATTAAGGAAACATTGACGGCATCATACTTCCGGATGAAGCTGGAAATTTTCCCAAAGTAATCAGGATTTGTTTTAGCAGTCAAAGTTTTCATTTCAGATGCTGTTGTTTGTCGACTAAGGGCCTCATGAAAGTAAAAGCTAAACTTGGCAAGGAGAATGTTTTTGAGCTTCATCAGCCAGAGGAAGAGGTGTGGAGGTTGTACAGCCTTCTGAGACTGCCCTCCAAACAGATGTTTCTTGGTCTCTCGCTGCTTCTCAAAAATTTGGCCCCAAGTCTGTAGTTTGGTGTGAGCGCTGTGCAAGTTGACCAGGGATGGAAGGAACTTCCACTCTGAGATCTGAGCCTGAGCCTTTAAGAGATGTGCAAGCACATCTACTTCCAGCTGGAAACTGCTTTCAAGAGGACTGAGGATTGGATGATGAAATCTAGAAAACATAACATTAGTTAAGACATGAGAACGGCTGTATACAACAGTGAAATAATCAGACAGTATTTTTCAATTCACAGACAGAAGACCAAACATTGGAGTATAGTGTAAACCAAAAAATAGTCTTGTTAATTTAAAAACCAGTTATTTTAAAATAATTTTGGCAAATATTTTAATGAACATACACCACTTCACATTTAACAAAAACACCTGCCAGACATTTCTCTATCAAAGCAAGGGAGTTGTATTTGATCAGTTCAAGAACAATCACTGTTCATCTTGACCCATAAACTACTATAGCACAATTTCTCTTTAAGATCAAGTGGTTTTGTTCTAATTTAAAATTCCTTCTGGTGGTAAAATATGTCTTGATAGTTATGGAATGGCAGTAAGACATTAAGTTAAATCAAAGGAATTACATTACAAACTTGCTGTTTGTAGAGGGAAGCTATGAGGAAGCTGAGCTGAGCTTTTTTTTTTTTTTAAATTCACAATAAAATTGTGATGGAAAATTAGTCAATAGAATCATGATTAACTGTATTTACGAGTGAACCAGGTCTCAAACTTCAAACCTTGGTGTACTAAAAGTGGTGAAAGGGAAAAGCAGTTGGCAAGATTTCATCATATCACAATGAAGATGCTGTAACAACCAATTTCTCTCACTAAAAATTCAGGTCAAGATCAGCTCTCAATTTAACAGATGGTTAAAAAAACACCACCTCCTCTACCAGGTCAAAGTGCCACTGCACATCTTATTCACAAGAGTGATTCTACTATTAGAACAAATCTCGATGAAATGGAATTTTATAGATCCATTCTATAGCTTTCCCTTCTCACTTGATTTTTAATAAACATCAGGGAAAAAAAGACAGATCCAGCCTGCCTCCTTTCCCTTGATACTCAAATTACTTGTAAATTTACAACATCATCGATAAATACATACTTAATTCAAACGGCACAAAACTCTTCCTGTTACAGAAACTAAACACTTAACTTTAGAAAGAATGAGTCTTCAGAAAAGAGGAAGTGGCCTTTTTAGTAAATGTGTTCCCTAATAGGCATTTAGGACTCTTAAAGAGGTCTCCAACAAAGAACAACCAATAGTTCAAAGACAAGACTTCATGAGGTTTCCATTTAAAGATAGATTTATCCCCTCACTTCAGAAAAAATGTCCTGGGTCTTGTTATTGCTTTAAAACAAAGAAGTTTATAATGAATTCTTCCAACCTTTAACAGGTCATCTTCAGACAAGGTGAAAATGACTCCATTATTCCCCTCAGCTTCCAGGACACGATACATATAATCTATTTTGGAAATACTTGGTTCAAAACCAAAACACTTAATTTTGTTGTGGACCAGAAGAATGAGAGAGAATTTTAGGCTTTTCATCCCCTCTTTCTTCCTTATTTTTTCTTTTGACTTTCCATCAAGCTCTTGCCGAAACATTAATTCTTAGGCTTGTGAAAATTGTCTGACAATTTTATCACTGTTAAGCAACACTTTTTTTTTGACAGCCACAATACATGTCTTGCAAGGATTTCCTATTAAGATGCAAGTCTAAATTTATTTGAAGAAAATGAAATTACAAATATCATAAATCAGTTGAGGCACCACGTTCTGCAAACAGGCTAGGTTGGGTGACCAGCCACCTTCTGTACACAGTACATGTCACCAACCATCATCCCTGCTGTAGCAGGGATACAGCGATTACTGGCTACTTTGGTGGGCTGAGAAGTCCAGAGCACATTTACATTTCTTTGAACAAACAAGAGTTAATTAAAAGTTATATTCTGCTAACAGTCAGCATTATATAATTCCAATGGTTTTGGTATTCAGCAGAAAATGTTTTGTTGCCATGTATTAGAGGGCGGGGGGGGGGAATGCATTATACAACATTATTTGTTCCAGATAGTCCCATCAAGTGCACACTTAGCACAGTGGTTTCAACACATCTGCAGTCAGACCAAAAAGGTTATTCTTCAATTTTTAAAGTAATTTAAAAATTCATACTAATGCAGCACTGCCAAGTCTCCTGGATTAACACCATGATGTACGGCTTCCCACTTCTACTTTGCTTCATGGCTCATAGCTATTGCCATGTTTCACTGCACAGCAGGATTTGCTAAACTGTTTTAATCCAAAAATACACATCTCAGCTGAGAAGCTTGATACGGTTGCAGAGTAAACTAACAGGTTATGTACTCAGTATATCTGCTGTAATTAAGTTTCATAAGACAGAAATATCTGACTGAGTTCAGTATCACATAAAAGTCAGGTTTTTACAGTATTTCAATAACTTAGGAAGTTAAGAACTTAAAAACACATTGGAAAATTGATTTTTTCCCCAATCATTCTCAAAAGCAGAGGGATGCTAGAGTTTTGTTTTCCAGACTAGGAAAAAGCCTCATTTTTCTACAACTTTTTATTTCCTTCCATACATCACACATGCATACATGTATTTACAAAATGCTTACTAGATGAAAAACATTTAACATGTAAAAATAATTACATCAAAATAAGTTTACTAGTTACTTATTCACTTTATACTAAGCTTTTAAAGGATCCTGCTTCTGATGCTGTTTTAATTATTTCAGTTAAGATCCCACTCAAACTAACAGTTAAAAAATTCAGGAGAAGTTACTTCTCCATCTGTATTCTATAGAAAAACAGACACAAAAATGTCTCATATTGGCTGTGTACAAGTCAGCAATAAGTAGTAACAAAATAGCTTTAACTGTTCAAGAGTTAATGATTTTTCAGATACAATAATATGACTTGATTTTTTGACAGGCAATTAATTCTGTCATTCCTTTAGCAGCAAACAGTTACTTGCTCTATGTTATCTGAACAGCTACTTTTAGATGCAAAGGAAAGAAACCAAGGCCAGAATCTATCCACAGAACAGATGCCCTGTCTGGCCTTAGCACAGTTGGCTGAGAAAATGGCACACATCCTCAACTACAAGTGAGGAATATATTGACAGAGGGAAGAGACTGAGTAAGGATGAGTTTATTTGACCTTTCACCTGAGAAGGTCAAGAGACTCTAAAACAGAAATGCCTTCCAGCCAGCACACATCAGCATAACAGCCCCCAGAAAGTGATCTGAGATATGAAGAAACTAAAGGAAGGACTAAAGGAAGAGATTATCCCCACTTTTTTCAGAAACATCCTGTACGTGACTGGGGAGGACCACACGGCAGCTACTGAATTAGCTCTAACAGAGTCTTAGAATGTCTCCATCTTAGAGATTGCTCATTAACCCAAAGGAAGATCATCAGTTTTTTCCCAGGGAGACATGGCTTATTTTTTTAGAGGTTGTAATAATGCCTTAGAAGTACAGATGTGTCACTGAAATGTATTTAAATAGCACAATAAAACATTTTGTATGTAACAGTCTCCAGTCACTTCATCAAAGTATCAGGTTTGGTTTTCATAATTTTAACAGTGCTGTTGACTCAGGACATGCTCAGAACATAATGGCAATGGTTAGTATACAACGAAAAACAACTTTTCAAAAAAAACTTACCTCACTTTACTCTTTAATGTTTATTGCATCAAGGAAAAAACACGCAAGTTCATTTTTTATTGGACTAATAGCCCTGATATTATAAGGGTTCACAAACCAAGAACTGCAAAAAAGTCACTAGTAAGTTTATATAGACAAATTTTGATTTTAAAATAGCAAAATTACATAGTAATTTGCCTAAGTTATTCCCCCAAAAAATAAGGGAGTCAGCTGCAGCGTTTCGATTTGGAATGTCAGAAAGCAGTACTGAATTACTTTGATTTGTCATACATGTACACTTTAACAATTGTACCTGAAAAAAAAAAAAGACCTCAGAATATTCTCCCCAAATGTTATCTTAGACACTATTTCACTAACAAAGATTTTTAAAAAATTCAACTACATTTGAAAGTCAGCTTCCTACAATGGCTACCTTGTTTTGCTTTAAAATAAAAAGAGCTAGAATTTGAGTCTGTCAACAAGCATTCAGAAATTCTCTCTTTTTTACTGCCATCACTTTCAAGTCTCACATGTGTTAGATGTGAAATACCCACCCCAGAGTCATTTACAAACATCCTGGGATTCTTGTAACAGGAACTACTAGATCTTAACTTCAAGAAGCCATAAAGGCAGGGACCAAAGACTCAGAGGTGCTCCTACTGGCTCCAGTACGTCTCAAGAGAAGCAGTAAGAGCACCATGAAATCCTACTAGGTAGACCAGGTAGCTATAGTATAGCTTTTAGAATTAAGCAGACCTATAGTCTAGTCTAAAATTAAAATGGTCACACAAGTATCTGTTTTCTTTATATATCAATTTTACTGAAGTCCATATGGAATTAAGTCATTTACTCTCCACTCCCAATGAAAAGGTTCAAGAAACCTTACATCTTTCATAAGGAAAATGACGACTCCTCTTTGCTGAATATGAACACACATTATTAATTAAGGAATAGGGGGGATGGCTCCTAGAACATGATGAGCAGAAACACTCTCCCTTTTTTATTTTTCTTCTTCAGAGGAGTCATATTTTGAGACTTCATGCATCTGATGCTACTGACGAACATTCACGTCATGCATGAATTCACGCAAGGGGCTGTGCTGCTCAGCAAAGGACAGCAAAGTCTTTAGGCTTGCTTTGAACCTCAACATCATTTATTACGTCTGAGTAGTTACTGCCAGCAAATAAGCACTGACCTTGAGCTGTATTTCTTTAAGATGGATTCCAAAATGTTTACCAGTTCCTCAGAGTTAATGAACTTTTGGGTGCTGAGCGTGTACATTTTTTCATAGAAGTCAGCAATTTCCATCCGAGCCTGAACAAAAAAACAGAGCTGTTCAGACAGGTGAGAAAGCAGCTCTTCCAAGTGAGGAGCTGTTCCTCCTAGTGCATTGCGACCCGTCGCCACCACCTTCTTCAGCTCATTATGCAGAGATGTGTAGATGGTTCGGATGGAGTCCTTTCGGCTGAAGAATGACTGACCACCTGTTCAGATAAATATGGAGGTATTACCAAAATCCAGGGAGAGCAAAGATAGACAGCAATACTGGAAAATTTTATATAATCACACTTGTTTTTCCCTAGGTGTTCCTAAGTGTTGTTTGATCACAGTATTTTTTAAAAATCAAGAAACAAAATTCAGTGTACTGTTTTGCAAGTAACTGAATTACACATAGAATATCCTCAGAAGCGCTTCATGTAATTTCATGCAAGATACACATGTCCTAATTCATATTTCAGCAGCCAATGACAGCTGCAAAACTTCTTCAACTCCCTTACATCTGCCTTAGTTATGGTGTGACCCTTCAGAAGAGACTTCAGTTAAAAGTTAACTGTTATCTGTGGAAGTCAGAAGAATAAAGTCATCATGAAACTTTAGTAGTCTCCACTGCTGTTAATAACTCTAGATCTTTTCAAGATAATTCCCTAACAACACCTCTTCAAACACAAAGCACTCAAATTTGCAAAGCAACCTTTGAATGGGAACCACGTGACATTTGTGTGTACAAATGAAATGTTTCAAGTCCCTACACAATCTTAATATAAACCAGAATTCAAAGGGAAAACAATCATAGCTTATCTCAGTGAGACCACAGTGCAGGTTAATCTGTAACAAAAACGGAGGGGGGTGGGAAGCAGTCAGTGCTTCTCTCTACCTGCTCAATACTATGAAGAATTTAAAAGAAAAAAAGACCAAAGTAGAGGGTCAAAGTAAAAGATATTTACCTTTCATGCTACCAAAAGACTGTACAAAGGTACTACCCTTATTTCATAATTCCTATTTACAGACGGCCTTATGTGCCACTGTGGCACTCCAGAGCTGCAGTGAAGCAAGGATCACAAGGACTGAATCTGCAGAACTTTTAAAGAGATTTCAAATTTAGGTGCCACTTTGAAACTGCTTATAAATTTTGTAATCATGGATAGTCATCTTTTCACATCCATTTTACACATATAATGTTCAAAAGCTACTTTAGCAAATGGGGGCAGAAAAGCAGAGAATCGGTTATCGCAGAGAAACAGCTACCTTCCTAAACCAAGAGCTGCCCCCAGGTCATGGGCAGGGTGAAGAATCATCTATTGTGGTTGTTCATGAAGTATATAAACAAACAATACTTCGTCCCTTCTGCTGTCAATTCTGT
This sequence comes from Phaethon aethereus, assembly GCF_964289735.1. Taxonomy (NCBI): domain Eukaryota; kingdom Metazoa; phylum Chordata; class Aves; order Phaethontiformes; family Phaethontidae; genus Phaethon; species Phaethon aethereus. The sequence goes on from NC_138575.1 coordinate 38,550,169, forward strand.
CCTTCCTACAAGCACCAAATTCACTTTTTAAAGTCAGCCTTACAGATAGAGTTTTGTCTGTCAAGATCTTTTTATAAAATAGTTCCAAGTCACCACTTGAACAGCAAAGCAGAATTTTCTTGATGCTTTACTGCATTACACATCAGACTCATAGCCCTTGACGCATTTTCCATGCCAGTCTGCAGTTCAGAGAAAATAAGCAGCTTTGCCCAGAGGGCAATATGGTGACAGCTTGTCCAGTGCCAGTTTGGAAATTTTCTATTCATGTACTGAGAGAGAGAGAGAGAAGCAGCCAAGATTGTGGCCAAAACTTCCCAAGATCCTGCAGCATCTACATGAATAACAGTTTTTAGGAGGCTATCTCCATTCCTGAGTATTTACACATGTACTTACACATAAGCAACTCTAATATTAGGCCCTGGAACTGTGACATGAAGAAGCTTTAACCCTTGGGTTACCTCAATGAGCTCACCTTTGCCAGAATCTCAGCCAGAGCATCCCGGCACAAAAACACCTCTGGCTAAACGTTGGGAATGGCAGGCAGGTAGCCTACCAGCCAATAAAGAGATGTCTCTATTTGCAGAGCTGCTGTGCCACCTGCATGGTACCTGCACTCTTATTTATTCTTTAGGGGTCACCCAAATGGTACAGCCAATTTCTCACTGGGCCCACGGACACTCGCTTGACCCAGCACCTGTGTTTCAGACGCAGAGACACGCACCTCACCGAGGCCAGGGTCCTCGGGTACCTAGCACTATTCAACTACCGGCTGACAGATTACATCATAGTGCTACGGCGGCCGCCCGTTCCCTACCCGCCCTGCCGACACCCGCGGAGCTAAATCCGGGGCAGGCCGTGGGGCAGGCTCGGGCGCGCTGCGCTGCCCCCCCAGCAGTGACCGTGGGGGGGCCCGGAGAAGGACGGGGGAGTGGGGACCCGAGGGACGGGGGAGCGGAGAAGGATCCCTCCCCGCGGGGCGCGAGGGGCAGCGGCCGGGCGGTACCTAGCTTCTGGCCCAGGAAGGTCATGCTGTGGTAGGCCTTCTCGGCGGCGGCCAGGTGCGCCAGCCCGGCCAGCAGGGCCAGCCAACTGGCCCCCGCGCTCTTGTTGGCCTCCCGCTCCTTCTCCACATTGTCCTTAGCCTTGTCATAGGAGAATATGCCCAGGTGGGAGAAAAAGGTCTCCAGCACGGCCTGCTCCACCGGCACCGGCGCACCCAGCGGTATCGACTCCCCCATCCCGCCCGCCGCCGCCGCCGCCGCCGCCGCCGCCGCCGCCTCCTCCACAACTGCCGCTGCTTCCGGGTCCGGCGCCGTGGCCGCGTGAGGCAAGAAGCGCGCACCGCCTCTCCTCAGGCGCCTGCCCTTGTCACGTGACAAGAGAGGCGGGGAGGCGGGAGGTAGAGCTGGCTGGGGTCACGTGACGGGCGGGGGCCGCACTGCTCGTTTAACGGCGGAGCGGTTGCCACGCCATGAGCCGCTTGGCCTCGCCACGGCTATAAGCTCCGGTGTGTGCCTCACTCAGAGGCTCCGAAGCCAGAGGGCAAATAGAAAGCATCACAGCGGCGTTTGATGACCTGCCGACTGCTTGGCCAGTTCCATAACATGCGTTGATGTTTTCGGCTTGATGGCACTGGTTATTGTAATGGGCTCTCCTCTGCCCTGCTGTGTTGGTTTTTATGAAATTTAAATCTGAAGCCCAGCTCAAAGCTGGACATGAGCCAGCAACATGCACTCGCAGCCCAGAAGGCCAACAACATCCTGGGCTGCATCCAAAGCAGCGGGCCAGCAGGTCGAGGGAGGTGATTCTGCCCCTTTACTCTGTTCTGCATACTGCTCCCACCTGGCATACTGCATTCAGCTCTGGAGCCCTCAGCACAGGAAAGACATGGGCCTATTGGAGAGGGTCCAAAGGAGGGCCACAAAAATGATCAGAGGGATGGAACACCTCTCCTGTGAGAGGTGTTCTGTGAGGACAGGCTAAGAGAGTTGGAGTTGTTGAGCCTGGCAAGGCTCTGGGGAGACCTTCTTGCAGCCTTCCAGTACTTCAAAGGCGCTTTTAAGAATGATGGGGACACTTTTCAGCAGGGCCTGTTGCGATAGGACAAGGGGTAATGGTTTTAAACTAAAAGAAGGTAGATTTTGACTAGATACAAGGAAGAAATTTTTCACAATGAGGGTGATGAAACACTGGCACAGGTTGCACAAGAAGTGGCAGATGCCCCATCCCTGGTAACATTCCAGGTCAGGTTGGACAGGGCTCTGAGCAACCTGATCTAGTTGACGATGTCCCTCATTGCAGGGAGTTGGACTAAATGACCATTACAGGTCCCTTCCAACCCAAACTATTCTATGACTGCCTTTTCAATTAAGAAGTTTCAAAGTATTACAGGTGACCTTATTCCCACCCGTTGGCATTACCCTGGTGGGACTCCTACAGGACTCTCCAACTTGTCCAAACATTCTGTGTTTGGTTTCCTCTCCCTTGTGACTGGGAGATCGCGAATTGCTCAAATTAATCCCCTTTTTTCCAGATCATGTCTTAGATGGATTCATCATGGGGTCAATGAGGAGTGCATACATGAGTTAATTCAGAATGGTGCACAACATCCTTGAGGAGGTTCAGGTTAAAACTGTAAGTTTTGGCTTTAAATGCTTAAAACTTGAAGTAGCTTAACTAAACTTTATTCTTACAGCTGACAAGTTTGAGTTTTGCACACAGAAAACACTGCCTTCTTCCTGAATCCAACTATATTTACATAGCGTGCCTAAGGGACAAAATGAATGTAGGATTTTATAGCTGCTGAACAATAGCCTTACGCTGACCTGGAAAGCTGGTTTTTAAAATTTTGGTTTATTGATGGGATATTTTGGTAATTTAAGTCAGCACCTGAAACATTCACCCGTTCCAAGGCAATCATAGCTGTAAATAGTAGGCTGCCAATAGTTCACAGAAAATGAAGAGTAGCAAGGGAGACTCCTAGGTATCCAGGACACCGTTTACAAAAGACAACTGGGAATCAAAGGTTCAAATAAGACCTTTATTACAACACAGAGTTGATAGCACGTTTTTGTATTTAAAAGAAAGTATTTGGTCTCTTGGTGGTGAAACGTGGTTTGTGCTGGCGACGCAGAACTCTGTGTGGCAGAGGGAACTTGATTTTAGAATCCTGCAAAAAAAAAAATGTTTGTATTAATTGAGGTATTAGATGAACAACAGAAAATAGTTTGTAATAAGCAGCTAAGCTATATTAAACTGCTAACTGAGAAGTAATGCATCCACAGATTGCATATACTTCATAGGAGCTAACAGATGCCTTAGTCTTGCAACTCCTTTTGAAAGAAATGCCTGTTACAGGCAAGTTTTCTGCAACATAATACATATTTGGTTTAGTTTGCCTTTCTTTCAAACAGTTCTAGTATTAAAAGTCTTCATCATAACAGAACATAACTGCAAACCTATACATGCAGGTTTGGTTCCCTCCCAGTTTTTGCCAGCAAAGCCAACCTGTACCAGCCAAGAGAGCTCCCCTCTTCCAGTCCCATCTTAGACTAGGACCCACCAGCCACCACCCTGCTGCTTCACTTACATGGAACTGCTTGACTGCTGGCCTACGGCACTTGCTAGCAGCGATTTCCTCAACTTTCATGATCTGAATAGAGTGAGCACGGGCACGATGACGGGCTCCCATGTCGCGGTCTGTAACAAGAGAACTCATTAATACCATCTACAACTTTTAAAATTTCTGATCAACTCTACTTAATCACACTGGCTTTAGTATCTAAAGTGACAGCAGAAATATCACAGAAGGAACATGCAGCAGCAAGTTCTTCCTGGAGCTCATAACCAAACTCCTCCAAGAAAGTGCCACCTCAGTCTTCTTGCCTGATTTCAAGAAGGTACACACACAGAGAAGTAATCAACGTGGGACTACTTCATTTTTTTTGCACAAGAAAACTGTGATTCAACACTGAAATATGTTACTGGAAGGACTTGTGAATTTCCAAAAAATTTCCCTTCTAAAAGGAAGGTGCAAATAAAGGTAGGATCTGAGGTTATCTTTACTTTTCTTAAAATTGACAAGCGATAGAAACGTGAATTGATATTTCATCCACATAATTAGGCTTTCAGAACAGGACACCATTGGCACAAAGGCTACCTGAAAATTCCTCCCTCCCTTCAAATCATGATGTCCACAGCTAGTTCAACAAGATATGCCTGTAAGCACAATGGTATTTGAACAATGCTTCCCATGAAGATCTGACATACCTATTAAAAACTTACCTGTCAGAAGTATTCTTGAACATATCAGTTATTGTATCATGACAAATTAAGTTCTCAGACCTCTTAAGCAATCTTTCAGTATGTTAATTAACAGAAATTATTGTGAGTTAATGTAGAACCTTAAATTTCACTTTCAACAGCACTTCAGCTTTTGAAAGGCGACAAGATACATTTAATATTTGCACACATGACAAGAATATCATTATTAAGAATAATATTCTTTGGGTTTTTATGTGCATTCTGTAGCGTTTATAATACTTCTGGATTCACATCTCAGCTATACAGATGGTCTATCCCTCAAGTATTTCACATAACAGACTGGAATCAGGACAACCTTTAATTCTCCCTGAACTGAGGCAATGAGATCTTGGAGCAATACAGGGCGCTTTATTTTTTTTTTTTTTACTTGCTCTCCAAAGGACAGATGCTAGTATGTTCCACATGATATCTGAAATATTCTTTCCACAGGACTTGGGAAAATATACCCATTTTAAAACAATAAATACAGTGAAAGAAATATATACACCACCTAAAAGGCCATGAAACTCTCCGTCTGTATAGCAAAACTCATTACTATAATTGAAATGGGAATATTTTCAGCTTGAGAAACTCTTATAAAGAGTGGTACTGAGTAAGATACCACATACACCATATGGACCATATGGACATCTATGGACTTCTCCAGGAACTCCCCACTTTATTTTTCCAGTGTTCCAGTTATCTTGTCATGGATCAAGTCAGCATGCTTTATGCCCAGTTTAAGATTTACTCTTGTGCTTACATACTGGTCCTACCATTTTATACTTCGAGCAGTTACATGTACTTACAGCACTGAGTGACAGCACCAGCCGTGGTCAAATCCCTGTACTCCCTGTACATGTTGTGAGTTCCGCTACGAGAATCGTAGCGCAACCAAATACCAAAATTTTTTACCCGCAGAGGGGACTTCTCATACACCTGGAATTACAGAAGAACACAAAAGTAGTTAGAGGCAGTACATCATCAGCATTTTACAAGTTTAACAATAAATATTTTAGAACTCTAATGGAACTACTGCGTTAAGTTTTGTTGACAAAAACAACTATTTGCTCTCTTTCCTGACACCAACAGCTACATTCAAGTCTAGGTAATTCAGAGTGAAGAGTTTTCTTAATTCAGCAGGGAACAAAAAATATATGCAAGACTGCATCTCTAAAGAGCGTCCTTTAAGCATCGAGGTAGAGGAGTGTAAGCACACAAATACCTACTTTCCAAGGATTATGAGGGTCCAGATGATTCTTAAAAGGTGAATGAAGAAAGCATAAGAACCAGACAGCAGCACTGATTAGTAACACAGTTCATAACTCTGAAGTGCTGGGAAGTAAGTTTCGTTTTAGGTTACTGGATATATACTGCCAATTTGAAAAAAAACGAATTTGTCACTCAGCTTCACAGCAACTGAAAGATAAGTGAATTTCAACCTCACTCCCAATAATGGCACTTCATAGAAATTCTTTCTACATATCCAAGCTGGAATTCCTTACAAACCTCCCACGTCTTAGGTTTTTAATCCCGCACCTGACCACAGTACACAATCTCTCCAGAAGACTTCTTCATCTTCTTCAGCTGAGAAACGAAGTACCAGAACCGGGACTTGGCAACAACATGGTTCGGAGCGAAGATCCGCATGCGGTAGAGAGGAGGGGTAGTGCATTTCGGCGTGGGAAGGCATCGCCCGACCACCTTGTACTCCCGCAGCTGGAGGGAGACGAAAGACAGGCCGCCGGCAGCGTCAGCCCCTCCGCACCGCCGGCCCAGCCACCGCGGAGCCACCCCGCGCCAGCCTGACCCCGCCCCGTGGAAAGCCCCGCGGCCCCACGCATGAACAACGCGGCGAGAGTAGGCTAACCCCAGGGAAGGGGGAGAGACCACCGGGCCCAGGCGGATCGCCCCGACGTGCCGCCCGCCAACCACGGCCCCCCGCCCAGAAGCTGCACAGCCTCCTCACACGTCTGGCGAGAGCGGTGGCGCCGCCGCCATGTTGGCCGCTCGCCTCCCTCAAGGGCCAGGCAGGGCTGCTTGGGCGCGCAGAGGCCGCTGTCGAGCGCAGCTAGCCCGCGCCGCCGCCCTCCCAACCGTGGTCGCGGTCTCGATCCCAGTCCCGGCTGTGCCCCCCACGCCCCGGCCTATCACTCACAGTGCCTGACGCCTTCATGGTGCTGCCTCCTCCGCGGCCCGCAGGAAAGGAAAGGCCGCGTGCGCCGCCGCCTCCCGTCACCCGCCCGCCGGCAGCCCCGCCCCCGGCCGTCCTCTCCGCCCATTGGCTGGGAGGAGAGCGCCATTGGAGGAGGCAGCCGTCAGTCTCTGCTCGCGGCCGTTGGCACTGGGTTCCGGGCCGGCGCGGGCCGCGTGGCCTGGTCTGGGCCCGGCCAGCGGCGGGGTCAGCCCGGCGGTCCGCCAGGCCAGCCGCGTAAGAAGCTCGTCTTCCCCTGGGCACTGGAGCCAGCAGAGCCGCCGGCCCCTCTCCTCGTCACCGTGGCCGCGGACCCGCATGGTCCCGGTCGGAAGAGGCTCGGCTGTGTGTGACTCCATCACCCGCTTGTCCTGCTTGCGTTGCCGCGGAGGACGTGGCAAGGAGGCGTCAGGCGGAGGCAGCCGGCCTTGCGCTCCCCTCGGGGCGGTAGCCGGGCTCGGAGGGCTGCCGGAGGAACGTTTCTCACCCATGGTCCCCTGCGAGACCGGGGTTGCTGGCTACCGTGAGGTTGCCGCTGTGGATCCCCCTGCACCCTGTTTGATGGGCTCCTCTTTTTCCACGGCTGGTGCCGAGTACTTTCGCCTCTGTGCGCCATGAACTGGAGGCGGTTCTGCGGTGATGACGAGTCAAGGTGTCGGGCGCTGTGCACGTCGGTCTTATGGAAGCGGCACTGCCATAGCCGTAAGCTGCGGATGGTTTTTGCCTTGAAAGATACTGTAACAGCAACGCTGCTGTAACGATTTTGTAAATAGCTGCATCTTGTTGCTGCAGTTATTTGCATTGTCTTTTTTTTTCTTTTAAGTTATTGTACACACACGCACGTGTCTATCACGCAAACCCACCCGCGTACATTGCTGCGTTGCAGAACAGTTTGCGGAAGAGACAGTCTGACGTTGGCAGACATCCCATGCTGATGCTTTTGCAGCATGTGAGTCACCGAGTGGGTGACTCCGGTCGTGACTGCAGAGCTCGCACCAGCGGCGCCGTGCATGCAGCGGCCCAGCCAGCCCCGCCCCACCCCGCCTCGCTGCTTGCTGCTGACAAAGCACCATTTCCGCGTCCCGGAGGGAGTTTGCAGGGGGGAACGGGCCAGTCACTGTTTATTAAATCGGTGCAATTGGTTTTAGGGTGCGGCGGGGCGTTGATTGTAACGAGGAACAGCTCCGGCGGGAGGCTTGCAGCCATCCCGGCGGGGACCGAGGCGCCGGAGGGCCCGCCCGCGCGCCGCAGGGGGCGGGACTACCGCTCCCAAGGTGCCGCGGGGCCGGGGAGGTGGCACATCCCGGCGCGCCCTGCGGCTGGCTGCGTCGTCGGAGAGGGGAGGTGAGTGCAGCAGGCTGGGCCAGCGGCGAGGGCGCCGCGCGGCACGCTGGGAGTCGTAGTCCTGCGGCGCGGCAGCCCCGCCGCGGGCGGGCTGAGGGGCGGGGACAGCTTTCCTTCCCGGAGGCCGCTCCGCACGCGCGAGGGCTGCGGCACCTCCCCTGGGCGTCCTCCTCCTGCCGCCGCCAGCCGAGGCGGCGCGGCCTGGCTCGGCCCGCTCCCTATGCTCGTGGCGGCTGCGGAGCTGTGGGGGTGGCAGCTGGCAGAGCCGCCGCGATGGAGTGACCGGGAAGGTAACGGCGGGGTGGACGGGGACGGAACACGCTGTGCGCGTGATTCAGCCCGGCGGCGGGGGCTGGGCCTCAGCGGCGGGGAAGGGGCGGTGTGGGCGCCCGCGGGCGTCGCCGCTGAGCTGGCGGCGATGGGGTCCCTCGAGTCACCCGGCCGGTTTCAGTCAGCCTGGCGCCGCCTCCTCCGCGGCCGTGAGGCGCTCAGGGGAGCGGAGGGGAGAGGCCGCAGCCTCCCCGCCCGGCCAGCGCTGCTGCGGGGGAGCGGGGGCTGCCGCGGTCGGCCGGTCCCCGCCGGGTCGGCCCTCCGTGAGCCGTGGGGGCTGGGGCTGCGTGCGTGCGGCCGTGAAAAGTACCGGGATTTTTTTCCCTCTTCCACTGTAAGCTGTAGTTTGCGGTGCGGTTATATTCGCGTGCTGCGGAAGCTGCTTCGGTGGCCGTCCTCCGTTATGGCTCCGGTGGGGGAAGGAAGTACCCGTGAGCTCGTAGACTGCAACGTGAGGGGAGGGACCTCCCCCACACCTCCATATTCCGCTGCTCTCGGCCCGCCTCAGCACGGTGCTGCCCCGCCGCCCCGGCGCGGGAGGAGTGCTTTGTCACTCCGCAGCGGCCCCGGGAAGGGGCTGAAGGGGTTAAGTTGCAGCCTCGGTGTCTTCGCGGCGGGGTGGGAAAGCCCGGTCACCCTCCTCGGCTGGGCGGCGGAGCCGGGCGGTGGCGTGGGCTTGGCAGCGGGGGGAGGCTGGGCTCTCACCAAGTCTCGGGGAGGCGGAGGGCGACACACAGGAAGGCCTTACTCCTCACAGGGAATTCCTGGCCGGTCAGAATATTCCTGAAATGAAGACCTAATATGTTACTTCCAGAAAGAAAAAAACTCTACTCCAGTTGAAAAGTTCTCGAAGCAGCTGTGGTTACACAGCTGATCATTTTAACTGTATGTTAGGTCAGTGTAAAGGCTCTAGATCCTAAGAGTCTGTAAATGTGCTTGAGACTTGCAGCAAGCAAAAACGGAGATCAGAAAAGAATGTGGAAGATGATCTTTTACTGTCTTCATTTTATTAGAGAGAAAAGTAGAAAGAATTAAAATGAAGTATGTCACTGGCTCGCTGTGTGCTCTCACAATCTTGTAAATACCTAAAATGAATCCTGCAAATGAGATATTCTTTAATTACTAATTGTTCCAGTGGTTAGCATCTGTAGTTAAAATGCTCTGAACTCTTTCATTATTAAGCCATATCTGGACCCAAGTTGCACACCTTTAACCATGTTAATATTGTTAAACTGAGCAGTCTAACCCTTGAAGTGTGACTACGTGTTTTTTTCCCTGCTTTCCTGTATGAAAGCAGTCTCTACTATCAAATGCATTTCTAAGTATTTAAGATGTGAAAGGGAGTAAACTATCCCGATGAGAGATTCATGTACCTCTATGAGTTCACTGCGCCCTCCTAATTACAGTAAGATCAGTTTGCCACCCAATATAGTGTACTGCTTAACAAAAAAAGTGTTTCCATGTAAATAAGAGTACTTTCTACATAGCTGCATATTAGCTATTAATGTTACTGATTATTTTTATAAATAAAACTTGCTTTAATGACATACTTGATATTACAGCTGAGTATATCTTGGAATGGATTTTGTGGACTGTAAGTACTGTTAGAATTGCAGTTTGATTTTTGCTTTTGAAGTGTAACTGGCTGGTAAAATAGATTTGTGGTAGAAAAGCTACCTGCTTAACTAAAACCATATAGCATGAGAAGCTATTTTGTTAGCTTGCTCAAAAGGCTAATTCAAATAGTCTATCTCATTAATTGTTGTCTTAGAGTTGGCTAGTCAAGCTGAAACCCTTAGAAAGGATATATGGTAGCAGATGAGATTTTAAATACGTTCTTGCAGTATATACAAAATTAGTAGAACAGGTTGGCATTGATGTTAGCTAGACAAGTTAAGAGAATACATGTTTGAGCCAGGTTATTTTTAATAGCAAAACTTGTCACCCAGGTGTAGAAGATTACTACCTTTTGGGCAGATAATGTAGTGATATCAGCAGAAAAATGCCCAAAATATGCTTCTGTATATGAAATAGCTTTGCTTGTATAAATCTGGAGCAGACCCTAATCGAAAGATGCTGAAGGAAGAAAAAAAAAAAACAAAACCCAACATCAAAAAACCTCCACCATATTATCCCCACAGCATTTTACCTTTATTTTAAGCAGGCTGTTTGGGATGTTGATTATGGAGAAAACAAGCTGGGGGCAGGGGATGCAGAGGGAGAAGACTCAGCAGAGCAACTAATCCCTGAAGGTTTTGACCCTGAGCGGGATTGCTCTGTGTCGTAAGGCAGTGTGTGAGGCTTGTTTTGCCACGAGTCATCGCTTTGTTCCAGACTTTCTGGTTTCTATACTGCCACAACCTGTAATTTTTTTTTGATATGAACTCAATTTTACTTAGTAAATTGCTTTTCATGATGCATTTTATTATAGTGTGTTCTGTAATGAGTTGTATAGAATTGTCTGTTACCATGTTAAATTTTGGGCTCTCCTTTTCAGGCATGGTTGCTGTCAGTTGTCACTGTGCCACCTTTCTTCCAGTGGGGGAGGGTGAACAGTTGAGCGTGCACAAGACACGCGATACTAAGGAATCAGAAGTTCTACCTATAGGCATGCAGGCAGCTTCAAACCACATCTCCTTTGTATTTCATCTCTCCCTCTTGTCTATCTTCCTTTCCCCCACCTCCTACATACTTATGTAACAAAACCTTACTTCAGGCCTAATTAACTATGTTACCATGGGAGGATAGATGGATTTTTGTCCCCTCTTGCTGTTTAATAGCATCCTAATATTTGACAAAGTTTTTTTTTTTGTTTAATCCACTGTGTTTCACCAGAGCATTGCAGAACAGCATGTAGAGGAGCATCGTCTTTAAAACATTTGTCTAGCTTGCTTGTTAATTTTACACTGAATTTTCTAAATAAAAATCTTTGCTAGTAAATCAGCACCCATTAGTAGGAACAGAAGACGTTGTTAACAACTCAGTATGATGTATTTTGTGGTTTGCATTTCTCTTGTGTTGCTTTCTTTAGAAGAAAGACCTCCTAATGGCTTTGTCCCCCCTCAGGGGAAATACTTCATAAATGGGTTTATGAAGCATCTTAACAATATTAGAGATGAGTAGAGATTTTTTTGTTGTTGTTGTGAAGTTTGTGGTGGGAAAAAATCCAGCGGCCTATCACTTAAGTAGCAGATTTATGCTTATGTCATACCTTGCTGAAACCTTCTCTGCATGCTTGAAATTTTACTTCAAGCCTTTCGGTTGAATACTACACATCATGCCACTTCTCTGTTAATTAAGATGATGTTAGCTCTTTTCAAGAGAACTGAAATATATACACACTTCAAATTTTCCAAGTGCAATAAGAAGTTTAGTGCTATTAAAAGTTGATTAAGGGACTTACAGATATCAGCATTCTATCAGAGGTGTGCGCATTCCTGTTTTGGTGGAGTACGTACTATGTGTTTGAGGTTTGTCGGCAAACTTCTGTGGCTGTTGCTGTCCTGTTTTTAATTTTTGTTGTTCTGCTGAGCAAATAAAGTTTCTCATTCTCTATTTGCAGATGATCGTAGTTTCCCCTCTAAAAGAAGTGGGAAAACCAGTTAGGAGTAGGAAACAAAGACTATAGCAATAGAGATGGATGAACAAGCCCTTTTAGGGCTGAACCCAAATGCTGATGCAGACTTCAGACAAAGAGTATGTAATTAACTTGCTTATCTCTCTAATAATTGGGGGTGCTATTTCAGCGCAAAAGTCTCATTTTCTTGTGCGGGTTTTGGGGTTTTTTTGGTTAACCGATACTTAGGGTTCATGGCAACAAGTACAAAACAAAGTCATGTTGCAAGCATGTAAGCTGAACGTTGTATGCCACCAGTTTTGTGAAATAACACTTAATGTGCATAGAATTTATTTTCCGGGGTTCTGACTTTTTCAGTCCTTTCAATTCTTTGTACTTGTTGCTCAGCTCCTTGCATAGGTTCCTCTAGAATGAAAAGGAGCCACTGGAAACGATGAGTTGCTTGCAGTTGCCCTTTTAAATCTTGGATGTGTTTTTTTATTTTAATGGATTTTAATGAAATGTGTGTTTTTAACTGTAGTGAAGCTTGTATTAGCATAAACTAGGTTAAGAAAGTAATCATGGTATGTGGGTTGCAATTGCTTCATAAGAGAGATGCTCCTGTGGAAAGACATTACAATTTATATAACTATTTAATAAGTAAATATTTCTGCTTACTGATTTGGTTATCAAGTTGATTCAACTGTCTACAAGATAATCTCTAGTAAAATCTTTCAGAAATTAGGATGTTAATACCTTGGCTTTGTCTTAATAAAAGAAATCCTGGAATGTATAAAAAAAGTTAAAAATATTGTTCGATGCAGCCTAGTATTGCTAAGCAGTCTGTTCAATATGTTGATTCTGGGTATTTGTCCTTTTTGAAAGGATGGATATAGCTAATCTTCAGTGTTCTGTTAATAGAATATAACTGTAAAATTTGAAGCTTAAAGATTTATTTACCCTTGAATTATGCAGTCTGCCTAATTTTGAAATATTTTTATAGTAAAAGGTGACTAACCCTTTCACTAATTGTGTAAGATGTAACATATAAGGAAGTATCAAACTATTTGTAGTAAAACTGTTCAGTATAAGAAAACTATCTACAGGAAGTGAATTCTTGTTTTAACAACTTATTGCAACTCACCAAATAATTACTTTGAGAAATCAGTTTGGTGAATGGAAACAATTATGAACAAAACACACACACACACCCTGGTAATACATGCATTCATAGAATTGAAATAATGTTGTTAATCTAATCTCTGTTTTAGAAGTTACTTTACTGTCTTGTGTAACAGGCCACACTAAATCTTAAAGCAATTAGATGAAGTTAACTGTTGTCAAAAGCTATTTAGAAGTTCTGATAAGCAACTTGATTATCTAAAATTTGGTAGAAGTGTTTCCAGTTGCTGTAATAGGTTCATAAACCAACAGTTGTTGGGTGATCAGTGTTTGAATGTTTCTTGAGCTTGAGGTGTGAAATACAGCCGAAGTGGTGCAAGAAAAGTAGTGAGTTGTCTTCAGTGAAAAATCTAAATCACTTCCTCTTTAGAATTTGTGGAAGGAATTTTAACTTGGATTATGAACTTCCACCTAAATGGAAAGGCCCTGAGCAATTTCCTCTAGTCAAGGAAGGTTCCTCAGGGTCTGTCACCCCAGGTCCTTTCTAACCTCAACATTTCTGGTTCTGTGACTTCTATATACAAGGAACAAAAGTCTTTGCATTGAATGTAAAGTGGAAATGGGTGCCTATGATACTACTAGCATTTGAAGCAACACGTGTTATGGTAGTTAGGAAACCATATGAATACTTGGACGTATCAAAATACTGTTTGGGTTTTTTTTGAAGGAGAGCTGTTTAAATGTGAATGAGATGTCTTGCTGGTGTGGTATGTTTGGGTTTTTTTTAATAAAAATTACTTGGGTGTTTGCAGGCACTAGCTTACTTTGAGCAGCTGAAGATATCTCAGGATGCTTGGCAAGTCTGCGCAGAAGCGTTAGCTCAGAGTATATACAGGTAATGCAGATAAGAATCATTGCTTATTTTCCTTATTAATATGTTTGGGTCTGGTTTTAGCTTTACAGCATAATAGGAAAACTGTAAATTGCTAAAAGTCAATATGGTCTTCATACTATTTTTAGTATCGTAGTTGATCTGTGGCTTCTGTATAATGCCTTTCAAGGAAGACCAATATATAAATAAAACTTTTATTAATTTAATAGTCTAAAGACTGTTGCTTTATGAAATCCAGGGAAAAAGAATGAGTTATAGTGCTGTATTTTGTGTATGAGTGCTGAAAATTTCCCATTGTGAGACTATAGGTTTCGTATGTATTAATCTCAGAAATAGTTCTTGCACCTCTTCTATGAAGAAGACTGCATTTTTCAAGATGAAAAGAGTGTGTAGTCACCACTATTTTTGCACAAAGTTGTATATTTGGATCTGAAATACTAGGTTGTTGCTGTATCACAGAATAATTCAGGCTGGAAGGAAACTGAGAGATGTTTATCTCCTGAATAACAACAGTGATTTATAGTGAATGCTTTTTTTGTAGATGATTTATCAAAACTTCTGACTCCAACAGAGTATGCAGTAATTAACAAAGCCACACAAGATTTGAGAATGGCATTTTATAATCTTTACCAAAATACATTGATTGTTACAATTTTTAGATAAGCTAAAAAACTCATGTAGATTATATAGCATGTGGAATGTCCCTTCCTAATCTGTACCTCAGTTTGTCTTTAGCTTTGCTCTTTAAGACACAATGTACAACTTGCTCTTAGTGTACTAATGGACCCCGAAAGTATTATTGAAGCCTGACAGATTTTTATAAAGGCAGGATACAATAGGTATTGTAGTTTTGTATGTACAACACTGAAATCAAAGCACAACAAATTGGTGTCTATAGAAAAAAAGATTATAATATCAAACATAAATATTAGTTTAACAGTTGCTCATTTTTACCAAATGTACTGCTCAAGTATTTGTCATTTTTGCTTTGAAATAATAGCAATAGTGTTTTTCTCTGGTGCACAGTAATCCTTGATTTGTGAAAGAAATGACTTGGTTGTAATATTTGAGGAACTTTTTTCTTCCCAGAGAAGTGTACCATGTTGCCACCAGTAACAGATTTTTGTTTTCTTTTGTAGTGATGATCACATCAAGTTCTTTTGCTTTCAAGTTCTGGAACATCAGATTAAGTTCAAGTGAGTAATCTTTCTTGACACCAGCCATATACATCCATTTAATTTTCCCTTTTTATTTGGCTTGCAAAGAAACTTAAAATGGTATCTGTCATCTCGGTGTGGTTGATGAGGTGTCTTTAATCCAGTCCACAGGACTTTCTTGTATTTCCTCATCTTTTCCTGGGAGAGGAGTAGTTCAGTTTTGAGCAGCGTGCTCTACTTAGCTAGTCTGATACCTCTGTATGTCGCAACATAGACATAGTTACTAAGGATTGCTTGAAGTGTACTTAGCCATTCTGTTCTGGAGAGTCAAGCCTTACTCTGAACTGTCACTGATTTTTGCAGAAAAGAGTACTGCAAGCAGCAACCTTGCTCAGTACTGAGTCCTGGACTTCAGCCAAAGCCCTATTCATTCAATAACCGTGGCAGAGATTTGAAGAGAAAGTAGTCTTTTCACGAAGTGGTGTTTTCATAGAATCATAATTTTAGGAAAAAGTACTTTGAAATAATACAAGTTTCATTGCATGGAACTCTATTTTTTTTTTTCCACACTTCAGGCTCCTTTGGTCTGGACTTGAACATCGTGGCAGAGGTATCTGCCTCTTGGAATATTATTGTGATTGGTTGCAGTACACTGAACATGTGGGTCAGGCTTTAGATAGGACTAAGATGTATTTTGTGATCGATTTTTCACAATTATGTATCAGCAAAAATTAAAGACTTAATTTTCTGTGTTTTTATTTATCTTTATTTTACTTCATTGTCCATCTTCCCTACTTGTTCCACACCTGCCACCTGCTTCCTGCAGTATGTTTTCTCTTGTTTTCCTGTTTCTTATTCTCTGAGTGTTTTCAGTGGGGTTGCTTTTTTCTTCTCCATAATTAATAGTAACTTGTGACAGGAATGCTGGAGTCACATTCAGCAGTCCTTCTTGTTAAGGACTGTACCAAACCTATAGCTGGCTCTATTGCAAGGAGAGTGTTCTCAGCTTAGCTAGTCCTGGGAAGGAACATGTTGTGTGGGTAGTATTTGAGGTGGACTGGGTATAATGCCAAATTTTGCCAAGACTGTATGTATGACATAAAGCAGAATTACTTGTTTGCTTTTTTGTTTTAACATGTGTCTGATAATAAATGTGCTGTAGGTCAGATCAGTGAAGGACTTCCTCACTATTGACAGTCATCAATGTGTAGTAAACAAGTTTGAGCATATACAGATGTCTCTTCCTTCTCCCCATGGATGATGGCCGAATGTGCATTTTTATTGGGGTTATAAGTACTGTCCCTGAGAGAGCAGCCTTGCTGCAAAATTTCAAGCTCCCACTCCAACATAGGAGGCAGTAGTGCCTCAAAATATAATTCATTAATATGGCAAAATGTTATTCCTTATTTTTATGTCTTTAATTCAGAATTTTAATATGCAAATAGCTGTGTAAATTCCTTTTTTGGGAACCTTTCATTTACATTATGTAAATTATGTAACTACATTATATATATATAAAAATCTACATTAATGTGCAGTATTATGTGCAATGCTAAAAGAATTTTTTGCCTTACTGAATGTTGTGGTTGTCATGAAGCAGTTGTATTTTGATATCATTATGCTTTGTTTCAGATACTCTGAACTTACGGAAGTCCAGCAGCAGCTAATTAGGGAAACACTCATAACATGGCTGCAAGCACAGGTAAGTATGTCCCTTCACAGCAGTCTTGCATAGTAGGCTAACATAAGGCATTGAGGATGGGATAGATGTTTCATCTGTCCTTTGAGTGTTAAGATGGCTTCCTGAAGGTACACGGTACCTGAAGGTTAAAAGCTTTTAACATGCTAATCTCTACAACATCTGATTTAAAGAATTTCTAATAAAAAGTCAGTGCTTGAACTTACTGCTAAATGTAAAACTCTTAGATAATGATTGTGTTAATCGGTTGTGCATGAAACAAGGAGTATTAAAAGTTTCCCCTTAGGGAGGTATAATCCAGATTCCTGATGTTCTTGAGTGTCTGGAGGAGGAGCAGTAATTCTGTTTATAAGACCCTCCTGGCCTAACTCCTGTCTACTTAAAATATGAGCAGGTGTTTATGAATGAACAGCATCACTCTGTTAATATTATGGCAGAGTATTGGCAACTCTTTCTTGTGGAATTAGTTACTGTAGCTGAACATACACTATCAGCTGGACCCAAGGGTTTGCAATCAGCAGAACCATCAAGTAGAAATGGAATGTAATACACATTGAAAAAGAACAGATCACTGTGAAATGGATTAAATTGCTTTTGGTTTATCTTTGTGGCAAGCTGTTCCATTTATGAGTTTATAGAAAAGGGAAAGGAGAGAAGGAGATTGGTAGGGACAGATTTTTTTTTTTTCCCCCCCGATGAGCTTAAATGGAGAAACTTCCTTTACAATTCTTAAAGCTAACATCTAACATAGGCACAAGCTAGCTAAAAGAGGACTGTGACTTGTTTTTTTGGAAGTTTATTCTTTTCACCAAAGTGACAAATTAGCTTTTAGTCTCTGAATAGTACACTTAATGAGACTCCTGAGGCATGGGATGCCATCTAGAGGGACCTGGACAAGCTCAAGGAATGGGCCTGTGTGAACCTCATGGGGTTCAACAAGGCCAAGTGCAGCGTCCTGCACTTGGGTCAGGGCAACCCCTGGTATCAATACAGGCTGGAGGATGAAGGGATTGAGAGCAGCAGCCCTGCGGAGAAGGACTTGGGGGTGCTTGTGGATGAAAAGCTGGATGTGAGCCGGCAGTGTGCGCTCACAGCCCAGAAGGCTATCCGTATCCTGAGCTGCATCCAAAGAAGTGTGGCCAGCAGGTTGAGGGAGGTGACTCTGCCCCTCTGCTCTGTCCCGGTGAGACCCCACTGGGCATACTGCTCTGGAGTACTGGGCTCTGGAGCCCTCAGCACAGGAAAGACATGGACCTGTTGGAGTGGGTCCAGAGAGGGGGCCACAAAAATTATCAGAGGGATGGAGCACCTCTCCTATGAGGACAGGCTGAGAGAGTTGGGGTTGTTCAGCCCAGAGAAGAGAAGGCTCCAGGGAGACCTTGTTGCAGCCTTTCAGTACTTAAAGGGCGCTTATAAGAAAGGTGGGGACAGACTTTTTAGCAGGGCCTGTTGCAACAGGACAAGGGGTGATGGTCTTAAACTAAAAGAGGGTAGATCTAGACTAAATATAAAGGAATAACTTTTTCACAGCGAGGGTGGTAAAACACTGGCAGAAGTTGCCCAGAGAGGTTGTGGATGCCCCATCCCTGGCAACATTCCAGGTCAGATTGGACTGGGCTCTGAGCAACCTGAGCTAGTTGAAGATGCCCCTGCTCATTGCAGGCGGGTTGGACTAGATGGCCTTTAAAGGTCCCTTCCAACCCAAACTATTCTATGATTCTGTTCTATGATTCTTATGTCTTAGTACTGAATGAAAGGCTTAGGACTGTTGTATCACCCAGAGAGAATGTTTTCTCTGTTTCAGAGAAGCTAGATTTTCTTCAAAAACCTTTTTATTGATCTCAGCCAGGAAGAGAGTTAGTACGTTAATCACTATACAGAGATCAACAAGCACATGTGATTCTTCTCTAACTTAGTAAGTTTATACAAATAAAATATCTTGTTTCTACCAGATGCTGAATCCCCAGCCTGAGAAGACTTTTATTCGCAACAAAGCAGCACAGGTCTTTGCATTACTTTTTGTTACTGAATATCTCACAAAATGGCCCAAGTTTTTTTTTGACATTCTATCAGTAGTTGACCTTAATCCACGAGGTGTGGATATGTATCTCAGAATCCTGATGGCTGTTGATGCTGAGCTGGTAGACCGGGATGTTGTTCATACATCAGAGGCAAGTTATTATTTTGCATTAACATTTGTTTTAGACTTACAAGAAGCTCGTTTACTTTAACGAGAGCAAAAGGCTTACAGAGATTTTTTTTTTTCCTACTTTCTCTAGGCAGCTCTGCCTTAGAGATGTTAGGTCGTTTAGATCCAAAAGCCGTATGTTGTTTAATGCTTTTTATGATTTCATACTTCTCAGTTAATGTATTTTTTGCTCGAAGAGCTAGCAAAGAAAAACTAATGGACCGAGTTATCCACTTTAATGTTAGACTGACTCATTTTAAAATGTTAATTTCTTCTGGTGCCGATTTTAAGGAGTCCTAACATCAAAACTCCATTTGATAATCTAAAGACTTTCCCCATTGTCTGCCTTTCTTTGGTGTTTAGGCATTGTGGTATTAAAAACCAGTGAAAACTAGTGTATTTTGGTTTCATTTCTTGCAAGAAAAAAATGTTCTCATTTTGGGTTTCTGATTTATTTATCTTGCTTGGACAAGTGGTGTCTGGTAGTGGATACAAAAATGCTACTAATTTGACAAGATGCTAATGCATGACAAGACTGATTTATTGTTTTGCTGTATTGATAGGAGGCTCGTAGGAACACCTTATTAAAAGATACTATGAGGGAACAGTGCATTCCAAGTTTGGTGGAATCGTGGTACCAAATCCTACAAAACTATCAATATAATAACTCAGAGTTGACATGCCAGTGCCTTGAAGTAGTTGGAGCTTATGTATCCTGGATAGATTTGAGCCTGATAGCCAATGAAAGGTAAGGTTTTTTTGATGGAATATCTTTGCAAAAACAACCTTGGTAGTTTCTGTGAAACAGACTTAAAACTGATCTTTGAAAAATGACTTTAATTATATTCAAATCTTTGGAGATTTTGTTTTTTTAGTAGAATGATTGACTTTGCAAGCCAAGCTGATGTAAGGTCCAAAATAGACCTACACAGTTTGCAGGGTTCTCCTTAAAATGTATAAAATGCTGGATTTAGTCAGTACAATAGACTTTAAAACTGTCTTATAAAAAGAAACGATTGCAAATATGCACACAAATAATATAAGCTTCTATAAGATGCTACAGTGTACATATAAAAATAAACTTTTTTTTTCTTTGAAGGTTTATAAATATGCTACTAGGTCACATGTCTGTGGAAGTTCTCCGGGAAGAAGCCTGTGACTGTTTGTTTGAAATTGTAAATAAGGGAATGGATCCAATTGATAAAACAAAATTGGTTGAATCTCTATGTCAAGTATTGCAGTCTGCTGGCCTCTTCAGTGTTGATCAGGTTTGTATATTGATTTTTACAATAGGAATGAGTCATAGGTTTATGGCAGTTCTTAAATAAGCAAATAAACAGAAAACTGTAAAACTAAGTCCACAGATTAGGGAGAGTTAGTTGTGCTTCTGCATCAAAGCTAAACACTTCTTACACTTTTCTTATACTTATATTAATAACAAGCTATTAATTTTCCTTATTCATTTAAAACACACTGGACTTTGTCCTCAGCATGAATTTTTTGTTTTGGAAGCAAGGTATTATTTAAGTCCTCTGTTCCTCTCCTAAAGCATGTTATGCTTACTGTTAATGCTGCTTCTGTGTTTTGTTGCCTTGAATCTTCTCTTTTGAATGATTCTGTAATAGGTATTGTAGCCAAGGTAGAGTTTTTTTTGAGTGAGACATTAGATCAGCTGTGCATAATTAGGTATGAGAAAGAGCTTTCTTAAGGGCACACATGCTGTTCTGCATGTCTGCACCTTCAGACATGAGGCTTGAAATTCTTACCTGTAAGCTGGAAAAAAATACCTACTAACCAAACCCACATTCCCTGGCAATTGCAGTGTTTAAGGAACAGCTATTTGCTACCTGCCATGGAAAAAGAAGAACCAGTCCTTACGAAGCTGTAGTCCTTAACTGCAAGGCAGTTATCTCCTTATCTTGAAGCCTTTGTCAAATTTGTATTCCTACTAGAATGCAGAAAACGTGTATTCATCAATTCAGGAGGTGTTCTTCTAAAAATCTTACCTCAGTCTCTCTGAGGAAGACTTGTTATTCTTCTGCTTTTGTACAGTTATGGCAGGGAGCAAAGCATCTGTTTGGGGTGACTGGTCTAGGGGTGTTTCTCGATTCTGATCAATGTATTTCTGCAAAAGCAAGCCATAAATATTTAATATTAACTCACTCTTACAGGCAGTACTGAAAGTTACTCGTTATCAGTATTTCTGAAGTGAGCTACAGCTGTTAATTCTTTGAAGTTTTCCCATAAAAAGATTTTCCTCTTATACAGCCTAAAATTTATGGTAGGTATGTGCTTCTGCTTTTATTTTGAACCTGCTTCTTGCTGTAAAGTAAAAAGAGAAACAAACTAATCTGAAGAGATGAAGCAAGCTACTGTTGTATAATGGAAGACAGCCAAATCTGGCATTGCTTTAATTTTTCTCTCTCCATTCCCTGGGGAAAACGAACCAGCCAATTGTACTTTCCATCTAGGAGACAAATGTTGGTTTTGCTTCTTCTACATATTAGACATGGATAGTGCAGTCTGTGAGCTCATGTCATTTAAACATGACCTCTGCTAGTATTTTTAATCTGATGTCTTTTCTTGCAGGAAGATGATGTGGATTTTCTGGCCAGATTTTCTAAGCTGGTCAATGGGATGGGGCAAGCATTAATAGCTAGTTGGACTAAACTGATAAAAAATGGTGATATGAAGAGTGCTCAAGACACTCTGCAAGCTATTGAAGCAAAAGTGGCCCTAATGTTGCAACTGCTAATTCATGAAGATGACGACATCTCATCTAATATCATTGGCTTTTGTTATGACTACCTTCACATCTTGAAACAAGTAAATATGTGTGGCTTCAATTTAACACTTTTTGACATATGATTTAGATTGATTTTTTTTTTTTGTGGGAAATCTATGAATCTTATCCTATTTGCAAGCTGACTTGCAAAGTCGGTTTTTTGACTGATGAGCGTTCAGTATCTTTAATGGCTGTGGTCATGCTATTTCTATAATGTTTAGAAATCTGAAGGAATTGGGTTAAATCTTGCATTAAGTGGAAAGAAGGCTTGCGGATCATACGGCTGTTAGAAAAGCAAACGTGTCTTTTCCTATTAGACAGTAATAAAGGAGTTACTGTATGAAAAATAACACTTGAAATTTCTTTTACAGCTTTCTGCACTTTCAGACCAACAAAAAGCTAATGTGGAGGTAAGTTTTCTTTTACTACAGATTTTTTCAAGAACACGTTTGAGTCAGAATTTTTCATTTTGCTGAAACAAATCATGTTTTATTTATATGCCTAAAATGTGTGTGACAGTAATTAAAAGGGAAGACTTAAAAGTAAGGACAGTATGTTCCATTTTCTGCTAAGTAGCTACAGCTGCTTCTTTAAATAGTAAACCTATAATAAATTGTGTATGAAGATGAAAGCTAATTTAGAGCTGGTCTTCCCAAGCAAAGCTCAAGGATATGTTGGTAAGCTCCTGTACAGCCTGTACAGTTGATAGAATGTCCTTAAATCAAGATAGAAGAACATTTTCTTTTTTTTCCCTGAAGCTTTGTATTTTTATTAAAACCTGCCCTAATTCCAAAGGATTGGAAAAAGTATGGGAAGGGTTGTCATAAAATTCAACCCTTGGATAGTATCATAAGTTAAACTTGTGAAAGAAGCTGCAATTCAAATATAACAGTTGTACTTACAATGACTTGTATGTTAATGTAGAGTTTAATGTAATGCTTAAGCTTGAGTTTATACGTAAGCTTAAGTTTGTATGCAAAGCATGAAGTTTAATAAATAAGGTTTCTGTCCAGTTTTGGAGGTAGTAAACTTGTCTTGTTTTTTTTTCAGCACAGTCCTTTTTAAACCTTTTTTCCCTATGACTGTTCTGCAGCAGTGTGGATGTACTAACTTAGATGTTGAACCGGTTAGATTGGTGCAGGTATTTTGTAAATTCATACAGCTGACAGCTGTGATTCCTTTTCTTTTACAAAGGAAACTGAATTCTGTACCAGTTCTAACATGAAAAGCTGAGTTTGGATAACTGTGGTCTAGATTATCTATATGGTTTTGTCTAATGTCTGTTTAAATTGGATGAGGTAACACAATAAGAGAAGCTTGGTAACACCAGTGAATCTTTTTATTTTTGTTAATGTGTCTTTTTTCTTATAACTGGTTCAAAGGAAATTACTACTGTGGTGCACTTAAGACACTTAAAATTTGAATGTGTTCCTGTCCTGAAATCTATTGTTTTGTTAAACTTGCTTTCATACTGAAGAACTTTGTGTTATAATTATTTCTTAATGCTACTGAGCTTAATTTTATCCTCACTTGAGAATTTGTGTTAAAACTGAGAAGCGGTCATACCAACCTTTCTTCTTTCATCCAACTCATAATAAGACAGTATTTGGAGGTAGTCTAAATCTTACTGTTGTCTGTCTTAAGCTTTAAATTTTGTGCTTAGCAGCATTCCCTTAAATTTTTGCACCTGAGAAATTCTCAACTTTCAACTTGTTCTATATTTGAACAGGGAAAAAGGGAATTTTTATTTGAAGTCGCAAAGAGGTTGTTTTTCTCATGAGCAGGATCACATTTTAAATTCTTAATGATAGCTGTTTCTAAGCATTTCTGACTACAAGCATATCATGTTAATGTTTTGCAATTACTTTAATTCTTTATCACTTCTTACAAAGAAGCAGAGACTTCTCTCAGATGCTGACACTTGGTGTCAATAGAAAGCCTGATCACATTGTTGCTATTGGACCATGTTCTTCCTCAAAAGTATTACAAGGGTCTATAATTGATTGCTAAGAATTTCACCTCAGTAACCTAAGTTTAATTCGGTGTTAAATGATTTGTAAAGTTTTGCACTTAAAATGCAAAATAAGTAATCATTAAATTAAATAAGTAATTCATTTGTCAAAAGTTTGTGGGTTTGGGTTTTTTTTAGGTTTACCTTGTTCTCTTGTTTAATACTTGTCTGAAATTTATGGCTGTCTGCATTCAGAACCTCCATCCTGGAAGAGAATTGAAAAATGCTAGTCCAGTTCTTGTTGATATGATCAGCATTTTCATTTGTTATGGTTATAATAAAATTGTTGGCTACTGAATTTAACCAATATGAAAAAAAGACAATTTTTTTTTTTTACCAGGTAGTAGGTATAGGGATGAGGTGCTCTGTAATGCTGATCAAATACCTGTTATAATCCTACTGAGTCTTTTCTAATATTCAGTGAACCTGTTCCTTGTAATAGCTATATGAATATGTCCTGCCCCATTACTTGTTGTACTTAGTATTCTCTTGGACTTCTAATGCTTCATTGTTGTCATAGACATAAAAATAGTCTGCCTCTGATTCAGTTTTAATTAATCAGAATAGCTTTCTGCCCATTTGGAATATTTAAATGTAATACACATTTTTGTAGGTTCCCCAGAACAAACTGTTAAAGCAAAAAGAAAATTAAAATATAATAGATTTTTAAACAATTGGTTTAGTTAACTGTGTCTGTCCAATTTCAGTCCATCCTGGAAATCATGAATGGAATTGAGTTCTCCAGGTATTTTAAACATTAAATCAGACTTCTAAAGACCTGAACTAGTAAATGCATAGTAAGATCAAAGAGATACATTTAGAGTTTGAGACTTTAGTAGAGATGAGATCAAGTCTTTATTCCTTTTTTAGAACTTGCCGACAGTTCCTACTAAGGTGAAATTGCACATCAGTGCTTTAACTCACTGCTGCTGAAAAGGGAAAGTTCTGCTTTTCTTACTCTTGTTTGCTGCTGCTGGCTCTTACTGTTGGATTCTTTGTGAACCAGTTCAGCTTGTTAACCTGTCCCCAAAAAAACCCCAAACCTTTCAAGGATGTTGAGCTATTAGAGAAGTTAATGTTATGGCTAACCTGACCTGTCCCTTTTGAAATAGGATCTTGGACAACCTGTTTAGCTTCCTCTGCCTACCTAAGTCATCTTAACTGATGTTCTCAATGCACACTGAACAGCACAGGTTACAAGCAGGAAACAAAGCCAGATAATACTGTCAGAGACTGAGAGCTCAAAGTCATGTATGCTGTGTATCTGGAATGGCATCTGTGTGCTGTTTGGATATAATCTATCTGTTTTAATTTGGATTCTTCTGGTAAACCTCTGAAAATAATAATTCAAATGGGATTAAAATATTTGTAAACATTGATCACTTGCCTGCTTCTACACTTACAGTTCTGTTTTTAATCTTAGGCAATCATGTTGGCTGTTATGAAGAAGTTGACATATGATGAAGAATATAATTTTGAAAATGAGGTATTGTGTTAAATGAATGAACAGATAAATGCAACTTAAACTACATATAGTAAAACTTGCCCACGCTTTTAAAATTCATATTTTTCATAGACTGAGGATTTGAAGGTAGGAAGGTCTATAGGCTGAAATTTTTTCCTATGTCGAAAGGCTTTTTTTAACCTCTAGGCATGTCTGCATAGGACAAAACAACATAATAAAGGGATATCCAAGTCAGTTCAGTTAACAGACTATTTCTGGCTGCATTTGTGCAGATCTATTCCTAGGCAAATACATCTGTGATGTCAGCTAAACATAGCTGTTGAGCTGGTTTGTTCAGTGTGAGTTTGCATGTTTCTGCACATCACTTCTGTCTTGCAGAAAGATTTGAGAAATACTGTGTAATGAAACTTTTTAAGAGATGCTGCTTGACCTACTTCAGATGGTCAAACCTCTGCAAAAATAAGCTAAAGGAGGTGGAAGGTCTTGTATTTCACTTTCCTCCCATGCGTATGTCTCTGTCAGCCAGCAATAATGATTGAATATGTTAGACTTACTTTTGCTCCAGGCTGTTTGGAGAGCTATAGTCTTAAAAGGTTAAATTAAACTGTACACAATCCATAATAAATGTTTCTGTCAGTGTAATTTTAAAACTAAGCTAGAATATGAAAAAGAACATCGTTGAGGAGTGAGTCAATTTTCAAGAATTGGGTCAATAAGGCTTTGCCAAGAGCATTTTCTTTCTTGTGCTTTTGGCTAGTTTTCAGTTTGGAAAGCCTTTTTAATATGTTTCTGGACTGAATGCAGTGGATTTGAACATATTACAACCAGCCAAGAAAAGGAGCCTGCTGTTATGTTGCAAGAGCATAGGGTGAGCATTATTGAAGTCTCTGAGCATGTTATACTGTTCTTGTATGTACACATCGTTGTTTCAAGTGTAATTGTCTAAAACTTGTGGGTGGACTTAAGCATGAAAATATGGACTTTACTGACACGAGTGTTTTGTAGGGTGAAGATGAAGCAATGTTTGTGGAGTACAGAAAACAGCTGAAACTGTTGCTGGACAGACTTGCTCAGGTCTCACCAGAGTTACTGTTGGCGTCTGTCCGCAGAGTTTTTAACACTACACTTCAGTAAGTTGGGTTGTTTAACTTGTTTACACAATGTCCTTGGCTTTTTTGCCTTTTGTAACTGTCAGAGCTTGTAATGAACATACATGTGATGTAGCAAGGTGAAGCCAATTGATAGAATGAGCTTGTTAAAACTTCATGATAAATATGACTTTGTACAATCTTTAACTCAGCTGCTTAAATGGCAGCTATTTCTTTTTTCCCTGGCGATGTCTGCTGAATTTTCATGTACCTACACAGCAACAGCCATTTGGGCAGGTGTTCACTTTATACCTCAAGGAAATGCTTATGAACTGTGGCAAATAATTTTATGTGTTACTGCTATCAGAAAACCAAGGTTGGATAGGGAAAAGAAACAAAAGTATTTTTTACAAAAAGAGCAGAACCAATCTCGCAAACTAGGCATAGAAATGAAAAAACGTTATTACTAGTTGCCTGACTAGGAGGTCAGTTGAATGTATACAAATAGGAATCTAGTATTGTCGGTGACTTCCTTGTACCTTGCTCTTCAGTGAGCCTTCTTTTTAAGTAACACTGAATGGCTCGTCCACGCATCATAGTAGGTGGTTTTGTACCTAAATAAGCACTTCAAGAAATGTGTAGCTTTCGAGTTGAAACTGGTAAAAGAAAATTGGTAGCACTCTGATAGAGATGTGCTGTATTTGTGGATAAACTCTTCCAGAAGCATCCTGAAAGACTGCCTAGGTCTTACAGTGTTTTTCTTGGTTTAAATCTACTTTTTTTTATGCTGTGCATCTGAAGAAAGCTGAAAAGAAAATAATAACATGGTGGAAGTGTGATTATTTCATAAGCTACTACAGACTAACGTGATCTTCGTATTCTTTCTCTAGGAATTGGCAGACTACGCGATTTATGGAAGTAGAAGTAGCAATAAGGCTGCTGTATATGTTGGCTGAGGCTCTTCCTGTATCTCATGGTGCTCACTTCTCTGGTGATGTTACAAAAGCTACGGCTTTACAAGACATGATGAGAACGGTATGCATGTGTGTTTTGGGAGCTATTTAAAAATGCTAATAAAGTGTGGAACATTCCCGTTCAAATGGCTCATCTTGATTATCCGCACATCACTTATATTGAAGTTTGGTGTTAGAAATTGCTAAAATACTAACTTGCTAATGCTTTTATTTGTAGCTGGTGACTTCTGGTGTTAGTGCCTATCAACATACATCAGTGACCCTGGAATTCTTTGAAACAGTGGTTAGATACGAAAAATTCTTTGCTGTTGAACCTCAGCACATTCCAACTGTTCTAGTAAGTTTCATTTCACATTTCTGATAAGTCTAAAGAACTTAGTCTTACAAAACTTTTTTATTTTCTGAAGGTTACTAAGGAAGCTAGGTTTCTTAAATTGTTGGATGATTATCTCCCCCCTCCCCACCCTTGTTTAGGGATTCTAAGACTGAGATACTTTCTTGATTACAGATGGCATTTTTAGATCACCGTGGTCTTCGCCATACAAGTCCCAAAGTACGAAGTCGAACAGCTTACCTCTTTTCCAGATTTGTCAAGTCTCTTAAGTGAGTAAAGCTGTTACAAATGTATCCAAATTGCACTGAATTTAATCTACATAGCCCTTCTGTACATTACAGTTGTTACCGAAACAGGCGTGGCTTCAAATGGACTTCATTGAAATAATATATCAAAACAGTGCTCTAACAGGGTTGTCCTATTGTGTAATACTAAGGTAGCAGTGGAAAAATTTGTCACAGAACAAAGAACTTTAATACATATGCTTAGCTTATTTTGATTAAATGTTAGAACTGATCAACAATGTAAATGTCTGTCCTGCTTTTGCTCAGTGAGCAGAGCTGAGAGTGAGTGGATCATATAATAGAACCATAGAATCATTAAGTTGAAAAAGACCATTAAGATCAAGTCCAACCATTAACCTAGCACTACCAAGTCCACCAGTAAACCATGTCCCTAAGCACCACATCTATACGTCTTACCTCTAGGGATGGTGACTCCACCGCCTCCCTGGGCAGCCTGTTCCAGTGCTTGACAAGCCTTTCAGTGAAGACATTTTTCCTAATATCCAATCTCAACCTCCCCTGGTGCAACTTGAGGCTATTTCCTCTTGTCCTATCTCTTGTTACTTGGGAGAAGAGACCAAAACCCACCTGGCTACAACCCACTTTCAGGTAGTTGTAGAGAGCAATAAGGTCTCCTCTGAGCCTCCTTTCCTCCAGACTAAATGACGCCAGTTCCCTCAGCTGCTCCTCTTAAGACTTGTGCTGTAGACCCTTCACCAGTTTCGTTGCCCTTCTTTGGACACGCTCCAGCACCTCAATGTATTCCCTGTAGTGAGGGGCCCAAAACTGAACATAGTATTTGAGGTGCACCCTCACCAGTGCTGAGTACAGGGAACCATTACTTCCCCAGTCCTGCTGGCCACGCTATTTCCGATACAAGCCAGGATGCTATTGGTCTTGTTGGCCACCTGGGCACACTGTTAACTCATGTTCAGCCAGCTGTCAACCAGCACCCCCAGGTCCTTTTCCGCTGGGCAACTCTCCAGCCACTCCTCCTCAAGCCTGGTGTTGCATGGGGTTGTTGTGACCCAAGTGTAGGACCTGGCACTTGGCCTTGTTAAACCTCATACAGTTGACCTCTGCCCATCGATCCAGCCTGTCCAGATCCCTCTGCAGAGACTTCTTCCCTCCAGCAGACCAACACTCCCACCCAACTTGGTGTTGTCTGCAAACTTAACTGAGGATCTGGAGACTCCCAAGAGTAACTATTCCCTATCACTGATCAAATTCTGAATATTTAAGGAATTCATAGTGATGAAGTTTACTTGGTGTATTAGAGCCCTTCAAACAGTCCTGTCCTGTTGATCTTATTTCACAGGCATGTATTTAATGTAGAGGCAGAAAAAGCTCCAAGATGGTTCAGATGTCAGAAGGATCCTATTTTTCAACTGTTAAGGAAAATATGATGACTGAGGCTATTTATGCCTTTTTTTTTTTCAATAAAATGAGGGGAAAAAAGGAAATGTTTATTTCCCACTATGCCATGTATTTATTTGGCCTACCACAAGCACCATATCCGTAAGCCAGGTTTTATTACAACAGTGCTTTTATACTTAAAGGAGAGGTCTACACTGAGAAGGTAGTTTAGTGTCTAGTTTTACAGCTTAAATAAAATATCAGGAAATGTGCAAAAATGCACACACTTCTAAATAGTGTTATGTACTTGTGTTTTACTTCAGTAAGCAAATGAATCCCTTTATTGAAGATGTTCTGAATAGAATACAAGACCTGCTGGAACTTTCTCCTCCTGTGAGTATTTACAGCAGGTTTTTATAGTGAATAAGGCTTGCAGTTACTCATTGGTGTGCCCGAGTACTTACTGAATTGTAAGCTTAACACAGAAGCATTTAAACAGAAGTAATTGTCTTGCTTTTTTGGTGTGAGATCACTCACATGCTTACATTTGTACCTAATTTTAATAATCTTGCTTATGTGGGTTTCTGGGAGCATAGGCTAGAGATGGGTATATATAGGCTATCTGAATTGTATAAAAACAGTTGTTCCCTCAACTATGATTTTACCTGTAATTGACAATTCTACTTAAGTAGGAAGATAATAAAACTATTGTAACTGTACCGTAGAGATTACGTAGGCATGATTAAAGAAGGAATAGTATCTTTAAACTTTGAGAAGACAAGTTTGGTAAAGGACATTTAGTGAATTAAGCCTGTTATCTTCCATTTTAGGAAAATGGTTACCAGGCTCTGTTGAGCAGTGATGATCAACTTTTCATTTATGAAACAGCTGGAGTATTAATAGTTAACAGCGAATACTCTGCAGAAAGAAAACAGGTTCTAATGAGGAATTTGTTAACTCCACTGATGGAGAAGTTCAAAGTATTGTTAGAAAAACTGATGATGGCACAAGATGAGGACAGACAGATGGCACTGGCTGACTGCCTCAATCATGCCGTTGGGTTTGCTAGGTAGGTACAGCACAGTGACTCTGTGCGTGTTTCTGGTTTGAGTAAAAGGGAAATATAAAGGATTTATTGGGAGGAGGGGCTGAGGTTTTGCCTGTGCTTTACTGACTTAGAAAATCATCAGTGGTTGTAGAATTTCTTATGGTAGCACAGAAAATGAGTTAAGTCCTCTTAGAAAAGGCTGCTATGCATGTTGATACAGAAAATATTGAGTAGGTTTATAATGAACCATTATATGAAGACCTATTCCCTTCCTCAAAGAATAGTATGGAGCTATTCTAATCATATGTTGTTTGTAAATTGTTAGAATTTAATTCTCCAAAAACTGCCGAAGTGTAGCTACTTCATATCAAATAATTCTGTCCATTACTTCCACTGTTTGGCTCCCATTTCATGAAATGTAATCTTCTAGTTTAGTACATGGGTTTTAAAGTATATGTTATCTTCAGTGTTACTGCTTCTTCATTGTATTGGAATGTGATCTTATAAAACTTGGTGTATTGCTTTTACAGCCGAACCAGCAAGGCTTTCAGCAATAAGCAAACTGTAAAACAATGTGGCTGCTCAGAGGTTTATCTGGACTGCTTACAAACATTTTTGCCAGCTCTCAGTTGTCCATTACAAAAGGAAGTTCTGAGAAGTGGTGTCCGCACTTTCCTTCACCGCATGATTATTTGCCTAGAGGAAGAAGTTCTTCCGTTCATTCCTTCTGCCTCTGAACATATGCTTAAAGATTGCGAAGCAAAAGATCTTCAAGAATTCATTCCTCTTATAAACCAAATAACAGCTAAGTTTAAGGTATGATATTGCATAAGCTGTTCAGGGTCAAAGTGTTGCTGATACCTTCTCTTTTCTGGTTCCAGAAAAACAGCTGTGTGTCAGAAATTTATTTCTCAATTAATAAGTATATTACTAAGCCTGCTACTGGGAAACATAGTTTTCAACAACAATCATACGTTGCAGGACTTGCAGTGATTAAATGAGTGTTTTTTCTTCGATTAGTCTCAGAATTTTATGTTGTTTCTAAATTTTTGCTTTAATATTTTAAAGTAAAATACTGCTTGCAGCACAGTTATTTTTTTTATTGACATAATTAACTTCATGCCCTCCATTGAAGTGTTAAGCTAATATTGCAAACTATGCAAACTCTGAAGTGAATTTTTAAATTTCTTACCATGAGATTTCCAGGGCATACAAAGGTACAGAAATATCAGATGCGCGTACAGGGAAGAATATTGATTTACAAGATCTCAACACAGTGGTGCTACGTAAAAATGTACACTGAGGCTTGATGCATTTTTAGTCAAACTAGGTTGACAAATATGGAAGTTTTGCAATGGAGGCATAAGATGCATTAAGTGCTTGTGGGTAAGGATGAGGGGGAAGGCCAATGAGGCAGACATCCTGCTGGGAGTCTGTTACAGGCCCCCCAACCAGGATGAAGAGACGGATGAGACATTCTATAAGCGACTGGCGGAGGTCTCGCATTCGCTGGCCCTTGTTCTTGTGGGGGACTTCACCCTACCGGACATCTGCTGGAAGTATAACACAGCAGAGAGGAAACAGTCTAGGAGGTTCCTGGAGTGTGTGGAGGATAACTTCCTGATGCAGCTGGTGAGTGAGCCCACCAGGGGAGGTGCCTTACTGGACCTGCTGTTTACAAACAGAGAAGGACTGGTGAGAGATGTGGTGGTCGGAGGCCGTCTTGGGCTTAGTGACCACAACATGATAGAATTCTCGGTTGTGAGGGAAGTAAGGAGAGGGGTCAGCAAAACTGCTACCATGGACTTCCGGAGGGCAGACTTTGGCCTGTTCAGGTCACTGGTTGAGAGAGTCCCTTGGGAGACAGTCCTGAAGGACAAAGGGGTCCAGGAAGGCTGGACAGTCTTCAAGAAGGAAATCTTAAAGGCGCAGGAGCAGGCGGTCCCCATGTGCCGTAAGAAGAGCTGGCGGGGAAGGCGACCGGCCTGGCTGAACAGGGAGATTTTGCTGGGACTCAGGGAAAAGAAGAGAGTTTGTCACCTCTGGAAGAAGGGGCAGGCAACTCACGAAGAGTACAAGGATCTCGTTAGGTCAAGCAGGGACAAAATTAGAAAGGCAAAAGCCCAGCTAGAGCTCAGTCTGGCCACAGTCATAAAGGATAATAAAAAATGTTTCTACAAATATATTAACAACAAAAAGAGAGGCAAGGAGAATCTCCATCCCCTACTGGATATGTCAGGGAACATTGTCTCCAAGGACGAGGACAAGGCTGAGGTACTTAATGCCTTCTTCGCCTCAGTCTTTAATAGCCAGTCCAGGTATCCGCAGGGTATTCAGCCCCCTGAGCTGGAAGATGGGGATGGAGAGCACAATGTACTCCTCATAATCCAGGAGGAAGCAGTCAAGGACATGCTAAGCCACCTGGACACCCACAAGTCTATGGGGCCTGATGAGATCCACCCGAGAGTACTGAGAGAGCTGGCGGAGGAGCTTGCCAAGCCCCTCTCCATCGTTTATCAGCAGTCCTGGTTAACAGGGGAGGTCCCAGAAGACTGGAGGCTTGCCAATGTGACGCCCGTCTACAAGAAAGGCCGGAAGGAGGATCCTGGGAACTACAGGCCTGTCAGCCTGACCTCTGTACCAGGGAAGATTATGAAGCGGTTGGTCTTGAGAGTTCTCACAGGGCATCTGCAGGACAGCCAAAGGATCAAGCCCAGCCAGCATGGGTTCATGAAAGGCAGGTCCTGCTTGACCAACCTGATCTCCTTCTATGACCAGGTGACCCGCCTAGTGGATGAGGGAAAGGCTGTGGATGTTGTCTACCTGGACTTTAGTAAAGCCTTTGACAGCGTCTCCCACAGCATTCTCCTGGAGAAACTGGCGGCTTGTGGCTTAGACGGGTTTACTCTTCGCTGGGTGAGGAACTGGCTGGATGGCCAAGCCCAGAGAGTTGTGGTGAATGGCGTTAAATCCGGCTGGCGGCCGGTCACAAGCAGTGTTCCCCAGGGCTCGGTTCTGGGGCCGGTCTTACTCAATATCTTTATTGACCATCTGGATGAGGGAATTGAGTGCTCCCTCAGTAAGTTTGCAGATGACACCAAGTTGAGTGGGAGTGTTGATCTGCTGGAGAGTAGGAGGGCTCTGCAGAGGGATCTGGACAGGCTGGATCGATGGGCAGAGGCCAACTGTATGAGGTTTAATAAGGCCAAGTGCAGGGTCCTGCACTTTGGCCACAACAACCCCATGCAATGCTACAGGCTTGGGGAGGAGTGGCTGGAGAGCAGCCCGGCAGAAAGGGACCTGGGGGTGCTGGTTGACAGTCGGCTGAACATGAGCCGGCAGTGTGCCCAGGTGGCCAAGAAGGCCAACAGCATCCTGGCCTGTATCAGAAATAGTGTGGCCAGCAGGAGTAGGGAAGTGATTGTGCCCCTGTACTCGGCACTGGTGAGGCCGCACCTTGAATACTGTGTTCAGTTTTGGGCCCCTCACTACAAGAAGGATGTTGAGGTGCTGGAGCGTGTCCAGAGAAGGGCAACGAAGCTGGTGAGGGGTCTGGAGCACAAGTCTTATGAGGAGCGGCTGAGGGAACTGGGGTTGTTTAGTCTGAAGAAGAGGAGGCTGAGAGGAGACCTTATCGCTCTCTAAAACTACCTGAAAGGGGGTTGTGGCGACGAGGGTGTTGGTCTCTTCTCCCAAGTAACTAGTGATAGGACGAGAGGAAATGGCCTGAAGTTGCACCAGGGGAGGTTTAGATTGGATATTAGGAAAAATTTCTTCACTGAGAGGGTGGTCAGGCATTGGAACAGGCTGCCCAGGGAGGTGGTGGAGTCGCCATCTCTGGAAGTGTTCAAAAAACGTGTGGATGTGGCGCTTCAGGACATGGTTTAGGGGACATGGTGGTTCTGGATTAATGGTTGGACTTGATGATCTTAAAGGTCCTTTCCAACCTAGTGATTCTGTGATTCTGTGAAGTGGGAGTAGGACCATCAACTGATTATCTAGCACAGGTTCTTGAAGTGTAGCCTTGGAGAGCTTCCTAGTTTTGAACAGTTTAAATGCAAAGTCAATGAAATATACAAAGTTACTACCTGTTACTGGTGATTCATTGCCTGGAGCTGCCACAAGAATATTGCAGTGTTGTGAACGGGATAGGAAATTCATTGGTTGTATGAGAAGGTTAAGAAGTCATTTAAGTGGACTTAAGTGTTTCAGCGGAATGCAAAATTAAAATTACTAAAAGTGATGAGAAGTGCATTTTGTGAGCAGAAGAACACAGCCATAATATACCTGTGTGAACCTAACATGTGAACCTCTGGTGTATCCCTCCCTGCAGAGCAGAGAGAAGGGATTTTGAAAAATCAACTATTTCAGAGATTTGGGAGGAAGACTTATTACTGTAGTCCTTTTAGCAAATTACGCTAAAAGCAATTCAAGATAACAGTAGATAATTAAAAATAGTCTATACAGTGAAGAAGGAAAAAAAAGTCACAGGAGCAAGACTGGACAAATACCATGTTCAGGTGTAATATTTAGCTTTGCACCATACCATACCATTCTTATTACAATATGTTCATATAAAGATTCTAGCTTCAATAGTCTCACCCTTAATATTCTCTTTACTGTATCTTCAAAGTATTCAAGATAAAACCTTGCTTAAGCATTAAGAAATTAACATCTGAGTAGCCTCTTTATGGAACTCTAGGGTGTGGCTGAATAGCACACACAGTCAGTTTTTCAATTCATAAGTGGTCAACTAATTTAGTGTCCTTACATACATTTCTCACTTCAAATAGGACATAAATGACAAGTTTAATCTGTAATGCCAGTAGTATTTCAGATCAAGAAAACTTTTTTCTTTAAGCAGTCTTTAAAGACACGTGCTACAAAAGGTGGCCTGCTTCCAGCCCTAACATCTTAGAGATGCGTTTTCTGTAGCTATGGTGATTTTACAATAACCCCCCCCTGATATTTCAGGGAATTTGAAATAGTGTCTGTCTGAATAGAAGGGTGAAAAATCCTGGAAAAGCTTCTGTTCCTACTCAAAATGAGACTAGATAGGGCTAGATATTTTTGTGCAAAAGGCTTGAAATAGGTCACGTGTCAGTCAAGATGCAGAAATGCTCATGGTGATGATGTGACTCACTTTGTTATAAATAGTTGGTACATGAAAATACTAACTTTAAAGGTGAATCAAAGCTGAGGATTGTAACAAGCTGTTAAGTTTTAATTTCTAAATGTTCAATTTCTGTAACTGTTTCAGTTGATACCCTCTTCCAATCTCCACAGACACAGGTTTCACCTTTTCTGCAGCAGATGTTTATGCCACTACTTCATGCTATTTTTGAGGTGTTGCTCCTTCCAGCAGAAGAAAATGACCAGTCTGCTGCTTTAGAAAAACAAATGTTACGGAGAAGTTACTTTGCTTTTCTGCAGACAGTAACTGGCAGTGGAATGAGTGAAGTCATAGCTAATCAAGGTAAGTAGTTCAGTTTCTCATGATTGTTCTCATCTATGTTTTGTCTACTAAAATCATTAACCTATTTCCTGTTGAGTACTACTAACTGTGCTAAGGTAGAATGGAATAATGTAAATACAATATTCAACTTACCCATTGCACAAGAATTTGGGTTTGTGAAATCCAGCTGTAATAGGCATATTCTTCCTATTGATCTTTTCACTTTATATGTGATCACTGTGTCTATAAGGAGAAGAATGGTATATAATACCTCTTCATGCACCATTGTATTTGACTGGTGAATCGGCAATATATAACAATGTTCAGCGATGTTCAAACTGTTGGGCAAGTCCACTCATATCTGCCAGTGTTCATTGTGTTCGTTTTCTGAAGAACACATCAGTAACTACTGCAATTTTTTGTTACTATCACCTGATCTTGTTATCTATGGTAGAAGGCACCATATGATGTATATATAGTTAACAGGTTTTCCTCACCCTTAATGGACTAGTCCAAATTAGTGTTTTTTTATAGTAGGAATTTGAAATTGAATGTCCAGTTGCTTGATTCTTTAAGTAATTCTCTCGGTTTGTACTCTATCAAAATGGCTAGGGACTTGAGAAGTTTTAAAGTGACTTACCTGATAGGTGGAGCTCAAGACTTCCTTCCCCCTATCCTAAAATGATGGTAATACCTGTGATAAAGGAAAGGGTGTCATTAAGAAGTAGCAAGAGCTTTCTTGAAAGAGGCACTTTGGTAGTTGTGATGAGCCAAGAACCACAAATAAGTGTAGATGCAGCACAGAAATTTGGAGTGTGATAAAAACATCTTTCCATGTATTGCAAGATAAGCAAACCACTTCAGTGCCACTGAGTTTTAACTCTGCCAGGTTTGGATAGAGAGGAGAAAACTTGTATTTGTAAGCAGGTCAAAGTACACCCCTCACCTTTGTGTGTATTAAAGGCCAGAAGAGAACTTAAAATCTCCAAAGTTTAAACCCCGCCCCCCCCCCAAAAAAACACCAAAAAAAACCCCAAAAAACCCCCAAACGAAACCAAACCAAACCAAAACAAAAAAAACGACAAACACGCAATTATAACCTAAGTAAGAGTTGTCTTGCATCATAGGCCAAACTTCCCAAAAATATTTGAGACTTGTGCAAAAAAGAGCTATTCTGAAGTTGAAGCATATCTTCCAGGTGAGTATTTATATGAAATAGTGTAAGAGTACAGAAACATTTCTGGCTGCAAGTTGAAATGACAAGCTTATTTTAATATGTTTAAGGTGCAGAGAACGTGGAGCGTGTGTTGTTCACTGTCATTCAAGGAGCAGTGGATTACCCAGATCCTATTGCACAGAAGACTTGTTTTATTATTCTTTCTAAGTTGGTGGAGCTTTGGGGTAAGACTGTCTTTCCATAATTCCTTGCAGCTGCTACTAACCATGAAGCAATAATAGAACATGGAATGTTATTTTTCTTTTCAGGAGGTAAAGATGGACCAGTAGGTTTTGCAGATTTTGTCTACAAGCACATTGTTCCTGCATGCTTCTTAGCACCTTTGAAGCAAACGTTTGACTTAGCAGATGCCCAGACAGTGTTGGTGTGTATTATAGACTTTTTTTTTTTGCTTTCATTCTTGTGAGGCAGGTGCAAACTAAGAAACCTAGAGTGGCCATGTGGTATCAAAGGTTGTCATCCCACAGATAAAATCCCTTATGTTTTTTATTGAGAAACCTGGTTGATTAATTATTGAATATTGCAGTACTGTATTCTGTAGTTCACCTATACTTAAAATCAAGCTAGAGAATTGCAGATCTGAGTATTTAACATTGACCTATATTACTTATTAACTAATGTTCAGTGAAAGTGAACACACACAGGTGGCTGTTCTTTAGTTCATTTTGGGTTCAGCGGTGACAAATTTTTCTGGTTAGAGTGGAACAAAAATTGGAAGGTTGAGGCTTAGTTAGCATTGTGTGTGGGGAAGATGAGGGAATAATGGCATGAACTAGCCCTTGTTCTGGGCCTTGTTAAGTTCTTTGGCTTCAAATACTTAACCAATAGACTAATCAAACAGTCTAATGTTATGTATTACATTGCAGGCTTTATCAGAATGTGCAGTGACATTAAAAACAATTCATCTCAAAAGGGTAAGCTTCATAACACTTTGCAGGGAATAACTCTTGCAGGTTTCTTTCTGGTGCTCAATTTCTAAAAATGAGGTACTTACTAGGGTGAATGACTTCTCTACTGGAGATACATGATCCAGTAGTTCGACCTTTTGCTAATGTACTGGAAAATACTGACTCTTCATTAAGGAGAAGAATCTCACTTGATTGTTACTGTATTTAATTGATCAATTGGTGTTCTTCTACTTTTCAGTGTAGTACTTAAACTGACATAAAAGAGCAGTTAGAGATTGCAGAGTACTATACAGTACTTCTGCAAAAACTAAAGGTTTCTTTTTCAATCTAGTCTCATACACATCAAAACATTTTTGGGAAGAAAATGAGTTTTGTATTGTCTAAAGACTAAAACACTACAGCGTATTTCCATTTTTACATGAGAAACCAAACAGTTTCTATGTTTGTTACTGTTTCCTGCTATACCCTTCAACTTGCTGGCTAACTTTTCTGTCAAATGCAAGTAAAAGTCACAACTACATGAAAATTTGAAGAAGTTATTTTTATAAGCTGGCAGAGAAGAGATTGCATGTATTTGAGGGGAGCCTCTGAGTTTGCTCCTTTTTTCCCCCCCAAAGCAGTGAAGAGAGAAATCTATAGGAAATCAAGCTTTGGTAAATGAAATAAATTCCTATTACAATTACTGTTTCTTTTAACACTGCCATTACAATTATAGGAAAACTATCTGAAATCTTCCCCTCGTGAACTGTATACCATGTTTTAGTTCTAGGGTAACTTACGCCTGAATTAATAAAGTTGATTCACTTTCCCCTTGTAGCTGTATTGGGTCATGTTTGTATGCTGCCAGTGTACAGTAATCCCTCTTGTGATGAGAGATAGCTGATAAATGCAGATAAAGAAAACAAAGTGGTGTGTTAACCAAAACAGACCTGTCTGCTACTCTCAAAGGTTTGGAAGTTCCATTTTATTACTGTTTAGTCCACCGTAAATTACACAATGTTACAAGAAGAGAAACACTATGTTCAGGGGTACTTGGCTGGTAATTTTCACAGTCGGAGCAGAATGGTAAAGCAGTTGGCAGATACTAATTGCCAAATTTTTTTTCACATTTCAAATAGTGAAATTAGGGCCGCCTTCCTACATAACTGACTTTTACAGTTGACATGTCACAAACTCACTGGCTGTATTGTAATTCTTATTTCAGTGCAATTGTCAGTGCATTCTTCTGTTATGTAACAAAAGATACCCAATTGCAGTAGTATCATTAATGCCAAGGTTGAGGTAAATCTTTTTGTTAACAGCTGAGAATAGCATGAACATTTGGTATTTGACATGCATAACTTCTCTGTAAAATAGTCCACCTGTTTCCAAACTCTTCTGTACTATACAGTATAGGCTATGACCTCCCATATGTATGAAAATGTACTTGAACAAATTATGTACTGCTTTTTTTTAGGGTCCTGAGTGCATTCAGTATCTTCAGCAAGAGTATTTGCCTTCTTTGCAAGTAGCTCCTGAGATAATTCAGGTAGGAATTTTTAAAAGAACATTTGGAAAACTCCAAATGTTAAATGGGAACAAAATGAATACTGACAAAGTTAACCTCCTACACCCATTGCATATCAGAATAAGATTAATTTAGCGTAAGGAGTAAAGTTTCTGCAAGAGTACCTTGCAAAAAAAAAAAAAAAAAAAAATCCAGTGCATGTGACCAAGCCATCTTCCTTCTTTAATTCAAATTTTAACTTCAGGAAAAAGTATCAGAATTCTTAGAATAATAACTCAAAAGTAAAATGAAGAATGCTGAATTTACAGAAAGTGTGATGATAAAGGCCATACTCTACAGAAATTTAAGCCACAGCACTGGTTCTACTGTCAAAAATGATGTGCAGCATTTCAAGTGTGGGGTTTTTGTGTGCTTATTTTGGAGCAGTGTAAAAGGGTTCCTATAAGTGAAACTTTACATCTGACCATTGTATCAACATTAAGTGTTGCTAGCCATATCATAAGCATTGCCATGAAGAAATTGTTAGATGAACACTGGCAGCTCAATTTTAATTGCAACTAATTTGGATACTATAGTAATTGGGTTTGCTGAATTAGAGACAATTATAAGACTTAAACTGTAAAACTTTTTAAGTGGCCTTAAATATATGTAAGGATTCGGTATTATCTCTTGCTGGTGTCCCAGTGGTTTCTGACCTAAGATT
This sequence comes from Phaethon aethereus, assembly GCF_964289735.1. Classification (NCBI taxonomy): domain Eukaryota; kingdom Metazoa; phylum Chordata; class Aves; order Phaethontiformes; family Phaethontidae; genus Phaethon; species Phaethon aethereus. The sequence continues at coordinate 38,590,108 of NC_138575.1, forward strand.
ATAACTTTTTCAAGTGATAGACATGTTCTGCTGTAATCTAGAGTCACCTAGTGTGTACGTAATACTTAAGCATCCATGTTCACCTGAAGCATTTGTTTCAAAGCCACCAAAAGTTACTGGAAAACTTAAAGGTTTAGAATCTCCTTGATTGCAGTCTTTGTACATAGTCCTGTTTCTGTCTATTCAGCTAAAAGTGAATGTGATATCCTATATCTGAAATTTTTTTTTTTTTACCTCAGAATGCACTTGGCCTGTCATAGCCTATTACAATTTTTTATCCATAATGTGCTTTTCTTTGGCTGCACATTGGGGAAAATACAAACTACTAATATCAATGGCTTTACATACAAGGAATTCTATATGTTGCTAACATCTCAGGTTGTCTTGTTGCTTCATTTATTTTGTATTTGTTTATTCTCTCTTACAGGAATTCTGTCAAGCACTTCAGCAGCCTGATGCTAAAGTTTTTAAAAATTACTTAAAGGTAAAGATTTTTTTTCTTTAAATAGGTTTTAATTCCATTTGAATTTTTTCACAATTCAGTTGTGGTAGTGACCTGAAATAAAACTGAAATATTGGAGTATTTAATAGTTTTTAGCTGTAGGGAATCTCTAAGTAGTAAATGCAGTTATTTGTCAAGAAGGAGCAAACAACAACAAACCTACATCTGTAGAATTGTCATTTATCCTCAGCACCTTTTGATCTCCTCAATAGCTTGATACTCTTGTGGCTTATGTTTAACAGTTGAAATAGCAAAAAAGTGATGCTGTGATTGTAGAGAATGTGTCAGAATGCTTCATTTAATGGATGGTGTGAGTGTAATTGAATAACACAAGTCACATCCTTGAACCTAATGTGTTAACCAGTATGTTAAACCAGAAAATGAGCTCTGTCAAATGAATTATCTTACACCTCAACCATTCTGTGTCTTTTATTTCCTTTGTCTTAATGTTTTTTTTTAATAAATTTAACAGGTATTCTTCCAGAGAGCAAAGCCCTAAGGAAAGTACTGGAATCTCATGTACCTGTTTCCATAATCCAGAACTCTGGTTGTTAATTTATAAAAACGCTAACTCTTGTGCCATCCAAACTGGTTTTGTTTTTAAGAAATGTTGCTTTGTGCTTACATCAGTACATATTTTAGCCTTTCGCAAAAGAGAAATGCAAATCCCCCACTTGTGTCTCCAATATGAAGGTATGTGACAACATGAAAAATTAGTGTATACCTACACAAACTTTTATTATGTATAGGATGATTTATGCTAATGCTGTAACACATGCAGCAATGAAATGACACTTATTTTTGAAATTAAATGTAAAAATCCCTTCAGACCATAACAATGGTTATTAAAATGTGTACATTTTTGATACTGAGTAAAATGTTTTCATAAGACATAAAATTCATTTGTTCATGTATGGTGACATGAAAATAAAACAATCGAAGTCATTCTTGTAGATAGTCATTTCATTGAAGTTGTCTTAATGATAAAATATATATACCTCCTATGAAACAGATTGGTTTAATAAATGATTTCATTTAAAAGTAGCACCTGGTCCTATCTTTTTATTAAAAAAAATAAAATTTTATCCAGTGAAACGTTAAGTCTCTTCAAATCATTTTGACTGAATCTTTAGAAGCTACAGAATTCTTTATCCTTCTGGCTGTTGCATTTGAGTAGAACTTGGTGATTTTTCTGATGCTTGGATAATAAATTGTATTGCTGTCTTGCATGTGGAAGATGATGGTAGAAAGAGAATTGCATTCACTGCAATATTTCAGTAGGGTCAACAGTCTAGATGGATTTCAGTGGAGTGTTGTTACTTCTGTCCCAAAATGTATCAGTTGGCCAGTTTGTTTTGCCTTTTTTTCAAATTCTATGACTTTACAGTGTTTCTAACTATTTCACAGTGGCAGGTGGAAGCTAGGAGTCTTCCCGTGCATGGGACTTAATACTTCCCTTAAGAACTGGTGTCCATAGTAAAGATCTGAGTTCCCTCTAGTGTAATCACATGAGCATTTTTCTAGACTGTGTGGTGCTAGGTGGTTCATGCAATTTAAATGAAAAAGAAGTGAGGAGGTGGATCGGAAACAGCACGGAGTGTGGTGATGTTTTGAGGATACTCACTGCTGTTCTCTCCCTTTTCACTGAGGGAAGAAAGTAGAGGGTGCTTACCTTTACTACTTTTTGATAGGACAGTATCACTTCTGTAAGATTTTTGCCTGATTTTTGTATGCTTCATCAAAAGTTTGTTATTTGATTTGTTTTATCACAGATTAAGTGCTTGTGGTGCTTTTTATACTACTTAGTCTCACAATCTCGTTTCACTCCCTTTGCTGCCATACCAATGCTAGTGGTCCCACGGGTCCAATATCCCTTTTGTTTTCCGCTGTAGCACTAGAAGCCTTCTAGCTTTGAGCTGGTGCTTTGCAGTTACAGCAGCTTTACCACACAGAGGGAAGAGCTTTCACTAGGCAGATTACAAAGCGAACAATAAGGTAGGGCTCTTGTATCTTTAGAAAAGTTTTTTTGTTTTTAAATTATGGTATCATTGTAATGGAGTCACTCTTAGTTTTCATCCATGATTTAGACTCTTGCATTCTGAAGTAAGGATAATATTGCTGCTTTTATTACTGCGTAAAAGCAGCAAAGAAGCCTACGCTTAGTAATTCTGTTAGTATAATTGACTCTGTCATTTGCCTAACAGAGTATGACTTTGCTATTATCAAATTACACCCTCATGAGAAAAGTCTAGGCCACTGTCTAGTCTAGTGGCCAGTTGAAGGCCACTGCCAAAAGAGACTGCTCTCCTTCCTCATTCCCATCATCCCCCTGTAGCTTCCTCTGTGCCAAATCTGGTGTTCATCTAACCCCATAACGAGCTGTTTGGGAAGCTGAAGTGGCAGAAACACTTGCCTCTCAAAGCAGGTTGCCTGCTGCGGTGCTGTCAGGTGAGAATGGATATAAAGCAGAGCGTGGGAGAAAGCTCTGCATGGCAGCCATTAGCCGGGCTGCATGTTAACTTGTACCATGGCCTTCCATCCATGACTGAATGAGTATCCTGTGGGATGAATGGTTAGGTAGTGTGGATCTTGGAGAAACTCATTTGGTTCAGCCTGAAGAATTCAAAAACGATTGTTTACTTTCCTACGCTTTGACCCTGTTAAATCAGCATAGTGCACTGTCAGGGATTATGCAAGGTATGAGCTGTAAAACAGGATCTCTGGGTTGGTTTCTGTATCTTTAGATAAACACGGAAACACTGATTCTGGCTACTAGCAGATTATTTTTTCTGCAACTTCCTTCAGTGGTGCAGAGACTGCAGGTCTGCAGCTGTTATATTGCAGTTGGGTTATGTGGTGAGTATGCAGTGCCAAGTGACTACCTTTACAAAGAATCAAGGTTTAGAAAGGCAACTGATGAGTTTCTACATCTTTACTTTGAAGAGATGGATTCCTGCTTTGCGCTCTTGTAAAAATCTGGACTGGAAAAGAAGTGCATTTATCTCCAAAGAGAAATCTGCTGATGCAACATATATTCAGAGTATAAACTAGACTCTCCAGGCAGTGTTCGGATGCTTTGAACATATTATGAAAACTACTTCTTGTGCGGTAGAAGAGGAGGAAAAAGAGAGAGAGATGAGAACACTCCACTGAGAGATTAGGTTGACATTCACCTGTTTTCCTGCAGACAATGGATGATGAGATTTAAAGGCTGCAGCTTTCCTGCATGACTTGCCGTTGTTGTCTGTGTACCTGCATTGGTTGAAATGCCTGTCTAGACTGAAGATGCATAAAACATCATGGCAGTAACTCCTCCTTTTGTGCACAATAGAATTTCCTTCTGTAAAGTGTGTTTAAGTAGGAAGCACAGCTGCAAGTCTTCAGTTGAAGACACAAGGCACCCTTTGCAGACAGATAGTATCTTTTCTTTACAAGCTGGTGTAATTACTGAAGAAAGATAAGCTTTCAGGCCTGCAAGCACTTTTCTGGGTGTGAAGTAGAGGCAATGAATTTCATGCATGCTGTGGTCAGGGGCACTTTTTCTTAGGGAATGGCTTATCAAAGCAGGTAAGACATTCTCACAGTTAGTTGCTGTCCAGAGAGGCAATCTGCCCTTTTCCCCTCTCTTGCCAGCACTGGTGCTTGTCTGATTCCATAACAAGACAATCTACGGTGGAAAGCTAATCTTGCAAAATAACTTTTGAAATTTTTAAAAAACTTCAAAGCTATTAAAAAAATTAAGTCATAGCTATTTAGAAAGCTACTTACCCCTTACCCTTTCGGGGAGACACAGTTTTTCAGCTAGAACTCTCACCATGGGGTGAGATGAGTGCTACCGCAGATTCACAGAAAGCTGCTGTAACGTGTGGGTAGGGGTGGAGGGGGGAGCAAGCCATTTTCAGCAGCGGTTGGCCATTGGGCCCATTTAGTTGTTGTATCACTCTGTAGCTATGCAGTTACTGAACTTTGTGTCATTTCAGTAAGTTAAGCTAACAGGAAACCAAAGAAAGGAAAGTAAAGGAAAACAGCAAATGGGTTTTAACTGATTAAGTACACTGAAACTGCTGTGGACCATCACAAGTAAAAGAATGGGTGGTAGTGGTAGTGGTGATGAGAACAAGTGATAGAAGTTGGATGGGGCAGCCAGAAATCTGAAGGGAAGTATCTGCCTTTGAAACATCTTGGTGGTAGCAAAAGGCGGCACATGAGGAAAAAAAATTAGATGTGCTGGAGAAATATATCTCTGCCAAAGTCAAGATTGATACAGTTCCTGGTGACAGCCTAAGTGGGGTGGCGGAGCGATTGTTTGGTGAGAAATGTTTTCTTACTCTTCAATGGGTCTTTCAATTCTCCACTGGTTGCTCACATTCATTCTGACAGATGCATGGGTGGTTGTATTCACCTGCAGTTTGTCTTGGGGCATTGCATTTGGTGTTTCCAATTTCCTACGAGGTGGGTAGCTGCAGGTTATGTGGATTATGCCTGTTACACGGCATGCAGCAGGATAATGCCCTGGTGACTGTGGAGATTGTTTGGCAGATAGGTTTTGCGTTTGTTGCTCTAGCATGAAGGGTTTTCCTTCTCACTTTGTTTTTCTGCTCTTCTTTCATATGTTAGTTGTTCACTATGTATATCCCAGGCATTTCAGAAAAGTGAGAGATAGCAGGCTCCAGAACAAGATTTTTTTTTTTTAAATTATGTTTTTACTATCAACACTAGCCACTATTCCCTTGAACTCTCCTAGATGGCTTCATAACTATGGGACATGAGGAAGAGTATAATTTCTGGACTACTTTTGGACTAAGGTTTGCTTGAGAGCATTAATCTGTCCAAGTTGTAAACAGCTTTGGAATGAATTCTGTGGTGGCAAGCTGGGAACAACGCAAAGATAGTAAGAGCTGTCTTATGTCATGAAATTGCTTCCCTTCCCTCTCTGCAAAATTACAGAAGAGAAAATGGCTTAAGTAACATGGAACTATAAAAGGCCGTTCCAGCTGAAGTGAAGTTGGCTGGTGAATATGTTTGCTTATTCTGGTTCAGCTGTGTCAAATAGAGAAAGCAATTTGACTAGAACAGTAAATGGCTCAGAAGCTTTGGTTTTCTTTAGAAAATTTGTTAATGGTCTAGGAAAAACAATGTTTAACTTGCTTAGGAGTTTCCAGAGTTACTGTTCTCACCTGACTTACTGGTAAAGTTAGCAGTTGTCCTATTGGTAAGGTTGTTAAGATGCAATTTCTCACTCCAAATTTTTTAAAAGTCAAATAATTCAATCAGATGTTTTTTTCTTGGCAAATATCTACTGTGTTTGATTTCCACTCTCCCCTGTTCTCATTGTTGCTAGGTTGCCCAGAGAGTCCCAAGAAAAAGATTAGAAGATACTGTATTTTGCCTGTTTTAAAGCTGTCAGCTCTGGTTGACTGTGCTCAGTTTGACTTTCTTCCCCCAGCATCTTTTTCTTTTTTGAGTTTTGGCACTTGCAGCTACATGTGTGACAGGATGGTATGCAACATGCCAGCTTTAGCTGCAATTCCTAAAGCCATATTGTCAGGATGAAAAGATGTAATAGTATACAGCTACAAACTACTGAATTTGTGAACATGAATGAGAATCCAAATACAAGAGAGGTGAGGAATACCAAAAGTTTTACTAATACACTGAAAAGAAGTGGAAGGAAGCAAAGTAAAAATTTCTGGAGCAAAAGTGTAATGACACTTCCCTTTTTTGGTGCCTGTTTTTCTTATTCTTACATTCAACATAGCATTTTCCAGTGATTCATACTGTGAAACATTTAAAGACTAGAGAAGATCCCCCTTGCATAAGGATCACCGATTATATTACAAATATACCCTAAAAAAATGAACCATTTGACTCATGCGAATCGTATGAATCCTCTTCATCGATTCAGGACCCAGGGAAAGCACAGAGGCTGGTAATGGCAGTGAGAGCGGTTGGTGGCCGGACCCAGGGACAGGGTGACATGGGAGCTGAGATACTCTAGGTCTTACATGAACAAAGTCCTGGGGAACCGGGCCTGAAGTCAGCACTGACCCTGCTTTAAGTAGGCGGTTGGACCAGAGACTCCCAAAGTCCTGTCCAGCCTGCATGAGGCTATGATTTAAAACGGCTAGTTACAAAAAGCATCAACATCCTGAGCTGGCAGCTTGGTCTTATTCAGAAGTGGAAGCAACTACACATTCAAGATACAAAGAAAAGTTCACTGTCATTTTCCTGAGTTTTGAGAGGGCTTTTGCTAAAATCCGTATGAACGACCTGCTGAGTATTTCTGAAGAAGACAAAGCTGACTCATGGGTATCCACCTGATGAAAAAAATGGCTTGCAAAGCTGGGTACAGAGGAGAGGGTAGCTGAAATGAACCATGTAACTTCTGAGGAGCGCTGCACTGTTTTGAAAGATGCAAGGACAGAACACAAATGTGGCGGGTAACTATTTTCTCTGTAATGGAGAAACATGAAATAAAGCTCAGATGCCAACAACTGGGGAATGTAAATTAAGCATTTCTATTAACAGCATAAAATGTATCAAAGTCAATTTATCAGTTTCACTAAGCAGAAATTTGGAATCAAGCTTAGTGCCGTGTAACAAGTGAACCAGCAGAAGTTTGGACATGTGCTAAACTTAAGAAAGGTAAGATAACAGCAAGCAAAGCCTGTAAGCAAAAGGGTGCTATGTTTTGTATATCAGTTCCTCAAGAGAACAGGCTTCTAAGACTTGGGGAGGTGGTAATTCCAAACAGGAAATGCAGAGGATCAAAAAAAAAAAGGATAGTCTTGTGGGAAGAAAAAAATAAATTACTAATTTCCCCCTGTAATTATGTTTAAATTACATTATGCATAAATTAGAATGTTATCAATATTTTTCCTTATGCAAGATATACAGACCATTTATTGGAACAGCAAAACTACTGGACAGTCAAAAAGCGAAAAACAAAAAAGAACAAATCAGCAAGGAACTTTGCTTTAAGACATATAAGTAAAAAATAAGCGAGAATGAAAAAACGTATGAAAAATACCGAGACTTCTTGAGGTTTGAGACGGGTGAAACAACCGGCGCGGCTGCCGCCAGCGGGGGTGACTGCCGGCGGGGACCGGGCAGCCCTGCCGCGGGCGGGGAGCGAAGAGATGGTGCCGCCCCTGCAGCGGTTACGCAGCAAAAAAATCCCCAGGGGAATCCTCCCCGGAAGCGCTCTGAGCTCGTTTTGAACATCACGCCAGCTAAAATACCCGCAGCGACCATTTTTAAGGAACACCCTACTGACACCTTGCGATGTTTCCCAGATGTGTGTCTGTTTCGCGGTCCCCTCGCCTCAGGGGCCGTCGCTCCCGCACAGACCCCGCCCCCGGAGCGGGCAGCAGCGAGCAGCGCCTCTGCCCGCCAGCCGGCCCCCGCCAGCCCGCACCCCGACGCCCCGCCGGCCGTCCCCGGGCGCGGCAGGGCTAGAGGCGGCCGGGACGTACCGGCCGCCGAGGCGGTGCTTCTGCCGCTCCGCCTCCCGGCGCCGCTGCAGGAAGCCGGAAGCGGTCGGGGCGCTGGGCAGGCAGGGCGAGAGGCGGCTCGGTGCGTGGGGCCGGGGCCCGGTGGGCAAGGCAGGGTAAGGTGGAGGGGGAGGCCGTGTCAAACCCCGAGCTGAGCTGGGTGGCTGCCGTGCGTAGGGAGCCGCTTCCTCGCGCTGCCGCCGGGGCGAGGTGGTTTCGGTTTCCCAGGGCGGTGGTGGCGGGGCCTTCCCGGGAGCTGCTGACTCCCAAAGAGGGGCGCGGGCGGCGGCGGAGCTCCCCTGAGGCGGCGGCGGTGGCGGGCAGAGCCGTGCAGGCTGCACCGCGGAGCAGCTCCGGCGGCCAGGGGAGGCGAGGCGGTGGCCGGCCTGCGGCCTCGGCGGTGTGCCTGGGGCTCGTCCCTTGACCCCATCCCGATGCTGTCCCCGTCAATGTCGGCAGGTCGCAGCTGATGCGACCTATCAAAAGTACTTCTGTAATTGAAAAGGGGAAAAGAAAACACCAAAAAAGCCAAGCGAATCGTATGTTTGCCAGTAGTTTGTATAAAGCTTTTCTCAGATAGTGGCATTGCCTTCGTGGCTGTAGTTGTTAAAATTCTACCTCAAAAAGGGTGTCCTGTCACGGAGGTGAGCTCCGGAACTGTGCCCTCCATACCCCACGCTTCTGAGTGTGGGGCTGGCCGGGTCGCTCAGGCGAGCCTGTGGCCCTCCATAGCTTTCCAGGAGCCACCGTCCCTGCCAGAGGCCAAGTCCTCTTTCCCCATTATGGACTGGAAATGCCAAGAGCAGTAATGGCGAGCAGCGCTGGAGCCAGGCTTGCCGTTTGCTTTGCAGGCCTTTGGGAGCGTGTGCGGTTTCGTATGGGTTCAGGCAGCACCTTGTTGTGGTCTAGGGCAGGGTATTTCAGTAATCCAGATACTAGCTGCTGGACTGGAAGCTCCTGGAAGTAGGTTAAATGAAGAAAGCAAGGTAGGAATCAGGAATGTCAGGGGGGAAAACCTTTTGTCTAGGTCTTAAGAGGGGGCATGCAGGAAAGTATAAAATCTTCATAGTTACTATGTTAACGTAACATTTATTCGGAACCTCAGTACCTTGCCTGTCTGCTTTGGTGGCATACCGGATCTTGCCTGTAGGAGCCTTCATTTTAACTTCATCATCTGTCCCTACTTGCCTGGTGAACTTGTACATTGCAGCTGTTAATGGGGGAAGTACCTGCTTTGTGTGCTTATTCTGCGTGACTGAGGTAATGGCGAACTTCTTCATATTAATTAGCAGCAGTCAGTACTCCTGCTTCAAAGCACTGGGAGTTTAAAAAAAATCACATTAGCAATGCAGTCTTTTTTACTACAGTCCCCTCTGCTGACAAATACAGAAGTAGTAGCATCACTAGAAGCAGAAAAATATTTTAAAAAACCCAAAAAGCAGCCCCCAACTCTTGAAATGCTAATGAGTCATGGGGGACAATAAATCAAACTGCTGATAGGAGAAGAGGTACCTTTAGATACCTGTGAGGAACTTCTGACTCATCTAAGTATGAGACTTAATGACCATAAGCGAGATGTGAAGAAATAGAAAGCTCAGCATTAAATCTAACGACAGGACCAATTGTACAGTTAGAGAGATTTTTTTTTTTAACATGAAACTCTTAGTGAATTAATTTAGGAAGATAATGGAAGATATGAAGATATGAAAAGAAAACTCAACATGCTGAGTGTTTAGCAACAGTCTAAGAAAGGAAAGGAAAGGTATTAAATCAAAGGAGGTCTAACATGTTATGTAAGTTATTGAATCAAATTATTAGAAATTGAAGATTAAAATTAAAGCTGAATGAGACTTCATGCCTTAAAACTGAAGACTGCCAAGAGTGTAGACTTCGTTATTATTATAAAAATACTAATTTGACAAAAAAAGTGTAATAGTGCAACACTGACTTTGGTTTGGCACTGGATAGGTACCCTGGGATTAATACTGGCATAATTATATCTGTAGTTTTAAGAGTGAAAAAACTCAGACCTTGAGAACCCATTAGTGACTTGCTGTTGGTTGGGTTTTTTTAATCCATTGAATGTTATTCAAGCTCATCTGGTGCAGGCTTGTTCTTTTGTTTTGTTTTGACCCATTGACCTTCATGCAAATTTAATTAGAAAGTAAGAAGGTAAAAGAAGAGAGCTGATCTCACACATAAGCTACGTTGTCTTTATCACTTTGGGCAACGTAATAATTCAGTCTTTAATAGGCTGCTAAAATTTTTAGTATTTGAATAGACATCAGTGAAGAAACTGTGTTTACTTGATCCTACTGCACACCTGTTTAGAAAGGATTCATCATGTTTCTGTGTCTTGGTATGAGTCTAATGAATGTTGCTTTGAAATCAATGACAAAATACATCTTTACTGGTAATGTGCTGGCTGGCTTGTTACAAGCAGGGTTTTAATTATGAGGAATTTTTTAATTTGGAGATTTTACAAGTGGTTTACAGAGTGGGCTGTGCATTTTTTCCATGCAGATCTCTTCCTTACCTTCTGTGTTTGCATCATAGATCGCTCTTTAGCATCTACAGTAATTGCCAGCTGGGGGAAGTTATCTTTTTCGACTATTGCAAGTTGTCTTCTCAGAGTTAACTGAGAGTTGTAAGGGTTTGGGCTGTGGTGTTGGGTTTTTTTGTTCAGATTTGAGATCAAACCTTTCTTACCTTCTCTAGCCATTAAGAACTTTATCTAGATTTTAAAAATGGTGTTGCTCCATGACTCTGAATTTAATTTAGGGTAATGTCAGGTCCTTGCATTGTGTCGTTGCGCTCTGTATGCTCCATGTCATTGCCTGGATGTTCTGGGACAGCTTCGCAAGACACTCCGCGTCTTACATGGGCGAGTAGCTAAATGGAAGTCTGAAATCCGCAGTCGTTACACACAGAGAAATGTGCTCAAAATCATGAGAAAAGTTCTGTCTCCCTGCGGCGAGGCTCGGGTACGGTCAGGAGCAGCGCAAAGGCGGGTGCTTCAGCTGGCTGCTGGCGCGGGACGGGCGAATGGTGCTGCGGTGGCTGGTGTGCGGCTTCCTCCGCTCTCCTGCGGTGCACGCTGTCAGGCTTCTGGTGGAGTCATCTTGTGCACCAGAGAGCTCTCAAAAAGTGCCAACCACCTTTTCGTAATAAACATGAACAGGAAATTCTGTCATACCTCTTCTTCCAGTAGTTACAGGAAAGGCGTTTTTGTTTCTTTTGAGTATCAGTTTCTTGTCCATTAACACTGGCAGATGCTGTAGGACCTTCCCCTTGTCCAGTTGCTGTTCTGCTCTTAAGATCCTTTGGATTCAGGAAGATACATCTTTGATCTTAGAGCCTTTTGCTAGATTTAATGGCAAAATCTAGTTAAACCAGAAAGGTAAGAGTATCCAGCTGCAGCTCATGCTGTTTTGGCAAGGGGGGGGAATCTGGCAGTTCTAATGGTTGTTTTTTTTAATCGTTTTAATTTAATCAAAGTTTTTTTTCTCTTTGCTTTGAGTCTGTGAAGACCTGTGTATCTGCCAGTTTACATTTCGGGAAGGGTGGGGAAGCCAGGTTGTCTCTCTAGAAATGATGTGACATACCAAATGTGACATTTTAGAAATGAGAGGAAAATGTCCCTTAATTTCTTCCAGTAGTAATTGGTGGTTCTAGCAAGTAGCTGAAAATACTTGTTTTAATTGTGATTTTTATCTAGCTCATGTGAAAATAGCTTTTTGTAAGTAGCTAGTCCAGTTCCTTTACAGTTGTACTGAAGTGCAACTTCCAGAGCCAAACTGATCTAAAAGATCAGATCTAATGTCTGTTCTTTGGCGTATATACCAAATAATAGAATTCAGTTACAGGTCTTGCTTATTTTGAAAAGACCTTGTGCACATGCTTTTGACTCTTTCCTATAGTTTTTTATTAGTCATTTAAACACCTGTGTACAACAGAAAAGAGATTATAAAGCTTTCACTTTTCCAGTTGATTTTTCAAACAAAGTTTGGGGAGTAAAGGCCTCAAATGCAGAGAGGTGTTTGTTGTGTTTATGGCATTTGTTTTGATTGTTGAGCTTGTTTTTGTTTCTTTGTTTCACCTCTTATTCCTATACGTGGCTGTTCTTAATTATTTCTTCATGTCTTTGGAGTTGCGGTTGGGGTGGGGTTTTTTTCCTTCTAGTTAGAATAAATCCCTTTTGTGTATTTTAGTAAATTATAATTCAGTATATTTAACCTTTTGTTTTTAAGGTGAAAAAGAAAACTATCTAATCAAAGAGCAAAGATGCAGAGCACTTCAAATTACCTCTGGCTGTTGTCTGACATTCTAGGACAGGGAGCTACTGCAAATGTTTTCCGGGGACGACATAAGGTTTGTGAGGAATTACTCATCTGAGTAACATGTAAAATTGAAATTTTTTCATATGTAAATAGTGTCATGAAATCAACAAAAAACATTCAAGATTTAGGCCTAAAGCAAATATATCTTTGTAACTATTCATACTAAGTTTTTAATATCCATCCATTGGATTAGAGTTCTATACAGTTATTTCTGAGGATTTGTTTTTGATATTGTATTATTTGTCCTTGTAAAATATTAACTGTTATTAATTCTTCATTCCTCCATTCTTCAATTTTATGGAAAAAATACTCCTTGCTTAAGAATTTAAATAGGAATAAGAGTCTTAGAAGTTCTTATTACATGATACGTTATTTTTTTATTTGTTAAACTCTCTTTTCATAGTTTTTCCCTGTTCTTTTAAAACCTGTTTTTTGTGATTTTTATGATTTTGTACTGTAAGTGAAATATTCTTAACATATTATCATATTGGATGAAGTTGCTGTTAGTCTTTGTCTGTAAGTCGATGCTTCATACATGTCTGTGACACCATCTTCTTGGTGACATGCCTTGAGTAATCAGTACCAAATAGTACATCTTTGAGCAGTTCTGCCATGTAAATGATACACAGTTGTGGTTTAAGCCTAGCCAGCAATTAAGCACCACGCAGCCACTGTCTCGCTCTCCCCACGGCAGGATGGGGGAGAGCATTGGAAGAGTAGAAGTGAGAAAACTCGTGGGTTGAGATACAGACGGTTTAATAAGTAAAGCAAAAGCTGTGCATTCAAGCAGAGCAAAATAACTAAAACTAATTCATTCACCACTCCCCATGGGCAGGCAGATGTTCAGCCATCTCCAGGAAAGCAGGGCAGGGCTCCATCACTTATAATAGTTACTTGGGAAGACAAATGCCATCCCTCCAAATGTGTCCCGCCTTCCTCCTTCTTCCCCCAGCTTTATATGCTGAGCACAACATCCTGTGGTATGGAATATCCACTTGGTCAGTTGGAGTCAGCTGTCCCAGCTCTGTACCCTCCCAACTTCTTGTGCACCCCCAGCCTGCTCACTGGTGGGGTGGTGTGAGGAGCAGAAAAGGCCTTGACTCTGTGTAAGCACCGCTCAGCAATAACGAGAACATCTCTGTGTTATCAACACTGTTTTCAGCACAAATCCAAAACGTAGCCCTGTACTAGGTACTATGAAGAAAATTAGCTCTATCCCAGCCAAACCCAGCACATTTTCCATCCTTTATTCCATACCGTTTACATCGTGCTCAGGTACCACACTATACGATACATCCTCATTAACCACCACCCCTGTTCCCATCCTTTGATATAATACACAGATGTCATTCCCCTAGTCTATGACCACCCATGTAAAATGTCCATAAATGTCCACAAAATGTCCACTGAGTTCATTTGAGGGAGATGATTCTGTCCCTCTGCTCTGGTGAGACCTGCGTCCAGCTCGGGAGCCCTCAGCATAGGAAAGACACGGACCTGTTGGAGAGGATCCAGAGAAGGGCCACAAAAATGGTCAGAGGGATGGAACACCTCTCCTGTGAGGACAGGCTGAGACAGTTGGGGTTGTTCAGCCTGGAGAAGAGAAGGCTCTGGGGACACCTTGTTGCAGCCTTTCAATACTTAAAGGGGGCTTGGAAGAAAAATGGAGACAGACTTTTTAGCAGGGCCTGTAGCAATAGGACAAGGGCTAATGGTTTTAAACTAAAAGAAGGTAGATCTAGACTAAGTATAAAGGAATAACTTTTTCACAGTGAGGGTGGTGAAACACTGGCAGAGGTTACCCAGAGAGGTGGTGGATGCCCCATGCCTGGAAACATTCCAGGTCAGGTTGGATGGGGCTCTGAGCAACCTAATCTAGTTGAAGATGTCCCTCATTGCAGAGCGGGTTGGACTAGATGACTGTATTGGATCTGGCTGAGGTGGATTTAATTTTCCTCATAGCGGCCCTCGTAGTGCTGTGTGCTTTGTACCGGTAGCTAGGAGGGTGTTGATAACACACCAGTGTTTTGATTACTGCTGGGCAGTGCTCGCACAGCATCAAGGTTGTCTCTCCAGCATTTCCCTCCACCAGTAGGCTGGGGGTGGGCAAGGGGACACAGCCAGGACAGCTGACCCAAACTGTCAAAAAGGGATATTCCATACCATATGATGTCAGCTCAGCAATAAAAGCTATGAGAAAGCACGAGGAGTAGGGGGCATTCGTTTTCTGGTATTTGTCTTCTGGAAACACTGCTGCATGTACTGAAGCCCTCCTTCCCGGGAAGTGGCCGAACATCACCTGCTGATGGGAATTAGAGAGTAAATCTTCTGTTTTCTTTTGCTTCCACGCACAGCCTTTGCTTTCTGCTTATTGAACTGCCTTTATGTTGACACACATGTTTGGGGTTGTTTTTTTTTTTTTTTTTGATCCTAATTTCTGCCCCCTGTCCTGCTGAGGAGGGGAGTGATAGGGCGGCTTGGTGGCACCTGACGTCCAGTGAAGGTCAGCCCACCACAATGACCTTTAAAGGTCCTTTCCAAGCCAGACTGCTGTATGATTTAGTCCATGACTTTAGGCTCCATCTGTTATGGTGGTCACGTAGGACAGGAGAGGTGGTGTGTTGTGAGGAGTTACGGAGCCAGCCTAGATTGGGTTACTGCTGCACTGGCACTGCTTCTTGTAAGGCTTGTCCTCCATTGGTTCGGGTGGTTACTGCTATAGTCATTCCTATAACATGCAACTTGAATAATGGGTTACAACAATTTAAAGGTATTTCCATTACAATCTCCACGCCTGGTCCCTTTGGGCCAGGTTGTAGGGTTTAACATTGAATAAACTCCCCATGCTCCTAGCCTGGCTAGCTAGGAGCTACAGTGTTTTCTATATTCCACATTTAACTGCGAAGCAACACTAAGCAATAATTTATCAGTTAATGTGCATTTCTCGGTGGGTGAATTTCAACACAGAATGTTTCCCCTGTAAAGCGTATGGTAGCATGGTTGCACCCCTCATCACCCTCACTAGTCTGAGCACGCGACCTTGGAGCTTATTGTCAGCAGGAGAAAACTTTTACCTGGGCACCAGTGATGCACAACACACCTAGCCTAAGCCCAGGAAGGCTTTGTCCTTAGGAAGAATCTGTCGCACGCAAGACTGCTGATGTAAGCTTATTCCTAGAGTGGGTGCAGGCAGGTACATTTCCCTAAGACGGACAGGAGTTGCACTCTCTGCTGGTCCTGGTGAGTGCCTGAGCATGTTGAGGCTTAGTCCCACTTGAGAACTTAAGTCTGAGATTAAGCTCATGACTGTTCTCCTGTCACTTATTCTGTGGGTTTGCATTGCTTCAGGATTTTGCGTGAGTGGTGTATAGTGCTTGACACTGCTGCCTTTGGAAAAACAAAATACTGTTTTATCAGTATAAACAGAACAACAAAGAAAAAGAAAGCAACGTTCAGCTTCAAAAGTTGCCTCTTAAGCAAGCCAAGATTCTCAACTGTAGTATGTGCATGTCTCTCATTGATTTGTGCAAGTGGCTTACCTCTTGCTGAAAAATTTATTTTTCAGCTAATTTTATGGGTCATTTGTAAATGTTGAATTTCAATTCTGATAGTCTGTTTGCTTCTAGTCTATATTAAACTAAACCAATATATACCTAACTTTTTTTAGTAGAATCTTGATTTCCACCTTAACACAAAATACTATTTTGAACTATTTCTAATCAGGGTATGCTCATATGCACAACAGATCTCAAAATGCTTAGATAATGGGTATGTGTACATTTACAATCTTATGCTTCTGTTGGATTAGTAATTTGTTTGTTTGTTTTAAACAGAAAACTGGGGATTTATATGCTGTCAAAGTATTTAACAGTATAAGTTTCCTTCGTCCTGTGGATGTTCAGATGCGAGAGTTTGAAGTATTGAAGAAACTAAATCATAAGAATATTGTCAAATTGTTTGCCATTGAAGAGGAGGTAATGAATTGTTGCAGTTGTGATCTAAGATGCATGGTAGTAACCACAGTAGCAGTCTTTTTGCTTTACACTTAACTACAGAGGATATAGTTACATTTTTAAGGAATGATAACTTATATGATGATACAAATACTCTGACCCAACTAACACCATTTTTTGTTTTTCTTTCTTTTTTTGTTGTTGTTGTTGAAAGAATATGCTTGCTTTTACTGTTTAGGCACGGGTTATGACCCTTCAAAGCCATCTCAAGAAGGCACTGTCCAAAGCTTTATCTTGAATTAGGATTTTTAAGATATCTACATGCATGAATATTTAATACATACTGATAGCTGGAGGTGTTTCAATAATCCTGACAATTTTATGCTTTTGCTTTGCAACCAACTGAATGACATAGGACATGTAGAACTGTATGTTGTGCTGAAACTGAGACTGATGAGTTGAAATGACCCAAATGCTGAGATTAGTAAAGAGGAGGACAGCTGATGCTCTCTGCTCTTCTGTGCTGTAGTTTCTCATTTGTCCACCTATCAATACTGCTGTCAGCCCTCTAAGTGCATAGGACTCGAGACTTTCTTGATTTTTTTTTCCCTTCTCTGAGTTAGAATACGTGAAACAATATAAAAATTCACCTCTGCTGCTTTTGAAGAAGATCACCAGAATGGGGTTTATGATCCAGATACAGATTTTATTTTTCTTTTTTTTTTAAAGTAAGATCCTGTGGTTATATTTAATGTATGACATTGTTTTCACAATAGTCACAAACTTCTCTTTTTAAATTTTTTTCCAGACAACGACTAGACACAAAGTACTAGTTATGGAATTTTGTCCATGTGGGAGTTTGTATACAGTTTTAGAGGAGCCATCTAATGCCTTTGGTTTGCCAGAGTCTGAGTTCTTAATTGTTTTGAGAGATGTGGGTATGTAAACTTTGCTCTTTAGTCTAATTTGTTGACTGAACGAACTCATACTTGTTCATCTTGAAACAGCAAGAGACGAGGAATTTGAATGACTGTCAACTAACTGAACAAATTAATGTGGTCATATGGAGTCACATCTTTTATTTATGTCTATATTGGTATAGATAGCTGCATTAAGAAGCCATTTCTGTTTAAAGCATTGCTATAATTCTTTTTTGTTTGTTTCAAGATTATTTGTCACATCTTGTACTTGATTCCTAATGATAATTAATCTCAGAATAGTAAATTAGAAAAATAATGAGGTTTACCTGTGTCTGCCTGTTACAAAATTTTCCTCCATTAGTTTATGGGAAAGATGTTGCTGAGAGCAAGAAATACCATAATTTAGCTGTTTGGAAGGAAAAAAAGGCAAAAAATGCTTTGAATATTCTCTGGTCCTGGTCTTTTTTTTAATTGAGTGTCTCTTCTTGTTCCCATTTTCCAATGAGAAAGTAAACACATATGTCTTTCTCGCCTCAGTTACAATTCAGTGCTTGTGCAGTCTGTGTCAACTGTGTCAATTCACACATGAATTCTGTACTTTTTTTTGTTTAAGTGGCTGGGATGAATCATCTCCGGGAGAATGGGATAGTGCACCGTGACATCAAACCAGGCAATATAATGCGTGTTATAGGTGAAGACGGTCAGTCTGTTTACAAACTTACAGACTTTGGTGCTGCAAGAGAACTTGAAGATGATGAACAATTTGTTTCTCTCTATGGCACAGAAGAGTATTTAGTAAGCCCTTATAATTTTACTTTCTGTTAAAGAAATGTTTGAAGCCCAGGACCCTTTTTGATGAGAGTTGAATAGGGTGAAGGTCAGACTGTTGGGAATTAGGATTTAAACCTTTGTATTATAATTGTTTTTATAACTTTCCACCTTTTTCACCTTGGGTCATGCTAGTTCTTCTGCTGATCTGAGTATGGTAGCCTTTAAATAATTTCCAGGTCCAACTTCCACTGTTGCCTTGTGTGAAAGGAAGAACAACAGTATTTTAGTTATGAATGTCTTTGCCTTTATCTCTGTACATATTTTTCAGTTTGTATTTGAGCTACTTGGATGATGTTAGGTGTAGTTAAGATTCACGTGACATCTTAGTTAACCAAAGAGAGGCAGGCAGAGAAGCATCAGTACAAACATCTTGGGCATAATTTTCTTCCTGCCATGTTTTCCCACATGTAGTATCATAACTGAGATTCTCCTCTGCTATGGATCTTTTTACAATTTGGTTTCTGTTGTTTCAAAGTCATCTGGAGGAATACTGGCTTTCCTCTCTTCATGTTTTATTCTAGTAGTCAATCTTTACCTAAATTTTAAAATACTTTTTGCAAACCCTTAATAAAAGTGGCTATCATACCTAGGGACACTTTTGTGATATTCTGTCAGAATAACTTAAGCAAATTCTATGATACAAGCTAACTTTGCTTTTTGATTAAAGAGCTAAAAGTTTAGAATGCAAATTATCTTGCTGTGAAATGATAGAATGGGTTTTTGTTCTTTATATTTTTCATAAAGTAATTCTAACTTCCTTTTTTCTGGGTTTTTTCCTCTTTTAGCATCCTGATATGTACGAGCGAGCAGTTTTGAGGAAAGAGCATCAGAAAAAGTATGGAGCCACAGTTGATCTGTGGAGCATAGGGGTGACCTTTTACCATGCTGCAACAGGGAGTTTGCCTTTCCGACCTTTTGAAGGACCTCGTAGAAACAAGGAAGTGATGTAGGTAATTTAAAAGGAGAATTTTATCTGTTCGTAAATTTAAGTCAGTCCATGAAATGCTTTTTATCAAGAAATCCTACCATCATGTAGTAAATACTAAAATAGTGAAAATATTTAAGGAAAAACCTTCTTTAATTTTGTTGTGGTTTAACCCCAGTAAGCAGCTAAGCATCACACAGCTGTTCACTCACTCCCGCGCAGTGGGATGGGGAAGAGAATTGGAAGGGTAGAAGTGCGAAAACTTGTGGATTGAGATAAAGTCAGTTTAATAAGTAAAAAAAAACCCCAAACCAACAAAAAACCCCCACCCCTAAACCCAAGGGAAAACAAAACCAAGAAAAACAAATGATGCAAAAAAACCCTCCAGTTGCTTACCACCAGCCAACCGATGCCCAGTCAGTCCCTGACAAACTGCCACCATGGCAGATTTCCCCCCCGCAGCTTATATTGCTGAGCATGATCTCATACGGTATGGAATATCCCTTGGGGTCAGCTGTCCTGGCTGCGTCTCCTTCCAACTTCTTGGCTGCCCCCAGCCTACTTGCTGGTGGGGCAGTGTGCGAAGTAAAAAAATGCCCTGATGCTGTGTAAGCACTGCTCAGCGATGGCTAAAACATCCCTGTGTTATCAACACTGTTTTGGTCATAAATCCAAAACACAGCACCATATGAGCTACTGTGAAGAAATTAAGTCTATCCCAGCCACAAACAGCACAAACATTCTACTTCAACAAGGATTTTACCGTGTGGCACCTTAAGACCTGAATTAACATCAGGGCACCCCCAAAACACTCATGTTTTTTCCAAACATCCTTCCTTCACCATGGAACTAGGCAAGTCTGTTGCAGTGTGGTGTATATAACTTAGATACTCAGGCAAAATTATGGTATTCCAAAATGGGGTTTCAGTGTTCCAATTTTTTAGTGTCCTTTAAATGGTTGTCTTCCTAGGCAATCTTGAAATGCATGCACTGCCCATGAGACTGACATTTTTTGAGTAGTATAGTTGTGGACTGAGGCTGAAGATAACAGGTTTCCAGAATTAAGTTGTGTCTATGATTTGCTGATTGGAACTGATTCCTGTTTCATCTCAGCCTAGCTCTATTTTATTGTTGTTGTGTGTGTTGCATTTAAAAAAATAAAGCAAGGTGGTACTTGGGAACTCTTGATAGGCTAATAATGTCTCTGTTCTGGTACTCCTTGCAAAGCTGACTCCCATTTTCTTAGTTTAAGGAACTGCACATCCTGTGATTATCCCACAGGCATTCTTGTTGTATCGGCTTGAGAGATAAGCAGGCAACATATGTTTTTTATGTACCTCATCCTCCAAAAAGAGAAAGCACAACTGAAATTTTCTGTTGCAAAAAGCCTATTGTTCCTGGTTCATTTCATGAGAAATTTGAGAAATACTAGCCTGTTCAGTACAAAGCTAGACAATGCCAAATCGTATCCAAATTGCTAGATGTTTCCAAGTTAAAGTAACTTCTCAAAGCCCACCTCCTGTTCCTTCTTTATCACCAAGTGACTCTGTGGTGGCTAAATGTCATGTCTTGCTGTGGAACATGCTAGAAGTTAGTCATGTAAATGCCTGAATTGAACTGCCTTGGAAATCTGACTTTGATTGACTAATTAACACTTGGGAAAAAACTTCAGCTTCCTTCAATGATGCCTGAAATCTTTCCTAAATTTTTCACAAACTTGAGGTAGACAAAGTTGCTTCTTCAACACAGACCGAAATGTTTCCTTTTCACTGTTTACTATTTTAGCACCACTCTCTGTCAGCTTGTAAGTGAAGCTTCCTAATTATTGCCTGACCTAGAAATTTAGGCCAACCTGTTGTTTAGGGTTATATTGTTGATCCTCCTTTCAGGATGAGTTACTAGACCTATGTATGTACAAGAGATAGTAGTTGATGTCTGTATTATTTTTATAATGTCTCGCAGGTATAAAATAATCACTGGAAAGCCTTCTGGTGCTATTTCTGGAATACAGAAAGCAGAAAATGGACCAATTGAGTGGAGCTGGGAGATGCCTGTTTCTTGTAGTCTTTCAAAGTAAGTTTGAACTTCTCAAAAAGTGTTTCAATGCTACCTGATTGGGCTTTTCCAGTTATTCTCTCAGAATTGGGTCTTTGGAACAGAGATCTGACTGTTGCTGTTGTTTTTTTTGAACTCTTCAGTAGATCGGTACAGGCTACTATTAGGTTTTCATGTGTTTTTTTCTTCCCACCTGTCCAAATAGTTTTATGACTGCTAATTTACAAATGAGCACCTGAGAATCTGAAGTGGTATGAGTAGAAGAAAGATTATTACTGTATTTTCTCCACCCTCGGGAAGGAGTATGAAGATTTAATAAACTTTGAATTGATGGCCCCCCTTTCTTGCAAGAATGTGACTTCAGATATAACAAGAATTAGGCAGGAGGAAGGAAATTATAAGAAAAGACAGTTCAGTGACTTGCGTTTTTGCCAGAAAACAATTCACATCTGCACATTTGACATATTCTCATGGTATCTTTTAAAATTTTGATCATCGTATTTTTGCTTCATATGTCATAATATTCTGTAGGAAGAGCCATCAAAGATCTAACGTCAATAAGATCTTGAAAATACCTTCCATAACCCATGTACCTATTTATCTTCCTGAGACTTCTTCAGTACTTTAAAATTACTACTCTTGCACGGTAAAGTGAGAAAGAAATTGTTCTGTGACGCTAGAAACAAACTTTTCTGAAAGACAAATACGTAGATCCATAAGAGGTGTAGAGTGGAAGTCTGGTTTATATCAATTCATTAGTTTATAATGTGCAGAACTTGCAATTTATAGATTTTTTTTCACGGTACTGCTCAGTTGTTTCCTTTGTTTATTCCACATAAAATAATAAAAGAAGCAATTTTTTTCATTAAACATCTGTTTACAGTAGTATTTTCAAGTAGCATTTAGACAGTATTTACTGTTATAAGTTTAGTACTAAAGTGAGTTTGAGCACAGTATCCACCAACCTCTAATGAGGTCTTCAGTGTGCTTGTAAGCCACTGGAGTTTGCTTCAAAATGGTACCAGTTTTACCGCTGAATTCATGTTTGGCGTGTACGTAATGCTAAAACTTTGAAGAAGTTGTTTGTGATAATGTAGGAGTAGGATCCATAAAGTTCCTTGCAATTCAAATTCTCAAAGTAGAAATACAAGAAATTTAAGCTGGCCCTTTTCCAAGAATAGAAGTGGCTGTAAGGCAATAGTTGCACATTTTTGTCTGCAGCAGTTGAGCTGCATGCATGGAGTACTTACTTAGCCCCATCTCAATCAGGATGAATTTTGTTAGTGTTGACAATTTAAATAATGAGTCTTTGCTAACTCAGCTGATTTTGATTGAAAGCAACATAGTGTGCTCAGACAAGCAGCTCAGCCAGCACACCATTAATGGCAGTAGCTTTCTTCAAAGCGATAAACTGTGAGAAGTGTGTGGGGTGAGCTGGGTAAAAGACCACTGCCCAGCAGTGGTAGAAGGTGACCTTAGCTCTACAACGAAGGCTTTTTAAATTGTATGCCATTTTTCCAGTGCCTTTGAAATTTGTCAAATACCAAGGAAAAAATATTTGATAGCTGAGCCTAAAAAGGAAAGAGATAAAGTACGTGTATTAATGAAAAACAATGGACATAACCATTGAACATTTTGTTGTTCAGTAGAGGAAAAAAAAAAAACACTGGAGTATTCTTCAAGGGATAATAGATTTGCATTCATGAGACAAGTCAAATGAAGTATTGCAATTGGTTACAAGGTAAAAAGATTCAAGTAGATCTAAGTTGTCTTATCTCTTCCTGGTGTCCTCTAGGGGTCTGCAAGTGCTGCTCACGCCTGTCCTTGCAAATATTCTTGAAGCAGACCAGGAAAAATGCTGGGGATTTGACCAGTTCTTTGCGGAGACAAGTGACATACTGCACCGAATAATAATCCACATCTTTTCACTACAGCAGATGACCTTGCACAAAGTTTATATTCACAGTTATAATACGTAAGTGTTCTCTCTCTCTATTTTCATTACTTTGGTCTTGTTCAGGCAGACAGTACTGTGACCTCAGATCACCAGTATTACAAATGCAGTAGCCTTTCCTTGGCAGTTTATCTGAGGAAGTGAAAGCTTGTAATTCTCCTGTGTAGCCACAGTACACAGAAGCATGTTGACTAAAAATAAAATCATTGAAGGTCAAATCAACGGATCTTAAACTTGGACGTAATCAGTGACAGAACACAGATTTAATGCTTGACATGTTACAATGTGTCTATGTTCATAATGGATACCAACTCATCCCTCATTTGTGTATGTTACTTATTTACAAAGTAGTTTTCAAGAGACTGTTCAACTCTCACTTTTCTTATCTTGTCCTCATGAATACAAAATGTGCACATCATCTGTGTCTGACAAAACTCCCAGAGGGTTTCTGCAGTTGTAATTGGTACAATTTAGGATCCTGAGTTATATGGACTTCACTTTATGGTCATAAAGTGCTGACAATAAAAGCTGTGAAGTCTGGTTTACAGTTTGATACAAAAATAAGCGCCTTTTCTCTGCCTTATTACAGATAATACAGAGCATGTGTTGTTCTGTAATATGTGAACAGATACAATTATTTCATCAAATGTGTAAATACAGTTCTGGCCTTTTCCAATTTTCCTTTTCTGTTCTGTCATTTGTATTTTGAGAGAGTCCAGATACTATTTTTGCAGAGAAACCTTGCCTGTAGCTCAAACTGCTATTTGTACTTTATTTTTTAAAATTATTTTATTATTATTTACACTTACGATTATTTATATACTAGCTGTAGTATTAAGAAGTGACAGTGTGCTAGTGCTGCACAGGAGGCAAATTGGTCCTTCCTGTTAGGTTTCTCTTCTTTGTGGGAGCTTTTATTTGTTTGTTGTTTTTTTCTTTGGGGGAGGGGGGAGTGTTATAAATTCTTATGCCTTGTATCCATTGATTGCTGGAAATAAAATAGCGAAGTGTCTTTGGTCTTCCTTACCACTACTCTTAGATAATCTGGCTGTCTGTTAGCTTGTAGGCTGAATTTAAGGTGTGTGCTTTTTGACATGTAAAACACCAGACTTTTGTCATGGAGAGACCATCCATCTCCTTTGAAGAAATGGATATGCCTGAGAAAACTGCAGTGTGCTTCCTTCCTATCATCTGGTGTCGCCTGTTTTTACTGACCTTCAGACTTCAGGCCAAAGCAAGTTTGTTTACACAGACGTGTTTTAATGGAAAATCAGAGGTAGAAAGGGAAGTTTGATATTTTGCAGGAAATAGCATTTATTTTTGTAAGAGAGCAACCTGGAGCCTTAGGCAGTGTGCTGTTTTTTGTTCTGCTTTTAAGTCAAACGCTTTATGTGTAAACCCAGTTCTTAATTAATCAGAAATAAAAGGGATTTTTATTTAGGTAATACAAAATCTGAGTTCTTGAACTATTGTAGTGAGTCTAACTACTACAGAATATATTGTTTGTATTACAGAGCTGCTATATTTCATGAGTTGGTCTACAAACAGACAAAAGTACCATCTCAGAATCAAGAGCTGATATATGAAGGTCGGCGTTTAATACTAGAGCCTGGGAGATTGGCACAGCACTTTCCCAGAACAACTGACGAGAATCCTATCTTTGTAGTAAGCAGGGAAGCTGTGAATATTGTTGGATTAATCTATGAAGAAGGTATATGACACTAATTTCCCCTTTCCTGTAGCTATCTTTTGTAAATAGTTTTGGTTTTTTAATTATTGTTTTATGTCTGTTCTGTCTTAGAAACAGTGTTTGAAAATTTTCTGTGTTGATACCTGAAGTTCTAAGTATGCAGTCTGATTTTTTCAAAAATGCTGAGTATCCAGCATATTTTTACAGAAACAATAGCTGCTTGTAATGTTCCTAGTGCTGTGAACCTGAGCATTTTGTGTGTTAAGATGTAGTGGTGCGTATGGAGTTCTGAAATTTTTTGAAGCATGACACTTTTAGCAAGTAGAATGGAACATTATAGAATGTAATTCAAAGCTGGTTCTTTTGTTCCATTACTCACCAAGTGGAAATTGAAGGTTTTATTTTATTTATTTATTTATCGTGAATGTGGTTAGCCGTTCAGTTAACAGGGGCGGTCTTAACAACTTACCTTTGCTTAGAAGATAAAGTAATGCCAGAACAGCAAAAAAAAAAAAGTTTTTTGCATTTCCATTTATCACTGAGAGGCTTATAGAGGGCCCTATGCAAGAGCCCATTTTTATAAGAGATGAACTGGAGGACATGCCTCCAGTTGAGAGGGCAGTGTTGCTTCCGTCAGTATGTCCTAGTGTCCACACTGCTTGGGCCAGCTGGCACTCACATAGAGGTGCTGAAGAGTGTGGGTAGGTGAACTGTTTGTGGAAGGATCAATAGGGCCTTTATATTGTGTCACGCCTTTCTGAAGGAGTCAATGACTATGAGAACAAAGGAGATTCAGCTGATAGAGGATACCCTAGGTTTTAAAAAGCTGTTATGTGAAGTCCTGCCCTTAAGAGTCTCAGTGAAACTAAGCAGCCAAGAGATATGAGGGAACGTCTCCCATGTGGGCAAACATAGCACTGAAGAACAGAAATGGTTGGCTTTCTCAGTGGAGAGAGATCGCTAGTGGAAACCTGCATGAAATCTGTGCAGCATGTTGAAAAGCGAGTCTGGAAAAGGAAGTGAAGGACAGTTTGCTGAAGATACCACATTATTTAAACCATTTAAGACAAAGGCTGGTTTTGAAGGTGTGCATGAGAACCACTTATTAAAAGGCTTGGCAGGAACAGATTAGATTAAAATCCATGTAGAAACACCTAAAACCGGTGTACAGAGTGGGGAGGGGAAACAGCCTGAACTTTTGAAGTCTCTTATGGAAAATAAGAAAATACAGATGTTTGCTTTATGTTTCAGTTTTACTTCCTAAAGTACATCAGCGTTATGATTTGGATGGGGATGCCAGTATGGCTAAAGTGAGTAATTATGATTTTAATTTATATACCTGTCTCAGATAATGATACTGAAATGAAAGCTACTTGATTTTCAGATTAATAATGTTAATGAAACTATTTTTAATACGCTAGTGAGGATTCTGATTGACAGAAATGTATTTGTTAGCAAGGGCTCCAAAAGTATATTAAAGCCATACTTTGTTACAAAATATGTTTGTATATTTTTTAAAAAAAGAACAAACCCAAAAAATAGCCTTCTGAAGTCCAAGTGCTTTGTTACTGCATAATTCAGTGATGGGGGAAAGGAGCCTGCCACTTTGGAGTCCTGAAGGTAGCTAGAAGATTCATAACATCCCCTGTGATGGTGCAAGACTTAACATAAGAAAAATAACATTAACCTTTCTCTCAAGAGAGAGGAGTCTCTAGGACTCTGCAGAAGAGTGGAATTTCTGTTGCCTCTCTTGCAAATTTTCAGAGTCTGTGGGAGACAAGTAGAGGTTGCTTCATTCTTTTGGTCATTTCTCTAAAACTACTGAATGTATGCATTGCCATGCTTTGACTTTGTCACCACCATTTATACTATGCCTATAAAATACTGGCTACTGAGGGGCCTTGTATATTCAGGCGTGGTAGTCCTGAATACCAGAAGTCTTTAAAATTAATAAACAGAAAGTCATCAGTTGATATCAATTATTTAAAATATTTTAAATCATCACTTCTGAAACTTTGTTCACAATTCTAAATAATGCAGCGAACTTGTAAGTGAATTAAGTGAATGAAGAGTGTCTGTAGCCTTAGAATTTAAAAACGTGTCATTTTTTACAAGTTTCTTTTAATGTATGTGTGTAATTCCTAAACTACTGCTGAAGAAATGTACTTATGACTTCCCAGAAATTAAAGTAAATCTTGAGAGTAAGTGGTGTCATTTTTGTTTATAAGAGACTTATTTTCATCCCTAACAGATATTTCAGCATAACTGGAAGAACTCATTACCATGTTTAGCTCTGCCTCCATAACGAGTGTTTGGTTATCTCCTGACTAAAGTGGGCAAAGTTATGCATTTTAAACTATCATCTTCATGTTGCTCTTTCTTTTATTAATCTCTGTTGCTTTGTTGTGATTAATTGACTTGAAACAATTGTTAAAAGAATGACAGATTACTACTAGTGTTGTTTGTTTTTTCCACCAGGCAGTAACAGGTATCGTATGTTATGCCTGTAGAGTTGCCAGTTCTTTGCTACTTTACCAGGAGCTGATGCGTAAAGGAATACGATGGCTAATGTAAGCAATTGATTGAATTTTGTTGTGCCTTTTTTTTTTTTTTTAATTGAGATATGCTTTGACTATCAATACATAATTCTGTGATCTCCCAGTACCCTGGGAGGTTTTCTTTACTGCTTGAATATGAATAGGCTTTCTGAATTTTTTTCCTTCCTTCTGTCATTAAGGAAACAAAAATCATTTTTTCTGACAATAAGATGGCAGTTGAATACTTTTGTTATAGACTAATGCTTCATTTTTTTAGTGAAATAATCAAGGATGATTACAATGAAATGGTTCATAAAAAGACAGAGGTTGTCATCAGGCTGGATTTCTGCAGCAGAAACATTGAGAAAGCTGAGAAAATGTGAGTAGAAGCACTACACTGAATGCATTGATTTTTCATTATCATCTTTAAAGACAGCAGTATTTTAAGTTATGTTTATTTACAGGGGTTTTGCATATAAAAATTAAATTTGAATTGGCATGGATTTGCTGATGGTGGTGTCTTGAGGAGATTTAGTAATATGCTTTACTCAGATTAGAGTGTTAATTTTGCTGCTTAACCTAGTAGGAACAAGTAATTACTATTGAGTACTAATTGTATGTGTTCTTTTTCTCCTTTCTTCTCTGACTCAGCTCATTTGCTGTTGTTGACTTTAGAAGCTATAGTAAAGCCTGGACAAAGAATCGAGTAACTTTCCTTTCATTAGTGCTTTAGTGCTTTTGTCACTGAGTTTGCTTGTGTGTGTTTATTAAAGATGACTTTAATATTGCCCCTTTCACAGCTTTAAGATCGTAGCATTTTATGCATAGAAGGAATTTTAATGTTGAAAAATAACACAGAGCAGCTGCAAAAAAAAAACCCCACAAAACAAAAACAACCCCAAAACCACCAAAAAACAAAGCAATAGGATATCACTAGGTCACAGTGCATGCACGTAGGGATGCCAAAAGTAAACTGCACAGGAAATTCTACTTCTGTCGTTTTTTAAAGTGTCTAACTATTATGTTATTTTTGTCTATCCTGGTTAATTCAAATGGCAGAGGTCTGTGTCACAGAATCTCACTGTTGCCCATATGGACCCAGTTAGATCTATATAGTAGAAAGTTTTTTAGAGCGCTTTCTTTAAAACTCACACAATTTGTAATAAGGAGCAACTAAAGAATTGTTATATTTTAGCATAGGAGACTTTCAAGTTTCAAAGACCACAGAAGACACTTATTTCTCGTCTTCTGTTTCAAGGAGGCAGTTGTTCTCCAGTGGTCAGACTCTTCTGCCCTACCCCTTTCAGTAAAGTGCTGTCTGTAGGAGATGGGATTGCACCATTGAATTCTCCCTCCAGGTTTCATTTTTTTCTCTCTCCCAATCTTTGTTGCATCTCCAAGTCCCACTCGATGGCTAAAGTCATATTTCTTTCCACTTTTACAGCGTCCTTGCAGTGTTTATTCAGTCTTCCCACAAAGCAGCATTAGCTCCATCTTTAAGGTGTGTTTTTCTTATGCAGTCCGATACAAACTTTAAACCCTGGCTCTTCACAGGATTCTCCTATGGGTAGTTATTTTCCTATTCAATCTACTGCCAGTCTCCTCCAATGCTGTCTTGGTCGTAGGATTCTCTAAACTGGCTTCCAGGCTGCTCTGAAAATGCAGATGCCCACAAGACGATCAGTGCACACATGTAGAGACACTGGTAAAGCCACGGTGGAGCTGCTTTGCATGTGTGAATTGAACAGCTTGTATGTAGTAGTTACGAATACCTAAGGATTTGTCAGATTTGCTGTGTGCTTGCCAAGCACGTACGGACTGACACACCTGGGCTTTAAGGTAGTTGCTTTAAAAAAAACCCACAAAACCAGCAGTGAAACTAGCAAAGTTGATAACTAGTAAGATAACAGTGTACCTGTGTAGCCTAGTTACAAATCACCAGGGCTGTAATCCAAACTCCTTTTCAAGCCAGTTTACATTAGTTGACAGGACTGGTTCTTGTTCACTCTGTATTTGGTTCAGATGGCTTCTTCCTGCATTCTGCCAGGTCCCCACGGAAGAAAGCCACTTAGAGCTCAGAAGAAACCGCTGTAGGTTCTGATTTGTGACTCCAGTGCATTCAGCAGTACCTAAGAGCAGCAATTGGGGAAAAAAAAAGTTCAGTTGCGAACTGGAGTAGTTCTCACGTGAACAGAAAGTTGCTATGTGTTTGCACATGGTCTTTCAGCCTCTTATGAAGGGGAAGGATTTTCAATTTATTTGACTTCAGAAGACTTTTATGGAGTTAGCAAAGGACATGTCCTCTTGTTTGTCATCCCTCTTCAAGACTATGCTTCAAAGCATGACAATGCAAAGCTTTTATTTGAAAAGGTAAACAAAGTATTGAGCTTGAGCAAAGTATGTTTGCTTGAGCAAAGTATTTTTTTGAAAGCAGCTGAGTTGGTTTTGATGGTGTTTTTAAAAATAAAATGTGCCTGAGACTCAACAAGAAAATTACCATCCTGAATCATTTATTTGGCACCTGAGCTATGGTCATATGGAAAGTATCAATATGAACAGATGGTGCTATTAACCCAGGTTTTAAGGTTTTGGTAACTCAACCAACCCAAGGTTTTGGTAACTCAGCTTTTCCAATAAGTTTCCACAGCAAAGCATTTTGGTGCACTGGAGTTTTTGGGTTTTTGTGTGTCATTGACTACTTTAAGTAACTTTAGTTTGGTAACCTTTTAAAAATTATTTGGTGAGAGGAAGTTGTTTTCCACTGCCTGTAGAGTACAAGTAATGAGGATAGAATAAAGAACTCAGGAATGGAAGTTTCAAAAGTAGGAAAAAAATTCAAGGAATTTTCATAACGAAGTTGTTTCCATTATTAATGGCCACTTAAGGTTGTCAATGTTTCATGGTTGCTGCTTGACAGATACTGTATTTCATATAAAAGAAAAGGTAGTTATTGTTACACTCTGGATTCAAGGAATATTTTGAGTGTATTCACTGCTTGGTTTTTTTTATTTTTTAACTGTGCTTTTTTTTGTGGTCAGCTATGAGAATTTGATGCAGATCAACCTGGAGGCATCAGAAGTGGATGAAATTTCAGAGATACACACAAAACTGTTGCGTGTAAGTATCTTACAAAGCCTGTGTCATTCTCAAAATGAGGTTTCTAAAGAAAAAGCCAAATAGATGATAACGCAGGCTTTTCTGTGAATAACAACTCTGAATTTTTTGAAGTAATCCTAGATTGCCAAAGGTTGTTAAAATGCCCATACTGAGATGTGGATATCTTTCTGAAAACAGAATAAATACTTTTATTAGCCCAGTGTAGTGAAAATAATAACAAGTTCCTGAAAATGCATTCTCATTTTCTAAAATTTTAACCCCAGCCAGCAACTAAACACCACACAGTAAAAAATTATAACCACAAAATATATTCTACTTCACACTTTTTTCCCTTTTCTTAAAGAATTTTAAACTACTTTGGCTTTCTAAAATGATACATACAAAAACACACTTCAGAGTGATCTCCTTTGAAAT
This sequence comes from Phaethon aethereus, assembly GCF_964289735.1. Lineage (NCBI taxonomy): Eukaryota > Metazoa > Chordata > Aves > Phaethontiformes > Phaethontidae > Phaethon > Phaethon aethereus. The sequence continues at coordinate 38,620,839 of NC_138575.1, forward strand.
TTGCATTATATTTCCAGACAAGTAAGGAAAAATTGAAATTAACTTTACACACTGGCACCCTGGGAGCAGGTATAACATTTTTCATTCTCAAAGCAAAAGGTGATTAGTGCATTTTTATTTTGAAGGTTGTATGAACTGCGGAGAAAGAAAGGTATGAATTATGTGGATAGTCATTCTACAAATTCTTAACAAACTAAAAGAACAAGTGTAGAAGTAAATAGGGAATATATGAAAGGTAGAAACTTACTGTTGAAAGAAAATAAATATTAACTAACAGAAATGCCAGCATCAAAGATGATTCTTTCTTTAATAATACTATGCTTTATCTGTTTTTAGCAAAGCCAAGGCAGATAATTTGGCATATTTCTTTAATGAAGGTCAGTGAAACAAATGAGCCCATAGTATTGACGTGCTTAGTCTGTTTTCAGCCTCAAGTAATTTTTCACTTTACCCAGTGGTAAGATTGAACTTTTTTGCTCTTATGTAGCTCTCCAGCTCTCAGGGCACAATAGAAACTAGTCTTCAAGATATCAAAACCAAACTTTCTCCTGGTGGTTTACTGGCTGACACATGGGCAAATCAGGAAGGCATGCATCCAAAAGACAGAAAGTGAGTAACTGTGTTAATTGTTTTAATATATATTGAATTCTACATTGAGTTGTAGTTCATAAAACTGATTAATAGGTACTTAAGTTTTACAAATAAAAGATCTCATTTTCTTCCTTTTATCACTCTAGTCCAGAAAGGCTGCAGGCGCTGCTATGTTCCATCACAGATATTTATTATCAGTTCAAAAAAGACAAAGCAGAACGAAGTAAGTAACTTACTTGATTCACTTTTAACATAAACTGTAATGTAAAGGACAGGCCAGTCCTTTAGAGGACTCTCTTAACTCCTGAGAGTTAGTCAGCAACAGTGACTAACAGTCTGTAGGTCTTTCTTAGCGAGGTACCATCTTATAGCCCGTATGAATGAAACACCACTATTAATCTCACAGATTTGAATTGCAAGACTGGAGAGGGAAAAAAAAAAAGTAAATGACCACTTTTACCTATCAGGATAGAAGGAAACCATATAGGAGATGGGTAAACTTAGTGGAGTTTTACATAAATACAACTAACAGAATTAGACTGGTAATGTCTGTCATCTGCTCTGATCCTAGGGCTTCCTTATAATGAAGAACAAATTCACAAGTTTGACAAGTAAGTTTTGAAGTTACCTTTGGGAGATACCATGATTGCTTTCAGGTCCTTCAGGTGCTCTTGACAATAACCTCTTCTGTTTTTATTGTAAATTTTAACCTCTTTAGGATTGCTTTGTAAAAAATTTCCTTTATATATCTTAAATACATAGGGGTGCCAGCATATTATAATGAGGTGCTTTCTGGCAGTGGAGTTTCTTCACTGATAGACCTTCTAGATGTAGGTGTGAAATACTTGTTATCTGGGCATAAATGTCTTATAGGAAGTACATTTTTTTCCTGTTTTCTTAGGGAGGAAAAAGCCATCAGTAACAGTAAAGTGACTTTGTAATTAAGATGGAGATAATTTTCTACAGGTGAATAAAATATGGGCTAGCTGAATGACATTCTAACATCTTCCAGAAACTATAGCAAGCAAAACAAATTTTAACACAGTTCTCCATGCCTGTTTAAAATTGTCGCTTATGAGAGGTAGCCACATTAAGAGTCTGTATGTAACCTGGTTGTCTAGACTTCCGTTAGGCTCCACTGACTCTACTGACTAACTCTCAAGCAACTGTAAACCGCTGCTCTGCTCATGCTGCTGTACTTGTCTCAGGATCAGTTCAGTTCCTCATACCATACACAGATGCATAATACTATTTAAGGTGCCCTAAGGTAAAAAAAACGTCTGGATGGCCAGACCCAGAGAGTTTTGGTGAATGGAGTTAAATACAGTTGGTGGCCAGTCACAAGTGATGTTCCCCAGGGCTCAGTACTGGGGCCAGTTCTGTTTCATATCTTCATCGATGATCTGAACGAGGGGATTGAGTACACCCTCAGTAAGTTTGCAGACAACACCAAGTTGGGTGGGAGTGTTGATCTGCTGGAGGGTAGGAGGGCTCTGCAGAGGGATCTGGACAGGCTGGATCGATGGGCTAAGGTCAACTGTACGAGGTTCAACAGGGCCAAGTGCCAAGTCCTGCACTTGGGTCACAACAAGCCCATGCAACGCTACCAGCTTGGGGAAGAGTGGCTGGAGAGCTGCCCAGCGGAAAAGGACCTAGGGTGCTGGTTGACAGCTGGCTGAACGTGATCCAGCAGTGTGCCCAGGTGGCCAAGGCGGACAACAGCATCCTGGCCTGTATCAGGAATAGTGTGGCCAGCAGGAGTAGGGAAGTGATCGTGCCCCTGTACTCGGCCCTGGTGAGGCTGCACCCCAAATACTGTGTTCAGTTTTGGGCCCCTCGCTACAGGAAGGAGGTTGAGCTGCTGGAGCATGTCCAGAGAAGAGCAACGAAGCTGGTGAAGAGTCTAGAGCGCAAGTCTTAAGAGGAGCAGCTGAGGGAACTGGGGTTGTTTAGCCTGGGGAAAAGGAGGCTGAGGGGAGACCTTATTGTTCTCTACAACTACCTGAAATGGGGTTGTGGTGAGGTGGGTGTTGGTCTCCTCCCAAGTAACTAGCAATAGGACAAGAGGAAATGGCCTCAAGTTGCGCCAGGGGACATTTAGATTGGATATTAGTTCACTGAAAGGCTTGTCAAGCATTGTAATTCAATAGCTGTCATGTAAGATGTAATCAAATCCCAAACTGCAGTGTCCCAGTATCCCTTAGTTTCGCTTACTGCTGCAATGCATAGCATGGTAAGGCAGTTACACTGGGATTACTATCTGCAACACTAACCAGAATTGGGTTTTGTTTTGCTTTCCTGTCCTTGCTTTTTTCTTTTGTCATAAATTTAAGCTGACACAAAGATCCTGGGTTTTTCTTGCATGTATATTACTTTTATATATTATTAATTTATATATTTTTTATATAATTTAGATATTACTAATTATCTGTTACTCAGCACAAAGGATTATTCATATATGCTGGAAGTTCCAAGTGTCTGCAGGAGGCAAATAAGAAATAAAAAGGATTTCTGTCCTTTCCATTTAGAATCCCTTTTGCTTAAATATAGCAAAGGGATAAAATATTGGATAAATACTGGCTCAGAGAAGACATTTGACCTTTTCTCCATATACACATAATTGCTACTAAATGCTTCAAATAATTTTTTTTCTCCCTGCAAACGAATATTTTTGAAACATAAACTGTCAGTTCATGCAGTCTGTTGAATTCTTATACAACAGCATGAATAAACGTGGCTGAAGGGATTTTAAGTCCACACACATCTTCTCCAAGTTTCAGAAAGCAAGTTAGAGAATGGGGTTTTGAAAGCAGTATAACAGCGTTGTGGTTGTTTCTGTGTTGCAGGCAGAAGCTGTATTTGCATGCTACAAAAGCCATAGCTCTATTCAAAGATGAATGTGTCAGCAAGTATGATACATTTTTGGACAAGGCTGAGGACTGGACAAGGCAAGCTGTTGATTTCTTTAATATTTGGTAATGTTCACTGCACCGCTTTTATAAAGGAAGCTCTTTAAAAGAAAACTTTTTTTCTTTTAGGAAAATGCTTCACACAAGGAAGCAGTTACTCGCTCTCACCAACCAGTGTTTTGATATTGAAGAAGAGGTATCCAAATACCAGGATTATATAAATGAGGTAGAATGCTTCAAAATTATATAAAGTGTTTGCATAGATAAAAGACTATTCCACGTTGTTTAATGTCAAGAGTTGTTTATAGTGATTCTTACATTAATGCAGTTGTATTAAAATATAGGGCTGCATGGATGTAGTATTTGGTCCATAATAGCTTCATTGCTAATGTCAACAGTGGCATAGAGAGTGGTGTGATTTTTTGAACCCTGACTTGGTTTGGGAGTTTGGTGGGGTTTTTTTTGGTTTGGAGTTGTTGGGGTTTATTTTGGGGGGTGAAGGGGTTGGTAGCATTAGCATTCCCCCAAAAAAGCTGTGCATATGGATGTCGGTTCATTGAGAAGTGTTCTGTGTAACCGTTATCATAACGGTGTCTGTGCAGCTAGAGGATTGTCTTAATACTCTTACGAAGCATAAAAACACTACTCCTATATTGAAGATTAGAGGATACCTGCTAAACTAATGCTGCTGGTGGCATGAAAGAAAATGTTTTGTTAAAATTTGGATGCAAACTTGTCAAAATTACCTCAAAATTGAAAGAATGAGAGCACTTTCATGCAGTAACATCATTATTCTTTATAAAGGAAATATAAATTAAAGAAAAGCACCTAATAGGTGTAAAAGCCGTTAAGGAGTGGTGGAGAGCAGCATTTTACTTGTTAATTTGTTTGTATTTTAGTGGTACTACCAAAGTCAGTTATTGATTAGGATCCTGTTGCTTTAGAATATTTACAAACATAACAAATTGATAACTCTTCCTTTTGAGAGTTTATTATGAAAGTATAAGATAGTTAAGAAGATGGAACAAATCAGGGAGCTATAGGTCATGGCAATACAAAACTTCCATGACGATCTCAACTTGGGGAATATCAGCCACCTTACTACTGGAATGATTTTATGAGGCATCATAGCAATGGAGAGAATTTAAAGAAGGATTTTAAGGTGGACATCAAGATACATATGACAACTTACATTGTAACTTACATTTCCTTTTTATCTATTACAGTTACAAGATGCTCTGCCACAGAAAATGTTTGCAGCTTCCAGTGGGATGAAACATACAATGAATACAGTCTATCCAAGCTCAAACACATTAGTGGAAATGACTCTTGGGTGAGAACTTCGTACTTGGATTGATGTAATATTCTGTACCTGTTATACAGGCGAATTGGAAAAAAAAAATACCATTGACTCTGTGATTGCTGTATTAAGATCAAGAATTTTATATTGCAGAAAAAACTTTATATTGCTAAAGTGATGGTACAGATGTGGAAGCAAGTAGGGGACAACACTAATACATCATCCGTCACTTTTATAAGTGTCACAAATAACCAACCTGTTATCTGTCCCTTATTTTGTATGTAATGACAAGTTGCTGAAAGCCGCGTGATGGTGAGTGATCATAGCAGATAACTGTCCCTGTAAAAATTGTAACCTTTCTTTCGCTTCTTGTTACTACAGTATGAAGAAACTAAAGGAGGAAATGGAAGGCGTTGTTAAAGAGCTGGCTGAGAACAATCACATTTTGGAAAGGCAAGCAATTGTTTTCCCTTTTTGCACTGATACTAGAAACGGGTGTATTTTGTAGATCCAGAACTTAAACTAAGGGGCAATTCTATAACCTCTTTAACTGTAAATAGATTTTGAACTGTTGATTTGAGGTGTAATGAGAAAAAAAAAAAGTATTCAAAACCTTGAAACGTTACTGTAAAATCATTCTGACAGAGCATTGTGGCATTTTTGTTTTACATTACTTATGTTTAGCTAATAAAAACAGCTGTTGCACATACAGAGTCGTTCTGAATTTAAACACAATTGCAGCAGTCCAATGGTGTCTTTTAACCCCTCACTTTTAGACATAATTTTTAACAACTGCAGAATGATACCAATCTGAATGAATGATTTTGCAGTTTTCAGATTGCTTAAATAAAGTTAGGAGAAAGAGGCCAACATATTTCATAAAATCCTGAGAGGGTATTGTCGTTATCACATACAAACTGACTTTGGGTTTTTTCCTATGATGATGATAAAATATATTTAAAAAATGATCGTCTGAAAGCTTCAGGGTTAATAGCCGGTAGAGCTGAATTTAGCTTCAAGCTGAATTGGTTTTGTTTTGTTCCTAACCCTCAGTCCCATACTTGGCACATAGTATTCTCTCTTCTATTTTCTTTTCTTGTTAGATACAAATGCGTGTGTTGGCATGTGACAAGGGAAAGGAAAAATTCATAAGTTATAATGAATTAAGGATTGATTCTATAATCTAGTCAATCACCTAAGAATATACTGTTTTTTCATTTTAGATTTGGTGCTTTGACTATGGATGGTGGCCTGCGGAATGTGGACTGTATCTAGCTTTCAAAGTACCTGAAGAGGACTTGTAAATTTTTTTAAAGGGAAAAAAATACTCCTGGGACATTTAAAGGCAGATAATAAATCTGTATCCAGGTTTTTCTTCCCTCTACAACTGTAGTATTAAAAAAAAATGTAAATATGTATAATATGTAAATATAAAAGAAATATATATCTTTTTTTGGTCACTGTTAGTATAAAATTACTCCTGGCAGGGAATTTAGCCCCTTGGAGCATACTGTTGTTGATGAAATTGGCTTTTGTTTGCTTTGAATATTGCCCTTTTTTTCAGAATGCAATTTAGTCTTTATTGCAAGAGGACTTGCAGAACTCTAAACATTATGAAAAGTCTTTGAAGGGTGTTTTGGATTTCCTTTAACCACCACTATTATTTTGGAGTCTAGCTGAATGACTCTGATCATCACAGAACATAACTGTTTTAAATGAGATCTTTTTAAATAAGTGTAAATAGGGACTAAAAGCACAGGTAGGACGGAATGGAAATGCATTTCTCTTTCCTTCACATCCAAACTATTAGTTCACTTCTACTTGAGAAAACAAATTCACAGTATTTTTTTAAGTTCCTCTCCATATTTGGTGCCATGTTGTCTGTAATCATCTGACTGCTGTGTATATGGAGGTTTTGCACTCCAGGTTGCCAGACTGAATGTAAAAATTCCTTTTTTAGAGCATTTTCAGAATTTCCCCAAGATCTTGTGATTGCTCACCACAAGAGAAGTGGGTTCATAAGATAAAACAGTGTTTTCAGAATCTTGTTTGCAGGTATAATTTTTTAAAAAGATTAAAAATTGGTATTATGAGAATTTGTGGGCAGTCAGTAGACTAGTTAGCATCATGCCTCAGTGGCAACTGAATGTTGGAAAAATAAGTTGGAAAATCTAGTCAAGGTCTAGATCTTGAAAAGGGACCACACCCACTGCTGACTTATGACTGAGAGATCAAACTTAGGTGGAAAATTTAGTACGACTATGTATTTAGTCTCCAATATTGGTAGTTATTACTTTCAGTACTACATGATTGCGTTGCAGAGATGCAAAATGAAAGTCTGCTCCAAAATACTTAGGAGAGGAGAAAACACCCAAACAAACAAAAACTCAGAAAACATCCCTCACTTTGTTTGGATACTAGAGGTATACTTATTTGTTTCAGATGAAAAGCATGCAAATAACGGCAGGACTCATTCTTTCCCTGTGGAAACCTGCCCATGGATGTTTGGTGGTGTCCAGTAGCACTTCCAATTGCTATATTACATCTGTAAGAAGAGCTGGGCCAACTATATTTAGAATTTTCCACAATTAATGGTGAAACTTTTAGGTATAAACTAAACAGCGGTAACCTGTGATAGCATCTGATAGTTTTGTGATGCTTATTCCCTGATTATCTGTCCAGGTCAGAATACAAAACATTTCCATTGCATTTTTTTTTTTAAATATTTGAATAGAAACTTATGAAATTTGTAATTGATTCTTTCATTGTTTAATGAAGAGGAAATTCACTGCCTTGACGTCCAAGACCTGTGTTCCTGGTGAGATTAAATATTAAAAGGGAATTCAGGTATTTTTACACCCACATGAGCAGCTTTCTTCTTTGCAGGATTTGTCCACAAAAGAATCTAGCTATGCAAAAGGAGCGCAACAGTTTGTTACAGGTTTTCCCTTGGTTAGCCGTGGCATCCTTGACTGTTTGTTTTAAAATACCAGAATCGTGTCTAACTGGAATGTTTTAATGCCTGCTTGTACATTTGTTCATTCATGTCCGCAGTCTCACTGAGTGTCAAGTAAAACACAGGCACAAGTGTTAAAAGAATTGGGCTCTCCAGCTGTGCATAAATTGTATTTTTTCACAATATTATGTCTGTAACACTTTGTTGTTTCACAGGTTCTCTAATTTTGAAAGAAATCGAGAGTTAGTTGGAATATATCATTTTCAGCTTCTTTATACTGAAGCAGTCTGAAAAAGAAAGTTAATTGTAGTAACAATACAGTCTGTATATTGAAGTATGTGCCGCATTCTTTCACATGGTTGAAAATGTTTTGTTATATTTTACGTTCATTTTAAACATTGCTGGTTTCAGTGTTGCTAAATACATCAGTAATCTTACTCTTGTTAAAATTTCTTTTTCTAAAGCAATTTTAACTGAGCAGTAGCTAAAGAACTTGAAGTAATCAGTTCATAATCTACTGATTACGTTCTTATGATGCAACCATATTTTTCAAGTCAAAGTGCAGTGTATAGTACCATCCATTTTGGGCTTAAACTAAGTGTCCTGATATTATCAGTCATGCTACCGATTTGCCAAAAGAAGTAATAGAAAGTAATATATGGTTCTTCCTCCTGAAGTTGGTTTACTGTTTTGGGGGGTTTAGCTTACTATATTAATTATCTGTTACTTGAACAAACCTGTGTTCATATGAATTGTGAAAATGCATGAGTGAATGACTTAATGGCATAAATATGTCATCACCCACTTACTGTACGGTGTGTACTTACTTCTTTGTCTTTCCATAATTTCACTTTCTGTTAATTTCAGTATTGCCTTCTCATTTTTATTTCCTCATAAGTACAATAAGGAGCCTGAAATCTGAAGTAGCAAATTGCAGCTTAGCTCGCATTGGCCAGCTGGCCGGAAAACATGCCCTGTACAGCAGAATCACTAGCGCAGGCTATATGGTAGAGCCACTAATCCTTCTTATTTATTTTCTAACCACTCTGCTGACATGTGTCTGAACAATATTAGTTTTCTGTAATGGTGGCAAAATTCCTAGTCTCAGCTCGGTGTGAAACAGTCCACTGGTGGAGCTCAATCAGTATTAATTTAGTTAATCACTGTAGAAGTCATAATCATAATTTTGTATATAATACTATGGCAAGGATTAAAAAGGCTGAATGGAAAAGGTGACTTTCTGGGTTTTTTAGGCTTGAAGCCTAGAAGAGGGGAGATGCAGAATAAACTGCAGTTGCATAAACTTGTTTGGGTAAAGCTGAAGACAGAACTATTACTAAGTAGTTGCATAGCCTGCTGTTACTGTGTGGTCCCTTCCAGGGAGGGCACACTGATTGGTTTGGCTAGCCACACTGGGTTAGCTAAACCAGCGATGGCTTCTAGCTGCAGACCTGGAAATCAGTGGGATGGATGCCCACCCTGGTCTGTGCAGAGGAGAACTTGGTTTATCTATGACCAGCCCCATGAGGAGCACTTTTAAACTGGCTTATAAAAATTCAAAAAGATACTGGCCTCCTGAAGATAAGTTAGGTGAGAAAAAAAGAATGGCTAGGGTCTGGAAAACTCACCAGAGACAGGGCTGCAAAAAAATGAGAGTTGGTCAGCTGAAAGGAGAGAAGATTGGAAGAAGAGGGGAGCAAAAGTCTGCGGTCATCTAAAGGCTGTTACAGAAGATCAGCATTCACCATCCTGTCTGTGGTGAAAGGGTTAGAGATTATGAATATAAATTGTAGTGCACGAAACAAAAATAAGTCTACGAGTTTGGAAAAATCCTTCTAATAGTAAAGAGAGTCAAGTGCCAGAACAGATTGTTCTGGGACCTGAGCAATATGGGTTGAAGAGGGATTTTAGGCACAGGTTAACTTTTGGGAGCTCTTGTAGTTGATTCTGCCGTTGGCCAGGCTGCATGACCTTTTAATTTTCTGTGCTCTAAACAGCTTTTTTTGTTGTTATTTATTCCACTGATCACAAAGAAATGTGGTCGGGGTAGTGTCCCTCAGTGGAGTTTGCCACTTTGACACTGGTGCAAGCCCAGCCCGCAGCAGTTGTACTTGTAGATGCGCATCTCTTGGAGAACTTGGTACGGGTTGCGTGTCATTGCGGCCCAGCCATGGGAAATACTTCCCGGACTGGCTCCTTGTAGTGGCTGAGGCAGAGTGTTTTAATCAGAACCTGCTGAAGTGCGTCACCAGCTCTGCACCAGCGCAAGGTGTCCTCGAGTACATTTATGCTGTACGATGTGGGGTTTGTTAGCAACTGGGGAGCTGGCTACAAGCAAGCGTGTCCAGCTGCGTTAGCCCTGCGCCATGCTAGGGAGAGCCGAGCTTGGCACCTCGCTATGCAAGGCATTAGTTTTGCTTGGCTGGCACATTTGCTAACTCACGGTGAAAGAAGAGGATACTTCTTTCTTTTTCTTCTTTTTTTCCCCTTTATTTTCTTCTTTTTTCTTTTTCTATTTTTTCCTTCTTTTTCTTCTTTTTTTCCTCCTTTTTTCTTTTTTCTTTTGGAAAAATCTTTCCAAAACTCGTAGCCTGTTTTTTTCTTGTTTCATGCACTACAATCTATATTCATAATCTCTAACCCTTTCACTGCAGACATGGTGGCGAACGCTGATCTTCTGTAACAGCCTTCAGATGACGGCAGACTTTTGCTCCCCCGTTCTTCCAATCTTCTCTCCTTTCAGCCGACCAACTCCAGTACGCTGGCACAACCGTACTGCTGCTCCCGTGGGGGTGGCTGTGGGAGCCCTACAGCAGTTTGAGATTTAAGCAGGAAGGAGCAGTTTACAATCTTTAAAGAAATCAGATTAAAAGACTTTACTCCTCCCCTTTTCATTCCTTGGAACACTCTGCATAAACGTGCAGATGAATTGTTCATAAATCCTGCATCTCCGCAGCCTGAAAACGCATTGCAGTCGGGCTAAATCCCACCTTATACCACTTAAAATCTGTGCAAGGCCGCATTAAAACAGACGATATTTCTAATGCCTCGGAGACGTGACAGTCAAAGGTACCAGTAAGCTGACCGACAGGGTTTCCTGAGGCTGCAGGCTTGGCAGACCCGGGCTTTGCCGTGACTTGGCTGCCGGCTTGCTGCCGGGCTCGGAGGAGCGACCGGCGGGGTCGGGGCCCGCCCTGCGTCTACCGCTCCCTCCCGGCCCCGCCGCGGCCGCCGTTCGCTGCGCGCCCGGTGCGGAGCGGCTCCTGGCTCTCCGCTGCCGCGAGCGAGCCTCCCTGCGGCGCTTCCCCTGGAAACTTCAGCCTGGGAAAACCAACAAAAAACCCGCAAACAGCCCCAAAGTGGCCACAAGCAGTGTGTTATTAGGTCTTAATTGTTGTAGCTACGGGAGTAAGACGTACCTCCTGGAAAGGCTTCACACCTTCTGTTTGTGACAGGCGTTATCAGCGAACGCCTTGAAGACGGCGGCGGGAACCGCTGGTTACTTGCGGTGGCCCCGGGGAAGGTCGTTCCTCCCCGGGTCGCCTCACGGCGAGCGAACTCGGGAGCGGCGCTAGGGCCGCTGGCGGCGGCCGCGCCGCACTCCCCGGCCCGTACCCTGCCCGGTGCCGAGCCGAGCGGCGGTCGCTAGCTCGGGGGGGGTACGCGGGCGCGGCGCCGTGCGGTGTGTTCCCCCCCTGCCGCCTCCCCGCTCCCCTCGCCCGCGGGTGTCGTGTGCGTGAGGCGTCAACCGCCGCCCGGCCCGGCCGCTCCGCCGGGAAAGGCAGGCAGCGGCCGGCGCAGCCGCTCGGCATGGCGGCGGCCCCGGGCGACAGGCGGGGAAAGCCGCCGCGGGGCCAGGCGGCGCGGGCGGTGTTCCCGCAGCCGGACGCGCCCGCCGGCGCCCCAGGCCCCGCGTACGGCGTCCGCCGCCGCCGCCGCCCGCCGCCTCCGCGGCCCCGCCACGTCCGCACCATCTTCGAGGCGCCGCCGGAGCCGCCGCTGCCGCCGCACCGGTTCGGGCCGGCGGCGCCGGGAGCATGGTGCGACCTGTGCTGCCGCTTCGTCCTCTGCCGGGGCCTGCGCTGCGCGGGTGAGCGCCCGGCGGGGGCGGGGAGCGGCGGGGCCGCGCTCCCTCGCCGGCGGCGGGTTCGGGGCGGTGGAGGGGGGCGGAGCGCTGGGATATCCCGGGTTTCACAAAACTGAGGGTTCCGCCGCTCGGGGGCGGCAGGTCGGGTGTCTCCCGCGCCCGGCCCGACCGGGAGCCTGGGGTTCCCTCCGTGCGGCGCGGGAGCGTAAGGGCTGCGGGTGGGCGCTGGGAGCCCTGCCCTTCCTGCTGTGGGGCTGGGCCGAGGGCGTGGCGTGGGGTGACAGCACAGCGTGGGGCGGTGGCGTGGCGTGGGTGCAGCGTCATCCAGGTAAAAGCGCTCCATCTCCCCCCAAGGGGAAGGCAGTACCTGTTAGAGGGGGGGTGTAGGGAGTGCTGCTGCTCCGAAGGGCTCTCGTGGGCTCTCACCCGTGGCAAAAAAACATGGGGTCTTCTCCCTGGGCCTTCAGGTAGGCGGAGGAGCAGGCCGCGTCTTGGAGTATCGCACATCCCATATACACATCGTGTATGTGCCCTTTCGCTCTCTGGGCTCTGATTCATGATAGGTAAAGGTGCGTTCTCCTTTCCCTGCATAGAAAATGACTTTTCCGCTTTTCAGCCCTTTCGTTACCTCCGCTATACTCTAAACTAGAGTGACTTCATTCACCTGCTGGCTCCTGTCCTTGAGGGTAGGAGAACACGTATAATCTAGTGCTGGTGAAAAGTCCTCTCTTGCCACCCCTTGGCTTGTAAAGCATTTGGCCGCATTGTTGGGTTTCATGGCGACCCCGAGAGTGGTTTCGGCGCGGAGCCCCGCGGGCGTGCTCCCTTCTCTGGCCGTTCCTCGCCCACAGCTGCCCTGCCGCTGCGCTCCTTAGGACAACGTGGTGCTAACCCTTGTGGGGTGACATGTTAAGGTGTGTGGTTTGCTTTTGCTTCACGTCACTGAGCCTTTGTTTAACAGATGATATTTGAAACCCAAGGTGGGACAGAAAGGTCAATCTTTTCCTGTTGTTTTCTTCTGCCTTAAGGAGATGTAATAACCACATGCTGTCCTCTGCTGAGAGACAAAATTTCTGTTGTGCTATAGTGTTCTCACAGTTACACTCACTTTCGGTAGCTCTATTTTTACAGTTACTCTTGGAATTGAAATACTTTGGCTGTGAGAATAAAGTATTTTTTATTTATCATTTAAGTTAGTGCACCGTTCTGACAGGTTTTATAGTGCACTGATGTGAAAGTAGACCTTAAAAATCATACTTTTTCTTTTATGATCAAATGCTCTGTGGCAAGAACTTAAAGCGTCACATTGGATTATATATTTGCCAGCAGTGTTTTCTCAGAACGATTACCGCTTACAATGTTTTTCCTTCTCCTCCATGACAAGCTTCATTTTTATGAGGCATAGTACTTCAAGCTGCTCTCTTAAATTGCTGTTTAAGTAGCAGAGGAAGCAGTCAACATTTATGACCTAGCATGAATATAATGTTTAAAAGCTGTAAAGTGCTATGGAGATGAAAGGAAACAATAGCTAAAGCGCACAAGGATTGCTGCGAGAACCTCTGTTCTTTCCCAGTTTGCAGGCACACCAGCGAGCCAGACTGATGAGCAGATCTGGCTGAAAAATCAGCCGAGGGCAACGAAAGCAGTGGCTGTGTCAGGACAGCTCAGAGGCGTGAAGGAAGGTGTGGCTGGCTGCCCTCGCAGCTCAGAGCTGCTAAATCCGCTCCGTGGCCAGACGCCAGGCTGCACCCATAGTCACCGGCTCTTCTGTGAGTAAGTGAATACAGAAAAAGATGTCCCCTGGGTTGGAAAGCCGGCAGACACAGCTGTGCTCAGCGTCTAAAGTGTGTCTAAGCTGGCCTTGAGAGCTGCAGCAGATGCATCCAGGACTACGACTGAATTTGTGGCCGCTATGGTAGCCTCCGTGAAAATGCCATGGTCTCCTTTGGGTATCCCTTGCAAAGCAGAGATTACAACTGAGGACAGGCTGGATCCATGGGCCACGGTCAACTGTGCGAGGTTTAATAAGGCCAAGTGCAGGGTCCTGCACTTTGGCCACAACAACCCCATGCAATGCTACAGGCTTGGGGAGCAGTGGCTGCAGAGCTGCCCGGCGGAAAGGGACCTGGGGGTGCTGGTTGACAGCTGGCTGAACATGAGCCGGCAGTGTGCCCAGGTGGCCAAGAAGGCCAACAGCGTCCTGGCCTGTATCAGAAATAGTGTGGCCAGCAGGAGTAGGGAAGTGATCGTGCCCCTGTACTCGGCACGGGTGAGGCCACAACTCGAATACTGTGTTCAGTTTTGGGCCCCTCACTACAAGAAGGATGTTGAGGTGCTGGAGCGTGTCCAGAGAAGGGCAATGAAGTTGGTGAGGGGTCTGGAGCACAAGTCTTATGGGGAGCGGCTGAGGGAACTGGGATTGTTCGGTCTGGAGAAGAGGAAGCTGAGGGGAGACCTTATTGCTCTCTACAACTACTTGAAAGGGGGTTGTGGCAATGAGGGTGTTGGTCTCTTCTCCCAAGTAACTAGTGATAGGATGAGAGGAAATGGCCTCAAGTTACACCAGGGGAGATTTAGATTGGATATTAGGAAATATTTCTTTACTGAGTGGTCAAGCACTGGAACAGGCTGCCCAGGGAGGTGGTGGAGTCACCATCTCAGGAGGTGTTCAAAAAACGTGTGGACATGGCACTTCAGGACATGGTTTAGTGGGCATGGTGGTGTTAGGTTTACTGTTGTACTTGATGATCTTAGAGGTCCTTTCCAAACTTAATGATTCTGTGATTCTATGACAAGGTGTGACAGTGGCAAAAGGCTCCCAAATAACTCTGTGTTTTCCAGAGCCCACAAGTGGTAGGGACTTTCATTTTACGCCATCTAAAAAGCAAAACACAACAGCATCTTCCAGATGGTCCACTGCTGATGAAGAGGGAGCTACGTACTAAATTGTCATGATTCTGAGTCAGAAAGACATAGATATTATATTTATTTAAATTACTCTCTGAGTATTGGCGGAAGTCAGTTCTCACTAGATCATTGCCCTTTGGCAGAATCAGAGGTGCTGAATTTGGTGATAAGGATTAAAAGGCATGAGAAATTCCTTCTGGGATAGGGAATTAGTCAAAGGGCACATCAAAGGAGTAATTTTAAAGTACTTAGGTGCAGACGTTTTTCTAAGAGGAAAGCTCTGTGATATCTTTATGGGAGCAAGCGAATTCCTTCCAGTGTCTCTGCCCTGCCTTCCCCAGAGGGATGGGGAAGATACCTGAGCGGAGCTTCAGTAGAGGCTGGACTTTTGTCATTTCACAGTGGGGCTGTCGTTGTCTTTGGGTTTTTGTACGCTCCTTGGTACACGTCATAAAGTGAGGTGGGATCCCTGGAGTGAGTAAAGAACTACCGAGAAAAGGTCTTTCTGACTTCTGTGAGATTTTTGTTTGTAATTCACAAGTTTGTTTTCAGGCTTCTGGTAAAGATTGAAAAAATACTTTCATATAACTCAGGGAAGAAAGATCAGAATGGAAAAAAAATCAAGGAGATGAATGACCATCTGTTTCAATGCAGTGCACAAGGTGCACATTATTCAAGCAAGTCATTTCTTGGAAAAAAAATAAGTCAGCGCTGATATTTCTGGACGTCAGCCCAGGAAGAAAGCCAAGTGTAATGAAATACCTCTGAAAAAGATGCTTTGTTGAGCTCTTGCTGTTGTTTTGGATTCCTTTTCAGGAGAGACTTAATTGGTTTAGCAGTCCAGACTTGCTCCACTAGTCACCTTTTCACCTCTATTATTTGGGGCAAAAACCTACTGGGCAGATGCAGAATGCCATTGCCTGGCCTGGCTTCTCTGCACAACGTCGTTTGAAACAGAAGCAGTCAGGATTACTCCAGTTCATACCAGTGAAATCATGTGCAGTAAAGAGTGTTTTTTGTTTTCTAGCATTCAATTTTTCTTTCAACCTGAGGGTGCTCTGGAGTGAAAATTCCCAGTTTCTTGGTGCGTAGCGTTCTGTAGCGTAGGAGTGCTGAAGTTGTTGCACTGTTTCACCGTAACATTTGGCATTTGACAAATTAGGTGTTTCTCATGGTTTTAGATGAAAGTCTATACTGCCAGGCGTTGGAATACAGTTTTTGAACAGTTTTACTTTCCCCATAGTTTGGTCAATGGACTGGGTGTACATAGGTGGCGGGAATGTGAAAGGAATTATTTTGTGGACTACTTGCTCTGGACTTCCTAGTTCATTTCTCTAACTTTTCTTTTACCTTGCATTTTGGCACTTTGATTTCTGATGCACTATTTCACTGAACCAAACAGAAATGTTGCTAGGCGTTTTCAGACTTTTTACTCTTCATTTAAGAGAATACAGAGAAATTATAGGTCTTACATGACTTTTGGTTCAAACTTCCTGAAGATATTTAAGCAGATGATATTTAGAGGTACCATGAAAAACAGGTTGTTCTTTTCCAATATTTAGTGATGGAACACATTGGGAATTCACGGATGCTTTTGTTGAAAGCATGACCTCAATGAACTGATATATTACTTTTACCAACTGTATGTTGCCTGTGCAACAACGTATGTATTGGTGTATGTATTGGGTTCATGTGGCAAGGCTGGTGGAGGCTGCAGGAGTGAGAAGACCACTACGTTGTAATACTCCAAGGACCTTGCGAAGCAGAGACTCACAAATATTTGTTAAGTTGACTGTAAAAAGTTGCCTGCTAAAGGAAAAATTTGAATATTTCTGTCAGATTTCTGGTGGTTGGAGTCCTTTATAACGGTGCAGCGCAAACGATGAGCATCAAGTCAGTGGGTATCCTTTAAATACTAGCTGGAGGCAATGTCCCTCAGCCTGTTTCCCTCTTGCCTACGCTGTTACTCTATACCTGCGGCATTACGCCTGTAACGTTATCTGGGTGTAGTGTGACCTGTGCATGGGCAGACACCCCCATCCCGGTGTAGAAGCCTCTCCAGTTGCGAGGTGCTCTGCAGCGGTGCAAAAGCCCACGGGAGCAGAGAAGACTGCAAGTGTCCTCTTCCTCTCACATCTACCAGGCAGTCATTTCAGCTTTGTTCACTGAATCTTGTAGAATGTAGTGGGGGGTTAAGTTGCTACTTCTAGAGTTAGGACTTGAATTACCAAAACTGTTCTGGTTCGAAGGAGCCTCTGAAAGTTTTATCTAAAGAGTGAGAACTGGGGGGTGGATTAGAAATAGCGGCGGTGGGAGCCTGCTTCCCTTTCTCGTCCTTTCTGTGGAAAGTTGTTTAACAATGCGCAGCTCCCAAAATTTTCTTTATTTTCTTTTAAATCCAAAATTACCAAATTTTCTCAGAATCCGTAGGGGCTGGAGCAGCAGAAGGCATCAGGGTTTGGGTTGTGCTGGCGGAGCTCAGCTCAGAGGAATCCCCGGTTGGGTTTGAAGGAGCGTGGGTGATCTGGTGCCCTGGGCAGATCCCTGGGCATCTCTTTGTTCTCGTTTTCACCATCTCTTGAATGGTTAATTACTAATTATGGTGTCCTTCAGAGTTTGGGCATCTCAGATACAACCCTAAGAGACTACAGAAAATACAAGCAGTTTTTATTCAGGTTGCATAACAGTGAAGGGAAAAAATTTAAAAATCACCCCATAACATTCAGGTGGCAATACTGAAAGGCTCTGAAAATGCTGCGTGGTTTTGCCGCTTGTCTTCCTCACGTGCTTGGGAGCCGCTCTGTAGGGAGCTCCTGCAGAGGCTGCTACGAGTGGGCAGGAGCCCTCTCTGCCCAGGGCATCTTGACGTGGAGATACCCAGTGTTTCATCTCACACACAGGGTGGAAGGGGGCCAGATGCCATGCGGCTCGGTTTCGAACAAACCGGTATTTCAGAGCTGGTATGGGAGTAGAAAGGCATCTGCTAATGAGAAAGTGTTTCTGCAGGCAGTGTTCATAACCTGGGATGTCTTCAAGATGTGTAATAAAACATCAAAGCAATGATCTGTTTACAAAAGCAAAGATGTTAGTAATAAAAGTGTTATCATTACTCACCAGCGTGAAACCTCCTGATGGTCTGCTTGCTGAGAAAGCCTTGGGGAACCAAGGAGAAGCTTGACCTTGTCACGTGAAAGCTTTGGTGAGCTTGTTGTGTCGTGATGCCTATTTTATATAGCCCTACCATGCTCAAAGTTCAACAGATGGTTAGCACTGCTTGGCCAGGAGTTTGGGGCACTGTGGGAAGTAACAATACAGGTGCCTTTTAACTTACATTGTGCCTCCATCCGATTTGCATACTGTTAGTATCTGTGCTTTTAACACCCAGGGGAAAAAGGTAAAACTGAAGTTTTTACTGGATAATGTATTTTTTGATAAATTGACAACATAGTTCATCGCTAAGGGGTTTTTTTTCCGAATTTTTTTTTTTTTTTTGCATTTGCTGTTAGCAATAGGAGCTAATAGTCGGCCATGCTAAATCCTTAATAGAGAGTGTGCTTGCACAGGAAGAAGCAGCCCCTCCTCTGAAGTCCTACAAGCAAAACAGGCACAGATGAAAGCACTGAGAGGTGAAGTGGCTTTTTCAAGGCTACCCGTGAGGTCTCTGGCCAGGCCAGCTTTAGAGCTCAGCTCTGGTCCAGGGCCTGTAGTCATCTCTTCCTTCTGTCACTAAGTAGTGTTGACCAGAAACCTCCAGCCTGCTTGGATGGATCTCTTTGATTGCAGGTCAGCAGTGTGCACAACAGAAAGAAAATAACGATGATGGTTTTGGCCGGGTAGCTTTATGAGCTGCTGTATGTATGTCTACGTATCTGTTTTCTCCACACCATACCGAGTACTGACGAACGCCATTTTGATTTTGCTCAGTAAAGGAAGAGCACATCATGTATAGTAGCTTGGGAACAATAGCCTGACAGTGAGTGTAGGAGCTTGGAAGGAAGTATGAAGAGCTATAAAGAAAGTTGAGCTCTGTAATATCTCTTTTGTGTATTTTTCTCTTATATTCCAGTTCTAAGTATTTGCCTATTATCCAGTAGCTGCCATGGCTAAAGTATGAAATGTCCTACTCTTCTAAGAGAGAATAAATGTACAAGATGCACCTTTGTTAATCTCAAGTGCAAACAGCATGTAATCACTCATACCACATGCAGAGATTTAAAGAAGGACGTTCACAGCTTGCTTGTACCCTAAAAAATGATCAGGCTACTTCTGTTTTAAGCAGACCGCATTAGGATGAATAAACATTGTTTTAGCACAGTTTAACACACATTTTTGCTGTTCTGCCTCAATCTGATTTGCCTTAGTGATAGTTCCATGCAAGCTCTCACTGAGAAGTCTACTAATTTTGGCACAAAGTCACCCGAAGCCCAGAGGCAAGTCGGTCTATCATCCGCCGAGTCAAATCCTATGTGTCAAACCATGTTAACAAAGGCAACTCAGTACCTTCTCTCCAGTTTTAGCCTTGAGTTTTATTTTCCCTGCACTCTGTACACTGTGTGTAGCTGTGTATGTACAAAAGTGGTTTTCCTAAGGACTGTGTAATCATTTTCCTGAGTTTACTGCTACTGATATAATATCTACCACAAAGCTAAAATTAACACTAATCTGTTATTTTCACATTGCCCGACTACCCTCTGCGTTTAGCTTTTTAAACTTCTATTCAACTTTAATTTCGATGCACAAACCTGCATACATACAATCAGTAAGCCTGTAATCAAACTGCATTAAAAATGACAGTGACGCCGTGCCGGCAGCAGGCTCCGGGAAGTGGTGCGTTGTCAGCCCGGTGCCCAGCTGGATGCGGGCAGCGATGTCCTCGCTCACACGCTCGCTTCCATCGCAGCACTGTGCTGGTCCTGTCTGCCTCTGCGCACTTCCAGCATCTGGAAAAGAACATGAAGCATGTTACAAGAAATTTTACTGGTTGACATATTCGAAATGAAACAGGGAGCTGCTGTACAGTGCGACGGACAATACTGAAAAGAATGAAGAACCAATATTGCAGAAATACATCAAGAGATGTTCTTTTTTGTCTAACAACATCTGAAAATATTTAATGATAATGTGACACATTGTAGAGTGAAATAGGAACTAACCAGATGTGAACAAATGTGCTTTGGCACTGTGATTTTTTTCCTTGAAATCCAAGATGTGCTTCATTGGAGCTATTGCTTGGAAAAACCCCACCTACTCCTTACTTCTTAACGGGACAAATCCAGTTATTTCCCAATAGGTAGCCTGTAGAAGAAGTGAGCAATCCATCTCAGAGGACCTTGAGATGTGATTGATAGGCTGGATTTGTGTTACGTATTTTATTTTGAATAAATGGCATTTAAGGCCTGAAGAAAACGAACCAAAATCCCACCGCATTTGGAGAGTGCTTCTGTGTGTTTATGTCAGCACTCTGAAAGGAGACCTCCAGTTGTTGGCTGTCTGCTCTGGGTTCGGTCCTTCTTGGTTCGGTTCTCCGTTGCTGACAGAGGTGGCATACCTGAGGAACCTCGGGCGTGTCCGTTCAAGACGTGCGCAGTCGTGCCATAGAAGCGTCAGGACACCGCTTCTTCTCCCCACTGCTCCTCAGAGCCAGCGTCGAGAAGAACTAATGCTCTCCCAGCCTCTGACCTGCTTTTCTACGCCGGCACCCTGGCTTCTCCAGAAAGTGTGCGGGGCACACACGGTTCATCTCGTGGATTTTACAGCCTTACTGCGAGATGGGAATAAATATGCCCAAGAGACACTGGTCTTTCTCTACTGACTGTAGAAGGAGCCGTGACAGCCAGCTCAGCTGCAGACATCTGTATTCAATGAGACAAAGCCCAACTACCAGCTCATACAGAGACTTCCGCAGGCCCATGAAAAAAGGTTGAAACTTCTCGCGCTCGTTTAATGCTCATTGGCTTCCTCTCCATTTTGGATGAGTTTCGTCCAAATTTCATGCTGTTTTACTTAAAAAGTCATTCTAATCATAGGAATGTGTCTGGACTAGAAGCATTTTTTTTCAGAAAGAAACGTTGGATGGGAATTTCTAGTGATATAGATCTGGTAGTGGCTCAGTTTGATGTGCAGCAAGGCTTGGGTTGCATGGTCTTTTTATGGTATTTTTGTCTCTTAGCATAACTGTCATCCATTGTGTAAGGTTTTCAATATTTTTCCCCTTCTCTTTCGTACTTTCATATCACATTTATTACCTATTGGTGTATAAATTATTGGGAGCCTTGACAACAGAGGACTGAACATGTGAAATAATTTTGGTGTCACGGCTAAAAAGGTGTCTATACAATTCTGTTTTAACCTTATTTTATATCTACAAAGTAACAGATCATTAAATCTGATAACAAATGTGTTTTACATCAGCTTGAGTACTACAGTTCTTCAATTTCCATCTTTCAAATGGAGGCAAGGTTTTGCAAGTTGCAGATTGCCAATCACTGGTTAGTTTTTAATGCCTTCTTTTTGTTTATGTGCAGCTGCTGAGAATCAAAAGTTTTTTTAGAAAGCTCAAAAATATAGCTACTTACTTGGATTAGGGAGGGATGAACAGCTGAGCTGGAAATCGTAAGTATTATACTAGTTTTGCTGAACTAAGCTCAAATGCAGCAGTTTTTTGTTTTTCTACTTTTAATAGTTGTACTGTGTTCTTTATAAGCTTCCTAGCAACTGCATAGGTTTGTCACACATGATGATGTTATAAATTATGCTTTAGTATGAAATCTGTGGTACTGTGTCTTGACAGTGTCATGCAAGTGCAGTAGTGCTGAAGCCCAGGGACTAGTTAGGCAGGACCCCTCTCTTGCCACTTGGATGGAATTTGCTCTGAAACACAGCTGAACAGTGTTTGAGGAAGATCACAGCTTTTGTTTATAATTTCTATATAAATATGTTTCACACATTCAATTCTCTCCAGTGCATAGGGATATAATGATGGAGTGACTACATCAGTGGACAAGGGAAGAGCTACTGAGGTCGTCCATCTGGATTTCTGTAAGGCCTTTGACATGGTCCCCCACAACATCCTCTCTCTAAACTAGAGAGGTATGGATTTGATGGGTGGAGTGTTGAGTGGATGAGGAATTGGTTGGATGGTTGCATCCAGAGGGTAGCAGTCACTGGCTCAATGTCCAGTTGGAGGTTGGTGACAAGTAGTGTCCCTCAGGGATCTGTACTGAGACCATTGACTTGATGGTCAATGGAACACCTCTCCTATGAAGAAAGGCTGAGAAAGTTGGGATTGTTCAGCCTAGAGAAGAGAAGGCTCTGGGGAGGCCTTCTTGCTGCCTTCCAGTACTTAAAGAGAGCCTATAGGAAAGATGGGGACAGACTTTTTAGCAGAGCCTCTTGCGATAGGACAAGGAGTAACAGTTTTAAACTAAAAGAGGGTAGATTCAGCCTAGATATAAGGAAGAAATTTTTCACAGTGGTGAAACACTGGCACATGTTGCCCAGAGAGGTGGTAGATGCCCCATGCCTGCAAACATTCCAGGTCAGGTTGGACGGGGCTCTGAGCAACCTGATCTAGTTGAAGATGTCCCTGCTTATCGCAGGAGGGTTGGACTAGATGACCTTTAAAGGTCCCTTCCAACCCAAACTGTTCTATGATTCTATGCATGGATATGGTATTTCTCTGTCTAACCCAGTTATGGATTGCTAAAATCTTTTAGTCCTTTTCAGATCTCTGTCAGGCAAAAAATGAAGGGAAACAGTCCATTGAGGTCTGGAAATCTCTTTCTCTGGAAGTTCAGGCTCCATCCATAGGGAAAATATCCTTGTGAAGACTGGTTTGCGAATACCTCTCCACACTGAATTCTGCCTGTTGGTGTGGCATATAGCATTGTATCACATACTCACAATGTGACAGGTTGGAAAGACACCACCTCATTTTCCAAGTACGTTATTGTCTACAAGAAAGCAAAAACTCATTTTGCACCCAGCTAATAGGGACATTTGCTAATGCATACAAGCAGATATTCCTTAATACGTTTAGCTTTTCCTACACACAGTTCCCACTGTGAGTAGGTGCATAGGGATCTTTGTTCCTGAAACCAGATTACACGGAGAAGTTCCAGTTCAGTCAAAGCAAATGAAATCCTTTGCTCATCCCAGCCGTTTGCTGCCTAAGAGCTGGGAGGAGTGGAAATGGCAGCGACTACTCACTGAGGAAAAATGCTCTTCTGCCCCAGAGCAGAGAAAATTCTTCATCTGCATCTACCCCCCATCTGGTACCACTGTCTGGGCTCCTCATTGTAAGCCTTCATTTTTACGGTATCTCAGCACTGCTGTGTTTCTCTAACAAATGCTTATCAGCAAAAAATTTGCTTTAAAAATACATAAACTCAGCACACACCAAGAATATATTCCCAGTCAGACACCGCTGGTTGTTTACGGTTCATCGTTTAAGGGTATTTCAGGTAATGGCGAGGGTTCGTTTGGGTTTTTTTAGTATGCTCAGCTCCGGCAGCGGGCGCGGGAGGGCTACGGTAAGGCAGCCGCTGGGTCATCGTGTAGCTCCGTGGGTGGGGGTAGGCAGTGACGTGTCTCAGCCGTTTCACGGGTGTTTCGTGAGCACCCCTTTGCTTCCCACGGGGCGCGCACAGGTTTCCGTGTGGGAGGCGGGCTGTGGAGGGGATGCTGAGGGCGGTGGGGTGAGCCCGGCTCTCCCGCCCGGCTGGTGACTGGCCGCGCATCCCGGCCCGTGGCTGGGGAGCGCGTGGGACGGGCAGCGCGCGCGCGGAGCCCGCCCCTGCCTGCCGTGTCTGCCCGCCGCGGAGGCGTGCCGAGAGCTGGCCTCTGCGCCGCGGCGGGGAGGCGGGAGGTCAGGGGCTGCCCACATAGCAGAGGGGACAGCTGCTCACCTCCCTTCCCAGGCAGGTGGGACGGCAGCGCGGGCGGCAGTCGTGCCCTCCCCGCCTCCAGCACACTGCTTCGATGAGCAGCGTGTGACCTGGGCGTTGGAATCTGCTGCAGGGGAAAGCCTCACACGGAGTTTTTCCTTAAAGGGAGGCAGGGATCGAGAGCGTGACTCCGCTCACGTTCCAGGCCCGTCTGTCCTCCTCGGAAAGCGTCTCCGTGCGCTGCCTCTGAAGGAGGAAGGCGGAAAGGCACACCTGTAGCCCTGTGTAGTACCTTTTTAATACAGTGAATCCTTAACTTCAGGACTGCTTCGGTGGGATGTAAGCAGTCAGAGTTTTCTCAGGAGGGGCTACATGGGCTCTCCCCACCCAGCTGCTGTCGCTGACGCGGGCTGACAGCAGCGCGCTGCTGCGCCGAGCACCGTGGCTCGCGTTCTAAAGCCGTCATGTTCTCATCTTCCTCTGGTCACCTTCACAGACCGCTCACCCGTGAGCTGTGGGGGACAGGCTGTCATCCACTAGCTCTACATTTTGGCCCAACTAGGGCCTAGAAATGTAGAGTGATGGAGGAGTCATGAAATTATTGCAAGGCTAACTACCACTGCTTTGCCATGTTCTTACCTGTATTAGCTTTTGTTGCGTAGCATAATCATCAGATTCATCCAACTGACTTTTTTTGTATAGAAGGATTTCTCTTTGCCTTAAAGCAATATGCAGTGTTTGATGCCCTTGCCTATTTCTTGTTCCAGTAAGGCATTACACACTGTAAGGTGTAAACCTCCACAGGTGTGTTATTCTCATCAGCAAAGTCAGTTTGCCCCTTTATACTGTTATATTGTGATGTGTTTTACCCAGTGTTTTTTTTAAGCCTCATAAAATACCAGTAGAACAAAAATACTGTACTGGTGTTTTCTGTGGAAAGAAGTATTCCTTCATATCCTGCTAAAGATCATACATATCTGTATGGATTCTTTATGAAATTGTAGAACTAGCCATCTTAACATATACTCACTTATGGTCTGAAAGAGTATAGGGTTTTTTTTATGCCACTTTGATTTTAATTAAATTTTTATATGTATAAATTTCAGGGGAAAAATGTCATTGTTTGATTTGGTATTTGGCAGATGCTCCTAAACATTCAAACCCATGCTATTGCCTGAAAGAAGCAAGTTAGCTGTTGGGCCTTTAACTCTGCTCCTGGCATGTGCTGAACTGGGTGGCAGACCTCCTACTTGTGCTAAAACCGTCACTTTGCTATTAAATTCCTGCTGGTGTGACGGGGTGGAGCTCAAACAAGAGACAAGTGTGGCAGCCTCAGTCCTGCCTTCTGCTCTTTCATTGACACTGGCTGAAGAATTGTGGCAGATAAAGTATAAATGGAAATGTTTGTTTGTTTTCAGAGACATATTGACCAGAGGAAATGCAATCTCTCTAGCTTGGTCCTGAGAAGCAGCAGTATGTTAAAAATGTTGGATGTATAAAATGGGGTTAAATACTTCGCATATTTTAGCATAGAAAAATACATTGTGAATTCTAGAAGAGTTATCAACTGCGTGCTGTGAAGGTAGCTGGTATAACAAAGCCCTTACTTTCTGTAGTTTAAAGGTTGATATAAAAGGATCTTTGTTTTATAATGACATTAGTCTTGATTTGCAGTGTTTTCTACCATTCAGATCTAGCAGAAGAAAAAAAATCAAGTAAAAGGTGAGAAACTTGTGACATAGTCGAGGAAATCATACTAAGCTTGGGAAATGGTTAAATAGCCTTGCTGTTAAAAAGTGTATGCTGGAATTTGTGATAAACGTTGCGGGGGCCATAGCATCTCTGCATTTAGAATTTCATATGTAAATTCTTAAAATTTCATATGTATCGTGCTTGAAGCATGTGCAGTCTAAGTACTGAGATGCTGTTAATGTCTTTGGATAGCGATATGTTGACAGATGCTCGATTCTCAAGCCATGGGAGTGAATGATTTGACTCTTATGTTTGCCTTAAAATCCGCTAAGAGTAAAGTCACATTTTTAACACCCTGCGTATCTGTAGAAATCTCTGTTAAATTTCCTGCTAATAACCTTTCTAAGAAGGTTCTCTTTCTAAAGAAGATCCTGTTGATTTAAATCAAGGGCTTTTGAATAGGGTATCAGCTTTGGGGTTTATTTGTTTACAGCCTAGAAAAGGTAGCTAGAGATGAACAAATGAGCCCTTCAAAACCTTTCCGTGGAAAGCATGTCTTCTTTTAGCATCATCGGGAACACAGTACCAGGTTAAGACTCTGAAGCATTGGTCTTTCTTTAGCTGAAGCGTCTATTAATATAGCTGCTGCTGGTAATAAAGAGGGAGGGCTGGAGGGCTGGGAGCGGAGTGACGGAGAGGGAGGGGATTTAGGACTAACAGGTGGTCCTGAGACGCGCTGGCTGACGCTGAGCTCCGAGCGAGCGCACGCTGTGTGGGTATTCACGGGCTTTCCTCTCTCCCTCTGCGTACGCGTGTCTCTTGTTCCTGGTGTTCCTCTGGAGCCCCTTCAGCTATGGCAATAAGGAATGACTTGAGGAAAACTGTCAGGAGGATAGCACGTTTTTTTTACTGGTTTCCTAAATCATTGAGCAGTTCAAGGAGGAGAACAGTAAAACTTCTCTGGAAGTCTGCTGGTAAGTCTGCTGCTATGTTTCTTGAGACCTTTTTTTCTGCTAAAAAGGAACTCAAAGGGAAAAATAATTTATTTCCCTGCAGCTGGTTAACTTTTCCAGGCCAGCATTGTTTGCATCTTTCCATTCTCTGAGGCTCATTAGGCAAAACTATAAAAATATTTTGGAAATGCAATAGGAGGTTCGTTAGGCTTGCTCAGCTGAAGAATTACTCTTGCAGCTGTATGATTTATTCATATTAATATTCATGTCAGTGGTGTCTGATGTCTTGTTTTTTTGTAAACCTTGTTTCTCCCTTAGGTATGTATATATGAGCTCTAGTATGACTCAAATACCTTCCAGAAAATTATTTGGAATTGCCTTAATTTGTTAATAGACCTAGAAGGCCGTGTGAAGACACAATTGACTGAAGACCTTAATTCATTGTACCCAGTGTTCACACAAAGCAATGAGCAACTTAGAGAGGGCTTGTGTTCAGCAGTGATGCACTGTCCTCCATTTCCATTTCATCAGCTGAAATGCCGTACCGCTCCGCTCACCGGTTACTGAGAGGCATTGCTCCCAACGACAACTCAGTGCTTTGATCCTTGTCCAGTCCAGAGTTCGCACCTCTCAGGTGAACATTTTCACAAACACCATGAAAGCCCAAAGGCTGTTGTGTCCCTCTGAAGTGGTCTGTTAAAGCTGGGGCTGAGGTATATTCTTGTGGTATGGGGGTGGGTGTGGAGGACCATGCACTGCCATAGCTTAGAAAGCTGACTTCAATCTGTTCTTCTTCAAAGACTAATTACACAAGACCAGTTTTCTTGTGACGAGGACTCTTTGGACTGAAGTGGTGAACTTGTCAATTCTGCAAGTATACAACATTAATACCAAGTTTTCATTTGTATGGGATGGGATCTGGGTCAGTTCTGCAGTTGAGCAATCTAGTGTTGTACTTCAAATAAGATTTGTGACTCTGAGAGGGGAAGGCCCAGTCGGACCATCTGAAATCTGTGACAGAAACGTTGTTGGGCCACGTGTCTAAATGATGTGTTACTTCTTCCCATATGAAGATGTCCACAGGTTTCAAACATCCAGAGGGAAATCTCAGCTCACCCAGTCTGTGGCAAAACTTTCCTTGACTAAAACTAGAGCTTAAATTAACCTCTGTTTGAATGTTGGTAATCTCAAGTCCTCTCAATACATCAGGTCATCTTGAGTCCTCATAAGACGTCAGATCATTCCTGCATCTCTTTTGTTACTGTAAAAGCATAAGTGGCTAAAAAATAGCAATAAATGGTATTGAGAGCTTAGTTACCCATATGTGAAATTGTTTACATGCCAGTTATCTTTTCCCTCAGTACTACAAAAGAATCACTATATCCATGACTTGTTACAAGAAACGATGTGAACTTTGAGTGCTTTAAAAAGAATATTTTTCAGTGGTTTTTCTCCCATCTCCCTCTGCATCTAGTGGTTTGAATAAGGTTTGCCTTTCTACCCTCATTTTAACATATGTGTTAGCATCGCTATTGAGCTGAATTTGTGAACAGCGTCAGAAGTGCCCCACATGTCCTTTTCTACCCGTGCAGTGAGACGATTATCTCAGAATTGTGGTTTCAGTGGAAATGCGACATTTTAGCACAAGGTTGCATCCAAGCAGAAAAAAGCTCAGTGTGAAAATTCAACTCAAACTTCTCATAACTTTGCAGAAGCCCATCTCATCGAGTATGTCTAACGAACTGGAAGCTGAAGCCCTGGTGCTCCTCTTACAGGGGAGGGCGTACAGCTCCCGTTTGCACGCACAATTCCTGTTCAGTCTTTGCAAGGACAGCAAGTGGGATGAAACCTTAGCTACACTGAAGTCCATGAACATTTGTGCCCCTTTCTTGAGTGGCCAGAATTTTGCTTGGGTTCTTGAGGAATTACCAGATTATTCATACGCTTCCTTAACTCCAAAGCACCACATTTTTGTAACTTTTAACCAAGTTGCTCTTCTGTCTTTCTGAGAGAGTTCTCCAACACGCAAGCCTAGTCTGAGCAGTACTGACCATCTCATTACCTTGGTACACAAAGAGACTTACCCTCACCTCCAATATACTAGAGTTTTCAACTTCTTTATCTCTGCCTCTGTCTTTCTGCCAGCTTTTGCTCCTGTGTTGGCACTAACACAATTTTCTGGTTGGGTCAGCCAGGATGAGCCAGCAGAACAATTCTGCATTACTAGGCTTGTTCCACAGATGAATAACCCAGCTGATAATTAAAACTTTTAGTAATATTTATGGATAGTTTTTAGCCACTTATGCTGTAACAAATAAATGAATGTTTTAACTACAACAAAGCTGAAACTTTTGTGATGTGGGTGTGTTAGGAAAAGTACATTCTCTAATATGCTTTGTCATAGATTTTATGATATCTGCTGCTTTCATTCTGCTTCTGTCACTCTGTGTGGCTGGATGCCTTGTCCTCTCTGCCTGGCCCAGAAACAAAATCTGCTAAAGCACAAAATTAGTTTTTAAGTATGACAGTGTATTTAGTACTGTTGTAGGTCACTGTGTTCAGAAAGTTGCATTTGATGCAATTTTAGAAAGAGCTATCAAAGCACAATTAGGTTGCTCTTCCTAAAAATCCTTAATTTTCCACCCTGTCCTTGGGTGGATACTTTGGGATTGTTGGCCACAGACTATTGCCTACAGATAACGTGCTCCTTTCTAAGCTCTAAAAGAAGGAAGAAAATTTGAGGGTGCTCTTTAGTAACTGGTTTTGATTAAATTACTTACTGAAGGACTAAAATAATGTCTCAGGTGTTGTTCTGAATATGCTAAATGTAGCTGATGATATTTTAAGTGCCTTTAGTTTAATCATGGGTATATAACTTAATATAATGAAGTTATATAAGAGACTTAAACTGAGGGATGTAGTATTTAGGGGTTTGTACCCTTTATTTCTTTGAAACGTGTTTGGATTTTTTCCTACAACATCTTCGTAGACTTTGTGTTGACACATCGTGTGACTATAAGTTTTATCATGATAAAGTACGTAACCGGAAGTCAGGAAGGGGTACTGAAACACAAAGGAATTAGAAAAAATTACCATAGAGGGCCATGATAAGACTACAGAAAGCAGTGATAAAATCAAAATACACAAGTAGCTCCTATTTTCTCTGTCTTAGAGCAGAGGAATAAGGTGAGCAGTGACAAATGTAAGGCAGATAAAAGGAAATTTTCTTTTAATTTTTTATTCAGCATGTAATTAAATTGTGGAACTCATTACCAGAGGATGCTGCTGAGGTCAGGAATGTAACAAGATTTAGAGAGGGTCTGGAAGAATAAGAATATTCAATATTGTGACAATTGAAGCTACAAGAAAAGCTTTGAAAGAGACATAAATCTTCTTGCTTCAGGGTTTAAGCTAATTTTTAACAATTAGGGTTTATTTTGAGATAATTTTGTGGCTCAGGTCCCACAAGTGTTATTGTTTCTTGCTGGTTCTTCCTAAGCAACTAATGCTCATCCCTGGCAGAGATGGACTTATGATCTGCATTGATTTAAACCTTTATGACATTTTCCAGGCTTATACAGGAGAAAAACAGATTTTAGACCTGTTTAGAAAAGCATCCCATAATATCAGGTGGAAAACATGAAAACCACAATGCTTGCTCTCATTTTTTTTACTTTGACAAAACTGCCCCAGTGGCAAGCCCTGCTTGCTTTGAAGCCATTATAATAAACACAGCAAATTAAGTCAGTGTGAGGTGGGCAATTTTTCGTAGTTGTGTTTTTTGCCACATACTACTGGCTCATGAAGAGCTTTATTCTCAGCTCTCAGCTGGGGAAGGTTCTCATCAGTTTGAGCTACTGTCCTACTAGGTGTGTTGGAAGGCTCTTTCCTTCCAACAGGGCAGAAACTTTCTTCCCTCTCCCTTCCAAGAGGGCAGAAAGTGAGAATTTATTGACAAAATCTTAAACTAACTGTATTTCACACAGCCTGAAGGTGATTTGCTGTTGTTTGGGGTTTTTTTGTGATTTTTCTGCTCTAGTGTGTTATCCCTTTAGTCCTTCTCTAACATTAAAGTTAGTAGAGTATTTTAATTGATTTTGAAGGATTTTTGGTGAGGTCAAGCATCCACTATAAAATCACATTTATGTAAGAATACGTGTTACACAAAATAAATGGAAGCCTGTACAGAGGTATGGTGATATCTCTTAAACTTGCTACCTCCTAAAGGAATTAACGTATAAAGATTTAACAGATCAAAGAGAAAAGTCAACCTTTGAACTCTCTCTCCAAAATATATCCAGCTGACAAAATCAATCTATAACACATATGGGAATTTTAGTGTGATATGTCAATTTAGAATGGCTTCGTTTAAGATATTGATGAATTAATTTCTTACTTTCATGTTTGTCCAGCTAACATATGATGGCTTATGCCATAAGCACCTGTGTCCTTACATGACTTCTTTAATCGAGTTATTCTGGGAATAGTGTGGGTATGTAGAGGTAGCATATCCAGCATTTGTGAGTCTACATAGCTGGAAAATTAATGAACAGATAATGTCACTATATTTCTGTGTTCTTGGCAAAACCCAGTTGGTGAAAGCCACTGCCTCCCCTGCTCCCTCAGGCCAGCGGCATGTCACACCTCTAGAGTCCCTACAGTCAGGTCCGTGTCTCCTGCGTGGATACCTGCAACTGTCCAGTGAGAACCTATAGGTATCCTGTGTTTTTATAAAAAAAAAAAAATTTCACCTGGCTGTCCCCACAGTTCACTGAGGCCCCAGCTCTCTTCTGGGGATCAGCTGCGCTGTGCATAGGCGCAATGCTCTGTAGTGTGATGGATACATCAGGCCAAGTGAGGGCTTGCAGAGTAGTGCTCAGAAAGAGAGCATCCATCTCTGAGAACGATGAGTTTTGGCCCAACACAGATGCTAAATGGAGTGTAGGGGCATTTGGGAACTGTGACTCTGGAGCACTCAAGCTCACATGGGTGGATAAGATGGTTGCCTCCAAGAGGGTATCATTTGAAGGATTAATTATCTGTGTTTGGGAGAGGAAGCAGAAGGACACTGTCCAAGTGGAAGCCAGCTTGGATATAAATCAGTTATATTTAAACCTAATGTGGTAGTAGGCAAGGTGGGTTTATGACTGCAGGTGGCTGTTCTGGAACGTGGATCCAGCAACCCAAGGTTGCATCTCGCTGGGACCTGCTGGGGTGGGTAACCAAGCCTTCTGATCGAACTTTTTCAGACTACCGTATCTCTTTATTTCCTGAAAGTCTAGCTCATGGCTATGATTTATATAGTGCTGGAGATGGGTAGGGTACTGCAGCAGATTGGAAGCAGGTAGGAGATGATGGCCTTTTACCATCAGACCATAGATACAGGTTTTCTGCCTGCATTAGGACTGGGTACAGTCACAGAATCACAGAATCATTAAGGTTGGAAAAGACCTTTAAGATCATCACGTCCAACTGTCAATCCAACACCACCATGCCCACCAAACCATATCCTGAAGTGCCACGTCTACATGTTTTTTGAACACTTCCAGTGACCGTGACTCCACCCTCTCCCTGAGCAGCCTGTTCCAATGTTTGACCACTCTCTCTGTAAAGAAATTTTTCCTCATATCTAGCCTAAAGCTCCCCTGGCGCAACTTGAGGCCATTTCCTCTCATTCTATCGCAAATCCTTTCAGTTTGTATTTATTCATCTACTTCGGACATTTCAGCCCATTTTATCTGAATGTTCTTAATCATCATTTAATGGCCTGTGTCCGATGTTCATTTGAGAATACATATATTATTAGTGAAAGTGTGCATCCTTTGTGTTGTGAAAGCATGATTTTAGTTTCTGGTCTCTCTTTCAAAAGCATCTCTATATGTGCTTTTCCTATCTCTTTTAATTGTAAGTATATATATTTAATTGCTCTTGTATGATTTGCTTAAAAGTGCACTTTCCTAATTCTAGAGGAAGCTGTGCTGGCATCTGTAATAAAAAAGCATTTATTAACAAAATGAAGAAGATGGGTGCAGGATGTCAGTGTTAACAGGTCATCAGCGTAACTTAAAGTTAATTGTAGAAGGCTGTAGAAGAAACACATCATACTGAGTGACTGGGCAGTGAAACAGTGTTGATAAATACGAACTAAACCATATGGGGAAAACGTTGACTGCACATATAGAGCAGTGGCTTCTTATTTAGCTTTTATCACTTGGAAAATAGAAATAATCATGTGGACAGTTCTCTGAAGAGACTGTTCCTAACGTTCAAGGTAAAAGCGAACTGAATATATGGAAGTATTAGGAAAGAAATAAAGTGAAAACCCAGAAAATCGTGCTGTGTCCACAGGTCATATGAAGCGGTTAGGTCACCCTGCCCTCTTAAAAAGGGTATAGTAGTATTTGAAGATACTAGAGAAGACTTTGGATTATCAAAGAGATTAGTAAACTCCTACAGACCAGCACTTTTCTGCTTGGTAAGAGGCAGCTGCAAGAGAATATGCTTCTGTACTAATAAGAGCAGTGTGGAGAATTGAAAACAGCATTGTTATTTACCATTTCTTGTAGCATAAAAGTCAGGGCCATGCCATGAAATGGCCAAATAAGAGGCCTAAAACAAACTACGCTTTCACATGCATGCGCACACACGTAATTCAGTTGTGGAACTGACTGACACAGGATGTTTAGGAGACTAGGAACATAAATGTATTTGAGAAGAGATTAGATAAATTCATGGAGGAAAGAGACATCAAGGGATATTAAATAAAAAGATGCAGATACAGCCTCTGGCTCATTTGTTTTAAGTTGCAGAGTAGAAGGGCATAAGGGGGAAATATCACTCGAAATTAACATTTTTTTCCTCATGCATGTTCCCTCAGCACCTGCTGGCAGGTTCTTCCCAAGACAGGCTACTGGCCTAGATAGATCTTTGGTCTAACCCAGTCCATCTGTTACTGTGTTTTTCAAGTGCGACACTGGTAGAGGCTAGGGAATATGTAAACCTTTCTCGCTATTGTTGATTTCTGTGTAATTTTCCATCCATTAAATAGCTGTTTAGTTTTTCCCTTATTTGTGAGTCTGTATTTTTCCAAGGGAGATGCATTCTGTTGGCATCCAGATAAACCATGATATGTTTTTCTCCATAGTGGTTATCATTCACAGCTCTTACTAGTCACGTGGCTTTTGCAAATTGCATCATGTGTTGTTTTATCCCATTTCTCAGATAATTAGATGAGACGAGTGTGGCATCCCACTAAATTCCTTTTTCCTTGGCTCTACCAGTTTTAAATGAGACAAGACAAATCCTTTGCTTACTCTGCCTCCCTTTCAAAGGAAAATCCTGATTTACACCTGGAGAGCTATTAGGATTTTCATAAACCCTTGATAAATGTAAGAAAAAAAAACCTGTGCAGAGGCTGAACTTCATCTCATGGGCCCAGTGGCTGCTTGGATGTGGATTACCAAAGTGAATGTTCATAACACATGAGAGATGTCAGTATCAGCAGGAGTTGCTAGTACGCCCTATGCCTATTGTGGGCTTCTTCTTCTGAAGTACTTTGGAAGATGTAATTTTACTTTCTTTTTTTATGCTGCCACATCTCTTGTTTCCTTTGCCCATGTCGAGCAATAACGGTTGGAAGATGCTGTTTCTCTCCACTGCATCCATCCCTTTGCTGCCCTGGGAGCTCGTAGGAAGACAAGAGGAAGAAAAGAGGGTGACCAACTATGTGCATTAAACTAAGCACCTCTTCAGTACATCTGCTTCAGGGCCCGCTATCAGGGTGGGAATGATGACCTATGACATCTGAAATAAAAGCTGTGGATTGGTCATTTATGAAGAGGAACATTAATAAATTAGTAGTGTGGAATTACCTGTTTTAAAGAGATGCATTAGAATATTAGAACCTCATAAGTAAACACAGACTGAGCTTGGATGCAGCATGCGAAAGCACGCTCGGCACTGAGCTGTACTCAGCATTAGAGATGATCAATACAGCGTATCTGCATGAGCACAACTATTTTTGTATTAAGCTTTATTTAATTTGATGGGTTTGATTCAACTTTTCTCTCATGTCCCATGTAAATGTAACACTGCTGGGTTTGTTTGGCAGAAAGTTAAAATTTTTAAATTTCATGTGATGTGTCAGTTGAAGGTCTGGCTTCTGTCCTGCTAGGATGTAATCGCTGTTTTTATCACCCCTAACAGCGTGATCATTGATCCTTCAGCAACGATTCAGAATGAACTGCCAATGTTGTGGCCAGGTAAAGCAGGTACATCAGGTCTCTTCTGAGCTCTCGGGACCGCATTTCTGTAATCCATCCCCTCCGTGAACTGGAAGCGGTGTCTCTTTTCTGCTATGAATTGCAGCAAGAAGAGGGAGTTTATTAACTCAAGTCTGGCCAGGAACTCACAGCTCCTCGATGGTGCAGGCAGCTCGACCTAAGCCATAATTTCTTTCCAGTTCTTACTTTTTTCCGTCAGGTTTCTTCTAAAGGGAAACCAAAAGAAAGTGCCGATTTGTGAGTTAACTTTATGCTGGCTGTTTTGGGGGTTCAGCAATAGAGGGCACTAGAGTAAACGCTTTCAAAAAGCAGGTTTTTAGGGTTTTTGCATACAGAAGTGAGAGCACACTGCTTGGGGATTTTTTACGTGGAAGGGGTTTTCTCCCCATTTGTTTAGGTTTTTAACGTTGGAAAGAGACTAACAGTCAGAGCAAGTGGAAGTCCCCAAATACCAGCATGACACATAGTGGAACTGCATGAATACTTTGGAGCAATTTTTGACTTTTTAAACAGAAATTCTGCTGTTACTTTCCATCACATTTGCAGTGCAGAAGTGTGCGCAGCAATGTGTTCCCCAGCCAGGTGTTTGCGGAATGTAAAATCTGATGTGCACCCACGTCCCCATCCTCGTTCAGGCTCTGTTCCCTCGGAGATCAGGAATTCAGCACTTGCTCTGGGCTGCTGTGTTTTGTCATTTCCGTATGAAAACGTACTTTAATTTAAAGACAACCTGGGCTGCTTTTAAGGCATTAGTAGGCTGTACCGAGTCCGGTAGATCAGGTTGGTAGTTAGGCTCCGAATGCCACTGGGCAGATTTGTCGGGGGAAAGGGGCTGTAGCTCCTATATCACCACCGTAGCCATGCTGCTGCCGGGTGGCTGCTGCAAGTGTAGCTCAGCGCGACGCCACGGCTCCTCTCCGGCTGCTTGGTCTCGTGGAGCAGGTGGGAAAAGGCAGAGAGAAGCCGTCGGCACTGGCTGGGCAGCCGCTGGCATCCGTCCCTCTGCCCACTTCCAGCCCGGCTTGGGGGGCTGCGAGCCGGCCACCGGCCAGGGGCTCGCACCGTGCTCTTACCCCGTGCTGCTCAGCAATGAGCCGGTGACTTCTGCAGTCTTACACAAATAAGCATAAAGGAATAATTACTAGTTCTATGGGAAATCAAATGTAAATGAATTATTGCAAGTTGCTTTCCAGGGCAGGTTGGGTCTAGGATTTATCTACAGGGCACTTTTTCCTTTTTGTGGCGTAGGTTTCCTGCAGTTTGTTAACATCACAAACAGAGAATAAGGTTTATGTTTTCTGTTCTAGAGATGTAGTCCTTTTCCTCTCGAACTGAAGAAATACAGCAGCTTTGTGGTACCTTGGTTTTGCCACTGCCACACATGGTCAGTAAAGCCTGTCATTCTCTAGGTCCCTCAGATTTCCACTGGTGTTTTCTCCTGTGAGCCTGTATGTCTTGATGGGAGAAGACATATCAGTTTTAAACTAAAAGAGGGTAGATTTAGACCAGGTATGAGGAAGACGTTTTTCACACTGAGGGTGGTGAAACACTGGCAGAGGTTGCCCAGAGAGGTGGTGGATGCCCCATCCCTGGCAACATTCCAGGTCAGGTTGGACGGGGCTCTGAGCAACCTGATCTAGTTGAAGATGACCCTGCTCATTGCAGGGGTTGGACTAGATGGCCTTTAAAGGTCCCTTCCAACCCAAAGATTCTATGATTCTATGATTCTGTGGTTCTGTGGTTCTATGGCTCTGTGATTCTGTTCTATGATTCTATGTGATGGGTGCATGGTTCACTGTGTCGCCAGTAGAAAAGCACTCTGAAGTCTGTTCTGAAAGGACAGACAAGGTGGTACATCACGGTATCTACCGAGTTTTGTCTCTAATCCCTTGTTTGCAGTTACTGCACAGAGGAATTTGGGCTCCCCATCCCTATGTGGTGTGGAGAAGTGGGAGCTGTGGGCTCTGCCTGCTGGGTGGAATGAGCAGTTACCTCCCTGAGGTCTCGTCTCTGGAAAGGTGCTAGCGGCAGCTGAGTCATTCCCTTCGCGTTTGCTGTGAAGCGTGGGTATGGTTTGCTAGTCTTTGCATTAACAGGTCAAGTTGTACCAGGTCCCACCATTTTAATCTGTGGAGCACATGAAATAGTAGGAATTGCAATGCTCCAAGGTGTTTAAAAAATCTACTAAATCTTAAGGTTATCTTAAGGTTTTTGGCAAAGTGTGACAGTGTCCCTAGAAGGAGACCTCAGAAAACTAGCCAGGTACATGGGGAGAAGCTTCAGCCCCCCTTTCACAGTTTCATCATTTCATGTTTGGTCTCAAAGCTCAGGGCAGAAGGAATGTTATTGGCCCAAGGAGCTTGTTTCTCAAGGCGTGCATTGCAATTCAGACCATTTTTCTGGAAGGTTGTAACAAGCAGAGTCAGCTTCAAGTCTGGAAGTTAAACTAGCTGAAGAATGCCATGGATGCTTGTATATCAAGAAGACCTGAGGAGGAAGGAGAAATGATGTATCTCCTCTCCTTCACACACAGGCATTGTTGTGTGGCGATCCCATGCCCAGTTAACTCCAGAGGAGCCCTTACAGGGAGGAGGAATTTCAGACTGGGGAAGGAGAGCTCAGCCCTGCGCCCCTCAGCCTCCCTCCCAGAAACAGGCAGATCTAAGAGCTCCCAAAAGCACGGTAGCCCCAGGGTAGCCTCAGGGGGGGACGTGGCCCAGCTCTTCAGCGAGCTGCAATGCTGAGACAGATAAGGGAGATTGTGAGTAGTAAACATAACCTAAACTTGTATTTTCATGCCTTGTGCTTTTCTTTTTAAAGTGTTGCCACCGTTGCAAATGTATGTTTTAACCCTTACCTTGGTTGAATGAAGTAAACATTTTCAGCCTTGTTGGCAAACAGATTTTGTGATTATTTCAGGGTGGTCTGGCAAACACTGGGTGTTCTGTTTCTGCGGGAGCGGTGACTGCAAACAGGACTGCGTGCAGGGCGTTATCTGCCCAAAAGAGGTGTAGGAGTTTTCAGGGGCAGAGGCCTGTTTACAGGCGGGTTGTATAGGATCCCACATTTGTGCAAGAGTCTCCTGTGACAAGTCTTAGCTGGAGCCTGTTGGCAAGTGCTGGAAGGAGGGAGAAGACCTGAGACTGTTGTCATGTTGATAAAAATACAAATGGGCTTTACAAACAGATTAAATTGACTTTAGTTCTTTAATAGGACCAGAGTGAATCAATGGGATTTATGTTCTGACGTCACTTAGGGCCAGGTGCTCAGAGATATTTAAGCATCTGAGAGCCAGGGTGGAATTTAGTGGCTGAAGATAGGCATTAACCCTTCCTCACGCACGGTTTTTACAGTCGCTGGTGTGAAGAGTGGACAGTCCTCCCTCAGCCATCGGGGACCTTCTCTGTGGCCGCTGCCAGCAAGCTTACCTGGCTAACACTGGTCACTCGAAGATGCTTCATCCATGCAAACTCCTACATCCCAGTTCTTCAACGTGCAGCTAGATGGCAACGTCTGCTTCCACTCCGGGGCGGCTGCTGGGCTGCCCTGGTGTGTCAGTCCTGCTGGCCTGGCTCACTACCCCCACACCAAGGATGGCCATGTCCACAGGACGCATGTGTCTTGGTGTTTACCAGTTATCAAGCAAACTCTCTAGCACAACTCGGGTTAAGATAAGCTCATAGAAAAATAAGTACTTAAAAGCTCCAAAATAGACTACAGGATTGTAGAAGTTTGTAAAGGTACCAGTGGCAGAAACTGAAAAAAATCTGGTTTAGGCTGTTTAATCTTAAATGCCTGTCATTCCATCCTGTTTTGCAGTTGGGAAGCTGAATTTATTTATTAACCAATTGTTTATTACCTCGCGCATGGGATCAGAGATGTGGTCCCTGTGTTGCCAGGCAGCAGGGTTGTTAGATAGTCCAAGGCTGATGGAGGTTGCTCATTTTTATACCTCATCTTCTCCTTCGAGCCTCCCTGGAGTTCTCAGTTAGTGATTCACTCAAGAAAGAGTTTTCTCATCTTCTCACCAAAAGGCTGATTGCTCCCTCCTCTCTGCAAATGTAATGTCCTCTGGACGTGGCAAAGACAGGTTATTGCCTGCCTCGATGATAGATAAGCTATTATCGAAAAACTCTGAATCTTAAACTGGTGAGTAATATAGCATTTTTTTTGTGCAGCAACCAAACTTTAGCTTGGTAACACACTTCGCAGACAAAAACCCAGTGAACTTTTGGTTTGGGTCCTGGTCTGCTCTGTTAGAGTTAAAGCACCTGCCTTCTGCTGAGGTCCAAATATATGCAAATACATGATGGTCTGTGCCATAGGCACTCCTGTTAATTTTATGTCAATCACCATGAGTAGCTCCTAAGAGAGCCTGTTACAGGAGTTTATCCTGTTCCCAGGCCAGGGTTCCTGACCCTGAGTGGGGCAGTGGCAGTTACAGATGGGGTTGTGCAAGCCTGGCAGAGATTCAGTTTTATCTGGTGTGTATGTAAATGTTTGGGGTTGCACAATGCTGGGATGCAGGGTTGAAAAAATCAGCAGCCAGGAAGAAATGACAACTGCTAGTATACAGATCCTTGAAAAATCAGCATAAACGTTATGTCAATCATTTCTTGTGATTCAAAAGCACGAAAACTTCCAGAGGTGCCCTTTTTGGCTTGGTGGGACTGCAGGATGGGAACCAAACTTCAAGTGTCTTCTTAATAATTTCTTGCTCTTCTGAAGAGGAGCCTTGAAATTCTGATTCTCTAGTCAGCATCCAGACTAATTCTTATGTCTGTTGATCTGAAGTCAGAAAGATATAAGTCAAACAACAATCTCAGATAGGAATTTGCAGAAATACCATTATTTCCAGATAGTCATTTAAACTTGGAAGTAATTTTGGTGTCATATGTAGACAGGTAACTTTTTCTCCTCATAGAAACCAATTGAACTGAGCATGTTTTGAAGTGCCATGTGCATTTGATTTATACTGCAATATAAAAGCTGCTCCTGTACCCAGTACATGCTCTTTCATCAAGGACAATATTGGTACAGTCAATAACTGGTCTCATTTTAGTTTTTCAGTATGACTTTATCTGTTCAAAATTATTCTGCTCACTAAATCAGTATTAAACATCAAGAGTAGTGTATCATTTGATGACTTTTCATGAACTAGTATTAACAAAGCTGCAGTTCTTTAAAGTCACAGATAGATCACGGTTTAACTCTTCTTAATAAACCACCTATCTGTAATTATATTCCTTTGATTTTTAGCTTCAGTTTTAGGGTTTTGTGACAAATAACATTTTATAGACTATTATTTAACTAGTAAAATGTGTGAATATATTAGATGTAGTGATAGATGAGCATTTGAGATGCTTTTGTTTGTTTTTTACTAATTGAAGATCGTAATCCAAATTATATTTGCCAGCTGTGCGAAAGCAAAAGGTGAGGATTTTAGCAAAGCTGAAGAAAAAATGCATTTATAGAATGAAGTCTGTCCTGTCAGCTGGCCGCCTTCTACTTTCATTTGCTTCTTTTTCATTCCTGTTCAAAGCCACATGGATTTCTGTGCTCTTTCTTCTTCTTTACAAGTCTGCCATCCTTTTGATACTAAGATGCTATGAACGTTAATAATCTTTTAAGCTTCGTGTAGTACATTTCTAAGAGTCAACATCACCGGCATTTTGGAAAAGCAGTATATCAGATATTCTGCTCTTTATGACGGTTCTTTTTTTTCACAACAAGGGTGGTAAGACACTGGCACAGGTTGCCCAGAGAGGTGGTAGATGCCCCATCCCTGGAAACATTGAAGGTCAGGTTGGACGGGTCTCTGAGCAACCTGATCTAGTTGAAGATGCCCCTGCTCATTGAAGGGGGTTGGACTAGATGGCCTTTAAAGGTCCCTTCCAACCCAAAGATTCTATGATTCTGTGCTTATTCTGTAAGGAAAGGGTGAATAGGGATACTTGACCTATTGTGGCTTATCCAGGGCAGTTCATGTATTTGCATGAGGAAGGAAACTGAGGTTGATTATGTAGCTTCCCATGCTCTGCAGTGCAGGAGGGGAACAGGCGACAGAGAATTTGACATAATGGCTGCAACTTTCCAACCATGGTAATTGCATAATGATGCCTTCATTTGTCCAAGACATTCCCTGTAAGCAGTGAGTGCCACTGCCTCTGAGGATGACTCCAATTCTGCGTGGGTGTTTAAATTATAGATTTGGACACCGAGCTTTAGCACCAGCACTTTGAAAGTCTTCATCCTTTGCTGTTTCTATCCATGCTTGCCTGCTAATATTTTCAAGTGGGCTGCAACAGCCATTAGGAAGTGGGAACTGAATGGGGGAGACTACCTGCTTTCCAGCGAAGAGTATTCATCTGCTATTTTCTGGTCTAATTCAGAGTCACTGAATCAGACTAGTCACTGAATTAGCCACCCAGTGTCACTCCAGTAACAAGGCGGTTTTACTGTCTTTTTAGAGATTCTTGTAGCAGGCTTCTTGGAGCATTTCCCTAGGAAGCAAGTAAAGTCAGTTACTGGCTCTTTCTGTGCCTGGGAAAATGATAGAGGATCCTCTCTACGGGAAGCGTATGTCACATATGGGGCCTCATGGCCAGTGGCCGTGGCCATGGCCAGTGTACCTGTTGAAAGTGGAGTCTACAGAGAAAAAATGGATTAGAAAACTTTGAGTGGCAATGTGATACTTGTGGATAGGCAGATTTTTACAGGGGTTTGGAAGATGCAGGCTTTGCTGTACTACAGTCTGATCTAAGCCTTGCCTAGCTCCGTAACAGGGAAAGAGCACAAAACATGCACAGAGATCCCTCGGGGAAAAGGATGGCCATATGGAGCTCGGAAAATCTGTCTCATCTGTAATGATCATGATCCCTTAAAAATCACCCATGACTCACTAATTGGGAAATATGGTTACAATGAACTTTATTTTATAATCTCAGGCTGATGTTAAGTGAGACTAATAAATAAACGAATAATCAGAAATAAAGGGAATTGCATAGAGATAAAACCAATGTTACAGAAGAGCTCCACCCCCACGAATCTGTGCTTAACACTTTCTGAAGCCTGTTTATCCAAATAGGTTTCTCATTCCATTACAGCTTCTAGCAAATTGCTAAAAAAGGTCTTGGTAGCAACTTGAGCGTCAAACCAGAATGTAGGCATTTTAAGCATCAGCAAAAAGGAGAACAACGCAACATATATTAAGTACAATGAGGGTGGTAAAACACTGGAAGAGGTTGCCCAGAGAGGTAGTAGATGCTCCAGCCCTGGAAACATTGAAGATCAGGTTGGACGGG
This sequence comes from Phaethon aethereus, assembly GCF_964289735.1. NCBI lineage: Eukaryota > Metazoa > Chordata > Aves > Phaethontiformes > Phaethontidae > Phaethon > Phaethon aethereus. The sequence continues at coordinate 38,662,705 of NC_138575.1, forward strand.
GCTCTGAGCAACCTGATCTAGTTGAAGATGTCCCTGCTCATCGCAGGGAGGTTGGACCAGATGGCTTTTAAAGGTCTCTTCCAACCCAAAGATTCTATGATTATTATGATTCTATGTGAGGTGTTGATATCAATATATTGTAGAAATACAATGCGATTTGGCCTTGCAGGAGAAATATTGCTGAACTTCATTCTCCTTCCTTTTGTGACCTGCTGGCTGAAAAAGGATTAAGAATTAAAGCATTAAGCACCTTACATAGTTTGAATATTTTTCCAAGAAGCTTTGCCAGCATGCTTTCCATACAGCAAGCACAGCAGTGATCTCTCTTCTGATTGCTTGGGAACCAAGCCACAAGCTCTCAAGTAATGATTTTACTTGCTAACTTCTTAACACACACAGAGTAGCAGAAGCAAGTTGTACACCCTTCTCACGCTTTCTAACAAAGACTTCTTCAACCCAACATGTTGATAAATGATGCAAACATAAACACAAGTTCGGCTTTGAACTTTCCATGTGCTTCAGTTGCTCAGGCACAACATACATTTTGCATATCCACTTGGGAGTTAAATTTGTCTGGGCCACCACAGAAATGAACACACACATTTCCTAGGCAGGGAGGACCACAGCAGGATAGAGAGGCTTTGCTTCTGAGACTCTGCCTGCCTCTGCCTGATTCAGTAATGCTCAATTACAAGGGTCTGATGTTGAAGTATCTGTTGGGTCGCCTGCCTGCTCACTCGCTTGCTTTCTGCTGTGCCGCCCTGGAGCAAATCAGTTATGGGAACAGCTATTTTCAAGTTATCAAGCAAAATCAAGTTTCAGGTGAAGAAAACCCAAACATCAGGTAGGGACTGTAGATGTGAAATGAATGTGTTGAAGTCTTACAGTTCACCCTTGTGAAGGCAGGATAGGAGTCGTCTTGATTTCACGTAATTGTAAAATTTGCTAAGTTATTCTTGTTCTGTGACTCTAGTCAAGCCATTGTTGCAATTGAACAATAAATAATAAGGTGTTACATTATGTCTCAGTAGTTGACAATGAAACTTTTAAAGCATAGTATTTCTGTGTTTAATAAATGCATACTTTGCATTTCCTAACAACGCAGGACGATTATGCATATTCGATGTGCATTGATGCATCGCTTTCATAAATAACTTCAGTGTACAGGACAGTCTGAGCATTTGTAAAATAATCCTGTTAGCTTTTCTGAATGTCAGTGAATGCTTTTATCAACTGTGCCCAGTTAAAGCCCCCAGCTCTTTGAATTCAAAGGATAGCATTCATTTCAGACATCAGGAAAGAACACCTGGTTCTGATTGCTTTCCAAGCAGAAATAATATGGCAATCCACAACGTGATGACCAAACCAGTCTTTCCAGAATAATAGCTACTTTTTGAATTCCTGGCAATTTTGGGAGCGGTCCAGTAAAGGATTACCAGAAAAAGACAGTATTTTTAATTTGATGCTACCTGGACCTTTGTGAAACATTGTATGCCATGAATGGAAAAAAAAATGTGTTTAAAGCTAAAATAAACAGGAAGAAATATTTAAGTATTACTTTTCTAGAAAAAAAATCCTCCTTTTTCCTTGTCTTACTCATTAAACTTATAATCAGTATGTTAAAATCTAGTTTATGATCGAAAGAGTTTCAGAGATGAAGCTTTTACGTTTTCTGCAATTATGCCTGTAATAGCCAGGCGGAAATTATGGGCTTGTCTTTCTTACAAAAGACATTATGGGCTCACAAATTAAAATGAATATAAATGACAAACAAAATAGCATTGAGAGATAATGTTTCCTAACTTAATTAGTAAACCTGTTTCAGAACACTGTTTAGCAAACAGATTTTTTCCTAATATTATTTGTGAAAATTCGGCTTTAGAATTGGTGCATGCTCAGTATATATGTTTGCATAATCATAGAAAGAGGGGGACTAGTGAAGCTTGGTTTCCTACAGAGTTGTGCCCCGTTCCCCGTAACCTCCTCATCACGGAGGCGATGTGTTTAGTAACTGGTTGTCCAGACATTGCCAGACAATGGCGTAATGGCTGAGTTTTCCCTGCCTTGCCTGGAGCCTGGGTATTAGTTTGGGTATCCCTCCTTTACCCAGGAGATAATTTTCATAAAAGTCATATGAACTTAATTAGCTTTTAGACTGTATGTGTCTGAAATTGGTCAGCTCTCTTGGAATTGCAGGGGGAAGGACAGAAAGGTAGAAAAACAGTGCTATCTCATCAGCACTTTTTCTTATGGAGATGATAACAGGTGGAGTAAAGAACTCAGAAATGAAGAAAAATTACAAATTCAAGTATTACTTTCATTTGACCTTCTTTTGTATGTGCATTACAATGTCATTTTTAATTAAGTGCTCCCTTTCTGGTTTTCCCATGGAGCTGTCCCGCTCCCTCACCCAGTGAACAACGGCTCCAAGTTTTACTTAATCCTGTTGGGTATGGGTGAGGCTTTTCAACTGCGTCTTATGGGTGCCCTCCCAAATATAAGATTATTATCTTCTCTCAAGGGCACCACAAACACGAGTGTCCTTTTGGTTCCGAAGTCCTCTGCGAGGTGCCTGAGTCATCTGAAAAATAATCCCAGCTGCATAAACGTAAAACAGAGCCCTGGGAAAACCTCATTTGGGACAAAAGCACAATTCTCCCTGACTTAGGTCGAGGTTGTGAATGCTCCATGTTTCCTGCAAATTGGATGAAGTAGCTCAAACACGACACCCAGGAGAAATTGGGCTGCCACTGCGGAAAGTCTGGCATGGCTTGGCGGCGTCACGCAGGGGTGCAGGGCCGACTATCGTTTGTCCTGGGCACCACGCAGCTGCCTTAACCATCCTTTTTTCCCCTCTGTAGTCTTCTGCCTATTTTGCTTCATGTTTTCCGCATTCTGCATTAAATACCATGATGCTTTTAGACAGTTAGAGGTTTTTTTCAGTGTTTTGATTTCTACTGCAACAGGGTCCTTCTTGCCCCATAATTAGCCGGAGGCTATTTGCGGATGTCCCAAGAGGAGTGTGACTTGAGATATATTATTGTGATATAGTCAGTCTGGTTTAAGGTCAGAAACATCCTAGTTATCTGATCCAGAGTGCTGATTCAGGATGGACTCACTCTGCTGGGTCACTGGTATTGGAAAAGTTTTGACAGGTTGGTTTGGTATTGGCAGACTTTGTACCAAATAAAATATATTTAATCTTGCTTTAGTGCGAGTGCAAGTATTGGTTGGAAATGGGAACCCTGAAGAATTTATCCTTCAGGAACTGTAATGAGAATCTAATCAAACATCAGGGAAACTGAGATTTTTGAGAGGCTGATAAGAGAACAAAAAAAACCCCATCCAGAATTCAGCTTTTGCTATAAACCAGGGAAGTGTAAATCTTTGTAACCAAAACAAGAAAAAAATCAGGAGTAGTTTAGTTAGGGAAAATGAAAGCATTTCCTCCAAAAGTCATTCTTGGAAACGGCTGAATTGTTTTAGCCAAAATGTTCTAAAACAAACAGCATGATGTTCCCCAGCATGGAAACTCGAAGTACAAGTGGTTGTTCTTTGGCAAAATTATAAACAATTTAAAACCCAAAAGTAGAAAGTGGCATTCTGTGCTAGACAAAGGTGGTATCGTAAACTCTGCCCAACTTACATAGAAAAACAGCAAACACAACAAGGCTTCAGAGCAGATATAGGTTGTTTTTGCAAATACTGTTAAAGTGATTCTGTTTGAGATTAGAGGCCATATGAATCATCTGATTTTCTTACTAGAGAGGCGGCCATCTGCCTCTGTTGTAATGAATTTACGTTTCTCATAGCCATCAACTAAGATTTTGCTAGCCAGCAAGTGAAATTTCTGAATTGTTCCTGAAGGCAATTTTGTGATTTAGCAGGTTAATTATGGCTTCAGATAAGCTTCTCATTCCGTTTTCAATATTCATGTGCATATTTTTAAGAAAACCTAAGTTTAAAACATGTAAAACCATGTAACAGTGATTGTTCTTGCATAGAAATTTTTCTCTGAAAGTCGTAATTTGTGTCTTTTCTGAGAACGGCCCCTCTCATGCTCACATTACAACAGCTAATACCTAGCATGTGGCACGGACTTTTTGCAAAAACGTCTCACCGAGGCAGCCCCCGTCTAACTAGTGGGCTGCATCACTGCAGCTGTGTCAGCGTGACACCAAGGTGTGCTGCGCTGTCACCTTCACTCCATTGAGTTTACATCGCCAGTAGTATGTAGCTATTATTATCTCTGCATACGGACGGGGAGATTCAGTCGAGAGGTGGTAGTAGCATCCCTCTCTGAGGTCACGTAGCAAATGAGGATGTGCCTTGCTCCGAGGTTCTGCCTGCAGCAACTTAATTTCTAAGCGCTTCTTTTTTTTCTTTCTTTTTTTTTTCTTTTTTTCTTTTTTTGTATGCCTGCGTGCATGTTTCAGATTGCAAATACACCTGCCACGCTCACTGCCGAGATCTGGTGCACCTGGGCTGCCGCCGGAATGGAAAATTAATGGACTGCCTCGCTCCTCATGACACCTTAGATCCATCTTACAACAGCAGTCAGGTAATAGTTCTCGTGTTCATGTAATTACTGCTTTGTCTTGTCAGTTCTGTAATGAAGTGTGGTCTGCCTGCCTCATCTGGCTGCTGGGGAAGAATGTCTCACTTGGGCATGGCCGGCAAAGCTGAATTTCCCACCCAGTGCTGTGATTTTACAGAGTGGCCGGGTCGAGCTACAACTGGCTGCTGCCAGCTGGGTCACTCCTGCTCCGATTAGTTTTCAGCTAAACTGGCTGAAAAGTAATCCCACAGAAAGGTGTGTTTCCTGGTGACTTGGGTGACTGTGGGGTTAGAGCAGGCATGTGCGGCAGAGGGTGAGAACACGAGGCTGGAGCTCTCCTTCAGGTAGGCTCGGCCATACCGTGAAGCAGCTCACAAAGTGAGCTTGATGACCCAGGTGCCCTGTGCTGCTGAATGTAGTGCCACGAGGTAGCAAATAAAACTAAAGGCTTGGCTATTTGTGGCCATTAAAGATCCTAATAGGTTCGCCTGGGTTTAGAGTTACTCCCCCCGTCCTCATCAAATCCCTCGTAGGGCAGTTTCAAATTTCCTCGCCCGGATTCCCCAGCAGCTTCAGTGGGTCGCAGCGTGCCTCCTCACTTCCTTCCTTAAACCACCACAGAGCATCGCTCCTTGCATTCCACCCTTGACATCAGGGCCTTTGTTCAGGGAACACATCAAAGCAGCACGCTTCCGCAGACAGAGCGGGGCTTCCTCTGAGAAGCAGGTTCATACACCGATAATGAGCCCTACGGACCTTTAGTGCTGCGGTAAAGGTTATATTGTGCTAATTAGCTCATGCCTCTGCATTTTCAAATACATTTACCTTTTGCCCTCCACGAAAGTCCACCCAAACTTAATCGGATGCTAAGCCCCCAAAAATTTACACCCAACCAGTAGAAACTTCTGAGAGGGCACCAAAATTTCTCTTTTCCTTGCTGAGCTTGTTGCACCTGCTCCAGGTCAGCACTGAATTTTCTCTGCAAGTGCAACATTTATTTGGCAGGGGCGATGCTTGCTCCTGCCACCTAAACTGTGACTGAGGACGCAGTGTCTCTCGTGAACTCCTCATGACTTGCTATTGGGAAGAGCGAAGGGGAATAACTCGGATGCTGAAAGGAGGAGTAGGAGGAGTGGGAGGAGGAAGGACATGGCAACACAGGTTTTGGAAGTGGGGGTGACTATCAGCAAGAAAATACGTCAGAGGCAGAAAGAGAAGGCCGTTAAAAGCCATTTATACTCAAAAAGGCATGTACAGCTTGGCCACGAGAGATCTAAGAAAGAGCTAGTGCTGTCTTGGGGAAACTGGCTATCAATACTGAGCAAGGAAACAGTTTCTTGCTGTTTGAGCCTTGCAGCACCCAGGGAAGCCAAATTTCGTGTGCATTTGTTTGTATGCAAAAAGGTTGCATCAAAGAAGTACTGGTTTTTTCCTACTGATTCCTTCCTCTTGGAAGAAGTCAGAATTGGGCTGGGCTGGTTGCTGTGGATGAGTTCTTGCAAATCTCCACTTTCCTCACCAGTGTCTGGGTCAGTGTGTGTCCGACAACTGATACAAGTAAGCGAGGATTCAAGTGCTACTTTCAGCATTCATCAGCCATTGATTTTGAAGCAGCCATCATTTCCGTGCACAAAACCTGGAACGCTTCCTACCGGGTGAAGTAATTTTCTCTGTGCGCGGCGTGCACAGCGCTGACACAGCTACCGATGGGGGCTGCAAGGTTTCGCTTCGAGCCGTAATTTTTAAAAATAATTTTAAGATCTGTGAATGGAAAACGTTGTTACAAGAGCTGGCATTTGCAGGTTACTATTCAATGAAATGCAACTCCCAGCTCAGCTGCCTTTTCAAAATTACTTTTCCCTTCCGTGCTAAAATTTTCTGGACTCAGTCTGAGCCTTAAGGTGATTTTTCCTGTCTGTTTAAAGTTTGAACCTCCATCTCACTTATACAACTGAGTAGGTGTCCAGGATAAGATAATGAAGGAGTCAGAGGACGGGAAAAAAGCTGAATCTATTTCCTTTACAACATTATTCTTGTGTTCTTGTTCTGTGGATGGCATCTATTCCGCAAGGTTTTAGGTTAGACGCAGGAGTGTGCTTTTGAAGCAAATCTTCCAATTGTCCTTGCTTCCCTTGTTTTCGTTGATGCCAGCGAGCAGTCTTAGAGCACATAAACTTAATTCCCTTTCAGATGAAAATTAAGCTGCTTCCTGAAACCTCTGAGGAGAGGCACTCCAGGAGCCTACCTAGCATGCTCAGACCGCTAATGGGCGTTCAGTCCACAGGATCAAAACAGAGATTGTCTTAAGTAAAACCTGTGAAGTGTTTATATTGAGGATTTTGGGTTCTCAGCACCACTTGTTTTGCTTTAGAGAGCTGCTTGGGTTGCACCACGGTATTTGCTAACGTAGGCGTCAGATACTTGGCACAGCACAGTCCCCAGCGACAAGCAAACCGATAAGGTTCCAGTGATGCCTGCTTTTGCTTTATCTACATCCTGACTTTGAAAATTGCATGGTATGCAAAACCAGTTAATTTTGCAGGAGCTATGCTAGTAAAATGCATAGCTGCAAAGACCACGTGTGTATTTTGGGGATATCCCACCCATACAGTGAGCATCGACTGAAAATATGAAGGGGTTTAGGAGAATTGCGGGAAATTTATTGTATTTATGGAGAGGAAAGCCTTGCTAACAGGCCTTAGTCCTGAGCTTTGTGCATTTTTTTCCTGCTGCAATAACCATTTTATTTTGAAGTGTAATTTTTTTTGCTAAACAAAATATTTTTTGCTGGGCAAAGCACTAGTTTGAAGTTGTTACATTGGCGTTCTTATGCTGGTACAGCTTAAATCTTCTCTTGTAAAGGGCCAAGGCACCTTTATACTTGTGTATCTTCCCACACACAGGTAGATGATTGCTCTGAGTATGAAGGTAGGCAAATGCTTTGAGACCTAGCTCTGTAAGGCCTAAGACCATTTTAGACTGGTCGGGCAAAGTGAGTGTGTCTCCTACTAGACCTGGGTGATGTATGCCACACTTTGTCCTGCCGCAGGGACCTTGTGGTGCCCTGACTGCAGCAGAGCTTGCGGCTCGGCTGTAGTTCCCAGTCCCAGATGCTTGTTCGTGCCCGGACGCTGTTGTGTGTTCCTCCCAGCCCTTCCACTCCCAGCGGTGCCAGTGCTGCTGCTTTTGGACAACGTGTTTTAATATGGGTCAGGGAAATGGTGTGGCTTCCAAGGTTTGCTCTTGCAAAGCCAAATCAGCTCTTTAGTTCGCAACACAGCGTGTGAACGGTGCTGTCAGCACAACGGGCTGGGTATCGCGGCGTGGCTGGAACACCCTAAGCTCCAAATAACCCTGAACAAACGTCTTTTTGAACCACAGTTTGAGAATCTGGGCTTAGGATTTCCCTTATGGGGAAGAGGAATTTCTTACAGGCACTTAACTTCTAATTTTGCAAAAGGAGACAAGAGATTTCTAAGAGATTTCCATCCTGTGCAATTCTGCCAGTGACTGGAGCACTTTGGTGCGCCCACGAGTGGTCAGATAGTCTCAGAATCTGGAATATGGACACACTGCTTGACTTTGTTAACAAGTCATTGGAGCTCAAAAGGCCTGAATTTTGAGCTCCTTTCTCTGCGTGTGTATATGTGTGTACATATATATACACACACATGCATACTTCGTTGTAAAAAGATCTAGGACATTCCATTATGTACCTATTTTGAGAGATCACTAAGGCTGCGGGGCTAAATACCTGCAAATTAAACTCACAATTTCACACCTACTGCAAGGACCTGATGGCAGAAATATATGGCTCAGGTGAAAAGGGGATGATCTCCTGTACTAATTGTGTGGCCTTAAATGCTTGCGTCCTGAAGAGGCTTCCTATAGAGATTAGAGAGGAAATGATGGATATAGGTTCTCTGTGATTTTGAGACAGAGCACTCAGAGAGCTGCAGAAAGACCTGCCAGGTCTTTTCCCTTTGCTTCCAGGATCGAGCAGAGGGGGGTGAATAGATCCCCTTTCCAGCAATCCTCTCCTGTGCTACCACATTACCCATTGAACACCTTCTGACTGACACTGCCAAGGCCTTCTGAAAGTCTACGAAGTATCAAAGCCATTATATGGACTTTCATTTTTTCCCTTTTTTTTTCACCCCAGATGGATCAAAATGTTAAAATTTCTTCTGTGTGAACCATGGACATGATTTATTTTCTCCTTCAAGATGGCATGCCTTTCCAAAGGGGTCCTGCTGCACCTAAATATTCCCAAAGACAGAGGGTGGTCAGAGATGAGGTTTGTACAAGACCTGAGACACTTGGTAAAGTATAGGAAGGGGATACAGTCTGTCCCAAATGGCTTGGATAATAACATCCTCCAGATTGGTTCAAAATACACGCACTTGCTGCGGAGAAGACTGAGAGGATCTCATAGTGCAAATATAGGAACTTCTGGACCTGGATGTGCACAGAGGTTACCATCTGTATGTAACGAAGCTGTTTCAGTTCTTCCCACTCAGAAGTGAGGTAGTTTGACATCTCTTTTCAAAAATAACCCCTCTGGGAAAAAATGGGTGATACAGAGCAAAATATCATGAAGGAGATGTGTACAGCTCTTGATTAATAATGAAAGCTACCGTGGGGCTACTGGCGGCTCTCCCACTCTAACTCGTGATAGCGGCGTGTACTCTGTACAATGAACAGGGGGGTCTGGCTTGCGTATTTCAGCTCTCTGCTAAACCTGATGATGCTTGGTAGTGGCTGAAAGGAAAAGAGGAAAACTGAACGACGTTTCTTTTGGCAGGCGGAGCACAGTTTAATTTTTGCCAGCGACTGGGAAAAAATTTAAACTAAACCCGGAGCTGATTTCAGTTCCAATTACGAATATTGCTCAGACTGCTTTTAGGGAAAACCATTTGGCATAAATAAAAGCCTTGATAGATTATATAGACTAGAAATTAGTCCCAAGCTGTCAAAAAATAATTTGAGTGGATCCACAACAGTTCTTCTGCCATTATTGTCTGCAGCCTTCCCTTACCGGGATATTACTAACATGGGCTTTGCACAGTACGGACTTAAAAGTTTTAAATTATAAATTCATTGCAACTTTTTAAGAAGTTTAATTTACTGTATCAGATATTTTGGACCTCTTTAGTATTTTCTGGAGTAGACATCATGAAATAGTCTGTCAGGTTTGCTAGAGCAGACCGAGTAAACACTTGGGCCGATGGTGACTGAGGCAGTAATTGAATATTGCGAGTTGGACGAATCCAAAAGACACATTTAAACAAGAAGTCTTCTTTAAAATGAAAAGTGGATCTTAAAACCCAATCAGTAAAGACCGGATGAGGCACATGGTGAGTGGACCTGTATCATCATACCAGCCAATAACATAATACAAGAATTAATATTCTTAAGAGAGAAGACTGCAGGTTGTTGGCACCTGGGAATTTTCAGTCCATGGAAGCAGAGTCATGTTTTTACACCACTATGGTTTTTAAATGTTATTTTAAAATCACACATTTTGATCAGTAAATCTATCTTTAAAGGTTTTGGGTTTTTTGTTTTTTTTTTTTCTTTTTTCATTTAAAGTACTTGGATAATATACGGGCCTGGCCTTTCAAACAGAAAGGTAGCAAGCTCACTGTTTAAACAACACGTTGCTGAAACCCAGAGGAGATCAATTATAGGTTGTTTAGCAACCAGATCAACTCCAGTCAAACAGCTGTGATTTTCTAGTTACGTAGAAGCAGCAGACAAGGCTTCAAATTACAGGAAAACACTGCTATCAGATGAAGGGAACATTTAAAATGCACTTTTGATTTTTGCACAGTTACATGTTCTCATATCCAAGACGTTTGTATAGTCTTCCTAGAAAATGATATGTGTTTCCCTAGTAATGTGGCTAGCTTCAACCTGCCATTTCGTCATCTGTCATTATAAGATCAATGTTCTTCTTCCACCATTTATTTCTAATACAGACTGTTCTTACCACACACGTTTCTCCGCAATCCTTTCCAGTTTCTGCTCTCAGTGTTGTGCCAGGTGTAGGATGTAAAATACCAACTGCATTTTTTTTGATTGTGGCAGTTTTCTTCCTAATTTGAAGTTCTTAATATCTTCCCAGTATCTCTGCAGGCTCAGCAGATGATCACATTACAAATTTAATACAAGTAATATAGGCTTGCACGTCCCGTGCGTTCCAGGTGGTTCTACGATACTCAAATAGCATTGCCTAATCTTGTTGGAGAAAAAGTTAAAGGAGAGCCGATCCTCTAAACCATTAAGTTTTATGTGTTGTATACGTTATATATCATGATACAGCTGCACAGCGATGCGCGGGGTGGCCAGGCTCTGCCTGAGCAAGCCCAGGCCGGGGCAAGGGGGGGTGGCAACAAGCCAGGGTCCTGAGGGTTGGCCTTGTGATAGTTTGCCGCGAAGAAGATCAGAGCATGGTTTCTTTCTTTATCTTTAGGGCAGATTTTCAACAGGCAGATCAGGACAACCATCGCTAGGACGATTGGTTTTGATGGGGCCTGCGTAGGCAAATGGATGTTGGCTGCCTGCGTCAAAACGTGCGTGATTGAAGAGGGGGATTTTGCTGTTATATGTCGTGGTTTGTGATAGTACATGGAAGGTGCCCAGTTGCTGGGTGATAAATCACTAACTGTGATAGCGTCTTGAGTGCCTTACTCGACCCTAAAAACGTGCAAAGAAAATGAGTGCTGGCTGGGAAGCTCAGGTGGGGGGTGAATGCCAGCCCCTGCCAGTCGGTCCCGGTGCAATCCGAACGCTGACTTTTCTCAAAAGTCCATGTGCTGTAGATGACAGATGGACAACTAAACTTAACCTTTCTGTTAGAGATAGGCTGGTAAACAGGGTGACAGTGGTTTTCATTCCTCCCTTCACAGGCTACCTCATTATTCACTTTATATCCATAAAACCCCTCAACCAAAATGGAATTACCAGCAGCTGTGCCAGGTCTGTCCTATCTGTTAAACCACAGGGGTGACCGGTTTCCAAGCAGGACAGGGTCCAAAGAACTATTTAATATCACACACTTGCTAGTGAGCTTATTCATGAGGCTGATGTTCAGGAAGGTGGCTGGGCTGGTGACATGACTGCAGACTACTTACTACTTAATTCACCCCACGCAGACCTGCCCTAAGCAAATAACAAGATGGCAGCAAGGGCTGACTGGAAGAGAAAGTCAGAACTGTTGTGAAACTCGCAGCCCATTTTCCCATCCAGATTGCCTAAAATATTCTTGGAGCTTCACGCTATCTCTCTCTTTTTCTTTTTTTTTTTACAGTATCAGGCTTCTTTTGTTGACTTACGGCATTAGCAGCTGTTGGAAATGTACAGAGAAGAGATTGCTGCTGCCTTTTGACTCAGTACAGGAAGGGCATGATGCAAAACCTTCCCTGGTGGGGAAGGAAGGTGGGGAGCGGTTTTGATTATTTTTGATGATAACATTGCTGGGTGAAGATATGAAAATATTTGTTCCCAGTCTTTGATCCAAGTAGCTTGCCAACCAGCAGCTCCACAGACAGCTGTTAGGAAAACAGGTAGAGAACAGAGACCTATGTTGTTCTGATGCAGTCCTGTTTGTCTTACAGGAATGGAATCAAACGACAGGAGGTAGCGTTCTTCCTTACTGATTCATAGCTTCCTCCAGCTGGGGACTCTGCCTAAAAGCTGCCCTCCAGACTCTTCCTCAGTGCAGAGGAGCCCACCAGTTTGCATGGGCTCGCGTTCTCCCCAGCTCCACGCGTGTGCTGCATGGTGGTTCCCCTTCTCCCAGGGATCTCGTTCCACAGTGAATCTCCATTCTTGTATGTGTTGTCTCATGTCAGTCTGCTCCATGGGGAGTGTGGATAAGAACTTAAAGTGTTCCCCATTTACTCTGCAAATAGTGTGTATAAGTGTGTAAAAATTCAGCGATGCTTCAATGTACTTACTGGGAAGGAGGAAACTGTCACCACTTATATGTCATTCAAAAGTAATGGCAATGAAGTCACATTAGTTAAACTTCTAGGGAGTAGTCCTCTTGTTCCTACCCAAAGCGTAAAGAAGTAGCTGGCTTTCCCAGGATCAAAACGTACCAGGTTCTCATAGTACTTGTGGGAGATCTCAAGCAATAGTCACTTTGTCGTGTTTCCTTCTCTCTTTTTATTTAAGCTATTGTCAAGCCTCCATTCCTGCAGCATAGGTCCCAGTGGGGATCCTCCATCTCTGGTTCCTGTGACCTTCTGATCCTTTACCGCCAAGCAAAAGAAGCTGCCTGGATACAAAAGGCTGTTGTGTTGTTTCTTCTGAATGCAGAGACAGAGCTACAAAATGTCGACCTCTTTTTAGATCTGGTTTGTTCTACAAAGAATATGCTGGTGATCAGTTTTCTGGTTTTATTTATTTCCATGGATGTTTATTTCACAAATGATGTAAAAACCCTTTAAAAATGAGATAAAGTCTCTTTGTCACTTCATTCAAGAGATACACCTTACATTACGGTTGTGATATTCCTGATGAGATTTTTGATCCAGAGGCAGTTTTGCGTCTTGATCACCTTTCACCTGTGACTTTTAGATTTCTTATGACTTGTGACCTGGTTCTTAATCGAGAGGCCTCTCCTAAGGATGAGTTTTGGATCAGCTCCTGGCCCAGACAATCCTGGAGCCATACTGCTTGGAAGCTGCACAGTGCCCCGAGAAGATAAACCCAGCTGGTCTCTGCATCCCTGCCCTATGTGGACAATCCCTAGAGAAAAGTGGAAAAAATCACCTCCCCTTTATGTTTGAGAAGAAAACTTTCATCATGGAACCCCAAGAGATCTTCAAACCCATAGGTTACCACTAGTCTTGTGAACCAATGGAGAGCTGCAGATGCCCATTTCAGGTATTTTGCCTACTGATGTGCTGCAGTCAGCTGGGTAACGATACAATTATTTGCTTTGCCTAAATCATATCCTATGCTTCTCCGTCTCTTTTTCTGCCAGCGCTTGCAAGCGTGTATGTAGCCATGGTCAGTTCGCTTTTAAGGCTTTGTCTTCTCTGGCAAAGTGTTTGTTTACAGCAAGATAAATAACATCATTGATTATTTTGCTTTACAATCCTAAGTGAGAACAAAGCAGTGGTGATAGTTACCATGGGGCAGCAGGATGAGGTCAGCACCATGCACCCTGCCTGGGGCTGACCTCACCTAGCTGACTTGAGGGTAAAATTATGTCATCTTGATTTCACTAAGCTTTTCTATCACGACGACCTTATCAGACAATTCTGCAACATTATTCTCTGGGGAAGAAAGATCAGTGTATAGCAAGGCTGAACACTACTTTTACATTTCCCAGTGCTCCTAAACTTGTATTTAGAAGAACATCGCTAAGTCCACTCTCCGCTCTGAGCTTTCCATTTGCACTGTCCTCTCCCCTCGACCTTCCTTTTGCCATCCTGACTAATATTTTCCTTTACAATAACCTTGAAGAGAGATTTCCTTATCTGCATATGTGACTAATCAGTAAGGTCTTATGATTATTATAAAGCAATTTGTTGGAGGTAAGAATTAGAGCATGAAACTGGGACTGAGGAAGCCAGATTTGCAGTCCTTGCTTTACTAATGACTGATTAGATATGGCCTTCAGCGAGTCAATTTGGCCTTGGTTTTCAGATGTGCTGATTTAGTTTTTAGTCTTTCGCCTCCAGCTTTCTTTTCTTCCTTCTTCTAGGGGGAGGGAGGTGCCCACAGTATGCAAACCTGCTATTTCATTTTGCCTCAAATATGTCTCAATCTGGGGACTCAGAAGTGGAAGTTGTTTTTGGAAATGGTGACTTTGTGAGTAATGTTCCTTGTCTATCTGCTGCTCATAGTCACACTGAGGATGAGCTCTTTCTTGCAAAGTATTATGGGCGAATAAATGCACTGTGTGGCACAGAGTTACATTCTGAGAACTTGATTGTTTCTTCTTTATGCTTTACCCATAAATTCTATGAATATTCTTGAATTTGTTAAAGAATCCATAATCTGGGCAAGGAAAGCAAGGGTGAATTCTTAAAACTAAGGATTACAGATAGGATAAATTCAGAGGTAACTCAGTATGAGAGAGTGGAAGGGGTGAAATCTCTGACAGCTGCATTTGTGAACTATGATTTTACTGAGTTCTTTATATTCTTTTCCCACAGCTAGAGACAGGAACGATTTATTGGAGTGAATGAATACAAGAAATAAGTGTTCTGGAAATACCTAGGATCCGTATCTCCAGTTGTAATTAGGCAGCTGCTGTCTGTCTGAGAAGTGTCCTTGACGTTACTCTTCGGGGGTAGGTCAGGGGTCCTCTCCTTCGGCTGAACCATCCTGTGTCCCGTCTCCCAGCAGGAACCTCCCAAGCTGTGCCAGGCTGCACAGCTCCCATGGCTTCTCCCACATCAGCCCACATCCCTCGAGCTGATGGGCTTCACCCCCTCGCTGCCAGGTCCTTCTGCCCTGTGCAGGAGTAGGACCATGTGCACATCACCCATGGTGGGGCTGGAGAGAGGGGAGACCTTCACTGGTAGAGAAAGAGGGAGAGAGAAACAGAAAAGGGACAAGAGGGGCTGACAGGAGCCATCTGCATTTTTTATTCTTGTCTCTCTCTGTCTCCCATCACGTAGCCTGGGCCTCCCAGGGCTGCCCTACTCTTGGGTTTGAGAATCATTGCATTAGTTTAGACAGTGAAAAGGGAGATGTAGGGTCCAGCAGAGTCAGTGAGAGCAGAGGTTTCCTGCGAGAGATCCAGTTTCACCGACAGTTTGTAAACATTTATTAACCCCCTTCTTTTTCTTTAAAGTGTCCTCAACTTGCAGTTTTGAGCCTTCTTTGGACTGCAATTGCCTGCTGGGGAGACAGCACAGCGTGTCCCGGAGCTGGGGACAGGAGCTGCCCCGCATCCCAAGCCAGAAAGAGAGGTTAGCAGACACGGGACCTCTGATACGAGGGAAGTGCGCGTGCCTCCATCCCACCCACCCTCAGGCTACCCAAATTTCAAGACGAGCTGGCCATGGTCCAACGGTTGGCAGCATTTCATAGACAAGTCCTCCAGACTGTGCTAAAGCACTCTGCGTAAGAGCAGTCTTTCCTGGTCATTCCACACTCTTCCCCACGCTTTTGTTTCGTTTAGGTCACCTGTGGTTTTTGGCTGCAATTAAGAAGGAAAAGAATCCTGGCAGTTCTGCTGCAGCTGGATTTGGCAGTTTCACTGGTTACTTCCAGTAATTATCTCCGTGTCACAGATATGCCCTCAGTGCCAGTTTTAGGAAAACCTTCCACCTTTCTGGTGTTTGAGTAAGGAAATAGATTCTTTAGGAAACTGCTTACCTCCGAGAACAGCCCCTTCTTCACAAACGCTCTCGCTGTGGTCTTGTGGAAAAGGCTGCATTCGAAATTTGAAATATGCTGATGTGCAAATCATTTCAATAGCTGACCTGCAGAATCTGTTGGCAGGGCTGCTGGAGGCAGTTTGCTCTGCTTCTAGCCGCCTGCTTCGTTTTGGCAGCCGCACGCCTTCTGGCCCAGATGCCTGCAGCCTCTTCTCCAAGTTAGGAGCTAGACAAACTTTACACGCTGTCCTGTAAATGCACCTCAGCTTATTATCTATGCGAAGAATTAGACCTAAAGCTCAGGCTGCCTTTTGCCTCCCGGAGTTATTTTAAGTGGACCCGGTAAAGCTGGATTACGGATTTACGGTGGTGGACGTGCCTGCCGGACTCCCACCAAGGAGGGGGGCGAATCGTTGCGTTTCCTTGTAAGGGTATTTGCCCAACCCGAGAGCGGCGGTGAATGCTGCCAAGCCGGCCTGAGCAACAGCAGGCAGCCCTTTGAAAGCAGCAAAGCACGTACAGGCAGATCCTCCCAAAAGAGCAGATGCTGAAGCAGATGTTAAGGCCACATCGAGGACCTCTGAGCGTGACACGGGGCGGTTGTGGCAGGAGATTGCTTCCAGGACGGGGATGTGAAATTCTTAGGTACGGCTCACAGCGTCGGTGTGCCTGTTTCAAATCCTCACAGCCCGGCCACAAGCCTCTTTTGAAAAGTTTTGCTGAGTTTTCCTAAGTTAGTTTAAAAACAGGTCTTTGAAACAGTTTTTAAGAAGACTTTCAGACCCAAATGAAATGAAGGCAGATGCCCTAATGCATACAGCAAAATGCGTGAGCTTTTTAGCATTGTTCTGCTGTGATGTTACGTTCAGTGACGTTTCTGACATATTTTGAGGTCTGCAAGTAGACTGCAAGTTCACTGATCACTTTCTGACCCATCTTTCAGTTATCCTGTGACTCTGCTTAATTTGCTCCCATGTCCGGGGAGGGGAGGAGCACCCGCAGTGTTAAATTACCTGCACATATGGACATATGGACACATCTGGACATCTGTTGAGTCACACAAACATAACCTCTCTTTGGCAATGCATTGCTGGGGTTTCTCTCCAAGTCTGGCACTCCAGACCCCGAGTGCTGGTGGGAAGACACGGTGCTGCCCCACGATTATGCGGGGGTCTGGTACTGCCCCTGCAGGACAAGAGGTAGAGGGTAGATGATGGAGACAGCTTACGACTGACAGGAGTAAGGATTGATGAGCAGAACTTGAAGGGAAGGTGTGAGGAACAAAGACCATCCCTTTTAAAACAAAAATCATGCACTTTTTTTGCCCGACGCTGTTTTTTAAGAGTTGGCCTTGGTGGGATTGCCTTTGTAACGGTAGCTACTCGGGCAGGTCTGGGTCTACGGCACAAAAGAAGGTGCTTGTGGCTCACGCAGGTTGGTGCTTTGTGCCCTAGAGTACTTTGTGCTCCTCTCCTACGTGGAGTTTTCCAGCCTCTGACCAGTGACACCTTACCTTGGCATCGCTACAGTAGTCCCCCCCTTGCCCGGCTGCCCAGGCTGTTTTCCTCTCGGGGAGCTCCATTTCGCCTGGGGGGATGGCTCAGCTGAGGAAGCAGCTGTGGCAGATTTCAGCCTGGTGCTATTAAAAAAAAAAAAAAAAAAAAATCAAAACTGGTTCCAGTTTATCCTAGCCATCTAAGCCCTAAATCGAGGCAGTTCAGCAGCTGCTTCACGAACAGCTGAGCTGCCTGTGCAGAGGGACCGGGACCCTCTGGGAGAGGGGCAGCTCAGGCCGATAGCAAAGGGCCGGAGTAACCGCGCGTGCCAGACCTCGCGCTCCAGGCGCAGCGGTTGCGTGGTAAATCTC
The DNA here is from genome assembly GCF_964289735.1 of Phaethon aethereus. Taxonomy (NCBI): domain Eukaryota; kingdom Metazoa; phylum Chordata; class Aves; order Phaethontiformes; family Phaethontidae; genus Phaethon; species Phaethon aethereus. The sequence goes on from NC_138575.1 coordinate 38,680,478, forward strand.
AGCGTAGAAAAGAAAATCAGAGGTGCGGGGGATGTCTTCGTGTAACCGAGTGTTTTTGTGTCAGTGGCAGAAAAGAGAACATGTTGAAACAAAGCGTTCAAATGTTGGAGGAAAACAGCTATATTTAGCCGCTCTAAAAATTGCTTAGAACCAGACATGAAGGAAGTGGCTGTGGCAACCTAAACTCCTCCAGTTTCACCTGTTGTGGTGTTTCTTAAGCCTAGAAATAACTATAAAATGAGTAAAAAAGCCATTAAACCTTCCCCAGCAGAGGCGTAAACAAACTAAATTCACTTGCCAAAGCAGCTATTGCTGAACTATGGATTGACCTTGAGCTGTGTCGATTTGCTGTAACGCAAACCATCTGCACGTTGAAACAATTAAAGCCTTCAGATCTCCTAGGAGTTTCCTTCCTCCGATTATAACTTATGTGCTGTGGTGGAACATGGAGGTAAACGGCTAGTTAGTGTGGACCTCTGCGTCTGTGTAATTTTATGGTGCAGCACATACAAAACCATTTTCATTTGAAGTGGCAGTCGGCTTTCAAGTAGAAAATACAGCATATGCTTGGTACCGAGTGCTGGAGTTGTAGCCTGTAAAACAGCCCGAGTTAGACACATCTGCTTCGCCTCCTCTGCTGCCCTTCCCCTGGCTTCTCCTTCGGACATACCATTTTCTGTGATTTTTCAACCCAGTTTCCGCAAAGCGCAGGTCACGCTGGCGAGGCAGTGCTCGGATACAGACCGTTCGTGTGTAACGCCCCGTGCACGTGCCCAACTTCAACCCGCCTGCCTTCTCCAACAGAGGCATGCGGCTGTGCTTCTGTGCGGCGCGTCGGTGGCCGTGTCTGAAGAAGAAGGTTCGGATAACAATTACAAGGGATTTTATAAAAATCTTGCTTACTTTACAGCTAGCTGGGTTTCCAGAAACTCAGAATTGACACCTCTTTAAAGCCTTAAAAAAATCAATCGACGGCCGTGGCGTCAGAGTTTGGACATTACTGCGACGGGAAAATACCAGAGACGTTGATACTGTAGGATCTCTGTACCATGTGCTATGTTCCACAACTGGCAAAATTTCATATTAAGAGCTCTGCAGTGTAAAACCTCTTTTTACATGTTCTTCCACCACTTCTCTCCATCCAAATGATAACAGCATTAAAATTTCAGATCATCCCGTTTCAAATCACAGTGAAGGGTAATCGCCCAAGCTTAGTAAAATAGGAAAAGGATTTTATTTTCTAAGGATAATGTTTTTTTTTCTGATTTTAGAAAACAAGCTTAACATTATAAACAACATAAACACAAGCAACGACTTAATTAAATATTTTGCATTTCAAGTTAAGACTGAAAAATAATGAGTAGATGCAGCACAGCTTCTGAGCCAGCCACGACTATTTCTCTCTGCAGCCACCGGCCTCCGTCCCAGGGAGTGACCCCTCGCCGCAGCCCAGGTAGTGCAGAGTGGCTCAGGTCCACGTTTCTTAGAGCTTCCCCCTCCTAAAGCAGGCTGTGTCCTACCTCCCTCTACCTGTGGACTCAAGATACGGCATCCATGTTTTATTGGGTCAAATTGCCTGGAAAATGGGAGGGGAAGCTAAGGGGGCGATACTGGCTGGGGTAGCATAAGAGGGTGATGAAGAGCAGAGGAAGGCTGAGAGTTCCACGCTGCCGAGATGGCATGATTTCTGGTGTTGACTACCCCTGGAAGCACCTCTGGCATTTGTTTTGAAGGAAATGCACTGATTTGCTGTAAAAGAGGACCCACAGATGAACTAACAGGTAAAATAAGATTATCACAGCACCAGACCATGGGACTGAGCTGGGAGGCTGAATTATTTGGCAGTGTAGGTCCAAGTCCTATAAATTGTAGGTCATATTATGCATATTATGTATAAAAGGCTATCTCTTACAAATAGGCAAAAGTATATCAAATGGCAGATTAACAGTTTGCTTTGTGACCTGAATACTGGCCTGTGTCTGAGCTGCGTTGGAGACTAGAGAAGTAAGGAGGGTCTTGGTCATGCCCTGCATTGCAGGGTTGGGGGGCACGTGTTAAGCTCAAGGCGGTCAGTCATGAAGGGAGCATTTCCCAGCTTGCAAGTACTGGCCTTTGAGACCCACAGATATCCTGTTTCTGTTTTATTTTTGATAACATCGGTGTTTTTTTTCTTAATGAAACAGATAATAATAAGTCATATCAACTTGCACTGCATCAGCCCAGGGCTCAGGCACTGACCTCTTCACCCATGGCAGGACCAGACAGCAGGCAGAGGCATAAATAGCTTCTTTCCCTCAGGGTGGGATGGTTCTCCTGCTGCATCTAAGTGCAAATGTTGCTTATTTTCCCTCTGGTCATCGCTTTTTTCCCCAAAAAGTGCTGTCGCTACATCTGGGTGATAAAATGTAGGTAGAGGAGAGCAAGAGCTGCACAGAAGCAGGAAACCTCTGACAAGGCTACGGCCCCGCGCGGTCTCCAGCTCGGCTGGACTTCTCGTCAATGTAAGGCACCCACTCCCTCCCTTCCTTTTCCCTCCATATGTGAAGCCAGGAGGCTGACCTTAAATCTGCGAAATCGAGGATTTAAGATGCTTGCACATCACTCCACAGTTTTGAATAAGTAAAAGAAGCAACATATATTCTTTTTTCCTTTTATCTTTTCTTCTTCCCCAGTGTCTTCTCAGCACTGACACATACGCTTTCTTTAGCTGCCCTTTCATGTAGTGTACTTCTCCCATAATTATCCTTTTTAATTTTTCAGTATATTTTTTCTCTAAATCTTCCTTCAAAATTAGAAACATACATCTCAGCTTTCCTAGACTTGTGCTCTTTTTCCACACAGAAATCTGTCTGGTCATTTGATCTGGGATTTTCAAGAATTGTGGATAGAATAATCTGATCCTTATTTCCAAATATTACCCCTTTTGTTTGGTTTTTACTTTGATCGATTTGCCTATTTCTCATTTCTGGTTTTCCACCCCCCCCCCCAGTCCCTGCACTCCTGTCTCTTCTTTAAACTGCCCTGTTTTTTTCTCTCCTGCATTGGTGCTCTTGCAGTGGGGGAGGAAGGGCATGACAGCAAAGGTGGGAATCGGGGAAGCCTTTCAGGAAGAAGGTGAATGGGACATAGACCAAATGTGAAAGGAGTTAATGAAAGTTAGCTAAAAGAGAAGCTGATTCAGGGTGAAATTTTCAAAGGTGGTCACACCCTACTGAAAATTTGAAAAATGTTAATCTTGTGCAGCACTGCTGAAGTACAGGGTGAAAAAAAAAAATTAATTCCCTTGCATGAGCAGCTGGCAGCTCCTCCGTTGCCTGCTGGGCTTGCAAGCTGGGGAGCAAGTGGGCAAGCAGGAGCACGGCAGCAGGGCTGCTCTGCTGCAACCCCCAGCATTTCAGCTGGCAGGGCTGGCTCCGCAGGCGTAGGGCACTGCACTTCGAGGCTATTTTTTTCAGATTTTTCCAGCTATGGGTGGACTGGATTAATTAGACAAGCATTTCAGCAGCAAGTTGTCAGATCTGTTGTCCTGTCAAATAGCGCTGTCATTCTGGGATGCTTCTCTTCATGGGCTGTTGTCAAGATGATTTACTAGAAAGTCCAAAACTTGCAGGGACAGTTTCTAGGGAGTTTCTACTATCTATCACAACCAGACTTATTAAACAGAGCAAAATGTCATCTCGTACACAGTATGACAGGACAATTTCTTGTTCTTTGTCTAGGAAATGACAATGTGGACATGATTCCCTGACCAGAAGGCCCCTTCCCCCACCAATTCACTCGTTTGAGGACAGATGCTGGGAATCAGATTGCAGCTATAGCACATTAGGGCTCACATCTTCATGGTATCCACAAGCATGCTGAGCTTCCACAGTTGTGGTTCTGTACTTAAAACAGAAGGTCTTAGTTAATTTTATTGCCCCAAGTATTTTTACATACTGTTAGCAATTAGGAAGGTAATTAAAAGTAGGAGAATGTCTGTTTTCTGTACACTTTATTTATGGAATATTTCCTTAAGACTATATTTTCTCATATAGTATATCAACTGCTTACCCTGGCAAGGCAAGGGTGCTTACAGAGCATTAGATGACAGAGCTCCCATGCCTCTGAGGTTCTCTTGTGCCAACCTTAGCTTATACTTACGTCTGACTATTCACATCAATGGGACTGTGCGAGTAAGGTTGAATTCTTCACCTGTTTATTGAGTCAGGGCTTTGGGGCTACATCTGGGTGCTGACAGACTTGTGATCTGACATTGTTAGGGCTGGCTACAGCATAAGCTAAAAAGGCCATTGCTGCAGGGAACAGATTGCCAGATGTAACGTGGCGCTCAGCTTTGCACTCTTACGACTGCTGGCACATCCACTGATGTGCCTGTGCCGCAGAAATCCAGCCTTTGAAATGAGAGTGAGGGGCAAGGCAAGACTCGGTTCGGTACATTTGCACAGCTCTGAAACTCTCTGGTTAAATGTATGACAGACATACAAAATATTTGTTCACCATTTGTACTTTAAAATCTACTTTGTCATATCTGTGACAAGAAAGTACCTGTTTAATAATGCAGTTTATAGTCAACTACTAGCAAACATCTCTGTTTTGGAGATCCCTGCTGCCTGATTGGGATGCAAATAACCTGGAAGAAAGATGCATACAAGTAGAGGAGAGGATTGCTTTATGTGCTTTATCCAAATCACTGCAAAGGCAATGGGAGTCTCTCAGTTGGTCCAGGTGGGTTTTGGACCAGGGCAGGATGTGGGGAGTTTGGCACTCACACCACAGGATGAGGTCAGACTCCATGGCAATGTCTTCAAGCTGCAGAAATACTCCTTTGGTGAAGGCTGCACTTGTGGTCTTACACTGGCCACTCTTGAGTCATCTTGCTAAGCTGGATCAATGACGCTCCCATCTTTTTGCGATAAAAAGGGGTATTACTTGAATAGTCTGGGAAACTGTCAAACTGTAACCCAAGCATGATGGTAATTCCCAGACCGTCAGAAAGGTAGTTTTATCTCTATAGCTTTAGGTACAAACAAAGATAAAGTCCCCAATCCTCCAAAATACATGCATGTTTAAAATAATGAGTAGCTCTATTGATTTCAGCAAGATTGTGCATGTGGATAGGTGGCCACATGTTTCCAGCGTCGTAAAAAAGGAGACAAGCACAGTCTCCTTGTTCCATCCCCTTCTTATCCCCCTTCAAAATAATCTAGGTCTGGCTGCTCCAAGCACAACCCCCAGATGGGATGGGGGAGGTGAACTTGCTCTGGGTTCTGTTATCTCCGGACCAGTCCAAGTACGGTAGATCATGAAGACCATGGATTTAGTGCATGACTGCAAGTGTCTGAACATGTAAGTAAGAAAGCGATTACATGGGTTATTTTTAGTTTCCAGGTATCCCTTTCGTTTTAAGGATTGTGGATGAAAGAGTTGCACCAAGGGGGCTTAAGGGTTGGACAGAATTAAGAATTTTAGGAGCTGAAAAAAAGATTCCTGATAGTGCTGCCTAAGGTTGTATCTGCCAGAGCAAGTACATGTCCCCATGGCATTTCTTCACCAGGAGATGGAGAGAGGCTGTTTAGCTGGCTCCTGTTTGTTTTCAGTCCGCACTCATGTGCCTGTGTGGCTGGAACGACCTTGTTTGAATTAACAAGTCACTGAGTATGAATCAAAGGGTAATTGTCATTGCTGCCAGTGGTACTAAACAGACCTGAGCTATTAATTCAAGACAAATGGGAGAAATGAGTAAACAGAAAGTTTACTGGTATAAGGAAACTACAGGCCTGAGTGGATGTTCTGTGTTGCTTGTATTTCAACTTTATTGCTTTGCTTTGATCATTTGAAATTACCACTGTTTTCAGCTAGACTGTAGAGAAAACTAAAGCCACACCATTTCTGATCTTTTTTTAATGATTTTAAAGGGACAGTCTGTTACAAAACTGTGTTTTCTTTCTCTGCAACTTGCTCTTGGGTAATCTTTGCTATGCAGCCATAATTTGCATAACGACCATCATGGAATAATTATATTTCCCTGTAAATATGTTACAAATAAGCCAAATCCAATGTGCTATTAGGTATGAATCCTTTTGGATTACAGTCCTAAGCATATCTTAAGATTTAGTATGTCCCACGGGGACTAATCACAGATGAAGTTATGTCCATGGTCAAGCCTTTACAGGATCAGGGCTGGCGCTTGCAAAGACATGTGGAGGTGGAAAACAAGAGGGACCAAATGAACCACAGAGCTCCAGAAGTGACCAGAAGAGTTCCTGAAGCAGACAGGGACTGTGGGCACCTTGCAAATTCATAGCAATTAAAATTATAAATGCCACTAGGGTCATTAATGAAACTCTTCCTGCAAAACACTGGTGACACCAGGGGATACTCATGCAGGTTTAGAGAGAGGTAAGGAAGTTTAGTCCCTGTGCTGACCCTTTCCCTCCCACAGCCCACATCCTGCTTCCCTTCACTCCAGCCCTGCCGGAGGCTGCTGCCCACTGCTGTGGGGCTGCCACAGGTCCTGCCTGCCAGACCGTGTAAGCACCCCTGCAGGGTTTCACCCAGGAGAGACTGAAGTCAGAGGAGGTAGGAAAGGAGGAATCTGTAGACTGTTCTCTTGAGATCTCCACATTACTGTTTTTATTTTAATAGAAACATAGTCTTAAATGCTGCAGGACTCTCCAAGCCCATGCCCTACCTTGGTTTTAGCTTTCCTCCTCCTTTGACCTGGTGTCTTTTGATGTACTCTGGCAAAAATGTGGAGGAAAGACGAAGGCTTGTGTGTAGACCTGAGTATCTGAGGGCCAGAAGAACCGTCAGGGTGATGGAGCACCTCTCCTAGGAGGACAGGCTGGGAGAAGTGGGGTTGTTCAGCCTGGAGAAGAGAAGGCTCTGGGGAGACCTTCTGCAGCCTTCCAGTACTTCAAGAGGGCTTATATGAAAAATGGGGACAGACTTTTTAGCAGAGCCTGTTGCGATAGGACAAGGGGTAACAGTTTTAGACTAAGAGAGAGTAGATTCAGACTAGGTATAAGAAAGAAATTTTTCACAGTGAGGGAGGTGAAACACTGGCACAGGTTGCCCAGAGAGGTGGTGGATGCCCCATCCCTGGCAACATTCCAGGTCAGGTTGGATGGGGCTCTGAGCAACCTGATCTAGTTGAAGATGTCCCTGCTCACTGCAGGGGGGTTGGACTAGATGGCCTTTGAAGGCCCCTTCCAACCCAAACTATTCTATGATTCTATGATCTTGGTCCCGGGGCTCAAAGCAACATTACTGACTGAGTGAATGTTTAGTAGCTTTCCTGTTTTAATGAGTCCTCCCAGTTTCTTTGTCAGAGGGCTGACTGAATGTTTTGGAAACATGTAAACATCATGCAGTTGCTGATGGAGTTAATGTAAACTCTATAGGATATTTTATTGGTTGTCCCTTTGTTTAGTCTGGGAAGAAGAAGAATGGGGGGAACAAAAAGAGTCCTCAAATACCCAAAAGGCTGCTATAAAAAACAGTGATGGACTGTTCTTTTTCTCTTTCTTTTGCTAAGAAGCAAATGGGCAAGTTTAAAGATTTAAAATGGGATGTTAAGAAAACTTTCTAACTCAATAAATAGCTTAAATGCTGGAAAGGATGACCTGTGGGGGAGATGTTGCACTACCTTACTATGTTTCAAGAATGGGTTAGCTAAAGGTCTGTTAGGGATGATGTAAAGTCCTTGGTTCTTCTTCAAAGCAGGGGATGAATTTACTGAACTACCCCTTGTAATCCAGTTCAACCATACTTTCCTGTGGTATTGTGATTACTTCAATAAAGTGATATTTTAAGACAAATAACCACATGAAGCTGCAGGACCTGGTGAAGCAGTCTACCTGTATGAAATCTGATGTCTGGTTCTAAGGGTTATTTCAGTTACCATAGTTGAAAGTCCTAGTCCTTGCCAGATTCCTAAAATTATTCAGACCTGTTTTGCCATTTAGGAAGTTCAGCTTTAATTTTTACTTTTCTGGAAGCTATGCCTGATGTTTCATTTCTCTGAACTGACTTACCGAAACCGCAAAGTGATTTAAAGCTGAATTTTATCCCTGAATCTAACAGTGATCTTAAATATTGTTTTTCCCCCCAACACAACAGAAAGCTGTATGTGACATGGGTTATCTTTGCCTGTGATTGCTTTTTATTAATGTTTTATTCATGAGACTCTTGCTTTGGAACACAGAGTACCCATTACTATTTTTGGTTGTATTACTTGAGTCACCACTTTTAACTGGCTTGAATAGGCTCTAGTTTAAAAATACTCTGAAATTCTACCTGTGTCATCAAGCTTTAACAAAAAGCCAAAAAAGTTTCTTCTTTTCTTCACAGGTGCATTTGTAGCACTACTTCCTACTTGAGCTTAATTGCTCATTTAAAAAGAAAGCATCTCCTTCTTGCCAGTTGCCTGTGTGATCCTATGAAGACTGATTGCCAGCTTAATTTCTCACTGGGTTGAATCACCGAGAGCCTCACAGTGCTTGTTGATGTTTTAAATCTCTCTCCTGTGCCACATTCCTTGGCTTTTAACTTCATTTTAACCTAATGCTTCAATAATTCTACTTTAGAACAAGTATGCTTTCAGAAAGCTTATTACTAGCTTTATCTTGAGACATGGCTGTCTTTGTTTTCATTTTGCAGTGTTATTTTTTGTTGTTGGCTATTTAAGAGACCTGCAGAGTGAACCAAAAATAATGCAAAGCTGGTAGTGTAGAGGTTTCAATGCAGCACCTAACAAAGAGCCTTGGATGAATCTTACCTAGGTAAGATCAAGAAGTCAATTTGAGAAAGTGGAAAAGTACTTGTCTGAGGACAGAGACCTTAAAAATGTGAACAGAGAGTAGCGTGGGAACAGTGAAATCCACAGGGGTATCGATTCGTATTCAAGTATAGCCTTTGCAAAATAGTTGATGGGATTCGGATATGTTATTTGCAAGCACCAAGCAAATCAATATTGAAAGGTACCACATCTGTTTCTACCTTCATGTGAGCTGTTTGATTCAGTGTTATGTCTGAAAAAAAGGAAAGTAAAAAATCACTGTCAAAATTAGTAGGCTTAAAAACAGCTATAGTTGAGGAGTGAACTTATACTAGAAGATAATATCACAAAGAACTTAGACCTATTTTCTCCATTGTTCGTTGTTGCAGCAGGAGAAAATGATACTGTAAATCTTACAGTGTTATCAATATAAATCATGCTTGACAGCCAAGGTGAATGCCATGCCTTGCTGCCAGAGAACATATCAACTTGAGCCCAGGACTTGCAACTGATCTTGCACAGATGGATCTGAGCTCCCTTGCAGCAGCTTATTGTCTAAATGATCCTCTTTGCCAGCTCGATGGTCCACCCACACACTGTCAGGTTTGAGGCTGTGGCCAAGCAAACAAGCTATGCACACAGTGCCTTTTGTTTCTGGGGAGTCTGTCAAGTGTGCCAGCAGATTACATTTAAAAACACCTTTGTACTTTGAAAACACAAATCCCTTTTTGTAGCACACCTGAGTCACTTAAAAACCTTCACCTTAATCGTGATCATGGTCAGGGGCATTATTTCCAAAAGCTTTGTAAACCGAGGTTGCTGGGTCTTAGACAGGCTCAGAGGCAAGCCCAGCAGATTTCTGGTGAGACTGCCTTTTGGCATGGGGCTGGTCTTGGCAAGCCAGGTAACACAAAGCTCATTTGTCTAAAGCAAGCATTTTAAGACATTTTAGTCACATTCAAGCAACTTGGCATTCAACTTAAAGCTATCTTGAATACCATGTGCCAACAAGTAGGCTCAAGACATGTCACATTCGCATCTATGCTGTTAAGAGTCAATTATTTGTTTTTAAAAGCTATGCAACCTTCTAATCTGCCAGATGCCAAAACTCCATACTAAAATCTGGGAGAATCAGAGTTGATGGGAAAGTAACCTCCCAAACTGATTAACTGGTTTTAGTTCTCAGTGTGAGTTGTTTTGCTGGTGTTGAGCTGACTTTATCAATATGTACGGCATACTGCTGCAGGAAGAGCACCTAACTGGCAGAAACGGACCCAGTCCCTACTTGGGTGGGGGGATAGGAACAGCCGCACATACCAGATGAGGAGTTTGTTAGGGGCCAGCAAGATGGGGATGGGGAAGAGGGAAAGGAGACATCAGCTAATGGCGTCTCAAATACATCTGTGACCGAGTACTGAGACCACAGGAACTGATATATTGGCTTAGACCCCGGTTTGGTAAACACGCAGCTTCAAATCTGTTTAATCCATGTGCTGTGCTGTTGCTGGGAGGTGTAGCCTGCCCTTTCTGATCCCCACAGCCCCGTCTCCTGGGGTTTTCTCTGACAGCGGGTGGCTGATGTGACTGACTTCCCCCCGTGGGACCACTGCCGTGGCACCAGGGGGATGGCTGGGAATGCCGGGCTGAGAGCGTGCAGGAAAGGCAAGTCTGCCTTTTCGGGCAGCTGCGTAGCCTTAGGAAGCCGTACCTTAAACCCAGTATCCTGTCTGTGACAGTGACCAGCCCTAGATAAATTAAGGGAAGACATGAGAAACTCTGAAGCAGGTAATTATGGAGTGACTTGGCCTTCAGGCATTGTCTGTCATTTCCCCAGTTAATAACAAGTTTGATGTACGCCCTGTGCCTTATCAGGGCTTTTGTGCTTTTAAATATGTTTGCCAGTCACAGCTCTGGATATTCTTGCTATCTGTACACATATCTAATCTCTGCTGAGTCTTCACAAGCCTCGCTCCTCCTTGCATCCTGGGGCAATGAATTCCATTGACTTAATAGTCATGGCCGGATCAGGGAGGAGAGGCCGGGGCCGGCCACCCGCAGCAGCCGCGGGAATTCAGGGTCGTTACTGCTCAGCATGATTGGGTCTGCTACCAGTTGCAAAGCTTGACTTCAAAGATTACTGGCAGAACAACGCAGGAAAAGCTTGACATTGTTTTGCCATTGTTTTGCCATTGTTTTTTTTTTTTCATAACTTTGTTCTTACAGGCGCATAGGAGAGTGAAATCGGGTGATTTTTAGGGAAAAGTTTGGGAACTTCTTTCTTCCCGCTCAACTGCCTCGTTGCTTGCAATTAACGGGGAGGGTCCCTAACTGCGGCCCACGCCCGCGCTTGCAGCCCTCCGCCTGCCCCTCGCCGCCCCGCGGCAGGCGGGCCCCGCCACCCGGCTGCTGGGCCGGCCGCGCTGGCGGGACCCCTCCCCGCTCCCGCCGGGTACGGTGTCTCGGGGCCCGGGGGGAGCGGGAAGCGTTCGGGTCAGCCCTCGCCCCCTCACCTGCTGCGCGGGGCGGGCGGGGGCGCGGAGCGGCACTGCCCGCGGAAGGAAGGGAGCGGAGGGCGGGAGCAGAGCCGCCAGAGCAAGCAGCTCCTCCTCCTCCTGCGCCCCGGGCCCGGCGGCGCTGGGAGAGGAGCGGCAGCGGCGGGGCCCCATGCGGCGGCCGGGACGGCGCTCTCCGCCGCCCGGCCCCGGCAGCAGCAGCACCACCAACCGCCGCCGCCGCCCATGACCTGGACCAGCAGCATGAGCAGCGGCTACAGCAGCCTGGAGGAGGAGGAGTCCGAGGAGTTCTTCTTCACCGCCCGCACCTCCTTCTTTAGGAGGCCGCCGGGCAAGACCCGGGCCGCCCCGCAAGTAAGTGCCGCGCGCCGGGCTAAGGGGCGGCCTCGCCCCGCGGAGCAGCTGCCGCCGGGCCGGGTCCTGCCGTGCCGCGCCGCTTCTCTCCCCTCGGCCTCGGCCTCCACGTGTCCGCCGCCCCCTCCCCCACGGGGAAGGACCGGCGGGAGGCGGCCGGCCGGGCCGGCGCGGGCAGGAGGCGTCGGGGAAGGGCTTCACTCGCCCCCGGGGCATCGAGCCCCACGGCGGGGCTGCCGCGCGGGCCGAAGGTCTCTCCGCGGAGACCGCTGCCCGCTCCGGGAGCCCGCCGGGGTGCCCAGCTCGGAAGCCGGCCTGAGGAGCCAGACTGCAAGTCTGAACACACCCCCCCGCCCCGTGCCCGGCGGGCTGGGGACGTGATCAAAAATCACATGTTTGTGCGGTGAGTAACCGTGCTATCAGCCGTGCTGTCGGCTCTCCGCGGGGGTACGGCAGGGTCTGCCTCTTCGCTCCTCCCGGAGCTCATTTCGAGGTGAATGACAGCCTCTTCAGCTGTCTGGTTGGCAGAGAAAGGTCCTCAGAAGTGTTTAAGTGTACTTGGTTTAAGCATCCAAGCTCAGGAAATCAACTGTAAGTGGGCTTTGAAGTGAAGAACTGATTAAAAACAAAGCAAAAACCCTAAACCAACCCCTTTTGTGGTCAACATTGACATTTCAGTGGAGGACCTACAGAGCTGCAGGCAGAGCAAGAAGTGTTGGTGTGTTGAGGAAGCCTTGCCGTAACAAAACCAGACCCTCTCTCCTAGGAGTAAAACCCACATCAGGGATACAAAATGGAACAGTCCCTGTCCAATCCAGAGCAGTCGTTAAACCATATAGGGTAAACATCATGTTTCTTTAGCTAAGCAGTTCAGCCCCCTCTCATTTTTCTCTTCCCAAGGCGCAGGATCTCTTTCTGGAGGTGGTTGGTATCTTTGGAAGCTGAGCCAGTGAGCCTGTTTGGTTTATGCTTGCTCTTCTTCCCCTGCTCCCACCATTGGCTGTGGCTTCTCCCTGTTCAGTGCCAGTTTCCTTGTACCAGCTTGGTGTTTTTTCCCCACTGGACTTTGGTGTCTGTATTGCTGCTGCTACGGAGACCTAGTTATAAATTTGCTTGTCAAAGCCTGAATACTTTAGGTGCCCTCTGGCCCACCCATGGCATCGTTGGTTGCCTGCCCATGGTGGTTCCTCTAGGCCATGTTGTGCTGAAGAAAGCTGACTCTTGTTTCTGTTTCTCTGAGGTTCTCTATCTGTTGTGCCCTGTTTGTGATTTGCTTAAAACTTAAGCCCTCTAACTGCCCCTCAGGAAACTCCTGCTCCTGTTCGAGGAAGTGCACAGAGCTTTCTTGAGCTTTAGCTTCCTCTGCAAAGTTTGGCAAAGAGCCTGGGCACACCCTCTCCCTACACCTGAGCTCAAGCACCTTGTGCAAATAGGCTGGGACCAGCATTTTATCAGGTCATGGCTGCTTCCCCCAGGGTGCTTCTTGCTGCACAATTCCTCAGGGATCGTCTTTTTTCTCGTCTGTCTTGAGTTTCAGCCTCCCTCTAACCTGAGGGTCTCTGTGGAAGTTGGCAAGTCCTGCTCAGTGTCCTTGAACTTCATCTGCTAACCTATTTGGCCGGTGTTGGCTGCCACCTGACCACTACAGAGGAGGACCACAGCGTGACAGTACTGTGTGAACAGACACCTAGCTGCTGTCAGGCTGGGTGTAGCTGCTGTGTTACGAGATATGAGAAGGCCCAGGTCTTGATTCAGATGCTAAAAATACATGTCTGTCTTTATAATGCTGCTGCAGGAGTTGTCTTACTAAACACTAGTTGTATAAGTAGTAAATTGTGCAAACATGTAAATCGCTGTATGTGACGTTAACATTTCCAAGCAAGAGGGGATGGAAAAAAACTGTAAAATTTGATGTTGTGCTCTAGCAATGTTTCCCAAAAGAGTGCTGCAGTGAGGTGCTGCAGGGTACGTGTGTTTAAGTATGTATTGAGTAGCCTGGAACAAATTCCTCTGTATTGCTGACTCTGCAGCATCGGAAATGCTCAGCTAAATGTTTCTAGTCATAAAGTTATTACCAGTTGCTCTGAGCTGCTGAGTTATAGAGGAAAGCAAAAAAAAAAAAAAAAATCCCCAAACAATGCTGAATGTAGATTTCAACAGTCATGTGGCCAGTAAGAGTGAGTTTCCCCTTCCAGCAATAACAGTCATAATAAGCCTCTTTGTACAGATGAGGATGTTACTTTTGGTTTGTATTTGAGGTTTAGTCAAAAAATGCATACTATGACCCCTTGAGCGAAGAGAAAAGAGGGCAGCTGTTAGTTATTGTTTCTGTGTCTTTCTCAACTATAGAGATACTAAGTTTTGCAGTGTGGGGTTTGGTTTTTTTGTCCGTGTAGAAGACTTAAGTGCTGGGAATTACATTTATCCCTCTGTCTTAGCTCCCTCTGCCCCCTTTCTCATGGGGGAGAAATGGGTTCGGGCGTTTGGCTTGCAGCTGTGCCTGCAGAAAAACTCAGTGGTAGCGTTTGGACTTGTTTTGTATGGATATCAAAAGAAAAGAAGGCAAAAAGGAAATTAGCTGGATGAATTTTTGTCTTCCATTTAATGGGGCAGGGATAGGCTTACTTACGTGTCTCAAGTTTCTGCAGCTAAGACAGGATTAATGGATTGATACCAACTCTGCTGTAAAAATCTTGTGTACCTTTGGGCTGTGCCTAAGACGGCTCATCATCTGTAGGGTGGTTAAAGGTTTGTCTCTTCCTCTCTCTCTCCCACTTCTAAAAATTGAAGCATAAAAACCATTGCAGCATATGACAGGCAGCATGGTGTTCTGGGGCCAAGCAGTGACCCCAAAGCGATTTCTTAAGCAAGGAATACTTTAAACTGAAGGCAATGTGCATAAAATGCAGGCTGCTTTATGCTGTGCTGTTGTTCATGGAAGTTTAGCTTTATTTAAGCTTTCTTATCTTCTGTAGCTATTGTAAATTTTAAGTATCAGAGGCTAGATAAAGCTCAGTGTGGCTCCGTTTCATGTTTGCAATGACTCATTTAAGAAATGAAAAAGGAGGAACTGTAAATAATTTTGTCCTGCCAGTGTGACTACTCATGTGAGGTAAAGTTACCCATGTGCATAGGCTTTTGCAAGATCGGACCCCTGCATCTGTATGATCAAGCCTTTGGAAATTGTCCATTCCCTGTAGAGAAAATACTGAAAGATGTTTTGCAAACTTTTGAAAGCTGACCCTTTTCTCTCCCTCTTTCCTCCCCCCACCTCCGCCATCCTTTCAGGAAAAGTGAAAACAGTCATGCCTGCTCCTGCAACCCCAACCATATGTTGGAAGGATATGCATCTTCCTGCTTATGTTTTCTACGCTTCCCTTCCTTGTGCCAGTTCCCTGTGTTCTCCTACTTCGAATAGGTGTAAATCCTCGCAGTACTACTCGTTTCTCAGGCGGCTTGATGGACAGTGGCTTTTCAAGCGTTGTGGTTGGCATGTAGGTTAGTTCCCAGCCTTGCTAAGCTCCTGTCTTTTGTGAGGATCACTGCAAACATATGGGGACATCCCTGTGCATGTTTTTGCCCACTCTGCGTTTCAGTGTCCCCTGTCCCTGTAGCTATAATGGTTAGAAACATGAGATGTATCTGTCTCTCTGTAACTGCCCTTACACATGAGGGATCTGCGAGAGAGGATACCACTGTGCTTTGGGAAATGCTGCTTCAGAAGCTGGCAGTGCTGTGAAGGTCATGGATCCCAGCTGTTTAGAAGAGGGCAAATCCTGCAGCTTGTATTCAGCATCCGATCGTGAATAGTTTGCATACAAAATGTGAGAGCTCTGCTTGAAGTCTAGTGTAAAATGGCTTGGAGATATGAAGGTTGGTACTTGGACACTGCTCTTCTCCTTAAAGGAGAAAGCAACAGTGTGTTTATGCTCTGTTTTTCACCATTTCATGTAGAGCTCTTCAAAAGTGCTTGCTAGAAGAATGCAGTTGCTTCTGTTGGCAGTCTCCAGAAATAAATGCTTTCCTCTTTGCACCCGAGAACATGCTCATTGCCTCGCTGTCAATGCCAGTCCTTTCCCCTCTGAAGTCTGATTTTTTTTCCCCGCTCTCTTCCCCTTACTGGTCTCACTTCTTCACAGCGTTGAGACCCGCCGTCTTAGTTCCTTCCCCTGCACCCACACCTGGTGCCCCTTGCCATGACATTGTTTTTGTCGTCAGCTTTTCTGCGTGTCAGTGGAATTTGCAGGTGTGGTAATGGGGAGAGGAAATTAATAAAAAAAGCTGGAAATGGAAAGCGGATATAAAAGTGCAGAGGAGGTATGCAGGGGAGAGGCAAAAGGCAGAGGGAGAAAGTCTCATCCCTACGTAGTCTTGGCAAGGTAACCAGCCATCTCTCATTCTGCTGTCAGGAGAGGAGGTTTGCAGGGCAAGGTGTAGCTTTTTTTTTTTTTTGGTCTTAATGGGTGAGCTGGTACAAGTGTGAAAAAGTAGACAAACTTCTGGGTGCAAAAGCCCTTTTTTGGGCCTATTCCATGTGAATTTGTGCAGTAGCTTGAGGCATTTTATTGAGAGGGAGAGAGGGGAAAAAAAGGCGTTTTATTTGGGAAGAAAACAGTTTCTAGGGGTAAAATGCAATTTGTAACTGTGCAAATCTAGTTAGGATGGCTTTGTGTTACCAGTGTCTGTTATTAATAAATTTCACGTTGTTTGGCCATTACAGCTCTTCCTGGGTTTTCTTTCAGTAACATTCCCCAGGGAAAATGGCTCTCCTGACTACCAGAACAAATGAGGTTTCTAATTATAGGCTTGCTTTGGAGCCAAAAAGTTTAGGTTTGTGTTTGACGTGTAGTCATGAAACTTATTTAAAAAAAAAAAAACTATAAATATCCAATAACATTTCTTTTTTTTTTTTTAATCCATTTGGCAGTTAGTGAATATTACAGGATAAACGTCACAGCTAAAATACTTGGAAGTTAAGAGTTGAAGGAATGAGCAGGGTACGGATTGTGTCTATTTTAAGCCCATGTCACTGTCGGAGTAAACTAGTGGTCCTTATTTTGTGTTTCTGCCTCACTCTTGTCTCGGAGCGCTTGATGTGGTGTGGGTGTGTCAGTAGCTTGGAAGAGCGTGGTAGCTGTTTTGGGGTGAACTCTGAGTCCCCTTCTGGTGCTTGACAGCCTGTGGAGGTGAGATGAGATTTTTGTGCCCTGTGCAGAGGATACTGATTGCTGTAC
This sequence comes from Phaethon aethereus, assembly GCF_964289735.1. Lineage (NCBI taxonomy): Eukaryota > Metazoa > Chordata > Aves > Phaethontiformes > Phaethontidae > Phaethon > Phaethon aethereus. The sequence goes on from NC_138575.1 coordinate 38,697,358, forward strand.
ACTGGTTTATCATCGCAGTTGGTTCTTAGAGTCATCAATTTAAATTTTGGGGACCTAACTACATGAAATGGTAATGGCTAACACACAAAAATTTAAGAAACAAGTTTAGGAGAGATGGATTAACGTACTGTCCCAAGAAGAGTTCAAGTCACCAAAACATTTAATAAGTGCTGTTAAGTTTCATGAGTGCAGCAACAGTGGCAGGTAGTATTCAGATGAGGTGACTAACTCTTATCTTTCCACTTTTTTCTGTAGTCTGCTGTATTAATACTGTATTAGGTGCATCTCATGCAGTTGCTTCTCTGTTAGCATAAATTTCTGGAGCCCCATCAATGCTTTACTGGCTTTGTTATTGACATGTGTTTAAATATCACAAGATAAACACTAGATTTTTTAAATTTTTTGTTTGTTTGTTTTGTTCTTTTATTTGGAACTTTGATTCGTGTGTCCGAATTTTGGAGTACAGTAGCTAGACTTCTCGCTGGGAAGATCAGGAGTGCCTGGTATATATCGCAGTTTTGTGGTTTAAGTAATGTAATTGAGTTGGGCTAATCCTGTGACTTTACCTAAGTGCAAAGGCAAAAGGGCAGAACTGCTGGAGCTGTGGACTTTCACTGAAGTTGAAAGTATTGGGCACTTAATGGCCATATGGTCCAAAACGTTTATACTTTTAGACTTAGGCTTCTTTGAATAGACATGCAGACACAAGGAGTTTTGTTTAAGTTGAGGACTCTGGTGAATTCAGGAAAACGCTCTGCAGAGCAACTGAGTTCAGGATCATCTGAGTACAGGAAGGAGATTTTAAAAGAAAACACAACCCAACAGCAGCTATTTAAGGAGAGAATTAGGTACCTTGTTTTCTTGATATCTTATTTCAGCTGTAGACCTATATGTAAGAACAATATCAGAAAAACTACTTTAGAAGAGGTTCTTGCTAGTTAATATTAAGCCACTGCGAGAGCAAAAATACAAAGAAAAACAGAAGTAAAACCAGATTCTGCAGTTTGTCCCTTGTGTAAAAAGCCAGTGGCACCAGCGTTGGATTAACAGTTGCAAATAAACCGATTAACAGAGGATTTTAGATGAAGTGATAGATCTGTAACGCAGCGTTTCCCTGTGACGGGGTGCTTGTGAGCCAAGCCAAGCAACGTAAGCGCTGGGAAGGGAGGCGTGGGAGAGCCGGGTCTCTGGTTCAGCTCCTCACCGACAGGCAGCGAAGTCCCCGGGGGTTTCTGCAGGCTGCACAATACGTACTGCTCTTTCCTCCCAGGTGGAAACAGCAGGGGGTTTATGTATCTATGCATATACACACATTTAAAAAAAATTATATTTCATTTATATGTATGCGTATATGTGTGTGTGTGTGTGTATCAGGCACAGATTTCTACCTTTTGAGACCAACATTCAGGCAAGATCTTAAAACCAGCACATCCCACAAACTTCAGGGGCACGCCCCGGTGGACTGAAGATGGCACAGCGTGCTGTCATCCTCTCCAGTTTCGCTGCAGCACTTACCTGACTACAGTATTGTCGAACTTTTGTATGTGCTTAGGTGCCTGTAACAAAGCCCGCACATTTCTGTAGGCAGGTATGAATTGACTTGGGATGAGTGATTGCTGCTTTCGTTTTGTTTTTTGGCATACTTGCTCTTTTGCGAGGTTGATGAAATACTGCAGACAGTTTTGAGGAGAGTGCTTCCTATGCAGACATGTATTTGGCTGTGCTAAGTACCCACATGTGATTTATGTAGCAATTAAGATCATTTTCTAGTTACTCATCTGTGTGTGTCCTGGAAAGGAATTTGCGTTCCTGTATACGGAGGAACCTATGCTGTGCTGAAAATAATAGTAAAAGCAGCAGTGTAAAAGCAAGTGTTAGTGTGTTGGGTATGTAGGTGTACTTGGTGTGCTGGTTGCCAGCTTCTCCATCTTGCTCTTTACCCACTAACTAATTGTGGAAAATGCTGTTTGCAAGTGCGTGTCTTTTAGAAATTATATACGATAATACAGTAGGGGCAAATTACAAAGGCAGTTGTCTGTAATCTTTTGTAGTTATCCCTGTTGTCCATAATTAGGACTGCTTGTCCTGTGTTCTGTCTTCTAATTGATCTGAGGTGTGATCGAGTGCATGGATGCACAGTCTAACCATGCTGTACTCTTCCTCACAGTGCACAGTCCTCGTATCTTGTGTTTGCAGTACCCAATCAATATGATCTCTCTAAAGCCTGATTAATAATAGTAAAAATTGCAGATCAAGTTCTGCTCTGAATGAAGACAATAGTTTGCTAAACATCTAAGTGCTTAATCTTATTTCCACTGCAGCAGGGAATCCCACAGTTTGGCTTGTCCCTCCTGAAGAAAAGTTTGGGGTTGATCAAATTTGTTGATGCTGCAAAAGTATCTTAATGCCTTTATTGATGGCCAATAACCTCTATTGTGGAGGACTTCTCTCACTCATGTCTTATACATAGTTGGGCCTCGGATCACACTAGCCTGTAAACTTGGAAGAGTGTAGTTCAAATGCTCTTTTTAGAGCATTACTTTCTTTTAGTGGGTTGCTGTCTTCTGAATAATTGTGTTCGTCGGGAACAAAACCTGCTCATCTTGCTGTTCAGTCCACCAGCGACTTGATTTAGTGTGTTCACTTATAGATACATAAGCTAAGATTATGGAAGTCTTTTTTATTCAGAGCTACTTATTTCATTGCCAAATATCTTAATGGTTCATCTGAGAAGCATCTGGTAAAGCTGTATAAACTCTAGCAACTGCGCTAGGGATTTCAGCATGACCCATAGTGCTTATGTGTACAGAAACTGGCATATTCTTTGGCACTGCTTAAAAGATTAAGAATATGGTGGTTGCATGTTGCATAATGAGAGAATTGACTTGCATTGTTTGTCCTGATGTCTGAAATGAGTAAGTTCAAGGTTCAATGCTATTGTGAGATCAGTGTAAGAGTCAGTGCGATTTTTTTCACAACAGATGTAATTTGAACTACTATATTATGATTTTTTATTATGTTGTTAGTGTTGTGTGCAAAGATTATGTAGTGTAGGCATAGACAGGCATCTTGTGTTACCCTTTATGAAGTAAGGGGTTTTTTTTTGTGGCTCTGGCTAGCTTGTTAGTAATAGAAAAGTTGACATGTGGCAAGTGACCTAGGCTGTGCCAAAAGTGCACGTGTCCGAGCCAGCTGCAGGAGCTGATCCCTGAACTGTTCAGACTGGTGACTTAAAGACTAGTCAGCCCTTTTTTGTTGTTGTTGTTTTTTGTTGTTGTTTTTTTTTTTTTTGTTACTGTGCATGTGGATTTAACTTTGGAAAGCAGTGGGAGACAGGGTTTCTGCAGAAGTATTTCTGGATCCGTCAGGCTAGACTGTTTAACCTAAGTGTTGAAGATGAAGGAACAGAAATAAGAGCAGGACAAAAGTTCATTTTAATCCTGTCAAACATGCACGCTTCCCATTTCTAGCAGCAGGAGTATCTGTGATCCAAAAATTAGGCTGATGTGATGTCTCTTGTTTTGTGATACAGTACAGGGGTAAATGCCTCAGTGGGTGGTGCTCCTGAAAACTGATGAAATCCTTAACTCTCCGTGAGGTGTGGACCTGGCAGTTTTGCCCTTGCAGGTGAAGGCTTGAACTAGGTGTTGCTTTCACATTTGATAGTTAAGGAATGGAGGAGGAGGAGAAGGAAGGAATCGTTGCATAGAAGACTTGCTCCATCTGCTGCAGGATGATAAATAGGAACACTTACCTGCTGCTGAGTGCAAATCGGAGCAACTTGTCCTGGTTGCATGTGAGGAGTAAAGGTCTCAAATGAGATGAGGAGTTGATGTGTGATTTGGTTGTCTTTCAGGAGCTCCAACTGAAAGAAGGAAGAAAAAGTATTATATCTGTCCTGCTGTAAGTGTAGGCTAAAAAATGGTCAGTTCATATTTCCACACCAGGAAGCGGTATCTTGTGTCCTGTACAAAAATGGACAGTATAATCAAAAGTTCATACTTGGAGCACTTGCTGCATCGGGTGTCCATATACGATGCTGGCAGTGGAAGAATACCAGGCAGAGTCAGGGGAACATCACTTGTGCAGGCAACCTGGTGTGGGCAGTAATCAGACTCCCATGTAATCTGCACAAGAGAAGTCTGCTTTATTAAGAACTTGATCTTTCATTTAAGAAGTCTTCCTCTGGTCATGATACTCCCAGATTTGTGGAGCCTAATTAGCACAGCATTACTTTTCTTATGCAGTGTCTACATAAACTGTAGCCTTGTAACTCTAAAATCTTGTTTTCTGTATTTAAAAGTATTTCTAAATCTTTGTGAGCTAATGATGATGTAAAATCTAACATAAGTAGTTTTTGCATGAGTTAGCAGGTCAGGTTAAAATAAACTGAATCCTGGAAGTAATTAACTTGATATTCAGAGGCCCTTCAGTTGTTGAATTAAGGGAACACCTTCTTCCGCTTCAAAGACTATGCCGTGTGGGGTGATGACTAATGAAAGGAGTCTTAATCAACTCTTTCTGTAATGAAAACCATTTAGCTGCTCTTGGAGCCCAGTAAGTGGACCTCAGGATCTAAGTGGATGGATTTACAGTAGCTAGATAAGATATTCTCTTAGAGTGGGACCATTGTAGAGTTAAAAGACTGGACCCTCTTTTTCTATTTGCTAATATAATTTACTTATTTCCCTGGGGAAATTACTCTTAAAATATTATTGAATTGCTTTACTTCTCTTACCACTACAATGAATTAAAAGATAGTAGTGCATGTACATACGGCAGTCTGAGGAGACGTCCAGTGCTGCTGGACATCAGTCAGATAAACCTCTGAATTTGATCATCATGTTATTTTCAACTACATTTTTCTGTTCTCATTGAAGCTAAAGTTGAATTAATTTACATAAAGAGTTGCCTTTCATAAGTTTGTTTCTTTGGGCTCCATGACTGACAGTTTGTAAAGAATTATTCCTGTACAGAATGATCTTTTTTTTTTTTCTTCAAGGTCCTGGCCAAGTGAAAACCTGGTTTATTCTTTGGGTACAAATGACTTTCCCACCTCCTTTTAATCTAAGACTGACTTGCAGTGCTGTGGTTTATAACAGAATTGCTGACAAATCTAAATACCTTCTCTCAAAATTCTCTGTATCAGCTGCAAAGTATTGCTTTGGGGTCTGATTTGGCCTTCATGGGAACAAGTTTGTTTTTGTAGAATTTGAAAACTGGTATTAGTGTTCAGCTGACCATGTGATCCATGCCTCTGAACTTTTGTTGGTCCCTTGCTTGCCTAGGAGGTATTTTTACTGCTTTTAAAAAACTATAATGTTGGCAAAATAAAATTCAACTTACTGAAAACCATCACGTTTTAATTAAAGTGTACTAAAAAAAATATATTCTGCAAAATTTTTAGTTCCATGATGTAAGTTGCAACTTTTTCCTTGAGAAAGTACTCAGTGGACTGTGTTATCAGAGAGTAGAAGAATCTGGCTTTTTGTCACCCTGGTCTGAATTCTTGATCTTTTGTAAAATGAAGGAGACAGCTCACATGCTTAGTATGGTGAGATTTTTATATTCTGGATTAGGCTGGTTGCTGGTTAGCCAACATAGAGCATAGACAGTTCTTACATCTTAGACCTTATCACAGCATGCACAACATTATCCCAAATAAATGCCAAGTATTTAGGCAAGGAGGAAAACCAGTGATGCTACTTAAGTTGATGGATGTCAAATACAAAGTGGCTCTGTTGCTAGTGGAGCAATCCTGATATTCCATCAGGATTTCCTCTTTGGTTTATTAAACCATAGGGCATTTGTGGTTGCCTTGATATTGTGATGGCAGATTTTTTATTAAACACAGGGAAGACAATTCCTAGTGTACACCTTTCTTGAGTTCTGAATAAGAATAAAACTGTGTGTAAAACAATAACCCTACAGAAGTGCCCAGCTGTCAGAAAATGAAGTAAGTTGGCTTGAAACACGGCAGGTGGTGTAATGCAATTCAGTTGGACTTCTCTTTGATCACCAAATCCCAGCAAGATTTCTGGGAGGTTAATCCTGCATTTTGTCACAAAAAATGCTTTGTGCTCACCTGTGCCTGAGATGAGCTTGTGAAGTGTGTTTTCAGTCGGTGAAGTTATTGGTAGCACCCTCTTGTTTTGGCTCACTCCTGGTGTCCTTGGTTCCCCAAGTTGCCCATAACCTGTCTCCCAGTGGTAGCAGTGGGCATGGAAGCTTTTGGGGGGGAGTGTTGCACCTGCTGCAATGAATCCTAGGAAAGGCTTAATTTTCTTCTCTTACTATGCTACTCTGGAAAGGGTCATCCCACTTGAGCGGGCTTCAGGGACTCTTCTAGCAAAGACCTTTGCTATGATAGCCCTAGGAAGACTTCTGCTCTTTCAGATATCCAAACTGTTGTTCTGTTGCTTCTCCCAGGACTGCAAGGTGGTAAGGTGTGCCTTAATACAAATGTGAAAGGATTTGAATAAGTTACAGATTATTCCAACAGAACAGAAGTTACAAAATGCCTTTAGTATCTTTCTAAATGTCTTCTGCTTACAGCATGCATCTGCCCAGTTATGGGCAAAAATGATTAATAGAGTTATATCACAGGTTATTTTGTTTTACAATGGGTTTGTCTAATTTGACAGCTGCTTTTGATTCAGTTACATGTTCACATGATGTGAAACTTATCTCAAGATGGGGGAACATGATTGTTTATACCGTGCTAAAAGGTTGATGTTATGTGAAGTGAAACATCAAAGCAGTTTCTAACACTCTGAACTTTAAAACTCACAGCTGATTTAATTAAAAAAATAATTAAAAGGCACATCTTTCTCCACCCCTAAATATAGACCCCAAATATTCTTCAAAGCATATTTGATTTTAATGATTTGGTGATTTCATCCCTGAGGCATTTTTGAAGTTACCACTGGAATATGAAGATGTAGCTTTGAGTTGTGATAATAGACCATTACTGAAGTAGGTGTTTGCTTCATAAGACGATAAAATGACATGTTCTGTGAAAATAGCCTGGTATTTGCCAAAAAAAGTCATAAACCTAGTGATTTTTCGTGTAACAGCCAAAGTTGATGGTAGACTTCTTTAGCGATTTGTAGCTCAAAACAGCTGCTTTAAGCAGCTTGGTAAGAATGCTAGTGTGCCACCCTGGCTTTTTGTTTGTTTTTTCTCCCCCTTGTCCCCCCATTGAATTTTAATTGAGGGTCCTGTATTAAAATTAGTTTGGTTTTAGCTAGGCCTTTATGGCCAATGCTGGAAAAATCTTTTAATATGTAACGCAGCTTTTACTGCGCTGTCTAGATGTCAAAACGTTATGTGGAAGACTCAAGGTGGGAGCTCCATGCTGTCTGTCTGGATTTAGCCACTCACACAAGTAATAACCTACATATTTTCATCTTCAGAGATAGATCTGGAAGATACGGGGAGGGGGGGGGAAACATCTTTCAGAAGGTGTTTCACGTTTAGTAATGATTGTGTCAGAAACAAAAAGAAGAAGAGGAGTATTTATTATTATTATTATTACAAGGATTACAGAAGCAGCATTGTTAGTACTAGCATTGGTATTTCATTATCTTGTAGGTACGAGCATTACAGTGTGCTAAGTGCAATCATTAGAAATGTGGTGCCATTCCCTGGATGTGGGAAGAAATTGCCTTTTTAGGTACTTCTAGAGATCCTTTCTCATTCTTCCCTGTCCCCTCAGTATATGCTGCCAGATGCACCTCTGTACTACCCTCCCAGAGAAATCCAAACTTTGATCTGACTGTTCCCAACAAAGGCAAGCAAAAAAGTTTTGAAACATGGCGGGGGTGGCCTACTGAAATGCTGAGCTGGAATTGGATCCCATTCTCTTTCAGATGGGTACCAGGACATACTTCCCTGGGTAGTGCTTGCTCTGTTCCCTCTTTGGTCTTCTCGCAGTCTCTGTGCAGTTTTGTGACTGCTTGACCATAAAGAAGTCTTCTAACTTCGGTATAACTTGTTACCCACATTAGTTATTGGATTGCTGATCCACGCAGGTTATCTGTAAATAGGTAGTATTTTCTTTTGGGTTCATAGCTTCACCATACTCCACTTTTGTTGAAGCGTATGTATACAGAACATTTTGATGAAAACACGGTAAACCAACCATTAAACACAAGTTGGTTCACAGGATGTAACGTATGTCAAAACACAAGCCTGATGCAACTCAGAGTACTCTTTTTGTGTGGATGTTTTGTAGAGGGTGCTGAGCACAGCCAGGTTTCCTGTCTCCCAGATTTATCTTAGGAACTAAGAGGAACAAGTGATGTCTTGCAAGGTAGAACCTGGAGGGATTATCATGGAGCAGTTCATCCTACTTCCGTTGGTCATGCCCTGTAACATCTCATCAGGTCTAAGGCTGTTTTAGACCATGACTGCCATTGCATGAGCAGAGGGTGTGGTTCCACTGCACCTTCAGTTTAAACTAATTAAGTTAGTTTTTTGCCAGATGCCTTCCTTGAACCAGATCTCTGTGTGGTTGCAAGAGGAGCAGCTCTGGTGCTGGAGCAGATGGAGGAATGTGCAGGTGGGGAGGCTGACAGGGAGGGTGGGACCTCAAGAAGTCCTACCTGGGCTTGGCTTACCTTGTGGAGCTGTGCTTTGGGAGGAAGAGCCTCAGTAGATGGTGCAGGGAAGACATGCTGTAGAGTGTTTGGACAGATTTCTTAACAGGGTAGAGATGCTACAGGTAAGCAGAAGGTGGAAAAGTCTGGTCTTTTTGGTTTTATGTGGTTTTGGTTTGTCTTTTTTTTAATGAATAATGCTTCTGAAAGGAGATAAGCAAGGAGAAAGCAGTAGAACTTGCTGAATGGAAAAGATTGTTTCTGCTTTGGTATCTGACAAAGTAGTGCAGCAAATAGGATTGCAATGTAAACCTTGGATTTACTTGCAGGTTCCTGATTTTAAAAATATATGCATTTGTGTATATAGCTCTTCATATTTTCTGTGGCTTTAGAATCCTCCCTTAGTTGTTCACTGTAACAGGTTTTACAGGCCAGTTCATCCATTTAGAGAATAAAGTTGAGGGCACTATTTTAAACATATTGAAATGTATTTTAAAAGTTATGCCACACCAAAAATTAACTGCACTCTTTCCTGTGCCCTGTCTAACTTCAGTCTCAAGCAATTATAAAGATTTTCCACTGCAAGTGTGAGCCTGTTAATGGAAATAGTCTTAATCCTTTGCTTCCTTTTTAAAACTGCAGATAGGTTCTCTTGCTTGCCAGTTTTGGGAGGATATTGGTAGGGGTTTATTAATCTGCTTGACAAATGTTATCATCAGTATCTATTTTCATGCCACTTCATAAAAAGTTTCACAGCTGAAACTATCTGCCTGTGGTAATTATTGCAGTAGTCAACTTTGTGCCATGATTTTACTTTGTTATTTTGGGATTTATTGGTTATGGCATGACACTTGGTGCTGTTTTCACAAGTGTAAGTATAGGCAGCTTTTTTGGACATCACCACTGCTTGAGGGGAAGAAAGTGTCTTTTACTGGATGGAAGACATAAGGGAAATGCAGGTGAAAAAGAAGCTACAGCAAGAAGAGACGGCTCCTCTTGGCAGGAGATCCTGCTCTGCTGTTGGACCACTGGAAGGAGCGAAGGGTGGGCTGTGCACTCCTGCCTTTCATTAATTGCAACATGGGAACATCTGAGTGTCTTGACTCCTGACTGTTTATTAAAGTATTTTGCTCATTTCACAGAGGGAGAGCATCACCTGATAAGCTTCTGGACAAACTAGGAGTCAACATCACCACTCTTCCCCCCCACCCTTTTTTTCTTCTTTTTCTCTCTTCTCCCCCTCTCCATGCCCGACTGAAGATGAAAAATAGGAAAAACAGGACATAGAACAATATGAAAGACAGGACTCAGATGAGTAAAGCACTTGTATAGTCAGAATCATGGTAAATAGCAGAGCTATTAATGTAAGAAAAGTACCAGCTTTAAAAAAATACATAAAATGATACCTCATTATTTGGCAGATTAGATCTAGTTTTTTTACGTTGGTTGTTTTTGTTGAACGAGACATGAGATGTTCCCTCCCTTCCTTGTTCTCTTAGGTCTTTCTCTTACAAGTGTGTGAACCTGCTTCGGGTTCTTTCTTAAAATAAACAAGAAGCGAGTATGGACGATTACCAGCGGACTGGGTAGCACCAGCGGGGGCTGAAGGACCAAAGCCTGACTGACATTGCCGAGACCTGAAAGCATTTGGCAGGTTGAAAGCAGTTTCCTTGTTGAACTCATCCCTCAGATGACTGCAATGCAGTGGGACACTGAGAAATGAGTATAAATATTTAGATTTACATACAGTGAATGTTGGTTCTGCCAATTAGTAATATCCTTTAGGAATTAGTTGCAAAGTCCCTTGTTTTATTGAGAGCTGGAAAAGGGAGCAAGGACCATCAGCAGCTATCGGACTGGAATAGCATGTGTGCGTCTGGCCCTCTGGGGACGCTTGGCATGTCCAGGTCAGAGTGAGGACACCAGGGGAAATTTCTTGGCCTCTGTCTTTTCCTTCTTCCCTGGCTCAAAGCTTCTCTCCGCAGTGCCTACACGACGCGTTGACATGTCTACCCTGAGTAAGGGGATGTGAGCAGAGCTCGGAGCCTGGCGTGTGCTCCAGCCCCCGTGCCTCTGCTCCCCGCAGGCGCTTCCCCATGCCCGTGCAGCACTGATGGGGGAGAGGCTGGGACATGGGGGTGCTGCCACGGCCTTGGGGAGAAGCTCAAGAGACCTCAGCCATGAGCTGGGTGGAGGGTGAGGCATCTGTGCGACCAAGCCACCTGGAAAGAAGGGGCGAGCCCCGGGTTGGCTTCTGGGCGGACAAGGGATGCTGGGGCTGGGGGGAGGTTGTGAGCCCTGTAGTTCAGCTGTTTGGTGCGCTCCGCTTAACAGCTGGGCAGGCAGCATACTGGGCCCCGTCCCCTGGGTGAGAAGAGTCCAGAGAGCTGAAGAGCAAGGAGAAGGACGGCTCAGGGAGCTCCCGCTGGGAACTGGAGCGGAGGTTTGTGCAGAAACTGGATGCTGTGGGTAGTTAACCTCAACAGTGCTGGTGGCCGGGTGGAGATGGTCTGTGTTGCAGCGGTTGGTGGGAGCTCTGAAGATGAATGGTGACCTGGTCTGGAAGGAACCGTGAGCCTGTCCTGTACAAACAGTGATGCTTATGAGAGCAGCTTACGTATGGGGAAAGGTGTGCGGGGTTTTTTTGTCATCTTTTCCTCCACCACCTGTTTTGTTTTCTTTGTCTGTCAGGACTGGCTGGACTGGCTTTGAGCTGATACCATCAATTCAACCTTCAGTATTCTGTGTGTTCTTTTAAACCTCTTCCTTCATGGCTGTGATGCCTGAAGAGATCACAAAATAATACCTGGCTGCATACAAATGCTTTCAGATGATAGTTATCAATACCACTTACCAGACATCTGTTAAGCAAGCCTATTTGTAAACACTGGTATGTTGGGTAATTATTAACTGTAAATCCCTCCTTTTTGGCTGCTGTTCTCTTGGAGATTTGAAGATGGTTGCTGATAATTGACAGGTGATTAAATGTTTGTCTCAAGCTGAAGTCTAGCAACCACAGCCCCATGCTAGTTCCTTGACTTCCTTTGCAGGATGAAGGGAATATAGAGTTCAGATGTAGTTTTCAGACTGAATTTGAATCTCCTTTTATCAGAGTGTGACTGTGCTGGAAATCCAGCTGACTTTCTCCAGCAGTCTTCAGGATGCTTTGGCTGTTCTCTGGAGAACTTGTTTGAAAGTAAATGTAGAAAGCAGGATTTTTTTTTTTTTTTTTTTGAGTTAACACACCAGAGTAGATGAAGCATATACTAAGTATAGTAGTATTTAAAACTTGGGTGTTGACGTACAGTGGTGGTGTGTGAAAGTGGGTGAGAGACTGAAATTTGCAAAGCTGCTGTACTTTTGCATTGCATGTTTGCCAATAAAAAGAAAAAGCGCATCATTTAATTTTTGGCTAGAAAGGCAAATGCAGACCAGTTGCATGGAAGTGTTTGCTCTGGCACCCCTCATCGCAAGAGTCTTTGCTTATGACCTGAATTCTGGGAAGGTGTCCAAGCACTATGCAGGCTGAAGTGCTTGTCTCTTGATTTTTTTTTTTTTTTAAATTATTCTGCACAACAGAATACACAGACCTACTTAGCAAATGCCCATGCAATTATAGCTGTGTCCTACTTCAAATTCTACCCCCACCCCACTGCAAAGGATATACAATTAAAGGTCTCCTTCGAAGGAGGTCTTGTTTTTCAGTTCCAGACTGTTCTTTTGCCTTTAACCTTGATGGTGTCTCGTTTTTATTTTAATTTGAAAATGTTCTGTGTTAACAATAGGGCTTATTTTCAAGGTGACCTGTCATCTTACATTCATCTCTGGAGGAGAAGTTAATTCACTGCGGAAAATGAATTGTTTTCTGCTTTTTATTTGAATATTTGCACAGTTTACAGAAGTGCATGGGGAATTTTTGCTTTGTGCTTTTGTGTCCATGTTACTGATGGAACAGCAGCCTTTTACAAGAAGCTTCTACAACAGTGGTGTTTCTGAACCTCTTAAACTCCCTTTGCATTGCTATAGGAAAGTCGCGTGGCGTAACAGATCCATAGTGTTTGTGCAGAACCCTTGGCTGGTGCCTGGGGAGAGGCTGAAAGCTGTTTGTGCGTGGAACAAGCAGAAGCATGGGTGGCAGAAATACGAGTGGGTTTGTGCTGTCTCTCAATGTAGTGTATAGCTATTTCAAAATCAGTCATTGCTCTGGTGGAAGTATAACTTAATACAAAACCTACCCTGACTTGCTGGTCGTGTGATCTCACAACTATCCTGGCTGCACCTTTTTTTGCACTGTTTCCTGCAGAAGTGAGGCTTCTGCAATTTTTCCTTTCCCTCTCCTAAGCTTAGATAACATGTTGACCAGATCTCACAAAGGGATGGGGGACTGAAGCTTTTACAACTCTTTAGTGAAGTCGTAAGTGGGTTTTGCAGAGGCCCTGCTGGTGCTTCGACCATGGGAAAGGCAGCAGTGGGAGCAGACGCCGTTTGAGGCATCAGGGCATCAACTCAAGAGAGAAGCATTATAATCCATACAAGGGAAAAGAACTTCAATCACAGCTGGCCCCTTTGTAGCCATCCATGTGAAAACCTTGTGCAGCTTAGCTTAGGAGGACATCGTATGCAAGACCGTCGCAAACCAGGCTTCATTAGTTCCTTTGCATGCAAACCATTCGGGGGTTTTCTGTTGCCCTTTCAGAGGCTACTGGAAGAATTTCCAGTATTAAATGGAGCTGATGCTGTCCCTGACCTTGGGTCATTTGAGTCAGAAAATGTTTTTAGAACAGCCTCGCTTTTTTAGAACAAGGGAGGACCTGGAAGTTTTGAAAAGTTGTGTAAGTAAGACACTGTTTGTATGGCCTGCAGCAGCTTGGCCTCTTTATGGCAGGGACTATAGCAGGAGCATTGTTGTACACTTCTGTTCTGGCTTGCACCTCCAGCCCCCCCTTCCTCCGCTTTCCCGCGGCGCTGGTGGAACCCTGCGAGCGCGCTGCGTGGGGAAGGGAAATGGGCTGTGTCCATTGCTGCTGACCGAGGCTGTGCTGTTGTCAGCTCTGTGTGTTTATCTAGAGAAGAGTAAGCATCCTATGTGTGTTTACTGTCTTACGCAGTTGTTTGGCATAGTTCAGTTCTTGCCCTAGACCGTTCAAAGTCTGCTTAGAGAAGACAATCTGCTTTTAACTCAAAATGGTGGAGAGCTGTGAATGCTCCCGGTGAAGGAGGCTTGGCATTACCTTTATCCTGCATTTTTGTGTATTTATTGCAGTACAAAGGTTACCCCTTTTACCCCCTTTCCCTCTGGAGTGGCAGATGTTCATTCCCATTCCCGAGTTACGCCTCTCATTGCTTGCTCTTCTGGGATGAAGTGCTGCAGGACTTCTTTCAAAGGGCTTTTTTGGCTGGGCAGCCCCTGGGCTAGCTGTCCTCAGCAGCGGTCCTGTTCTGGATTCTGGAAGGATGATGAATGCCTGCTTTCCACTAACCATTCCTGTCACAAGATACGGATAAAAATGGACAGATACATCTTTAATGAATTTATAAACCTCAAAGGATTCGGCTTTCTTTTAAAGCAGGCATCTGGCTTTCCATCCCGTGCTTTCACTTCCCTTGGTTATTTCAGAATCACTGCGTGCTCCTTCCTCCAGTGCTCACAGCCCAAACCTTTTGCATGGCGTTGGAGATGATTTCCAATGAGGAGTGGGATTTAGGAATGATTTTTAGAAGTGAGGTGTTCTGTTTCTACAGGACTAATTTTCCGCAATAGCTTAATCTGTGAGTCATCAGTACTCTAAACAACCCACGATACCTTTTGTGAAAGATCTGCGTGTAGGTCCAGTTCTCACTGTATGGCAGAGACTGAAGTGCTCTTCACCAGACTAGTTACCTCCAGATGAAGCAAACAGTGGAAAATCCTTTGTTGGGAAGAACAGATAAATCTGTCTTCATCTGAATCGCATCAGCCTTTTCTAGAATAAGGCAAAAGGAACTGCATGTCTTGGTCTTTGCAGTTATCTGACCTGAATAAACTTTACTTTTTTTTTTTTAACTCAGCAATTGATGTAAGAGGGACAGGGTTGAGAACTTAATGGTTGATAAGCAAATACACAAAATGTCCTTCCATTTGATGTAATCTTTTGTATTTCAAAAGGGGAAAAAAAATGTTTCATTTTTAAGTTTACGTATGACCTAGGATTTAGTCATATGCAATAGACAGTACATGTCAGAGCAGAGGATGCTATTCTTCTCTCTTTTTGCTGCTTTTCCACTTCCATCTTTGGAAAACAGGATCCTTTTTGAGTTCTTTGTTATTGTAAACAGCTGATTATATGTCATAGCTGGATCATGCAAATGCCTATGTTTGTACTTAGTAGCAAGTTGGTAAGAAGCATGTTAAATTCTTACCTTATTTTTAATTGCACTCTGGGTATCAGTAAGCTGAGAGGTTGTTGGAGGAAAGCTGGAATATTTGTAGTTTCAGTAAAAATACCTTAAAGCAGGAAAGTAGTTTTGAATAAAATAACAATATTTAAGTTTGTCATCCAGACAAATTTCAGTATCTTCTGCATGCCTGCTTTTACAGCCGTGCTTCCTTTCCCATTGAGGATGTGTTGCTTCATTGTCACATCTGGTCAACTGCATAAAATGACTTTGATTTAAAGAAAGATGGTTCATTCTGTAGGATTAATGATAAACAAGTGATTTTTAGGCAAATCATGAAGCACAATAGGAAATTTTAAACAGTAAGTCTGATTAGAAAGATTAATAAAGGAAATAATTCTTCTGAATGCGGAAGGTCAGCATGACATTTGAAGTTCTGCAATTTTTAAAATACTTTCTGGATAAGCATTTCCCATGATTTGTTTCCAGTAGCAGTTGTTTTTAATGTTAATAGTCAACTACTGGACATGCGAGATTGCATTTAAATGCATTAAGTGTATACCTTTCTAAGTGAGTGTGTGAAAGTTTTGGAATGCATGAAACTTATCTCAGCGACCCTGTAATATCCTAAAGAACACATGGTGATTTGCGTCATTTCAAGTAGCGTTTTCTCATACTAATTCTTTTCACTGCAGGCTCCAAGTCAAAATTTGAATGGTGCTTATCTAATAGACATCGCAGCTGTCCCTTGCTGGAGAGCTTACAGTTCATTCTGGTTGCAGAGGAAATGTGATGTCTGACTGCAGAAGTGTTGCTGGCTGGAGTGGGCAACACCATGCTGGCTTGACTCTGCTTCGGTGCAGAGGTAACCTGTGACGTTGTCCATTAGCTGCAGGTGGAAAAAAAATTTAAGGAGAGCGGGGGCTGCCAAGTTTGAAAGGTGCATGTTGAATTTCTGAGGCTGTCAGTTGCCTGCTTAGGCATGCTTTATAGCTCCGGCTTCAGTAGTCCCAAGTGCTCCTCCAACTATGCTGGGCTTGCAAGTCTGGACGAGGACTGTCTGTGCACAGAGGCTGTTGCAGTTGAGGTCTTCCCTTATTGTGTGGGCTCTTGAGCTGTGTCCTGTTGGTGAAAGAAGCAGCTCCAGTCCTAATGTCTGTTGTACGTCCCTGCTAGAGCTGCTCTTTGAAGCCTTCAATCTCTCTGAAGTTGAGAAGAACAAAATAAAACTGGGAGGGAAAAAATTCTGCATCTGTAGTCATTATGATGCTCTTTCCCAAATGGCTTCACTGGTGGTGAACAAATCCTCTTTCAAAACCCACGTTAGTATGCCTGAAATCTGAATTCCTTTCTGGATCTGATGGGTCCAGATCCTTAGATTTAAACTTGTACACGCTGAGCTTTTGCTTTACTGATTCTCCCAGATAGCATTTAAAACTCTTCTCCAGGGGGAATAGACTCTTAAGGATTCCAACGAAGACCAGGGCATGTTATCTCCAGTTTTGTGTGGAAAT
Source organism: Phaethon aethereus (assembly GCF_964289735.1). Taxonomy (NCBI): domain Eukaryota; kingdom Metazoa; phylum Chordata; class Aves; order Phaethontiformes; family Phaethontidae; genus Phaethon; species Phaethon aethereus. The sequence goes on from NC_138575.1 coordinate 38,713,847, forward strand.
GCCTTTAATTTCTTGCTTTTAAGAAGCAACTATCCCAAACCTAGAAACTTTGTTTTAGGTCACTTGGCTCACACAGTGTGCATGGGTCAGGAAGTGCTTGACTAGATAGAGCAGCTTGAAGCTGCTGGGAAAAGAAAAATCTTACGTGCTCTGTCTGTTCACTGCCTCCTGTACTGCTTGGACCTTGTTTTGCTAGCTTAGTGGAAAGCTGTGCTCATTTTTCTTTCCTTCCAGAGTTGATTTCCTGACAGGTTAGCAAGCTGAGTTTCCCTCACCAAGGGAGTGAATAAATGCTGCGAGACAGGGAGGAGGTGAGACCTCATGGCTATAGGGAAGGAGAGTGAGATACCCAATTTGTCCTTAAGAGCAGCGAGTTGTTGCGTTGCATCACGCCACCTAGGAAAATTTAACACTCATGTTTGACCAAGTCTGGGTGATAATGCTTTAGTGTTTGTTCCCTGGAGCAAATAAGAGCCGTTAAGAGTATGGTGTGACCTCAATTGATGGCTGTGTTGCCCAGTGTAATACTGGTTACTTCTTCCTCATTTAGGCCAGTACAGCTTTTGGTGAGGCTGTAGTATGTAAGATCAGGGAACTTCAGTGGGATGACTCATGTAGGAGAAAAGAGGGAGTGGGGTTCCTTGAGACTGTCTGCCAGCAGAAGAGAATATATATTCGTTTGGAGGTTTAACCTTGCCAGTCAAGATGCCTGGGGTGTGAGAGGGCTGGGTGGGGTGTGGAGAGCTTTGCAATGCATGAACAAAATCCTGCACTGTAGCTCTGTGCAATGACGTGCGTTGCAAGGATGCCTTGGCGTCTGCGGAGGAGCTGACAGGTTCAGCAGAGCTTACTGACAGTAGCTTGGTACCAGCCCTGTCAGAACATGGCGACACCTTACATAGGGGTTTTTTTTGCATCATACTGTTCACTGCTTGTGCTTTGCCTCTCCCCGCATTCCCCTCCCAGCTTCCCACAGTAGAGGATTGACTATTTCTTACTTCTTTTTAATGGTAGTTTAAAGTGATGCACTATACCATGTAGTGCTACCTACTGCTTGTAAGTCTTGAGCATTAAGACAATAAATGGTAACTTCAATTTTGAATTACTGTTGGGAAGTCTTAAATTGGATGCACAATTTCAAATCTGAAGGTGTTATCTTTCTTCTGAAGGGATCTAATGGAGAGTGTCTGTTTTCCAGAAATAACTTCCATTGCTAGTCTGAATTGATAATCTAATACATACCTGATAGGTTCTTCAAAGCATTTGTCATCTCACAAACAACTCTTGTAAGTGCTTTCCATCATTCTTGGGTAGTCAGTGACAGACTGAAGAGGAATCTTCTTTTAGCAACATTAAACTGGCAATAGATAACATGTTGAAAATGTCAGGAAATCTATCTTTTTATTTTAAAGCACAAAAAATTGAGGCAAAACTACCATGTAGTCTTTTTCCATATATTTCTATTTCACTTTTGCCACTGCAAATGGCAGCTAAACAGAAAGAAACCTTATTTCATTGTTGAAATCTAACCATTCATTGCTCAGTACTTAGATTACTTGCCGATAGGTATTTTCTACACTATGCAGAAGTCATCTCTAAACATACTGAGTCTGTCTGTCAAAGCTAGCTTAAATATGTTTTGAGAAATATGCACTAATATCAAACTTGCAGCAAGTGATGAGGGGTGTTTTCAGTGTCACTGCAGGCATGCCATGGTATTAAATGTAAAGGCAAGACTAAGGATTAATTTTTAAATTCATAGTGCTTTTGGACGTTACTGTGCAAATAAGTTTTGTTGTTACTGGTTTGTCTTCTGTGGAAAGGATTAGAGGATTTTTTTTCCTTAGTGTAACTGACAGCTTGCTCTTGTCGTGTGGCCTCAGAAGGAATTTGATGACAACTCCAAGCACTTGACACCTGTGAAAATAAGGCTTCTACCTTGAAGTTCAGAAAAGCCTTTCCATATTCTGACCTGTTGAATGTGATATTGAAATGAAAGGTAATTTGGAAGAAGCACTTGAGGTCTGTAAGCCTCAAATTTAGCACTACATCTGGCTTATTCTTTTTTAAACACTTCCTAAAATAAAATGGCTTAGCTGTTGTGACAGGTACTTTTAAACAAAATGGACTTGGCAGCAATGCTTTCTTAGAAGCTTGTTTCACATGTAGTGATAGGAACAACTTTGCTTTTGACTTGTCATGCTTTAATTTGAAGTTAGTGACACCCAGCAGCTTCCTCTGAGACACTTAGTAGGTGCAGTATGTGCATGCTAGAACCATACATGATGGCTGCCTCCAGGTATTTGAGGACATTGGGTGAATTAAAGTGTACCTCTGTAGAAAAGAATGGTCTTTCCATTCCCTTTAACATGCACTTTAAATCCCGTTAGCTTTTCAACTATAGAAAAGTGAAGTGCTGCTTTTTTTCTTCCTTGGCTTTCACAGTGAGGAGAGACAGACTCATCTCCATCTTCATTAGTTAGTGGCAACCAACTTTGCTGTTCTTTCTGGTACCCCTAGGTCACCAAGCTATACTTGCCTCCAGTTTTCGCTTAGTCTACTGTATGACTGAGCAAACTATACTACTTGACTTACCAGTCTGTTGACTAGTTGCAGTCAGCTCTTCTTTATCTCCATTTTCTTTTTTGCTTGTTATGCGGTGTGAATAGTATCTTCAAAGAGAGGAGAATTGAAGTGATGTTTTTGCAGGCCAGGCTACTATAGCTTACCTTCTTCCATGCCCAGAGCGGCCCAGGAAGGCCAGGAAGACAGCAGCTGCTGCAGGGAGATCAAAGCAAAGCATATTTGTTATGCTAAATCAGACAGCAGGGTAAGCTGCAAGCAAAGGCAGAGCTTTCTCTGGGAGGGGGTTGGCTTCTGGAGAGCTCCAAGTTAGAAGTGTAGCGCTCCCTTCCCTGGTGTTCTATAGCAAATACTTAACCTGAGTTGATGAGAAGTATCTGTATGTTCTGGACCACTGAGCATTTGTATGGGATACAATATAAATGGCTTCCCAACTGCTTCTTTGAAGTGTTTCTTCCCTGGGCGTGGAGGCTGTGGTGGTGTGACCTTGCTAGCAGGCAGTTTTGTTTGACATGGTGGACCATTGCCATATCCAAAGAGCACCCTGATGCTGAGGCGCCTGTGGTGCTGGGAAATGCTTGTGATGTCGGAGCAGTGACTGTGTGTTGTCTTCCACTCACACTAGTAGCTTGTATCTTTTCTTCATTCCTCTCCTGCAGCCCTACCTTGGCTGTTATTTTGCTCCGTGATGGATTTCTGCTCACATGTGTCTTGGGTGCAGCAGGACTCCCTTTTCCACCAGGGCATGGGCTTGAGCTCGCCCTGGTCTTTTCCGTGCTGTTGTACTGACTCAGTCTGGGTTGGGTGGGCGTCTGCAGCTCAGCCCTTTAATGTCCTCCCTGCTTTACTTACTGAATCTTTGATCTCTGGTACCTCCTACAGCCACTCCTTTCCCTTGACAGATAACAACTACTTACCTGCTCTCCATGCAGGTACTTGCTGCCCTGAGTGTTTACTCTCTGTAGCTGCTTCCTTTCCCCGAATACTGACGTTTGTCTTGATCCCTGTGGGATAGGTCATTTGATGATCTGCACTTTCTTTCTAAGCTACTCTCCTTTGGGACAACCAGCTAATTTACATTCATGGAGTCTGTGTCTTTCAGAAGCTCTGTGTAGGAGACCACTGTCTTTTTTTTCAATCAGATGAATTTGCAGGAGCCTTCGCTCCCTTACTGCATCAGTGCAGCCACATCATAGGTTGAGACACCTACACTTGGGCTTCCCGGCTTCCCTGGGTCTGCTCCAAGGAAGTGAATGCAGAGCTGATTGCTCTGTGGGTGGCTATGAGATGTCCTTCAGAGCTCAGCTGGTAAAAACATGCAGCAGGAGAAGCCTCTCTTGCAGGGAAGCTGTCAAAGAGACTTCCACTACCCTTCCTGCTGTGGGAGAGAAGAGGTGTTGGACATTCCCCGTCCATCTCTTTCTGTAGCTGCCATTACTTGCAGTGCTTTTTCAGTTTACCCTGTCTCCAGGTGGCATACATTGCCCTTCTGACCTGCTGGCAGCAGAGCTATCCTGATGCATAGCCTCCTTTTTGCTTCACCAGAGTCAGGAAAAGTTAATGTTCCACCATCTCCCCACGCATGCCTCAGCCCAAGGGTTTTCTGGGCTAGCAAAATCGGGGCGGTAGAACTTCCAAAATGCTGAGACACACTCACTGACTTTAGAAGGCATGGGAAGACATATATCGTCCGTTTTATCTAATTCCCTGGGATGTAGCTATGTGTTCCTGCTACTCAAGGCAGAATTCTCTGAATTGTACAAGAGGGGCCGTGCGAGAAGCAGCATGCCTCAGGGGGTTGTATGGTTTTAAAATACATCTCTGCTATAAATCGCAACAGATGGTGGTGGGATTCTGAGGTGGATTTTTATTAAATAGTACTTTCAAACAACTTCCCCACCCCACCCCTGCTTCCTTATCAATGCAAATTTCTGGAGAAAGTGTGAAAGTGAACAAAGGAAGGTTGGCTTGGTTTTGGGAAGCTTTTTTGTTTTGCAGCTCCAAGGGAAAGGCCATAGGACCTTCGGTTTCCTTTTTCTGTGTGGCTAGACATAGTGCTTCGCTTCTACCAGTACCACCCTGCTGTATTAGCCAGGTTAGGGAAATGTAAACAAGTGTGCGAGTGGGTTTTTACAGACTCTCTGTGTATTTTTAACATGTGCAATGTATGTTGTGGGATCTGCATTCACTTCTCTCATTAGTGTTCCTTTCAGTTAGGGAAAGGTCCGTCTTGCAAGAAGGGGATTAACCGTGCTGATTACCTGCAAGGCTGTGTTTGAGGAATTGCCTGAAGGTTACCTTGCAAACAGGGTTTTGGTTCTCCCGAATACCCAGGAACGCAGAAGCTATCCTGTGTAGTTGCCAGCCGATAATTTTTCATTTGCTCAGGAAGGGCATCCTGTTCTGTTGGCTTCCACACAGTATCTGATTACCCCATGAAATTTGAATGCGGTCTTGAACTCTTGACCAGATACCCTATCTGCTCATATCTGCCTTATTATCCTTTAAGTGTTTGGGCTTTTGGCTTTAATATTCTCTGCAGCAAGATGGATGGTAGTTCAATTTTTTTTTTTTTTTTTCCTTTTAGCTCACTCTTTATTTGGTATCCCTACTTGGATAAGGTCATATATGTTATGAGCTTAACTTCCCACATTTCTCTTTGTTACTTTCTCTGCCTGTAGTCAGGCAGAAATGGTGCCTTTTTTTTTTCCCCCCGTTTTTTTTTTCCTTTATAGAAGGCTGTTAATGCTTGCTGCAATTGAAAGACAGATCTTGGGAAATACCGAGTTTCTGTCCTCCTTGAAGGTTGAAAACAGAGGGGCTAATTCTTGCTTTTATTTTTGCCCTGGCCAGATAGATTAATTTTCATGTGCTGTAAGCATGTAGGATTTGCAGATCTCTCTTGACCTGTCAAAATGAAAGCCAGCTGTAACAATTTCATATCTCCCTCTTGGGTTGAAACAAGAGCTGGCTTCTCCAAAGCTTGTCCTGTTATTTGCAGTGCCAGGCTTTCTTTGTGAGAGCAGCCCTCTCTTTGGCAGATTATTTTTTTTTTCTTCAACAGAGACCTCTGAACAGTTACTCTCTAAAATGTCTTCTGTATGTGTGGTGGGTTGACCAGACAGGGCAAAAGAAAACTTGTACTACTGCTTTCTCTGTGGGCTTCAAATAGAGCTCTGAAATAAGCTGTTGTTTTTAACAGTAGAACACTGACGTCAAGACTTGTGCTTGAAAATTGGTCATGCTACTCAAACAGGTGAGGGAAGAATGTTGGAGTCTTGCTAAACTTGAGGTAACTCCCATCTTCTTTGGTGGCTGGACAATGCACTAACACAGTGCTGAGAAGGAACAGAGGAGAGCGTTAGTAATGAGAAGAAACCAATGAAAATAACTTTCTTTGGAAGCAATAATCTAAGTAGTAACTAAATAAAACATCTATAGTAAACCAAGAAAATCTTTTAAAGGCAATTTGTGCAAAAAGCTAAATAAACTCTTCCCCCAAGAGAAGAGCTCTTGAAAAAAGTCTGTTTAAAAGTTATGTATGCTGCAGTCTATTTTAATAAAGGAGGGAAGTGAGAAAATGGATCACTTTTTGCAGTTTCAGCTGTTCTCGTGGTTATTTTTTCATTCAAGCCCCACTCCCATGTCTTCTAGTTTATCATAAATCTTTTAAAAATAAATAGTTGTTTAGCAGAATTCTTTCTGAGGTATGACATTATACACATACACACACACATATATATATATGCATTCATATGTATGCCAGAGCTTAGTCATGTGAACTTAAGTGTAACTGTTTTCATCTGAAGACATCTCGTTGTCCTTAAGTGTAAAGTCTCATCACAGTCTTCACAGTTTTTTGACAAATCCTAGCTCCATGGTATTCTAATTCTGGATTGTGCTTTCTAGGTAATAAAATAGTTATTTTATAAATGACCACATTAAAGTGTGTATTTGTTTGTTTTTAAAAACACTAGATAACTAAGTCAAGTTGTCTCTAGTTTGGAAAAGCCAACGTTATTTCTCCTCCTTGTCTCTCTGGATTAGGTTACAATTTTTAATTACATTATTGCTTGCCAGCATCCCTCCCACAGACTCTTTGCCTCATCCAGTACACAGAATATATGGTGCTAATCTTGATGAGTCTTTCCCCTTCTCCTTATTGTGGAATATGTGGCAGAAGGCCATAAATTTCTTGCACAGTACTCAAAGCTTGCTTTAAAAGAAGAATTAATCATTTCAACATGGATTTTTTTTTCCCCCCCTATGATATTTCACAAATGTTTGTGAACGTGCCTTCCAATAATAACATATTAACAACAGCTTCTTCCCATCTGCAAGTGCACCACTACTCGTGTTTCTGGCTTTGAGAAGTCCGTTTTGTGTTAGGGTTGAACTGGGTGATCGCTAGCTGTTCACCTCAGGCTCTGTGCAGGTCTCGTCTGGCAGTGACCTCGGTTAGCCCGTCCTCGGTTTGGGACCTGCTGTTTGTTTCTTTCTCCTACAGTGGTGATAGTCCCATTCCATAGTGGATGCTGAAACATAAGGAATGTGTAATACCTGTATGAAGTCAAAAACAAGACCTGGCTAGACCAGTATCCCATATGGCAGTTGCTAATGGTAGGTGCCAGGGGAAGAGCAGAGGAACAGGACAAATACACAGCGGTGTTTTGCCAGAACATTATTCTAGCCTCTCAGGATTGGCAATCTAGGTTATTTTCTTCTGTGAGCTATCTGGTTGCAAACTGGTAGCATCCCCAGTGTCCTGTGACATGGAATTCTACTGATTAACTGTTACTTGCAAAAATCACCCTGTCTTTCTGTGTTTTTTGAGTCCGCCTCTTGCTGGTGTTACTGGGGTGGGATTCAGCTCTGGACTAAAATGCCTACATGCAGGTGCGTGAATGCCAGTGTCTCACTGGCAATGCTGGCAGCGGAGCTGAGACCAATTCATCTCGCCACCAGGTCACCATATAGGTTGGGACTCAGTTGCTTAAACCAAAGGTATCTAGTGTCATTTCTGGGTACTGTGGGAAGTGTATCCTGCTCAGACCCCTGTTGCCACTTGATGGGTTGCAGGCATCCTGCTAACCCTCTGGTACATCTGCCTGCCCTGTGCAGGCATCTTGGGTGCAGTAGAATTTCTCAAATATGGCATTTAGGTTTATCTGATGGAATTAGCTCCTCCTGTCTCACTGCATCATGAGGCATGGGAATGAAACTGTTCAGGTGTTTTGATCCACATCAGTGTCTTGTGTCCCATCCTATCCCCCTCTTTGCTCCCTCCTCTGCGTAGTAAGATACGTCTTCTGATCTGGTTAGACCTACAGCTGCGACAGACTTCTGCGGGTACCTCACAGCGCAGAGGACGCACAGATCCTGCACGTGCTTGCTTCGCGTGCAGATGTGAATGTTCATGAGCCAGCAAATCCTAATTACTATCAGGTCTCAAGTCAACTCCCCTAAATGGAGAGAACCTGCCATTAGCAATCATCTGTGGATATTTTGGTACTTAAAACTCCTTTTCAGGGCAGGGGTGGAACCTGTTCCTGCCAAGCCAAATTCACTTGAGAGGTTCCTTCTGCTGTTCCTGTCTCCTTCATTAGGTTCCTTCCAGCTTCTGCAGCAAGGACTCTTGCAGACCCAGCTTCACAGTTACAGTTGTTTGATGAAAATATTGCCACAGAACACCTAAAAAATATTTTCTTAGCACTATTTTCCCTACACACTTGCAATGTGGAATGTGGTGAAAAATATACTGATGATAAACCATAAATTATTTAGTTTGTTCTAAGGCTTTAATCGGTTGTTGATGAGAGCAAGTATAATGATGCTGGTTAAAAAGATGAATGCGTTTATTTAAACAGTAGGTGGTCCTTGAATTGAGCAACAATTCTGAAACACGGCTAAACACATCTCCTTCAGCACATGGTCCTGACTTGCTGTGCCTGCGCTACCTTTCCCCGCTGGTTCCCTGTCATCCTCCTGGACTCCACAGGTCTCCCTTCGCAACCGCAGCTGCTCCAGAGACACTCAGATGAATTTCTATTGTGGACAAACTCATAATTTCCCTGCAGCTTCTCCCTCCACTGCAAAGGAGCGGTTTTGGCTGAAGTTTTGAGAGGGGAAAAATGTCGTCTTGTTATGTAATATTGTGAACGTTGGCTCAGGCTTTTTTAACATTTGTCGAAGTTGTGATCAGTTAAAAAATGGTTGTTGCCGTCTGCCACAATTTCAGTCAATACAAGCTTGAGTGCCATAGAGGTGATGGTTTGTGTTCTTTTTAAATGACCTGTTTGCAAATTATTGTTGCAGATTTGACACTTGGATGTGTGCCGTATTTGTCTCCTGAAAGCATTTTTAATACCTTTCCATGGCTTTATTTTTGATGAAATGTACTCAGACCTGTTACTTAGTGGTCATGTTCAAGTCTGTAGTAAAGCTTGCTCAGCACTTTACTTCCAAGGCACACAAAGACTCCTAGGTTAAACCTCATCTCCTTAAAACTACATGTGTATTAACATCAACATCTGCACTGTCTCTTCATTCCTGCTTTGAGTGCAGGAGTGAAAAATACTGACTGTCCCCATTCTCCAGCTGCAGAGATAGTAACTGAGAGGCCTCTGAAGGGGCCAGGTGTCCCTTGGCAGCATTTTGATGGTTCTTGTTTCTAATAAGCAAGCTGGATGTTGCGAGTCTCTGAGTCTGTCTAGGTGTGGGGAGAGCTGTGTTCTGTTATTTATAAATGCAAATCAGGATTGCTGTGCTCTTCTGGCTCTTCTTTCTTATGTTAATTCTTAGTTTTTAATCTTACTCTACTGGGTTTGTGCAGTGCTGTTTCTACTCCAGAGCTACCAGCAACACACAGTCACTTAAACAGCTTGAATCAAGGCAGCAAATATTAGTGAGGTTTTGGATGCAGACAGAGATCACGTTTTGCTAACAGCTGTTGTGGTGGAAGGCGGCGGTAGCCCTCTCAGTGGGAGTAATCTTTCTGAACCAAAGCAGGCTGATCTGGAAGATCTCGTAATGTTAGAAAAGTTAATGTGAAAATCTAGTATCCTATTGCCAGAATTCCTCATAACTTGATATTTCAGAATGTCCTGTTAAACAGATACATGGGACTTACTGTAAACTGAAACGCAAGAATGCTGAGAGTATGGGTGCAGAAATAATGTTTTCTTGTTATGTGTAAAGTAATAGAAAGGGTTTGCTAAGCCTACTGGTTACAGCCGATTTGCAAAACATTCCCAGGAATCTCCAGTTGTGCTGGCAAATTATTCTCTTAACCAGTAGTTAGTGACAAGATTTGGGGGTGGGTGGGAACGCAGGTTACAAGCAGCCCTAATACGCAGGAGCATGTTTGATGCCCCCGGTTCTTGGGAATTTGCCGCAAAGGGCTAGTACTCCAGCACCTGCTGGCAGGGAACCTCTGTCCACCCGCCAGCTCCGAGCGTGTCACCAGTTGTAGCAGTCAGTCGGTCACCTACCTATCGTGTATTGCTAATGTATAAAGGAATCTACTTCTGCAGTGAAAATTATTGTTACCCATTTTATTGGCGTCGTCTGAACTAACGAAGAGCGCAGCTCCTTGATGGTACCATGCCTGCCTGTTTACACGCACGTGAATTCCCTTCAAAGTATTTTGAAATCAGGTTGAGGGCAGGTGTCCTGCGTGGGCAGGGAAAACAAATAGCGGTGGCTGATGGAGTCCCGAGATGTGCCGAGCAGGAACGGACTGCAGCTCTGTAACGGGCACTCAGTAGGGTTAATTCTGTTGGAAAACGTAAATCTTTCTTGCCCAGCTTCACCCTTTGTGGCTTGGGGCACGGAGCTGGGACTCTGGTGGTAGGGGGGGACGGTGGTGCAGGGTCTGCGCCATGCCTGCCCCTCTGTCGGGTGCAGTGCGTGTTTTGAGAAGCCCAAGAACAGGCTCCTCTGCTGTCCTGTGTATGGGCTGTACGACCTGAAATGCCCCGTGTCCGTGTGGGAGGGTGGCTGGAGGCAGGTGTACTTCATTTCTAGTATAATTATGTGGCCATGTAAAACAGCTTAGGAGTACGAAGAGGGGAGAATGCGCTCTCCTTATGTTACCCATAACATCAAGATGTTGCTGGTCGTGATCAGTGCCTTTCCTTAGGATAGGACTAAGCATCTTACGACTTCCTAGAAATGTGGTATTTCCTACTCTGGTTTAAGCCTGTAAGATGTTTGGGGATCTTGTTAATTTTCCAATAACGTAAATTAGTAAGATGTACTAGGTTGAGAAATTACAAACAAAATGCAGCTTACTGCAGCAAAACTGGGAGGTGTGGTAACATCTCAAGTTGTACACCCCACAGCATTATCTTTTCTTAGGATCACTTGCATCCTTTGTAGTTTGCTTGTTTAAATTGCCTCTGTTCTTTTTTCTGATTTTTTTTTTTTTTTAATAATAACACAGCCAGCTGTGGCTGGCTTCTTCCCATTTCGCATCATAAAAACCACTTGATTAAAAGCATATAGTAAGCTCCCTTTAAGTCCCTGTGTTTCCACACTTTGATGTTGCCATGTTATTTTTTCTAAAAACATATCTTTCCTGTGTGTGCACACACATGGGTACTGGTGTATGTCACCTTGGTGTGTTTATAGAGCCTACAGAAGTAACTACACTGATTTCATTAAGATTTACTAACGAATTACCCTAATAAATGACTGCATTAATAACTCTATTGAGTTCGTTATGACTTTCTAATGAATGGTCCTAATAATCAAGGACAAGGCTCTGCCATCTTGAGAGAATTCTTTTAGGCTCAGGGATGCTTTGTAGTTCATATGCAAAGGTGACACTTTTTACTACGTTACTGTAACTCTTGGCATTCATAATGCAAGCCGGTGAGACGGAAATGACTGTTTGGATGCTAAATGGATGCCTTTTAAAAAACAGAAAACTGAATACCTTCTCTGCACTGTTCGGTCTGCAGTTTGCAAGTCTGCTCCTTGTGCCTTGCATTATAATACGGTATTGCCTGGCCAGGATACTGTGTGGGAAACAACAGTGTGTTCCTCTTCCCCCTTCCCTACGCCACGCAGCTAGGTATTACAGAAGAGTGTTTTTTAATAAACATCATAGGTTCATGTAATTTGAAGAGTTTTTGTCATCAGGAGCTACTCTTAGAAATTTGGTTGAATTTTAGTGTTCTGGCTAAATTGCCTGTACAGGTTTGGAACAGAAGAAAAAAAAACCTTTTTAATTCATTACAGGTTTGGTTGAGGTGTCTAAAGCTGAGGTCCTTCACACATGGCAAGTCTGCTGTTAGAGAGTTCTTGTTAGTTGACTTATGTTAGATAGGCTCAATGGAAGAGTGGATATGAACTGACTGGTCTGTTCACTAATACTGGACTGGACTAATACTTTCGTGTTTGTCAGAAGTTCCAGGTATGTTGTTATTTTTTCCAGCTCTTGAAGAGATTCCACTTGACTGTATAGTTTTAGGTGTGCATGTGTATATTTGTGAGCTCAGGATGGCTCCTGAGATTTGATAACTTCTAATAAGGTAAGCTAGTGGTATAATTTAGTAACCTAATGAGTTTAGGTTTATAGGCATAGCTAAATGCTGTTTCCATGTGGGTGACAGTTTTGGTGTTTTTGTTTGTTTGTTTGTTTGTTTTGGGTTTTTTTGTGGTTTTCTTGTGGGTTTTTTTTTTTTTTAACTTTCATTTTGATCCTCTGTCAAAATGGAGTTGATATTAGGTTGCTTCCTTTATTTTGCCCCCTACAACCATGGATTAACCATCAAGATTCTTAGTATTTTCTGTTAAAGTACAGGAAACATTAACAAAAGTATTTAAGGGGCTTTGATTAAAAGGCAATTAATTTGTGGTTTTGCTTTGCAGAATTTGTTGTTTATTTGAGGAAACTTTGATTCTACTGTGTTCAGCTTATCCCATGCTTGTCCGTAAGGTGACATGTCCTTTTTAATGTGTCCTGTCTTCCGAGAGTGTTTTTTCAGAGGGTGTGGTGGGTACCAATTCTCCCCATTCTCTTTAACATTAACAACGGTGGGTTTTTATGAAAAATTCTAGTAGGTGCTCTTCTCCTTCCACCTGAAATGTGTATCAGCTCTAACAGATCTCATGTCTTCATGAGCTTCATAATTACATTTCCTGAAGCAGAAGCTGGGCGTAAGGAAAGGTGGAGTAGCAGTGGCGTTTCCTTGTGCCTGTAACATCCTGCCCATAAAAGCAGGGAAATAGCTGTTTGGAAAGAAAAAAAAAACAACTTTTGAACTTTTTGTTGTAAAATCAACACATTCTCCTGTCTGCTGCTTAAGAACAAAGCATGTAATCTTTTTCCCCCTTCTCTGGTTTCCTGGTGGTCATTCTCCAGCATGGCAAAATAACTTGTGTTTGGAGTCAGGCCATAGCATCAGGCCATAAGCAAGCAAACCCTTTTCTCCAGTCCAGCCTAATTGCTGTTCTCCTGACCTTTCCTCAGAAGAAAAGTTTGTTTATCCAGCTTTTCCAGTGGGATATTCATTAAGCGTGTTCTAAAATCTTCTGTGCACACCTCCCTTGAAAGTCTCCCTGTTGTGACCTCCTACTCCGTTCTCCTCTCTCCACTGTGTCCTGCCAGCGTTGATCTGAACAGTACTGGTATCACCCCACTCTTCTATTGATGTCATTAAAAAAAAAAAAGTCAGATTGTAAAAATTGCCCTGTAATTCTGAAGTGACTGACTACTATAGAATTGTCTGCCCTGAGACAGAAGTTGTGAGCTGATCGGGAGGGAGGGGTGTGCTCACCTTGCCACTGGAGATGTTAGTGGTGTGAACTGTCTGCTGATACATGGCACCAGGCTTAGCACAGCGTTTGGGTAAGTTGGGACCTGTGTGGTAAAGCGTTCATTGCATGGTAGTTCTGTTATGCTGCAGACTTGTTTAATGGTTGTTTACATAATCTGTGGCCTTTTTTTTTTTTTCACCTGTAAAAATAAAAGAAAAAACACATGTTGCTGATTCTTTTGTTTTCAATTTGTTTAGCAGGTTCTTTTTCACCTGTAAAAAGAGAAAATACTGTGTTCATCCTAATTAAGAAGGGAGCCTCCTGGATTTGTAGAAGTCATCTGCAGCCTGGTAGTGGGTCTGTTACTGGAGGAGGACTGTGACAGCTGGCACTGGTTTCTGAGGCAGCAGTAGCATCTAGCAGAGAAGCAGGCATACAGCTAAAAGCAGTCATCTTATAAATTGTCCCAGCTTGGATATCTATAATTTGAGGCAGCTGGATTCATTTGTGAGAAATAAATGTGTGTGTGTGTATTCTGGAAAACAAATTCATACTGAAACTAGGCAGCAAGTGTATTTTTGCAAAAAGGGTTGTCTCGGGTAAGTTGGTGGCCGTTTCCCATTTTCGTAATGGTAGTAGCTTGTTTTGTCTTTCTCTTTAGAGAACATAGGAGTTTTGAAGAAAGTCGTCCTCTTGTCAGTCCCGCTCTGCTTGCGGCTGAAGTGCTTGGTATTCTGTTTAAACGTATGTGTGAGTAATAAAAACAGGGTGTTAGAAAAACAAGGGATTAAAACCCCTCAGAAAGCAGTTTATCGTTATCACGATGATGAGTTTATTCAAGGCATAATCTTGCTGAATCAGTTGCTCAGTTTCCTCCCAGTGCAGCGATCTGAGGATCAAGTATCTCCTTACCAGTGTGAGCCTGAGGTCACTAGGGCATGGTCTAAGGTCCAGGGGCCCACTCCTGTCTTTGACAGCTTCTTCTCAGCTAAGAAGAAGCTGCATTCATCATCTGCAAGATGAGAAGAATAACTTAAACCTGCGAGTTGCAGTGAAGTTGGATCCAGGACTGGTTCAAGCCTTTTCTTCTTTCTTTATTTTCTTTCTTACTGGAGTGGCAGTCAGATCTGAGCTCTGAAGCTTTGGTAAGTTCAGACTGGAACTCCAATCATATTGAACCAAGGTGGGGAAAGAACCAAAAAGTTCCTGTTTGCTGCAGCCTTAAGATAGATAACTGACCGAAGGGTTCTGGTGTGGATTTTTCAGCATTTGACATCTTAAGGCTGGGGATATGAGAGAGAGGTAAAATCCTATTGTTAAGGTCAATGTAAATTTACGCTATAGTAGTACCTGGTGGTGGTACTGAGATGGTCAGATGGTCACCTACTTTGGCACCCTCCCCCCCCCCCTTCCCCCCCCCCCTTTCCCCCCCCCCCCCCGAAATACTGAACTGAATTTTTGCCAAATCAGATCTGGCAGTGGTAGGTAATGATTGTAGTATGCTGCTTCAGAAATGTCTTTTGGATGCTACCCTATTTTTAATAAAACATGCTAATATAAAGGCGGGTGCAGGCATTACAGTATTACCTCTTAATGAAATGTGCCAGGTGATGTAAATTTTTCTGGAGTGTAAAAGGAGAAAGAAATCCTTCATGCAGGCAAGGCTGCAGGGGTGCCTCCTTTTGTCTGCACTATGTGAAATACCTAGTTTGGACGCCTCTGTGAAGAGACCGGTTCCTTTTTTAAATATTTCTGTGGAAGCTGCGTAGCATGTTAATTACACAAAGTGCAGTGAGAGAGGTAGTGTTGGCGTAAAAATATTTCCTATGGGTTTATTTCATGAAAACCTAGCTTGCTCTGTTGAAGGAGAGCTGCAGTCACTGAAAACTATTAGGGTTTAGATGGAGTTAGTTTCTAGCTCCTACCGTTTGATGTGCATGTATATAAAGCAGCAGTTACATAAGTTGACTGTAAATGCATATGACTTATCATGATCATGTTCAACATACTAAGAAGATACTTCAGCTTCTTTGACTTAGAGCATGTGTACGTTACTAAAGATAACGGTTATTGCTTACAACTTTTAACTTCCCCCAGGCCCCCCTGATTATTGTTATGGGCTTTTAAGGCCTTTAAAATGCAGATTTTATTTGAAAAACAGGTAGTTGTACTTCCTAATTTTTGTGGGGTTTTGAGATGCATGTGTGATAGAGGAGGGCTTTTTCCCTTCAGAAAAGTTTCAAATATGAGATCAGCGCCGGGTTAACCGAGAGACAGTAACTTTTTGAATTTTTTAGGGAACTCTGTGTTCCTCAAAAAAGGGACTTCCCCCCACCCCACCCATGACCAGTGTTTGCTTGAGAAGACCATGCATCTTTTTGAACGGTATTGTCTTCATTGCAGTGTCTGTGATAAGGGAAGAACTGTCAGGGTTGCTCTGCAGCTGAAGAGCCAGCGTGTTACATGATGTTTCCTAGACGAGAACTGTTACTGTGCAATTTTTAAGAGGTTTGTTTTTTTCTTTCAAGTAGAACAAATCCAAACAAAAATTACTTGGTTGGTGGGACTGTGACCATGTGCGGGCTGACCATTTCTGTCCTGAAGCTGGGCCTGGTTAGGAAGTTGTTGGCTTTTCTTGATACCGGCAGGCTTTGTCAGAAAGCTTAAAAAATAATTTGATGACACAATCTTTGAACTACCCAGCCAAACCCAGGAAGGGAATGTTGCTCTAAAGATAAAATGGTGTTTGACGCACATGGCAAAAGCCGGCACATCACCCGGCTTCTGCTGAGACAAGGCCCATCCAAACTCGTGACTGAGCTTGCCTCAGACTTGAGAAGTGCCGGCGGTAACCACGGGGAGAAGACTGCGCTCCTTGGCCTGGCACGGGGCTTGCTCTTGCCACGCTGTGCTTCCCAGGAGCGGCTGGCTGGCTTCCGGTACCAATTTTAATGTCAAATGTAGATAGCTGCATTTGAAGACCTGGGGGGGTGTCATGGCAAACAACCTCTTCCTGACTTCCATTTGACGGAGCGTGTTGGATTCTTGCATTGCAGGGCCACATGTAAATACTGTGGAGTAATGACCCAGGGTCCTAATATTACTTAATTGTCTGATTACTAACTCATAGCTCAAGTTCCAGACCATACTTAACTTTCTTTTCAAGATATACTAATTAGTTCTCTATATAATGTCTTGTATAAGCTTATTTCCTAACTGTCTAGGAAGTGGCTAGATTTTGTTGTACAGGTCACAAAAAGGCTGGTAATCCATTTTACTTCATTAAACCCCTTATCTGTTTAAATAGCCAGCAGTCAAAACTCACACACTTTCTGTAGAGGAGACCTGAAGGAGGTTATTTACATGTTTCTTACATCTAGTTTTACTGAAATTTGCGGAATTGAAACGGCTGTGAAATGTTACTTAAATCATGTAATGTAGTGTGTTTAAAATATGTCATAATATAAGGGGGGGGGGAAGTACAAATCTGCATAAAACCTGATGTGTCTTTGGGGACAGGATCTAATGCCAAGCTGCAGATACTATTCTTTGTACAGTTGGTTTTCACTTTAAACAGATGATTGGCTTTTTAAAACTGGGTTATGTGCCAGTAGTTGAAGTACAGCCATATAGGGTATGACAGGGTTTGTAACTAGGGGTTTTCAGAGGTGAGGTCATGATAAACTTAAACGAAACTTAAGTAGCGATGTTAATGTCACCAGTGAATAGCTCGCTCTTTCTAGCCTTCCTTTCACAATGCCTGAACATCACCTGTGTTTATATTGCTTCTGTTTGGAGGAAAATAGTTTGTTAAAGGGAATAAAGGGAAGTTGGAGTTCTTGGTTTGTTTCTCTGCTGCTTAAAAATATTCACCACATAAACATATGAGTGTTTGCATCAGAGAGGTCAGACAGGAGCCGTAATGCTTCACTTTACCCTTTGCATTCAGTGCTGTCGTTAGCATGCCAAGCCATACAGTGTGGTAGTACTTCAGAAAAACTGAAAATAGTCTGAAAGTTACAAGTATTTATTTACTAACTGGAATGCCTGTACCTTGTAAAATGATGCTAAAATTATAAGCTGGGGTAGTTGCATGGGGATTTCTTTAACCACTCTGGAAGTGCCCTGGAAGAGAGACCATGTTGCATCATGGGTATCTTAGGTGAAGATTTTTCACAGACCTGTAGTGTACAACCCCTGTAGTGTACAACCTAATAAAACAAAGATTGCCTAAGCTTTGATATACCTATGTCATGAATTCTGCATGCAGCTCTATTACTGCAGTTAGTTGCCCTTTTCTGAAATGATTGAGAGGATGGAGCCTCAGGAAAGACTAAGGAGTCCGGTGCGCCTCACTTTGGAGAAGAAAAAAAGAGGTGTGTGATCATGATTTACAAAATCACAAAGGTGATGTGTAAGCTGTAATGTGAAAATCAGGTTCACCAGCTCTTGCTATATTAGAGTTAAGGGGCACTCAATATATTTCATAGTATGATAGAATCATTTAGCTCGGAAAAGACCTTTAAGGTTAAGTCCAACTGTAAATCTGACACTACCAAACCACTACTAAACCCTAAGCACCACATCTACACGTCTTTTAAATACCTCCAGGGATGGTGACTCCACCACCTCCCTGAGCAGCCTGTTCCAGTGCTTGACAAGCCTTTCAGTGAAGAAATTTTTCCTAATATCCAATCTAAACCTCCCCTGGTGCAACTTGAGGCCATTTCCACTTGTCCTATTGCTTGTTACTTAGGAGAAGAGACTAACACCCACCTGGCTACAACCTCCTTTCAGGTAGTTCTAGGGAGTGATAAGGTCTCCCCTCAGCCTTCTTTTCTCCAGACTGAACAAGCCCAGTTCCCTCAGCCATTCCTCATAAGACTTGTGCTCCAGACCCCTCACCAGCTTCGTTGCCCTTCTCTGGACGCGCTCCAGCACCTCGACATCCTTCCTGTAGTGAGGGGCCCAAAACCAAACACAGTATTCGAGATGTGGCCTCACCTTGAGTGAGTACAAGTGAGATGATCACTTCCCTACTCCTGCTGGCCACACTATTCCTGATACAGGCCAGGACGCTGTTGGCCTTCTTGACCACCTGGGTGCACTGCTGGCTCATGTTCAGCCGGCTGTCAACCAGCACCCCCAGGTTTTTTTCTGCCAGGCAGCTCTCCAGCCACTCCTCCCCAAGCCTGTAGCGTTGCATGGGGTTGTTGTGGCCGAAGTGCAGGACCCGGCACTTGGCCTTATTAAACCTCAGAGTTGACCTCGGCCCATCGATCCAGCCTGTCCAGATCCCTCTGCAGAGCCCTCCTACTCTCCAACAGATCAACACTCCCACCCAACTTGGTGTCATCTGCAAATGGCAGACGTGTCATATTTAATGGAAGTTATCCTCTATCTTAATAGAAGATCAGCTTAAAGGAGATGGCAGTACTTCTTTGCACTTCATTCATGAATTTCTGGAGCTTGCTGTCACAGGAGGTGTAGAGACGGGCAGTATTGGCAGGTTCAGAAAGGGTATATGTGCATGCATGGACACCAGGTCCATAAATGGACACTAAACAGGCTCAGAAGGGAGGTGCCCTCTAAATTCCTGCTACAACACTTGCGGATGCCAGCGGAGAGGCTGCAGAAAAGGCTCACATGGTTGCTTGAAATAGCCTTTATTTCTGCTGCTGTTGGAGGCAGAGTACCAGGCTGGATGCACCATATACTTGACCTGGGAGGATACCGCTTCTCTTGCTATCTCAGGAGGGCATGGTGCAGACTGTTCTTGAACTCGCTCTGACTGTCAGGATAATTAAGCGGGTTTGGCTGACCTTAAATAGAAAAAGAGTCTTTTTCTAAAAAAGAGACTTCTTTCTTGCCCTGTGTGCTGCTGACAGGGGTGGGAACTGGATCACACTGAGTGCAGAAAGCAAAAGGTACTAAAGAGGATATAGATGTTATTCTGCCCACATCCACCCTGTCAGAAAACTCCCTTCCCTGACCCAGAGGGCAACTTCACGCCATTCAGGAGATGCAGCATTTCAAGGTGCAACTATGTGAAAAGGTGCAGTGCTTGGAGCTGCTTGGATGCTAATACTTGTCCCCTGCCCCCATTTGGTCTTCTCCATACCTTTCTGGCTCCTGGTGTCTCTGACTGATGGTTTGTGGATGGACAGGACCAGTAGCTCTACCTGGTGATTCTCAGGCTTTCAAATGAAGGAAGAGCACGTCTTCTGAGTGCGGGCTTGCCCTGGGATGGAAGGCGACAATGCTGTTAGTGGCAAAGTTGCTCTGTTGTCAGTGTTAGGATGAGGGAGAAGCAAGATGTTTGTTTCCAAATAATTTAATGGCAAGGTTTCAATTTCTTTCTTTCCCATGGGAATGCTGGCAGGCTGTAGGAAGGAGAGTGTACTTGCTTGTGGAAGTAGCAACAACTGAACTGACATCAGAAATTCCTTTCCCTGTTTTCCTTCTTGTATTCTCTACTAGGATTTTTTTGTTGTATGATGGCACTGTTAGTTAAATCCTTTAATGCAAACATGATGTAAGTAGGATGCATTAGTTTTACGACTAAACAAGACTAAATTTTATGATTAAACAACTTTTTTTCTTTTTTAACGTAGATTAGGCTGCATTTCTCATTTGTCAAAGCCTCAGTGGTTCACTTCAAAAATTATTCCTGGTTAAAATTTACAGCAAGATCAGGGCATCTTCATTCATCTGACTGAAGGGTCACTGTAAGTGTGGGAATAATATGAAATGTGAGGGCAGGGGATAGGGACTGGCATGGCTTAAAATTTGGCTTGAGCTCCCACAGGTCTTTGGTTTAGATTTCTTAGGAAAATACTTTAATAGTTTCCTGGGTTAGATTAACCTTTCAACCATCGTATTTTCCTTTGTCTGCCAAGTCAAAGTGTTAAGAGGAGCTTGGTTCCCCATTCCTCAGAGATGCTAGTTCCCAGGAGTTTTGTGAAAATAGGAGATTAGATAGAGGAGAGAGACCTTCTTGTATCCCCTCATAAATAAAAACCTATAGCAGCAGTTTGGGGAAGCCATGCATCTGTCTCAAGGCAAAGATCCTGAGGAAATGGGCTTTCAGTGTTTTGGTGTTTTCTTTCTTTGTGGAACTTTTTCTCAGACTAATCCCACAGCAGCTTCCTAGCTGGTGAGGTTAGCATTTTCTTACTGCATGCAGGACTAGGGTTTGGCAGTAACCATGGGACTTGGACTTCATAAAAGTCCAAGATGTGATGTGATTCTTCTTTTTGGGGACCACAACTCGATGTGCAGTTCATTTTAATTGTAATCGGTGCAGTTTTAGTTGTGTTCCTTGAGGATTCATGCTGAACTAGCGTCTGAGGAGCTTTGCACTGGGCTTAAATGTTAAAAATAGAGTTCTGCTTCTCTAAACATCTGTGATACAATAAATGAGATGTGCATGGGGGTGGAGGCGATAAAGAAAAGAAAAACATTTTATGCCCTTTTTGTTGAGAGGAAGCTCAACTGTGAAGAGGCATTGCATCATGAGCTCTAATGAAAGACCAGCTATTCCCCTTGGGGAAATGAAAGCACTTGCCTCATTTCCCGCTTGCTGGCAGCTGTTGCTTAGGAATTTCATTTGAGAATAAAATGCTGCTTTGGTTGACCTGAGGAATGGGTTTAGTACAAATAATAGTTCAGGGGAGGTTTAGATTGGATATTAGGAAAAATTTTTTCACCGAGAGGATGGTCAAGCATTGGAACAGACTGCCCAGGGAGGTGGTGGAGTCACCATCTCTGGAAGTGTTCAAAAAACGTGTGGATGTGGCACTTTAGGACATGGTTTAGGGGACACGGTAGCGCTGGATTAATCGTTGGACTTGATGATCTTGAAGGTCCTTTCCAACCTTAGTGATTCTGTGGAATGGCTGCCAATGGTGTGTGCTGCAAGTGTTAGGAAGGACAGCATGATTTTCATAGAAATTAATAGCTCAGATTAGAAGTAATGTTTTGGACCTAGAGACATCATCTGTATGGACTCTGAAGCATTCAACTGTCTTCTTGAGATTAGTTTTTATCATTCACATCTGTGCTGGGCTGAGGAAGTAGCAGATAACATGAGAAGCAGGGAATGGAAGGACACCAGGAGTTCTGATGAGGAAACACACTAAACTGGGCTGGAAGGGGAAGGGGTGATGACATGGCAGCCATTACAGACAATGTAATTTGGTGAAGTGATGGAGGAGTCACACCTAACTCAGGTTTGATTTTTTTTTTTTTTTAATAAAGAAAAATAATATTGAAATGTTTGTGCATTGTTTTATAGAGAAAATTCCTTATTTGAACACTAGGACCCAGAAGTGCCATTGTTAAGACCAGCAGTATCTAGTTCTTGGCTGACAGAAGAAGACACAGAGCGAACTGCTCTGCTGACTGCGTTTATACTTCACCCTGCTGCTGTGATATATGCAAGGATCTGTGGTTAGGAAACTCATCACCAGGCCTAGCTTTTGAAGACAGACAGTTCCACAATTCCTAGCGTACAAATTGTGTGAGGCGTGCACGCTGGGTGTTTTTGTAGGGAACTGGAGATGAATCAGCTGCATCTGAATCGGCCTAGGGATGAATTGGCTGGCTGGAGCGTTTTCGCCCCTCGCACTTCAGCCATGCCCTGGCTCTGAGGAGCTGTGCCAGGGGTTGCAGAGCATGCCTGGGGGGCGCGGGAGGGCCACGGTGGAAAAAGTGGCTTTTGTCTTGGGCTGGGTGAGCCACCAGGTGACATAGTCTGGCTTCTCCTCTCACCAGACCAGGCAGAACTGTCACAAGAACCAATGATAGACAGACTTGGCTGTGACGTCTAAATTTCATCTCTGAAATGGCCTTGCTCCTTTGTTTAAAACAGTTGAGGTTGAAGTTAATTTGCTTTCCCAGTAGTCCCACCCTGAGCAGGTGTGGCTTCAGCTAGTTGGTGGCCATTTCAGGGCAACATGATACAAGCATATTGTAAAGCACTGTAGGGATGTGTTAATTATTACTGTTACTTTGCTGTTGTATTGGATGAGTCAAGGTCTTCTACAGGTAATAAATTTACCTACAGAGATAACAACGTGGAATTTGATCTGCTGGACCTAAGCAGAGTTAGCAGAGGACTTTTTCCTTTTAGTGGGTCCTGTTATGAGGTGACAAGTAGAGAAGAAAGTAAGAGAATTGTGGGAAATGAGTTTGCCAAGTCTTCCTCCACCCACCTAAGTATGCTGCTCAAAGAAGACTTAATTATTTTAACTTAAGTTGTGGCTAGACAAAGCTGTATGGCAAAAGTTAAGTGCCACTGTATACTGAGTGCAGTTTGGCTCCAGGAGAGCTGAGGGAAAAAACTGTATACCATCTTGTCAGCTTCTCTTTGCATGTTGGTTAAGTGTAATTAGGAAAATTAAAATACACAAGTGCCTCAAATCTGTTGTGCTACTTAATGATACTTGCTGGGAGCAGTGAATCATAGTGGGCTGGGGCTTTCTTGTTCATAATAAACTCAGTGAGGTGTTCCTTCCTTGGCTTACTCCTGACAGCAGTCATGTGGGATTTACTGTCTCTGTAGTCTGTGTGACAGCAATGTGATTTTCTATAGGCACTGGTGTCTAGCCAGCGAGGATTTTTTTGTTTTTTGGTTGAAGTAACATGTCCTGATGCGTGTGCAGTTGGAGTGTTTTGAGCTTTTGTTTAGGAGCAGGAGAGTATCTCTGGATTCATTCATTAAGATCTTGAGCTTAGGTTTCCTTGAGTCATATTTCCTTTACTGTGACAGATATCTTCCACAGTTCACTGTCTTGGGGTCTTGATGACCGAGGATGGTGTCTGGAGTGAAAATGATGATTGAAGTAAACAGTGTTTCTGTCTATTGTGTATAGCATTTTTCTTGAATAGTTTTGGGTCTCCTCTTTAATGTTTTAATCCCAGTAGTGCTTTTTTTTCTATTCAGTTTATAGTTTTGCATAATCTATATGCTGTTAAAATTAGCTGTGGCACAGGCTTTGGGTGTTTAGAAAATAAATTTAGAAAATAGCTACATTTGTTGGCAGTACGTTAGAGATGGAGGTTATCGCAGCTTTTGCATAAACAGGGCTCTACATTTTCTGTGTGCTGAAGTAAACTTTGCCAAAATTGCCTGGCCTCTAGTGCTGATGCAAGAAGGCGGAAATTCCAGTGGTATGTTTAAGCAGGGAATCATGTCTAACTCAGTGAGGGAATGATGACTCCCCTGGTGATGCCCAGTGACCCGCAGCTCTGTAGCAGAGCCTTGCCTAAGACTGGCATTACTCTGAACATCAGTTGATTCCCTGTTCCCCTCACCACCAGCGCGATGGAGTTGCTACCTCTAGCTCATCACCAGCACATGCAGCCCCCCCTTTCTCTTCCATCGTTCACACCAGTTCCAGCACCTGTGATCCTGCTCTTGCAAACACATGTGGCTCTATCAAGAGCCTTTTTAATGTTTGGCGCTGTATTCTCCAATACATGTTACAGACCTGACTGCAAAGCGTCACCGAAGCGAGTCTTACTGGAAATCGGCTTGCTTAGACATCGTGCTTGGGTTTCACTCATCGTGCCTGGTTCCCTGACAGTTTGCAGGACTAGAGTGATCTCATGGGGTTGTGTCTTTCTAAACCAAATTTCTATCACTTTGCTAGAAAAATGTGACTTCTTGGGAAAACAGAAATGTATATGAAAACTCTCCTGTATGAAAATAGGAGAAAGTTACTTGCTGTCTGTTTATCCTTACTAATTTGTTTACCAAGCTTTTTCTCTTTTTTTCTTTTAATTAATAATACAGACGGGTTTTTTCCTAGCTGTCAGACTTGTGAACTTACCCTATGCCATTAAAGGCAATAGGTTCTTTTCATTTTCTACAGTTATTAATGGTCCTTCTTGTGAAATTAAATCTCTTGAGATGCACGGAAGTTAATGCAAAGTGTTTTGGTGGGTTGTGTGGGTGGTTTTTGTTGTGAGTGGTTTTTTTTTGTGGGGTGTTTTTTTTGGTTTTTTTGGTTTTTTTTTTTTTAAGCAAAGGTTGAGATTTGAAAGAACCCAATCACCTAAGAAAGGTGGTGAGTGTTTTCCTCTTTTCTGGCTAGTGTTTTCTCTTGATTATAATAGATGCTGTGGATGACTTCAGTAATCAAGGTGACAATCAGCTCCAACAGGGTAGATGAGAGGTACCTCCTTGAAAAATCAGCAATGGAATAATGATAAATATTAAAACTGAGGTGTCCATCATTGGAAGTTCAATATCAATAGTGTTAGCAGACTGGAGAGGTATGAACTCCACGATGTGCTCGTCTTGGCTGGTATCCATGCGAAGGGGCTTGTCTGCAGCTACACACACTAGGAACATTCCAAGTTGAAGCTTGTGTTCTTGAAATCAGCCATATAGATGGCAAATGCTCAGTCAGAGCATTTATGGCCTCTTTATGGCCAGAGGACTGCAGATTGTTCCCTGTCCCATCAGTATCCACTGCTAAGGTTGTCTCAGCCTACACCCACAAGGTTATTTGAAGTCAACATTTAAGAGTGACCATATTTCCAGACTCTGATGACAGGTCATTGCTTTTGATACTTGTTTTAAGCATGAAAACAGCAATAACATTTACTTGGATTTCAGAGAAAAAAATTACTACTTTGCCTGCTTTGTTTTATAACTATTCATTTCCCCCGAATAGACCACTACAAAGCTGTAAGAGCCTCTGGGGAGGTGAAGTGAGAAGTTTAGATGAAGCTGTAGCTGTCATTATGATGGCAGTTTGAGGGAGGGGGAAGATGAATAATAGAAGGGCAAGAAAGCTTAATTTCTGTAGCAAGAATGGAGACTTGGATTCTGAAAACATTTGGTAATTTGGTATTTTGTAATAGACTAGGTGGAGTCTGGCAAGGGCCAATCTAACAACAATCTTAGAGTTGTACTTAAGGAGCTAATAGGAGAGCTGTATTTGGCTGGTTTTCTTTTTTGCCTCAGTTTCCTGATCTGTGAAATAAAGGTACGTTCTCTGTATTATGCAGGAAATTAGTATCTGAGCCAGATCAGAATTCAAGGTTTCTGGCTTCCAGTCCTATATTCAGACCACACCTTTCTTTTTATAGCTATGGGAAAAAAGTCTGCTCCAGCATGTCATTTAGTAAAATACCATATAGGAAAAGCAAAACTAAGCCCAAAAGAGCTAAAACTAGCTAGTTTTAAATTAGGAGACAGAAAAATTTCTGCAGATTCTTTCTGGCAAATGGAAGCTTACAGTTCCACACCAGATGTGCTCACTTTTGGGGTCGTTTCTGGCAAACTGAAGTGCCTGCAAAGGTGTGTGCTGAGTGGTGTCCAAAAGACTGTGATACAGGACAGCCCAGTGAACATCCTTTCTTAGGATAAGATCCACTGGGATGTGCTTGTGAGGGCAGATTGGAACATTATGACTTGGCAGTTTGTCCATACAGTGAATGTGTATTCCTGTGTTCAGAGGTACCCTGAAAGCTGCAAGCGTCTTCAAAGCTTCTCCCTTTGTAAAGTGAAGTCTTAAATCGTTAAAGCTGAGAGCTGAAACTCTTTCATACTATATATGGCATTTGTGCTAGTGGTAGAAACCGGAGTGTATTTATAACGCTAGTTTGCTGCAGGAATATGGATTGGGAACAAATGTTTGTTTGGGTAAAATCCAACTCCAAGGACTGGTTTTACTGTTGTATGTAAAATCTGTAGCAAGCGTGTAAAAGCAGCAGTTGAAAAATCTAATACGGTCTTCCCCATGGAAAAAACATGATTTTGGTCTAATGTTGTATAGCTCGAGAGTTAATTGTGGTGGTTCACGTAGTAGTCAGTGACCCTGTGCATAACATGCTGTCTGTCACGTTGGAATGTGGGGATGCTCTTATGTTGTTGGCACACGCAGGGATTGCTGGTGTTACTTGTTAGTATGTGCTGCTATTTTCATATTTGTGCCTTTGGTAATACTGCATAAAAATTGCAACTGTGTTCTTAACAATATTGCATAGCGCTGACATGAGCAAATACAGTCATAAAATGAGCTGAGCTGTTTTACATACTGCTGACAAATATTAGAATGAAAACAGTTGGCAAAAAAAGGACACAAGTGTCTTTGGGTGTGTTGATTTAACCGTCTCCATTCAGTTCAAGTATTCTGTTTGACATGCCTAGCTTGTTAATCCTTTCTATTGCTGTACAGCTAATTGCTGTATGTTGAGCCTCTGTGGAATAATTACTGTTTGGACTAAGAATGCTCATATCCAAAGTCATAAAAGAATTGTTTTTTATTTTGTTTTCTAAAACTGCTGTCTGTTGTTGTTGAAGGATGTTCAGAAGGAGAGAGAACCTCATGTTTATCTCAGTAAAGAAGAAGTTAAAGAGAAGATACAAAGCTATAATTCATCTGTCACTGATAAATTAAAGATGACCTTGGTAAGTTTTGCATAGGACTCCTGTAATTTTTAATAGGAGTAATTGAACTGTAACTTTGTAGTGCATTATGAATCATTTTATTCTCAGCATCTTATGTGTGAAACTGTCTCTGTTTTAATGGCTTTGTAAGAGGCTCTTTCTTAGATCTGAAAATTAGATCTCATGCCTGAAATGTTTTTATCCACGTACCTCTCTTTATATGAATTGAAACAAAATGTAGAAAAAAAAAAAAAAAGTAATTTGAAGTGTGTTTAAGATAAATTCTCAGGTGATACTAAGATGGAAATTTGTCAGATGAAAACCCTCAGCTGGTAAACATGAAGATACTTTTACCCTGTTTGTGTAGATGAATTCTTGTCAGGTGTTTCTCTGATAAAGGTGCTCAACCAATGAGAAAAGTTGAATACATGCAATATTTATTATAGCAAGCTTAATTTGTAGTCATATGGGTTTTCAGTACAAGGAAACTTCCTTCCCTCCCCCTCCATAATACAGACAATACAGATAATGGAATGCCTATGGATTTTTCATTTCCAAGGATTGTGGACCAGGGCTAAGGCTCAGTCAAGCCCACTGCAGACCATACCAATAAAATTCGCATCTCTCTGCCTAGCAAGCTGTTACTCGGCCGTTGCATCGTCCATTTTTTTTCTGATACGTTACGTATTCCTGTGGGTATATAGTATGTACAAATTTTGAAATTCCATTATATCCTAAACCATTTAAGTATAACAAAAATCTTTTTAGTACATAGTCATGTGTTTGTATATGGGTCAGGACTTACTATGCCTGCAATCAGATTGCCTAAAGTTTTCTAGCTTAGTAAGGTTTGATCAGTTTTGCTATTTTGTCTTTTCGGAAGCAACTGGAATAAGTAATTTGAAATGTTGATTAGATTGGCTTTTATTTTGGTTTTTTTAATTGCAACAGCATTTTAGCATCTAAATGCCTTAGACTAATTTGACGAGGACAGCTAAAATGTGGGAGATAATTTCTGCATTTTTGCATAAAATCTGCTGTTAAAGATGCATGTCAGCAGTCTTTTTCACAACATAGTTCTCTGCTAGTGTGAAAACTTATCACTAGTTTGTAGTACCTTTTGCTTGATGAGATCCTAATGCTGTTTGAATTCAATAGTTATTATTAAGAAAGAAATTAATATTCAGCAGAAATACCAGAGAGAATAAATGTCTGAATTATTGAAACAATATCTTTCCTACGAGATGCCACGTATTACCATGGCATTTCAATTGTGTTCACTACAGAATCACAGAATCATTAAGGTTGGAAAAGACCATTAAGACCATTGAGTCCAACCATCAACCCAACACCACCATGCCCACTAAACCATGTCCCGAAGTGCCACGTCCACACGTTTTTTGAACACTTCCAGAGATGGTGACTCTACCACCTCCCTGGGCAGCCTGTTCCAATGCTTGACCGCTCTCTCTGTAAAGAAATTTTTCCTAATATCTAGTCTGCAACCATTTTAATCTACATACTCCACTAATAAGTCACAATTTGTCATTGCTGGTTTTAACAGTTTGATACTTTCCTCCTGTTGCAGAACGCGAATGGGATTTACACTGGCTTCATCAAAGTTCAGATGGAACTATGCAGACCGATCACTGTGCAGTCTTCCCAGAGCCAGGGGAGGTGCGCTCACAGCAATAACGAAACGGCTTTTTACTTGCCTGACGGCTGCGTGAATACCCTTCACATCAGCAGCACCAACACTGTTCGTGAAGTTATTGAGGCCTTGCTCAAAAAGTTTTTTGTGGCTGACAATCCTGCGAAGTTTGCACTTTATAAACGCTGTCACAAGGAAGACCAAGGTATAAAAGTTAGGCTTGTGGCATTTTGGTAGTGAAGGGGTTTGGGGAGGGAGTCGTGCTATGAGAACATTTGAAATAAGCAGGATGGAACAACTCGGATAAATGGAGGTGACAGTCTTGCTTGCTCTTGTCTTTTTTTCTTTGTGAAAAGTAGCATGTGTAAGAGAGTAAATGATTTGGGGATATTTCAGGATAATTCACAAAAGACAAAGTAACTTCCTAAACCATCTATGCAGATCTCGCGTGCCTTGCAGTCTGTTATGTTTTATTTAATATGCCCCCTTGTCAGGCTCTAAATTTCAGCTAGCCTGATATACTGCAGATTTTTGAGATTAAATTACAGATTTTTTTAAAAAGAGAAACTTTGGTGTCTCTGGATACCTGAAGTCCCTGCATTGGCAGACAACTCTTGAGGTGATGAGCATTATAGGCATGTGCATGTGTTCACATGGCTCTCCCAGTGCAATGGCTGCTGTTAGAAGTTTGCTGTATATTGTGTTTGGAAATACCAGAAGATGCAAAAGGTTTTTTTGTTAAAAAGTACATTTTGCCAACGTTGTGTTCTTGCACTTAGAATCCGTCTTCTTCCATGGACATTGAGAGCAGTTTCAGGAGTTGAGATGGTTCTGGCTGTCAGTCACACCAATGGTGTCAGGCAGGCGGAGTTGTCTTTTAGACTTTGTGTATGAGATTTTAAGCGGAAAAGGTATCAGAATGGTGATACCACAGCTCTGATGTCTTAAATGCTTAGTTAATAGCAACAGATTTGTGTTGTATTTTATTTTTTGTGTTTTTTCTCCTGCATGTATTCAGATGGTGTACTGTGTTGCCTAGAGGCCATTTCATTCCTATGTGAATGTAGTGTTGCACTGTTACCATCAAGTCATCTGCTCAACTTCTCCCTAAAACTCATTTGCTCAGAACCAGTATATAGACTAATACATAGACAGTATGTAGAATGTGTAAATTTTGTGGCTGCACATGCAAATCTCTGAAATTTTCCAACATTAGCTAGCATCAATTATTCAAAGCATTTGAAACATCATTAGTAAAGATGATAATTACTGTGATTTTCTTCTCCTGCAGTTTATACATGCAAGCTATCAGACAGAGAACACCCCCTCTACCTGCGTTTGGTGGCAGGCCCCAGAACAGAAATGCTCAGTTTTGTTCTACGTGAGCATGAAACTGGAGAAGTCATGGTACGTTACACACATGCTGGTTTTGTGTGTTTTTTTAATTTCATGGATGAGTGGGCTCCTGTTTGATCCGTGTTGACAAGACGATCCATTTTTCGGAAGCAGATTTTTTTTTTTTCTTGTAACATTTACTTTGTGCCTTTTGTCAATGTTTCATTTGCGGTCAGACTGACCTGTTGTTACTTGCAGAACAGAAAACATTTTAAAAGAGCGAAGTGTTTTCAGATCCCTAAGATTTGCAAGGAGGGTCCCTGATACTGTTTCAATTTGAAATTGTTTTGAGTGTCTGAGGTTTTGTTTGAAAATACTGTATATCAAAATTACTTGTGTATTTTCTGTTCATCTCACGCATCCTTTTATCTTTTTTTCTTCGCAGTGGGAAGCTTTTAGTATTCCTGAACTGCAAAACTTCTTGCGTATACTGGACAAAGAGGAAAATGAGCAACTGCAAATCTTAAAGAAGCGTTACGCAGCTTACAGAGACAAACTTGAAGAAGCCCTTGGTGGGGTGTGGAAACCTGGTTAAAAGGGGGCCAAAGGACACTCAGGAAAAACGCACGCTACCAAATGTCAGTATAGCATGCCAAACCCAATGTACAAAGAGCAGCAGAGAGTAGTTTTCTTTATTCAGAAGACTGTTTTGTGATGCCAAGGTACCTGAATTTTGCTATAGACTTAGTTCCATAAGCCAGGTCACTTAGCATCTTGCACCCACAAGTAAGGGATTCTGCATGTTTGTACATCAGTTTGCAACCCTCTGTGTGCCTAGAGAGTTTTCCAAGTTACCTTGGTGCAAGCTGTGAAACTGTAATCAATTTTATAGAATGCTATGAAATAAGACTTTATTTTTTTTTTCTTCTTTGCTTTAATGGTAGCTTTACAAGTAAGGATGTGCAAATTAATGGGTTAAAAAAATGAGTAAAACTGTCTGGACAAGAATTAGTTGGAGCACTATCTTTGAGATTAAATTGATTTGCACTACCTTTCTGTTTTCAAATAGTTACTGTATGATTTGTGAGAGACCTGTTGTAGATGGGAAGGCATATGAGATCTTGTGGTTTGGTCTGTGAAATTTGTGGAAGGCTTTAAAGCGGCCTTTCTGGAGAAGGTAGAGAGAAAGTTGAAAAGAAGGTAAGAGTTGAGGAAGGAGAACTCAACAGCTGGCAGAGGAGGACTGGTTTTAAATGGAAATAGTATTTATACAGAGGAAAGTTGAAATAGTAATTCTACAAGATTAAAGGTTTAGGATGTTATAATATTGTGAATAAGTTTTATGTTTTTTTTAACTGCATAAATCCACACTGGAAAAGAAATAAAGATAATAGAAATAATGGGAAAGAATGAGAGGCAAAAGCTAAATAAGAATGGAAAAGGAGCTGCACATGCAAGTCATTACTGGAGAAGCTGGTTCCATAAATGTGTAATGGGGGTTTGAAAAGTGCAGCAAAGCTAAAAGGTGGCTGCTTACTTGAATTCTGAGAAGTGGACAATGTCTCAGATAACTCTGTGAGAAATGCCCATCTAGTGAGTGTTTAGATATAAGCTATAAACTACAGATGCATTTGGTCTTTATTTTAAGTCAGATCTTTCCTCTGGCTCAGCGATCCATTTTTAGGCTGGATAATTTTGAATTACCATATCTGAAAGACAAAAATAGCTTCCTCTGCTTCTTTGTTTGTTAAAGGCTCAGTCAGGCAAAGAATGTAGAATTTCTTATTCATGTTTCCAGTTTAGCAGAAGATTAAAGTTTATTGGCTGTGTTGGTGACTGAGCTTAGTAGCTCTTGCTTTCAGTAATTCAGAAGGTTTTTTCCTTATGGTTTTTAAGTTCTTAATTGAAAAACTGATTACCAAATTCTGCAGACTGCTGATTTACTTGATTTAAAAGTAGGAAAAATGTAGCAAGAAAACTTTTTACTTTACTGTAAATATAATTTGTTGTTCTTTCAGAGTTATTTATCTAAAAAAGCACGTTCAAAAGAAACCAAAGAAGTGGGTGTGCAATAGAAGCATGAGGCAGATTTGAGTAACTGATACTTTAGTCATTATCATGCCAGAGAGGAAAAGAGTTCTATATTGGGGGGGGGGGGAGTGCTAAGGATATAAGAGCAGCAGAGGTTGGTGGGGCTTTTTTCCCCTCCACTCTTAGGGTGCTCGTTTTAAATTCCCAAGGAATTCTTAAAACTTTGGTGACATCTAATGGATACTGTGTGAAACTCCAAGATGCTTCTGTTCTTCCCCTTAATTTGATGTAATTGTGCCTTTGTTTCCTTTCCTTGGTAGGACTTTTTTTTTTAAACTATTCACAGGTGGTTTATTTGGTAAAAAGAATTTGCAAACTTAATGAGACAATCATAGTGTTTTAAAGTGTTAAGAGAAATTAAGAGTAGGACTAACTATAAAGTATATATAAGGCATATCTTGTTTGTTCTTTAATTTCACATGTAACATTGTAGTGCATGTGTGAGTTAGTAACATTATCCTCAAGTGAGACACTTTATAATGGTTCAGGGATGCTTTTATGTTTTGTTACAATTTGTTTTTCTATGAATGCAGCAGCATGTCGGTGGATATTCTGTTAACATCTATTTAATTTATGTATCTGCCCATAACTATGTAATCATTACATAATCGCTGTCAATATTGAACCATTTGTTGCTCAGATTTAAACACTGTTTGAGTCTAAAGTGGAGTATAAAAGTATGTGAATTTTGTTTTTACTTGAACTAAACTATCAGTCTTTTAAGTAGGCGCATCTGCATTTACTTTAGCCAAAAACCTCAATCAGTGTTGTATGCACTATGAGTCTTGATTTGGGGTGAAGGGGGTGGGGGACCAAGATGAACCTCTATTTTAATTTTGTCTTAGTCCACGGTTAATTATTGTTAAGATGTCGTGTGCGGGGTTAATTTTTTTCTTTTTTTTTTTTTTACACACTGGCAATTACAACAGCTTTAATTTAAAAGAAATGGTCATGCCTAGTCAGTTGTTATCTTTTTTTTTAATTAATTTTAGTATCAAATTGAACTGTCAAAGCTTTTGTTGCAAAACTGTTTTCATTTCATTATATGATGGTACCAGAATAATTAAATGATATGAGCGGGGGGAAAGGGGAGTGCAGGGAAGCATTAAATTGTATGTCTTTAAAAACAAACATTTAAACTATTTATAATTTTGACAAGCTTAGTTTTATTTTTGTAGGGAAGTTTTTATTCCCCTTAAAGTTATTGCTGAAATGGCAAAAAAGTGATGGTTCCATTATTAAAGTTGAAGTTGGCAATACTTTGTGACGTGTGTTTGGTTTTTTTTCTGTTACCTGAAGCTTGTGTTGTGATCACTTTGATGCTGAATGAGACTTCCTCGTAGCAATAAATCGTGTGGGGAGATGCAGTTTGCCTTAAGCATAAATTAAGGTTTGCCTGGAACAACAGATACTTTTCAGTGTATGTGTCCCGGTCATACTTGTGTATATATATTTTAATTTTGCTTCCTGATTTTTGGTAAACAATAATACAGAAAAACTTAAAACCAATCGATTTTCACAGAATCATTAAGGTTGGAAAAGACCTCTAAGCTCGTCCAGTCCAACCATCAACCCAGCACCACCATGCCCCCTGAACCGCGTCCTGAAGTGCCACGTCCACATCTTTTTTGAGTACTTAAAATGAAATTTTCTCAAAGACAACCAGGAATAACCCAAATACTTCGAAATTTACACACATACTTGAAAACCACCGTTTTCTTTCCCACGTTTACCTCGCACTCGCCCCGCCCCGGCTCCCGTTTCCCGCCCCGGCGGCGCTGAGGCGAGCAGTTCCCGCCGCCGGGGCTGCCTCCTCCCCGGGGAGGGCGGGGGCCGCCCGCCGCGACGCCATGTAAGCCTCTGTGCGGAGGGAGGAGGGCGTTGGCGTCCTCCCGCCTCGGTGAGGGCCGGCGCCGGTACGTGAGGAGAGGCTTCCCCCGGGCGGGCAGCGATGGAGGGAAGCGGAGACAACCGAGGGATGCGGACTCGCCATGTTTTACCTCAGGATGACGGCGGGCAGGGCCGGAGCGGGGCTTTTCTCTGTCACAGAGGTGCCCCCGCCATAGAGGGAGCAGAGCTGCGGGCTCGCAGTGGGCGCTGTCTTGCCATAGCTGGGCGGGAAAGCCCACAGGCGAGTGGTTTCTTAGGAAAGAACCCAAACCTAACACCAACTCTTAGAGAAACACGAGGCGAACACAGCAAGGAAGTGTCCTGGGCTGCAGGTGATACCTTCTCCCATGGATCCTGAACCATTCCTGCATGTTCCCCTGTGTAGTTTTGAAGTTCAGCAGCGTACTTGTGTTTGTCAGGAAATAACTTGCGCTTTCAAAACTTTCCCTATACTCTTCCTCGTGCAGGAGCAAACATTAAGCTCGCATGCAAGAGAAACTGTGTTTCTGGAAAATAAAAACTTTTTTAAACAGGTGAATTTAAAGCAAAACAATGCGGACCAGTGCAGTATTCATACATGCATGTAGAGAGGTTGTTAGTAGATCTCTGACTAACGATAGGGAATAAAACTCTCAGGATTATGAAAATTTTGTGTTTGTGTTGATTTCAGGGGGAAAAAAAAAAAGTAAAATGTTTGTATTCTTTTTAGCTTCGGTGTGCAAGCTCCACTGAATTGTTAATTTAGTTTGAAGTAATAGTTTTAACAAACAGTCATAGTTTTAACAAATTATTTTTGAAAAGATAATACCTTTTAGTAGTATTTCTGGAATAAAGTCTTACTATTTTCAAATCATTTTATAGTCCAATGCTGTCATGTTTCTTACATCTTATTTACAATTTTGAAAAGATGTAAGAAAAAAAAGTAGTTTTGAAAAGCTGCTTCCAGCCTTAGTTGGATCATTGCAAGTGAATAAAAAGCTTCAGAGTGGACAAAGAATCTCCACAGGACAACTGAAAGGTCTGAAAGGTCCTGAGTCTTTTACTGTCAGATGATGAAGGCAAGTAGATAACTTCCAAATGGGTAAAGTTTTAAATCTGCTACAGGTATACATCTACTTGGTCAAGATGTTAAAAGAGGAGACTTAAGAAGTTTAATTCCAGAGAAACAAAAATACGAATGTTTGCTAAATGATTGCTCAAAAATATTAAGATAATTGTAATGTTCTTCCATATATTCAAATTTCTAAACATTTCACTGGAAATATTCCAGAACATTTTGTTATCTCCTGCCTCCAAGGACACAGCAAATGTCCTACTGTTATATTAAAAAACACAGACCCACAAATTGGTGATATATAGGAGTTGTATTAAAATACAATTTTTAAAAGGTGTAAAATGGCATATTCTTTAAAAGTAGCATGCAAAAGCAGGTAAAGATTTTTGTGGGAATCCTTCCAAATGTGAGTCTAAGCTAAGAACTAGTGATACACTTGCCTTGGTTTTTCCTCCTGTTTCAGGTCTCCAGAAGCAGTGTTAATTTGCTGCTCGAGCTCAGTTGCTGAGTTCAATGTTCTTTTGTTTCAAAAGCTGTTACTCAACATGGAGCCAAAGTGGGAGCCAAATGATGTTGTTTTAAAATTTGCATAGTTACCAAAACCATATTTTTACAGCAGCTTGGAATATGAAAGAACTTTTCACTGCGATATGAAACCTACTGTTACCTATACACATAATTCATCACGGTTGTCTGGCAGCTGTGAGGTGGCAAAATGGTAGGTGCAGGAACCTTACAGATGGTGGGAAGCAGAGGGCTGAAGCAGTGAGGAGTAGCACGTGTTGCATCTTTCCAACAACTCTCTTACCCAGAGTGTGACCAAAGTAGGGACTGCGATGAAAATTCAAACTAAATAGAGGCGAGAAACTGTGATCTTCTGTTTAGGACCCAGGTTTAGTGCTGTGGACTTGGGACTTGCCTGTTCTGGAGGAATTGTTTTCCTCTTGGTGTGTTAAGTGGATAAAATATTCCTGCAGTAGCCAGTACAGAAAAGCAGGCAGCTGCCAGTCCAGAGCAGTTTGAGCCAGGCAGTCCAGACACCCTCCCTTACAGCTGGTGCTAGTTTTCTGGTATTTTTCAAGAAAATATTCAGTAGCCCAGGACGCCTTGTGTTGTGCGCTACAAAGGTGAGAGGTGATCATCACAAACATTCTTGCTTGCCATTGTGCAAGCTGAAATCAGGAGCGTTTTCAGTCGTAGCAGCATAGGCCTGGAAGGGACCTAGCGCAACACCTTGCACTGAGGCACCCATTCCTAGCAACTGTCTTCTCAAAGCTGTTTCCTTCCTGCTTTCCTCAAAGATGCTATTTTAAATTGTCTTTTTATCGCACTTTTTGTTCTCCACCTCTCCCTCTACAACTTTCAGAAAGGGTAGCAATCACGACTGGAGTTTTGCAGAATATATTTTAAATATGAGGACTAACCCTGCAAATACTCTGTGTTGCCAAATCTAATCTCTTTCATGATGCTGTATAAAATACTCTATTGGTTCTTTTTTTCCTGAGTGTGTTAATTCTACTGTGGATCTTCCCTGAATTTAAGGATGTTTTAGGAGCCTTGATGCAGTCAGATGAAATCCTACAATATGATGAAGGTTGTAGTAATTGTTGTGGGGATGTAGCCTGATTTAGGTAAGTGCTGTTTTCCATACGAATAAGACAAGATATTACAGGTAATTAGAGCAGTTCTGTTTTGCCTTCCCTTTACTACAAATACCTATGCAACAAGTCTAGAGCAAAACCCACTTGCACTAGCTATATAAATCTAAATATAGCATCATAGCCTAGTGCATAGCATGATAGAAAATAGCATTACAAGTCTAAGATTTCTCTAAATACAGAACGTGGTATGTGATCGGAAGTTTCAGCTGTTTCCAACATGCCTTGGAAGGCATTAGAATGCCAGGATATTTCATGACAGAAAAGTTCAGCCTCTTTTTCCCAGGCAAAGTTGTTGCATTGAACAGTGGCTCTTAAGTTCTCCCTGTGGATAAACAGGTGCTTTCTGTATGCCAGTAATCCTAGACAATTCTTTTAATCTAGATCTGACAGCTGATGCTCTGAGAATCTGTCCTATTTGCTCATAACATTTTTCCATAGATGTGAGTGAGCAGATGCTAGACACTTTTATATCTGTTCATCTGCTCTGGTGTAAGTGCTCATTAGACAAAGTCAGAATCTGTGGGGTTTTTAGCAATATTGGCACAGAAAGGTAGCATATTATAGAGTATCTTTTAACACCTGTCGCCAAGTGACAGTGCACGTTTTTAAATGTCAACAAGGCTAGGGTGAAAATGCAGATCACATGTTAAGAAAATAATGTCTACTCTAGTTCAATCTATGTAAATGAAAGACAAATCAGAGGAGTGTTTCCAGGCAGTTAACAGACTTTACACTAAAAGTGTGTTTCGTTGAACAATAAGCCTAGGATTGGTAATGTGCACTGTACTATTTCAGAGCCTGGACTAGTCAAAAGGTAGGAGGATGCTATTTTTCAAAGGTGGGGCTTAATCACTGCTAGCGTTTTTCCTTTGATAACTCTACACAGAAGTTTTTGGAGTTACATTACAATATCAAAAGATTTGAAGACTTCCTGTGAGGTTTTTGCCGTGTTAATCTAAGCGTTTTAAAAGCAGAGGAGAAAGCAACTGCTAAGTACGTGTCCAGCAAAAAAAGTGCTTAGTCCTTCAATGCAAACTTACACACTTTTGGTACTATTCTGGTGGCTTAAACAATATAAACCACACTTGGGTTTTTTGGCTTAGGATTTTAATGTCCTAGCAGAAGGGTTATTTTCTTGTTTTGGATCAGTCATTATAAGGTTTTTCCTTTCGTCTACTGAACATTTTAGCTAGCCGATAACGTGGCAGAACCCTCAGGACAAAAAGGTAGATTGTGTGAGCTCTACTAATGCTTTCACTGGTTTTCATTGACAGTATGAGAATATCACTACGAATCTTTAGTCCCGTCATTGATGCCTTTGCTGCTAACCCAGAGGAGTCTGAAGATAGCTTCTAGTGTATGATGTTTATTTAAAATAAACATATGAACAATTGATATTTTTTCTAAACTCCAATTTATTGCTGTTTTATAAAAATATATTTAAAGCTGTATGGTTTCCTGTCTGTTTCATTGCTTTGTGTGTGCATAGAATATATACATTAGAAGCAAGAAGGAAGGGCTCACAATAATGAGGAATATCCTTCTTTTATAGTAAGCTTTATTTGCCTTGGTCCCTTTTAAAACAATCTTCTAATCTACTTATTTTGAAGTAAGATCTGCACTGATACTGTGGATGGCAAAGTGTGGATGATCAGTGGTGACCAGCTGCATTTCATTACTCAGATGGGACAGGATATGGCTGAATGTGGTGAGTGACGGTTTTGATGTGAAAATGACAACGAACTTGTTCATATAAATGTCACTGAATGAGAACTTGAAGTGCTATTTTAGCTGCTGTTAACGTTTTCTGATTATTTTATGCAAACTTGTAAGAGAAGCACACTGCTATCATGTAGTTTTTCCTAACGTAGGCAGGATTAAGGCATAATGGCACACTTCTCTAGCGCTCGAGACTGACTTGAATAGACTTGCCGTGGATTGCCATTTAAATAAGGAACAACATTTTATAGAAGTCCTTCTATATAAAGCTTTTTGAGGGTGGTCTAAAGACATGATTTATCCAATTATCTTCCTGCCTCAAGGTCAAAATGTATTTTAGAAACAGTTCAAATCTTACAAAGAAATCAGAGACACAGAATAGCGTATCCTGGAACTGGACTGCAAGGTTGCATTTTATTTCCTTTCTTGTAAATGACGAAGACAAACTCTGAAACATTTACATTTTTACCCTGCTGCTTTTTGATGAATCAAGCAGGCCTGAAAGGCTGTTAAAATAGCTGGTTAGCTTTAGCCTGGTTTCCTAACATGTGACAGTCGTGTAGGTGCTTTCCTTATCCCCAAAGTCCCTGTACTACTGGCTAGCCTCGACTGAATTTGAAAGAATTCTCAAAGATTAATGGATTTTTTTGAGTCTTATGTAAAGAATTGACTGTGGAAATTAAGAAACGAAAAATGAGACCAAAATGATCGATCCATTCAGAGTGAGACCAGAACTCAACTGTTAAGTCAGTCAGTCAGCTTGTGTTACTGATGGGTTACAGCTTCAGTGGGCTGTAATGGATGTGGTCCCTTGCTTTCTGGAGTACTGGGGGAGAATGGACATTTTGGAGTAGAGGGCATTAGGTTACAAAACTGTGGGATGTCAAGCTTTAATAATTTTGGTGCTCTCAGGAAAATGATTCACTATAATAATACTAAACAGGGTAGATCTGGTTTTTGTAGTTTTACCTGACGATGACTTATTGGATTCTCATGTGACCTGTGGAACTTGGGCCCCTTAGCTGAAGGGAAGTAGTTAGTTACATCTTTCCTAAAAACATTTTTTTTCCTCCCATCTTTTACTTGGGGGATATAAATTAAACAGCAGCTGATCCATTTTGTTTTACAGATTTAGTAATCCTACCAGTTCTTCAGTCATCTTTAAAGTTCTCTGCAAAACCAGAGTAGAGATGATTTTTTCTGAAGGTTGGGAGCAAATTTTTTCTTAAGTAACAAGGAACAGAGATGACTAGACTGACATCATACTGTCCCTTCCTTTGTAAGTTACTTCTAGAGACAGTTTAAGGAAGCTTTTAGGGATCTGGTTTATTCAAGGATGATACTTTAGAGCTTTTCAGCCTTTGCATTTCAGGATCTTCATTTTGTCAATCTCCTGGTCTTATACACCCTCCTATTTGTATCTCAGGAGCTCCAGACTATGAACCAAAATGTGGCTGGCCCCATGGAGTCCAAATGGATCAGGATGGTAACTTGATTGTGGTGGACTCTTACTCAGGCCTGTACAAAGTCAGTCCAAGGACAGGAGAGAAAACCCTCCCGCTATCGAGTGAAAAAGGTGATGCTACAGTTAGTGGGGAAGTAAGTTGGTCTTGGGTTTGGTCCTCGTGCTTATGTGTAAAGTGGAAGATCATGGCACTTTAATCAGTTGAGATCAGTACTAGTGAGTGTGGGGACTGGGGCTGACTGAAAGCCTGCTGGCTTTATATTTTTAAGATTTCTTTCAAAAATAGAAGAAAACAAAAGCAATTATATTTGTCAGGCACTTTTGGTTTGGTATGTGTTATGTTGAGCTGCAACCTGAACACATTTCCCTGCAAATGAAAGTAATTTGGGGCTTGGACTTTAGCTTGGGACAAATTAAGGATAGTAATAGCATTAGCTATGAGATTTGGAACTGCAGTGTCTGAAATCTTAAGCTTATGTGGATCTGAATAATTTTGAACGCTTGGTGGTTTTGTGCTTATATTAATCAGTAGTCATTTTTATTAACCAGGTGTGGATGGGCTGCTTTTCAAATTCCTAAGTGGATTAGAAATATCAAAGAAAAAATGGATTTATTTTACAGATTCAAGTAGCAAATGGGAAAGACGACATCACAAATATGAGGTGAGATGAGGTAGTCTTTGCAGCCATTTGCTCAGGCAGGTTAAGTGTTAATTTTTGTGCTGGCAGCACTGTGTATTAGGCTGCAGAAGAGACAGAGTTTGTTTCGATTGTGCGTGTGTGTTTCAGCCAAGCATGCTAAGAACGCAGCCTATTCGGGCCCTGAGGCAGAGGATGGGCTGTGCTATTCTGTAACTGCTCTTCTGGGGGGGAAAAAAAAAGAAACCTTCGGGTATGACTACCCCAAAAAATCATCACGTGATACACCAAAGTCTGGATTTT
The DNA here is from genome assembly GCF_964289735.1 of Phaethon aethereus. Taxonomy (NCBI): domain Eukaryota; kingdom Metazoa; phylum Chordata; class Aves; order Phaethontiformes; family Phaethontidae; genus Phaethon; species Phaethon aethereus. The sequence goes on from NC_138575.1 coordinate 38,754,406, forward strand.
TTCTGCACGTTAGTTTCTCCCTGGTGTCTGTCTATAAGCATGCTCTTATACCACAGTAAATGCAAGGTAGCAAATTGCTGGTGTACTTGGGGGTATCTTTTCTGTCTAGTCATAGCCTTTGAGTAAAACTTTATCTAGAACAAACTGTCTGTTTGTAAAGCTGAAATTCAGTGAGGTCACAGGCGTAAAGTTTACACAGAGTCTCATCTTTACTACCTAAACTGTGGATAAAATTAAGCATGAAGGGAAATACATTTAATTTAAGGGGTGGGAATCAAGATCCAACTTATTAAAGGGGAAAACCAAAAAGACTAGTTGAAATCTCTTGTGTGTCACTCTTTCTTAAAGCTATCAATCAGAATTATTGTTTGGCAGTACATCATCTTTGCTGTTTAGTATTTCAGACTGAACAAGGAGTTCCAGTACAAATGACAAACATAAAGGCAGTTTCCTCTTCACAGGACTTATGTTTATATAATTCAAAGCTGCCTTGCAGATTTTTAGCAGGAGAAACTCAAATTATTTCATATCCGAAGTAAAACGTCAGCTGTTTACTTGCTTTAGCAAAACACTCGTGAATGCTTTCCGATTTGATTTGAAGAAGTTGTAATTGTTCACAGAAGTCTGATAGGCCTCAATATTTTGCTAAAGCAGGAACTGCAGAATAACATATTTTGAATTCTGGGCTTTATAACCCCCATGTTCCTCTGTTTTTGCAAGAATGCTGTGATCAGCCTAGGAAATGACAAACGGAATCCTTTAGTGGTGCGAGCTTCTTATTTTTATAAAGATGCCATCTGCCATTCTGTAAAGTCTGCTTTTATCTAATTCATGTCAATACACCTTCTGAGTATTTTCTGTTCTAATTGAAACCAGTATTTTGATAGCCTAGTTTTTCATTAGATGTACTGATTAAGGTAATGGAAATAAACCATCTTGGTTGCCTCTTGGCCTATGACCCTGTAACAAGAAGAGGAAGGACAGTGCTCAGTGGCTTGTACATGGCGAATGGGATTGCCCTGTCTCCCCGTGAAGATTACATGTTAATAGCAGAAACCAGCATATGCAGAATCATACAGTATGTGAAACATCATCCTCCACCTAGATATAAAATATTACATGTTAGTTTATACTACATGTTTTTAATCAATTATTTGTAGACAGGATTTTCGTGTTCGTATTTTTCTGGTTTTCCTTTTTTAAAAATGTAAACTGAAGATGTGCAGTTAAAACAGGGTTGCTATTGGAAACTTAGTCTAAATTGTCTTTTTTCTATTGCAAGAGTCACAGGCTTTAGATAATTCTAGGTAGAGCTTAACAGTCGCTTTTTCCACTGACAAATGTTTTTTATACCAATTTACTGATATATTGGGCCCTAATTCCCTCAGACTCATTTACAGTTATCCTGATGACTCCATTATTGCAGTTACAACAGACTCCAGAGGACAAGTGTCCTGATTAGCGTAACACCCCATTTTTCCTATTTTAAAGGGAGTCAGTGTTTTAACAGTTTTTTATTTCATGGAAGTTCTAAAGCCAAATTTAATATTACTTTTCATTTAACAGGCACATTTTGTATGAATAGATTTAAAAAATAAAATGGGGGAGGGTACTGTTTATATTACACATAGAAAGAAGAGTTTTTTGAGCAATCTTCATTACTCAAGTTTAATCCCTCTTTGCATTTACTATTTCCTGCATAGTCCTTTTCTGTATTTTGAAAAATCCCTTACACAAATCAAGATGATAGATCCTCCATGCTGTTAAGCTTGCTCTATTTTGCAGCAGCCACTATAACTCATATACAAAATTCCCTTTTGGCAGCTATTGAGTGAGTGGAGCTAATACAGGGGAAAAAAGAAGTTGTGGACAACCTGCCTGGGTATCCAGACAACATCAGATTATCAAACATCATAGGCTTATACAGAGTTGGAATATCTACTACTCACTTTCCTACTTTCTTTTCTCCTTTTCTGGATGCCTCAGGACCACATCCATTCCTGAAGAGATTTATTGCAAAGGTAACTTTAATACTACACAGTGTCAACTATGGGTGTCACAAAACTGTTGATTTTTTTAAGTAGGAAAGAACTTGTTATTCTTCATCGGGAAACGCAAGAGACAACTGCTTCATCTTTACCAGACAGCATGCTAACACATACTAACTTTGATTTTTCTGGAACATTTGAGGAGTGGTTTCTTTTTTCCATATTAAAACACAGCTGTTTTACTGCTGTGGTAATACTGAGAACCCATTTATAAAGTAAAGTAGGAAAATCAGTACTGGCAAAAGTAGTCCAGAGTTGCAAGCTCTCAGCTGTTTGTAGCAATGTGATATTGTCAAGGCAGGTGAAGAACCCTTTACACAAAATATGAGGGTTTTGCTATAGGAATCAAACTCTGCAAAGTTGTTCTTGCCAAGGAAGAGTCACAGAGCTGGTTACAATCAACCATGCTACTTTTTCTAGGAACCATGCTGCCTTTTCCCTAGACCTTGCACAAGAAACACACTGAAGTGGGTGATTCAGTGGTGTTCCATCAAGTCCTCCTTATTCCCGTTTTTAGAAAATGGGGCTTTTGGCTGTTTGGAATAAATTCAAACACACCTTCTTGAGCAAGCAGGCACTGACTGTACTTTAAGATTAGCAAGTGATTATGGGACTGCCAGCTTTAGACACAGTCCAGTGGATATTATCAAAAGGTCAAGTGACAGCTGAACCCAACTAGAGCAACATCTGGAAAGCAAGAGATTAGCATTGCCTTTTCTTTCTAATCATACACTTCCCCCCACACCCTTGAATGAAGTGGTAACACTGTGTGTTTCCTTTTCTAAAACAGGTGACTCCTTTATCATTCTACAGCATTTTTCTTCACAAACATGGCTTATTCTTAGAAATCAACAACAAAGGAGACAGTGTGGCAAGCTTCCACAACCCTGACGGTAGCACCACTTGGGCTGTCAGTGGCATCTTTGAGCACAATGGGAAGGTGGATCTAGGCACTACAGAGCTGCCTTTTCTCATGGTTCTACAGTAAACTTTATAGTTTTCATAAGCTGGAGCATCAAAAGGAGAACAGCAGTGTTGTTTCAAGCAGCCATTAAATATTTTTCTCTACTTCATGGAGGACTGCTACATCACTGAAGGAGAAACAAAACTGGTACCACATGGTTAAGCAGAAATGAAAACACAATGCGGAAGCACTTTTTTTAGAAGCTTATGAAAGCCTCAGACTTAAATAGGTTAAAGGTACCAAATCACTTTGCTCTATAGTTCAGAGAAGACTTATGTATATGTTTTTAAACAGTTGCACAGAATCATCCAAGGAATTCAACCCCATAACAGGGATTGAGGTAAGTAGCACATATCTTATCGTTCCTCAGTTCCCATTTTAGAAAAAGCCTGTCGTGGTTTAGCCCCAGCCGGCAGCTAAGCACCACGCAGCCGCTCGCTCACTCTCCCTCCCACAGTGGGACGGGGGAGAGAATTAGGAAAAACCTCGTGGGTTGAGATAAACACGGTTTAATAGGACAGAAAGAAAGAAGGGAACAATAATGATAATACCAACAAAGGAATGTATAAGAACAAGTGATGCCCAATACAGAAATTGCTCACCACCCCGTGATCGACAGCCCGTCCCCGAGCAGCGATTTCTGCCCCCCGGCCAACTCCAGTTTATGTACTGGGCATGACGTCGTATGGTAGGGAATATCTCTTTGGCCAGTCTGGGTCAGCTGTCCCGGCTGTGTCCCCTCCCAGCTCCCCGTGCACCCCCAGCCTGCTCGCTGGCAGGCCAGCACAAGAAGCTGGACTGTCCTTGACGGCTCAGCAACAACCCAAAACATCAGCACATTATCAACAGTTCCTCATCCCAAATCCAAAACACAGTCTCACACTAGCTTCTGTGAGGAAAACCAGCTCTATCCTGGCTGAAACCAGGACAGTATCCACCCCTTATTCCATACCATTTACGTCATGCCCAGGTCCTATACTTTTCAATACATTCCAATTATTCATTATTACTCTTCCTGTCCTTTAATATATACACACAGATATCACTCTCTTAGTCCATGGGCCATCACTTAAAATGTCTATGGAGTTCAGTCAGTCCATGACTCTGGGCTTCATCCATCATAGCAGTCTCTCAGGGCAGGGGAGATGGTATGTGGTGTTGGATTGTCATCTGGCACGGTCCATGTCCATGATCTGCAGGTCGAAGATGTCGATCTCGAGGGATTTGTTGGGCGCAAGCTGCTGAAGCCAGTTCTGGTTTCATCACTGCTGCACGTTGCTTGGTTTCAGTGAAGCTCATTCTTCATCAATCTGGGTGATTCTTACTATAATACCATTGATATGGTAGATAGCAGCCATAGTAGTAATGTCATTCTGAACAATTAACATAATACAATTCAAATCATTGACTGTTTTCACCCAAAATCAAGTCTCCTTGAGGTACACATCGGACTTCCCCATCCTTCCGCATTACCCACCAAGTGCACCCAGGTCCCTGGGCAAAGGCAATCCCACGAATGGGTTTGCCTTTTCCTAATGCAGGAGTAACCCAGACTGTCTTCCCCAGCATGTTTCTCACATGCACCACAGGGACTTTATCCCCTTCTACAGTACGTAGAAGTTTTGATTGGGCAGGGCCGGCTCTATTAGTAGATCCCCTAGTGTTGACTAACCAGGTGGCTTTGGCTAAATGTTTATCCCAATTTTTGAATGTCCCATCACCCATTGCTCTCAGTGTAGTCTTTAACAGTCCGTTGTATCGTTCAATTTTTCCGGAAGCTGGTGCATGATAGGGGATATGATACACCCACTCAATGCCGTGCTCTTTGGCCCAGGTGTCTATGAGGTTGTTTCGGAAATGAGTCCCATTGTCTGACTCAATTCTTTCGGGGGTGCCATGTCGCCATAAGACTTGCTTTTCAAGGCCCAGGATAGTGTTCCGGGCGGTGGCATGGGGCACAGGGTATGTTTCCAGCCATCCGGTGGTTGCTTCCACCATGGTAAGCACATAGCGCTTGCCTTGGCGAGTTTGTGGAAGTGTGATATAGTCAATCTGCCAGGCCTCCCCATATTTATATTTCAACCATCGTCCTTCATACCAGAGAGGCTTTAACCGCTTGGCTTGTTTGATCGCAGCACACGTTTCACATTCATGGATAACCTGTGCAATAGCATCCATGGTCAGGTCCACCCCTCGATCCCGAGCCCATCTATATGTTGCATCTCTTCCCTGATGGCCTGAGGTGTCATGGGCCCACCGAGCTATAAATAATTCACCCTTATGTTGCCAGTCCAGATCCACCTGAGCCACTTCAATCTTAGCAGCCTGATCCACCTGATGGTTGTTTTGATGTTCTTCGGTGGCCCGACTCTTGGGTACGTGAGCATCTACGTGACGTACTTTTATGACGAGATTCTCTAGTCGGGCAGCAATATCTTGCCACAATTCAGCAGCCCAGATGGGCTTGCCTCTGCGTTGCCAGTTGCTCTGCTTCCATTGCTGCAGCCACCCCCATAGAGCATTTGCTACCATCCATGAGTCAGTATAAAGATAGAGTACTGGCCATTTTTCTCGTTCAGCAATATCTAAAGCCAGCTGGATGGCTTTCACCTCCGCAAACTGACTTGATTCACCTTGTCCTTCAGCCACTTCTGCAACTCGTCGTATAGGGCTCCATACAGCAGCTTTCCACCTTCGATGTTTGCCTACAATATGACAGGACCCATCAGTAAACAGGGCATATTGCCTTTCGTTCTCTGGCAGTTCATTATATGGTGGAGCCTCTTCAGCACGCACCACCTCCTCTTCCGGTGATATTCCAAAATCTTTGCCTTCTGGCCAGTCCATGATCACTTCCAAGATTCCCGGGCGATTAAGATTTCCTATTCGAGCCCGCTGTGTAATAAGCGCGACCCACTTACTCCACGTAGCATCAGTCGCATGATGCGTAGAGGGGACCCTCCCTTTGAACATCCAGCCCAGCACCGGCAGTCGGGGTGCCAGGAGGAGCTGTGCTTCAGTACCAACCACTTCTGAGGCAGCTCGAACTCCTTCATATGACGCCAATATCTCCTTTTCAGTTGGAGTATAGCGGGACTCAGATCCCCTATATCCTCGACTCCAAAACCCTAGAGGTCGACCTCGAGTCTCTCCTGGTGCCTTCTGCCAGAGACTCCAGGTAGGGCCATTCTCCCCGGCTGCCGTGTAGAGCACATTTTTAACATCTTGTCCTGCCCGGACTGGCCCGAGGGCTACGGCATGAACTATGTCCTGTTTGATTTGTTCGAAGGCTTGTCGTTGCTCAGGGCCCCATTTAAAATCGTTCTTCTTCCAGGTCACTTGATAAAGAGGGCTTACAATCAGACTGTAATTTGGAATATGCATTCTCCAGAAACCCACAACACCCAGAAATGCTTGTGTTTCTTTTTTGCTAGTTGGTGGAGACATAGCTGTTATTTTGTTGATCACATCCGTTGGGATCTGTCGACGTCCATCTTGCCATTTTATTCCTAAAAACTGGATCTCTTGTGCAGGTCCCTTGACTTTACTTTGCTTTATAGCAAAACCAGCTTTCAGAAGGACTTGAATTATTTTCTTCCCTTTCTCGAAAACTTCTTCTGCTGTGTTGCCCCATACGATGATGTCATCAATGTATTGCAGATGCTCTGGAGCTTCACCCTGTTCCAGTGCAGTTTGTATCAGCCCATGGCAAATGGTAGGGCTGTGTTTCCACCCCTGGGGAAGTCGATTCCAGGTGTATTGGACACCTCTCCAAGTGAAAGCAAACTGTGGCCTGCACTCTGCTGCCAAAGGGATCAAGAAAAACGCGTTAGCAATATCAATGGTGGCGTACCACTTGGCTGCCTTTGACTCCAGTTCATATTGAAGTTCTAGCATGTCCGGCACAGCAGCGCTCAGTGGCGGCGTGACTTCATTCAGGCCACGATAGTCTACTGTCAGTCTCCACTCTCCATTAGACTTTCGCACTGGCCATATGGGGCTGTTGAAGGGTGAGTGAGTCTTGCTGATCACTCCTTGGCTCTCCAGCCGACGAATCAGCTCATGGATGGGGATCAGGGAGTCTCTGTTGGTGCGATATTGCCGCCGGTGCACTGTTGTGGTAGCGATCGGCACCTGTTGTCCTTTGACCCTGAGCAACCCCACCACAGAAGGGTCCTCTGAGAGACCAGGCAAGGTGGACAGCTGTTTAATTTCTTCCGTCTCCAAGGCAGCTATACCAAAAGCCCACCGGTACCCTTTTGGGTCCTTGAAATACCCTCTGCTGAGGTAGTCTATGCCCAGGATGCACGGAGCCTCCGGGCCAGTCACAATGGGGTGCTTCTGCCACTCATTCCCAGTTAGGCTCACTTCAGCCTCCAGTACAGTCAGCTGTTGGGATCCCCCTGTCACTCCGGAAATACAGATGGGCTCTGCCCCTATATGGCTTGATGGCATCAGGGTACATTGTGCACCGGTGTCCACTAAAGCCTTATATTCCTGTGGGTCTGACGTGCCAGGCCATCTAATCCACACAGTCCAATAAACTCGGTTGTCCCTCTCCTCCGCCTGGCTGGAGGCAGGGCCCCTCTAATCCTGCTCATAGTACTCGTTACCCACTTCTTGTAAATAGGAATCAGAAGTCCCTTCAAGAGGATCAGAGGTGAGATCAGCTCTTCTATTCTTTCTGGGAAGCTGCCCACTGGAAAGTGGAGCGACGATTTTCCTCGAGGAACCTGAACCCCCTTTTGTAATTGTTTTTCCTTGCAGCTCGCGTACTCGTGCCTCTAGGGTCGAGGTAGGTTTTCCATCCCACCTCCTCATGTCCTCTCCGTAGTCACGCAATTGAAACCACAGGGTGGCTCGTGGTGTGTATCCTCTATATCTTCTCTCTTGAACAGAAGAGCGCTTACTCCTAATGGCTGAGACACTGGTCCGTATGGGTGGAGGGTACGGCATATCCTCTTTGAATTGCCGGAACTCTCGGGACAGTTTCTCTATAGCAGAGACGCAGGCCCGTAGGGAGGAAGAGAGACTTTCTTCGTATTGCCGGAGTTGGCCAGCCAATTCATCCACCGTTGGTCTCTCTCCGTCCTTCCAGGCCATTACTGCTAATGAGTTGGCATATGATGATGGTGCACTCCGTACAAACTTCCGCCACATAGGTTGCGTGCAATTGACTTCATCTGGATCTTTGGATGATTGTCCATTGTCCAAGTCACCATAAATCACTTCCAGCACCGCTAGCTCCCTCAGGTACTGGATACCTTTCTCCATGGTGGTCCACTTGCCTGGGTGACATAGAACATCTTCCTTGAAGGGATACCTTTCCTTCACACCCGATAGGAGTCGTCTCCAGAGGCTGAGGACTTGTGCACCTTTTCCAATTGCTTTGTCAATGCCCCCTTCCCTAGAAAGGGATCCCAGCTGCTTGGCTTCCCTACCCTCTAATTCCAGGCTACTGGCCCCATTATCCCAGCATCGGAGCAGCCAGGTGACAATGTGCTCACCTGGACGGCTGAAATCCTTTCGCATATCTCGCAATTCACTCAGGGATAGAGATCGGGTAGTTACCGTCTCTTTTATAAGTTCTTCCTCTTCCTCCTCTTCAAGCGATGACTCGCTCTCTTCCCTCTTCTGTGCTTGTGATGGCCCTGCTTCAGAGCACTCTGCCTCCTCACTCTCTTCCTCTGGCTCCTTCTTAGCAGGATCTTCCTCCTCCCTTACTAAACGAGCTGACTTCCGCTTCCAAGATTTCTTCTTTTGTACAGGGGCTACTGATACCGGGATGGGCTGGTTCTCTGGTTCAGCTGCAACAGTCTGAGTAGCTACAGTGCCCGCCGTGGGGGTTGGAGTAGTGACAGTGCCTGCCGTGGGGGTTGGAGTAGTGACAGTGCCTGCCACAGGGGTTGGAGTAGTCACAGTGCCTGCCACATTGCCATCAGACCCAGAGAGCCTCTCTCCCCTTTGCATAGTGTTAAATAGGGTTCGGTAGGCATGGGCCAGGCCCCAGCACATGGCAATGATTTGTGTCTCCTTGGAGCTGCCAGGCTGACAGCATACTTCTTCCAGATATTCTGCTAGTTTATCAGGATTCTGCACTTGTTCGGGAGTGAAGCTCCAAAACACCGGAGGTGCCCACCGCCCCAGGCATTTGCCCATGCTGTTCCACACACCCTGCCATTCATAACTATCCAGCCTTGGGGCAGATCTCCGGGTGATATTCTTAAATTGCTTGCCAACCTTAGACAAAACTGAAACCATGTTCCCCAGAAGTAGCAATAGAGGTATTTTAACCAGCCAAGGGTGTTCAAAATACTGAAAAATTATTGTGATGAAGGAGGAAATGTTATGATAGAGGGTATCAAAGGTACCATTCTGCATTTCCTCCATAAAAAACCTTTCAGAGGCAGAAGTATAATTGCTAATCGTCTCCACAAGACTGTAGCCAAAATACAGTAACGGCTTTAGTACAGAGCTCAGATGATACCACATTAAGCTCAAGGTCAGTGCTCTAAAAACAAAATTCACAGGCGAGACATTACTAATCATTGCAGAGTACAGCAGCCCGCAGAAACCAACACCGATCCTTAACATGTACAGCAAAGACGAGAGCATGATGCAAATCAAACTGATATTGTGACCTGCAACCGTTATTATCTCAAGCCTCGGGCCCCACGTTGGGCGCCAAAAAGGACTGTCGTGGTTTAGCCCCAGCCGGCAGCTAAGCACCACGCAGCCGCTCACTCACTCTCCCTCCCACAGCGGGACGGGGGAGAGAATTAGGAAAAATCTCGTGGGTTGAGATAAACACGGTTTAATAGGACAGAAAGAAAGAAGGGAACAATAATGATAATACCAACAAAGGAATGTATAAGAACAAGTGATGCCCAATACAGAAATTGCTCACCACCCCGTGATCGACAGCCCGTCCCCGAGCAGCGATTTCCGCCCCCCGGCCAACTCCAGTTTATGTACTGGGCATGACGTCGTATGGTAGGGAATATCTCTTTGGCCAGTCTGGGTCAGCTGTCCCGGCTGTGCCCCCTCCCAGCTCCCCATGCACCCCCAGCCTGCTCGCTGGCAGGCCAGCACAAGAAGCTGGACTGTCCTTGACGGCTCAGCAACAACCCAAAACATCAGCACATTATCAACAGTTCCTCATCCCAAATCCAAAACACAGTCTCACACTAGCTTCTGTGAGGAAAACCAGCTCTATCCTGGCTGAAACCAGGACAAAGCCTTATGTAGGATTTTATTCTTCCTCTTTCTCAGAGGCAGAAAGAACATGCTGCTTTTAATTATGAACAGCAGTTTTTCCATTGTCTCTTTTGTTAAAGTTCCATCTATTCAACTATAAGTTTCCAAGGAAATATGAGCATGTACAAGCTTGCATGTGAACTTTTTCTCTCTCACCTCAGCGTTTCTTCCTGGTGCAAAGTACTCAGGTGTTGTCTCGCTAGATGCTGCACATAAGGTTCCCTGTGACCACAGAACAGTCCACTAGTGGCCACTGGTAGGTAGGGCAGTAAGCAAAGAACAGGCTTATAAATCAGAAAGTCAGTCTTTAGAAGTGTGCCAGCTTGATCCTTTGGAAAGGTTTTAACTGAAGTTCAATAACAGAAAGATAGAAAGTTTGATAGGCAGTTTATTTTTTCTTTCCCCAAAGTGCAGCAGTGAACAGGGTCCTCTGGAAGGGCACTTTCTAAACAAACGTTCAAAACAGCAGAAGTTAAGTATGCTCACAACATGCTACAGCAAAGTATGCTCACATACAGAGAGAGAGTAATACAAATAAATTTCATTTTAATTGAATCACAATAAATGACAGCTGTTTCATTATGATGAAATATTGTATTTAGCTTGTAGAATCAGTCTTAAATTTAACTTGATTGAAAAGGTATTATACCTGCTTTGGGTGAGTGTGGTTGCATGTATGTGTCCCCATTACAACTTTATTCCTCAAAATGAAGCAGCCCAATTTACTGGGCCTAGGCCATGTAAGCATGTACTAGGTGTATTCCCTTATGCAGAAGTGGTGACACTGAATGGTTTTTGGTTTAGGATAATGTAATAAAGTTATTAACTATATTTCTCCCTGTATAATATCTACTTTACCAGATGTGGTCATTAAAATTCACATCTCTGCTTTTGATAATAGTGATTAAAAAAAATAATTAAAAAAATCACATTTTACTTAAACCCAACTCTCTACTGGTAAGGCCCTTTCATTTGACACGAATGCCTTTAGTAACAAGGTACAGGTACAGCCATAGTCAAATAGCATATGAAATGGAATATCCAGGAAGACCATTTAGTTTTAGAATTACTTAGTTGGGAATTAGATCTGCATAACAGCCAAAGTTCCTTCACAGTATTTTTTTTTAAATCATCAAGGATAAGAATTAACACTGTTCATTCAAAGCTGTAAAAATACTCAGAATTAACTGCTTCATGGAACTAAACACCAGACACATGACAACAAACTCCTCCAGATGTAATGGAGGGCAGGCAGCTGCTGGTTCCTGTTCCTTCTTCAGCCACATGCTTTTACCTGAATGGTTCTTTAAGTGTTTATCAAAAGTGGGAGTGAAGCAGATAGATGCCCAAAAAGAGAATAGCAGTGCAGGAAAGTAAGTAAGGACTGACTAATTTAATTCTGAATTTCAATTCAATGCAATATTCACTACCTATGACAGATTTCAGGTATTGTGTGGTTCTCTGGCCATGTGTGAAGTTATTGAGCCTGGTTACAGACAAAATGCTGTAGAGGTATGCACAGGTAGAAAGAGTGTTAATTTGGGTAAAACACCTACTCATACTGAATAATCTATATCAGTTCTGTCAACTTCCATGTTAGTTATTAGGCAAAAAGTAAATAATTCAAAAGAAAAGTTCCTTGTTACAGCTTAAGAACACTTTAAAAAAAGACAGTATTAAACATCTGTACCCATGATAAAGGTTTTTTTTTTCTATTAAGAAGCCACATAACATATTACATGCCCTGGAACTGAACTCAAGCAGAAACGTGACATATGACCTAAATTTGATAGAACTGTTGAGGGTTTAATGTGCAGCAATCGGTGTATTTCACTCTAGCCTCCACCCAGCTACCAAAATAAAGTTTAAACGAAGAACAAGTCTAAGTTGCTAGAATTATCTGAGCAAAACACTACATAAATGAACTTTATGTTTAGCTCAGCATGCAAGAAAACACTTGAGAACATGGAAACAACTTTGGTTTTGTTTCTAAAGACAAAACAGAGTCTGAAGGATACTGGTGGGCAATACTAAGGCTTGAAAAACAAAGAACAGGATAAAGCTACAGTTGTAGTGGAGGAAAAAAAAAGTCCTGAGTATGTGAGAGCACAGCAAGTAGTTTGAGAATCAAAAGCCTCTGCATTTATACAGATGCTCCAGCTGAGAAGTTACCTTTCACGTGATTTTTTTTGTCTCCAACTATTTGGTCACTCTAGAGATTTGAAACAATGATTTAGGTTTGAGACAAAAAGCTCTGTAAAATCTAACCTGTAGACCACCACAGAAATTTGCAACTCTAAGCTACATGAAGGACAACTGTGCTTCAGAATGAAAAGCAAAGATAAAGAAAGTTCAACTTATCTTACTGTAGCATTACTGGTATCCAGTCTGTGGATTTATGCACCAGGGTTTGCACGTTCAGAGTTCTGAAAGAATCATACCTTGTTGCCTACTTAATGATTACTTCGTAGAAGATTTTGTGTGACAGAAGTTGAAATCATCATGCTCTCTATTTGGGTAAAAGATCTGAAATAACTAACTGAAAACTAAATAGTTGTGCCACAGTTTGTTTGACAAGGGAAAGATTATCTTGCCTGATAACACAGTCCATTTGCCCACAAGCAACATGAACTTGTCTTGCGAAAGACACAAATCAGTGCTTCTAGAAGGTGTTTTGCCAATGAATCTATACAGAAGTTACACACCAACACATGTTTGGATGTTTTTCAAGATTTAGGAAGATACTCAAGTTTGGGTGCAAGTGATGGCTGCACTTCAGAGAAGCCTAATCCGAAGGCTGAAAAGATACCATCACCCTTCCAAAGGGAAGCCAGATGATAACATACTGCAGCTAGACAGCTGACGTCAGTCCTTTGGTGTGAAGGCCACTTACTGCAGGTTCTGAGTAGTTATGTCTCAACCAAAAAGCAACATTCTAAGAAGCACTTAAACTGCCTAAAATATCCCTCTTAGCCTAACTTCTGGTAAGCAATGATTTATTGTTTAGCTAGTTTGCTCTCAAAGTAATTTACCTTCAAGAATCTAATCAACACAAGATGTTAGACAACTCAAAATATTTGGAGGTTAGAGACACATCAACTCTACTGTGGTGTCCTGGGGCTTGGGGTTTTTTTAATGGATTTTTATAGTATTACCTCTGTTCGTATATTAAAACAGACTTAAGAGTTAGCTCAAAACACAGGCACACTTGTTTGAATACTTGTTAGTCTCAACACTCTTTTGTTTAACTCACTAGGAAGCCTATACTAAACCCTAAGAGGTTTTTTCAGTAGTACATAGTAACCCATTCCAGCATTTCAAACCAGAAGGAGGTTGAAATTACATTCTTGTTCGCAAGCTACCAGAGCTGACCTACAGAATTCATTGGTCTCATTTGAAGTGGTCTCCTTGAAAGAGACTATTTAGCATATGGATCTTAATCCTGCACAAGACACTTAATCTGACACATATGGATCTTAATCTGACACAAGTCAGATCCTACAGTTTCGACTAACACCTTTCTACGCTATCTTGGGCTAGTTTGCTATTGTCAGTAACAGCTTTGAGCTCAATACAGGAAACCTACAATTAAACATAGCTTTAGAGAAACTCTGTGACACTGAATATGGGTGAGCATTATTGTGCAATAGCACCTGCCTACCTAACCTGACTCAAATATGCATTTTTTGATTTTTAGAACAAAATAAACTGTTCAGATTCATAGGCATAGGTTCACCTCTGTGCCTGTGATATGAAAAGGTACTTGAGAGACAAAGGTGGTAATCAACTATCTGAGCAAGACAGATTAGCTGTGCCTAACGATTTAGTTACAGTTCAGCTGTAAAATATACATATTGCACAAGGCAACCAGCTAAAGACATGGGTTTTTCTTCCACACAGGGTTTGAATGGCCCATTAGAAGTCTTCCAGCTGTGATCGAGGAGAGTTACAAAGACAGACCCGCTGCAGTCACTGGAGAAACCGGTCAGTGGGAGCTGATTGCAAGAGGCTCTAAAATGCCTTATAAGGACCGTGCAGAAAACCTCCGAGCCCGAACACCATGGTTGCTGAACATAAGCCGTGGGTCAAACCGGTACCTATAGAAAGAAGGAGAGTCTGTGTGAGCTACAGTTAGCCCACAGTGACCGACACTTCTAGAAATAGCTTATTTCTAGAATAGCTCTGGTACAAAGCTACAAGAATAGTTGCTTTCTTAACAGTATGCAGTAGGGACAATCCCTTGACATATTAAAACAGACAAATTATGACTACATGCAACTAAGGAGTTGATGGTCTCCAAAGAAATAAATACTAGCTACAACAGACCAACAGCATACCAGCATGTACAACATTAAGCATTCAAGAGATGTGCTCCAACAGAAAGCTTTGCTGCCTCAAATTACAAACTTACCTAGCACAACTGCAAGGACATTTTAAAATAGTACTTAAAAAAAAAAAGGTTCGGTGCAAATGGTGACTGACTGCACTTTGAGGTGAGAAGTGCTATTTACTTACAACAGCTGACTATTATGTACAGCTTAGGTCCTGCAGGAAACACTCTTCGCTAACAGAATCTCCAGGAACAATCAGAGCAAGTATTTGGGAAATTCCCACCTACAGAAACATGCAGAGCTTTTTCTTGCTTGCAGGCAAACCTGAGGTCCCCTGTCTCTGATTACTCAGCACAGCTGTAAGCTTCAGCTATTCTAAGTCAACAATGGCTGACAAGATTAAAGTAGTAGTATTAATACCATCAAGTTACATTTGGTAGGTTAAATTAAAATAGAGATTAAACATTAAAAAAGATAGATGCTTTCTTGATGCTTCTGTATTAAACAGCATGTATGTCAGTAATACCATATACCACCACAAATATGCTCTATAAAAGCTTCATTTGAAAAATATATACTTATATTTAAAAGTATTATAATAATTGAATCAGTGTTTACCCGGGATCGAAGACACCTGGTGTACGGCAAGTTGCTCCTGAACAGGACTGCAGCATCATTAATCGATAGTTCATCTTTTCTAGGATTTCTTGATCAATTGTTTTAGCAATGTTATTGATCTGGTGTGGATCTGCAGTCAAGTTATACACTTCCACAAACACCTGTAGAAGAAAATTCCTACATTGCATTAAGTCCTAAATGCTAATTAACATTTAATCAAACTATTTGGGAAGAACACCTTATGACAGCATATAGTCTCAAATGTTATTTTCCACTATGCTGCAGCATCCCCACACATAAGCCATATTTAGCCACGTGGCTAAGTGGTCAAAGGCAGCATAAGGTGTAGGTAAAGCTAAAGTTTTGCGATGGTACAGTACTGATGGAGAAGTTTTCACTTCCACCTAAAGTACTCATCTGCTGTGCCGCAGATTTTTTTCTAACACATGAATGGAACTCATGACTGTAAGACCACCGCAAGAGGCCACGGTTAAGCCATCCACCTTTTCATTAATGGATCTCAAAACACACAATTTCATGACCATCACATCACCATTATGTGCTCATCAGGTACTTCTAGCTGTCAAATTCAGACAGGTGTCTTGACTACATGTACAGAATACACTGAATACAAGTATGCTATAACCCTAATACAAAAAAGCTTTTTGTGCCCGTGTGTGCTTTGAGAAGGTTTTTTGTGTGCTTTGATAAGGTTGGTCTGGAGGATTTTAGGGCAGAGTTGTTTTTTGGTATGTTAAATCTCTAAACCATTCTGTAGGACAAATACTAGCCAAAAATATTTCAAGGATTCAGCTGAGGTTTTGTCTGTGCTAGAGCAGGACACATGACTGCAGATGATGTTGATTAAAACTGGCTGGGTTAGTTGTGTCTAACTTAAAGATGCATCCAGACAGACTTTGGTTGCAAGTTTTCTTGTAAGGTTCACCGCAAGGTTTTAAAAGCCACATTGCTGCATCTTCCCAGTACCGTTAGTCTTAATTTAGCCGACCCAGGTAAGCTGAGTGACCCAGAAATGCCACAGTCATACCTTCTTACTGGAAAAAAAGAGTGACGTGAAGTGTATTATCAGATCAACTTTGGAGTCTACTTTTATGAAGAAGGCTGCAATGCTCATTTAACTTCATCATAAATTGTCAGAAAGTGGAAAAATGAAGAGCAGGGTCTGCTAGTCTGCATCTTGGTCTCCTATACAGTCTTTCTTGCTATCTTACTGCAAAAAACATCTTGTGGGATTTACTCCCCTGCTTTAAGTTTTTTGTTGCAGACTACTGTTTTGTGTGGTGCCATTTATGCATTTATTGTACATCTGCTGACAACGTGGTTTATCAGATCTGTGACCCAGTTTGCCTCAAACCCAACATGCTTCCGGAGCAACCAGGCACAAGCAAAGATCCGCCCTGTAATGCACCAGGTTGTGTGCATACAGCAGGTGCTCCACTAGTGGAACTGGAACAGTTTCTGAAAGGGGGGGCATTATGTCCCTTATACCCAAACGAGATAAGACCTTTCTCACAGTTGTAACTTAAATACTTGTTTTACCAGGCAAACAAGCATGCAATAGAAGAGAAACGATCAGCCTGGGACTTCAGATCTTCCCAAGGAAAAGAGTTGCAGCTGAACGCAAGAACAGCAGAGGTACAGTGTAACAGAAAATACCTGTCTTACAGAAGACTCTGCCACATGGAATTAGGGTAGGACAGGGAACTCAACCCAGTCCCAGCACAGCTCCCCATGAGGCCGTTAAGGGATACCAGAAGGCATTAATCATAGTTTAGGCTAGTGTCCCTTCCTTCCCCCCTCCTCCCCCGCCGCCCTTTTCTTTTTCTTCCCAGAATCCCAGAGTTTCAGTCAAACATTCAGACCAGTAGACAAATACTTCACTGTTTATCCTGCAAGCAACACTAATCTGCTTTTCAGAGTACTTTATGGAAACCTTGAGAGATAAGAGTGCCGACAGTCGCTTGCACAGTTGTGAACAGTTATAACATCTACTAGTCAGAGACTTACCTCCCGGTCATCAAATTCACAGTACTGCAGATCCCAGGAAGTTGACAGCGTCCTTACACAAGCATATGTATTGTTATAGGAATCTTCACAGACACAGTCTGGGAAGCAGTGCTGCAAAGTGAGCAGTGAGCAAGAACTTCAGAGGGAAGTAACTTCAAAAGAAGAAGATGAACTAGCAATCCTTTCTATAGAGTCTATACCAGCTCAAGCCAACCACAGTTAACTGATGAACGCCAGGATCTTAGTCCAACACATGCAAGTCGCCACTGGGGATTTTAAGCAAAAACTCAGCTCTTCTAAATATGAGAAAGTGTTGTTAATGACATCACCATGACTCAGGGCATTTTGTTGGTGAAGCTAATGTACATACACTGAGAAGAACAGTGCAACACACTACTAAAGACAACACCGATGGGATGCTTTACTTAAAGCAAACCTTCTTTGATTCAGGAAGTAGCTAGTGACTTTAACAGTTAAAGGCAACAACTTGTGCAATGAGGTCACTGGAAGTTTAGAAGGAACATGATGTTGTTGCCACACACTTTGCCAAGACCACACCTTCCTGCATAGTTCTCCAGCCCTGAGGCCCTACAGATTCCCACTGAAAGGGTGACTGTGTTCTGTATGGTCATTTGGATGCGTGAGTTCTGTGTGGCTGGATGTATCCCCTTGATTCCTAAATGCTGCACAGGACCTACAGAGCTAGCTCCTACTTACCAAGACACTGGGAGTATAGTATAGTATAAGTTCTTAAGTATAGAACTATGTTAGTCCACACAGCAAATAGGTTTAATTCAGGAGCTATTTTCTAATATTAACAGCTCTTGTCTTGCTTACTGTGACTCCAGGTCCTAGGCCAGGACAGGTAGGATCACTGCCATTGTATCCTTCTCCTTGGTACTCCACCAGGAAGTCTGATCTCCATGTCACATTTTTGTCTCCCCTCTAGGACAAGAGGTTAACATGACTTAGTATCCAGTGCACTGTGAAAAAAGAAATTCTTCATGCCTGGTGTAACACTAACACTGCTTACAAGGCAGTTTGAGTCCTGGTCCCTAGTTTGAGTCAGTGTTAAAATAATATTTAGCCTTAGGTTAGAATGTCTTGTGTAACTGGAAGATGAGGATCCAACTCCAAAAATATTAGTACACTTTCTTGTGAGGGTTTAAAGTGCTATCTTTGGTTTATAAAGAATCATGCAGTGATACCAAATTGGAGCCACACAGCCAGATACCACTATATTTCAGACAAGATCCCTGCAGCAAGGCGGCTTCTCTTTAGTTTATATCAGAGATGGAAAGAGATACATTTGGTATAAGAAAAGATAAACAGCTTTAAGAAGCAACTAAGTTTTAAGCTGCTCTATTTGTAGATGCATTTTAAAAGATAGAGGGAGAAAGAAGTTTAAAGTTAATATAGAGCACCATTACAGGTACATACAGCAAAACAATGAGTTTCACAGTTTTGACTCCAGAGTTTAAACTTTTACCTGCTTCTGTCTAAAGAACAGCTTAAGGTTTGGATACAAGGTTTTAAAAGCAAAGCACTGTTTTAAATCTGGATGTCTCCTACATTTCCAAGTAAGCTACCTTCAATTTATAGACTAAATTTAATTAAAACTAAAAGGATCAGCTTCAAGCAGCTTTATTTAAACAGGCTTCTGCTCACTTTTTGGAAAGGTCAGGTTTACTTGTAAGAACACACGCATTTTTCCAGAGTTTAGGAGGAAACAACAGTTCCACTGAAAATTGAGGCAAACCAAAGATTTAAGAGCAGTCTGCCTTTCTCCTATGTCTATGCTGAGAAATCTTAAGGAAAAGGGGAGGGAGGATACAAGGTGGAAACAAGACACATCCTTCAAAACAGGAATTATTACAAATGGCAGGATTAGCCAAAGGATGATGCAACTTTCTATTACAAAATGACCACAAAGTTGTAAGGCTTATCAAAATACATCTGCATTTAAACAGCATGCCTACTTTTTTCACTAAGCTATGAACATCTTGTGTGAAAATGCTGTCAAGGGAAGACTCTGGCTTATGAGTCAACCGAGTCTACTGTGAAGTAGTATTCACTTTGAAGAATAACCCCTGCAAGAATTACTGGTTACTGTCCCTGTCAGTCTACTCACCAACAGCGGCAACAGCGACATCCCATCCATCTGGGTCTTATTCAAGTCATACCCTGCGATATCCAGAATAGTGGGACCCAAATCAATATTTGCAACAAGCATCTGCAGGGTGAGGAAAACTTACTTCAGAAGACCAGAACACAACAGATGTAATGAGACTTCTCTATTGTAAGTGATTGTAATTTTAGGTATACCTAAACACTACTTAATTTCATCTTTATAGGCCAATGGACCCTGTAACGTTCACAAGCAGGGTAGAGTCTTTGGAAAGCAAGCTTCACACTTCATTTATTTCTGTAGCCTGCAATTACTTAAATTTACTGACTCAAGCAAGAGCACACAGCTTTTTAGAATGAGGTCCTTTGCACCTTCTACCACTCCGTATATTTCGTTTCACTGCTACATAAATAAGCAGGAGAATAATTTATTACCTAAAGCTGATAACTGTGAAACAATATTAGAAGTAAACCCGTACTCTGATTTCCCTTCTTTCTCACCTTGTTTGTCTGATTTGGTCTTATCCCTGGTCCTCGAACTAGCAATGGAACTTTGATATCAAACTCATACAGCTGCCGTTTGTCTATTGGCAAAGAAAACTGGCCTATACAATAAAAAATGGAAAAAGTTAAATGGCTTCTTAGTTTATATTTTAAAAGTCTAGTTTTACATAATTTCCAGCAACCAATTTTTTTAAGAAGTCAGAAGAGATTCTTAACCTGAACCACATTAACGAAGTGGAGGATAGGAACAAACAACTTCAAAGTATAAGCTGTATCTTAAAAAGTTTAACAGCTTAGATACTGCAATTTTAGTTGTACAACATGATATACACAGGGCTTTGCCAGATTTTTGCTGGTGAACTGTCATGGCAACTCTTCCTACAGAACAGAGAGACCCTTCCTCCATTTCTGTCCTCATTTTATGTATACCAGGATACAGCGGCAGAGATTCAGGCTAAAAACCACAACCAAACAAAACCCAACCAAATAATAAAATCCCCAAACACCCCACACTGCAACTCCAGATTGTTTTACAACTCAAATCAGTACTTCTCATGTCTACAGTTTTCCACAGCTGCTTTTCCCATTTTCCTGAGTGGTCATGAGGGTGAAATGTTACACAACTCCCGATCTTCTATAAATATTCAGCAAGCAGGGAAAATTTTACCAGTGTGGAAGCCATTGTCTGATGTGTAAAAGATGTATGTATTGTCTAATTCTCCATTCGATTCCAGCTTCTTCACTAGTTTTTCTATCAGGTCATCTACTGACAGCAGAGTTTGCCACCTATACAGAAACAAAGTAATTCGTATTAGAGCACGAAAAATTTAGAGTAATTTTGACTGCAAGTGGGGCATTCGTATTCTGCTTCAAGTCAGTGTACACATGGCAAGTAGGTTATTTTGCTTGCAAATTCTGAAAACAAATTGCATAGATTACTACGCTGTACTATTTGAGGCTGCAGTTTAAGATAGAGATAGACTGTTTGTCTTCGGTTCTTGTTGATTTTATTCTGTGGTGTCTGAGAAAGACGTCAAAATGCTGATTACTTCTTATCTGGAGACAGTAAAGACCAACTTTGAAGCAATACAGTGGCAAAGAGTTCTCTCCTACAAGGTCACTTGTTATTAGTTCTTTATATCTAGTTTTTAATATTAAAATACAAGACTGCCGTGAATTTTATTGTCTATATGGGATCCTTTCTGCTTGAAACTACATCAGCTATTTTGTATTACTCATGCAATATCAGGGCCCATTATTCCAGTGCGTCTAGAGCCTTGAACTGCTACAAGTTATTACTTCCTTTGCCATGGAGTCTGCCATTGAGACAAGTGCCTGCTTCTGATAAGGTGGTAACAAGCCTCCACAAACTAGTATTATGCTGAATTAACTAAATTCAATTCTTGGATTCTGTTGTCTCCAGGCTTAATGTAAGGTTTTGTTGCATAATTTTACCTTCATGTTCTATAAAGCAAGAGCCTGAAAAAAACTTGACTTTCCACCTCCAAAGTGACAAGCGAATGCCTAATAGCTGCTCAAAACAGAGTTTAACACTTAAACTAATGTTTGTTTCAGAGCTTTAAAAGAAATTATACCTACAGTGTAAACAAATACCTTTCCTTTCTATTAGAAAGGGGGAACAAGCTGTACCTTCACATTACTCCCCACATCCCCTTTTATAAAAAAAGAATCAAGCACGTGCCTCAGCCAGTCAGGTATTCCCACATAAAAGACCACAGACCGAGAGCCAAGGTTAATAAATCAGGTTAGCTGGCAGATAAATGGATCATATTTGATGTACATCACATAAGAATCTGGAATTCAAGTGAAGTAGAAGGTATGACAACCTGTTGTGCACTGAAAGAGAAGCAGTAGAGACACCGAGCATGACCTTTTTTTTTAATGATAATAAAAATATTTCTGAAGTCAATGGCAAGTTCCTTTGCAAAAAGTGAACCAGAAGTCAGGTCTGCTGAGACAGATGCCAGAGAACTATTACAGGTAATTTGACATCTACTGTCAGACTTACTACAACGCTTTTAAAAAAAATATCTTTTTTTAAAAACAATAAAAATTCTGAGTAGAAATCTTAAGCACCAAAAAAAAAAAAAATACTTACCGCTTTCTATAAGCATCATCAAGAAACTGTATTGAGGAGTTAGTCATTGGAGTCTTTGCTTGTCGAATTAACCAATGCTTGTTCTAAAGAAAAAGAACAAAAAGATTAGCGTAGGAGAGAAGTACCAGCTTTTATACCTTTCTTAGGCCAATTACAACAGAAATGTTGTTTAGGGTGGAACACCCATGTGATTCCTGTGAAATATCCAGGCAATGCTATCAAACAGACCTGACTCCAGTTTCCCCTTTTGGTTCATGTAAAATCTAAGTTGCAAGAGTTGAATATATCACAACTTCATTATGCTCAGCCCTTAGTGAGAAGAAAATAGCTGTGAATATTTTCAGAGTAGTTCAGGGAAGAAATTTGTGAAAGGAGCCAGGCAAGGCTCTCCCAGAGATGAAAGTCAGATAGCCTGAGGCAGGTCTGATGGAAAAAAATATGAAGGATTGAGCAGCACTGTAAGATTGCACTTGGTTGTCAAAGTGAGGTTCTTTTGGGACCTAGATTTGTGAGGGTCCTGACATAGGTAGAAGTGGGGAAAAACTCCTGCATCAAAAGCAACTAGGACTACCCAATTTATGGACTTGTGAGGACAAAGAGCTGTAACGGTGCCACTATCAGATTCTTGGTAGCCTTATGAATTCAGGGCTGGAGACTACTGTGGGGAGCATTACCCTTCTATCTGGATTTTTTTTTTTTTACTCTTGAACAAGAGCGTTTATTTTGCTGAAGTGTTAATGATTCTTCTAGCCACATCCCCAACTTTCCAGAACAGCCTCTCTCTTTCTCCTCTCACCCATCCCCTTATTAATGGGGATGACCCAACTCCTGTGACAAGTGATTCTCCCACATCCTGAAGCGCCAGTCTGAACTGGGTCAGCTGCTGTACAAAGACATAGGAAGGTCTGTTGTGAAGAACCTGAAGGCTAGTATTAGTGGGGAGCAGAATAAAGTCATGTCAATGCAGCTTTACACTTTTTCATTTAATAGGTCAGAGATGACCCTCTCACCACCCTCAGCTTCAGCCTGTATTTAGTTGGTCACTTCTCTCCATAGAACCTCTCATTTATGCAATTTCCCTCCTGTCACAAGCAAATGACTCTGAACAGGCTCAGGCTTAAGGGACTCACAATGAAGTGACTCATATCTCCTGCAATTATTCAGTTCTCCTGTTTTCTGTTCTTGTAGACTGAAGGGAAGATTTCTGGCATGGAGACTGAGTACCGTGTCCAGTTTATTTTAATTCAGTTGTATTCAGATCTCTCTTTTATGGCCGAGACACTAAATCTATCTCAGCAAGAAAACTCACAGGATAATCAAGACCAAACACCTAGGACTTATATGTTGGTTGGAAGACATCACAAACCCCATCACTGGCTCAGCAGAAGTTCTACAGAGAACAAAGGAGCTGGCCATGTCACCTGTGCACTAGCCACCTTTCACAGGAGGTGGGCTCAGGAGAGGGCCTTCCATAAGGCACAGCCCTGCTGGGTAACTCAGACAAGTCAGTCACCTATTGCAGGAGAATCTTCCTCTTCTCTGGAGTATTTTGTTCTTCCTACCTTTCTCTAAATTTTCATGAACTTCTCAAAACACCTAAACATCTTTGTGGATTTCAGTAAACTTCATACTCAGAGTCCTCAAATCTGCTTCAGTCGCTGTCAAGTCTCCTTCACCAGTTACATACAAAGCTGTCCACCAATCCTGCTGCCACCTTATGTCCCATTCCCAAAGAAAGTTTAGGAGTCCTTGAGACCACATACCATATCTTGCCAGCAGAATCTGAACTCAGCTGTGCTCCAATTTTGCAGGAAAAAAACACTGCATGCAAGAAGTACCCAACACATATCTTAATCAGCTTCTCTCTCAGAAGGGCTTAGCTAAACCACTCATCTGGGCTATCAATAGTCCTCCCTGGGATACCGGACAGCTACCTATCACTTGCTATAGTTCATAGCTGAGGATCCCAAGTAGAAATCAAAGTGCACACCACCGGCCAGAGTCTGACAACAACTTAACTCCTGTTTTTCATGCAGAGATTCTGCATAGATGGCAGAATCCTTTTAGCACCCCTTGCCCACATGCTGTATAAGGAAGCTAGGCAACGTTAATTTAGGAATCAAGACTGTACAATGCAAGACTGTCTACCAAGCATTACAACATCAATGACTTGAGCGCCTGAGCCTATGTATGTGTTTATTGCTATTGCAGGAATTGTGCTTGTCCTAGAAAACAGTGAAGCTCAGAGAAGAGTTAGGCTTCAAGACCACAATGCTGCCGATTACAGAAATGCACACTGTTAATGATTGTAGCTATTTTGTGTCTAGGAAGAATGGTAATGCTAGTCTGTTCCTACTGTGAAACCTAGTAAAATTTCTGCATCCACAGACATTAAATACAAAACATTAAGCAAGTCTGTTTTATTTTGTTTTATATTATATAGGCATATGCAGAGCTTCTGCTTTTGCTCCACATAAGTGAACTCCCATGCTGTATTTTTTGTCTAGCTGATGACTTTGCTGGTCAAGTTTTCTGGCTCACTATTTTAAAAGCATTCAGTTATTCCAGTAATGAAGTCTAAGACAAAGTTAGGGACCCTTTTCTGGAGCAAGAAGAAAAAAGGTCCGATTCTCACTCCCCAGTTCAATGCTTAACAGGTTGGGCTGAAGTATTCGTTACTGCTTGCAGCCCTTTTCTCCCCTTTCATTCATGTGTTTATACCATGCTGATAAGCACATGGTCATTTTGCAAGCTACAATGCTCAGCTAAAAACCAAGTTTCACCCTGTACTACACAAGTCACAGTGACCTTAGAAGAGGTATCACTGGGCTCCAGATAGGCATTTAGGCAATAGTATCTCTTAAGATTAGGAGCAAATCTTGAAGTGAGTCAGTTGAATGCTGAACAGTAGCAAGTTCTACATTTTAAACTAATTGAATCAAAACCACAAGGCCTCCGTAAGTTAAATGTCTCACCAGATTAACTGTTTGCGACTTTCACTTATTGGCAGAGTAAGTAGCAGCGGATTAGTCTGAGCTAGACCGTATTTGGCCAAGTTTACTGGCAGTGGAAGGTACTGCCCTGTCACAAGGACGTCTGCGAGTTTGCACCATTAGGCTCAGCAATTCTGGTTACAGGTCATTTCAACAAATGAAAGGCAAGTTCTCAAAGTCCTTTGTGACCCTGGGCCCTATCGTTCATGATTTCATGAAGCCCTCTGGTTAGCCTGATACGCTCGACAGCTAGGGGCAGCTTTGTCAGAAGCTCAAGTAATGGGCTACCCACTCATGTGAGCAGATTTGTATAGGAAGACAGGGCTCTCACCATTCCTCACCTGAGCCTTTGTGTAGCACACTACCTACGTGTCCTCCTGAACATACCAAGAGCAATGAAAGAACATTTTAAGAACTTCAGAAAAGTCTGGAAATTGGACAAAGAATTAACTTTTTTCCATTTAACAATCATAATTCCATTGTACTGCCCTATCATTTTTGCCACTACTTTTTTTTTTTATTCACAAAACATTGGTATGCAAAAGTCTCAAAGTCACAATAAACATATCTTACCCTGAAAGGCTGGTTAACACAACTAAATAACCAGTAGTCACAGTATTAGCCTATTCTTCTCACTGTTTAAACTTCATATGCAAGTCAGGGTCATTGCCTACTGCTCTCCTAAGCTAGTAAATCTATGCAGATTCTTGCTAGTTAGCTTACCTTGCCATGAATATTAAAATTGCTGTTCCTTGGTGCACTGACATTCTGAAAACTCTTTGTATACTGTGGAGCAGCTGTCCAAGGGGAGTGCGGTGCTGGGGTCGAGATCATCATAAAGAAGGGTTCAAAATTAGATTTATACTCCAAAAAGTCCAATGACATGTTGGCCTGTGAACAGTTTTGTTGGAGAAGAAAAGTCATACCCCCAGAGGAAAACAGCAAGTATTCGAAAAATCCAAACTAGACATTCATAACTTTTTCTAGCTTGGTAGTAGTGGGAACATTTAAACTATTTCAGTAACTTATTGCTTGCTCATCTACAAGTGTCCAGAAAAGCAGCTCATGATAAAAAAAACAAACAAGTGTTCATGTCAAACAAATCATTTGTCCCTCATCTCTGAACTGCTTTCTACTTCAGAACTTTGCATTATTTAGACCTGGAAAGCACATAAAAAAATTTGTGCTTATTCCAAGTAACAAAATCCTCCTAAACTCTGCTTTCGAGTAGAACTGGAGCTTTCTTTAACACAGCCTGAGGTTTTTTGAGGATCTCAGTGCCATCTCCTGCCTGATAGATCCCAGTGTAGCAGTTTCAATTGTCTTCAGAAATGGCAATAGTTCTGACAAAGTTTTTCAGCCCCACCATTTATAGTGCAGGCTCATTCTGTAGCAAGCTCCTAGTTTCTAAGGGTTGCCACATTTCTGTTGGTGAAGCCAGGAGCTCTAGTGAAGGAGAGTGCCAAACTCCACTCACTCATGCCACTTCACTGCACTTTCGTTTTCGTTTCAGCCTATACAATTTCAAGTAGGAAGTTAGAAAAGATTGAGAGTTCTGTTTTTGGCCTTCCCTTGGTCAGCCTTTGAAATGAAAGCTTCAAAGGTACTACTCACAGAGGAGTTCTTCACTGTTCAAATCTTGCAGCATTTTCCTTTTCTGTCTGATTAGTATACCCTATTTTGCATATCCTTTTTTTTTTTCTAGAAGAAACAATACAGTAGAAATTCCCTACCCTTCTTTCCTCCTATCTTCTACATCTCAGCAAGTGGGATTGGACTTCAGTTATATGACAGAGTTAAGGGAGGATAAGAACTGTGTGAAGTTCGAAAACCTGGTTCAGAAACCAGTATGATGTAGGTAAACTATTTTGTTAGGAGCTTAAACTGCAACATGTCAGGACTGCAGTAGACAGATTCAGGTGTTCTTAATACCAAACTTCAGTATCCATATGTCCTTAGTCAGCTTGTGCATCACATCAAGTAACACAAACTTTGCATAAGCACTTTACTCCTGTGCACTGCCCATCAAGTGAATTAAACTCAAACACTAGCTCTGAAATTGCTGGATATACATTTGGTACCTACAGGCAGAAGGTAGAATGAAACACACTGAAAATCATAATACAATTCTGTATCAACAGGTAACACACCACAAGGAAGAGGTTTATGCAGCAATGACCTGTTGGTCAAAATGCTTACGAGCTGCTGAAGGATCAAAAAAGATCAGTACAATGCCAGTGATACGATAGTCTCACTTCTGTTTTATCAATTCCAATCCAGCTGTAGACAGCCTAAGTCTAAATTTAATCATACAGCTGTTCAGTACGCTAAGAAACATTGATCGGTTCTGTTCCTGGTAAGCAGCTGTGTCTGTTCAAGAACCCACTGGAATGAAACTCCTTAGGGTCTTAGTGGAAGACTACAAATTGACTGCACGAGGAGACTACTCGGAGAAGAATTTTCCTGAAGTGCTGCATGTAAGCTCCCAGCACTACCAACTCATACACTTTAAACAGCATGTCAAATTAAGACTCTGGCTTGGCAGGCAGGGGGAACACTTCCCCCCCACTCCAAGCTAATACTACTTGCTAAACAGGGCCTCAAGAGAGCTGAAATAACTCTTCCAACTTTCCTTTAAATATTTGATATCTTTGTTACCTCTCTTTACCTTAAGAGGGTAAGAGGCTAAAGACTCCTCTGGTCAGCTACACATTTTGGCACAGTCCATACATTGCCCTCACACACCATGAAGGGTCAATTAGCCTTTGATATTTCCAAGTTATCAGTTTGACTAGTTAGAGGTTACAAGATACTGACACATCATAATATCTAACAAACAAAACACAGTGTGAAGTTATTTTTACACGCTTAACTTCACGCTGAAATCTTGGCCCAGTTAATCTGTTAGAGAAGTTGTTTGTTGTAATGAAATACATCCTTCTATGAAGTAATTTAAGACATTGCCTACATCCATCATGCTCCACATGCACTGCAGCAGTCAGTATTAACCTCTCAGTGGGGTTACTGGATAGCAAATGGGCAGCTGGAATCCCTTTTTTCTCCACAGCTCATACACACAAACTTGTCACTTCTAAATACACCCAGAGTCTTGCTCTGCTGATTAATGCCCACCCACCATCACAACAGCACAATCACATATTTACGAACTAATACAGCCTAACAAGTTATCATCCCCACCCCTTTCCAAGTCCCCAGCATGAGGCATTATCTGGTCATAAGCAGCTTCTGTAACACAGGTGTTGCAAAATTTCTTACCAGTACATCTGTCAGATAATCTACACTGTAGTTCTCACCATGCCTTCGTGCTTTGCCATTTACTGAAAGAGTATAGTTGTAGTACTTTGAATTTTTCTCCTGTGAAAAAGAAAGGTCAGGTGCATATTTATACAAAGTAACATGTACATTCATTTCCTGAAACAAGCAAAATGAGCTGCCAACAAGTATTTGTCACAAGGACACTGCAAGAATTCTCAGAACTAATCTCCAACAGGTATTTTAGTGCTCTCTCACACTGCTTTGGCTTTACAAGTCAGAGGTTTTCCTGAGGTACCTTAGTAGGAGTTGCCTTTGTGAAAGCCAAGGATCTGATATGCAACAAAGGAAAAAAGGGAAGAAAATTTGCAGTAAGTTGTTAGATGCTCTTTGTCTGCTCTTTCATGACCAAAGGGAAGTTAGAACACAAACTGGATTACAAAGCAACCAAAATTAAGTATTAAAAAATAAAATGGTCACATACCAATGCATACCAAAAACTCCATCCAGGAGGGACATGACCTACTCCCCCTGCAGCCTCTGCTCCATACTGAAAAAAAAGACAGACCATGACTCACAATTTCAATTATGATGAATAAAAGATAAAAATTATGTTTCATATTCACAGGCTTTATTCAACACTAGTCAGAAACTGCATTAAGCCAAATTCGATTTCAGAATGGAAAAAAACAAATACATATGCATATAAAAACACATGCATAGCTTGTTGAAGAAACCAGAGTTAAATAACTAGAAAGACAGTAACTCAAAGCTTGGCATTCACCAATAAATTTTAAATTTTATTCCCTGTTCTACTCCACACATGAAAATATGCAGAAGTGCTGGACAACATGCAGTACAACATCAGGTAGTGAGAGGTGATCAAAACACACACACAAGAAGACAGTCTTAGGCTTTGTGATAACAGTTCACAAGATACTAAAGAAAATTTTGCATAGACCTACAGCTTCCATCATCCTCCCCCACAAGGCATGCGAACTTTAAGCAATGCTAGTCTCTTGTCACCTCAGTGCCAAATAACCTACAACAAATGGCCTTTAAGCCAGCAAAAAAAAGAAAGCTGCTGAATCAGTGCCAGACTCAAAACAGAGGGTGCCTCAGAGCAACACAACGGGTTTTCTCAGGGCTGCCCTCTCCCATCTACATGGCTCGCCTAGCGGCAGGGGCAGGACACTATGCCGAGTCAAGGGATGCTCAGAGGAAGCCAGATAAGTTTCCCTTCCTCTAGCTGCCTCAGTAACATCAGCAGAAACAAATTTGTGCCTGGCTATGAAAATTCATGTTCCGTTATTCTATTATACAACCAACATTTTCCACCAAGAGATGCAAGGAAAACAATGCCATCAAGAACCCTGTAACCCATCTGTCTCCAAATACAATTCCATCACATAAGAGGAACACCTGATCCTAGATCTGAATTTTACAGCTTACCATTAACTATGACAAACCACAGCTTAGTTAAAAACAGGAAAAAAAAAACCAAACCAAAAGCACACACATTCAAGTGATTCAGTAATAAAGCGTCGGGTAACCTCTGTAAAGAGTCCCAATAGTATCTGTTCTCCCAATGGGTTTGCCTCAGGGGACATTTAATATTTAAAATACCATATTAACTGCTAAAAAGAAAATAGTCCTCCGATTCAGGGGGATATATCAGCCAGGAATATTGAGATAAACCGATTTTTTTCTTTAACATTATTCTAACATTGTGCCTGGTCTGGCATTGGCTTGATGGTGTTCTTCAATACCACACACCAATGATTTATCCATTTCCCCCCATCATCATCTATAACAATTAAGACGTGAACATACTAAAAAAAGCCTTTGGATCCATCATCTGTTCAAAATTAACTTTTAAAAACATACAGGCACCTACAGAACCTGATTTTAACCAAGTTAAGTTAAAGATTTGAACTTTGTATCATATTTACCCCATCTTAAAGAGAACTGTTCATTCAAGTAACAGCATTTTAAACTTTCTGGGGACCCACTATCATCTACAAATACAAAAATCACTGAAAGTTTTAGGAAGGTGGACAAATGCAAATGAACTGCATCACAGTAAAAAAAAAAAAGCACAAAATACCTCATTCAAATACTTTCCAGCAAAGAACGTTTGATAACCACACATAGTTTTGAGCAACGCTGGGAAGGTGTATGGTTCTTGGATCTTCTGCCATAACTTGCTGCTACAGTTTCCTTCCAGAGTGTTATTGACAACGTGATGATTATGTGGATATTTTCCTGTTAAAATGCTAGCTCGGCTGGGACAGCAAAGTGCACTGGGAACATACTGGAAAGACAGGATGAAGAGATACAAGACTGATATTGTAAAACAATTTTTCCTCATAATTTGCAGTTTTGAGATATCAGCTAATAGGTTGATTAAAAAGTTGACCAACATTAAAGCATACTCCTTTTTAGACACAAAGAATTACATCCCAAGTATTTTCACTAGTGGAAAGCTGCACATGAAACTGGTTTTGGGTTTCTGCATCATATGCTCTTCAGCCTCATTTGCCCCCCCATCACAGATCAGATGTTGTTCTTACACAGCAGCAAGTATCCATTAAAACACTTTACCAGTTGATTCACTCCATTATTTTAGCCATGGCAAAATATTAGAATATGAAATGAGTGACATGGGTTGAAAGTTTTGAGTAGCTTCTACTGCTTCTCAGTTTGTAATAAAAATATTCAGATTGCTCAATTTTATTTTACAGCTTAAGGCAGTCAGCACAAGCACTTTTAGGAAGTGAAACTTTCCCTCTCAGATTCTGAACATGACCTAGAGCTGTATTCATTTTGTGACCTAAGAGTAGTTAGAGATTGAATTTAAGAAAACTACACACATATGTACAGACTTTGTACAACTATTACCAGTTTTTAGATTTTAAATTATCTAAGATATAAGCTACAAAAACGCATATACCTCAGAAGTACAGAGTTAATGTAAACACTCACTGCATTTAGGAAGGTTATTCCCATCTGCGCAATGAGGGCATTAGTCTTCTTTAGGGGTGTCTGGAAGAAAGGTACCAAACCAAAATCAGCTAAAAACGTAAGGTCGTTTTAAGGTAAAGTGGGGGAATTGAAGCAGTTGTTAGGGCGAGCTGAAGGAAGGCCACCACACCACGGTTTTTAGGCACTGCCCGGGCAAGCCGCCCAGAGCGCCTTTTCGTTGGTGGGACCGTGGCGGTTCCGCCGGGCACCCCAAGGGAGCACAAGCACCGGGAGCTTTCGGGGACCACCTGCAGCTGCAGGGGCTGTGCCCCAGAAGCCCCAGCCTCCACCCGCGGGAGCTTCCCGGCGACACCCACCACCGCGCTCTCTCCAGTTGCCCCGGGGCCCCGCAGCCCCGCCGGCAGAACTCGGCCCGAGGCCGCGGAGAGAGACCGGCCCCGGGGCGGCCCAGGCCTCCTCAGCGGCCGGAACGACCTCCGCCTCACACCGGGCCCTCCCCACCCTTCCCCGCCGCCCCCAGCCGGGCTACGCAAGCTCAGCGGGCGGCGAGCACTCCCTCGGCGAGGGCGAGGCCTCTCACAACGCTCCCGCCGGTCCCCACCATGAACAACCCCACGCCTCCCGCTCCACTTGCGGACGGGCCCACGGCGGCGCCCCCGGCCGGGCGGGCGGCGGGGTGTATGGGAGGCCGAGAGAGCCGCGGGGTTACCATGCCGCCCAGGCAGACGTCCTGGTCGTCGGTGAGGATGAGCACCACGTTGGGCCTCCGTGCCTGCCGGGCTGCTCCCGCCGGGCTCAGCACCAGCAGCGCGGCCAGCGCCAGCCCCCGGACCACGGCGGCAGAGGACATGGCGCGGCGGCGAAGACACGTGGGCGGGCCGCGGGACAGCAGGACGGAGGCAGCCGGTGCTGCTCGACTCCGCGACAGCGACAAGGCGCAGCGCGGCCGAAAGCGGAGCCCCGAGCAGCAGCGCGCGGCCCGCCCCGCCCCCGACATATGACCCGAGAGAGCGGCGGGGGGGAGGGGGGGGCGGTGTCACGTGGCCCGGGCAGCCGCCGCGGCGGGGAGCGGCCCCTCCCCCTCGCCTCCCCGCCCTCTTCGGGGCAGCCGGCCGGCCTCGGCCCCGCCCCCTCCGTCGTGGCTCCGCCTCCTGCTTGCGCCCGCGGGAAGCCGTTGCCATGGGGGCGGGAGCGGGGGGCAGTCTCGCGGGCGGGGCTGTCGCCGTCCCCCGCCGCCGGGCTCCCTGGTAGCGGACTGCTGCTGCCAGCACCGGCAGCCCGCAGCCGGCGGTGTCCGTGACGGCGAACACCGCAGCGTTTTGTTCTCAGAGGATTCTTTATAGTCGTAAAATACTGCGTTCTGCTACCAAACTACCGACGTTAACCACCCGAGGCTGCCAAGCGGGCCCCATCAGCCCGGCAGCGCGCGTCTGGCCGGCTTGCAGTGCCACCGCCTTCGCGTGCCCCTGCCCGAAGGAAAGTATTTTGCCGATATCGAGGAAAACCGGGCGACAGGGGCAGCCGCGGAGCTCGGCGGGGGCACGGGGCGCGCTCGACACTTCGCGTACCGACGGCAGCGGCTGAGGCGGGTCTGGGGCAGGAGGCTGCCCAGCCCCGGTCGCGCCCCGCTCTGGTGGCCGTACAAACCCTATCATCGGCTCTGGTTTTGATGTCGTTGTACGACGGCCTACAGCAGCATAATTACAGCCTCCCGGTTACATCACTGAAGTTACGCCCTATGTTTCCTCACGCCCTTGTCTCGGCCTTCCTCTGAGGAGGCGCAGAACCTTAGCAGAGCAGCAGACCGCCGCCGCTCGGGGCTGCCCCGCGCACCGGCGAGCGGGCAGGAGCGGGCCAGCCGGCAGAACGGGGGTGACCTCTGCGGCAGTTGCCCGGCGCCGCGGGCCGACCCCGCAACTTACCGCCGTGAGGCGCCCGCCCCGCCTCTCGGCAGGTGCAGCGCGTCCCCCCGCCCGCCGCCGGCCTCTACCACGCCGCACCGGTGCGTGGGGAGGGAGTTGAGCCGGGCGCGGCACTTCTGCCTGCGGGGGGGGTGTCCTGCCTGCCCGGGCTCTCCCGCCCCCTCCCCGCCGCGTCTCGCTGTGGAACGGGCCGAGCCCGGAACTCGGCGCTGTCGGCGGCGAGCCCGCGCTGCCGGTGGCTGTGGAAGATGGAGGCGGGGGCGGCCGGCCTGGGCGGCAGGGCGGGCAGCAGTGCCGACAGCCTGGCCGAGGAGGAAGAAGAGGATGAGGACGAGGAAGGTGCCGGTGGCGACCGGTCCAACCGCACCTCGTCGCTGGTGAGCGGGCTACTCACGGAGCTCTACAGCGCCGCCGAGGCGGCCGCCCCCTCGGGCAGCGCCCGCTCCCGCGTCCTGCGGGAGCTGCAGCAGCGGCCGAGCCCGGCCAAGTACCTGCGGCTGAAAGGTACAGCCCGCCCCCGCCTGCCCGCTCGCCTCCGCCGCGCCGCCTGGGCGGGCAGTTGCGCCTGTCGCCTCGCTTTCCTCCTCTGTGCCTGCAAGGGAGCCCTGCTTAAGGGTTATGCCCCCTCCCTCCTGCCTGCGCGCACCTGCACGCCCCTGTGTGTCCCTCCATTTGCTGTAGCAGCCTTCGTGCATGGCCCCCTCTCCCAAAAGCTTCTCCTGCGCGGTTAGCTGATATCTCCTTCAAGCCAAGGCCTCCTGCGCTCTTCCCTCCCTCTTGCGTTTTAGATGCCGTGGGAGCAAAAAGAGGGTCACCTGCCACTAGGGTTTCTGTGAGAGGTTGCACAAGCTTTTGTTCTTCTGTAAGTTCAGTGCTTTTCTTCACTTAACAGTAGCGAATCAATGACCAGTTTTCTTTTTCTTTCCTTTTATTTCCTTTTTTTTTTAAAAAAAGCTAAGTCCCTTTTTTCTTAAGTTAGAAGAGATGTTACACATTACTGTGTCATAAGAGGTAGTTTTTTTCATGTCCTTTTAGTCCTAGTGGACTTAAACTTGACAATTGTAAAGCTTATTTGCAGGTAAGCATGTCTTCCAGGCGGCAGGGGGGAAAGGTGTAATAAAAAAATGTAAATGCAATAGTCAACTGACCAAAATCTAGGTGAAATGATCCAAGAATTCTTACAAAATCTAAGTAGCCACAGCACTGAATGTTTGTGAAAGGATGAGACTTGCAACTCCAAGCTGACCCGATGAGGGGGGGCTGTACAAAGGCCTTTTGCCTCTGATGTTAAATCATTCTTGGTTTTGACAAGGATAAAAAGCAGGAGGTGAATAAACATGGCTGTTTTTCAGACCTGTGCAAACAGCTTTCTGCTTCCGTGTTTGGCTTCTTAATGAGGTGTTATGCCATCTGATGTTACAGGATGTAGCTCATGTTCTTCTGTGTGTCCTGTGTCAACCTGGAACTCAACAAGGAATTTGCTTGTTTGGGAATGTATTTTGTAGAATTAAAACTCATTAATTTTGCTGCAAAGTTAATTCATTGTTTTTACAGGGACAGCTAACTGGGATGAGCAGGAAAGAATAAACTTTTTTGGTGACTGTGCAAGTCAGTAGGAATACAACTTTTTTTTTTCCCCTCCTCTCAAAATCCATAGATGTGGTTTTAAATCATGTTGCCTGGTACCAGTGATTGGGGGTGCCAGCTGAGCAGTGGGTGCTGAAACAGGGTAGGGACTACAAAATATAGGATTGTCTTACCAGTGGCTCCCCTCCCTTGCAGTCAGTCATTTCTTGTTCCCTATTATCCTGTGATTAACTATCATTTCAGCCTAATTTGTCATTTTCTTTAAGCTCTCCAGAATTACTGAGGAAGTTTTGCCATATGAGCAGGGCTGTTTGCCATCCTTCTAACAGTAGCTTTTCCTGGATGTATTTTTCTCATTAGATCAGGTTATCAAAGTATGGATTTTTTTGATGGATTTCTTTTCAGCATCAGGGAGGCATGGTTGGATTGAAAGTGATAGGATTTGAAAACTTAGCCGCAGGGAATAGAAAGCTGTTTAGCTGATGACAAACTGTACCAGGTTACTACAGGGAAGAGCTGAAGAGGTGTGTGATAGGCAAGACCCAAACTTTCACTGGTGGGGTGTACCTCTGAGAACGGAGCAGTCTCATCAAAAATTTTAATGGACTTAAGACATCTCCCCAACAACTCCATTTTCTCCTGGACCTGAAGCTCACCACATGAGGGGCAACCAGAATATTAGACGTAAGCTGAGACACCGTGCTGAGCTAAGGGGGTCCGGTGGCACTGTGACTGACCAGTGGAAATAGTTGAGCCATGACTGAAGCCACCTTGTTTGCATCTTAGTGGAAAGAGTTTCCCACTTAGAGCTCATCCTGAAGTTGCTTTTCTAGCTTTGCAGGCAGCTTCTTGAACGTGTTCCTTTGTCTGTTTACATTTGCTTATTCCATGCACATTTTCTACAGGCAACTTCTGGAAGGTACTGTATTTAAAATATACCCCCTGGTTGCACTACTTATAGGTATATTCTGGCTACATCTGTCATGATGTTTCCAATTTATAACAGTATAATTATTAAGATTCATACATTGTACCAATAAGTTGAAGTACTTCAGTTTAAAAGAAAATTAAAGACTTTTATTCAGATTCTGAAAATGTTTATAATTGGGAATTATCCCAGTCAATAGAGCTTGTAATTTATAGAAAGTTTGTATTTGTAAATGTCAGTAGGGCAAGTCCCTTTGCATGTCAACTACAATAAGCTGTTTGTGAATGTTTTGGCTGGCACTGAAGTTATTTTCTCTGCTTATTGGCAGATGTCGATGAATTAACAACTATAAAACGAGAACTGACTTACAGAATTTCTGTTCAATCAGCAAAGTTGCTTCGTCTTTTGAAGCAGAAAGACAGGCTTGTACATAAAGTGCAGAAGAACTGCGATATTGTCACAGCTTGTTTACAAGCGGTTTCCCAGAAACGACGTAAGTACTTTCCATGTGTGTGTGTCCTAGTGCAAGTAGTTTATTTCATTAATGTGGGCAGTATTTCAGCTAAGTCCTCGCACTTGATTTAAAGTCAAGAGGCCAGGCTGTGCTATTCCTTAGATACGACTGGCTTCCAACGATGTCAGTGGCTCCTGGGAACAGGCAAAGTTGAACTAGCTCAACTAGGTATGCTGCCATAGCCTCTGCTTTGTGTATTGGTGCAGCACCCTTACTGTAGATTGCCTGCCAGGCTTTTTCAGCCTTTAATTCCCAGAAAGCCCAAGTTGAATTTTTTTGGTGTGCATGCTGTGTTTGACTGTGTGCTTTTCTAGGATTATAAAAGAGATGCCAGAAGTGGAAACTATAGACAGCATATGCAATTTTTTCCCAGTAGTGTGTAACCCCTTTCTATCGACTTGATTTAAAATGAGGAGTATTAGTAAAAACAAACCCACTCCCTCAAACCTCTTTATCAGCACCTATGTTCTTGGGGATTTCAGAGGGGGTGCATGGGAAACAGGAGAAATATTGCTCTTTAATTGTTTAGCTTTTTCTTCCAGCGCAGTGAAACCTTTTTATTTGACTTGGCAAAGTTGTCATCTAAAGATAGGCTGAAGTGCCTTTGTTAATTCTGCTAAAGTGAAACCGTATGTAATGTCATATGTAAAAATAAATAGAAATTATACCTTTAGAAAGGACATGTGAAAATAACCTAATGTTCCCTGTCTTATTTTTTCATTAACATGCAGCGTGACAGGTACAGAAATGTTCAGGTACAGTAAAAAAAAGCATGGTCTTTTCACAAAAATGCCTGTAGGAGCTTTCAGGTGCATGTAAAAATTTTATTAAAAGAATCTTACTCTAGTGGCATGTGCTAACGTAGTTAAGGGTTTGTCTATTACTGTGGAACTTAAATTTTTAAGCATTAAAAGTGTTCCTTTGTTTTACTTAAACCTAGCATGAAAGTTCTTGGCTGTCATGCACTGCATAGGTGTATTTCTTCTTCTCACCTATTCTCTTTCTCAACATCGGCTTGATAATTGAATCCTCAGTGCCATTAACACTTAAGCATATACTGTAGTCTCCTTTTAAATGAGACTACTTAAATTTTGCATGTGTTTAAGTATTTAGAGGATTTGACTATAAATTCTGAAGGTCTGAGCATCCTGACCTCATTTGTTAGGTAAAAATGTATTGACTGAAAGAGATATGGGATTTCATCCTAAATATGAATGTGTTTTTACAAATTTCCGGTACCGTTTTACACTGAAATTAATGGGGCATTAGGTTTAAAATGTGCTAGTAATGACTGAGATGGCTGAAGTTTTAAAGTAATGCAGTTTATTGCCTAATATCCATGTATGTGCCTGCAGGTTTTTGAAGACTATGTGTGGGTTTCTATACTACATCTCTTTAAGTGAGATACTTTTATTATTAATAATAGCATGTTTACCTAATGTTAATTTTCAGCCTATATCTCTGAAAATCCAGATGTATAAATTCCAGGGCAGCTAAAACTTAATTATTTCTTGCTTTGAGATCTAATCCAAAGCCACTGGGCTTTGTTGAATGACTCCTGGTAACTTCAGTTGCTTTGGAATAGATTGAGACTGTGGTTTTTATTGCTTAGTATAAATATACTAGCACTATACAGAGAATGCAGGAATAAGATTTTGATGTAGGATATGCAACTTTAAATTTCCTGGTAATTGTGCTTTTGAGGCACTATTTGATGAATAGCTGTCCAAAGGCAGGCACAACAGGTCTTCTTCCCTCCAACCATTTATTCTTGTCTGTCTACTATTTCCTGTGTAGCAGTAGTAGGAATCCCTGTGGGGTATATAATGAATCAAATGGGATTGCTGATCTAGTAAGATAATTCCTTTTTTCCCTGTTCTGTAACAGTTCCTTTATTTCCAGTTTCTGCAGAGGGTGGTAGAAGTTGGTGCACAGGGGAAGGTGATTGCTTAGAGTAGCTTGAGAAGTGCAGCTACTGAGTATGTAGTTTAAGTCCTAAAGTCTCAGCAAAATTATTATGATGACAGTGGAAAGATTTTTTTTCTGCTCTTTTAGCTTTAAAAAAACCCCAACAGTTAATGTGATGGAACATTAAAAATGTACACCTCCCTCTCCATCCTGAAGTGTAAGAGAGTTTTTCTTCTGTCTGAAGCCCTTTGAAACTGGATTTTCTGTACACTACCCTCTCATTTTAAAATATTCAAAACATTAATAATAATTTGTGGAATTTTTCATGTTCTAGGTTTTTCTGATGAAAGTATATACTTGCAGTATAATGTTATGTGCCATAAAGCTTTATAATGTGTCTTTGTGTACAGCATTAACATTATGATATCCTGTAGTACTAAAATCTTTATCAAGTAAGTATGGAGAAGTTGTTAAAATATTTTTCCTTTTAAAGTTTTTTAGTGGCAAATTAAATTTTTTTGGATTTGTGTTATCACTAATTCTAACATTTCAAAATATAAGTAGTTCTTCAACTGATTTATGTAGAGTTTCATGGTATGTTTATGCTGTTGTTGCACTGGGAATTTTTTTCCCCACATTTAGGGAAATCTCTATGTAGAGATAGAACTCTAGTTTTAGAGTTCACATTCAGATGTTTGAATGCTACCTTTAAGCAATCTGTACAGACCAATTGCAAACAAATACTCTTTCAGGAAAAAGATGGAAATCCTGTCTTGATGCTTAGTTCTGGCTTTGTCAGACTCTTTTTGAATACAGTCTGACAAATTCACTCCTAGTGGTAATTTCAGTCAGTTAGGAAATTACAGGGCTGATAAATTTGATCCCTTATTTTCTGATGTATTGTCTATCATGCCTTAGTTTGGTTCTACAGAGAAAAAACAGGCACTGTTTATAAAACTGTGTATGTTGAGCCTCTGCAAGTTTTTCAGACCACACAGGGAGCCATCCACGGATCAGATCTTGACCTGTGCTGGCTCTTGGTCTCTGCACGGTGGGCAGAAGAGGCATGGCCCCCGGCAAGCTTTGGGAGCCCGTGTCTGGCTTGCTTGTGCTTCAATACCAAGCACATAGCATTTGAACTGCTGAATGGATAGAGTAAATGTGGAGGAACAAACAGTTGCCAGGGATGACTTCATAACTTACTGTGTATTTCATTATGCTGTTGACCCTTATTCCCAGTAGATGATGTATGTTTTGCATACAAATAGGTATTACCACAAACCCCAAAATTAATTGCAGAGTGAAATGCTTTTTGGTCAGAAGCATGAATGGCTATGGCTCTGTTGAGGGACAACAAATTGTTCTGTTGGATACGTGCTAAAAGTCGTACACTGTGCTGTACTTCTAGTTTCTAAGACACATGACTGACCAGTTTCATTTTAATAAGACTTTTTTTAAAGCCAAATTTAAATAAAATAATCCAGTGAAGAAGAGCAGTAAGAAAGAAATCACAGTGATGGCCTGATGGTAAACATGGCTTCAAGGCACACATTTCTCTTATTTTTCTAATTTTGACTTCTGTCAAGTAACAAGATACAAGCTTTCTCTGTAGCATTGTGAACTATTTCAAATCCACCTTAGAAATCAGAGTGCTTTATGTGCTGTATTATATCATTTGATAAAAGCAGAATTCAGTAAAAAATCGTTTTTGTAGCTATCATCTAAAGAATATGCAAAAGACATCTCATTCTTTTCCCTCTTCCTATATTTTATATAGTGACAGCTTGCTTATATTACTAAATACATTTTGACTGATCGAAATACAAACCAGAAGTTCCTTGAACCACAAATTTTGATTGCTTGTCATTTTAATTTACCACCCCCCCAAAAAAAAACAACAACATGTGTTATCTATAAATTATTTATAAGTAAAATCGGCCATCTCAATTGTAACACAATCTGGCTGGTAGAAAACAGGAATGCTTAAATGTGATTCAATATAAAATAAGCTGAAGTTATATTAACAGCAAGTTCATTAATCGTCTCTCGTATTTTTAATGGAGAAATTATTTTAGTTGAATATTTCACAGAGAGATCATTAATTTGATGCTGTGGTCTTGTTCGATATCTTTATTGATGATCTGGATGAGGGGATCGAGTGCTCCCTCAGTCATCGTTTGCAGATGACACCAAGCTGGGTGGGAGTGTTGATCTGCTGGAGGGTAGGAGGGCTCTGCAGAGGGATCTAGACAGGCTGGATCGATGGGCCGAGGTCAACTCTGAGGTTTAATAAGGCCAAGTGCAGGGTCCTGCACTTCGGCCACAACAACCCCATGCAACGCTACAGGCTTGGGGAGGAGTGGCTGGAGAGCTGCCAGGTGGAAAAAAACCTGGGGGTGCTGGTTGACAGCCGGCTGAACATGAGCCAGCAGTGTGCCCAGGTAGCCAAGGCGGCCAACAGCATCCTGGCCTGTATCAGAAATAGTGTGGCCAGCAGGAGTAGGGAAGTGATCATCTCACTTGTACTCACTCAAGGTGAGGCCGCACCTCGAATACTGTGTTCAGTTTTGGGCCCCTCACTACAAGAAGGACGTTGAGGTGCTGGAGTGTGTCCAGAGAAGGGCAACAAAGCTGATGAGAGGTCTGGAGCACAAGTCTTATGAGGAGCGGCTGAGGGAACTGGGATTGTTTAATCTGGAGAAGAGGAGGCTGAGGGGAGACCTTATCACTCTCTAAAACTACCTGAAAGGGGGTTGTGGTGAGGTGGGTGTTGGTCTCTTCTCCCAAGTAACAAGTGATAGGATGAGAGGAAATGGCCTCAAGCTGTGCCAGGGGAGGTTTAGATTGGATATTGGGAAAAATTTCTTTACGGAGAGAGTCGTCAAACATTGGAACAGGCTGCCCACGGAGGTGGTGGAATTGCCATCACTGGAAGTGTTCAAAAAACGTGTGGACATGGCACTTCAGGACATGGTTTAGT
The DNA here is from genome assembly GCF_964289735.1 of Phaethon aethereus. NCBI lineage: Eukaryota > Metazoa > Chordata > Aves > Phaethontiformes > Phaethontidae > Phaethon > Phaethon aethereus. The sequence continues at coordinate 38,795,492 of NC_138575.1, forward strand.
GGGCATGGTGGTGTTGGGTTGATGAGCTTAAAGGTCTTTTCCAACCTTAATGATTCTATGATTCTGTGATACCTATAATAACTTTAAATAGGTCTCATGCTGTGTTCAGAAAGACCCTTAGTATTCTCTGTTGTAGTACTTGTTTAGAAACAAACATTAAAGGTAAGTTCTTCTGCTATTTCAGCATTGACTCCTGTATAGAATTCTCTAGGATAACAATAAACATTAGCTTTCTGGTTTTTCTTTCTCTCCTCCTGGTTTGATTTAATGCAGAGCCAGTAGAGGGAGACAGTATTTTATTTTGTGCAGAGACAGGTGTGTCTCTAGTTTTCATAGGTTGGTGGCTTTCATATCCTTTCCTTAAACATGAAGAGAAGTGCTTTACAGCTGTGGTCAGGCAGTAATTGGATGAAAAGATTTAAAGTCAGGCTGTCAAATAAATGTTGTTCACAAAGTAAGTATGAGGTTCCATATGTTAAGCGGTTGAAAAATGGTGACAAATGGCTGCTTCTTTATAACTGAGATCATTAATTCCCACGTGGTTCTGGAAGTTACTCAGAAGCTCCTGATTGTGTGAGCTGAATGTTTTGGAGTCACAACTACAGAAATTCAGAGGTCTGTGTGTATTGTTATTAGCGATACTTGTGATCTCTTTGACTACATCTTAAGCAGATAGAAAGCCAGCACAAACGGGTGTCATCTGAGCACAGAGAGGTACGCTCCTTGTTCCCAGGGGATGGGCAGAGTTCCCTGGTCAAGGCGAGTCCTTGTGCATCTCCTCAGCTTCTGAGAATGTATTACTGTCTCTGTAGCATCAGCTCTCCTCACAGTGTCTGGAGCTCACTCAGGGGAAACTGGGGAAGCCCTGTCTGATGTTGTAGTTGTATGAGTTTTTTAGGAGAGGACCAGGCAAGATTCCCTTCATCAGGTGTCGCTAGATAAGTGCAACTTAATTATGCAGAAGTGCTCCCATATCTAGATTAAACTTCTGTTTTCTCTCGCCTTGCTCCCTCCCTCCAAAGTTTGTCTCTCCTGCCTCATCTGTGTGTCCTGTTCCATCTCCCATTTTTTTGGTTCCCTTCCTGATCAGTTATTAGCTTTTCTCACTTGATCCCAGTCTTTAAATATTGGACTTCTCAGCCCTGTTCCATTTTTTTTTTTCTCCTCCTTGCATCTTGTCTACCATGCAGTGTCTACCACAGGCTCTCAGCCAGACTACTCCCCATCTTTGAGTTTTCCTCACTTTGTTCCTTGGTCTCTTTCATATGTTCTTCCTTGTTTTTTCCTGCATGCACTAATTATCTGCTTACCTGTTTTCTCCATCCCTCTGCTTCCCTTAACAATTGTTGTAAAACCAAGGCAGACATTCACAAATTTTAGTTCATAGGATGAAAATTTGATTAACGGTGTAAGACCAGCTTTAATACAATATACTGTGGACTGTTAACATGGCTAATACTGATTGAATGGTCACTCTGGATCAGATGTCTTTCTTAACCTGGGACAAACACTTGTGTACATGTGTAATAATTAATGCAGGTCAAATTAGGTATGTGACTTGCCTGTCTTTTCTCTTTCATTTCACAGTAGTTTGACAGTTATGTAAATATGATTTAACCTGGAACACCTCAATTGTTCTGGTTTAAATTTTTTAGTTCATAAGAAGAACTGAGCTACTCGGTGAATGCTGCTACTGTGTCAGTTTTGCCCTACACCCACCTGCCCCCACGAATCTCCACTGTTATAAATTAGGGGTCAAATTTTAAGTTTGTATTTGCTTTTCATGTTCCTCACTTTAATGTCTGAAATATATATTAAAGAGGAGGATGTTCTGTATTAAAAATTAAAAATATGAATATATGTGCAATTTCCAGTGTTGCATTTGCAGTTAAAAGAGAGACTATCCTGTACTTGCTGTGTTCATCTCCAATTCAAATTTAGATTTCCAAGTGGATGTGAGGCAGGTCATTCACTTAGAAAACCATGTCTTTTTTTCAAGGTGTTAGTTGAATACATTTTAAATTTAACTCAGTAGCTCTGATGTTTGAAGCCAGATGGCTCTGCTTCAGTAGCTTTTTATAGCAATAACTATTTAATTGATCTATCAAAAGTACATTCTTCCTTTGATGTGGTTAAAATAGGTGGTTTTCTTCTTATGGAGTCTGATTTCATGTGAGTCATCCTCAAATGACTCAATTTGATGCATGTTTCAGTTCAGTAGCTTTCCTATTACCCCATCTGCATTTGTGTGCTTGGTTTGGAACACTTATTCCACTGCAATGGGTGCCTGGACTGAGAAGGATCACTTGCCTTTTAACGCTAGGTTTGGAGGAGAAGGACTGCGAACAGCATTGTTCACTGCTGTGCTCCAGGTCGTGGAGAAATGTTTCAAGGAATAGGTGTGTGTCATGTTTAGTATTTGCTAATGTAAATTACATTGTGTATTCTGGATATCTGTTTGTGAGTCTGGGAGAAAGAAGAGAAAATTGAGTGTTATCAGGCATAGTACCAGCAGTGTAGAACACTGAACAAGGTGGTGATGCTTTGCAAGGGCAACAATTTTTGTTTTTTAAATGCCATTGGGACTTTTCTATCATATGTAGTTTTTGTAATGCAGTTTCGGAAGTTACCCACATGAAAAGTGTCATCTCTATGTTAAAGGCTGACAACTAATCACTAACTGATTAATCCTGGGGAGTTTTCAGGTAGTGAATTCCGTGGTTACTTTCTTTATGATGAGAATATGGTCTTTGAGCGGTGCAGCCAGGGATGCTGAGACTCAGAGAAGCAGTGTGAGGGGAAGTAGTTTAACAAAAGCAGCAAGTCAGTAAAATTCTGGTAGAGCACTGTGCTGCTCCATTGCCTCTCATGGGATATTCTTCTAGAGAACTATCCAACTAAGTTCACAGACTTAAAGTGTAATTATGCTGCTGATGGGATGTGCACACCGAGTGTGGATTTTGACATCTTTGATCACTTGATGAGCAGTAGCACTGGTAAGCCCTATGGGGAGAGACCACCCCACTTCATTGTCTCCAGCCAGCTCTTCAGGATGATCAGTGCGAGCCCGAGAAAGCTGACTGGTGTGTGATTCCATAGAAGCCCTTGGCTGGCTAATTCAAAATACTTCACCTGACTGCCATCTTCTCTTGCTGATATTCTCCACTGTAAAAACAAAAATCTAATATAAATTCTAAATTGGCAAACTGTCCAGTCAGTGTCCTTACAAACTTGGTGTGATTTTCCTTATGAAATTGTGTGATTGTACAGATTTGGTATCCCTCAGAGGCCACTTTGGGGCTAATTTCAGTTTCTTGACTCTCAAGATGAAGTAAAAATTTCTTTCCTTTTCCGATGTTAAAAAGATGATAATATTTTTTTTTTTTTCTTCCTAGAAAGAGGCTGGATTTGCTGTCTGATATGGTCATATCTTGACTGCAAAACTCTTGTGGTCTGTGCCACCGCAGAATATCAAATTCAAAAGATGGCAAGAACTAGTGCTTAGAGCAGTACAGAACCTGGAATCCTCACTTTGAGGGAAATTCTGCTTTAAAAATACAGCAACAAAAATATCTTGTTCCAGCATGAAATAAAGCACCCACTCACAAAGTCAATTGCTTATGAAGCAAGACTCTGAGAGCTCATATTTTGAACTGAAATGCTTTGTTCAAGTTTTGACACTTCACCCTTTTTCATTTCATGTTATATAACAAGCCATTTTCAAGTAAGATTTTAAAATGCTTAATCCTAAAAAGAGTCAAAATTGTGCTTTTAGCATTTAGAAATATGTTTTCATCAAAGATAACATTCTGCTGTGAAGGACTTTGCTTTCCAGAAGCTGGTATTTTATGACAGAACTGTCCATTAAAATGGTTCCAGCTAACTTTGTTACTGAAGATCTTCCTGGGAACATGCAGCCAGCCATCTCTGGCTGCTCAATGCTGGGATTGCCAGCCTGGTTTAGGGAGCTGGGGAGCCAATGCACGTTGCTAAACCCCACGTTTTCCTTCTGCCTTTTTAGGGATTATATGAAATCCTTACTTTCCTGTGTCAGATACTGTCACGGAAAGAGTGATGCATTTCACTCAGAAGAAAGAAACAACAATGTATTTTTTCGATACAAGACAGTGAGTTAACAAAGTTCAATGGTAAATGCAACAGTGGCTTAACAAGATTCGATGGCAAGCTACGGTTGATTATTTACTGCATAGAGATCAGACAAAATTGTCAGGGAGACCCTCCCTTTGAGTTATGAGGTTCAGAGAGGACCCCCTTGCATTCTAAACTCCTCCTCAGGGAGGAGTCTAGGTGTGGCTGGATCCAGACTTGGTCAACAGTTTATGTCTAACGGATTATATATATGCAATCAATCCTTCAGATAATTTAGCTAAGATTACAAGTTTCAGTGTGTTTATTCACAATTCATTTACTGAGTATCTGACATGATAAGGATTCTCTCAACCTCAAGGAGTAACCTTGAGAGGCATCCCTACTCAAATTGAGATCCTGGCATGCAGCTCATTGCCATGTAGGAGAGCTCAACAGGCTCTGGGCTGTCCGCTATTTATGGAGTGAGATGATTGACTTATAGTCATATTTGCATACCAGCCGTACTTCAGTTGGCGCATGCTCAGCTAGCCCTCAGCTGTTGAGCAAGATTTATGGCCCTTAGCTTTTGTGTTACCTGTCTCCCCAGAATCCACCTTAAGCTGGATGCAGCCGTCTCAACTGCCAGTGGTGGCCATTGCTTAAGCAGAAGGCAGAAGCGGGAGCACACTGCCACAGATAATCCCTACGGTGTTTTTTTGTCCCTCGTTCTCACTGCTGTAAGACACTTGTCTTACCTCCATCAAAAATACATCCCTGCCCCATCTGAACAAATGCCATCTCCTATTCCATCATCGGCTAAAACTTTTGCAGTTCTCAAAAATGGCTTTTTATTGTGGGGTCCTTCAGCTACATTCTTCAGGATTTAACTAAGCAAACTGTCTTGGCAGCTGCTTCAACTGGTGGCAGGATCCAGAGGTGGGATTGCTTTTGCTGCAAACCCTGTGAGTCTGTTCAGGATCTAGGTGCCTAACAGTTTCAAGCGACACTGGGCAGTGCTCAGTATCAGCAGAGGGTATAAGAGTATACCTGACTGCCACTTTTTTTTTTTTTCTTTTAAATATCACTCCACTGCTACTTCTAAAAGGAAACTGGCTGCATTCGCAGTTGGGGTCACTGTTGCTGGTGAATTCCTGAGGATGCTATGGAGCCTGCTGACTAAGAGATCATTACCTCTTTGGGGGAGGTACTACCTCCTGGCTCACTGCTGCTGCTCCTTTTCCAGCTCATTGAGCTGCTGTCTCTGGAGGGATGGGATTTTCCCAGGAAAGGGAGATGCCAGGGGTTCAGAGCCAGGTGGGAGCTGAGCAAAATGAGCAGCTGACATCAGGCACTTCTCTCTGAGAGCAGAGAGCCTTCAGCTGCGGGTTCTCTTCTGCCTGTTGAGCCCCAAATGTGCCGCTGGGTAGAAGCAAATGGCTGCTGAGTACAGAACTTACTATTTGGGAGATACCTGGCCTTCACCCAGGGAGTCTGGTGAGACCTGGGAGACTCTGGTCAACCAGCCATGGTGTCCCACTGCTATCGGCTGTGGGCCTTGCGAAATTCAGAGCTAAACCCCTGCATCCTTGCTTCTTCCCTCAGTTTGAATTCTTGTCCTGGGAAATGGCAGACCTGAAGTGAAGACAAAGTTGGGCTAAATTGACCTGTCTAAAGTATGTTATGTAGGTGTGTTCTGTAGTTGGCTTCTGCTGCTGAGGTGAAAGGGGCACCCTGTAATGGTCGCCTGAGGTGGTGAGAGCATCAGCCACTGCTTATCTAACTACATGTATTTTTCGCTCTTCCACCAACCCCCCCCCGCCCCCGCAAAGGTCTACAGTATTTTTTTTTTTACTATGTAGAAACTTGATGGGATAGTAAGAGCTGAATGTGGTTACAATATAAAAAAATATTATTGCAGAATAAATAATTCATTTCTTATCATGTATCTGAACAGTAAATTCAGTAAAGCCGTCTGTAAGCAATAATCTGACTGTTGAATCTAGGCCTAGTTTGCAATAGAAAATGCAAGTTGTTCAGTATATGAATGTATAGATTACAGAATTGTGACCAAATTCTTTTTCTGCAATGTTTGGTATAGGTTGTTGTAAATATTCTTTGTCAGTGAGCTAGCAGCTGTGACAACAGTGAAAAGGTTGAGTTAGCGCTACACCTGCAATTGTGTTTATTTTGGGTATGCATGCAACTCAGAGGTTGACTGCTTGCCTTCTTTTCCATGTTCTTCTGTGTAACTGTGATCCTGTTGCTGTTGCAAAGTGGTAGCTGACTTTGCGGGATTAGTTTTGCAATGCAGTTTTGAGTGCACTGAATTACACTTTTCACAACAACTGTGCCATGAAAAGTTCATGTATTGGATAGGACTTGTTACATAAAATACTTCCTGAGTATTAGAAATGGGGATTAATGTGATAGATCATTGTGTGTGGGTTTTTTTGATTGCTTATCAAATCATACTTGCAGTACTCGGATACTAATCTACCGCAGCAGAGTGGTTCTCGAACCAGTGACATGTTATTTCTCTAGTACTGCAGTAACTTTGGAAGATGGGATTTGATCAGCTCGAACTGAAGAGGCATGCAGTCACCCGAAGGAAGGATGCTGCTGTATTGCTGACAACAGTCAGAGCAGCCTGTTCTCTGTCTACAGTCCCTGTCAGTCAGTCGTGGCACCAGAAATAACTGTCGGACACCGCTGTTCCCTCTGCTTGTTTGCAGCCATTCAGATGGATACCTGATCAGCGGTAAAGTTTGATTAGTCTAATAGTTCCCTGAAAAGGTGAGGCTTTTATTTAGTCACCCTGGGATTACTGTGGTTAAATGATCTGAGATGCTGGTTTCTGCGTATGTTCAAGGAGAGCATGAAACGGAGCTCATCCCACTCCAGCCCAGCGCGTCTGCCTGGGGCAGGGCGAGTGTTGGGTGGGAAGGAAGGAGTGGGGTGCACAGCCCAGCAGAGCAAAGGGCTCAGCTGGCTGTACAGCTGGTGCTGCCAAAGACCACATGTGAAGGAGTGATGTGCGAGGAGTGCACATGAGTGCATTCATATCTCTCAAATCCATCACTTCTGAACCAATGACAAATCCTGCTCCAGTTCCTGCAGTTAGTGAAAAGCCATGGCATTTATGGCAAATGTTGCAGGGGGGACAATCAAGTTGTAAGGGTTTACTTGTGAGTATAAGCTCGCAGCAGGAGTGGCTGTGTGAGCTGCATAACTATAATACCATGTCTTTACAATCTTTAATCTTTCTCTGACAAGTCTTTGAATGTGGAAACAGCCCGAGAGAAAAAGTTGTGCAATTAGATTGTATGCATAGTCTTTCACACTTGTCTGGCTTAGTGCTACCTCTTTTTTGATTCTTCTGGGGATTACAGTTCAGTATGAGTAACTGTGCTGTTCTTTTTTCTAATGAAATGCCTGGTTTTGTTTTTGTTTTGTTGTTGCTTTTTGGGTTGTTTTTTTTTTTTTTTAACAATTGCAAACTTGTAGGAGGGTTAATTGGTTTTCACTGAAAATGCCCAGCAGGGTACCTGGCCTTTAAGTAACACAGATGCATTTTATCTCCAAGTATGGCACACACTAAACGTTCTTTGCTTGAGTTAGTCTTTGAAGAAAATATTTCCTGGATACTGAAGATCAAATGGAAGATAACAGCTGCTTAGGATAATTAGTGCTAGGAATAGACTGATTTATGGAGCATCAGGCAGTGCTAGCAGCTATGTTTCTGCAGCTTTGTAAGATAAGCTTGACATTTAAAAACAAGATGCTAGAAAAGGGGGCTGTGAACTGAGTCTGTTTGGATCAGTAGTCCTGTTTATAATTCTGTGCCAGAGCAGCTCTGGAGGAAGAGTTAAATGAGAACATCTGATTTTAAAATGCTTTTCTCCTTGAAGCTGTTAATAACCTGAATTTGACTTAGTGAGCAGTAAATGAATGCTCCTCACATACCCTTGAAATTTGCCAAGAAAGTCAAGTCCATGTTCCATCTCCATGTTATATCACCTTACTAGAACACTTTCTAAACAGCAAGTGACACAAATCTATCATTTATATCTCTTTCTTAGTAAAAATTGGAAACCCTTTGCTATGTTTTTCCAGCAGTGAAACGGCTTCTAAATTTAGTTCCCTTATAGTTACCTCCCTAAAATCACAGCAACTTGGTACTGATCAATGTGTTTTCCCTGTCATCCATACTATATATATGGGCAAAATATGGAACATGAACAGTTTTTGGTTCTTGGGTTGGAGTAGGCATCATTGATAGCTAACAGTTTAATGTGGAGTTTTGGTTTTCATTTTTTTTCCCTGATATGTTTCTGCTGATTTCTTATGTCATCCAATGGTCACTGGCAGCAATAGTTATTGGGCCTTAGATCCTGAAAGAAAAATAATTATCTACTGAGACGAAAGGAAGTCAGACTGGGGAAGACAATCAAAGTACATAGCTGATCTTTTTTAAAAAAGAATACTAATCTGAGAAATTAAGTATTACTAATATTTATAGTAATGCCTAGAGAGGCCTAGGGAAGTCAGGAACCATGAGCTGGTCACTGGAAAAACACTTGGTAAAAGACTTTCTGAAAAACAAACTTTTAATGAGACAAGACCACTTGAAGGCTGGTAGAATAAGCACATGTTCAGAGGAGCGAAGCGAGTTGTCCAAAGATATCCAGTAGTAAATAATCAGGGCTTAGCTGTTGCCAAACCTCATGCTTGTACATGTTCAAAATCAATTTTAGTGGTTCACAGCTTCAGTACCAAACGAGCCTTTGATTAATCCTAAACACATTCAGTTCAGTAAACTTGTCCTGTGAGAGTGGGTTCTGAACTGAAATTTTGTTGTTTAACTGTTGAGTAAATAAGCTTGGGTAGTAATGTTGTTATGACTGATGATTTTCTCCTCTTCATCTTACTCACGAACTTCAACGAAAAAAACAGTCTCTGTGTCAAACTTGCTTAAATGACTAACGTACGTACTTTTTTTCAGGAAGGGGAGGTGGTAGTTTGAGGTTTGTTTGCTTTGTTAGCTGCTTCCTTTTCCAACACTTAACAGAATGTGCTCTGTGAAGTGATGGCCCACATGGGAGATGTAGGGAATTACGTGATCTGCGGGGCCTGGGGTTGCAATAGCTTCACATACACGCAAAACTTCGTGGGATAGTTTCCATCTCTTTACAGAACTAGTGGCACCTGCAAATGGGAACCAATGTATATGTGATCAAAGAACTTGGGTAGTAGTAGAGGACTTCCATATTGACTGATCAAGATTTGTGGTTCCAAGAGCTCTATGGGGCTTATATTAGCTTCTCTTGGAGTGCACCCCATTCCTCTCCCCAACCCCAGAAGGGGTTTTGTTTCCGTTCCTGTGTATCAGAGCTCTGTCTGGCAGAGGCCATGTGTACTGGAAGAGGGAAGACTGGTGCTGGAAGCAGGACTCTCTTATCCTTGGGCAGTGCAGGAGCAACCTGTCTCTTTGCTACATGTCTAATGAAAGCCTTGCACAGCCTGAGCCTAGTCTTTGATGGATGTCCTTAGCATTACTGCAAATAAGTACTAAGCAACATACAAAAACTTTTATGTATAAACATGGACCCATTCCTTCCTGGCCCAAAGCAAAGGCATTTTATGGTTAGTCATTTATCCAATTTTGGCAATTTCTTTTTAATCTAAGATCTTTGCAAGTGTTCTGTCTGTGGATAAATCTCGTCCTGGGGACATAGGGTGTTTTTTCTTTCATTAATTATTTTGGGGGGATTAAAATCTTGTTGTTTCTGAAATAGCAGTTCAGAACAATGAAGCTGGTGATCCACACTGTAAAATTAAATTTCAGTGCTAGGTGCTAAGCAAATAATCAGATCCTAGTAAAGAAGGAGAAGCTCAGTTTTAGAGCTGGGAGCCTGCAATCCCCTATGACCTCCATTCTTCTGCAAATATTATCTTAGGCATGCCTACAAGTCATAACTGTCAGAATTCTTTTTTCAAATATTGCATTAGTTTTTCTGCTGAGTTGGTGATTTTTTTTTTTTCAATGACCATGTAGAATTTAAGCAGGATTCTGGGGTGTGAACACTGGTCAAGATATGCATTTATTTCATATCGTTTAGCAAGGTTAGGGAACATTTGTTACTTTTTATAATCATGTTTTTCAGCAATATTTTTATGTAGGCTACTTCAATAATTTTTCTTCTTAATATGTTCCTTATGAAAATACTATTTTTAATTCTGTGCTTCAGTAAACACAGTTAATTTCCCTGACCAAAAAAAATTACATTTGCTCTCTGTTACCTCACTTCAATTCATAACTTTGTATTTAATTTTAAAGATCCTTTCTCTATATTTTATCGAGCATGTAAGCATTGCAATGACTTGTTAACTCTAGACTTTATGCTACTCGTTAGTACAGCAGTTAAAATAGAGTTACTTCAGCAGTCTTTGCATGGCATGTCTTTTACCTTGCTCATGACATGCAACTATCTGCTTAATGTAACTGCGTATGATCTGCTTTACTGTTGTAGTCAGCACATGAAGGTGATGAGTAAAATAAACTGACTGTCCCCCCTCCCCCGCTTCTTTTATTTTCATCAGGATCACACAGATCACTGTGCTCCTCAGGTGGCAACTATAACTAAATTTAGAGTTTATTTATACAGTTGAACCAAATCAGAAAAAAAAGAAGAAACCTTGATGCTGTTGTTGAATTCTGCCCCTCTCCCCCCCCAATTTCACAACATGAGAAGATCCCTGCACTTATCTATAATTTTTCTCTGATTAAGAGCTTGTTGGAAGCATTTGGGACATAGAAAGCTTCTGCATACTGGTGTGTTGTTTTTTTGGTTTTTTTTCTGGGTGTACTTTTGTCCTCTTGGAAGACAGAATGTATATGTACAAAGAACTAAATGTAGCAGTGGACTCAGCTTGCGATTAACACGCTTGTGTTTTAGTGTTTGAACATAGGTGTTCACATGAGTGCTGGATGCCTATGCTTCCCTTATGGTCTTTGTCGATCTAGTCAACGTCTTGCTTTCATTGCGTTAATATCCGAAGCTCTTCACAACCTACGCTTCTCTATTGTCACATCCTTGTCATTTCTTACTCGATATTCAAGGTTAGCTCATGCCCCTTCCTTCATCCCACTTATTTTTAAAACAAGCACCTTCTCAGTTTCCCCCCATGTTGGTATTACCTTGTAGATGTTTAGCCACGTTGAACTTGAGTTGACGATTAAAACGTAATCCCTCAGGCCTCTTACTGACCTTATGCATTCGTGTGTGTCCCTTGGTACTCATCTTTGTGTTTCTGTAGGCTTCATGGCAATAGCAACTCTTAATTAAGACTACTGTCCACCATGCTTTCCAGTATCGTCTCACTGCCTCCCTCTCCTCCTCCATATGTTAGTGTGTTTCTTTTCTCTCTTTTTTTTTTTTTTCCTTTTAAAGCAGGCAGTCTGTTTGTTGCTGTGCTTGTACAGCAGCTACTGCAATAATGCTGCAGCCCAGAATTAGGATTTATGGGCACTGCAGGTAATACAAATAGCTTTAATAGAATATCAGGTATGCTCAGTTGTGCAGGTTTGTTGTCCTCTATTACTGGCATAATAAGGAGAACTAACTTACTTTTATCTTGTGGTCAAGCAGTATTATATTTAAAACCCTTTTTGTTTCCCACAAGGATAGTTCTGAGTTAAATCTCTGCCTTGTCCTTTCAGTGTAACCATCGAACCCTATGTTAAGGTAGAGGTTCCCACATTTCACCTATTTTGTAATGTCATAGTAGATTTTTTTTTTTTTCTTCTGAAATATTTGAGGCACCTCTGATCTGTGGTGCATGATGTTTAAAAAACATGAGTCGGTTTCTGCTTTTTAGGAATTCTTTCAATTCTCTCCTGGTAAGCTCCAGGAACAGTCAGTTCCCAGTGATGGGCCTGGAGTGAAATAGGCCACCCTTTGTACCCAGCTCATTGGCACACGTTGCTGTTACTTGTGTGCCCAGGGTTGCTAAACTACCAGCAAATTTAAATCTTCAATCCTCAAAACCAGTTTGACCTTGGAACTCCAGATGCTGCAGAATATTAGCTTTTTAATGGTGTGATGGTGAGAGTTGGTGACATAGGAGAGTTAATAATTTGTGATTTAAAGCATTTGAACATATTCCTAGCTTTCAGTGTGATTATGTTGCAGAGACAGGTTTAAGAAAAGCTTGTAGCGGCTGATGAGTGGTTTCCTGAAGAACTCGGGAGAAGAGGGGCTTCGTGCTCTCCTGGATTGAGCGTAGTTCTGGGAGACAGGTACATGCAGTTCTGCTGTTGCTAGCCTTAGCCCTGATGTTAAGTCTTCATGTACAGATGTCAAGTCTTTCTGCACCTCCTTCATTCACAGAAATAGCTATGTATTTACAAATGGAGAGGGGTTATAGGCAGGTTCAAGGGGGTTAGAGGCACATCTGCACTCCTGTTTTAGCAACCTGTGATGCTTTTGAGGGCTGTCATATTCTCACCTACACGATCTGATTGCATAAGCATCTTGTGCCACTCTAAGAACAACCTACAAATCGAGGGACTGCAGTCAGCCTTACGTGCACTGATTCACTGCCTACAAATGTGGTGCCTCCCTAGATAGGAAACTGGTCATGCCAGCTCCACCCCATGGTGCTAGAAACTGCTTTCACAGCTGATTTACAGATACCTTCATTACAGGTGTAGATATTTCAAGTGTTTTCATTGATGCTGGAAAAGTTTGGCATACTTCTCAGGTTGTATCATACCTGCCAAAATTTCAAGAAGCAATATCATTGTGAATATTATTCAACTTGTAAATACGTTTACTAGGTGTAACTGTCCATCACTTCCAAAAGATAAATTGCAACACACATTTGTGGGCAGATGATGCTGAGTTCAAGGAGACCTGGCTCTATTGAAGAGTCCTTCACTTTTCTCTTTTCTCATCAGTCCTGTCCTAGTGTGTGCACATGTGTAGTACAGAAGGCAGGAGTGCATAGTGTGTATGGGAGGAAAGGGGGAAAATGAGAAAAATACTAAAGATCGTAACAAAGAATCTTGTGTCTGAAGTTTTGTCTTGGCTGAGTCCTGATTGTGGTAAGCTGAAGGATCATGTAGTGTATATACAGTTGTGAACTTCTTACAGGAGTAATAGTCTTGTAGATTAAATTTCTGTTGAAAGATATACACTACACTAAGCAGTGCTATTTTAATGATGTTCTCTAGATCAGTCCTGAATAGATATGACTAAACATTGTGCAGGCAATATTCTCTTTCGGACATCTTAGCTATAAACAAAGCCTCATGGCCAGAGTGTGCTCTCTACTAAGAGAATTCTCCAGATCTTCTGTGTCTTAAACCCTCCAAAAACAACCGGGCTGTTTTAGAGCTTCTTTCAAGAGAGAGTTCTGTTATAGACTACTTACTGTGTTGTCAGTTTTTGAAGGGGGAAATAAGAAAGAAGGCTATGTGCCTGAAGTCTAAAGGAAGAGGAAGCATTGGACTAGAATTGAGCATGTTTGGATTTGTCAGCTCTGCTGCATGCTTCCTGAGACTAATCATTTAAATCTTGATTCTCTGTTTCTGAAAATTGTAGATGTTATTTCCTGTCCCTTCTGTAGTTTATATTTGTGCTGAATGCCTTTGTAAGCAAGGATTGGCTCTGCTCTTTTTGCCTGTGATATCTAATATAGGACACAGTGAGGTCCTGACCTCTTTTGTGACATTTATGTACAAAGTGATACAAATGATGACTAATGCAATGGAAAAGTTTAAAATATTCGTGCTGTGTTGATAAGACTGTGGTGTGTCAACACACTGTACCATTTTCCTGAGCGTTACTTGTTGAAAATGTGTAAAATGAACCTTCTTTAGGCACAAATACAACAGCAAAACTTCATTTTTGTACTGGTTCTGGAACCACCCCTTGTCCAGTAAAGACAACCCTGGATTACTTGCCTGAGAGCAGAGACCAGCTTGGTGGCAGAACTGAATCTGTTAGTCCAAAATCCTGTTTCTCCTTCCATATAACACAGATTTGTCTACTCTCACCTGTAGACTCCCTCCTCATGGGCTCGTGCAACTGTGGATATGTGGAACAGTGCTTGGTGGTCGGAGCATCTGCTCGCCTTGCACTGTCTGAGGTAGCAAGGCGGTAACAGAGCCTGCAGAGCAGTGCTAGCAATGCAGGAGGTGATGGGAGTGCTGGGCCTGTGCCACCCTGCAGGCTTTCAAGGTCAAGGACATGCGCTGTAGCATCGCTGTAGCACCTGTGCTCCTCCCTTCAGTGTCAAAGACCCAACAAGCCAGAGGCCTCTTTTTCAAGCTGTCAGGGGTGGATCCATCTTGTGTGTTGGAGGAGTGTGAAACTCCAGGTGGGTCATGCTTGGTTTTAGGCTTTTAGGATCAAGCAGAAGGAAGTGGGGCTGTTCCTGGCAGAGGGGATGTTTAATAATAGAACACATATAGAACTGGGAAGGATAGGAATTTTGTGTTACAGTGGTAAAGGTGATTTTAATGGGCTAAATGTATTTAAAATATTTTTGTCTCCTGGGAGGATCTCTAACTGCCTTATCCTTTCTTCCTTCCAAAATGGACATAGTTCGTTCCATGTTTTTGCTCTTATACACTACAACTTGAAAGTGAAATGTTTTCTCTTTTGAAGTTCGTGATGAACTAGAATGCACATCAGAACATGTGTTGGTACAGATTTAAAAGTTCTTGATTGGCTAACTTTTGTAGAGCTATTTGAAGCCAAGTGGTAATGGGGTTACATTTTCTGGTTACATTTTGTGGGTTCTTAAAGGTAGTGTACAGAACTCTGGGCCTTAGCAGACAATGGCCCTATGATGTGGTCAGTACAATAGGTTTTGTTTTGTGGTTGCAATACATTTTTTTTTTTTCCCTTAATGCTATTGATATATATTTCTTTCTGATATTTGCTGTATCAGCAGCTGGTGTAGTGATGCTGCCTAAGCGTAATTTCTGAAATGCTTTGGGATGAAACATATTACAATATCATACAATGTATTTATTACAGTATACTTTTTTCATGGGTATGTGTTTCTTTTAAGTATTTTTGCTAACACAGGTGTTCATAAGCATGGCAAACAAGCTTTCTCCCCAAACTTTCACCATTTTACTGGGATGTTGTGATGCGAATCAGAATTACAGGAGGTCTGTACACTTTTCTGTGAAGTAAAGGGGAGGATGTGGAGTTCATGAAATACAGTGGCCCAGCTGAAGATGTCTTACCATTTTTAGTCTTTTGATTACATTCAGTCATCTTTGCATGCATCAGAAGAAAACCAGTGAACGGTGCCTTCCAGTAATCCTGGGTTTGGGTAGTTAAAGCTCCATGCAAACAAGCGTGTCCTTTTCTTTAAAAGCGAGATCAGTCTGTGGCCCCGTTTCTGCTGCTGTTCCTGTTGCTGCCCCATCTGCTTGTGCTCATTCTCCTTTTCTAGCTGCCTGCCTTTTACAACATTGTCCCAGTGCAGACAGAAGAGCACTGGGCTGATGAACAGGGAGGTTTAAGGTAAACGGAATTGGTTCCTCTATGTCAAAACCTGGCAGTGATCATAGGACGGGTCACCAAAATGCTGATTGTAACAATCGAGCAAGTTATATGTGTGAACTAGTACTTCTTATAAAATATGCCCTGGCCTTGAAAAAGCATGGTTAGCAGGTGGTGGTAAGACTGCAAAGAGATACCAAATGAGGAGGTAAGGTTTTTCAGAAAGTGACTCTGTGGGGGGGGGAATAAATGAACTATGGGGGGGGGAAAAAAGGCAGAGTCTCAAGTTGATTATTACAAAATATGTGGAACTGAAATATCTGAGATAGCCAAAACACTTTGATCCCCCCCAAATCCTTTCTGAGCATCATCTGTCTTGTCAGTAATTGCAGGTGAGGACTTGTGGACATGGCCAGACCTCTCTGCATTGGTGGATCAAACTAGATTCATGATGGCTGGTGACATGTTTGGGTTCAAATTTGTTGCATTTTAACCACCTTGGAACTATGTTGATTTGTCTGAAATTTCCCCTTTGTTGGAGACTATTCACAGCTTAATCATGGTGAATATGGTGAAATTATACAAGCTGCTGACATGTGGTGTCATGCTTAGATGTCTGCAAGTCAGGGAGTAGTGCAGAACATGTCTTGGCACAGGCAAATTAGAGTCTTTGCCTGATCAGTGGTTAAAATCTGATGCCATCCACTTTTCTAGAAGCTAGGCTCTTCCCCTTAAGGTATGTACGTGTGCGCTTAGTGGGAGGCTCATCTGTGTCTTTAAAATCCATTTGTGCTAATGATCCAGTGAGTTACCACACCCATTAGTATGGCTTGGCTTCTTAATTTTGTCTCCTGAAGTTAATTTTTGTGTTTTTTTCTTAAGAGTAGTGTTGCATTAACTGTCTGGCATTTGGGTAAGCTCCCTAATGGTATGCTGGTCCTTAGAAGTAGCCATGTCCGACGTCAAAGAATGATTGTGCTGATTGTTTCCAGTTTTCTTATAGAGTGACAAGATGACATGTAGAAGTAGCTGTAATGAGGATACCAAATTCTCACTTCAAGAGTTGGTTATCCTCATCAGCTGAATACTGATGTCGGTCTTAGAGCTAATTTGTAATTGTTTAAAAATTGAAGGTAACATATGATTAGGTACAGTTTAGTGGGATGACTGATTCTCACTGTATGGATAGCATGTGGTTTGTGAAACTTGGCTATGGCTCCTGAGACTTTGGGCAACGGTGTGTTGGGTTAGCCAGTCTTGAAACAATCCAAGAACAGTGTGGTGCTATTTGTGTATGGTGCTCAAGGAAGAGGAGATTAAATTAGAGAGATTACATGGTTATTTCTGTATTTAAATGTTTCTGTTACAGTCCCATTGGTACAATCTGTACGCCTAGGGAGATTAATTCATTTCAAATTTGATGCTTTAACCACTAAATCATCATCTCTTTCTGGCACTGAAATAAAGTGATTTCATCATCTACATCAGCAGGGAAGTGTCACCTTTGTTAAAAAAAGAACCACCGACACACAGACTTAATTATCTATTCAGAGTGCAAGCTAGCAGCTCAAATGTAGTGACTTTTCTCCAAAACTGAACCAGATATTTAGAGGCATGCTCAAAATCACACTTCTCTGAAAACTTAACAGTAACTTCTAAAGATAGCTATAACTGATCTTAAAAAAATCTTGCTTCTGTGGTTTATATTGTGTATCTTTTATATAATTGGCTTTGCTGCTTCTCTGTTGCCAGTTTTCTCCTATCTTTGTGCTGTGGCTGAGGAAAAAGATCTTTTTAATAGAGGAGCAAATTGTTGTTTCAAAGCTACAGATGTTGGCAGGTAGACTCAAGCTTCTGGTAGCTCGGTCTTTGAGCCTGACTAATGTGGTGTGACAGATCTGCTCTCCTTCCACAGAAATGCTGAGTTATTTAGATCATAAAAGCTATCATTATTTCAAATACTTTTCCATCTTGTCAAGCAAATCACTAGTTTGAAATTCTGTATCAAACCCCTTTTAAGATGCTGTTAGGTCAA
Source organism: Phaethon aethereus (assembly GCF_964289735.1). Taxonomy (NCBI): domain Eukaryota; kingdom Metazoa; phylum Chordata; class Aves; order Phaethontiformes; family Phaethontidae; genus Phaethon; species Phaethon aethereus. The sequence goes on from NC_138575.1 coordinate 38,813,141, forward strand.
ATAGTGCTGGAAAATGCAGCTAATAAAATGCTGTTGAATAGCTTCTTTAACTATTTAGTGCATGGCACGTCATTAGTAAGTGCAGTTGCAGTTTAGATTCATAGAAAAGGCTGTGATTTTTACTTGAGGATGTTCAAAGTCTCTATGCTGGAGACAGAAACAGAGAAACTGTGCAGCCTGTGTGCTCGTGCTGGAGCTGACCGTGAGCAGCCCTGGCCGCAGGACCTGACCCCAGCCTGCCCTGGCACTGTGAGATGCTGTTACATCCATCGCTCTCCCCTTGTTCCATGGTCTGGGTAGCGCCTGTGGGACTCCTTCCCTGGACACCTTTTTGAAAGGGACAGCAGGACTATTAGGCCAGAATCCCACGTGAGGGGTCTCTTTGCTGGATGTTTAGCTCATTTCATTCTCGGCAGAAATTTCAGTGTTGCCCCCCTGTTAACAGGTGGCAAGAGAGACGTGTCAGTACTGCATGTGTTGGGTGAGCTGTCTGCAGCTGGCCTGGAGCCCTTTGCCGCCTGGGCTCCCTTTATTTCTAAGGGAGCTGCTGCTCCCCTTCGCCTGCTGCATCCCAGGTGGTGCTGGAGGAGGAGAGGCTGCTGGTGTACTTAGGCAGTGATGCTAGGATTGTGGGCGGGAGCAACCCTTTTTTTTTTTTTCCTCTCCCTTTCTCCTCTCCCCGTCCTCCCTCTTCTCTCTCGCACCTCGACTTCGCTGTCTCTGCACTGCAGATCCCCGCTAGCCAAGAGGGCCGCCGCCGCGCAGCCCGGCCGGGGGCAGCCCGCCCCGCCATGCCCCCTGCCCCGCCGCCCTAGGCCGAGCCTGGGGTACGGCGGGCGGCGGTCCGGGACTGCCATGCGGCAGGACAGGCTGACGGGCTCGCTGCGGCGCGGGGGGCGATGCCTGAAGCGGCAGAGCTCGGGCGGCGGCGTGGGCACCATCCTCAGCAACGTCCTCAAGAAGCGCAGCTGCATCTCCCGGACGGCGCCGCGCCTGCTCTGCACCTTAGAGCCAGGTAACCGGCTCCCCCCGCCTGGGAGACGAGGCGGCGGCTGCCGCACTCCCGTAAGCGGCTTAGCGGGGAGGGAGAGCGCCGGGCTCCGGGCCGCCGCCTCCCCGCGGAGGCGGCTCGGCGAGGAGGACGCGGCCGGAGGGCGATGAGGGCCGCGGGTAGGCGCGGTGGGCCGGGGTGGAGGGAGGGGGGCGGCCGCGCCCGGCACCTGCCCGAGGCAAATGGCCGCGCCTCGTCGCCCGCCGCTGCGGCGCGGGCAGCCTCGGCGGGGCCCGGCCTGCCTGAGGTGCCGTGGTCGCGGCCTGAGGCGCGGCGGAGTGTTCGGGGCGCGGCGGCCGAGGCGCCGCGGGTCCCGCCCGGACTGGGCCCGCCATAGCGCGGGGGAGCGGGGCCTGCGAGGCCGCCCTGGGCTGGGGAGCGGGCGGAGGCAGCAGCGCCGGCGGGTGCGGGGCCGGCCCGGCGGGGAAGCCGGGCCGGCCCCGGGCGGGAGGCCGGAGGCGTCCGTGGGCCCTGCGAGGAGACAGCGCGCTGCCCCCTTCCCGGGGCGCTCCTCCCGCTCTCCACCCTGCGCCGGATCCCGGCTCTGCCCTTCAGCTCTCCCGTCCCCTTTCCCCGCCGCTCCTGCCCGTTGTGCCGTTTGTTCGTGGTCCCTGCTGTCTCCCTCCCCTCCGCGCTCCCCCCGGGCCACGGCTTTCCGCCAGCTTCTCCCGGTCACAACCCCCATGGCCCAGCCGCCGGGGCTCTGCGGTCTCCCCTCAGCCTGGCCAGACCTTTCCCGCTAAACCTCCTAACTCTCGCCTTGCCGGAGACCCCTCCTCCCGCCCAGCCTTTGTCTGCGGTAGGGTGTTGTCTAAATTCGCAGCCATGCCTTTCCTAACGGGGAAGGCATCGGCTCTGCGGCTACTTTTTCTGGATCCCGCTTTACTGCCGAGATCTGTTAAGGACCAGGTGGTCAGTCAACAATGTGTGTTTGCTCCAGGGAGGTGGGTTCTCAGCAGAAGCACTGATGGGTGATCATTATTGAATGCTAGATTCTAGGTGCCTGCCATCAAAGTTCTAGATCGTTTGGGTTTTTTTAATGAAGTATTGGAAATTTAAATTCAATTTACAATGCTAGAGCTGTCACTTGTAGCTAAAATGTTGTTGATCTGTTGTCTAATCCTAGGCATTTAAAAAACATGCAAGCCTGAGGTCTACTGAAACAGAGCAATGGAAAGAAATGTTAAGATTCAGTTTCCCATTGTAGTAGCTGAGTGTCTGTCAAGCAGACAATGCTGACTGCTGCTGTTTTTGAGATGTATTTCGGATGCTATTATTAATAAAGTCTCAGATATATTCTGGTATAGTTTTATGGCGTTGCTGTTATCAAGGAGATTTCCTGACTCATTTCTCACAGACCCCTGCCTCTACAGTCGTCTGTAGGTAATGATGTTGTCTGGACAATGACATTCTTTTACTTACGCTCCCACAAAGACCAGGAGAGATGATCAGAGGTGTAACCACGAACGCCATAGTCTTAAAGCTAGGAAATCCCACTGGGTTGGGATTTCCATTTTGTTCATGTGTAAGTAAATACAATAACGTCATTCAGGATACATACCTTCAGAGAGTGACAGAGACGGGGCATCAAAAATGAGCTCTTAAAAAATAAGCTGAATGAAGATTCCTTCAGATTTTCTTAGTGTCTGTATCAGCTGTTTGTATTGAGAAGTTTCTGTAGACTTCAGATTTTAGATGTGCTTTGATACATCCCAGTGAGATCTGGCTCCTGACAAAAGTGGTTTCACGCAGAGTTACTCAGAATGTTACTTTTATTTTTCATTTTACAGATGAAAACCTACATTTGGAGATAAATTACAAGGCAAGGCTAAGAATCTTCCCAAAACAACAAGAAACAATAAGGTGGTAGTTTACATTGCCACTTTTTTCCCCAAGTTTGGACTCCCACTGCACACAAAGCTGCTTTAGGCATTTTTCCTCATTTGTTTTCAATAAAATATTTATTGGTTTTCCATGGGAGCGGTTTCAACAACTGCTTTTAAGTATAGCCAAGAACCTACACTGATATCCTTTGTAAGTTTGAAGCTATGGCTTTATATCTCACGTACGTGCATCAGAACAGATCATCTTCCTATGCTTTTTCTGGTTTATTATTTCTGAAAAAAGTTGAAGACTCTGCCCCACTCTTTTGTTTAATGTGAGTGGAGATTTGATTCCTTCACCCAGGTGCTTGGCTGACCCACAACGTTTTTTCTCCCCTCTTGTAGCTCTTTATGTGGTCCTGTGCTACAGTTTGCTAGTGTTTGTGAATCCTAGGGGTATAATTTTCCCTCTTGCAGCCTTTTGTTGTCAGGATTCATCGTGTATTTTACATGGAAAAGCTAACGGGACTGGCTTTTGTGAGGTTTTATCTTTCTTTTTTATACCTTTTATTTTTTAAATAACTTTTCCACAGCTGTTTCTAGTGACCTGGTTGCGAGGGCATTGAACAGGCCTTACTTTGGCATTTCCCTACCCTTCAGAAGTTTGACTGGTTCCAAATATATGTACCTTTGTGTATGCTTATATTTGTGGAGCTAATAATTCATGTATGTTCCCAACACATTCCTGCTTACATGACTTAATATACTTTTTAGGTATGAAGCATCAGTTGAAAGTGTATGAACTGGAGGTGATACTTAATATGTCAAATGACACTATAGCCTGGCTGGCTTGATGTGAAAGAGCTGAGTTGTACTGACAGCTCTTACAGTCCCCAAGAGTAGGAACTATCGCTGTGTATGTGGTATGTTTCTGCCAGGCAGTCCATGCAGAGGAGCTGGGAAGAAAAGTTCCTATAAGGCTCTAAGGGGTCTGTTCTGCAAAGAGCAAAAATAACGAAGAGGAATGTGTCCCAGAGATGGAAGATTGACAAAAAGGGGAAAATCCAGTGAAAATGGATGTAGAAGGTCGGTGGTAGGGTTGGATAGGTGTGAGGTACAGAGGGGGGAAGAAGCCATCAGGGAATCTAAGTTAGTTTGTGAGGAGAAGGCAACTGAATATAGAATTAAAGGGAGTTGCTGGTAAGGTGCAGCGGATGATGGAAGTGTAAGGGAGAAAAGATAGTATGTGGAAGGAGGCCCTGGGGAAAGGCTGGTGATGATCCAGGCAGAAGTGGACAGGATCAAAATGACAGGACTGAGTGGGAGGGGGGGAAAAAAAAAAAAAGCAAGCATGTGCAGGGGAGGGAAATTTCTGAGGAAAAGGGGAACAATGGAGGTAGGAAGATTTGGGAAACCAAGAGAGGTTGGAATACAGGTAGGCACTAATTTCTTTGAAGCTCTAAAGTCCATAAGCAAATTCAGTGAAGAGTTCAGAAACTGTACGTAGCAAGATGGTTCTTGTGCCAGAAATAACTAACGGGAAATGAGGTGCTGTTCCCAGCTTGCTGCTTGCCTTCCTGCAGATGCCCTGGGAAGTTCCTGGGTGGGTATAACCTTTCCTTGTTCTGTCTGTAATGTTTGTGTTGCAGCTTTTTTTTTTTTTTTAATTTGCTTACTTGCTGTATTTTTATTGAACAAGGTTGTAATTTTTTGGTTTTAGGAATGTAAATTCTTTAAAATGGGTAGGAATGAGGAACCATTCCTGTGGCTCACTCCCCATGGCTCTTCCCCTCCCCTGTCACAAAACCACTACATAATTTGATTTGGGAATATTTCTAACTGCGAACAAATAAGGGGACACAGACTCCATGGCTTCTACAAGAGTATAAATGCTAGTGCATGGCCTGACTGAGAAGTTCCTCGCGATACTGAAGAGAGTGCACCGTGTAGTCTGGTGTTACCACATGATGTTATTCTCATTTCTAGTACTTTTCACACCTGTCTCAATTGTCTGCCATGATTTAATAAACTTTTGTAGATGGAAGTACAAGGGTCTCATTTCAGTCTTATTTTATCAAGAGAGACAACTCTCTGGGCCCCATGTGAGCTCCCTGGTCATGATGTTCATGTAAATGACAGACATGTTTTGCCTTTCTCTGAGGTTCTATCTTACTGTGCTTGATCTTTTGCAGACTTATCTGTCTCTGCTCGCGTCTTTCTCAGGAAGCTTATAAGGCAAAGAGAGATGTTGTCACTGGGATCTTTAAGTCTTAGAAAACTGTGAAGTGATTAATAGTTGGCTGCTGAGTTGGAAATGAATACATGATTCTTTTGGAAGGCTTCTTTGCTACAAGGCAGGGTTAGATAACGTGTCAACATCTATTAGCTTAACAAAAGGAGTTCTTGGTCATGATGTCTTTTTGTATGTATTAGGGTTTTACAGTGCTTACCACTAGATTGATCGGGAATGAGACACCTTTTTTTGCATTTACAGCAAACATGATACAATTTCATCTTAGTAGGTTACTGGCATTGTTACATTGCTTTGAATATTAAGAAGAGATTCATCTATTAGGAGTCCCTGCTGAGTGCCATAGAGTTATGGGGAAGAATACTAATAAACAGTTACTTCCAGGAATAACTGTTAATCCTTTACTGTTTTTTGAGACATTCCTATTATGGTTTTAAGCTTTTATTTTTCTATATCTGACAAATAATGTCTTTTAAATCTGAAGCAGGGAAATGAAAGCACCAATTCCCAGGTCTCAGTGATGCAATTCTAAAATGCTGAAAATCTAAACAATATTGGGGTTTGTGTGAACTTTCTTTCTTTCTTTCTCTTCCCTGTCCCCTCACCAGCTGGGGGCGGGGGGGCGGGAAGCCTTGAAGGCTTTGTCTTTAAATATATATTTATCAGGCAGTAAAGCTTTTAAATTGCTTATCGCCACTTCAGTATGCAAGTGCTGAAAGGCATTTTACGTTCCATAACTAGCAAATGCCACTATGGTTTGGGTTTGTCAGACTCACAGGCTTAATCCTCCAAAGCACTGAGTACTACTGGTGAGTTGATTAGCATGGATTTTATATGCTTAAAACCTTGCATTAAAGGTTAAAGATTAAAATCTGGGTTTTATATATACAGCTATTAAAATATACATTAAAAATGTTTGGCTTGATATTATAGTAAGTCAAGAAGCTATGCACAACATCATTTTAAATATGGAGCAATACATGGTCTTAAATTAGGGGAGAAAAATAAAGAAAGGCTTTATTCTTTATGCCAGAAGACTTGAGGGAGGGGATGTGCTGCGACGCGGTGTTCAGCACCTGAGCTCTGGACAGCGTCATTTGAAGGACTAAACGCCTGCACGTTCAAAATGTGGGATATAAAGTAAATTAAAAATGTTACTCCTCTTCGTGTTATGGCATATTCCGGTGCCATAGTCAGGATCCAGTGTAGGCCAAACTTGAAATACTAGTATTTTATTTAATATTGTATTTTATAGACTATTAGCAGGCTTTATTAACTATTAAAATAATTTGCTCATGTGGCCAAAATAAAATCTAAGCTTACGTGTGAATACTGACTGAATGTGCTTTATGTTCTGAGGAATTATAAAAAATTTGATATTCTGAGCAATAAAATAATTTCAGCACTGAAAACTTAGAAATGAGGTTTGAATGATTTAACATCAAGAAATTGATATAGGTGGAAAGAAACTGTTTGTCTCTATACTTTTTTTTTGTGGATGCATATGATAGTTTGCAGTGTACAAATATAGTTTGTAGAGTAGTGAACTACATGATTTTTAGTGAAGTGAGTTGTGCTAAACTACATCATTAAAGAGTGTATTACTGCATTTTAAAAACATTTTGTCCATGTACTACTTACCATGTGCCTCGAATCCAGTGTGAAGACAAGAATTCGCAGAAACAGTGAATCAACAAACTACAACAGTAGCTGTTGAAACATGTAGCTGAAATCTTGTGTTCTATTTCAATTTTTTTTTTCCTTCTGAGCTAAAGGAAAATAATGACTATGATTATTTTTTTTCCTTTTTGTATCTAGGGATTGATACAAAATTGAAGTTCACCCTCGAACCATCTTTAGGTCAAAATGGTTTTCAGCAGGTAATTTGATTAATTTTTCTCTTGAGTTTATGAAGGACTGGGTTCTCTTCAGTCAAGGTACTTGCCCTAATTCAGAAGTGCATCTGCCATCATAATGTCAGCATATTATTTGCAATTGCATCAAGAGCTGTTCCATTAGTATTTGGAAAATATAATACACTTTCATTGTTTACTCCAATATCTCGTAAGTCTTTGTGTCCCAGAATATTTTATTTTTGTTATACTATTAGGTAATTAATCTATATTTTCCCTGTGAGTGAATTAAGCAGTTAAACTCTGAAATGTATGCAGTAAAATGAAATGAATATGCATATCTGCAGCTCTGTAAATGTTGCTATACTGTTGTGTTAAACTAATGGTGGATTTTATACATTTTTGTATGCTTTTGTTTTCAGTGGCACGATGCGCTCAAAGCGGTGGCTAGATTGCCGACAGGCATACCGAAAGAATGGCGGAGAAAGGTAGGTAGACCTGTATGCTTTGTGGGACACAGTGCCTGTGGGTTTCTCAGGAGAGGTGAATGACATCAATATTATCAGTGTTTTCTAAGCAAATATTTGGAAGCTTTAAATTCTAGTGGGGATTTTTTTCTAGTTTACATTCTTCAGTGATAACCTCACAGGGCAGCTGGAGAGCCTGATGAGACAGGTAAAGATGGTGTTTTCAATAGTCAGGCTCTTTCTACTTGAGGCTTAGGTAACTTATTCTGCTGCAGATGTTATTGCTTCATTCTGTCAGTCTCAAGGAATTGCACTGTTGAAGCTGCCCTCGCAGCTGACAACCAGCTGAAAGGAGAGCAAATCTCCAGTGTAGGCTGTCATACTTACGAAGGTGAAGTTGATAGATGCTAGTGCTGACAAGAATGCTCATAGAAACATTTGATGGGGGAAAGGCAGACTGCCTAAATTAGGGCAGTTCAGAGTCAGAAGTGATGTAGAATGGTAGAGTGTGCCATTAATGAGAAATTGCACTGAGGTAGTGTTGTAGGAAAGGATCCAGTAGGATTTTGCTAAACTTACTTTATTTCTTTCTTTAACCATGTTTGAAGTTCCCTAGCCTAAAAAAAGGCAGGTCTATTCATCTTTTCTATAAAACTCAGTCACGCGATCTCAGCTTTAAAAATGTGATTTTAATAAAAAGAATGTTTTTAAGGCATTATAAAGTATATGTGGTTCCATATATTTTTGATGCATCAGATTTCCTTTTCCTGTTTTCATTTTGCTATCTTTCCAAACTGAACTGTTCCTCTCATACAAATCAGGGGGAAAGGAAATGGAAGACTTATAGTGGCATTGTTTTCCTCACACCACTATGATTTTATTTTTAAGCTACAACTCCAATGAATCATTATATCCATCTAACAGCCTTTTTTCTTTCCTGAAATAGTCTTTTCCCACACTCAAGTAAGTCTCTCAGGCATTTTTCTGTGGTATGTGAATGGCAGAAGTCATAGAATCACAGGATGGTTGAGGTTGGAAGGGACCTCTGGGCCTCATCTAGTACAACAAGCGTGACCAAGCTGGTTGCCCAGGACTGTGTCCAAATGGCTTTTGAATATCTCCAAGGATGGAGACTCCACAGCCTCTCTGGGCAATATGTGTCAGTGCTTTGTCACCCTCACAGTAAAAAAAGTGTTTCCTGATGTTTGGACAGAGCCTCTTGTGTTTCACTTTGTGCCCTTTGTCTGTGGTCCTGTCACTGGGCACCATTGAGAAGAGCCTGGCTCTGTCTTCTTTTTACCCTCCCTTCAGGTATTTATATACATTGATAAGATCTCCCATGAGCCTTTTCTTCTCCAGGCTGAATGGTCCTAGCTCTCTCAGCCTTTCCTCATAGGAGAGATAGATGCTCCAGTCCTTTAATCCTCTTAGTGGCCCCTTGTGGACTCTCTTCCGTAGTTCTGTATCTCTTTTGTACAGGGGAGCCCAGGACTGGACCCAGTGCTCCAGGTGTGTCTCACTAGGGCTGAGCAGAGGGGAAGGATCACCTCCTTCAACCTGCTGTCAGTGCTCTGCCTGATGTTGTTGTCTGCCTTTGACACAAAGGCACCTTGCTGCCTCATGGTCAACTTGGTGTCCACGAGGACCCCCTCCTCTGCAAAGCTGCTTTCCAACTGGGTGATCCCCAGCATATACTGGTGCCTGGAGTTGTTCCTCCCCAGGTGCAGGACTTTGCACTTCTCCTTGTTGAACTTCATGAGGTTCTTGTTAGCCCATTTCTCCAGCCTGTCAAGGTGCTCTTGGGCTTATCAGCCACTTCTCCCAGTGTTGTGTCATTAGCAGACTTGCTGAGGGCATGTTCTGCCACATCATCCAACTTGGACATCTGTCTTTTCCTTCTCATTCTTCCCATCTCTGTGTTTGCTCACACATGACCGTATGATGCTAACCAAAGAAGTAGTGAAAAGACCACATCCTTTTTCTTAACACTGCCATTCCCTGGTTTCCCAATGATTTTAGATTGATACTAAAATGCAGGAAACATTTTGTGTTGGCAGCATGCTGATTGCCTCCTTTGCTGGCAGCAGAAGGAGCAGGGTGACATCTGCATTATTGCTGTGGCATGTGACATTTGTTTTCTGGAGCTGGCAGAGACAAAGAATCCAGTTGAACAGCATCAGTAGGATGTCAGTGGTGCCAAAGGCTGCTGGGTGGCAGAACAGCAGCATTCCTCTGCAGGGGTAGCTTTGCAGAAGTGTGGGAAGAGACATTTAAATGCAGAAAACGCAAGATTCTGGGAGCTGTCTATAAATTCCTTCATCATGCAACTATCTTGGTGTTTAAATCTGTGGGAAGTGTCTGAATTGTTTTTCTCACTTGAGTGAGTTAACGGCTGATATAAAACTCACCCAACTTGCTTTCATGATTTCTTTCAATTTCCTGAAGAGAAAGATCCTTTATTGTTACTTATTGTCATTGTATGATCTGTCTTTCATGGTTCAGTAACTTTTAAAATGTTTTAATAAAGGTTCAGACTTTATCTTAGATACAGATGCATAGATCTGTTCTGGTAATTTATTAAGCTTTACAAAAAGTCAAAATGTTTGTTTTCGGAACTCCCTGTAGCACCAACAGTTTAGGAAGACCTCTTGTAAGAATGTATTACTCTGATCCAAGTGATACTTTCAGATCAATCCCAAATGGTTAATACTAGACGCTATTTCTTCTGCAAAGTTGATCAGAAGAGACCTCTGGTAAAGAGAAGCACCACTATATTTTTTTTGTGGGATTTCCAGGAGATGGATCCATAGCTGAATTTGAGGAAAGCCTGCAGCAGTGTTACCTTTTATAAAACTCCTTGCTGGTTATGAGGTTAGAAGGGCTGAACTGACAAAGAGGGTCCTTGCAGGAAAGTGTGCTTCCATCTTGGAGGGTCCCTGTGGACTCAGGTTCTGGCAAGGGACTTGCATCTTTGTAAGCAGTTCACAGACCTGGACACTTAATGCTAACTGTTTCCTTCCTTTCTGTTTTAGGGAGCAAGGTATCACTTTAATTGTGCTAAAATTGTTTTAGAAATAGTCCTCTTCTGCGTATTTCAAGTCTAGCAGCAGATCACATATGGGTGAAGCTGATGAGGTTCATCTAACAGTATATTTCAAAACTGTTCATATTTTATTTGAGAAATAATTCATTTTGTTGACTTGCTTTGTGTATTCCTAGGTTTGGCTGACCCTAGCTGATCAGTACTTACACAGCATAGCCATTGACTGGGATAAAACCATGCGTTTCACATTCAATGAAAGAAGTAATCCTGATGATGACTCTATGGGCATCCAGATAGTAAAGGTAGCCAGCTAACTTGTTATTTTATTTTAATTTTTTAATGAAAAGTTGAAGGTGGATTTTTTTTTTTGTTTGGATGGGTGTTTTTTTTTTTTTTTTTTTTTTAGTGGATAGGATTTGGATTTATTTTGTTCTCTGCAACTGCTTTGGCAAAAATTACATCTTAATTCCCTTTGGTCCATGCAAATTATTTCTTTGGCTTCTTTGATCCTTCTTCTCCACTGGTGTGGTTAGTGTTAGCTGGGAAAAAATTGCTATTACTGATTTCTTTTGCCCTATTTCTACTTTTTTTATTTTAAAAGAAATACTGGAGTTTAATGGAGGAAGGAACATAAGTGTTTATTTCTTCTCTATAAGTAAGCACAAATGTTTGCTGGGATTAAAAAGTATATTTATAGCAATTATAATTGCATATAGCAATTAAGCATTTTTTAGTTATTTCATAGGAATGAAACACCTTTGTCTATGTATATTTCTTAGCTAATTAACATTTAATATTTAAAGCAGTGGGCAGTTTTAGGGAAGAGCTTAATAGATCTGTATTGCTGTGGTGACTTAAATACTAGTCTGTTTACCCATTTAGGAGGCATTACTCTATTTAGGAGAGATTGTGTTCTATAGTCATCTTAATTAGAGAACGTGGAGTAAAATACTTTGTGTTCCTGATTATTACAATTGTCATCTGTACTTGGTAATTTAAGCTTATTGATATTACTTATGAAACATTGAGCATTGTAGTACATGTTTTGCCTTTCACTTATAAATTGCTTAAATCTCAAAGACACAGTTTCTGGTTTTTTATGTTTTGAAAACTTAGTTGCCTAGTAGTTCTTTTATACTTCAATAAAAACAGTTGCTTTTTTTTGTTCAATTAAGCAGCTGTTATGTCTTGCCTCTTTGAAATCTAGATATCTGTTAATATCTTCTGTGACAACTTCGTATGAACATCTTTTAGGTAACTTGTTTACTTAAGAGCTTGCTGAATCTATTTCTCTTCAGTAAGCTAAGGATTTACAGATTAAAAAGAAACATTGGCATCAACTTTGGGAGTATGTGTTGGGAGGGTGGAGGTGGAAGGAAAACTGGGGCAGGCAGGAGAACTAAAGGGGGAAGGAAAATGCACATCTCTGTTCTTGTCTTTGTTTGTTTGTTTGTTTGTTTGTTTTTTCGTTTTCCTTTTTACAGGACCTTCACCGAACTGGTTGCAGTTCTTACTGTGGCCAAGAGGCTGAGCAAGATCGAGTGGTATTAAAACGTGTTTTGCTGGCTTATGCCAGGTGGAATAAATCTGTTGGCTATTGTCAAGGATTTAACATACTAGCTGCACTTATTCTGGAAGTAATGGAGGGCAATGAAGGGGATGCCCTGAAAGTGAGTAAAATTTTTTTTTTTTTTTTCAGTGTTGAAGACTGCTTTTACTTAGTTAGCTTTAGAATAAACCAGTGTGTGAATTTTGTAGACAGCCTAAGCGAACAGGACTCCTTTAAAGGAGTTAACCAATTTATATCTGCAGATTGTTTGTTATCCTGTCTGAGCTAACATGAACAGTTTGAATATTATCACTGTTAACATTTTTTTTTGAAACAGAAACAGATGAGGGCTTGGCCATAATAAAAATAAATGGGAACACTGCTACTGACTTTAGAATATCTTATCCCATAATCCCAAACCTGCTTCCAAACACAATAGGTAGCTGAAACCTTCAGATTCCATTATCAGTCTCTTGTGTGGCAGTAGCATGCAAGGCAGTTAATAAATGTTGCATTTTAAAGCAAATTTTAGGAAAACACAAAATAAATATTTAAAATGAAAGTAAATCACTTTGAAGCTACTTTCTGGGCTACATTAGTCATACAGTGTTTTATTTTTTTATTCTATTTAATAGAAAGCGTAATGAAATCTGTGTCAGAAAATGGAAATGCAGCTTACTACAGGAATGTGTTTTAAGATTTGCCAAGATCATGTGCAAATTTCCTGAAGTAAACTTGCTCATATGTATGAGTTGGGGTCAAATTACTAAAAGATGACTGATTCTCGACATATTGAGCTGTTTGTTTTGCCTTAGACAATGATTTAAGTATGGTAAATATTTAAATTCACTCAGAGCTCCTATAATGTATAAAACTTGTGGTAGTAGAGTCCAGTTAGCTGGTATTTAATACTTCATTCTAGAGAGCTGCCTGTTGTAACAAGAAGAAAATATACCCTAATGTACCTACTTTATACCAGAGAGTAAAATTTCCTTTTAATCATTCTTGCTAAAAATTTTCTCACTATTTTTAACTAGAATTTGTTACGTTTTATTGTGATCTTATACTGTCCAGAAGCTCCTAAAACACATTATGATAATACAGGAAATACAATTGCCCAAGGTTTATGAAGTCCAAATTGATTATAAGAACTGTGTGCATCTTTATATTATTGGGTTGTCTTTTACTGTGAGTGGTGTCAGGCTCCTTGTGCTAAGGAGATAATGGAGTGGCACCAGACTGCCCGGGGGAGGTAAAGAACTGAAGGCTGTTAGCACCAAAATGGGTATCACCTGCAGAAAATAAGAATGGAAAATAGTCATGTCTTTTTCAAGCTTAGCGTGTGGGCTTTGCAGGGTTGGAATTTCCCCAGAAGAGAGAGGGAAAAGGGAAGGATAAAAAAAAAAAAAAAAGGAGTGGGGGGAGGAATTGGGGGTTAGCATGTGGCTGTTTCTTTGCTGTAGTCACTGTGCTAACACAAGTGATGGGTGACTTTGGAACAGCTGCAGAGGCTGTTGCCTGCAAAGCTGCCCTCAGGATTGGATCTATGGGGAAACTATGTTTGGATTATTGCAGAGTCTAGGAATTAAGGGAGCAAGGGGATTCTCCAGGCTTGCCAGTCAGGTCCCCTTTCCGGGAAGGGCATTATAAACAGAAGCTCTGTGTCTGGGAAGTGTCTCCCAGAAGCTGCGAAACAGCTGGTACTACTGACACCATGGGGTTTTAACAGCACAGGACCCAACATGGTAGCTTCAGTGAATGTCCAGCCAAGGATGCTTGAATCTTCACTAGTTAAGGCAGGCATGTTTAAGATAAATCCTGAAGACACCTCGAAGTTAGCCTACTGAAATCAGCTAGAAAATCACAGCTTGCATGTGTAGAACCTATAGAAGTACGTATAAAAGTCTCATAGATACTGAAACTTAAAAAAACATTTTTTTTTCCTGCACATTATTGTGGGGAAATATTACAAAGTCAAATAATAAAAATAAGTATGTAGAGATGTGTCATGAAGAAAGTATCTATTGCAAACTGGTAAACACGTGAAATTGCTTTTCTAAAAAAGCATTCTTAAAACAATTCACATGTCACTGAAATAGAATGGACTTCCTATGCTCTCATATATCTGAGGTTTATGAACTAATACCATGCAGTGGGAAGGGAGCAAAAACTTTCATAATTTTTTTAAATAAAAATTTTATAAATTTTATAATTTTAATAGATTTTTTTTTTTAAGGTAGGGAGGCTTATGTCATAAGAAATTAATGAAAACACAAATAGCATAGTTGTAACAATGTTGCCATATTAAATTATTCTTCCGTTGGTTGAAATATATCAGAACAAAATAAAGCATATTTTTAAAAGACAATGAGATGTCCCGGTATTCAGTAAAGGTTAGGGAATGCATCTGACAAAATACAAGATTCCAGCTAACCTGTGTACCATGTTTTGATCACCTATTTCCTTACAATCTTTAAAACTTAAGAAAAATAAAAGGCCCCATCAAAAATGTGTAAGAACTATTGATTTGCATGTATTGACTACTGATCTATGTGCTTTAAAACGTGGAACAGAAGACTGTTATTGCCCAAAAAAATCTTGCAAGGACAAGTGGTAGTATGTGGTCACAAGCAATTGGAAGAGAAAAGGAAGCAGTGAGACTATGTAAAGTGATGCTCTTGAAATTCCAGTGTCTGCCAAGCTATTTTTGTGAGCATCTTATAAAAAGAGAGGGGTTGTAAGGAGGATCATTTCCTGTGTATGAAGGTGCTGTGCTCCTCTCAAGCATTAGAGGCTGTATCAAACAGATGATAAGGATGCTCGTTTGAAATTTTAACAAAGGAATAATGGAGAGTTGAAGCAGACAGGATGACCGCATGCAGGCTCTCTGGGTACGGTTTGTAGAGTGGCCATAGAGATTGTAAAAGATACTGAAGTGAAGGTGAGCATCTTCTGTTGGGCGGATGATGTACATCAACTTCAATATATTTCTTTGTTGCATTTGTTTATTCTCAAAAGTTTGACAGCATCCAGTTAATACATCACCACCCCTGTAGTTGAGCTATCACACTTGAAACGGATGTCTGTTTAAAACTTCTCACGCTGCTTAATTTAGCAGCTTTTAAAGTGACAAGATGAAGTGCAGCACACGGTAACACATCACAGTAAAATGTGTGGAGAATGTGTTTTAAAAAACAGTATCTTGCATTTTGGAGAGGGGGCAAAAAAGGTGATTTGGAAGGTCAGTCTTCTAGTTGTGGCAGCTAACAACCAGAGAAGGGACAGTGGAACTTTCCAACAGTGTGGAGAATCTCATAAACACATACAGCATCAGAAGTGCCAAAAGTTGCCTTCAGTTTGCATAACGCTTCCAACCTGGGCATAGCTTACTGTGACATTGATTTCGGTCATTAATGGTTCATAGATTCTGGACAGCTTCAAGAGGCTTTTCCACCTTGATTGCTTGTGGATACCTGGAGTACCTGCGAATGCTTAAAATTATGTTTTCTCCCCATATAAATGGAGATACCAGAGGCATGTGTTGCCACTGGCTCCAAGCCATTCTTTAGTGAACAGAGAATTTTAAAATTCTGTATTTTTTTTTTTCCTGTTATTCCTAGAAAATAACTGTCTCTGTAGGTCCTCCATGATTATATTTCATTTGCCCCACAGATCATGATTTACCTAATTGATAAGGTGCTTCCTGATAGTTATTTTGTCAATAATCTCCGCGCTCTCTCTGTGGATATGGCTGTTTTCCGAGATCTTTTACAAATGAAGCTTCCTGAACTGTCCCAGCACTTAGACACACTGCAAAGAGCTGCTAACAGAGAAAGTGGAGGTAAGTTCAACAGAAAATACTATTAAATTCCCTTTTGCTGTTGTTTCATCTGAGCAGTGGTCTAAAAATACAGTCTTTTAAGTGTTTACATGAGTTTATTGCTTAGAATATATATTTTAAATTGTTAACGTGAAAGATGATGGATTCCATTATTGGTAAGCTTAACATAAACAGGTGGTGCTCTTGAGGAAAAAATAAAGGGGAAATAATTTGGTCCCACCACTAACTTCAAACAGAATTGTATTAACAAGGATATAAAATGTATGGAGTGACAACGCTGTAACACACAGCTTAGTACAAGGGCTACCTTGAAAAGGCTGTTTCTTGCCTTAGTTGAAGATACCTGTCTTACTATTGCTCCCTGTAGTTGCTAGCTTGCATAGCTGTTCTGGGAAGAGTTACAGTGTGAGAACCAATAGTAGCTGGTTAGTATTTCTTCACCTTAGCAATACACAGGTGCAAAACTCAGGACAACTTCTTGGGTTGCTACCTGAAAATTGGCTTTGCACTGTGCTTTTTTTTCTGGTATAGCATTCCCTCTTTTTTTTTTTTTTTTCCCTAACAAGATACAGCTCTTTTATTTGGGAGTGTGGGTTTTTTTGTTAGTAGTTGGTTGGGGTTTTTTTCAGTCTGGAAGCTAAGTGCACCCTGAGTTCCATCTTAGAAAAGATCTGCTACCATGTTCCATGTAAATAAACCGTGACTCTGCCCAAACTGTAAAAAAACAAAGAAAGGGTATCAAGGAAGTATTTGCTGTTTGAAAGTGTTTTCACAGGCAGCAGCCTCTTTGGTCATGGCCTTCAGTGCATCAGTTGATACAAGGATGCACAAAGTATTCTCTGAGCATAGTAAGAATGTAAAACTTCAGAGTTTCAGGCTGAAATAATAACTCTTGTTTGAAACTTAACAAGCCAAAAGGAAAACTGAATGTGTTACAGTCACTTCTGCTAAGCTGGCAGTGCATCAGGATATTAAAACAGTAGGTAAGACTTTACAGAGACAGTCACTTTCACCATCATGTAGATAAAGACTTGTTATTTACCATTTACCATTAGTTACTGAAGAAATGCAGCAGTTTTGGGATTGGTTTGGGTTTTGGTTTTGTTTTGTTTTTTTTAATAAAAGCTTTTAGCTCATATGGCTTTGGGGAAGGAAAAGCAATCTTTCTGGTATAAGAAAAACAAAGGTGGTGTTTTCCAAGGTTTACAGTCCCAAAACAGTGCTGCTACTTAGAGATTTTGCAGTGCAGCAGAATGAAAGGTGACTTCAGTATGTAATTCTTCCATTGCTCTTTTTCTCAGCTTATCTTAGGAAAACTGCAGGCTAACTAAGTTTTGAGCAATAACAGAGGTACTAGAATGTCTGGTGGACTTCAATATGTTGTTTATACTTCTTGTAAAATAATAGTAAATTACACTTACTTTAAGCATCTTTTTTTTTCAGGAGGCTACGAACCCCCACTTACAAATGTCTTCACAATGCAATGGTTTCTGACACTCTTTGCCACTTGTCTGCCTAATCATACAGTTCTGAAGATCTGGGATTCCGTGTTCTTTGAAGGCTCTGAAATCATACTGAGAGTAGCTTTGGCCATCTGGGCAAAGTTAGGAGAGTAAGTGGCCATTTTTATCTGATTTTTCTTTTCAGTATGAGCAATGTGTGTAACTTACGTTGTTCTGAAGAGTGTGTTCTCAATTCTAAACAAGATGCAGTTTTTCAGAATGATTCTGCTTTGAAAAAGCTGCACAAAGTGCCTCCATGGCTTTCACAGAAACATGTGCTTCTGATATGTCAGAATGGGCACTATAATTAATTGACCCTTGCTGCAGGAAATGTCTCCAGTTGTTTGCGTGTGTGTATAATGTCTTCATGCTGTGCTAAAAGGTTGGTTGGATTTTCTAGAACATAGACCTCTGAGGCAGCTGGTAAATAATCTGTGGAAAGAGTATAGAGAGACTTAGGGTCACTAGCTAATTTAGTTGGATACCTGAAGCTGGGGATGTTAATTCCCTTATTTTCACTTAGAGACTTAAGGATTTGAGCCCATTTGCTGTACCCAAGAAAAGAGTTCTGTGTTACGGAGAGAATGATTTAGTGTTACATGGTTCTTTTCTATTAAGGCTGGCCAGCAAATTTCTCTGAAATTCTCTGCTTTTAAGCACATTCTAGCCAAGTTTCTATTATAGTCCTTTATGGCTTTGGAAACTCACCACATAGGACAAAACACAAGAGGCGGTTAGTTTTTCTGAACTTCTCTGTTGTCATAGCAAATATTTGCATTCCAAAGAGTGTACAATGCTCCTGGAGAAATGAGTTTTGTCACCGACTTCAGTGGGAGGTGTGAGCTCTGACAGGTCGAGCAGATGTTAGTTCAGCTGGAAATGTTTTTCAGCTGGTGTCAGCAGCTGCATCAAATTTTTTTTGTGATGCCTATCAACACTTGCCTTCCTTTTTTTCCCTGAGACTGAACCACTGAGATTTATGCTCAGCTCTGTCCTTGGAGGTTTAATTTCTTTTTTTCTTTCTGAATAAATCAGCACTGCAGGCCCATAGACTTTGTTTAGTATATTTAATTTTTAATCTGAAGAATAATAATTAGAATAATAATTTCCTAATTTGTTCAGTTCATAAATGAAACTTGCATGAATCATTTGCATTAGGATTAAGCTATATGTAGTCCCATTGTGCTTTATTACTTTGTACTATACCTTTAGATGAAAGGTCCTATTGCAGAGGGTCTCTGTGCACTTAAAAGCTGTAATTATGAATGTTCCAACTCAACAGGATAAAAAAGAAAATCACTGCTTTGAAGATTTTACCATAAAACTTAAAGCAAAAATGAAACATGTTTTATAAAAATTGGAAGGAACAGAATGAAGAAATCTGTAAGAATAAGAATGATCTGATCACACTGTGCACGTTGCAACTATTGTTTGTGGGGAATAGGAGAAGGTCTGGCAGATTTGAGGGCAATTAACAGAAAGGGACACTGGTGGGAGAACCAGAGATTCTGGAGATGATGAGTCGCTAAAACTGAGCAAGAATTGAAATACAGTAGGTTTGTAATTAATGATACCAAATGAGATGAGGAAGTAAAAGATCGGGCACTATCTTTTTGCTGGGAGAAGATGCGATTTTGTGCCTTTCTTTTCCACTAGAAATAGAACGGAGGATTTAAAGAAGTGGGGCCTGAAACAGTGATCATAGTGTCATGATCTTCATATGTCTCAAGACTATCTTTCTAGATGTGAAAATGGGGTGAGAAGTGCTTTTCCTAAAATGTGGGTGGTTCAATTCTACTTCTGTTTTGTGGGAGACTGAAGGAATGGGGATGTTAAAAATAGATGCAGTAGAGAAAGCAGTATGTGGAGATCATGAGAGACTTGAAGGTATTGGGGAAGGAAAGCAGTAAGTTTGTGGTAATTGGCTACATACCCATTGTTTCTAGTCTTTTTTTTTTTTTTTAACAGCATAGTTTAGCTAAAAGAATGATTAAGATGGCAGGAGTTTCATAGTTCAATGTTTGTTCCCTATAGACACTGAAGATCAAGGGAAGCTTCCTCTTCTTATCCTTAAGAAAAAAGGCAGTGTACTTTTTTTGACTGTTCCAGCAGCTGTATTTTACAGGGGAGGCTACAATATGTACCCAGCAATGTACTTGTTTGGGATAGAAGCAAAACAAATTTTTCACTTGATGGGAGAGGATGCTTAGCGGCTGACCCTAATATATGTAGAACAGCAACTCACAAAAGCATATTACTGGTATTTCTCTTCTCCTAGCTGACACTCTGTGGGTGATTCTGTGTTTTTAGACATGTTAAAAAAAGTGTGGGGGAAAAAAAAAACAGAACAAAAAACCCCAACCGAACAACTCCCCCACCTCCACCACCCCACCCACCCCAGAAAGCCCCAAAACACCACCAAAACAAAAGGAAAAAAACCCAAAAAAGTCTGCATCTCTAAATTAGAAATAGCATTCATAAATATGCAGGATATGAGTGAATTTTCCTTCATTCTGCACTATGCAAGTTCAGCTCTTTTGAATACAATGATGTGTATAGAAACACCTATACTTTATTTACTCCACCTGAATGTTTTCTGGCCAGCAAATAGACAACAAAAAGACAGTTCAACCACTGAATGCAGTTCGGTGCATAGTGAAGAATGAGTGATGAGGCAGTCAAAAAATCTTCATGCTCCCTTTCTGAGCTGATGGGAGAGCTCCCTTGTGCTAGTAGAAGGCAGGTTATATTCATTCTCATGTTGTAGAAGTGAAAGGGGCAGAGGGAATAACCTGTCTGGACATGCATGAATCCTTGAATCCATTCTGTCAGGACAGTAAGCTGTGCTCAGTACATCCTTTTACCGCACGAGCATTTCCAATGTGATGTGCACAGTTTTATTATTTGGAGGTGGAGGGGGGATTGCAATAAACTTAAGAATTAAGGTGACTAATGGAAGCATGTATTTTATGATGACAGAAACTGCAGTTTTGATTTGGAGGTGTATAATCATATGTAAGAGCGAAATAAAAAAACAACATGTATTTTGATGTAGGCAAATAGAGTGTTGTGAAACCGCAGATGAGTTTTACAGTACCATGGGCAAGCTGACCCAGGAGATGCTGGAAGACAGTCTGATTGACAGCAATGAACTCATGCAGGTGAGTAATTGTGATATAATTATTGTTTGTGTTTTCTGTGTATCCTTCAGGTGCTGATTTCTAACAAATTACATTTTTTTCAGATACTGGAGAAACCTAAACTCTCCCAAGAATAAAAGTTTAAGATAACTGAGTTGAGCTAGCATGTCAATGAAACAAATAGATGACCTGCAATTTAAGCTAAAATCTTATCTTATACGTAAGTGTAGAGAACCACTAGGCTCCATTTGATAAAAATTGGTTGTATGTTGACAGTTGAAAGTTTGTTGTGATACAATGCCCAATTGGATTTATACAAGTAAGATGTA
Source organism: Phaethon aethereus (assembly GCF_964289735.1). Classification (NCBI taxonomy): domain Eukaryota; kingdom Metazoa; phylum Chordata; class Aves; order Phaethontiformes; family Phaethontidae; genus Phaethon; species Phaethon aethereus. The sequence continues at coordinate 38,833,990 of NC_138575.1, forward strand.
GAATCTTTCAGTAGTCATAATTTTTAGGGTATTCTTTTGTTTTATTTTTGTTTTAGTCATTTATTACACTGTGTCCTTTTCATTCTGCAGACACTCTGAGATACAAGCGTTTATCAAGTGAAAAGGGGCAAAAAAATACCCTTTGTGATTTTAAGAAAGCCCCAACCATGAACAGTCATCAGTGAACTATAAACACAGACGTTTGTAGATAATTGCAGTCCCTGAGTTCTTAAAGCATACATCATTGTGTGAGAACAAAGGTCCACATTGTTCTGGGAAAGGAAAGGGCCTTTAGTATTGCAGATACAATTTTATTGATTTGCACTTACATTTCTTTTTGTGATATCTTTGAAGTGTTGTGCACTTACATGCTTTATAAAGACTTCATGCTACAGTTCTGGAAGGTTGCTTGTGATGAGTTAGAGCATGATGATTAAATGGGTGCAAATACAGAGCACATAATTCACCTGAAATTTTTTACCTGTTTTAGGGGAAGGGAAAAAGTCAGTCTCAGTCTATGAAGTTGCATGAGTTTATTAACAGTAGTTAGCAGACGACTTCTGTTACCTGTCATTGGAAGCAGAACTTACTGACTATCTGGGATAAAACACTTCCCTAGTCTGGTAAAGTACTGCCCTGAAGTAAAGGATTAGTTTCAGATTTTTTATTTTTGTTATTGTTGTTATTTTGTCTGATGAGGGAGCTTTAGGAATGGGAGAGGTGAGCACTGTGGCTTTGTTTTGCTTCAAAAATGGAAATGCAGGTTTATGTGTGTCCTCTCAGTTGAAGAAACTACACTACAGTTTAGATCGCATTCTTCAAGTCAAAGGCAGGTGCTGGTAGTGTGGCCGTTCCCATCTGAGGTGCTCACGCTAGGCTCTCTAACGTAAGTGGAGAGAATTAGGAACTATATGACTGCCATTAGGGGATATGAATGCCACCATGTGTCTGGCTGCTGCATTTGAACAATTTTCTCTGTGTTGGAGAAGAAAATAAGGAAATATGAACCATTGCATTAATGAAAGGATCTAGGCTGCTTGAAGACACTGTTTTTAAAAATGCTTTAGGCTTTTTCACAGGAGTCAGCCGGAGATGAATATTTAGACTGCTTTGTTTTTGAAATGTTCTTTTTTCTTTTTTTTTCTTTTTCCCTTATCAAAATCAGAATGGTGATTTTACATCTAGTACTTTTTTTACAACATGGCTCAAGGATTAATATCCTACTGTGGGAAAAGATTAATGTCCTACTCTACCTTCCCTACGCATTTCAGTAAGGGTTGCTGGTGGCAGTCATCTCACTTTTCTTCAGACTTGCATGACACATTTACATCTGAACTACCTATCCAGGCTCACTTAAGCCAGTGAAGAGTAACAGGCACTTCTCCATCACTACAAAACAAATTGTGCTTTAAGAGGCCTGTTTCCTTTGGGAGTTCAAGGAGGGAGGTATGGCTGATCCTTCAGGGGCAAGTGTTGACAGAGCAGATGTCTAAAGTAGATCAGAGGACTCTTATCCCCATTCTCTCCACCAGCATGTATAGTTGGTGCAAGTTTATCATTAAAAATGCCTCCCTCCCATGCAGACAGTACAGATACCTAGGATTGAGGGCTTTTGCGGATTTGGCCCTTGCATGGCAAGAGTTCTTCAATGTTGTGCTGAGCAGAGCATGGAGGGATTGGAGGAGCAAGCAAGCCTACAGCTTCCTCCTTTTTCAGATTGAACAGTTTAGGTAAATAAAGGATAAGAGCTGTACTATGTATTCAGGACTAGAAGTTAAACAAACACGGTATTCAGTAATGTCATTTTATTGGCCTATTAATAAATTTTGGTTCTAACCTGGATACAGAAGGCTATACGCCAGGTGTCTGCAGATACTCTAAGCAGCCTGTGCTAGATTGAGTACAGGATTTCATGCCTTCTCAGAAAGCAAGCATTTTTATAAGCAGCTAAACTAATTCAGTTTGTACACCTAAAAACATTGTAGCATAGAGGAGATGAGAAGCAAACGGGAAAAGGAGAGGCATCCCTGTGTGTTTACTATGGTGGGGGGGAACAGGGATTAATCCCTCCATAGTAGCCTAGCATTTTAGACTATCTCCCATAGACAGCTTCCCTGATTTGATGGTATTCACTGTTAACTTTCTACCCGAGTAGCACTTTGTTTTCTTTTGGGTTTGTTTTTGCTTTTGCTTTTTTTTTGTTTGTTTGTTTGTTTTCTTAGTGAAAGTGAAAAGAGAGAAGAGCCTTAAACCAGTGTGGGGCAGCTCTTGAGATAAGTGTTTGAGCTGTCTGCAAAACTGCTTACCCTCTTTTGGAAGCCACAGCCCATCAGCTTCTGTATGGTGTCCTGCTGAGGGCGTAGATGGCTTTGCATTTTTAGGGTAAGGCAAAGGATTGACAAATGCTACTGATTTAAGGTGAGAAGAGAGGTTTTTTCCTTTTTCTTTTCTTGTTCCCAGAATCTGTCCCTTAAGGCCATAAATAAGGTAAGAAGTTTGGCTGCATCGTGCTTGGTATGTGTGGGCTGTTTCCCTCTGGCACACGTTCACCAGAATTAACCAAATGGCATCCAGGGCTGTGTACAAACTAGGAACAGGATGCTTTGACTCCGAAGCATTGCTGTGAGGCGGCCACAGGTGTTGATTGACAATATTTTTTTAATTTCCAGTGGAACTTGCATCAGCATAAAATTTGCGCATCTCTTAGGCAGGTGGCTAGTGAGGACTCCAGTTATAATCTGATAATAAGTAATTAAGCTAAAAACGTGTATGCTAAATGAAATAAATTGCACAGAATCTGGAAGAGACATAGTCAGGCAAAAGCTAAAAGCATAATCTAAACCAGTAGGTGCAAGGAGTAAATGGAGGACTCAGAGTCGACTGTTTCACTTAAAGGGTAACTAGCATATGGAACAAGTTACCTGAGAAGGCTGTTGACATAAAGAGTAGAAATAAATTCCAGACACACCTCCTTCTCTATGAAGGAAGAGAGTTGAGACATATGGGGGAAAAAAAACAGGAAAGTGTGGTGGAGATCAAATAGGCAGACACATTGGGCCACAGGTAGGTCCTTCTCCAGATCATAAAATTCCTTTGTCTGGTAGACTGCTGGGACATCATTGTCCAGGCCATAGAGTATTTTTGTCTTTCACAGTAGCATTGTAGTTTCATGGAGTGGCAGAGCTCTGGGTTTTTCTAGGCAACCTCCTTGCCGTAGAGTTTGTGCATGGCTCAAACTGTAAAAGCATTTTCATGCACAAGTCTGAACTGCACTATTGCCCTGTGCCTGATCCAGCCAGGAGTGTCCTTCCTGTTCCTCATTGCTTACATCATTTCCATTACTGCAAATTTTTTTTTTTCTTCTTCTGTTGGGAAAGGTCTAGCACTGAATTCATGTTTGTGATTTTTCCTTAGTGTATTTAGCACAGACAAGGCACAGTTCAAGAATAGATTATATAGAAATTGCTCAGAATTTCCTTTCATCTTAAATTGAGACCATTTGCCTTCAGATGAAAATGTCACTGACTTAATAGCACAGGAAAAAAAATTATATATAAGTGAAGGTTTCCTGCCATAGCTAATGAGAAACTTTTACATTGCTGTCTTTCAGAAGACATTTCAGTTTCAAGATGGGGAAAAGCTATAAGATTTCAGAGAAACTATGCAAAATGATATTCTGTCTATTTTTTTCTTTTTGCTTCTGACACTGAGACTGTTAACAGTCCTCATCAAGTGAGGATCTGCTCCTTCCTATCCTATGCTAGTGTCAATACCTTGTTGAATACTTGAGCAGAAACGTAGGTCTCCTGGAAGATCCCCAAAACCTCAGTGATGCATTCATAAGTGAAATCATAATTGGAAAAGGAGGTTTTTCGGTGTGCTGGCAAGGAGAGGATTGACAATGATTATTAAATGAGTACAGGAGTTGAAAAGGACCCTACATCTCATGTTATCTGTTCCTTTTTTTTTTTTCCCCTTTGAACATGTATTTTTCTAGTGAGTCAGTCTTTATTTTTCTTACAGGAAATACTGACTGAATCCTAAAACTAGACCGCTTCCATTTTCTTACAGCACTTGAGAATGTGCAGCCTTTAATCCTGCAAGACTGTGAAAGTCTGTTAATGGAGAAATCTTTTGTGGAACTGTTAGTTAAAGTGACAACTTTAAAAGTGACATATTTTTTTTTTTCCCTAGACTGTTTATACCATGGCTCAGTTTCCCTTCCCACAACTGGCAGAATTAAGGGAGAAATACACGTACAACATTACTCCTTTCCCTGCAGCAGTAAAATCAACTTCACTTTCAGGGTAAGTTTGAAATGCACTGCTTATGGCATTTAGGGTTATTGTTTACCCTATACAGATAGTGAAAAGGCAGGTAGCATTCTCCCTTGTATGCTCTTAAGGAAGATAAAGATGTTTGGTAATGATCATTATTTAAGGATGTCTCTTTCTTATTTCTCTTGTGTTCTCATTTGACAGAAGGCTAAGCAGAACCAGAGACAGTGATGAGGAGAATGACCTAGATGATGAAGACTCAATTGCCAATGCAATTGGCTGTCTTGGACCCTTAAGTGGGTTTTTGGCACCAGAGCTCCAAAAATACCAAAAACAGATGAAAGGTAAAAGTGCTTTTCTTCATTTTGGAAAACGTAGTTAAATCTGGATGATCTTGCAGAAATCATCTGTAGCTTCCTCTGTGAAAGCTGCTATCAAAATTGTATTTTATATTCACGGAGAGATTACAGAAGGTACCAAACGACTTGCTCTGCGGTCCATGAAGATGTCTTCAAAGTCAAGTTCGAAGGCTGTATGCATACAATAAATGACAATGTGGATTAAGGATTTGGCTACAGTAATGGTTAAAAAAACAATCTCATAGTGTTGCCCACCCACAAAAGAAGCCAGCACATGTGTGGAAAGAAGTCCATCCTAAATCCATGCTTATTTCCAAGAAAGCTGTTGGGTAGTCAGCATTTCTGAAGAGTGCACATGTAATAAATAATCTTGACCTTTATTAGCATATGCATGGCTAATAGTGGAACCTGTCAGCAGTGAGTGAATTCTGCAGGTCATTTCACAGCCCTTTTGGCCAAACCTTCAGACTGTTGTATGTTTCGGGTATATTCACTTTTTTTTTAAAAAAATTGGGTATGGTTTAGAGTGTTCTGAAAAAAGGTCATTATTTTTCAAATCCTTCCCCTTTGACAGAATTTTATGTTCACCTGTGCAAGCTCTACAAGCAGAACAAAATTCTGATCCATACAAGAAAAGCAGATCATCTGTTGACTTGCAGCCTTTACAAAATGGTACTGGATCAACAGTGATTTTACGATATGCTGGGAGAGGCTTATCGTTATTTATCCCCAACCCACCCCCACCTTTCCCCCCAAAAAACCCAGACTGATATAGCAGTCGCTGTTATCTGATTACACATCATCATTCCTGTGGCTTGGTGTTGCTGAGACCTATAGGCTGCAATTTTCCTCTTGTTTGCTGTAGTGTTTTGTGACACTAAGCTGAAGACAAAACAAACATCCCTTGGAAAAGAATTATCCCCTTGACCCTGGAGTGCCAGTTTGGTGGTGCATCAGAAACAGCTGTGAAAATAAATTGCACTGCTGCCATTGCTCTGCAGCTGTTGATCAGAGACAGGCTCAAGTTGCCTGATCCTTGGCTGCTCTGCACCTATCCCTTTTGTTGCTACTAGCAGCTTTCTCCCTGTGGTTCTATGGCTGTTTCTTGATGTTTCTTGCTGGTATCATTAGCTCAGTTGTTTAATCTCATGCCTGCTTGACTGTAATATAGCTTGCATTGTTAGCCTTTTCTTTGACCCACTGAATGTCTTTAATAATAAGTTTCTGAATTACTTTAGTAATTGATGTACTTTTAGCTTGATGTACTTTTGGGTAATCGAAGAACTGTGCTTATAACTTTGCATTGCTATGTTAATTGACTTTTGTATTCTTTAAACTTCCCTCAAACGCTTGCTGTTCTTAAGCAGTAGTTCTAGATATGTAATATGTCTTATTTTACATAGTGCAGCTTTGTTAAATACGTTTATTATAATAAATTTTTGATTAAAGACTACAGTTAAATAAGATGATAGGAATCAGACATAGACTTCCCTTGTAGATAATCTGCAGAACTCTTGAGTAAGCCAATTTACTCCTCATCTCCACTTTATTCCTACTCTGTGCAGATCAGAATGAAGAACAAAGTCTGGGTTCCAGTAACATTGCAGAATTAAGTCCAGGAGCAATAGACTCTTGCCGAAGCGAGTATCATGCTGCTTTTAACAGCATGATGATGGAGCGTATGACCACTGATATTAATGCCTTGAAAAAGCAATATTCCAGGATAAAGAAGAAGCAGCAACAGCAGGTTCACCATGTGTATATCAGAGCAGGTAACATATCAAACATGCTTCATTTACTGATTTATTACAAGCTAACTTCATCATAGGAAACAAGGCAAATAAAATTCTTTTATGTTTAACCAAATAGACAAAACGAGAGACTGATGGAATATGTAACACAGTAGTAAAGTGGGTGCCACTTTGTATGGACAGATTGTAAATAAGAAGGTGATGTTTTGTCGTCTTTTTGTCAGGATCTGAAGATGATGACCCTGGGATTTTTTTAGATCCCAGGGACCAGCTGAACAATGGTATTTTTAAAAATGTCTTTACTATCTGGGTGCATTGTGTTGATCTTTCTGATTAAAAACTTCAAATCTTTGGCATTCTTGGAGTTGACATACTGATGCACTGGAAAAAGTGAAATGAGGAGATGAGTACACTTCAGATCAAGTGGCAGGTAGATTCCTAGCTGGTCTATGTTATCCTAACTCCTCTGAGTTCATCTGGACATGGCAAATTACTGCTGAAGAACTGGGTTAGATGTTCCATTTTGGCTGACAGTTTTTACCTAGCCATAATGATACAGCTGTGAGGATTGAGCCAGACATCAGCCTGTTATTTAGCAATCCACGTTATAGAGTCTGTTTCCCCAATTGTCGAACTAAACACCACAGGGATCAGCATGAACAGTGCAGCTGAAGGTTTTAGTGGGTGTGCAAGCTGGACACAGCCCACCCCACTCATTCCCCTCCACTTAGGTGTTGTCTTTAAGTCAGCATTGAACCATGCAGATGGATCACTATGGAGAATTTGTATTCCTCTTCTAGATTGCCTAAACTTGTCCTATAAGGAGCATTTGAATACATAGAGCTGCAACTTTCCACTAACCTCATTTGTAAGGAATTTTTTTTTTAATATTGGTGAAGTATTTGATTTGAATAAAGTCTGTAACCAGCAGAAACAGTGCAAACAGTAAAATGTTGATTCCCAAGGAATGCCAACCCCCACTCCCCAAACACAAACATTTCTAATCTTACTAATCATAATGAGGGGCTGGGTTTGTGGTTTAATCAAACTGTCATCTAATTACCTAATTCTGAATCTACTGCTCTGGTTTAATAAGAAGACTTAATAGAAAAGAGTTGGTACAGTTTATCCATTAAAAATACATCAGTTCATTGTCCAGTCACACAAGCCTCATGGAGATGCTTATTTGACTGACCTCATATAGGGACTGAATTGCCTCTTACAGTTGGAAGAGAAATGGAGGAGAAGGGAAAGACTGGAAGCCAATACTAATGTTAAACTATCGGTTACAGTGCAATTCCAGAACTTGAGAAGCTCTTTTTTGTTATGATTTATTTTCATGGTGTTCCTGGATGAGGACTTACACATAAGTAAGAAGCATGGAGAGAGGACGGGAAAAATTTATTACAGGAGTTAGTTTTGTGTTCGACTCCAGGATTTAAGAGAAATGCAGTGATTTTTTTTTTTTTTTTAATAGAAGTCAGTCCTACAAACATTTGCTATACCTTAAGAAAGGCATCAAATTTGGTGGTGGATCCTTAGAACATTAATTTGTTTTGATCTTTTAACAATACAGTGTTTCTTTTAAACACTTTTCTTTCAGACAAAGGGCCAGTTACCAGCCTCCTCCCTTCTCAGGTAAACCATTCCCCGGTGATAAACCACCTCCTTTTGGGAAAGAAGATGAAATTGAATAACAGGTCACTCAAAAATGCTGTTATTCACATTCCAAGTCATGCTACAGGGAAGATGTCTCCCATTCCCCAGGAAGATCTTAAAACAAAACTGAACTCTCCGTGGCGCACTCACATACGAGTTCATCGAAAGAATATTGCTAGGGCCAAAGGCCAGCTGGGCTATGGGGATACCATAGGACTAATAGATGAGCAGAATGAGAGCTGTAAAACAAATAGTCCTGGTGCAAAGGAGGAGAATTCCAAACATTCTGACTTTGGAGAAAGAGGAGGAGGTGGTTTGGATGACAGGACTACTCAAAAAGCTGACCAGCAGTCATCTGAGCCAGTTTCTACGGACAGCAGTACAAACATGTCAGTGGTTCAGCTAAAACTGGAAGCACTGGAACTCACCTCAGATAAAAAAAATGATGCTGAGTTAACATCACATCAGTCCTGCCAGCCATGTTTGTCCGAGTCCTCTAGTCCATCCGGCGACAGTGGAAACGTGGCTAAATCTCCCCAGCCTGGGAACCCAAAGCCACAGGTCTTCAATCCTTTTCCCAGTGTCAAGCCTCTTCGAAAGTCAGCTACAGCCAGGAATTTAGGGCTGTATGGCCCCACTGAAAGAACACCAACAGTACACTTCCCACAAATGAGCAGAAGTTTCAATAAGTCTGCCAGTGGCAACAGTGGGACCAGGAAACGGTGATGTACCACCTGGCACTTTGTTTCTGACAGCAACAAAAAATTTGTATTGCTTTTTTGTGTGTGTGTCTATGTGTCCCAAAGCATTTCTAATTTTTAATTAAGTAATGAGGACAAAAGTGGTTACCAGTGGTATAAATGTGTCTTTTAAAAATTGTGCTCCCGTGTTGTTATGGGATAGATTAGTGAAGATGCACTCTGGCACCCTATTGTCGATTCTGATGGTTCTGTGGTAAAATAAACATTGATTTGCAGTGTGAATCATACTGTTTCTTTAAATCTAACCCAGACATAAAATCACTGTCTGCCTTCAACCACTCAGCCCCCCATGGCTGTCTCCTGTCTCTTTTAAAGCTCCAAGGGCAAACTGGTGCAGCAAAACCATATAAACAGTTTTTATGACTGTTATGCAGCTTCCCCATTAGACCTCATCATCATGTTCTGTGAGTAGCTGGAGAAGCCATGACTAAGCACAAGCAGCCCTAGCAAGCAGAAGTATCACTTTGTGTTTGATATTACCACTTACCCACCAGGCCATCTGGCTTCACACATTCTTGAGCAGCATTTTGTGCTTCTCTTCCCACAGCAATCCTCTGCTGGTACTGTTTTTGATATAAATGTAATCACTGAGCATGAGAATAGCAGACATAAGTCCATCTACAACAGGGGTTTGCTCCTTTTCTATTACATATGTACATACATACATTTCTGTTACTGCTGGAGAGTTGCAGCACTGCAAAATCAGGAATTAGGTACAACTATATGTGTAGTTGTAGGAATGTTATGGCACATCTTGACTTCAGTGCATTTAAAAGCTATTACGTAGACTAGAGACTTGTAATTAAATCATATTTTCCAGCTTAGTAGTACATAAAATATATGAATGTTCCAAGGTAGTTTAGGGTTTTAAATTCTATAGATAGAGTGATTTGATACTTAGGGTGTTGCTTATCATTAAAAGCCAACATATCAGCCACTGTGTAAGTGGGATGGACCCATGGGACTGCCATGGGCTTCCGTGGCTTGGTTCTGGTTTAGTGTGAAAGAGCAATGGCAAAGCGACAAGCTGAGTATTTACTTCCAAATCAAAAAACAAAGCTGGTGAATACCATAAGACAAGTACTTTTTTTTTTTTTTTTAATATGCGTTCAAGAAGCAGGCAGAGAAACTAAATGTGAACAATTCATCTTCAGGGTTGCAAAATCAAGCACTCTAAAAAATTCCAGTTGCTGTTAAAATATTACAGCTCTGCCCAATTGTGTGTATTGACTGTGATTCATTACCTTATTACTTCCAAGTTTCCCGTGACATGAAAGTGCCACTATTTTAAACTGGAGTAAAAGCAGTAATGATGAATCAGCACCACTGTATGTAATACTTTACTTCCTCTTTTAAACCTCTTTGTTAAATTTGCATTTTAATAGATCATTGTCTATTTATTCATGTACCCCATAACCTATAGGATGTGATATCAGTTTTACTGTATACCATAACTTAGAAGCTGTACAATATACCCTGTTTATTGTTGTGGGGACAATTTTATTTTGTTGCTGTTTTATACAAGTGTATGCATATAAAATAATATACAAGTATGAACACTATAAATATAAAACAGATGTCGATCAGATCTTGCTCCTGCCTTATTTTCAACAGTAGTATTGTCACTAATGATTATTTATAGTGCTAAGTAAATTTAAAATAATGTAGAATTTAGTCACTGATCATGGACTGTATGAGAACTGTTTCTGCCTTGATTTAGAAGAAATGGACTTCTCAGAATTTTACTGTGAATCATTCTCCCCAGTTTTTCTTAGCTTCAGTGTATCACGTGGCTGTATACTGACCCAGTAAAAATAAAAAGACTGTCATTCTGCAAAAACTGCTAAAATGTCACAAGTACGTGCATGAATTTTCAACACGTGAAGATGTGATGCAGCAATGGAAAATTAGCAAGCTTTGCATGGGTAGTGAGTGGTCTGGGGAAAGAAATGCCAATAGAATGCGAATTGCAGCCATTCAGATCCAGTCAAGAATTGAGGAGTGTGCTCGATTTGGGCCGTTAGGATTGAGGCGAAGGAACCACAGCAACTCAGTGCATTAGTCTGTTGATGTTTGCTGCAGGAAATTTTCTTTAAGTACTGCTAGATGAGAAAATTTGAGTGTCATTTTAGCTGTTCAGTACCTCAAAGAATGTTCACTATCTACCTGAAATCTGCCTGTTGAATGTACAGCAAAAGTAACTTCTTCACTTGGTACTGAGGTGGAACAATAAGACGAGGTCCAGAGAACCAGGTGACCCCAGAGAACTTTCCAATTATTTTTCCGTAAAGAATCCCTTCAGCAAACAAGGTCTGGTGATGCAGCTGGGCTTGGAAGACTGGCACTGCAGCACTGAGGACCTTGGGAAGCGTGGTGGTGGGAGTCTCTGCTGCAAAAACCTCTGCATTTTGTTCTCCTTGAGGCTTCCTTGTACTCATGCTCTCTTCCATGCAATTAAATGACCTTTCTGTCGGGTTGTTTTTAAACTCCTAGACTTTTTTTGAGAAAGTATTTTGTTAGGGTCAGATTGACTTTTTATTTCATTCAAAAGAATGCTTTTTACCATCATCAAATAGAAGCTCTCAAGAGATGGGCATTTGATTCTATTTTGAGGACACTTACAATCCTACAAGTGGAAACAGGTCCAAAGCTATTCTGAGATTATTTGATATTGCCTACACTTTGAGGGTAAAAATGGTAGGTGGTAGAAATCAGTTTTTCAGAATTGCAGGCAGCACACTGTTGATTTCATCCACAACTGCAGCTAGGGAAAACATAATTTTGTATACTTAACAAAAATCCTACTGTTGGAAATGGCCTCAAGTTACACCAGGGGAGGTTTAGATTGGATATTAGGAAAAATTTCTTCACCGAGAGGTGGTCAAGCATTGGAACAGGCTGCCCAGGGAGGTGGTGGAGTCACCATCTCTGGAAGTGTTCAAAAAACATGTGGATGTGGCGCTTCAGGACATGGTTTAGGGAACATGGTGGTGCTGGATTAATGGTTGGACTTGATGATCTTGAAGGTCCTTTCCAACCTTAGTGATTCTGTGATTCTGTGAATGTTAAGCGGTTGCTAGAAAGGCAACAAAATGTTATTTAAAGCAAAAATAAAATGCAGCCCTTTACACTGGTATTGCCAATTCAGGTAAAAGTTCATGTTCAAAATTCAAGAGAGACTTTAAATCTGTTCCAGACCTCCACAACATGGATTTTAAACCATGTGATATTGTTCATACAGAAATACGGTGGGTGGTTTCACCATTTGTAGTTTTCCTTGACCTTCTCGCAATGAGTTACCCGGTGCCTTCCACAAGCAGCAGGGAGCCGGTGTCATTGGCTGACAACAGCTCTGCTGAAGCATGAAGAGACAAAAATTCATCCTAATAGATCCCTGTCCTTGTCAGTGCTTTGTTCCCTCGAGTTTTACTTGCTTTTTGTTGGCAGAAGATTCATTCAAAGCACAGGATCGTCATGGAGCCCCGCGCATGGTTCAAGGTGTGCAGTCATCCCCGATGAGCACCTTCAGCCCGTGTGTCATCAGCCAGCGGGGACTGGTTGGGTGACTGGTTTCTCAAGCAGCTGGAAACAGCTGTGTTGGACACCTCTGCATTGGTGACAGCATCCTTAGGAAGGTGTACTCCTCTGGGAGAGTTGCATGTGGGAAGCGTGGATCCGGCATGCTGCAGGGAAGTGCCCATGTGAACGGTCTCTTCTGCACACCCTTTCCCACTGAAGAGCCTTAAGGGCTTGTGCAAGCTGACTTTGACTGACACCAGGTATTTAACGCTATTTAGGACACAGAAGTGGTTTGCAGGGTAAGACAGTGTCGGGCTAGCTGATGCTCAGGCCCAGCCACCCCCAGCCTGCAGGGTGCCATTTCAGCTGTGCTTCATTCTACAAGCTGCATACGGCACTTACTGGCTCACCACAGGTTTAAAGAGAACCACAAATGTTTCCAAGTCTTTTTCTGATAAAACCGTATCAAACCACACTGGCTTACCACAAATAAGCAGGCGGGCATGGTGGTGGCGTGGGAGGCGATACATGTGGACAGAGGAGTCAGGAGGAGGGAAGGAGCAACTCATCCAGGCAAAAGGTGTGAGAAGCTTTGAGGGAAAGCGAACTCCTTGGTGCCTGCACTTCTTTTTATGTTGTTTATAAACAACAAACCAAAGGATCGGATCTATGACCTGCCGCTCCCTGCCCATCCTTTGTTCAGAGTGATCATGGAATTGCCTGATGCCAGCAAGGAGCCACATCCCGTGGTGGTGTTGTCCATCCACTTGGTAGCCTGGTGGTTGCTCCCAGCCTGCCCCGGCAGAAGGGAGACACCAGAGGAGAGCCCTCCGGTGTGGTTCACCGTGGCTCGGTTCACACAGTGAGCCATTGAAAAGGGAGCGAATGCTCGAATCCCATTCGGGGGAAAACACACGCCGTCATTGCAGGCACGCCTGACTTCTCTTGGGCTGTGCTCTGAGCCGGCTGGATGGGACCCAGCTCTGCGGGGAGGGCATAGCTACAATGGCGCTGCCCCAAAACTGGGCTAGCAAGAATCGCTAAGCTGGAAGGTGTGCCAGGCCGCTGCTGGATGGAGGTGGCCGTTCAACCCTGGGCAAAGCTTGGCGATGCGGAGCTGGCTCGCCAGCGCAGCCCGAAGGCTTTGCAAGCCCGCATGGGCTCAGAGCACGGCTTGTACCAGTTTGTGGGGGGTCTGGTGGTTGAGCACCGCTCAACCCGCAGTAGTGCTTGGGATGTAATCCTCCGCGTCCGGTTTGTCAGCAGCAGCCCTGCCGGTCTGGTAGAAAGGGCTGCTACATGGTAGGTTGCTCGCTCTCTCCTCTCAAGGATGTGTACAGTTTTTCATTATCATTTGTTGGTTTTCTGATATTTTGTAATTGTTGGTGACAGGGGAATTTTTTTGAGCAGCGCCTCATTTTTTGAATACGGGAGCAGGAGAGACAAGGGGTGCTTTCTGCATCGCAACACTTCATAGTTGTTGCAACTGTTCCTCTCTACGTTTAGCTTGTGCTTTTTCTTTGTGAACTCCCAGGCCTTTCTTTCGTTCATTGGCTGTGTGTTTGATGAGAGTGTTCGGGAAGATAAGGATAGCCATGCTGGTTGGCTTAGCCCCTCATCTTTTCTCTGACCACTAATGGTTGGAAATGCCTAAGAATGGGGTCGTGTAGGAACACGGTGCATCCAGAGACAGCCTTCCCTTGGGGCAGTCATCCCATTTTGTCTGGGTTGTGCATATCACACAGAGGTGAGGTGGACGGTCGGGCTGGTGGCTCAGGCCAGCAGCTCATCCACAGCCAAGCAGCTGTGCTGATCTGGGCAGCTGCATGCACAGCAGGGACCGCAAACAGCGGTTCAGTAGCAAAACTTCCTCCTTCACATGAAAAGAATAATAATAATGGAGACATGGTCAGGAATGAAAAGAATAATAAACACCAGAAAATGTAAGCCTGAAACAGTAGCTGTCGCTGTGAACCCTGCTGCGTGCCGGCTCGCCTCTGCGGGCTCTGCTTGCACTTCAAGCCGGATGGTGATTCCTCCCCTCCAGGCTGACCGGCCTCCCCTGGCCAGGGAGATGCCACAGGACTGGCCTGGAGGGATCCTCCGAAGGGGCAGGAGGTGGGAGCAGGCTGGAAAGCCTCACAGGCCCTCAGAGAGTCAGACATGGCTGAAAACCTGAGTCCAGTGCTTCAGACAGTCCGTGCAGTGATGAAGGACACCCAGGCAGTAGTTCCTGAGCAGTTTCTCAGCCCTTTTCGAACATACCCAATGGTGTTGCTCTGCTCCTGCTGCTCGCTGCCCGTGCAGCTCGCTGCACGCATGCACGTACCTTGCTTTCCCTTCCCAACAGCTCTGGTGGCTTCTCCAAATGACACATGGATATGAACGTCAGCCCGGAGTCCAGGGCAGGAGCCAGTCAGTGCGGATACACCACAAGGACACCCGTGGAGGGAATGGGTTTGGCCAGCAGAAAGGAAGCAATTTTATTCTTAGGAAAAGTAGGTAAGGTCTCTAGCAACCATCCAGCATAGGCATTGGAGTCCAATGTTAAAGCTTCGAAAGGCCAATGATGTACAGCTCGCCTGCAGTCAGCCACGCGCGCTCGGAGAGCGGAGAGCTGAGCGAAGCCTTACAAGGTGTGAACTTGTGGTTCCAGGCACCAAAAGTGGTGTCAGAAATCTTACAATTGTTTCACAACGGGGACTTACAATCCTCACTCTCCTAACGACATCTTTTCATGAAGCTGGGTTTCTTTTTTTAAAAAAATAAATGTAGGTCTGTTGCTCTATCTGCACCAAAATGCAGCTGTAAACTGATCATCTTCTGCTCGTTCTGACACTAGCAGTCAGTTGCATTAGACATCATGCCCTTTGAACTCCAGATCACTGCGTGTGATCATTTTTTATAATGTTTCCTCTGCACTAGTAAACTTTTCACCCAGCTGCAGCCAATGCTGCTCACTGGCTGGCCCCCAGCGCTCTAGGAGAAGAGGTCTTTCTCCAGAGGGAACAGAAGGACTATTGTCCGCTTGGCAGAGGGACAGATGACTTGGTGTTGCCTGACACGTTCTCCATCCCCACTAGTCAGCGCTGAGTCACTGGTTTTCATCCAGACTGGAAAGTGTTTGTTCCACTCATGCTGAAGAGGCGCTTCTTCTGCCAGCACGTTGAGAGGCAAGCTGTCCCACACTGCCGCTGAGTGTCCAGGCCGGCGTGACAGACAGAGGGTTGGTGGGGGATCTCACTATTGCAGTTGGCAGGACGTGATAGCATCTTCTGTAAAAGTGCTAAAATATCTGACCACGAAGATGCAATATTGCTAACTGCTAGAGGTTAGGCCAGGTTTGCAACCATCATCACCAGCAGGTCGGTGGTGTGTCCCTTGGCCTCAGACCACACCGTGTCTTTCTGCCTTCATACCAATTCGTGGTGATCTTCTGGGTGCGGTCACTAGATGCCACTGGTGCTCCATGCAAACACAACTATGCTGCGATTCCTGTGGAAGAAAATATAGGCGTAGCTTAGTGTTTCCATTTTTTTTTCCATTTTCAATCAGATGTGAAGCATTTTTCAGGCCACTCACCTTTGGTTTCACATTGCAGCCTCTCTGCTCTATTTGACTCCTCTTAGTAAGCTTGCTAACCTTGAGCAGTGATCCCAAAATACAGAGATGGCCTGACGGTGTATGTATCTTTGGAAACAGTGCCCATAGCAGTACACTAAAACACTCTAAAGGCTCTTCCTTAGCTAGTGATATAATAAATATCCTCTCTGGATGATGAGCTGGCAAACACAAATCAGGTGGCAGGCAGGACAAGGAAGCTTGCTAGATTCACGGGGTGCCTTGTAGGGACTTGTTTTGTTTTAAGGTGGGTCAGCAATGACAACCAGATACTGCTGGTCATGAATCAGCTGAGATATTTCTATCATAAATACTGGAGCTGAGCTGTTCCATGCTGAAAGTTGAAAGAAAAAAAAAATTCTTTTTGTCAAACTTCTGTGGAAACAAATCATAGCTAAACTAATGAGTACCTCCTCTCAGGTACTTGCCAGCTTGCTGCTCTGCCCTGGAGGCCACCTTACTATTGAGCCCATGAGTGTTTCAAGCTTCTGGAGTTTGAAGAGCAGTCAGTACTGACATCTCAGGTCCACATGTGCCGCAGACACAGCCACTGCCAGCATCCTAGCAAAATGAGAAGAGCTTTAGATTTATAGTTCAATTTTTCAGCAGTGTACTCTGCAAATCTTCATGACCAGACACACACAGTGACACACAGGCTTGGCGCAGCCTGACTGAATGTGCACCAGCCGGTTTATTGCCAGGAAAAAAGCACCAGTTGCACGCAGGTCGGTTGAAAAACTAACATCCTAGATCCATTTAGGGTCTTAGGCTCTTAAAACAGGACCAAGAGGTTATTAAGATGCTTAAATAAAACACAACCCTTGCTCAGCTACTGCACAGCAACAGAGGCCCTCAGTGCTCTGTAAAATTCCCCTGTTTGGCTTCAGCAGTCCTAGAGAACCTAGAGCTCTGCCTTTGCTTATGTGTCCCTTGGCTAGTCCACATGTGAGCAAAAACGTAGTCAAATCAAGCTGAAAAACTGACGCTAATTAACTCTGAGATTCGACTGGCACACCTAGAGCCATTCGAAATTTTGCCAAATTTCAGCACAGGACACATCACGGTGTGCCTAAAGAGAGCGTGGTCATTTCTATTTCTGACCAAGCGTGATTAGTCCAACAGTGTCTGGGGAAATTCACCAACTGGTTGCTTTTAACCTCCATTTCAAGAAACACTTCAAAGAAAGGCATTACTTTTATCCTCAGAATTTGTTTTTATCTGGTACATCCAGTGATGTCCATGACCAGAGTCCTTGAACCCAAACAGTTCCAACCAACAGTTCCTCCCCGATGAACAAGCGTCTTCACTGTTGAGTGTTGTCTATTTTGGGGTACATGGGGGCATTTTCTGTGCCTCCTGTTGAGGTGGTGACACTGCAGATGTAAAGTCAAGTTCCAGGACGCGGGGACATGGCTCTGTGCCATCTACACAGGATGGATGGACTTCCTCCTGTGGGCTGTGGCTTCATGAAGGTGAAAGGGGAGGAAGGCATCGACCTCTTCTAAAGTTAGAGGCAATAGTCTTGTTTAAAAAATAGTTATAGATGGGTCTGTGCATCCACTGGAAAGGCTGCAAACCATGAAGAGTGGAAAAACTCTGTCCTAGACATCTGGCCATTCAAATGGATGAGGGAGACCTGGACCCCAGCACCTGCATGTGGTTAGATTTTATATTATGCAGTAATTATGTAAAAAGAGGATGGAGCCCTGTGCAGGGAACAATCTCAACTTGGGGCTTATTTCTTTAGATTAATGAAAAAAGGTTGAAGGATACTAATGACATGATTTAAATATACATTCTATGACATGATTTAAATATACATTCTATATTAAGGATAACCCATAATAAATCTCCTGTGTAATTTCCCAACTTGCTTCTCCATTTCTTTTGCCAGTGAGTACAGAAATGAGACCTGGGCACCTTTGGCTAAGGGAAAGATTGGCTGTACTTTGAGCTGAAGTGGGTACCCTCCCCAGGATGGGACTTGGGAAGGATAGCAAGGGTAGATAAGAGAGGGAGTACAAGAAGAGATTATTTACTTCTAGTCTATATTTTGAATATACAGATTTTTGTATACCTTTTTCTTCAAGGACACACAGTGCATCAGGCATTTAGTTGTTATATTTGTTACCTTACAGGTATGGGGAGCATTGACTACTATTTGAATTCAAGTAATAATAAGCTTGCTCTAACCATTCCCCTCTCGGTGTATGAAGTGGTGACACCTCAAGCATCAGCCTGCAGAGAAAGTGATGGTCTCCGGTCTCTGAAGCCATGTGCAGCCTTCAATGATATATTAGAGGGACCAGAGCACTACAAACACATGCAAGGTTGGTATTTGCTGAAGTTCAGTATCAAGAAAAAGGTGAATCAGGAGCATCCTCACCATAATGAAGCTCTAACTACAGAGTTTTTATGGGCAGGTGATTTTTTTTTTTACCGTGCTCACCTGCTAGCAGGCTACTATGCAGTGTCACTGGTGCTAATATGGACTATTGATCCCATAAGCTGCTGTTGGTCTCCAAGAAACGAGTTACCTCTCCAAATGTTCTGGGTTTGACTTACACCCTCCCGCAGTGTCTCCATGGCAAACAGGTTGGTGCCACCACTGTTAAAGCTGCCAGACTGAAAATTTTCTATTCCTTCTTTCCTTCCTTCCATCCTTCCTTCCTTCCCTCTTGTCTGTCTGCCTGCCTCATCTTGTCTCCCTTCCTGCCTACTTGCCTTTTCCCCTCCTTTCATCCCCAAATAGATCAAGAGCATTTTCTAGAGCTGGTAAAAAAACCTGCACGATGGTACCTGACCTGGATGTCCTGTTTCATTTATCCAGCTTTCCATTTCATATTAATTTCTTCTTCCTCTTGCACAGGATCTGTGATGTGTCTCCAGGCTTCCAGGGGAAATTATGGAAACAGCTGAATGATTTATCTCTGTTCCAGTATGCTGCAGGGACCTGAGTGCTCCATCTGGTGATGCACAAGGCCATTTTTTTCACCTACACTCCTGTTATGAACCAGACACAACTTTCCGTTTTTTTCTTCATGTCTATTTTTCTCCTGAATTTTTTTTTTTTTTTTTTTTGGGTCTTCCTTCTGTGTTACAGGCTCTCCCAGTTAGATATTGAGTCAGTGGGGGATTTCTCTGGCCTGTTTTTTTTTGAGGTTTAGCTGCTAATATCAGGCTTAAAAACCCAAACAACAAACCAAACCCCTCGCTCAGTCTTCTTTACAAAACTAAAAGGAGAACACTGTGTTTCTAGCTCTCTTAGGTTTGAGGAGGTTTTTGCCAAAAGTTTGGACATCAGAAGGGAAAAAGTTATCCCAAAGTTGTTATCCCTATTTTGAATCTGGATGCTTTTGGAGGCTCGATGTGTCATTGCTTAGCATTTTGACATGAAAAATGGTGCTGTCTTTCAAAATAGAGAGACTAGTGGTTATTGAAATTCACAGCAGCAAATAAATGACCTGCTTCGTGAAGGCAACTTTTCTCAGAGTAAGGTGAGCCAGAAACTGCAGAAGCTTGAAGGAATGGGGGAGCAAGGCTCCAGCCTGGGGAGGCTTGGGGTGGGCATGGGTTTTCTTTTCCCTTCCTGTACAGTGACCTGTGCTCTGCCTCCCCTTCTTAGAAAAGAGGTAAAGTACGTATCTGAGACTATATTTTGGCACTCTCTGGAATCACTCCAGTAAAATACAAGTCATACGATGGAACTACTACACAGCTAATACTGCTGCAGAACTAGTTGCAGGTTAAAACCTCTCACTGTCAGCGTATTTCACCGCTGCCGTTTCACAGCTGTTCAGAGAAGATGGAGGCACTGGAACTTTGCTGCAGTCAAAACTGACTATGTGAATAGTGAATGAATGAAACACAGTTAATTTTCTTTCAGAGGTGTGTTGTGCTCTGAGGTCCTGTTGGAGAGTATGGAAAGCTTTGATGAAGCTACTTTGATGATGATGATGAAAAGAGCCATCACATATGTGAAGAAATAAAAAGGAATTCCTTCTTTTATCTTCTCTTTTTCTCACACAATGGACTGACTAATTGGAAATGGGATTGCTAAGTTGCATCTTGATTATTCACCAACTTTTAAACTCCATCCAGGATCACAGAACAGAGAGTAAGTCCCGCTTGCTTTTCTGTCAGGCGGAACATGTGCCCACATGATTTTCAAGCTCTGCCATTCACATATGCAGATCATTACAGATGAAATGTATTCTTCATGTTGTTTTGCTCACTACTCCCATGCAGAGATGGGCTAGTGTGGAGAATGCCTCGTACGTTCTAACCCTGAAGTTATTACTCTCAGAGTAAGTGTTGCAATATGAGTATGTTGTCTGGGATGTATTGCCAGGCTCTTTTTGGCTTTTGTAATCCTGTGCAATGTTGCCACGATGCAGATTTTTAGTTTGCTTGCACCACAGGCTCGTGTTTTAAGTTAAGGCCACCTCAGGATGGGAAGAGGGTGTCAGCTTAGGTCCTTAGCTGCCTTCAAATGGTGGTATCAGCTGAGGAAGGATGGACTCCTTCTTCGCTTAGTGTTTGGAAGATCCTTGGGCCTATTGAAATGAGCTGAGACGTGAGAGCAAGGTGCCCCTTGCCTGTCCTCCCTGGGCATAGCGTACCTCTAAATCAGGCCAAGTTTCCAGCTTGAGCTGAGGGTTCTGCCCAGCTCTTCAGCTATGACAACCGGTTTGTGGGATGCCTCCATCTATGCTGTTGCTGTTTTCTTTGGAGATGGGGAGCTGCTCTTGTGGCTGGGAGCACTGTCCTAGCAGGCAAACGTCTCCTTTTCCTGCATTTTCTCTATATTCTCACCAGAGAGTAGGATTTTAAGGCTGAAGTACAGGAAATCTACCTCCCTGGCTTTACCCTCACAACAACCTGTAGTGGCTTGGACCCGTGACCTAGACAGCACAGCAGCGGCTGAACGGGACAACGGGGAAAGGAAGAGGATTTGTGGGGAAGGAGCATCCCATTGGCGTCCAGCCAGCCAGGGATGGCCACCATCGATAACATAGCCCATGGGGAGCAGGTGTCCCAAAACGGGCATCCAGCCCCAGTGGCAGCTGCCATTGGACCACCCTGATTTACTACATGAGGTTTTAGTCTGTGACCAGAGCGCTAAACAGCAGAAAGTTTAGAAGAAATTGGACTATCGTTTGCTGCTGTTGAGAGCTAAATGGAAAAACATAACCAAGCTGATGAGCAAAATCCCGTTATCCAGCAGTCACAGAGCTCTGTGTAGGAAAGATGAAGAGCTACACGAGGGAAGGTCTCTGTAGGGCTGCACAGAACTCTAATAGTTATTAAAAAAAGGGGAGCTGGCAGCATGATTTTGAGCACTGCCTACTGGTACGTTAATCACTAACAGATTATACTTGTATAAAAGTATAGCACGGAATAAAACGAGGCCGATTGGGTCCCAAAGAGTGGAGTGTAGAGCTGACAGGAAAAGTGGACTAATACTTTGTAAGGAAGGGTGTTGAAACATTCTGGGTGGATTTTGCTAGATTTAGTGAAAGTGAAATAAAGCAAAAAAAAAAAAAATCTAGCAGTGTTGACAACACCTCACAGTCACATTTTTAATGAAACATTGTGATTTTCAGTTTCTATTTTTACATTGTTTACGTTATGTGATCTAACTCAAATTGTATGTCCTATATCATTAAAAAAACCCAACCCTCCTCAGTTGACTGGGAACATCCCAGTCCTCTGGCATTTTACTTTTGGGAGAAGCTTGGGTATTTTTTGCTCCCCAAACTTGACTTTTAGAGAAGGGAGGAGGCGTTTGTCCTTCCCTCCATTTGGCACACGATGTACGAGTGCCTTTCTGTAAAGACCAGGTTCATCTGAGCACTAAGTTACCCACGGAATAGGCAGGCTCCTGGATTTTGCTAACTGGAGGCTGAGGGCTCAGCCCAACAAAAACTTGAGTTGCCCACAGTATAGCTACTCAGAGTCACCTGAAACCTAAGGCAGATTTTGGTCCTTCTTAGGAAATACTAGTGCTTTTCTGGTGTTTGTTGTTGTTTCTAACAAAGACAG
The DNA here is from genome assembly GCF_964289735.1 of Phaethon aethereus. Taxonomy (NCBI): domain Eukaryota; kingdom Metazoa; phylum Chordata; class Aves; order Phaethontiformes; family Phaethontidae; genus Phaethon; species Phaethon aethereus. The sequence continues at coordinate 38,855,982 of NC_138575.1, forward strand.
AACTGAAGCCATCCCAAGTTAGGATGTTCAGAATGTGCAAGATGAGATGCGACTGGCACAATATACAGATTAAGTAAATAAGGAAGTCATTAAGGGACAGAGAAGCCCTGAAGGGATGGAATGTCTTTTAGTTTGAGGAAGAATAGGCATATAAGCTCTCATTTTGCATTAGATTTTACCCTTCCTTTCTGCAATAAGCTGTAAGTCAGTCAACTGTTCGCTGTGACTTCAGCAGAAAGCAATCTCTCCCTTTTGTTTTTGTTGCTCACAGGCATCTTGGGTTCAACAGAAAGCTTTCTGACTTGGATCCAACTATTTACTCAGTTTAGCGAATGTTTCTGATGTTATTCAGTATTTCACAATGGCACCCACAGGAAATTTGTCAGCACAGGGATTCTACTTAATTAACAAGCTGCCAGGAACACCCCTGGGACCGGAGAGGAGAAAGGCCATCGCAAGGCAGGGCTGGAATTTGAGTAGGGGAGGTGAGAAAAGATTAGACCACGGGAGGAGGTGTCCTGCAACATGGCAGTACAAAAAATGGAAAGGAAAGAAAAGAAATCTGAAGAAGAATAATAGAAAAAAGCAAAACCAAACACTAATTATTCTGTTTTTCCACACATTCCTCTCTTTTGCTTGCTTTTTGAGCCCTTTCAGGCACCTTGACTCAGAGCTGGCTAAACCAGAGTGTCTTCATTATCTACATGTGTCTTCCTTTTTTTGCTTGAGGTTCTCAGGCAGGGACATGTATCTGCGGATGCTCCGAGGACAAATATCCTCCATCACCATTTTCAGGGCAGTTGTAGCTCCCTGCTGCATGGGCACCTAGGTACCCCAAAGCAACAAATGGTGAGACCTACTGCAAAAAGCAGACATAGACCCCACTTGTTTCAGATAATATGTTCTGGGAAATGAACTGCAAGTAGTCTCTGTAAGGAGCTAGACCAGAATTTCCCACCCTGTGGTCCAAGAAAAGCTGGCAGATCATGGAGTGAGCAGCCAGGCTTATCTTATACTGCTTTGAGCTGCCTCCAAAAGAGCCTTTGCATTGCATCACATCACATATATCTTCAGGTGTCAAGCCATGGCTGAAAGAGAAACCAGCACAGCTCTCCTTTCCACTCTTCTCTTTCTGAGTACTAGTCCACATAAGTTTGAAAGTTCTTGGATTTTCTTTAAGTAGCTTCTACTGTGTAGTACAGTGACCTGGTCACACAGGACTAAAAGTGAAGGTCTTTTTGGAGGGATTTATAGATGGTGTCCTATTGCCTAGAAAGATATTATGCTTTTTGAAGTTCACATAGAACCGTGCCAAAACTATGAGCAGAAAGACTGTGTGACAAAGCATCGAGGAGGTGGGGCTTTATTAGCTACATTTCCTTGGAACTTTTCTTATCAGTGTGGGATTTGCACTTGACTCTTTTGAGTATCAGGATGGATTTCTACATCTCTCAGGAGAGAAGGATCAACACTCTAACCAAAAAGCATAATATTCGTATGTTTTCTGTTAGATTAATCTTCTAAGATACCAAAGGCTCTCTTAACTTCATGTCAAAGGGGCTCATGTTTTGTACAGTGAAGAAACTGATACAGAGCAGTGTATTTAGCAGCTGATTTTTCTCACTGCTGAGGAAAGGAGTTCCTGATATGTTCTGCGTGGTTCAAGTGCTGCTGCTGCACGTGGGTGCCACGCCGGGTGGGCAGGTGCAACAGGCTTGTAAGCTCAAGGAGAATCCTTTGGGGATCAGCTTGAAAGAAATTTGATCCAGGAACAGGGGTGGGAAAATACTGTTCTGTCTGGAAAATTTCCTACTGAATTTCAATGTTGCACATTCTCATAGCATCTTCTGAATTCAGATCCATTCTTTGCTATTACTTTTCCAGGATGCTTACCTCTATAATATTTGTGCCTGAAGGACGACTCTAACGCTCTCTCCCTCAGAGTTACTAAGGCACAAATATTCATGCGGAGAAGTGAAGGAGCATTTATTTTCCTGTGTGATTCTGTAAACAACAAGTAGTTGTGCTAGGAAGTGCCTCACCACCCCCATGTCTACAGATACAGTAGTCTTGGTGTTTACTGTACTCCAAAGTCACACTGGCGCCAGCCTGGATAAGAGAAGTGGAGAATAAGAAACAGAAGTACAAATACAAATAGCACAGAGGAAAATTAAGAGAAAACAATACATATCTGATTACTGCTTGGATTAGATACAAAGGCGCTTTCCACTCTGTGTGATGTACCCAACTGATAGGTATTCACACCTGTCTGCCAACAGGTTTGAGCACCCCTATAGGATTTCTCTGTTGAAGAAGACTGGGCTTCCTTAATTTTATATTTCAGATACCCTTGCTTGTTTACTCCTCCCATCTGTAGATATCTAGGCCCTTACCTCAGACATAAAGGAGCTTTCACCTTCCTCCAACCTGCCTTGGACATGCAGGGCCAGAGAGTGGCTGCCCTACTGCTGGGTTCATGGGGTTGCCTGTCCACCCCCAAAAGTAACTGAGGCACTTTGTGGTGACAAGGGGCATGGGGTGAATGACTGCCCTCCTCCTGGGTCCTGCTTCTAAGGATAAAGTGACATTTTCCCCCAGATCAAGCCTCACTGATATTCCAGAAGACTGTCTAGTTGCTGGAAGCAATCATCTCCTGAACCATTTCTACAGGTAATTCTCACTGTGCAGAGAATAATTTTGGACCTTTTAGGTATATGTATATGTGAAAACTGGTTTTGTTTCTTGGAAAAATGTCAGTAGCCAGAGGCTGGATATTGCTTAGGAGCGTGTTTATTCCCTTACCCTGTGCGAACCACCCCTTTGTTTCTTGCAAACTAATCCTCGCATTTTTTTAGGTTTTAATTTGCCTCTGCAAGTTTCTATGAATCTGTGGTTTGCTGGTTCAGTGCACTGCAGCGGTCTCTAGTTCCCTCTCCAAAACATTCAAGCTGGTCTTAACCTCCAAGCACAGCAATTGCAAATGGCTTTCCCCAAGTTTAAGTTAAACTCCCCAGGCAAATGATTTTTTTTGGGGGGTGTTTTTCTTTGATTCCCATTGTAATTCCCAGTGTGTACATTTGACTCAAAAGCTCAGATTCAGATAAAGACTTAATGTTTCTATCCCTTACAAAACAGGTATCTCTGAAAGTTTTATTCTCTCTAGAGGTACAATGCTATTAAAACCTCTATAGCAGAGCTTGTAGGTAGGCTCACTTTCTCTAGGTAACACAACTGGAAGATGTCACCCTTGTCTCCAGGGCTGCTGATCATTTGGAGAATTCACCAAGGAAATATCACCGTGTTTACCCTGTTCTTAAACTCCTTCTTTGGGGTCTCTGGCCAGAGTCATAGGCTGGGCCAGGGGAATCCTTGAGTTAACCCAATAGGGCTGTTGTAATGAATTTGTGTTCTATCATTAAATCTCTTCCCTCTTACCCTGAATCATTAACAAATCAGCTGTTTTCTACTCCTTTCTCTTCCTGTTTCTCCTGTTGCCTCCTGGCAGAGGTGGAGCTCTCATTCTTGGTTGAACCCCTAAAGGAGTCCACTGCATTTGCAGTGAACTCCACTTTCTCTGGAGTTCTCCCTTTCATGTTTTCTCCCCATAAGTTTTTCTCCCTGTTCTCTGTTTCTAGCTCTTCTCTTCCCTGTCCATCTCAGCTCCTCCACCACCTTTTGTCATTCCTTGGCATTATCATTAATGGTAGCTGTGAGTAGAAACCTGTTAAGTAAATACTTAATTAAATATTGCATAGTGAGTGTATAACACAACAATAGATGGGATAGAGACACTAAAGGAAATAGCTCCTGACAGGTGGAGGAAGGTCATTCACCCTGTTAACACTATTGCTTAGACAGTCATCTTATTAACCAGCTGCTATAACTAGTCTTTACTGGAATGTTTTATGAGCTGTTGTATTTTAGTCCATGCCTCTTGCAGAGACAGATATTCCTGGAGGGTTATCTGTTAGAAAGGTTGTTTCAGGTTCATCACCAAATGAGTTACTTATGGTTATTAGTATTATCTCAGCTACTCTAAAGGTAAAAGAAAATAATAAAACTAAACAGTCATTTTTTTGTTTGTTTTGTTAAGGAATGAACTGCACGGATGGAGAGTGTATAGATCTCTGTATACCACGATTGCGATCCTTACTGCTATTGCTCTAGCTGTAGTATACTATGGCATCAAGAAGGATCAACAAAATTGGCATTTCATTATGGTAAGCCTGATATTGATAGTAAATGACAACCAAAAAATTTGCAGTGAGGTCTGAAGGTTGCACAGCTAGAAGTTACTGATGTTTTATCATTTGAGAGGCACAGGCATAGTGAAGTTAATTGACTTGCTCAGTATGACACAGTAAGCCAAAGCCAGCAAGGAGCTGAACCCAGCCACCGTCATCTCCAGGCTCACATACAACCATAAAAATTGTTTCTTTTCTTCAAAAACAACCAAGTCAAAACAAAAAAGATTCCTCTTGGGTACAAATTGGTAACCTCTGGTGTCCATAAGTGGCACTGTCTTTCAGAGACTTTTACAATTTTGTGATAACTGTGGGATTTTGTTCATTCCAGTGTCTGATTAATTATACATTTTGTTGCTCTGGTACTAAAGCTGGAACTATCAATTTTATATATGTTTATTTACTTTTGAAAAACACATAATTTAGTTTATGGTAAGATGTGCCCTATCTGTCAGAGTTCTGCATTCAGTCATGCTTGTGGCACATTACTTAGAATCCTCTGCCATTTCACAGTATCTGGATGGTCCTATATCTTTTGTGAATAAACTTACTTCTCCTAAGCATGTTTCAGCATAAATCTGTTGTTATAATCCCTGCCCTTTGACATGTACATTGTGTGCAATTTTCTAAAAATAGAATGTTTCAGGTTTCTTTCTTTTCCAACTTTAACTCATTTCCCTCAGCTTGGACGGATTCTTATCCCCATAGTGCTTATTTTGGTAACATTTCCACTTTTTCTTTAAAATTCAGTTGAAAGTTCTTCACTGGAACAAATGAAGATCCTTCCTCATCATAAAACTGTTGTAGTCATAGGAAGATGGGGATATTTGAGGACTTAAAGGCAAAATTGTCCCTCTCGAATTATCCACCAGAGGATACAGATTTTGGCTTGAGATTTTGACCATGTCTCTTATGAGGCAGATTTTAAGGGGAGTTTCAGGCACACTAGAAAAGGAGAGTACTTGAGTAGGGATTATCATATGAAATTAATAAGAGAATTTTTCTTCATGCTTTCAATGTCCTTGAGACTACGGAAATGATGCCAATGGCATAAAAGAAGTATTCTTTACTCTTTGTTAAACATTAATGAGCACTGTGGCTGTTATGTAGTTTTATTATTTTTAGTATGACATTAGTAAGTCCATCTGTTACTGAAAAGGGAGAACTCAGACTTAGTCATGTGGCTTATTGACCCACTTCTGTTACACTCCATTCCTAAGGCTCTAAAAACCAGAGAAATTTTTCATTCTTGAGGAGAGAGAACGTCTGCTACAGCAAACAACGCTTGTGTAGGTTCCAGAAGTGCAGGATGCCATCAAAAATATTGCTCCCCCAGCAAAAAAAAAAAACCCTAGTGACTGTCAGTCCAAGAAGATCCTTTTCAAAGAAGGGTCTTTACTGGGTCCCTGCTATGTGTCAGCAGAGTTTATACAGTCCACGTATTTCTGGGATGGTGTTTACCATTCTCAGAGATTTTTCCATTCTGTTCATAGCATGGCTGGTTTGGATTTTGTCTGTGGGCTGTGGTTTTGCGAGTTTAAAGCAATGATCGGTTAGTGTGTTTAATCTATGTTAACTGCTTTGAACCCCTTTGCTATTGTGAAAGCATAAATAATTAGCTTGTCTTGATAGTTCTCCTTCCCTTCTTCCCTCCACAATTTCAGAAATGCTTTCTTTATCATTTGGTGATTTATAGATCCAACTTAGAGAACTGAAAAGGAGACAGCCAGCCATGTTATTCTACCTTTCTTGGCACCCTGAGTCCCCCAGCTGGATCATCGATTTAAATTGTCCAATATTCATGACAAAGCTCTGCTCAGTTTTTTGGTCAAGTTAGTGAAAACCCAAGAATATTTTTTCTTTTATCTGCTCTTTCCAAATTTCAAAGCTTGAAGAAAAAAATGGATAAAGGACATTTTGCTTGGAAGAACAAGTGGGAAAGCCAGAGAGAGAGGGAGATTGCCTGGGGAAGCTGAGAATATCTGGGAATATTTCTGAGTGTAACTACGTAGCTTACAAATCTACAAATCTACAAAATGTTAAAAAAAAAGTGGGGAGTTACTTCAGTGAGAGGTAACAGTAGGTGAATTGTTTGTTATCCTCCACCATATGTGATAAGACTAGAACAGACTTGGGGGTACTGGTGGATGAAAATCTGGACATGAGCTGGCAATACGCGCCCACAGCCCAGGCAGCCAACCGTATCCTGGGCTGCATCCAAAGCAGCGTGGCCAGGAGGACAAGGGAGGTGATTCTGCCCCTCTACTCTGCTCTGGGGAGACATCACCTGGAGTCTTATGTCCAGCTCTGGGACCTCCAAGATAAGAAGGACATGGATCTGTTGGAGCAAGTCTAGAGGAGGGCCATGAAGATGATCAGGGGGCCGGAGCACCTGTCCTGTGAAGACAGGCTGAGAGAGTTGGGGTTGTTCAGCCTGGAGAAGTCTCCAGGGACACCTTATGGCAGCCTTCCAGTACTCAGAGGAGGCTTATAAGAAAGGTGGGAACAGACTTTTCAGCAGGGCCTGTAGCGATAGGACAAGGGCTAATGGTTTTAAACTAAAGGAGGGTAGATTTAGATTAGATAAAAGGAAGAAATTTTTCACCATGAGGGAGGTGAAACACTGGCACAGGTTGCCCAGAGAGGTGGTGGATGCCCCATCCCTGGAAACATTCCAGATCAGGTTGGACGGGGCTCTGAGCAACCTGATCTAGTTGAAGATGCCCCTGCTCATTGCAGGGGAGGTTGGACTTTAAAGGTGCCTTCCAACCCAAAATATTCTTTGATTATAGGATTTTATGATAATCTTGTCTGATTCCCTAACATAGCCATAAGGCCTCTCCCCCCTTGAGTTGCAGCAGACCACAGGGGGAAATCCAACCAGCCCTGTTCTTCTGCAAAGCCTGATTTCCAGGGAAGGACAATCCCTCCAGTTTATGGCAGTTGTGCTAATAGGATGGTGGGCGTTATTTTCTGAATTTATTTAAATGGAAATCCCTAACATCGTCTCAGAGGAGAAGCACCTTCCAATATCAGATGTACCTATGCAAGTAGTAAATAAAATTTCAGATTTCCCTGCCTTAATCTAATTGCATATAGCCCTTAGTTATTCTCACAGCTCACAGAATCACAGAATCACAGGATCATTAAGGTTGGAAAGGACCTTCAAGATCATCAAGTCCAACCATTAATCTAGCGCCACCGTGTCCCCTAAACCATGTCCTGAAGCGTCACTTCCACATGTTTTTTGAACACTTCCAGAGATGGTGACTCCACCACCTCCCTGGGCAGCCTGTTCCGATGCTTGACCACCCTCTCAGTGAAGAAATTTTTCCTAATATCCAATCTAAACCTCCCCTGGTGCAACTTGAGGCCATTTCCTCTCGTCCTATCACTAGTTACTTGGGAGAAGAGACCAACACCCTTGTCGCCACAACCCCCTTTCAGGTAGTTGTTGAGAGCGATAAGGTCTCCCCTCAGCCTCCTCTTCTCCAGACTAAACAACTCCAGTTCCCTCAGCCGCTCCTCATAAGACTTGTGCTCCAGACCCCTCACCAGCTTCATTGCCCTTCTTTGGACACGCTCCAGCACCTCAGCGTCCTTCTTGTAGTGAGGGGCCCAAAACTGAACACCAGTGCAGAGTACAGGGGTACAATCACTTCCCTACACCTGCTGGCCACACTATTTCTGATACAGGCCAGGACGCTGTTGGCCTTCTTGGCTACCTGGGCACACTGCCGGCTCATATTCAGCCGGCTGTCAACCAGCACCCCCAGGTCCTTTTCTGCCGGGCAGCTCTCTAGCCACTCCTCCCCAAGCCTGTAGCATTGCATGGGGTTGTTGTGGCCGAAGTGCAGGACCCGGCACTTGGCCTTATTAAACCTCATACAGTTGGCCTCGACCCATTGATCCAGCCTGTCCAGATCCCTCTGCAGAGCCCTCCTACCCTCCAGCAGATCAACGCTCCCACCCAACTTGGTGTCATCTGCAAACTTACTGAGGGAGCACTCGATCCCCTCATCCAGATCATCTATAAAGATATTGAACAAGACCAGCCCCAGAACCGAGCCCTGGGGAACACCACTTGTGACCAGCCGCCAGCCGGATTTAACACCATTCACCACAAATCTCTGGGCTCAGCTATCCAGCCAGTTCCTCACCCAGCAAAGAGTAAACCCATCCAAGCCACGAGCCGCCAGTTTCTCCAGGAGAATGCTGTGGGAGACACTGTCAAAGGCTTTACTAAAGCCAGGTAGACAACGTCCACAGCCTTTACCTCATCCACTAGGCAGGTCACCTGGTCATAGAAGGAGATCAGGTTGGTCAAGCAGAACCTGCCTTTCATGAACCCATGCTGGCTGGGACTGAGCCCTTGGTTGTCCTGCACATGCCCTGTGAGCACTCTCAAGACGAACCACTCCATGATCTTCCCCGGTATGGAGGTCAGGCTGACAGGCCTGTAGTTCCCAGGATCCTCCTTCCGGCCTTTCTTGTAGATGGGTGTCACATTGACAAGCCTCAGTCTTCTGGGACCTCCCCTGTTAACCAAGACTGCTGATAAATGATGGAGAGTGGCTTGGCAAGCTCCTCCGCCAGCTCTCTCAGTACTACTCTCGGGTGGATCCCATCAGGCCCCACAGACTTGTGGGTGTCCAGGTGGCTTAACAGGTCCTTAACTGCTTCCTCCTGGATTATGGGCGGGTTATTGTGCTCTCCATCCCCATCTTCCAGTTCAGAGGGCTGAATAACCCATGGATACCTGGACTGGCTATTAAAGACTGAGGCAAAGAAGGCATTAAGTACCTCAACCTTGTCCTCGTCCTTGAAGACAATGTTCCCCACCATATCCAGTAAGGGATGGAGATTCTCCTTGCTTCTCTTTTTGTTGTTAATATATTTGTAAAAACATTTTTTATTACCCTTTACAACTGTGGCCAGACTGAGCTCTAGCTGGGCTTTTGCCTTTCTAATCTTGTCCCTGCTTGACCTAACAAGATCCTTGTACTCTTTGTGAGTTGCCTGTCCCTTCTTCCAGAGGTGACAAACTCTCTTCTTTTCCCTGAGTCCCAGCAAAATCTCCCTGTTCAGCCAGGCCGGTCGCCTTCCCCGCCAGCTCTTCTTACGGCACATGGGGACCGCCTGCTCCTGCGCCTTTAAGATTTCCTTCTTGAAGACTGTCCAGCCTTCCTGGACCCCTTTGTCCTTCAGGACTGTCTCCCAAGGGACTCTCTCAACCAGTGACCTGAACAGGCCAAAGTCTGCCCTCCGGAAGTCCATGGTAGCAGTTTTGCTGACCCCTCTCCTTACTTCGCTCACAATTGAGAATTCTATCATGTCGTGGTCGCTAAGCCCAAGACGGCCTCTGACCACCACATCTCTCACCAGTCCTTCTCTGTTTGTAAACAGCAGGTCCAGCAAGGCACCTCCCCTGGTGGGCTCACTCACCAGCTGCATCAGGAAGTTATCCTCCACACACTCCAGAAACCTCCCAGATTGTTTCCTCTCTGCCGTGTTATACTTCCAGCAGATGTCTGGTAGATTGAAGTTCCCCACAAGAACAAGGGCCAGCGAATGCGAGACTTCTGCCAGTCGCTTATAGAATGTCTCATCTGTCTCTTTGTCCTGGCTGGGTGGTCTGTAACAGACTCCCACCAAGATATCTGCCTCGTTGGCCTTCCCTGTCATCCTTACCCATAAGCATTCGACTTGGTCTTTACAACCATTGATTTCTATGCAATCAAAACACTCCCTGACATGACTCCTTCCCTGCCTATCCCTTCGGAAGAGCTTATAGCCATCTATTGCAGCACTCCAGTCATGAGAAGCACCCCACCATGTTTCTGTGATGGCAACTACATCATAGCTGTCCCGCTGCACAATGGCTTCCAGCTCCTCCTGTTTGGTGCCCATGCTGCGTGCATTGGTGTAGATGCACTTAAGCTGGGCTGTCGATTTCAACTCTGGCACAGCACCCCTAGGCTCAACTCTAGTGAGCCTGGTTTTATCCCCTTCTCCCTTCAAATCTAGTTTAAAGCCCTCTCAATGAGGTCTGCCAGCTCATAAGCAAGAATCCTTTTCCCCCTTGGAGTCAGTTGCACTCCATCTGCTGTGAGGAGGCCCAGTGCCGTGTAAACCACCTCGTGGTCAAAAACCCCAAAATTCTGATGACAGCACCAGCCCCTGAGCCATGTGTTGATCAGGTGTGCTTTCCTATTCCTTCAGCATTCCTCCCTGCCAGTGAAGAGATTGATGAAAACGCTACCTGTGCTACTGCTCCATCGACCAGTCGCCCCAGTGGTCTCAAGTCCTTTTTGACTGCCTTTGGGCTTCTTAGTGCAACCTCATCGTTGCCAACCTGTAGGACCAACAGTAGGTAGTAATCAGTGGGCTGAACCAGACCAGGGAGTTTCCTGGTGACGTCTCTCACCTGGGCCCCAGGGAGGCAACAGACTTCCCTGTGAGTTGGGTCTGGTCAACATATTGGGCCCTCTGTACCCCTCAGAAGGGAGTCGCCTACGACAATTACCCTCCTTTTTTTCTTAACAGAGGGTGTCTTGATGCATGGGGCTGGCTGACTCATCCTAGGCAACCCCCTGGATGGACCTTCGTCAGGGTCCTCATGTTCCTGTCCCTCATGTTCCAGAGCCTCATGTCTGTTGTGTAAGGGCAGCTGGGACGGTGAGGGAGGCCGGGAGGGGATTCGCCGGCCACTCCGAGCAGGGACCAGCTTCCATTTCCCCTCATCTCTTAGGTCCCCTTCTTCTGCCTGGCAGCAAGAGGCATGGGGATCCCCTGCTGCTTGTGGAGCCTCCACCAGCTGCCCCTGCTTCAGGGATGGCCGGGTGCGGCTCCACCAACCCATCTCCTGCTTGCACTCCCTGATGCTCCTCAGCCTCTCCACTCCCTCTGTCAGCTCTGCCCCAGGCTGAGCAGGTCACTCACCTGGTCGCACCGCACGCAGGTGGTGTCTCCGCTGGTCTCTGGTACAAGCGACAGGCTCAGGCACTCCCTGCAGCCAGACACCTGGACAGCCGCCTGCTTGAGCAGGAGCTCTGTCTGTGTCACTGCATTCTTTCTGGCCACGGTTTTCAGCCAAGTGGCAACCATGGCTGAGCCTCCTCTGGGAGGACGATGGCCACTTGTCAGAGAACCTCTAGTGCTGGGGGAGGGAACTGCGCTCATCTCTGAATCTCCATGCTTTTAGTCCTGTCCAAACAAATATGTAATTAATTTAAGCAAATAGAAGGTGTTTCAACAGGAGAGGCTGAGAGAAGCCCACTTCAAATCAGCCTGTGCCCCAGATGTAGGGTGCAATCTTTTTTTTATAAGGTGCAAGAAAATGGGTTCAAACCTGTGCTCTCTGCCAAGGCAGCATGTGAAGCCCTGTGGCTGGGCTCTGCGTGGGGTCCAGCCCTGTAGATGTGTGCTGGGGAGGTCCTATCCCATCAGCCAAACAGGCTTTTTTCCCCTCATCTGCCCTGTGAATTGTGCTGTGCCACAGAAATGAGGAACTTGGGCTTGGGAGATTTGGAAACCCAGATTCCTGCAGGATTTTGTGGGAAGGAATGGTACCCACAACACTGACTGGCAGAGGATATAAGATCTAGCTACTGCCCACAGGACTCAGATAATGCCTCTTGGTGTCTGTGTGGTTTCTGAGACTCTCCGTCTCCCGTTTTCTTTCTTTTAGTTATTGCTGAAAAAATGTTAATTAGAGCATTGAGTTGAGTACAGGACCTTGCAGTACTGGAGACTCATTTGAGAGTGATCCTTCCACCTTCATTTAAACCTAATTACTCCAGTTTCTAATTAGGCACTGCCATGTTCCCTTGGCACTGGTATGACACCTTAATCAGTCGTTAGTAATATAAAACAACACAGTGGCCTTGCAGCCCTGAGGTCTAAAAAATTGCAGCAGAATCTGTTTTCTGCTAGCCTATCTGGATCAGTATTGATTACAGGACCTTCTCCAAAGCAGGATATACATCCCACACGGTCAGGGAAAGGACAAACGGATCTGGGGAGCTCTAGCAGCTCTCCTGGCATCACTTGAACCTGGGCAAGAAATCGTGTCAGCAGACGCTTGCCGAGGGCTATCTGGAGGCAGCTGCGTCTTCTGAAGGCAGGAAAGTTTTATGAAGGCTGCATGAGTAAGGCAAGGAGTTAGCCTTGTGTTTTGCTTTCCTGTCAGCAGCCTATGACATGAGACTGAGGTAGAAAGTAGAAAAGAACTAAGCATGACTGGTTAAGTGTAGAAAGGGAAAGCAGAGACAAGAAAACATATGGGAGGATTAAAGTCTAGATATGGGAGGATTTAAGTCTTCAAGGTCAAATGTGTTTGTGAAGGGTCTGGGAAACAGTTGCTTTCTATGGGCTCTCCTCTCAAATACAGAATAAATCACTGTCTTCTACAGCAGCAACGCCACCACTTCTCTTCAGTAATAAACGAGCACCATGATTAGGCTTCTTCTCTGTTTTGGTCTATTAAGGAAAGTCCTTTTTTGTTCTTAGACACGCCAGCCATAAAATTCTACCTGTGTGCGTTTGTTTCTCTTATTAACTTTTTACAGTTCATAGTTCCTAATCTGTATTCATTGTTATCAATTCATCCTTTAATTCATTTCTTCTTTTTTTAAAAAATATTTTTAGCTTATTTTGCTCTCCTTCTAAGTCAGGCTATTTTGTAACCAGCACAGCCTTCTTTCCCAATTGTGGTGTTGTGGCTTTCTTAGCATCTAGTGAAATATTCTTAAATATCTCCTAATTAACATTTTTCTTTTTAGAGTCATCTCCCAGCTGACTTCAGTCAATTGTTTTCAGCCTGGTAGAAAGTTGGCCCTTTTCAAACCCCAAGGATGTATATAGTTTACTGGTTTGGACTCTGTTCTAGTTACACAGAACAAAGGTAATGAAATCATGATTGCTGGCTCCTAAACTACCACTACCTCCTACTTCTGTGAATGGCCTCTGTGTGAACAGGAGGGCTAAATATAAATCCTTCCCATGTTGGATGTAATACCTCAACTCAGATGTTGCCTACGATTCTCAGAAATTAAGGAAAAACCCATATTTGCAGCATGAGATCCTTGAAACCCTTGTTTTCTCCCTCCTGAATATTGCAGATAGGTACTGCGGAAGCCACTCATCATCCACACCTCTGACCTCACCAAAACCTGAGTTCTTTTGCCATGGACACAGTATCAATTACACACCATATAAAACATTTTCTAACCATCCACACCTCATGAAAATCAGACATGAAGTTTTCCAATAGGCAGCAAAGCCTGATATATTTTTGTAGGTCTCTGGATTAGCTTGTACAAAGCAAAACATGCTAGACACAAAGAGATTGACTTTCAGGATCTCTAATTGACAGGGATCCTCTGAAGTTATTGAAAGAGAGAACAGTCACCATCTCCTCATATGCAGAAGATATCTAGCAAGGTATCTGGGACAGGTTTTTTTTTTCTTTTGTTTGAAAATTATGAGCCCTCCCTCTCCCACTAGAGAAATCACTGCAGTACCGTGTCTCTTGTTAGGCCACCTGAGGTGACTGTTTTACAGACCCCAGGCACCGGTATGTGCTGGAGGCTGACCAGCTGGAAAGCAGCTTTGCAGAGAGGTACCTGGGGGTCCTGGTGGTCACCAAGTTGACCACGAGGCAGCAATGTGCCCTTGTGGCAAAGGCAGCCAATAGCCTCCTGGGTTGCATCAGGCAGAGCGTTGCCAGCTGGTCAAGGGAGGTGATCCTTCCCCTCTGCTCAGCACTGGTGGGACACACCTGGAGTGCTGGGTCCAGTCCTGGGCTCCCCAGTACAAGAGAGACATGGACATAGTGGAGAGAGTCCAGCAAAGGTCCATGAAGATGTTTGGAGCACCTCTCCTGTGAGGAAAGGCTGAGAGAGCCGAGACTGTTCAGTTGTACTGGGTCTGGCTAGGATGGAGTTAATTTTCTTCATAGCAGACCCTATGGTGCTGCGTTTTGGATTTGTGACTAAATCAGTGTTGATAACACAGCAGTGTTTTGGCTACTGCTGAGTAGTGCTTGCACAGCGTCAAGGCTTTCTTTTTTCCCCACTCTGCGCCCACAGCCAGTAGGCTGGGAGTGGGCAAGACACTGGGAGAGGACACAGCTGGGATGGGGCAGCAGGGACAGATCCCCAAACTGGTCACAGGGATATTCCTATACCATACAACGTCATGCTCGGCAATAAGAGGTCAAGGAAAGGAGGAAGCAGCAGGGATGTTCATGCTTATGGTGTTTGTCTTCCCAAGTAACCATCACGCATGCTGAGGGCCTGCTTACCAAGAGAAGACTGATGGGACATAGTGAATAAGTCTGTCTCATTCTGTTCTTGTCTGTTTACCCCTTTTTAGCACCCATCCTGGAATCTGACAGACACATCCGTGAATTGCAACAATTCACTAACCCAGCAAACACGCTGCTTTTCAGCTGCATTAGTAAGTTAACTAAGATGACAGATCGGTGCAACAAGGATCACAGAATCACAGAATCACAGAATCACTAGGTTGGAAAGGACCTTTAAGATCATCAAGTCCAACCATTAATCCAGAACCACCATGTCCCCTAAACCATGTCCTGAAGCGCCACATCCACACGTTTTTTAAACACTTCCAGAGATGGCGACTCCACCACCTCCCTGGGCAGCCTGTTCCAATGCCTGACCACCCTCTCAGTGAAGAAATTTTTCCTAATATCCAATCTAAACCTCCCCTGGCACAACTTGAGGCCATTTCCTCTCGTCCTATCACTAGTTACTTGGGAGAAGAGACCAACACCCTCGTCGCCACAACCCCCTTTCAGGTAGTTGTAGAGAGCGATAAGGTCTCCCCTCAGCCTCCTCTTCTCCAGACTGAACAACCCCAGTTCCCTCAGCCGCTCCTCATAAGACTTGTGCTCCAGACCCCTCACCAGCTTCGTTGCCCTTCTCTGGACACGCTCCAGCACCTCACCATCCTTCTTGTAGTGAGGGGCCCAAAACTGAACACAGTATTCAAGGTGCGGCCTCACCAGTGCCGAGTACAGGGGCACAATCACTTCCCTACTCCTGCTGGCCACACTATTTCTGATACAGGCCAGGATGCTGTTGGCCTTCTTGGCTACCTGGGCACACTGCCGGCTCATGTTCAGCCAGCTGTCAACCAGCACCCCCAGGTCCCTTTCTGCCGGGCTGCTCTCCAGCCACTCCTCCCCAAGCCTGTAGCATTGCATGGGGTTGTTGTGGCCAAAGTGCAGGACCCGGCACTTGGCCTTATTAAACCTCATACAGTTGGCCTCTGCCCATCGATCCAGCCTGTCCAGATCCCTCTGCAGAGCCCTCCTACCCTCCAGCAGATCAACACTCCCACTCAACTTGGTGTCATCTGCAAACTTACTGAGGGAGCACTCAATTCCCTCATCCAGATTGACAATAAAGATATTGAATAAGACCGGCCCCAGAACCGAGCCCTGGGGAACACCGCTTGTGACCGGTCGCCAGCCGGATTTAACGCCGTTCACCACAACTCTCTGGGCTCGGCCATCCAGCCAGTTCCTCACCCAGGGAAGAGTAAACCCGTCTAAGCCACGAGCCGCCAGTTTCTCCAGGAGAATGCTGTGGGAGACGCTGTCAAAGGCTTTACTAAAGTCCAGGTAGACAACGTCCACAGCCTTTACCTCATCCACTAGGCGGGTCACCTGGTCATAGAAGGAGATCAGGTTGGTCAAGCAGAACCTGCCTTTCATGAACCCATGCTGGCTGGGCCTGATCCTTTGGTTGTCCTGCAGATGCCCTGTGAGCACTCTCAAGACCACCCGCTCCATAATCTTCCCTGGTACAGAGGTCAGGCTGACAGGCCTGTAGTTCCCAGGATCCTCCTTCCGGCCTTTCTTGTAGACGGGCGTCACATTGGCAAGCCTCCAGTCTTCTGGGACCTCCCCTGTTAACCAGGACTGCTGATAAACGATGGAGAGTGGCTTGGCAAGCTCCTCTGCCAGCTCTCTCAGTACTCTCGGGTGGATCTCATCAGGCCCCATAGACTTGTGGGTGTCCAGGTGGCTTAGCATGTCCTTGACTGCTTCCTCCTGGATTATGAGGAGTACATTGTGCTCTCCATCCCCATCTTCCAGCTCAGGGGGCTGAATACCCTGCGGATACCTGGACTGGCTATTAAAGACTGAGGCGAAGAAGGCATTAAGTACCTCAGCCTTGTCCTCGTCCTTGGAGACAATGTTCCCTGACATATCCAGTAGGGGATGGAGATTCTCCTTGCTTCTCTTTTTGTTGTTAATATATTTGTAAAAACATTTTTTATTATCCTTTACGACTGTGGCCAGACTGAGCTCTAGCTGGGCTTTTGCCTTTCTAATTTTGTCCCTGCTTGACCTAACGAGATCCTTGTACTCTTTGTGAGTTGCCTGCCCCTTCTTCCAGAGGTGATAAACTCTCCTCTTTTCCCTGAGTCCCAGCAAAATCTCCCTGTTCAGCCAGGCCGGTCGCCTTCCCCGCCAGCTCTTCTTACGGCACATGGGGACTGCCTGCTCCTGCGCCTTTAAGATTTCCTTCTTGAAGACTGTCCAGCCTTCCTGGACCCCTTTGTCCTTCAGGACTGTCTCCCAAGGGACTCTCTCAACCAGTGACCTGAACAGGCCAAAGTCTGCCCTCCGGAAGTCCATGATAGCAGTTTTGCTGACCCCTCTCCTTACTTCCCTCACAACTGAGGATCACACCTAGTGAGGTTCAGGAAGCGCAGCATCTGTCAGGGGACAGTAGAAGAGTGGGGAAAAAATGGGGAAGAGCTGCTTCTTTTTCTGAAACACTGAGCTGTTTGGCTGTGGGCCCATGGGGTGTGGAGAGCCAGTCTGAGTGATCTTTGCCAGAGTGTCCAAGTAAATTTTCTCTCTTAGGGTTTCCGAAACCAAGCTTTCTATATATCCACTTCAAAAAAGGGTGGGGAGTGGTTGCACATCCAGGGTGAAACCTGCCCTGTCCAAGGTGTCAGTGTCCAAACAATTGCAAAATACCCTCCTGTCTCCCTTGAGCTGGCATTCCACTCTTCTGGATTTTCTGCCGGGTGTTTTCCATGGAGTCCCTGGCCCCTAAAGATCCTAAGAGCACCTTTCACTCAGGTGGGATCTTAAGACTACCTAGTGCTTCTCTGGCTTGTATCTCCTCTAATTCCCTGACCTCGTCGTTTTGTTCCCTTCCTGCCCACCTCAGACTGGATGAAGGGTGAGTCTCTCACTTGGCAATGAAATCTGAGCTGCAACCAACGGACCTCCTCCTCTCATGGCGAAAAGTAGAGAACAAAAAATTTATAACCTTCTTAACATCAAACACTGGAGGTAAAAATAGTAAAGTCTCCAAAAAGAAAGGACTTTTGCGTTCCAGTGAGCAAGAGAGTACTAGAGAATCGATGCACAATTGATACCAGTGTTTGGGTTCCACCTACAGCATCTAGCCTTGGCCTTGCTCAAATTTTGAGCAAAAATTGCTCATTTTACCTGTTACAGTTTCCGCCCAGCTATGGCTGATTGCTCCCACCACAAGTACCACACTGCTTCATGGGCTCCTTGTTTATTATGTTTAACATTGTTCATTCCCCCTTCAGTTCTGAATTTTTACTATTTTATCTTTTACAGAACATCAGAGGATGTAGTCCATTCTTTTTAGAATTACTTGTACATATCCATGTTTTTAGTAGTGGGAACTAGAGAACTTGCTGAAGGACTTGCTTTTCTAGCAAGATCTTTGTTTTCAGCAAGACCATTTCTGACCTGCCAGCTGAATGCCACTAGTGCATATAGCTTTTCTATTTAAAACCAGAAAAGAGTCCTGCAGAATAGGAGGCATTTTAAAGCAGGAAGGTTTTTTTTAAATTCAGTCTGCTGCTGAAGGTTATGTTTGTGTGCGCTAGTGAAATTCTACCTGGATTTATAACATGCATTCTGAAGAGGAAGGTATCTGTTTTCTAGGAATGTGTGTGGTTGATACAGTCTTCCTGGGTTTCTAAAACTGAAATTATTACTTCCTAGGCTATGAAACGCTGCTCAGCACACACAGGTTATTGTGGGCTTCAGTTATGATAGAAATGTGTGTACTTAAGTCTCTCCTGGACACATGAAAGGATTTTTTTACTTTGCTTTGCTTTATGAGCTCTTCCAAAATGTGGTCTCCACTTCAGAGACACTGTTATAATGAAATATTTTCTAATATCCCATGCAAATATCAGCCTTTATATACTGAGGCCAAAATAAATACAGACTAAAGACTACACTCTCCTCAGGAACAGGCTGGAGACCTGTATTTCAGGACCCTGTTCTGCATGTCCACACTGTCATGATGCCTCTGTGATCTGCGTCACCTTTTGGAGCACAGTGTTGGATTCAGCATTAGGCACCTACCACCATCACCAAGCACTGTGGCAGGTCTTGTAGGCACTGGCTGAACAGATACAGACCCAGCTATGCCTCTCCTTGCCATAGTCTAGGCATATACCAGCTTGGGTTATCTCTCAGAGATGCACGTGGAGGGTGGAGGGGGTGTGTCTCACTTCCAGGCAGCGTAAAAGAGGGGTAAATTTTGGGGCAAGCGCAGGCGCATTCAGATAAAGTTGAAATTCAGCATAGAAGTACAGAAGAAGATCTATCTTAGATTCGGGGTGTCTCAGCAGCTAGATAAAAAGACAAAACGTGCTTGAAAATCAGTTTGCCATTCTTTGGCAGTCCATCAGGAACCACCAACTCCAATTCTATGCAAGACTTCTGCGGACTGTCCTGCTCCTTCCCCAAAACAAAAAATGCCCCCATGGAATACACTCCCAGTAGCTTCTGTAATGAAGTGTCTCTGTTTCCCAGGAGTGCATCCTTCTAAATGCAGTGTTCAAGGCAAAGTTCGAGATACTCAGTTCAGCTAAGGGTTAGAGCTGAAGCCATTTTTGAGTGTGTTAAATATGTTGCGTTAAGCATCCCTTTTCCAACCCTGTTTTGAAAGCCTGGAGAGAGGAGAAGAGGAGCACAGTGTTCTTTCCCGATATGTAAATGTTGTTGGATGTTTGTTTGAAGTACGTGGCTCCCTGTAATTGCAGTTTTGACTTTAGGACTAAAGATGTGTATTTGTTTACTTTAGATTTCTAACCCTGTTCATTCTGTCATGGAATTGTACACATTATTCCAATCATAGCAGGGCAGTCCGTAGCTTCTTTACTTACCATGTAGCCAGACCAGTTTCTCTGAAATCAAAGGCTTGGGGCTTATTTGTTTATTTTGCTTCATTTAAATAAAGAGACTTTCCAAACAAAAAGCCACAAATTTTCCTGTGGCCTTCCTAGATTTGTTCTGCTTCAGTTAAAGATGTAAGACAAGTCAAAATATATTAAGGAACAATGGAAAAACAGGGAGTAATCCACTTTTAAACAAAAGCGGCAACCTTTCAGGGTCTGAATCTGGGCATCCTTAAAATCTGTGTCTGACCTCACCTCTCCAAACAATGAGCCTCCTCACAAAGAAAGTGCCAACTCTTAGCCCAGTGTTCATTTGAACTTCCTCCAGCTCCAGAAGAAAGGGAAGCAAGAAATTCCACTTAGGATGCCAGCGCGTCTCATTTGTGTGACCGGCAGCTCTGAGGGATTCCAGATGGCTTAAGCCCTTCTTTTGAACATATCTTTTGATCTCATTTAAATTTCCTCCTGATTTCACCTGCTCTGTGTTTACTGACTGGAGAATATGCAGGTGGACGTATTAACTCCACCATAGGGTACAAATGGATTAAAGGGAATTTATGTGCAGGAGGGAGGTTGTGTAGTACAGCTAATGCAGCTCCAGCTCTACTCCATGATTTATGATTCAGAAACCACAGTATAATTTTAACAGACAGAACAAACAAATGGAAAACCTTCTCCATCCCCAGGGTGCGTTTTCTAAATGTTACAACATGTACTCTTCAATCTGGTGGTCACCTAGAAAGTCAGGCAAGAGCAAGAAACTTTTTTAGAATTAACTTTTGTGATCACATATTTTATCCGTTCTTTGTTTACATATTTACAGTTCTCTGTGTTCACAAACAAGTTGTTCTTCAAGCTTTCAAGCTATGTTTAGCTATCGGACTTTTTCCATAGCAAGTAGCAACAAATAACTTGTGCTAATGACAGTAGTCTTATTACATTGACATTGTCGCTGAATTCCGCATGTTGTGGAAGAAGGGAGAGCAGTCAGGGTAGTGCACCGGTATGGCAGAGATGCAAGAAGACATCAGAATGCAGCAGAAAAATAAGACTGATGAGCTGGGTCCTCATGGAGGAGGACATGAAGCGGGTCAGTCTGTGGAGACAAAGACCTTTGTTGGTTGGGTTAGCTCATACTTTCATCTGAGAAGGGATTTTCTTGCTCCATTTAAATTGATGAGAGTAGACCGCTGCTTAACTTCAGTTTAGGTAGGTACCCCATCTGCATGTCGTCTGTGTCAAGATGAGACCCAGGTGTAAAATTTTCTCCATAGTGTGGTTTCTGTGGGGTGCATGAGATAGAAGAAAGCTGTTTCACATTTTTTCCAGGTTCAGTGTGCTGCCATGGACTTCAGACATCAATTCTTTGACTACGTGTTTGTACATCACTTAACACAGTCTCAGTCTCAGCTGGGGCACTACAGATAAAATAGATATTTTAATCTTAAACCTACAATGATACCCTTGGATGGGCTCAGGTAGCTGTCTGTCAAGACTGCACAAGTACGTTAGTGTGAATGGCAGGACCAGAGTTACATTTCAGGCTAACCATGTCATCTGTTCAACAGTGTCCCATCTTGCTGATAGATACAGACTTTCAGTGACATCAGTGGGAATTGTCGTTAGATTAAAAATATCCAGTCAGGGCTCAGGTTTATGTACATTTGGTTATCGCTTAGTCTTTAAAAAATACTTGCAACTGAGAAGACAAGAGTTGGAATTTTTCTACTGGGGATAGGAGAACCTCAAGGTTTAACATCATCAAAAACCACTAGAAAGAAATACCAGGTGACGTAACTCAAAGAATACGGATCTGAAAAACCTGTACAGATGAGGTTTGCATTTCCTGTGCCCCATGCTGTGGTAGATTTCTCTGTGATGCAACATTAGAGCTAAGAGAAATTGATTCACTGAGAAAAAACTCTGGATATGTCCTGGCTTTGCCTTCTAAAAAAGTGCAACTTCAGTGAATCCTGTTGCTCTACATTCATATGGCTCTGGGTGAGCTGCTCTCTGGAAAGCAAGAATGGCTCAGCAGTTACGGTGCTGCCTAATGCTGGTGAACACATTGACTGAGTGATTTGCCACAGAATCTGGCCTGAATGACATTTAACAGAGGGGAAGCCAAACCCATTACATTTCTAGTGTTAATTCAAGCAGTTCCTTGTCCACCTCCAGCATTGCTGATGAAGAGAGACAGGTACTTCCAAACACCAAAGCAAGATTAATTCGGGTGCTCTGCTGTTCACTGGCTACAGAGGATAGCAAGGGGCACCAGGTCTTCACATGCTGTCTCAAAAGTTGGTATTTCAGGAAGTCCCTTTGCCTTTCCTTGGCTGCATAAATGGAAATAATAAGGTTTTTTTCAATTTTAGAATGGCTGTTGTAAGAATAAATATGTTAGACGGCATACTGAGGTTGCTCCAGTGGGGGTATCTAACTTAGGTTCCTCAAGTTTGTTTTTATGGCTTCAGACTTTGTTTGTTACATCTTGCCAGCCAGAAGGACACTTGTCCTCTCTGTTTAGGAAGAGGTGGCAACACCTTTGCCTTAAAGTTTCCTGGATGGTGGGGTTGACTAAAGGCCAATGCAGCGCACAGCACCATCTTGGAAGCTTGAAGCTGCTTTATAATCTACTGGAGACCCTCATGATTTTTACCCAGATAAGGAAATTCTTCATCTATCTCTGTGCCAGGTCCACATACGTGTTTAGATGTATAATGTCACTGATTTCTACAGGAAATTAAATGCCCAGTTGTCTCTAGAACTTCGCTGTATTATAGGGATGAAAAACTGTCCTCCCAGACTATGCAGCAAAGTCTTGTCATAACATCCACAAATGCTGCTTCTTGATTTTAGTTCGCTGTGGCTCACGTAGTGTTAACTAGGTTCCAGGTAGCTGCCTCTGAGGTTTAGGGGATAAATATGTCCAGATTTTCAAAAAAGTTGATTACCTTCATGTGCCATGAACTTCAGAGGGGATTGTGAGGGCTTCATCAGTCCTCAATAATTGAGCTGCTGTTGTGTGGCTATCTGTAAATAACAAGGATCAGGTGTGTTTATCCTACTGGAAACCTGCCATGTTTTTCGCACAAATGGATCTCTGATTGAAAAATTATGCCTGAAAGAGCAGAAGGTGTTCTGCAGAACTTTTTCTGTCCTTCTGGACTTTTCCTTAGTTCCAGCTTTGGATGACAGATAGATTTCAGTGCCACAACTCCTTTGGAAAAAAACCATCTCCTTAACTCGGCATTTAACTTCTTGGCTTCAATATTGTCACAGCTCTGGGCATATGAGTTAGTATCAGATGATTCCATCTAGCAGACTGGCAAGATATTAAGCCCTAAAAAAAAGTTTTAATCCCTGTGGGGGTCAGGATTTTAAAGGTGCTATGAAGCTAAGTATGCAGGTAGGCAGTAGAAAACAAACGCCTAGGCAGATTTGCAAAATTTCCTGCATCCTGAGGAATCCACACCTTTGAAAGGCCAGAGCTTTTGTGGTCTGAGCGGGTGAAAGAATCACAGGGCACCTGCAGGATGCAGCCCTTCTGCAATCCTTGTCTTGAAGATGAGAGGAGAAACCCTCCCAGCTATAGGGCTGGTAGGTGAAGAGGAAAGCCCTCTCCCTCCTTATTTGACATCTTAGTCCCATCGTCCTTGTAGCTCCTCTTTCCTCCCCTCCACAGTGCAGTGCTCTGTGGAAACACCATCAAACAGGATGCTTTGTTTCTACCAACCCTCTCACCTAACTGTTTTTAAGTGAAGTGTATTGCAGAGAAATGAAGTTTAGGCAGTTGCTGAGAACAAGTGGAAGCCCCCCCGCTCCAGGGCCCTACCCAAGAGTACTCTGCCTCCTCAGGTCGCATGCACACCAGCAGGCCTGTCCTTCCATCGGTCCCTTTGCCTTAATTTTGCACGTCCTCTACCACTTGTACCATTTAGCGTCTCTATGTATTCGGTTTGCGTGGCAAGGTTTTGGTAGAGGGGGGCTGCAGGGCTGGCTTCTGTGAGAAGCTGCTAGAAGCTTCCCCCATGTCCGATAGAGCCCATGCCAGCCGGCTCCAAGATGGACCCACTGCTGGCCAAGGCCGAGCCCATCAGCAACAGTGGCAGCGCCTCTGGGGTAACAAATTCAAGAAGAGGAAAAGAAACTGTGGAACAGCAGCAGAGAGAGGAGCAGCCCTGCAGACCCCCAGGACAGAGCAGCAGGAGGGGCAGGAGGGACTCCAGGTGCCGGAGCAGAGATTCCCCGGCAGCCCCTGGGGAAGCCCATGGTGAGGCCGGCTGTGTCCCTGCAGCCGTGGAGCTCCACGGGGGAGCAGATCTCCACCTGCACCCGGGGAGGGCCCCACGCTGGAGCAGGGGGATGCCCGAAGGAGGCCGTGACCCAGTGGGCAGCCCATGCTGGAGCAGGCTCCTGGCAGGACCTGTGGCCCCGTGGGGAGAGGAGCCCAGGCTGGAGCAGGATTGCTGGCAGGACTTGTGACCCCGCGGGGGACCCAGGCTGGAGAAGCCTGTTCCTGAAGGACGGCACCCGTGGGGGGTCCCAGGCTGGAGCAGTTTGTGGAGAACTGCAGCCCGTGGGAAGGACTCACATTGGAGAAGTTCATGGAGGACTGTCTCCCGTGGGAGGGACCCCAGGCTGGAGCAGGGGCAGAGGGTGGGGAGTCCTCTCCCTGAGGAGGAAGGAGCGGCAGAGACAGCGTGTGATGAACTGACCACAACCCCCATGCCCGTCCCCCTGCGCCGCTTGAGGGGAGGAGGGAGAGAAAATTGGGAGTATGTTGAGCCTGGGAAGAAGGGAGGGGTGGAGGGAAGGTGTTTTAAGATTTAGTTTTTATTTCTCATTATCCTACTCTGATTTGATTGGTAATAAATTAAATTAATTTCCCCAAGTCGAGTCTGTTTTGCCCATGACTAATTGCTGAGTGATCTCTCCCTGTCCTTATCTCGACCCACGAGCCTTTCGTTATGCTTTCTCTCCCCTGCCCAGCTGAGGAAGGCAGTGATGAGGTGGCCTCGGTGGGCACCTGGCACCCACCCAGGGTCAACCCAACACACTCCATTAGAAAATGGGACTGCCGGGGTGAATGACACAATACACACCACTGATAGTGCAGACCAGAAACTAAGCATTGCTTAATGAGTCTTTTGCTACTTATTTTTAACTAAAACCCAAAACATGTTGTTTCCCAGAAATATTTGAGCCCTCCCCAGCCACATGATATCTGGAAAGATATGGTTAGGTTCCTAGCCAAGTCACTCAAACGCTCTGAGCTTGCCCTTCCTGACCGTTTGCTTCAAAAGGATTTCGTCTGCCCAGTGTAGACATTTGTAGCTGCGTAAGTCTTCTAGATGCTATCTCTAACTAAAGGAGAGAAACTGGCACTTCCACAGCATGATTCTCCCCATCCTAAACAAACAAACAGAGCAGTCGTTCCAGCCGCCGGCTCCACTGACAAGGGAGGGAACACGTGGTGGCCAGCATAAATTTAACTCACTGCCTAACATCAAGTGAGATGAGACCTTCCATCTTATTGATGGCAGACACATTTGTTGCTTGTCCTCCCCCCAGGTACAAGTCAGTAGGGATGCTGCTATTTTCTTATTTGCAGTGCGGTGCCCAAACTGACCTGGCACAGGGCAGCGAGCTGCGGAGAGCCCTGCCTGCAGCCATTCTTGCGGCTGGTGGCTGGCCGGGCCTCCCCTGGCCGCAGCACCTACTCACCCATTCACATCGCTCTTGAGTAACACGAGGCATCTCCTCAGCCCGCGGGGACTAAACATGTTGCTTTTCCTACGTTCCCAGCTTCAACAGCTGCTGAAGAGCTGCTGCAGGTTTCTCTTCTGAACAGCACAGTATCTTAATCCTAACGCAGCCTGAATACATCCCACTGAAACCAGGAACGGTTGGTAAAGGGGTCAAGTAATATTTGCAAAGGGTGATTTCCCTCAGTTTGCCTGTGTTTTGTTTGGTTGGTTGTTTTTAATTTAAAGACACCACTATTACACCTGTCAGATAGGTAGCTTCAGGTTCTTGACCTAATTACGGGAAGGAAAAGCCCTGCTTGGACTTTGCTCTATTTTCCAGGTGTCAGTGGGGCTTGTCAGATTAATTAGAGTTTTGAGCCATCATAGAAGGTGACAAGAGCATTTGCTAATATGGACATTTAAGCCTTTGGTCTTCAGATATGCAACCCAGTGACAATGTCCTTCTTGTGTCCTGGCTGATGACTTTTGTCTGCAATCAATGTGTGCTGTTGATTTTCAGCCTTAGAGTCAGGTCTAAAAGCAAATTTTTCTCATCTTTTTTTCCATTGTAGAAAATAATTCCAAAGGTTACAGACAATTTGGAATGGTTTAAAGAATAGCTTTTTGAAGCACAGACATGAAGATGAAGGTCTGTTTACCTATGCTGTGTGGCAGACATACCTCTCTGCTCCAGGGTAGATTGTTGGTAGTAAAACCACATGAACCTTCATGCGATGTCCCTGGAAAATGCTCACACATTGACTTTATATACATGCAGACTGAACATGGCATGGAGATGCTTTCGTTACCCAGTATTCAAAACATTTTGTTAGAAGAAAAGCGGGAAAATAAATGTCTGAGAGGAATAAGCAGATGTTTGCTGTTAAAGATCAGCATGTTATACAATTGAGTTTACAATAACTGCTTTTAAATATAAACTATCTTCTGACCAGTGTTTCCCAATGTACTGCAAAATCTGCATGCTGTTCCTTTTGTCATTTGCAAGTAAACACCCACTGGAGTGTTTTACAGTTTGCAAAATATGACAAGGGCTTTGTACATGAGAGGCTCCTTTGATTCACTGTAAGATGAAAACCTATGTGCCAGAAACTTTTTGGTTCTCTTAATCAGAACTGAGCAAACTTTTCTTCAGCTCGACCGCTCTGATCTCATTGCCTAAACATACTAGCAAATAGCTAACAATTGTGGTGGCTTTTTTCTCTTTAACATAGCTTTCCTTCCCTCTGGACAGGGCAGATGTTGGAGACTGGCTTCAGGAGCCAGGAAAGGCCTCTTTATCTCCTGACAGGCCTACAGTACTTGAACCCACAAAAACAACAATAATGAGGAAGCTTTCAAAATAAACAGGCCAAATGGGTGCATCTTCTTGTTCCCAGTGCCTCCGTGCCAGACACTAACACTTAGCTACTGTGCCGAGTCAGCAGCTGCGGCTATGAAAAGTAACATTAGGTTTGCAAAGGTGGGACCCGCCCCCCCCCAAATTGTTCACAAAAAGGTAGAGCTGCCACACGTTCAAAATTTGATCATTACTTTTAAAAGTAGCATGGCTGCCACTAATGGATGCTTCAACCTCTTTACAGGCCTAGGCAAGAACATGTCCTGTCTCTGCTGCATGCTATCAGCAAGGGCCACTGCTGCAGGTAGCAAGGTTCTCCTTCTCTCCTCTCCTCTCCTCTCCTCTCCTCTCCTCTCCTCTCCTCTCCTCTCCTCTCCTCTCCTCTCCTCTCCTCTCCTCTTGCCTGATTACAAAATTAATTTTAAAAATCAAGGATGATTTTAACATGAACCAAGTTCATGCAATTGCTAGTTTCTCAAAACATGTCCTGCCTAGTCTTGAAGCAGGTTTGAACCATTCACAAACAGCCACTTCCCTAATTCCCACTGCAAGGCCATCTGCATAGCATCACTTTGCTCCCCTTGCAAACACTCTGCCTCTTAGCCATGACCCATGTCTTGATCACAAAGCAAAAGTAGGATTTGTTGCACCGGCTTTGAATTTTGAAAAATTTTTATAGAATTGTTACCTCTCATAAAGAAAAAAAAAAATTCAAACCCCCTAGTATCTATTGCTATGTTCACTACTGAGAATGGGAGTGGTTTGGACACAGCTAGTTTAACAGAGAAAAAAAAATCTTGCCTACATGTAACCTGCTGTCATGGTACTTCAGGAGCATCCTTTTCCTCTTTTCCCGGGCATGGCCGCCTGGAGACCTCTGATTTCTTCTGCCCTTTCACAGTCCAGAGACATATCCCACCTCAGCTGATGTCACCAACAGAAAATGGTCACAGGGAGCCAACATTAAGTCTCTTTTTCATCCAAAAGCCATGCAGGCAGTGGAGGGCAGAATCTGCTTTACAGCTTTTGTGCCTAAGGAATTACTCACTTATGTCTGAACAGCTTTACTCTCAAACACTCTTGTCATAGGAGAGTGGGCTACAGTAAACCCCTGGTGCAGCTGGGTCTGTTGTAGAGCACAGCAGTCAGGAATGACTCTCATCAAGCTGCCGTAACTCTTTTGGTTGGTTATTGGTTGTCAGTTGTCCCCAGCTGCGCCAGGTGGCCCTTTGCAAGGCAATTGTTGGGAAATAGCTGACAGGACTTGGATCAAGCAGGAAGCAAGAACAACCAAGTAAAAGTCTTGGTATTTTCTGGGACTGTATAGTTGGTATAGATTGGAAGGGGTGGGGGAGAGATGGAAGAAAACCACTATGTGCAAAGCTTTTCTTCTCTATGGAGAGAAACTCTTTCCGCCTTTTTTTTTTTTTTTTTAAGCAAAGTTGCATCTTGCATCATGTCCCATTGGATTTGAGTTTTAAAGGGAAGATAAAAATAAACTTATGTTCTGTGAAAAGATCACTGAAAAAGTGATTTAAGAGGAAGGAAAACTAAACCCTTTTCCCTAGCCATAACATGTGTTTATCATATGCACATATGAGCAGAGGAGGACTTCTCACCCTAGAGGAAGAACTAAATTACAAGAGAAATTCCCAGGGACCTGGAGAAAATTTGGAGCTTCTTTTCCAGAAGCAGTATTCTCAGGAGTCCTCAGATAGGCACAAAAAGGGGTGGCAAAAGATGAATTACATGCTGGAACAATAGCTGAGTTTTAAAAGGAGTTTATGTGTGGCTCAGCAGGACTTTGCGTTGCATCATTCCATGAGAACCTGCTGGGACTTCCAGCCTGGCACCAGGCAGTTCTGGGTGTATGACTACATCCATGAACAAAGCTAAGTTTTGATCTAAACTTCTAAGATATCCAGGACCCTCAGAAGAAGAGCTACAGTAGCTAGCATGCTGGCCAAGAAGCTAAATGCAGCAAACATAAACCTCCTCATCACTTCGGGTTTTGAGAAGTAGCTTCATTCATACAGTAGAAAAAGCCATTTCTTTCAGTTGAGGTGCCAGAGCTGCTTAAACCCATGTTTTCCAAAAAAACTTTTGCTGCTGTCTTTCCTCAGTATTATAAAATGTGATGGTTAGAGTGGTCACCTGAGAAGTTAGGGATCTGCGAAGCCAGGTCATGATACAACATGTAATTCAATTAACAATGACGTAGGAAAAGCGTGTGTGGGCTGGTGACCTGGGCCTTCACTGGGACAAGACAGTCCCAGGCCTTGCTTACCTTTCCTAACCCTAGTCCTGCATTTTATGTGGAACGTTCATTGAGTAGGAGTCCTTAGAAAAAGCACTGGGAAAGGCACCCACAGGTGTCTGTGTTAGCCACAGAGCTGGAGACCAGCTGCCCTACAGAAGGCAGGAACACCTGGTGCAGCCTGCTGAACTCCAAGGCTTGGGAGGCTGCAAGCCTCAGAACTGGCGTGTGCAGATGAAGTCCATAAAAACAATCCAAGTGCTTTTTCAAGTGCTTATGATTCACCCCTCTGATGCCCTGAGGTACTCCGTTTCAGGCTCAGGAAGGAATACATAAAGCTCCATTGATCCTACTCAGTTAAGAAGGTGCTTGACTCTTGGGTGCCAAGCACTATAGTCACTTCACAGATCCCATCCTAAATCTGTTATGCATCTAGCCTTTAACCCCAAACTTAGGTGTTCAGTTAATTCCTTCCTCAGCAGCTGAAATGAAGTGTCTTGTCCTGTAATCTGTGGTCCCACAGCTGTTTGTGTGGCACTGAGCGGCCACCAGCACCCATTCCACATGCTGTGGTACCCCTGCACAGCTGGGCACCCATCACCCCTCCCCTGACCCTTTTTAGACTTCTTGGGCTTTGGCTGGATCTGGGAGCACTGTTCAGCTGTGAAGCTGAATCTGCTGACAATATCTTGACTGCTTTGCCAGTGCTAATGAGAGGAAAGCTAAATGTTTCAGGAGATTTACGGCCGTAGGAATAAGGTGGCATGCCAATGTGAAGCTGACAATGACTGTGTTTATGCAGTCCCTCGAAAAGTCTACCCAAATAATTTGAAAGCTAAAAATGAATGTTTCTGAGCACTTTCATAGCCGCAGAACAATTTTAGCATCTTGTTAATTGCATATTTTGCAGGAACATTTGCTTTTGGCTCAGGAAAAGACCACAGAATGCAGTGCTTGTTATTGATGTTGTAGTCCTGGGTGCCTTTCTTCAGAAGAGAGATGCTTCTCAAAACAGTTTTCAGCCAAACTCTGACCTTCCAGCTACCTAGTGTCTTCATGACTGCCCACACACAGTATGTCACAGACTTTGAGGATTTGCTCATTCAAGGCCTGAATGGACAAATTATTACCCTCATTTTACAGATGGAGATACTAGTAGGTTCCTTGCCCAAGATCCCTATCTAAGTTTGCATGGGAGCAGAAGCCAGTGCTCTGCAGTTCAGTGCCATCACCACAGTCATCCTGCTCTTATTAAAATTTCAGTGCGTGGCAAAGTCACTATATGCAACACGGCATTGCTTGATTTTGCTATAATGGACTCAGTACTTTAACTCCTATGGTGGCTTTTCCTTCATTCAGGGGCAAAAGTGAGCTAAAAGCCTATGCTGCTTTTTTTAGCAAGGTTTTTTAAGAGCAGCAAGGGAAGGGAGAAGGGGTTTAAATCATATAGGTGAGACCCATCTGGCAAACTTTGATGTACACCCTTACCTTCTGTTTGTGATGGATGCCTTAAAACTAGTTAATACAAGCACAGCCCTGCTGAGCCTGGACCCACGGTTGTAAAGGGTGCCTTATAAGATTATGGCTTAAAGGTATATGGTTTCTTTGATCTTGTAAATTCTACATAAGTTTATGGAAGGAAACCTTTGACTTCAGGAATTCTGTTAAGGTATTCAAATGATTTCCTGTTTGTGTTTGCCTTTTTTTTTTAAAACAATTATAAGAAAAGGATGTTCTGAGTGAGGATTGAAATAGATAGAAACCCTACTTACTGCTCCAAAGAACTGAGAGAAGACTGGTTATTGTGCAGTCAGACCTGCTCTGTGAGCTTGGCTTGACTGATTTAACCTGAAAACAATAATACACACAAACAAGAACCTGAACGCCTTCCCCTAGGGTTTCCTGCCCTGATCTCTTGCTTGAAGAGACAATTCACATTTTTCATCTCTCTTAAAACAAATTAGGCCCACATGCCAGCATGACTTAGTGATTATGTAGTAATTACCTTGAATATTTATGCAGGATTTCAGTAGATAAGCTTAGGGTGAGTTATCAGAAAGATTTTATACTCCTGCAAAGTTTAGTCCTTAACTCCTGCTTAAAAACACCATTTAGTTCCTACTGAAATGGCTTCTGCTCAGCTTGAATTTCATCAAGATTTTTGTGCTACCTGCATTATTTTTCTCGCTGCAAATGGGAATTTTATGTGCTTTTCAATCAATGTTTGAATAACTTATCAATTTGCACAGGTTAAGGCTGTATTTTGTTTGAGAACCATAGACTTTATCTTGGTGTGTTTAAATGTTAAATCACAGAAATGAGATTTGAATTAAAAGAAAGAGTAAATCAGAAGTAAAAAGTAAGGTGCTGGCTTTGCATTACTCTCCATGTTAAGGAAAACCGAATTTATTTGTCTATTTTGTTCACTTCAGTCTTTCTGACATAATTGCTCTTTGTTTATTTTGTTGGTTTGTGGGGTTCTTTTTCTTAAAATGATGCAAGACCACATTTGTATCTTCTAAGTCCATTTTTTGTTGTCTCTTCAAACAAGTAAGCATTTGTAAATAGTTTTGGATTATTTTGCTTTTTTTTTTTTCCCAATTTAATGTCAGTTTTTCTTATCCA
This sequence comes from Phaethon aethereus, assembly GCF_964289735.1. Lineage (NCBI taxonomy): Eukaryota > Metazoa > Chordata > Aves > Phaethontiformes > Phaethontidae > Phaethon > Phaethon aethereus. The sequence continues at coordinate 38,887,437 of NC_138575.1, forward strand.
GCTCAGCTCTCTTCTGACATATCAACCAAAGGTCTGGGATGACTTACTTTTCTCACTGACAATAAAAGAGAACCTTTTGTTTTGGCTTGTGACCTTCTCTTGTAACTCTGAAGTGTGCAGAAAAGCTTATCTCTGGTTTTGTGCAGTGAAAAAGTTCTGTTCCTTTGATTCTTTTTCCCCAGACCATAACTGCTACATACCTGTTAATCAAATGTGTGTGCCTGTTTTGCAGCTCTCTAGTGCTGTCACAGTGTGCTGCTGAATTACTGTCCCTGCGTTTTTTTCCTAAATTAAGTCTTTTTTCAGTCAGGTTTTTGTGGCAGAGCTTGCACTCAAAGCGTCTAGGACTACTAGGTGCCATGTGGCAAGTGCTTTCTCTTCTAGCTGTGCTGAGGAGAGCTCTGCTCTTGAACTCATGTCTGTAGCTGTTCAATATGAGAAATGGGGTTTTCACACGCTTGGTTGCAGCAGAAGAAGCCTAAACAGGCTCCTTCCAAAAGCTGAAAGTGTGTGGTCCAGCTCTTGCCCTAGTGAGCTAGTCTGTGGCAAGTGTTCAAGGGAACTATCCTTGCTAGTCCTTCTATTTTATTTTTTGACCTGTCTACCTGTTTTCTTTCTCAGCTTCCTCCATTTTCTCACATCCGTTTTTCTCTTTTCTGTGCTTGCTTTCTGTGTCCTGGTATTCCTTTAACCTCTCTTATTTTATCTTTTTTCCTTGTCCCTTTCAACTGCATTCTCTCTTTCTCTCCTCTCTCTTTCTTTCCTTCCTTCTTGCTCCTTGCCGTCCACCAAACCTGTATTGCTCTGGTTTTCGTACCCCCACACCTACTCCTTCCAGCCTGCTCTGCTGCTGTAGTTGGCCATTGATTTCTGTCAGGCAGCCCAGCCAGAACTGCAGCTAAAGACGGACTTTTTTTTTCTCTTTTAAGCCAACTGGCCTAGTAATAATTGCAGTTTGTCGCACATTCTCAGTGGGAATTGTTTTGTGAGTAAATCTCAGTCAATCATAATCTGGCACTGGAATAAGCACCTTGTTTAGTCTAGGGGCACTAAATAAATTGGCCTTACGTCTTTGCTTTCAAGCTGTATTTGAGCCCTGTTCTGTAATTGCCATTTGCGTGCCAGAGGGATTGCGTAGGGTGCTACTCAGATCAAAGTTGCATTCATCTGGGCTTGGGTGTATTAGCTGTAATTAGTAATGTAATTTTAGGAGACAATGCCACATTTGTAGGACGAACTGAAACTACAGCGGCACTTTAGCAGAAAAGCAATGTTGATGCAGCCTGTTCCTCTCCCAGTAGCAGAGACTAATTGCAGTGGGAGGTATTTATATTATACGCACAAAACCCGCTGACGTATTTCCAAACTAGCATGAAATACTAACTGAAAGTCAGGTATTTTAGTACTGTGGCTCTCACCAGGCGGAAAGAAAGCACTGCAAAGAGAGGAGATTTGCTTTGTGTGCTGTGTGGCGAAATGAGAGGTAAGTGGCCACCAGTCAGAGGGAAAGGCAGGAGGGTTTGGGGTGGTATTTCAGGTTCCTGTCTGTCTTCTCATTAATTTGTTGCTGCTTGGACATTTCTTTCACTGCTGACAGGAGTAAAAAATGCCAAACCAACAACCCTTGATTTCACCTGTCCTTTTTAAAAACAAAATTTAAGGGTTACACGTTTTGGTAGGCAATTTCTTTTTGCCCTACTATCTCATCTTGATCTTGTCTCCATCCACTTTTGTCCTTTTCCTGCTCTGACCCAGTGTCCAGCAGGGAAGATAGCAACACACCCTGAAGAAACTGTAGTCCTGAGGATTATAGTCTTTGTAAAGTATGGCTGTGTGTGAAGCGGGTCATTAACGACAGGTGAGATTATGACTATTGCAGAGCATGGCAAATCATGGTCAAATTCTGCCTTAAACTTACAATGCTCTTTATAAATGCAAAAGTATCCAATAAAGGATGTCTTTTGGACACACACATCTGAGGGGCTAAATTATTTCAAATTCTAGATGTCTTCAAGTGTAGATATGGAAAAAAGAGTTTTGGTTTGAGCACTATAGGTCATGCTTGTGTATCCCAAGAATTGAACTGAACGGTGATGTATCCTTAAAAAACAAAACAGGTCTGAAGGGAATCGCTCCTGTTGGACTTGTCTGACATGGATGGTTTTATCTGTTGTCTCAATGATGTTGTCACATGATGTGTGGAAGTAGCACATAGGCAGTAGGTACAGTGCATTCCTGTCTGTCATCTTATTGCAGATCCCAGACATACCTGTCTGTGTCCCTTCATTAAGGGCCTGTCCAAAGGTCACCTGTCCAAAGCCCTGCTCAGAGCAGGGCCAGCTGGGAGCTGCATCAGGCTGCACAGGGCTGTGTCTGGGCAAGTGTGAACAACCCCAAGGATGGAGACTCCATACATTCCCTGAACATCTGGTCCAGTGTTTGACCATCCCCATGGTAAATCCTTTTTTCCCCTTTTTCTGAATTGGAATATCCTTTGTTGTGGCTTATGTCTGCTGCTTCTTTTCATAAAATAGAATTATACAATGGTTCAGGTTGGAAAGGACCTTAAAGGCCATCTAGTTCCAACCCCCTGCCATGGGCAGGGACACCTTCCACTAGACCAGGTTGCTCAAAGCCCCATCCAGCCTGGCCTTGAACACTTCCAGGGATGGGACATCCACAACTTCCCTGGACAACCTGTTCCAGTGCCTCACTACCCTCATAATGAAGAATTTAATCCTTACATGTAATCTAAATCTACCCTCTTTCAGTTTAAAGCTATTACCCTTGTCCTATCACTACATGGCCTTTCAAAAAGTCCCTCTCCAGCTTTCTTGTAGGCTCCCTTCAGGTACTGGAAAGCTGCTATAAGGTCTCCCCAGAGACTTCTCTTCTCCAGGCTGAACAACCCCAACTCTCTCAGCCTGACTTCACAGGGCAGGTGCTTCAGCCCCCGATCATCTTCATGGCCCTCCTCTAGACTTGCTCCAACAGGTCCATGTTCTTCTTATCTTGGAGGTCCCAGAGCTGCACTCAGTACTCTAGGTGGGGTCTCAGCAGAGTGGAGTAGAGAGGCAGAATCACCTCCCTTGTCCTGCTGGCCACAGTTCTTTTGATGCAGCCCAGGGTACTGTTGGCTTTCTGGGCTGCAAGCACACATTGCCAGGTCATGTTGAGCTTCTCATCAGCCAAAACCCCCAAGTCCTTCTCCTCAGGGCTACTCTCAATCTGTTCATTGCCCAGCCTGTATTTGTGTTTGGGATTGCCCCAACGCATTTGCAGGACCTTACACTTGGCCTTGGTGAACTTCATGAGGTTCTCATGGGCCCACTTCTCAAGTCTGTCAAGGTCCCTCTGGATGGCATCCCTCCCTTCCAGCATGTCGACCACACCACTCGGTGTGCTGCTGTGCACCTCCTGGAAGATCCTGGCTCCATCTTCTCTATACCTTCCCTTTAGGTGCACCAACTGTAGTGGCAGCAAAGAAAGCAGAATAAAAGCAAGGAAGGGAAAAGCCAAGTGTTGCTTAAACCTGGTAATGGGACACACTGCTAAAGGAGGGGCAGTACCAATGACTGTGAAAAGCTCGACAGAGGAGTCCAGCTCACCATGGATGACTCCTGTTCTTGTAAAATACCAGCATGATAAAACAGTGGAAATGCCCAGTTTAAAGAGATGTAACTGGGATTAGATAGGAAGATGGAAGGGGGAATTGCACTGGTTTAATGTGCAAACTAGTTTTTAAAATGGGTATATTTAGTTTGTGCAAATGTGTTTGTGGACTGGGCTTTTGCTCGCTCTTGAATGCACTAAACTTAAAGATGAAAATATATTGGATTGATGTTCTTTCCTGAATCTGAAATAAAGCATGGAAAATAAAAAGAACTAAGAAAAATGATTGTTATTAAAAATCAGCTTCCTTAAGTAGAAAAAGTTACCTTTTGTACACAGATGCATTAACGTACCAATGTCAAACTCATTTAATAACAGTAATGTTTTAATAGACCTATTGTTTTGGAATTTACATTCCCAGTTGTAGGTTTTCAATTCAAAAGTCTGACACTTGTCTTTTTAAAAATGTACCTCATGTTTGTCACTTAGTAAGGTTTACTACTCAATTATAAACATTTTCCTTCTGCAAAAGCTCACTGGTGATAGAAGTATCCATGTAAGCCAGGCAATTTGGAACTTGCTCGGGGTCTGCAGTAAAATGCTCAGCCAAATGGTTTTGATAGTAAAAGGAACCTTTTTTCTTTTTCTTTTTTCTTTTTCTTTTTCTTTTTCTTTTTCTTTTTCTTTTTCTTTTTCTTTTTCTTTTTCTTTTTCTTTTTCTTTTTCTTTTTCTTTTTCTTTTTCTTTTTCTTTTTCTTTTTCTTTTTTTTCTTTTTCTTTTTCTTTTTCTTTTTTTTATTTTTATTTTTATTTTTTCTTTTTCTTTTTTCTTTTTCTTTTTCTTTTTCTTTTTCTTTTTCTTTTTTCTTTTTCTTTTTTCTTTTTCTCTTTCTTTTTCTTTTTTCTTTTTCTTTTTTCTTTTTCTTTTTTCTTTTTCTTTTTCTTTTTTCTTTTTCTCTTTCTTTTTCTTTTTTCTTTTTCTTTTTTCTTTTTCTTTTTTCTTTTTCTTTTTCTTTTTTCTTTTTCTTTTTTCTTTTTCTTTTTCTTTTTTCTTTTTCTTTTTATTTTTTCTTTTTCTCTTTTTCTTTTTTCTTTTCCTTTTTTTCTTTTTCTTTTTCTTTTTTCTTTTTCTTTTTTCTTTTTCTTTTTTCTTTTTCTTTTTTCTTTTTCTTTTTCTTTTTTCTTTTTCTTTTTCTTTTTTTCTTTTTCTTTTTCTTTTTTCTTTTTCTTTTTTCTTTTTCTTTTTTCTTTTTCTTTTTTCTTTTTCTTTTTCTTTTTTCTTTTTCTTTTTCTTTTTTTCTTTTTCTTTTTTCTTTTTCTTTTTCTTTTTTCTTTTTCTTTTTCTTTTTTTCTTTTTCTTTTTTCTTTTTCTTTTTCTTTTTCTTTCTCTTTTTCTTTTTCAATGGGTATATCACAATGGTGGCTGAGAAATCTTTGTTGTTCCCTTCTATCCCATCAGCAACACTCATATCCAGGCTGAATAAATCCTTCGACAGCATTCTTTGCTCATGGCCGTTTGATGTGGTTCCAGCAGCTTCAAACGCAGGAGGCATCCAAACTGCTGGAAGGAGTCAAAAAGGCTGAAACTCCACCGTTGTGGGAGCCCCGAGTGGCGGCGAGGCGGCCCAGCAGTGCCTCACAGGACCAAAGATGCACACGCACTGAGACCTTCTGCTCTCCTGCTCTGCGACATGGAGGCACTTGGAGTGTCCTTCCTAGGGCTGGGGCTAGGAGCCCAGTGGGACCGACCGCCTGTCCGTCGGAGGGCAGCTGCTGGAAGGAGCGACAGCGACACGCGTGCCCTGGCTCTGCTGAAATGAGCGGTAGTGTTGAAACCGAGGCCTCTGCTCACCACACCGCACGAATGGGTCCAGCTGCAAGAAAGAAGGTGGAGAAGGTGATGCAGAGACTCAGAGCCCCGGAGCAGGGTCGTGTTGGCAGTGTTGTGCTCATGAGACTCTTTACCTCAGGCGGTGTCTTGCGGACTGTCCTAGTTTCAGCCAGGATAGAGTTAATTTTCTTCACAGGAGCCAGTGTGAGGCTGAGTTTTGGATTTGGGATGAGAAAATGTTGATAAGTTGTTGCTAAGGAGTCAAGGACAGTCCAGCTTCTCATGCTGGCCTGCTAGCAAGCAGCCTGGGGTGCACGGGGAGCTGGGAGGGGACACAGCCAGGACAGCTGACCCAGGCTGGCCAAAGGGATATTCCATACCATATGATGTCATGCTCAGTATATAAAGCTGGGACGAAGAAGAAGGAAGGGGTGGAGGGACGCTCGGAGTGATGGTGTCTGTCTTCCCAAGTAACCGTTACGTGTGATGCAGCCTTGATTCCCTGGAGATGGCTGAACCCCTGCCTGCCCGTGGGGAGTGATGAATGGATTCCTTCTTTTGCTTTGCTTGTGCGCACGGCTTTTGCTTTCCCTATTAGACTGACTTTATCTCAGACCATGAGTTTCCTCACTTTTACTCTTCTAATTCTCTCCCCCATCCCACCGTGGGGGAGTGAGCAAGCAGCTGCATGGTGCTTAGTTGCCAGCTGGGGCTAAACCACAACATGGACATATGTTCTTTGTGGTCTTTTTTGTAGTTTGGAAGTTGGTTCCTAATGTCGCTAAACCCAGGGTTTGGTAGCCCAGTGACTGTGAACAGGCTCTGTTCACTCGGAAGCTACAGCCAAGAAACGGATGGATGGCTGGAGAGGGCAAGGCCAGCAGAGGAGATAGGCAGCCTGATGGCCTGTCCTTTCCTGGACAGAAGGTGATACCTTTTGCCATTTGCAAGTGTGGTATCTCCTGCGGCAGGAGGTCCTGGGGAGTCCAGCTTGGTGGGCAAGCAGGTGGTCGGATGCTCCAGCATCAACGCTCTTGCCCCTTTCCAAGTCCTAGGCTGGCTACAGCACACCAACGTCCCCACAAACCAAGGCTTTCTCTCTGATGGCTGTGCAAGTGAAAAGTCGGGCTGGATTTGGCTGCAAAGCTGTTAGTGACTATAACAAATAACTGGTGGTTCCGTGCCAGGGTAAATCAATAAGTGCCTGTTGTCCCTCCTGCCTGCAGTAGCGTCTGCTCACAGCTCCAGGATGGCCCCAGCAGGTCTCCCTTTAACAGCTGTCTTCTTCTGCCTGCCTAGATGTCACTTTCCTTCAGCCTTTGGCTTTCTCCTTGGCTTGGTCTCCTTTGACTTCAGGATATGTTTTTGACTTTATACTAAGCCAAACTAACCGGATGCTGGATGAAGATACTTTCTGAATAGAGTGATTCAGGAGTTTTTGATGAAGCGGCTCTTGTAGAAAATGCTGATTTGTCAAAACCAACTTTTTTTCCCCATAGGAATGTATTTTTGTTTAAGTAAAGCTGTCAAAAGGAAGCATTTCCTTTTGAAACCCAGAAGAAAAATAGCAGACCCTCCTCAAGACATAGAGAATTCAAGACTGAGTGTGAAGAGTGTCATTAGTTTTTTGCTGTTCATCACAGATTGTCTTTCTTCATCCTTCGTTCCTGCACAGTAGGAGTGGGGGAAGTGGATGAGGTTTGCTGCTGCCCCTGCTGAACTGTGGCGTGGACAGACTTTGTCTTCTCTGGCTAGCATTCTGTCACCTTTCAAGAGAATAAAATTCATTTTAACAGCAAAAATCCCAAGAAACCTCAAATAATCAGAGGAAACCACCACAGAGGTATATAACATCCAGTTGAAGACCTTGCTGAAAACTGAACAGATTATGCTTGTTATATGTGGTTAAACAGGGCCATTAATGTTAAGGCTGTTCAAAACACAAAATAAATTCTGATTTTCTTCTGTCAGAGTTTGTGGTTCAGTGTTCACACATTCTAGGCTCCAGTTAAGTGATTTACTGTACAATTTAATGCCTTTCAGCTGTCACTTGCACAAAAAAATCCCTTGAACAATCTGCCAGCAAATGAAGGCAACACTTGTCCAGGGTGAAGTTTGGCAGGACTGGAAAACCTAATGTGCCAAGTGACACAGGAGCAATCACGTAACCCACTGTGACCCACACTTGGTACCCAGGAAAGTGAAGGCCACACAGCTGTGGCCATATCTGCAAAACCACTTCATTTAAAATATAGTGAGACATCCATTCTGCTGTGGGGCTTTTGCAAGTAACTGCCTCTACAAAGGCTTGTATCACAGACTTGCTGGTATTCTTTGTCTGTCTTTCCGAATTTCGCTGTTCCTGATCTTTAAAGGATGTGAATTTTGGAAATTTTCTCAGAAATCCTTCAAACCAGCTTTTTAAAATCCCATTTCTCACACAGCAACAGGGTGAAGAGAAAGAGTTGCCATGGGACAGTGAAACATGTACTTCAGGAGCAAGGAAGGAAGTAAAAAAGCCACAGGTCTTCAGAAAGTATACATTTTAGGGTTTGACATGGCCTTGAGTTCTTTTCTTTGTCACTAGCTGAAGTTGTAATGTGCCTCTTACGGACCAAACGTCGGTGTATGAACAGTACCTAGCTGTGACTTTGGTCGCTAATAAGCTTCATCCACCTCTGGAGTGAAACTGTGCAGAGGCACTCAGTGTGGAAAGAACCAGAACCTCGTCTGATCATTTCTACATCAAGCCTGTAACTTCATTTTTAACTAATAGCTTACCTTTTAGAAGGACCTGCTTTTAAGATTCAGCTGATGAAGAATCTGCCACAGTCCCAGGTAAAACCTAACGGTTACTTAATTCACTGTTAAAAACGTGTACCATGGATCCAGTCTGAAATTTATTTAGCTCCAATCTTTCAGCCCCAGCGGGTATTTTTGTAAAAGGGAGTAGCTGAAGACTGTGGCTGAGATACCTTTTAAAGATTTCCTCCCTCCTGATGGAGAGCGGGTTGAGCTCACTTATCCAGCAGAAAACTGCTTTTTTCTGGTGAGGATGGTGTGCGGAATGAAGGAAAGACCTCTCTACCAGTGGCGGCGAGTGATCCGGGCAGCTCAGCCAGTCTCTTGAATCGTGTTCAAAGTCTCTCACTCTTCGACACACTTTTCCACGACTCTGAATAGCTCTTGCTGCTTTCTTCTCTATTCTCGTAAAATTTCCAAGGTCTCTTTTGAAATATGGATACTGGAAGCAGACTCTTCTGGAACTAGTGCTACACCTCTTTAATAACAACATCTGGTTAAGATCTTGAATTCTGTCTGTCATAGAAAATTACATCAACATCACTGCAAGGTCCTCTCTTGCCCTTTCATGTGAGGGATGGTTCAGTACTGTCTGAAAGGGAAGAGAGGCACTGCCAGCTCCTCGTTGCTGCTCCCCTCTGCACTTTGATGGGTAACTCAGCTGGGAGAGCTCTGGTAAACTGGGAAAAGTGGGCAGGATCAAACAGCTCAAGATGCCCCTGAGTCTGGGACAATCTCCAGGGCTTGGCTAACACAGCTGACCCAGCATGGCCTGAAAGTCAAACAAACCTTCGCGCATTCAGCAGAAGTTACTTCTAGGCTCCAAATACATCCCATAAAAGAGCCAAGTTACGTTTGTGCCGTGTCGCTGTGTTTTCAGACCCAAAGCAGTGAGGCAGCAGGTTTATAGCTGCGCTCCAGTTTCACAGCAAAATTATTTGCCTCTCCTAACAACTTCAGACACATGAAATAACACTGTTGTATCGCTGTTTTTAAGAGAAGGAAGGCTGAGTGGAGTTTTACACAGTGGGTAGGAAGGTGGCATTAATAACGGATGAGGTTATAATTACCGTAAATTGCTTGCAAGGTTTTTAAAAGATTCTCCCCTCCCCTTAATTTCAAAGGGACATTCATTAGCTTGTCTTTTAGGGACCTTAATTGTTCTGCTGGGTACAACGGACAAAGCATACCTCCCAATTAGCCACTTTTTTCCTTGTAATTATTCCTTCTCTATTTTCCGGGACGCTGAAGGGGACACATACAAAAGGAATGGTTTTTGCTAGGAGAGGAAGCAGAGTTAAAAAGAAATGTGGGATTTTGCATTCCTCTTTACATCAAGATGTTATGTCCAGCAGATCTTTTTCCTTTATCTTAAACTCTTCCAGAACAACCTTTGCAATGGGTATGAGAGTACGTAGTCAGAGCTGTGGCATGAGGACATGTTAAATTCAATTAAAAAGTGAACAGGAATCTAAATATTTAACTACCCTCATGGCTCTTTTCAGGTACTTTCTGTACTTAACAGCTCACTCGTTTTACTTAGGTGTTTGTGTTACTCGTTTGCTTCAGAGAACAGACTCCTCTGAGTGTTCAAAACCTATTTTGATCAAAATACTAACCAAAAACCTATTTTCTTATTGTCCTCTAAGTCCCCAGGGAAACATCACAGCCAAGGCATTCTGCTGGCCACAGGGTCGCTGCTCCTTTTGCCTGTGGGTGGTCCACAAGGTCTTCAAAAATGTTGTAGTACTACAGTACTGCCAGGGACAAGCGCAGGGTTAAACACGGCGTTACTGCAGTACTGAACGGCTCCTCCAGAAGCGGGGAACGCTGAACATTTGCAATTCTTGTGGATTTTCAGTTACTTGGGGGTCTACTTGACTTTTTGTTTGTTTGTTTATTTGAAGTTACGGATTTTTAACTGAAACCAAAGCAAGGGAGTAGTAGTGGAGGGGAAAAACCTAAATCAAATATTTGATGAACGGCTGGGAGAGCTGGGGTGGTTTGGCCTGGAGAAATGAAGTCCCCAAGGAGACCTTATTGCGGCCTTCCAATGTATGAAGGGGCTTATAAGAAAGATGTGGAGAAACTTTTTACCAGGTCCTGTAGGGGCAGGACAAGGGGAAATGGTTTTAAACTGAAAGAGGGTAGGTTTAGATTAGATAAAAGGAAGAAATCTGTTGCAATGAGGGTAGTGAGACTCTGGAACAGGTTGTCCAGAGAAGCTGTGGATGCCCCATCCCTGGCAGTGTAAGGCCAGGTTGGATGGGGCTTTGAGCAACCTGGTCTAGTGAAAGATGTCCCTGCCCATGGCAGGGGGATTGGACTAGATGATCTTTAAAGGTCCCTTCCATTCTTTAAAGGTCCCAAACCATTCCGTGATTCTGTGATTCTATTATTACTAAATCATACACTGTAAAGATGTTAAGGAACAGCTGCAGAGACCCACAGGGTTTATGGTGATCCCAGTTTCAGCTTCTTGGTGGCACTGCCTCCAGAGGGTCAGTGCACCCGCTTCATCTGGGGTTGCTGCCCTTACCCTGACACCAACTGGCAGGGCTCCTCTGGGCTCTCCGAAGTTCCTACTCCCACTGATCTCAAAGTTACACAGAAATTAATAAAAACCCCAAACCCACCTCTCCCTGGAAAACTCTCACACTTCATTGTTAAGTGGATTGGTGTAACGTGTGACATCCGAAACACTCAGGATCTCTGGTAATTTCTGAGGTGGGAGAAAGTATCAAACCAGGTCAGCATTTCAGCTGCATTTCTAACACGGTTGATTCCTTGGAGGTGGAACTATTGCTACTGAATCACTGTCTTATATGTGATAAATAAAATGAAGCAGTACAGTCGATACCAAGTTTCTGCTTCAGAAAAGACCCTCTTTATTGTGATTGTAACTGTAGAAAGGGGAGAAATGTTTGCTCCTTAACCTAATAAAATAATTTTGAAAATTGACCTGAATTGTGCTGAGATTCGCTTAACTTTTTTAACAGTGGCACGATCTGGGAGATGTCCAAGTGGGGCAGTCGTTCTCCAGATAGACCAGGGGAGAGGTGGAACCCACAGCGACCTTTCAGCTGGATTAACCTAATTTGAAGCAAGCCAGAGTCCAGCACACAAGGAGTTCACACAGTAGCCAAGTTTGTCCAGCAGAAGTCTGGTAATCAGTAGTATGAGGACTGGGGAAAATGCCAGGTCAGGGTCATGGTGAGCTCCATCTGGGCAAGGCTCCTGCGAGCTAGGCGTGATGGGTAACGCAGAAGATGCTGAAATGTGATGCATGAGGGATAAACAGTGTGGGGTGGCCTTTCCAAATACTGCCTGCTGGAGAATTAATGGAGCCCCGCCAGTCTTCGCCTGTGTGTGAGGCTCACTGGGCTCGCTGGGCAGGCAGGAAGCAGCACAACTGGAAGGTGCTGATTAAGGGATGTGTATCAGGACGTGACTGGCTTAGAAAGAGTGCACCAAGCGCTTCGTATGCGATGAGCAACTTTTGAACTTTTATTGGAACTGCTGGTAGGAAGAGTTGGCAAGTGGAATGGAATGGAAACTAGGAAATAAGAAGTGAAAGAAGAAACTGTGTGTGCTATTGTGGATGATAAGTCAGCAAAAATGAACAATTCGGCACTCAGCAATGTCCTTAATTTTTTTCACGACCCTTATCGGTTTAATGAGATTATTCTTATGCAACTGATGAGGAATATGGGACAAGATAAAGAATAAGTTTTTGTTTGTCCTAGGGTGGTGGTGAACATGCCAGGAGAGTGGAGAGAGGAGCGTGGGCACACAGTGGGAAGTCCAGGGAGGCTGCACACAGAAGACCATGGGAAGGCCTGTGGAGCTGCACTGTCACTGCATCCAAGGCAGAGGCTGGCAGCCTTCAGGGACATGGGGTCTTCGTGTAGTAGGGACACCCCTGGGACATATACCTGCCTGCTGGGAGCTGCATAGCATTTACAGAGCCAGCTGGCTCTGACTGCTCTGAGGGTTTGATTTTACAATGCAAGTTATGTTCTTTCAGTGCAAGGTTTTACCCGTAACAGAAATGAGGATATGCAGAAATGTGTGTACAGTTGTAACCCAGGGCCCAGGATGGGCAGGACAATTAAACACGGGTAGAAGTACCTTTCTTGCAAGCCAAAGGTGCCGCTCCAAAAGTGGGTGTTCTGCACGCATAGAGTGGATATGGCTAGAAGGAGCCTGGGGAAGAGTAGTGCCTGGGTGCAGCGACTCTGGATCTTCAATCCTGCAGGTGCAATGCGTGGGGTGTGTTAGGGAACACTCGCTCGAGGACTGTGCTGTGATGCAGCAGGGTTTGCTGCTGGAAGTGCACCATGTTGGGCAGAGCAGGAGGAGGCAAAGATGGGGTTTTGACTCAAATCAAATACATCCTTTGCAAAACCCAGTGGTTCAAGAAACGTTGACCTGCAGCTTGATTTTGGAACCATCTAGCACTTCAGTACGAGTGGTCAGTGGGCTGCTCCCCTGTCGTGTCCATGATGTGCAGGGTCTGCATAAGCAGGGACCCAGAAGGAAGGTATCTGAAACCCCATCATCGCACTGAGGGTGTTTACGTGGTGGCATACTCACTGGAGCTGCTGTCTGCATGACTTACTGGTTTCGTGCTCTGCTTTTCAGGCATGGCGGGGTGTGTTGAGCCAGCAGGCAGTGTGAACGGTGTCACTGCAAGCTCAAGCCAACACCTCATTCACCCAATAAAATCTATTTGGACTTCAAATATCCAAAACATGTTTTGGATCTGAAACATGTTTTGGAAGCACTGCTGGTCGTGAGCGCAGAACTTTTTTCTTCTCCTGGGACAGTTAGGCTTTTGGTTTAGACACCCTGCCAAATATTTAAATGGTTCTAAAGAAAAGCAAGCTTTTAAATAGATGTTTCTCTTCGTTTTCTCTTTTTGGGTACTGCAGGGTCCCGTTTGCTGCCGGCTGTGGGCAGCCTCATCCCTTTGTCTGCCCAGAGTGTCCCCAGGTAGCACCAGCAAGACCAGATACTGAAGCCAGCAACATGTTTCTCAGCCTCTCTGTCATTTTGGGACACATGTGCCCAGAAGCACTTTAATACCAAGTGTGCCTGGCACTTGAGCTTATCCCTCTAGACCCGGTGGGAGGAGAGTATGTGCCTAAAGCATTCCCTCCCCAGCCATACGATCCTGCAAGCATACACCAGGAAAGAAAGTGTTAGAACAGACGTGTGAGGGTGTCCCTCATAAGCATCTGAACGGCTTACGAGCTGCGGCTTGGCCAGACAGGGTATGTGTGCTAAACCCTCTGAAAAATTCACAGCTCCATGGAAAGATTTGTGCAACAAGGCTGTTCCTGTCCTCTGATGGGCTGTGTGGAAAGAGATCAAAATGCAATTTCTGTAACTAGTATAAATAATAGAATATGTTGTTCTAAACCAAAAATATAGAGTGGGAGGTTTTTCTAACTTTAAATTGTGATTGTTCATTTAAATTAATATCGTGAATGTTGCGAACTTTAGAAAGTCACAGAGGAAAGCAATAAATCTGCTCAGATCTGCATGCGTGCGTTTTCCGCACCCTGCCATTCTCCTAAGCCGTTTGTCCTGTGCCCAGGTCAGCTTTGCGTCGTTCCTGGGTGTCGATGAACTTGCTCGGCTGGGCCAGGCAGCCGCCTCCAGCCGGGAGGGTGCCACCAGCCGCGCTCCGGGAGCTGGGTGCTGGGAGCCGCGCACGACGCCTGCACCGTAGCTCAGCAGCCACCCCGTCAGAGAGCTGCAAGAAAAATAAACAACGGCAACCGGGACTCATGTCACCTGAGAATTTTTTTTAACTGGATGCTTTTTCGTTTAAAGCACCATGTGAGCAAAACCTGCTGGCACAGTTTAGAGCTGGAGAGAGTGTTGCTGGTCTAATCATGATCTTAAGGTTTGGGTATGGCCTGGCTAATCACAGCACCTCGTCACCTCACCGAACATGAGGTCATATTCACACTGCAAGACCCGTGGGATTTAGAAGGATTTATTCCCTGTTTAGGATGAGAGCACTTTTGGCTGATGCAGTTTCTCTGGACTTGGGCGGAAATGACCGGAGGAGCTGGAGCTGCTGTGATGCTGTGGCTCCAAGTGGTGCCTCGACAGCACCCGACGCGGTGCCGTGGGCAGAGCAGGCGCCGGAGAAACCGGCGTAACTTCAGGCCCTTTCAGGCAGCTCCCGCTCTGCTGCTGCCGCATCTCCCCTTAGTATCTGCAAGTAAGGATTTCTTTCTGTAGCGGGCAAACTTGGCAGACCAGGTGATGTAGGGAAGTGAGAGGGAGGGAGAGGTACCAAATCTGCCCAGCAGGAACAGAGCTGCAGGGTTTGAACTAATAGCACTAGGTCTGGCCAAAGCTTTGAGCCTGGCTTTTGGAGTTCCAACCTTACAGGCAGCGAGTCATCTGGAACAGCTTTGAATTTTTTAATCATTTTTTAACCTTAATATTCCTTGAAACGCAGCTGAAGCTGGAAGAAGAACAACTGGACCGTGCATTCAGACCACATGGAGAAAGCGTTCTGTGTCCCGGCGGCCAGCGCTTGCCACCCGGCCAGAGACGCGCCGTGAGCGTCACCCGGTGTGCGCAGCGGTGCCGGCGCGGCCGCAGAGCTCGCTTCGCAGGTGGCAATGAAGTTATGCTGCTAATTCATGCATAGCGCAAGCAAGAACAGGCCCAAATTCTCTCCAGTTCTCAAAAAGTCAAGTGAAGAGGCATTAAAAGTGACAGATTTTAAATCAAGCGGCATAGCCGGAGTTAAGAGGATACTAACCTAAACTGTAAATTACCAACAAAAAAAACCAAACCCATGTGCACCGGTTCGCTAATGGCAGCGCTGCAAAAAAGGCAGTTTGCCCTCAGGGCTTCTGTCTCTCTTTCTGTGCCTTATGTATTTGTCCTTTGAACTGTTGTGCACACCTGGACTTAGCAGGATGCCAATATTAGATATCCAAATTATCGAACACTATTAGAAGCACTTTATCAAGCTAAAATTTTGTCAGTTGCTTAAATTGGGATTTTTGGGTGAGAGCTATAGCGATTTAACGTTTTATATGCTTTTACCAGTTTTGGTTATCTCATAGCTGCTGCTCACCGGTGCAACATTTGGCACCTCTCTCTGGCTAACTGCAAACTTTCCAAATGTTGTTACAAAGGCAGTTTCTGCCTGACCTATTGTAATAGATTTGTGTTTTGACTTTTCTCGATCTTTTTCTTTAACTGATTTTCATCTATGGCGCATACATGTGCTTTTCCCATACATACGCCCAATCGATATAACAATTGATATATGCGCCCAAACGATATAACAGTATCACACATCCAGTGAAAGGGTGTGATAAATTCTGTAGTTTATTTTTTAATGGCAAAATTATTTTCAACTTTCTACTGAACTTTTTCTGAGGCATTAATGACTTCTTTTAGTATTGTCAGATATCACAGACCTTGACTTAAAACTTCTCTGACGTGGGGGACTGCCTGCCACAGGAAACTTTGTGCTCATGCTGGTATTAAAGGCAAAGTGATGAAAAATTTGCGTGTAGAAAGTCGATGTTATTTAAGAAAAAGTCTTGTGTTACAGTGTGCACTTTGAGGAATATTTTTTTCCTTTCCTACCCTTTACGACTATATTCTACTTATGATTAATGATCTTTTCCAAAGTTAGTGGTGAAACTCAGAAAACCAAGCAGCAGCATTTAGTGTCTTTGGAACAAGTAGCAAAATAAGTTACTCCGTATAAAAGAATACGCTTGTTATTTTTAAGGAAGCACTTCCTGAGAAATTGACAGGAGAGGAAAAAGTTCAGCCAAAATATCTGAGGAATTTCAAGTAAGAAATTTCAGTGGTTTTTACTGTGGCGTGTGATCAATGGCTTCAGCCAATCTTTGTTGCAGAAAGAGCAAAAATACGGCAAATGTGACATCCATGCTTATGAACAGCTCCTGGGGCATCCCTGGAGATACAGAGCACTTACTTGCACATTTAACTTCAGGCTAATATTAATCTTCTTCTTTCATCGCTTTTAAGGAAAACCTCAAAAAGTTTCCATTTCCACGCAGAGAGGCAACCTGGCTGCGGGTCATGTAGCCTACCCTGCGTTGCCACCCGAGGTCCCCATGCCCCAGGCTCCCCCCGGTCCTCTAGGAGGTTGGGGAGGTGCTGGGGGTGCGTGAGACTGAGGGCTGGGGGACCACCGCTTTGGAGCCCACCAGCCGTAGCTGCTACACACTCTGAGAAAGCAAACCAGAGCTGGTTTGCTGCCATCCCAGGGAAGGATATGAGGCCAGCGGCCAAACCACCTTGTTTGGGCTGTTTCTTGTTATCAGCTGGGGTGCAACGGGGGGTCGGTCTGGCTCTGCCCCTCTTTCCCCGGCCACCTTTCTCCCCGTGGTGGGTCTGGAGGGCTGCAGCCATGCGTGGCGATAGGGGGTTGTTATCCTGTCGATCAGCCTTGCTGGGCAGCATCTACAGTCCCACCACATGAAGGACAATGTAAAAACGGATCCTTAGAGAGCTGTCATCCCTCCCTCTGGCCTAAGCAAGTCTTTTTTACTTGGCCTGCGGGTCCGTTGACTAAGTAAGACCAGCAAGGTCAGGTTGATAAACTAGACTTTTTCCTTTGTAACTCAAAACCTCTCACTCATTAAGGCTAATTAGATGCCCCAAATTATGTGTTATTTATTTATTTTTTCATCTATCTCCCAGACCATAAGGTTCCCAGAACTGCAGCAGAGCACGGGTCAGTAAGTCATTTGTTGGAGTGGATGTCGCTCTTCGGCGCAGACAGAAACGCGTTCCACTGCTTCCCAGCCTCAGCACATTACGAAGTGCGTGGCCCTTGACGGCCGCAGAGGCAGCACCCAAACCTTGCACGGGCTGAGCACAACATGACACGGGAGCATCCCCCTCAAAGAGGCAACACGGCAGCGCTGGGCTGCTACCTGCTTGGGCAGAGGCTCTGAGGAGGAGATCCCGGCTACCGGAGGTGCCACCAACAGGGCACAGCGGCGTGGCGTGGCTGACACTGCAGGGGGGGAAAGGAGGACGTGGTGGAGGGCAAACACAGGGAGAGAAACCCCTGTCCTTCGGTGCTACCCCCACCTTTGCAAAGGCACGAGAAGTTGCTCTTCTGAAATATTTTTAAGAGCTGTGGGGCTAAAGGCAAAGACAGGGAAACCAACCCCGCCGTGCCACCATTTTATGAGGGTGCTCTAGAAAAGTCATCATCCCAACCCAGCGCTGACGAAGACTGCAGCAGGCCACACAGAGCAGTACTCGAAAAACTAAAGCAGCATCTTTATTTTATACATAACCGTCAGTAAAAAAAGTTTATTACATAAGAGCTGTTTTGTTTACAATATATTATATTGCTTCAAGCCAACGCAGAAAGCTCATACATTAGAGTTCTACTTTGTTTACGATATATTATATTGGCTAAAATGCGGTGTATTTTTAATACACGGTACTTTGCAAAACTGTAAGGTCAAAAATAACATTGAATTGAGCTGTTTGGTTTTTAAATTAAGCAACTTATTTATTTTATTTATTTTTTTTAGGGGAAAGTCTAAAAACCCAACAGCAAAAATGTAAAATGCACCTTTCTTTTGCCTTAGGCAAATTAAATCTGTAGTAATTGAAATGATTCGAGTTAGCGTCTATGAGGTTTTCTGCTTGAATATTGTTATTTAGTTTTTGGAAAATATTTGCAGCTATATAGTGAGAAAAGGAAGTTTAAACGTAACTGAAGTATAGTACAAAACACCATCCAAAGCACTGAAATAAGCAGCCTATATAATCATGCTATAGAAGTATTTATAAAACTTAAAAGGAATAGTAAATATCAGCTCAGTGGTTTATAATGAAGCTAATAAAATGCCAGCCAGTAATCTTAACTGTAATGAACAGCGTTTTAACATTCAATCCATGAGAGGTTAATGAAGGCTATGAACTTTGCGTAACATGAACCGTTTCAGATGCTGGAGTTCACCAGATATAATTGGATTCGGGTGGAACCTGCCTCTCCTCGGCCCTTTTTGGCGAAGGCGTGTGCTGCCTGTGCTTGCTGCCTGCTGGCCTCAGGGCGCTCAGACCGCTGGCTCCGTACCCTGGAAAATGATCCAGTTCAAGAGAAAAGAAATCAGAAGTGGGCTCGCGATCCATCGCTAATATTTTAAGTGGAAACCGCTCCCCCCCTCCCCGCCCCGGTTTGAACAAAGGGGTTTGCCGCGCCTTACGCAAGCGCTCGCCCCTCGCTCTGCCCCGCGGGACGGACGAGGTGCCGCCGGGCGGAAAGATGCCCTCGCCTCGCAAGGAGCCCAGGGGACCACCGGCAGCTCCAGGCTGTCACTCAGCCTTGGGTCCGCGCGTGCACAGCCCACGGCGGGGGGCCGAGAGCCACGCCGTCCTGCCAGCGACGGGCTCTAAAGAGGGGCGTAAGCGTCCCCCCGGGGAGAATCTGTGCCGGCTGCCTGAGCTTGGCTTTGGTTTACGGCTGCATGCAAAGAGAAAGAACGGCAGCGACAATAAACACCTAGGGGGGAGAAAAAAAGCAGCCCGAAACAGGCTTAGCAGAGCTGCTTTGTTGCCGAAAATGAAAACGAACAATAAAAATGGAATCCAAAGTTGCAATTATTTATATCTTAATTTACCCACCTCATTACTTAAAGCTCATGGAAATGACTTTGAAAACCGGAGTCCCATGTTCAATTTTTTTAACCACTTCTTTTTAAGAAAACAGCTTTACCAAGGAGCCATTCATTTGATGGAGTATGAAGCAAGTCTCTCAAATTAACTATAAATCTCCTCTCAAGATCAGGAGATGTTTGGTTTTAGTTGAAATGAGTGAATTGCCATGCACGCAGACTTGTATGTGCAGTTTAAGCCCTACATGGGCACTTAAACTGGGGGTGAATTTTACCCAAATGGCCTATTCTCAGTTTTCTTGCTGAATACAAAGAGACTTTTGCAATGTTAAACACAGCAGGACTGTACCCAAACTTCAAGTAATTAAGGATGGAAATCTCGGAACTGACAATAAAGTGTGACTATTGACTCCTCATAAGACGGCAGTTATGAGTTTTGGTTTTGTTGTGCGGGTAGTTACTTCTTTGGGGATGTTCATAGTACACATTTTTTTCACTTGCTATCTCAGTTCTTTATAAGAAGAGTATTACAAGAAGAAAAAGTTCATATCAAACTTATGAATTGAAGTTAATATCGATACCCCATTTTTTTAACCACTACTTATATGGTTAAAAATGGTATATAAATGGTATTTCTTCTTCAGGGAATGACATAAATACTTAAATACAGATCCACTAGCTAGCACAGCAAAGTGGACTCCCCAAACCTAATTTTCACAGCATAATCCATTTTAGTTAGATAATACTACTACAGCTATATTTATTCTAATACATTTTAATGTGATACAAATCATGGGCATCAACAGCATTTAATAAAAATGATAATTCAGTTGATGCTGCAATGTAAAACTCATATTTCTTATGGATAATTGGAGGGGTGTATAGCTGCAAATTTTTTCAATTTTTTATTGTTATTGACACTTAAAACATTAAATGCGAATCATTAGCTAGCTGTGTTTAAGATGAACATTAACTTCTCATGGGAGAATGTACAGAATGTCTCTTGAAGACCTGCTGTTACAGCAGCATTGCACATGAAATATAAAATTAAACCGTAAGTTCTTACTGGATATATCCAATTGCCTTTCAAATAATTTTATAGTGCTATTTTAAATCCAGTGAAATAATCAGTTGCCTCACTGGGTGTCAAACGTGTCAATAAGCACAACAGAAATTCATTTTAAGGACTGTAACTTGGCTTTGGGACAATATGGTGTGGTCTGTGGAGGATGGGTGGGGAAGAGGAGGAGAAAACTCTGAAGTCAGTGAGCATAGATCATAGAACAACCCCAACTCTCTCAACCTTTCTTCATGGGAGAAGTGTTCCATCCCTCTGATCATTTTTGGGGCCCTCCTCTGGACCTGCTCCAACAGGTCTTGCATAACTCTTCAAGTTTTCCCTGAAGTTTCTAAAGGACATCTCATTTTTTCTAAGTTTTAATCAGCTTCAAAATATGACAGTTTTATTTCTACAAACGCCTACCCAACATTTTAAAGCCAGCTGACATTACCAAGGAGTACTGAAGGACTTTAGATCCCTTCCATACCATGTGTGGAAGACGCATGAGGTCATCTAGAAATCTGATTGATAACAGATTCTGGAACTTCTAATACAGGGGTGATCTTGGTAAAACACTTTAAAATTATTCTGATGGGTTCTCTAAGTAGTTAAAATTATGGAGTATTGAAAATCTTTGGTTTATTTCTTGGATTAAAGATTAGAAAGAATGGAGTGCGGTATCATTAACAAGGCAGGAAAGGCTCTTGAAGCAGTCATTTCTGGATGGCATCGGACGTGTAAGACCCCCGATATGGACTCTCGGGGGTTTGTTTCTCACTTACTTTTATTGCAGTGTCTCCCATGCCAGCCTTCTTTGCACTGGCACTTGTTGGGCTCAGCGCAGGTGCCGTACAGGCCACAGCCGGGCTCGCAGACAGCTGTAAGAAAGCGAGCGCATACACCTGACCTCTTGGCATTTCATCCAGAGACAAGAGTTGCATCTTTGCTTTCCCTGCTGCTGTTCCTCATGATGGGTTGGTCCTGGCATAGGCTGGGGCTCTGACAGTAAATCTGTGGCTTTGCACTGAGTGTGTGCAGAGCCCCAAAATGAGAAGGGCAATGAAGCTGGTGAGGGGTCTGGAGAACAAGTCTTACGAGGAGCGGCTGAGGGAACTGGCCTTGTTCAGTCTGGAGAAGGGGAGGCTGAGGGGAGACCTTATCACTCTCTACAACTACCTGAAAGGGGGTTGTGGCAATGTGGGTGTTGGTCTCTTCTCTCAAGTAACCAGCGATAGGACAAGAGGCAATGGCCTCAAGTTGCACCAGGGGAGGTTTAGATTGGATATTAGGAAAAATTTCTTTACTGGAAGACTGGTCAAACGTTGGAACAGGCTGCCCAGGGAGGTGGTGGAGTCACCATCACTGGAGGTGTTCAAAAAACATGTAGACGTGGCATTTCAGGACATAGTTTAGTGGGAATGGTGGTGTTGGGTTGATGGTTGAACTTGATCATCTTAAAGGTCTTTTCCAGCCTTAATGATCCTATGAGTCTATGATTCTACAAAATATTTCACCCCTCATTCCCCTGCAAGGTCTGTCTCAGTCTCTGGCAGAAAGAAGCAGATGGAACAGCAGAGTGTACACCAGCACCAGAGGGAGAGGAGGGCAGCCCCCAGCATCCCTCTCACAAACTGCTCCCATTGGATTCTAATGGTGCAATGTATTGACATTTTATTAAGCACTTCTCTATTACTAAACTGCTATTACTAAGCTGGCACATCACTGTTTTATAAAAACTCCGAGTACAGAAGAAACTGTGGGGATGCTTTTGTAAAAAACATTTCTGGTTTCATAATTCCCTTAAGTCTGGTGTACGCTGTATGTCCAGGAAGTAAATTAACCTCAAATACTTTGGCAACAAGCAATTAGTGCTGACATTGTATAAAAAGATACTGTACAGCCAGCTTGATGCTCCTACAACAAGGACTGGTGGAGTGGCTTTGGTACTTACGCTTTGAACACAGGTCTCCCTGGTAGCCTTTGGAGCACTTGCATTTATTCTTACCAGTACATTTGCCTCCATTTCGACAGGGCTGATGACATTTACCTAGAAATCAAAAGCACAAAACCAATGCTCTTAGTCCCCTGCACCTACTGGAGACAAGTGTCTGGGAAGCCCACCTCGTACCCGAAAAACTCATCGGATGCTGGCTTAGGAGTGTGCGCTGTGCATCTGTCAGGAAGACTCTGCTGCAAGTCTGTGCTTCCCATTTATATGCATTCTGCTGCTTTGAACATAAGACAATAACTTGGCACAGCCAAAGCCTGTGTCTCCATGCAGCTTTTGCCCAGACTTGTGCCACCTGGACTCCGCAGAGTCCCCCGTGCCACTGGTCCATGTTGCCTCCCGCCTTCCTCACCCTTCGTGGCAGCAATGTCTTTGCCAAGAGTGGGATCCACACCCAGGAGCACAAGCAGAAGAAGCTCTGCTGGCACCCGAGAGAGATTTTAAGCACTAGGAAGCTCAGGAACTGACAGGTATGGCTGCTACTTGCAGACAATAAATACCTCGGCTGGGCCTCTCAGCTCGTGGCCATGGAGCACCACGATGCCGTGGATGGTGCAAGGAGGACCGTTCCACACCACAGCTCAGGAACTGAAGGCGCGTTAAAAAAGCATGCCCTTCTCTCCTGCTTGCAAAGAACAGAGCAGCTCTGGTAGCACTAATCAGAACTGGCAGACATTTTTCAAGGCTTTTGGTCTGGAAATTACGTTCCCTCGCGTTCAGACTTCACCGGAGGAAGAGGCAGGGTCTGAGGGCGTCATTTGTCCCCGACTCACCTGGGAGGGAGGAGGTCCACGTCGGCGGAGGAGATCCACACTCAAATTCCTGCTGGGCCTAACCCACGCCAAGGGCCCTCCCCAAACTTGACATCAAGTCTCCCGTCACCAGACTGTCACTCCCTTGTTAGGATTTGTCTGCATTGTTGAACTAATGAAATCTTCGCTCGTCTCGAAGGAGGGTGAGCACAGTGCCCAGGAGCTAGGTCAAGGGAGGCTCACTGCCATGTCCCTGGTCACTCTCGGGCCATCAGGCGCTACACCCTCAACCTCTTGCCTCCTTGGTGGCCATACGTACCAGTGCAGCTTTTCTCACTGTTGTACCAAACCTTTTTCAATCTTTTATAATCCCACAACTTTTTCTGGATTCTTCAGAAAAGAGAAAAAAAAGCCCTTCCTAGATTTAGCGCTAATATTTACCCAAATCTGTGAGCAAACAAAAACTGGAATCTGGGGCAGCAAGCTGCTTCCTTTCCTGTCCTTTTTTATTTTAAAGAGGGTGTTAACTGAGACCTGCACATGGTAATTTAAGCATCAACACTCATCCTTTCCACTGCTGTCTTGCTGCGCCAAAAACCTCAGCAAATGCACTCATCTCACAACCACAGGCTGCCCCTTGGGAGCTCAGTACCCCAGGTAGCGCTTGCTGGGCTCTCAACCCCCTCAGACTTCTGCAATGCACGTGTGTATCATCAATATAACAGAAACATTTGTTCCTAATGTGCATAATTATTTTAATAGCCCCGAAAAAAGCTTCACAACCAGCTGATGGAACAAACCGTGCTAAGGAGAGTTTCTGCAAAAGCACAATCTCTCTGCAGAAGCCTGTGGAGAGGGAACCTGTAGGTATTCTAATTTGCAAGCATTTGGATCTGAAGTAATTAATGAGAGAAAGGAGCAATGCTAAGGAAATCCAGGGGTTCTCCGAGTTTTTGAAGTAAATCTGGAGAATATGGGTCAAGGGGTGTGATACCAACTTCCACAGTTGCACTAGGCAAATATTTGGCTCAGCACAGCTCAATTAACTTTGGACTCAGATATTTTCGCAGAATGAAGGAAAGAGTCATAACTCTGTTATTAACTAAGAAATGGAAAAAGCAACAAAACATTTGGTGACAAGCAGGGGAGGAATCCAAAACAAAATAAAACTCTCTGGACTCCAACTGAAACACTAATTAGAGACAATGCATAATCATAGCTAGAAAAAATCTGGAAGGCTATGAATGTTTGTTAGTATTGTAGACTGGGTCCAGTGCATTTCCCAGGAGTCTTAAAGAGTGCTTCAACTATCAGACAAGCACTCAAAATCTTTAAACGGCATTTTAAAAAAAAAAAAACAACAACAAAAAAACTTTGCAGTTTTCAGAAGTTGGCTTTCTGCCTGTTGAAAGGTTTTCTCCCCTTGTTATTTCAAGACCCCCATGACTGAATGTAGCTGGCCCTGGATCTAAGAGAAGAGGTTGAGTTGTGTTTCTCTTCTGGTGTTTCTAAGCCTTGTCTAGCATTTCTTGCAGTCTTCCACTGTTGTGCTGGCACTGGTGCAGTGCCCAGAGGTGGTAGCAGCCATCAATCATGGTCTAACAATTGCCATCCCAGCTTTACAAAAGCCAAGGCAAGTACATAGCTTTCCTTGCTCCCATCAACATGATCCCAGTTTAGCTCTTAGCATACTCTGATCCTGAAATTTTTTCTCTTTCATTTGTACAGAAACTAATTTACTGCCTGTATTTTCGTTAATTTAATTTGAGTTGCACAGGTAAGCCTTTGCAAGAAGCCAAATTTAGTTGTACCTATCCCAAGTGGCACCAGACAACAATGAGCTTAAGAGTCCCTGGGACAGACCAGTTAAGTGGAGCACCCTTAATTATATGTGCTGTTATATGAGTTCTAAGATTTTTCCCTAAAAAACCACCACTGACATAAAATAAATGCTTCTCAAACTTTGAATCAAACCTTATTCGTCATCTGAGAAGTATCAGCAGTTGAATTCTTGGGGACTGAAGAAAGAAATGAGGTTCAGTCAAATTTGAACTTGATATAAGCAAAGGTAAATTCAGTGGAAACCCACACTGTTCTTGCTGACATCCGATCTGAATTTATAACAAAGAGAAATCTTTACTAATTTAATAGTAATAAAGCTTTACTGTTTCCATTTGGCTCCAGTTTTGATTAGGTAAAAAGGAGTTGCAAAGTGCCTTGTAATGTATAGGGATATGGTGAAACATTGACATAAGTCTACTGTTTATCTACAGGTAAATACTGTGCAAAATGTAGGTCTTACGGTACCTGTGTTCGTTCTTTGCACAGTAATTCATTTATTGTCCCATATTGGCATTAGAGTTTATTTCCATGTGTTTCCAAATTATATGATGATACAAATTTCATAATTGTGAGAAGACCCCAACTCTGCTGATATATATTAAGAAACCAGCTCTTAGGGGCTCTCCCAGGCCACATGCTGCTCTCCATGCTCCTGTGAAGGCACGGTGGAACATCAGTGAGATTATTTACAGCAGGGGAAGCTCCTCACTCAGTGTCCTGTTCGAAGCTTTAAGCCCAGAAAGAACGACCTGGGTGTACGTTCTCAAAACCGAAATGCTCATACCCTATTCAAGTGTGGGGAACTATAGAATTAATCCAATTTAACCAAGCTATGAGAAAACTTTTCTTTTAGTGAGATCAAATACTTGACAGCTGACCTCCCAGGTCTGCTCCAGCCTGGCCACATCTCCACCCCCAGCTTTACACAGCACCCTTAGATCAACCATGAGCTAAAATATTTTGAATTGCTTTGATGCTAAACTTCTGAAAATAGCAAGTCTTTTGATGTTTGTGACATGGATTTTCAAGTTGCCATGTGAATGCAACTTAATACGTTAAGTGAAAGCTCCCGGCTCTTACGGTTCAGTCCTCCCCAAACCCTTCCATTCCCAGCCTATAGTAGCCCTTTCAGAGGTGCGGGCTCAAACCTAATCCTCTGTGCACAAATACAAATTGCCGTAACTTTTGAAAACAGCTGCTCCACACGGGCTTGGCACAGCAGCACATCTGTCTGCCACAGAGTGTTACTTGCATACTTATGGATTGAGGGTTGTTACCAAGCCCAGTTAACAGTAAAAACAAAACAAGGTAGGGGATGAGATGGTCTAGCAATGATTCAAACTTATCAGTAGGAAACTCCTTTGAAGGCATGTGGCACCTGACTCTCCAAGGGCCCCAACCTGCCATGTGAGACCCTCGCTGTGAGCCCAGCAGAGGCAGGTAGCACTTCATCATTCAGACACCGACACCTGAATAAGTGGATGTAAGTGAAAGCAAGCACACGGAGATGCTACTCACTAATTTCACATTGGTCTCCTTCATAGCCTGAAGGACAAATGCATTTTCCCAGATAGAAACACGTTCCTCCATTGAAACAGGTTGTGGTACAGTTTGCTGAAACAAATAAAACAGGAATGAACTAAGTCACTAATATGAACTCAGTCTGACTTGGCCTTAATGTTTTCTGCTGCTCATCATAAATAAACATTGAGTAGGTTTAAAAAAGTTATGTTAACATCTTTTCTTTTGGCTTACAAAGGAAGACTGAAATGCCTTTTTTCCTACTTAATGCTTTACATAGGCAGACACACAAGTCAATATAGAAAGAGGCAAGTGAACAATACAGCAATGAGATCCCCGAGGACAGACTGTGTTACATCTTTATCAATCCTTGCACGTAAAGCTCGTTGAGGGATCAAGTCACTATCGCTATTGAAACTGCCAGTGCCTGATAAAAGGAGCACAACCTAGGAGCGGAAGTTAG
Source organism: Phaethon aethereus (assembly GCF_964289735.1). NCBI lineage: Eukaryota > Metazoa > Chordata > Aves > Phaethontiformes > Phaethontidae > Phaethon > Phaethon aethereus. Next base: position 38,913,986 of record NC_138575.1, read on the forward strand.
GTCTACAAGAGGATACTTCGCTACAGTTCTTAATTAATGCCTGGACTAGAAAGAAACCTCTCTAAGTTTTTGCTGTGTGTTGACAGAGATGCAAATGCTGTGCCTCTCACCTGCCAAATTACTTACATTGTGTTAGACGTGACTTTTCACCAAACCGCTGGGATTCACATTAATCCTTCAAGACACTGGGAGCATTTCGTTACAGCGCACTTTTGAAACATTTTTTAGATGTTGTAAAAGTCTCACCAAGGACTAGATACAAGTCAGAAGGACATTAACAACAACAGTTTGTGCAAGCATACCTAAAGGCCTAGGAAAGTTCCCATTATTTTCCTGGAAAGTCCACTAGGACCTTTTGCATTTAGTCTTTACTTCATATAGTCCTGCAACAATAAATGCAGCGTGACATTCTGTAATCTGCTCTGCCATGAGCAGGTCAGTTATATCTCTGCAGGAAACTACTTGGTCTTTCCTACGTGGTAGCTTGGACTGTTCGAAATTACTGTCTTCATCTACTGATTGTTCCTCTTCATCCTTCCTGAGCCACAATGCAGCAACAAAAAATGAATAGCCTGCTTATTTTTTCATGTGTCCAGATGTGGCAAATTAATGTGCTAAATAATTAGTAAAACTAATTTTACTCCAGGAAACTAGAGTTCAAATAGAGATCGTTTTTTTTTTTTTTCCCAGGCCAGAAATATAAGTGAGTTTTGTGGTAGGCCCCACAGCTTTCAGCTGGATCAGCTAAAGCGATTATCTAAATTACCCTTCGCAGAGCTGGCGTATACGGATGCCTGCACATTCAGCGGCTGCGAAAGCACTTCCAACAGCTCCCAGGTTGTGCTAAAGCATCTATTTGAAGAATCACAAAACTTTTAAAACTTACTTATTTCATCACTTGCCTGACTTTCCAAAATTCATTCCTAGAGGGAAACTAAGACAGGGGAATAGAGAGAGGCGGCCGGATACAGAGCCCGGGGGGGTTTAGCCGGCACTTACCTTTGTCGCAGTTGATGCCGTAGAACCCCGGGGGGCAGATGCAGAGGCCGGGCGTGATGCAGAGCCCACCGTTCATGCAGCGAGGAGCACACAGCGCTGAGGAGCAGGAAAAACAGAAAAAATGTTGCTGGTGTGACAGTAACTGTCCGTTTGAATACACATCACATCGTCTCCTTAAGCTACTTTTCCTTCTGCTGAATGTAACGCCACCTCTGTAAAGCATCTTTGTAAGTCCGTTAAATTAATTACGTCTCTGGTTTGCATCTGGCAGTGTGTATACAGCATTGCTAAAAAAGTGAAGATGAAGTTATGTTCAACTTTGGTTCCATATCTAAGCAGCAATTGCCTCTTCTACAGTTTAATTCCAAACTGGGGAGAGCAAAGTGTCCACCTACACCCTCTGGATATTTGAAGTCCCCCCTGCCCTCTGTAATTGGACGCTGGTGCCGCAACTGGCCCCCGGCTCTGCAGACAGGGCTGTCTCTTTCAGAGCTGGGCTCAGAGGTGTCACAACCGGTATGTGGAGTGAGGCTGGGTCCATACTAGAGAGTTAAACAGCACTCAGACATGGGGCCAAGTGGGGGCACAGGATCATCCATCCTGTGAAATTGTTGGTGCCATTCCTGGCATGGCTTTGTCCCTGGCCAACTGGCAAAGCCTTGCGGGCATGGCAGCAGGGTAAGCAGAGGTCACGGGCTCCTTGTAGCAGGGAGTTTGGAGGGTGGTTTTTTTGTAGCGTAAGAGATGTGAATGCAAACTGCACCATCCCAGTTGGCCTCCAGGCCAGAGAACTCATTCTTTGTACTTAATGTTTCGAATGTAGCCAGAGCGTCTGGGAGCTCACTGAAGGATGCCATTGGAGTAGGATGGCCACGGGGATGGTTTGCTCCACCTCATGTCACCCCGGGGAGGGTCTACCACTGGGGGAGGTGAAGGAATAGATAGAAAGAAGAGTTAGTTTTCTCCCCAAGTCACACAATTTCTTGGTCCCTCGCTCCTGGAAATGTCATTTGAGGCTATTAATCCCTAATGGAAAGGAAAAGGAGACCCTTTCCTTCATCTTCCCATCTTTGTTGTCAGCCTGCCTCCAAATTAGATCTTATCTCCAAATTAGACATTATCTCCAAATAAACAAATGCGGAACAACAGAAGTCCTGTGCTTTGTTTCCCAGCTAGTTCTCATTAGCAGAAGAATTTTATTTGATCTTTTTACCAGATGGATTCCCTGTGCTTAAAGATCACTTAACTATCGTGTCAGTTTTTGTTAAAAGCAATCTCTTAGGGTTAAAACATCTTTCTTGTATGCAATTAATGTTTCCGTTAGAACATGGATGATGATAGTAGTTCTCATACATGTGTGGACTCAAAACATATGAAATCTTCAGAATAGGCCATTCTTTCAGGAGGGGCTACAGTGCAGTATCTACAGTTTTGTTGAGATTATGGAAAAGACAACAGTTGACAAGATTTTTTAAAAATTACCTTTCTCACAGTGAGGCCCATAAAATCCATCCGGACACTCACAGACATGTCTTTCGTTGCAAAAGCCTCCGTTTCTGCATCCTCCTGGACATTCCGCTTCATAAAATAAAACAACAATCTTAATTGGATATTACATATTTCAACCATCAAACACCTTTCAGTAGGATCAATATATTCCTTTGACACAACAGGAAAAAGTATTTGCTGACAGGCAAATGCTGGCAGAAATGGATGTTCAGCTAAGACCTCCTCAAAAGAAATTAGGGGGTTTTTTGTTAGTCTACAAATAGAGGTTTCATCATGTGTTCAGAGAAACGCATGATGTGCTTGTTGACAGACTGTGCATTTCCACCGCTCAGCTGTTCTGTAAGTGCATGAGTAATGTGGATGCTCTGCTCAATCCAGCACTTTCTCCTCCACGCAGAAACGAGCAGGCAGTGCAGGACTTGCATCGCTGGTTAGACCTGCCCTCAGTATGCAGGACCAGTTTCAGTTTCTCCAGCCTTAAGTAGACTGCACTGCAACTTGCATCGCATTAATTGCTGCATCTGTTACTACTGAGGCGTCAAAGTGATGAAATCTCTGTTGAAATGAAAGAGTCAGCTTCAAGGCTAGAGGAAAGGTGGCCAGAAAGGAAGATGAAAGCATTCCTGCACAGTGGTCCTATATCATCATCCAAATCATTCACATCTCAACTATCAATCAAACACTGGGTAAAGCGTTTGGCTACACTGGCTGTATTATGCAAGGACAACAAATACCTCTGGGTACCATCACCATCCTCAAAACATCAAAGTCCATTGGAAAAGAGGCAAAACAAACTGAACCCTATGGAAGCCTGTGAAAACATGACTGCTGGGTAGAAAAACAATTGCTCAAAAATACCTTCCTAGATCTCGCACAGAGAAGGCGGCAGGCAGGCTAGGCTGCCTACTCCCATTAGAAAAAGTGAACATCACTTGCGATCAGTGCTACCAGGGCTACAAGGCAGCTTTAGCAGGGTAGGCACTACCTGCTCATCTGGATGCTCTGCTGCGTGACACTCCGAGTGAGAAGGTTCAAAAAGCTCTGAGGTAGACCAAAACTCAGACAGCAATCTTATTACAGGCATCTCAGCCCAAATGTGAAGGTCATCTATTAGACAGCACTTGGCTGTAATGTTGGCATCACGTCTTTTTCTTTTTCCCTTAGTGTAACCGTGCTGTAAACATCATGACTGACAGCACCTGCCAAGAGCATCCTCACTTCTCCATTGCCTTCTCACCTGATTTCATCGGGAAGTGCTGGTACCTACCATCCATAGGTTGTAACGATGTACCATTGATTCACAGTGATTCCCAATTGAATAATACCTGAGTCCAAACTCAAGCAGTTATAGCCTTTAAAGTGCACTTGTTTAAAGCAGTAAGGAGTAGCAGGATGTCTATAAATTCAGGAGGGTCAGGTTGCCTGAGACATTTTTGCAGCCCGCAGGGATTCTTTAAACTGTATCTCCCATTAATACAGAGGAAAACATAATGATTCTCCCTTCTGCCAATATTTCAGTCAGGTGACATATCTGTTAGCTAGACTCATACACAAATAAACTTTTGCTTTTGCAAATTTGTCTAATAGCTGATTAGAAGCACAGGAAACAATGGCTGCTATAACTATGAGCAGTATTCTGCACTCACGTTACAGCTCCCTATTTAGTGGGATGCTAAGGGTAACTCCGAGACTAAGTGAAAGGAAAGAAAATCTGATGTACCGGTCATGTGGCTGGATGCTGTGTACAACTGCCAAACAAACAGGAAAGAAGAGGAGAAAAGGTGTAATTTTAAAATGGTCTTCCATCCAAGGCCATAGCTACATGAAGCAAAAAGTGTTGCTTTAAAAGTAAAGCTGTTTGCAGCAGTAAGCAATAGCGGTGAAGGTTTTTTGTCTTTTTGTGTTCCAACTCTGTACTCTAGGGCGCTTTCTGGAAATGCTTCTCTCTTTGTACCCGAATGCAGAGCTGCTATTCATTACAGAAAATGCATGCTTGAATTCATACCATTTCAAATAGAAATATAGGAAAATATAATTTTTTGTCTGGCCGTCTCTGAGCCACAACAAAGCCTCTCCTCTCCCACAAAATTGCTCCCTCACTCCCCTCACTTCCTCTGGTGGGGACCCTTCTGGATGGCCAAGAATGACTGGAAACAGTGACCGGGGCCCCGGCACGAGGAACCGGAGCTTCTTGCCATGAACGACATCTTTCAGAGGAAGGAAACTCATCCCTACTCTAACGCTAACCGGTAAGAACAATCTCATCCTTCTCAGCATCTGTCCCAAAACACTGGGGTGCCCAGCGCACCGGAGGGAGGGCAGGAGTGGGAGTTACCCCAGCAGGCGCTGGAAGAGACGAGGTGAGAAACCTCCGCCTCTGCTCACCTCTAGAGTTTGGGAAATCGTCCTTGCGTCTCTCAGCTGGCTCCGGGACAATAATCACCCCCAGCTTTCCTGAGGGGCCATAGGATGCAATACTGCTAAACTGTTAAATAGTACATCTCATATCAAAATAGTAACAACAACAACAACTAATAGGACAGGAAACGGTAACTTGGATGACTGCTACTAGCGGCTGAGTTTGGAGCCCTCTCTGTTCAAGACATGTTTTTCCACAATAGGGACCTCTAACTCTGCTTTCCCTATTAGATGACCCCAACACTATTCCCAAAGTTTATTAAGTTCAGTACCTTTGAACTGAACTGAAAATAAAAAGATAGCAAATGTTCTGTGTTGTATTTACATCAGTCACCCACTTTGTACACGAGATCTGATGGATTTTACTTCCATTAAGCCCTCATTTTCCTTCCTATTTCTCTGCCCACTTCTTCTCCCACTCCTCCACTTTCCCTGGGCTAATTTGCAGCAGCAAGGCTTCAAAGGAGGCAAGCAGCTTTGCTATTTAGGTATAGTGAGGTTGCAAAGAACAAACAGCTCCTGCTCCTGCTCCTCGCTCTTTGAAGCCACACTAGAGCCAATTAGCTCAGAGAAAAGAGCACAGAGCAGGAAGTGTGGGACTGGGAACGCAGATTTAATAGGAGAATAAAAAAACCCCCTCACTCTTTGTACATCAGCACTGTTGTGGGTTAATTCAATACAATTGCACACGACATGGGATAACTGCCTTATCTTAGGTACTGATTTTTCAATTTCCACAGCCTCCGTTTAAAGTGATAATTATAGTTGGTTGCAGTGTATCAAATTAATCCAGAAAGTCTTATTACATAGTGTTTATGGTTCATAGATTGGTTGATTAAACATGTTCCCTCCTTTCCAAGTAAACACTGCAATAACTTCATGGTTGCCCTTCTTCTGCCAGCGCATCCTGTGCGTGTTTACTGCTTGATGACTGCAAGGATTGAGGACCAGCTTCCACCACCTTACCTGTATCGAAAACCAAGAGGTTGCCATCTCAGCTCTGGAGAAGGCAAAGCAAAATTTTGCAAAAACGTTCTGGTTTATGATTTTGCTTTTTATTGAAGCCAGTGCCCACCCCCAGCAGATCCCAGGAGTTCAGTTCTCCAAATTTTGTACCAGTTCTGGAAAGGTTAGCTTCAACTTGTTTTCACAGGACTAGCTCTCCTCCAAGCACCTCAAATCATTTGGTAGCAGGTGCTTCTCACATGATAGATTTCTATCTAAGTCCTTGATGCGATGAGCTGGGAACAGGAGGAGAAATGCCTCCAACCCAGTCAGCTAAGTGAGACAGTTGACAGTAAGAAAAGGGTTAGTAAACATGTGGTAAACGAACAGCAAATCCACAGGCAGAGCCAGAACAGCCACTGCTACACATCGGGTGAGCACTTTATCTCCACCTTCTCTAGCCATTCTCCTGAATAAAACATAAGAAACTTAGGAGACTAGGTCTAACGCTATGTTGGCATGTCCTCTTAGCGTTACCTTGCTGACAGGTTTTAAAGAAGATGGCGTTCTGAGGGGTCTGGAGAATAATGTTGCCTTCTGAATTCATTATGATCACATTCACTTCAAATGCAGCGACCCCATCTTGTTTTCCAAGGCAAGGAAATCCAACCTGAACGACTTAAAGGAGAATAATAACAGCAATAAACATTTATATTTACATGCACATATGTCTCTATAAATATAAAAGCATACACTGAAATATTTTTAAATATAGATAGTATTTATATTTAAGCTTTAGAGTAATGCCGTTGATGAAAACCTGTAAGACAGAGATACACAGATCACCTTATTCACAGGTGGCTCCGGGGCTGGAAGTACAGCAGCACAGGAGACGAGCCTGCGCTCATTTACTGACACAACCCCAGCTGCCTGCAGCATAGAGCGTGATCTTAACACAAACATACTTTTGCTTGCAGACGAGGCAATTACGCATGTGGAGGTATCTAAGGATACACCAAAACAAGCTGGAAGCCTATATTTAATTTTCTAAGCCGAGTTAATCACTTCTGAGTCTAAATTTTGCAGGCTTTCACACGACTTCTGCAAAAACGTCTTACACATTTTGGAAAAAAATGTTACTTCAGATATATTTTGTTCTTTTGGACATTGCAGTTAATACTTAAATAAAATGCTGATTTAATTAAAACTTACTCCATAAAGTGCTGGCAAGATGGTACACTTGATAAATAAGATCATGGGTGCAAATATTTAAAAAGAAGACAGAGACACATCACTCTGACTGAACTTGTTAAGTGTAGCAATGTTTGGAGATTGCCTTTCCAGGAAAAGTATTCAAACACTTTTGAACTACAAAGAGTTTAAGTAAATAATTAAGGCCAGTAAATCTGGAGTATTTTAATGAGGAAGCAAGCCCGATACCTCAGAGCTTTGGAATGCTCCTCTGTGATTGTCACAAATGATCTTAAATAATCTTCAGATAAAACGATTTTATCTCTTTTCAAAATTGGCTCTTCCTAGCTGTTTTATAAGTTAGATCTAGTTAATAGAAATTGTTTATTCATTTCTTCTGAAGCTGGCCTGAGACTTCAGAACCAAATATTGAGCTAACAGCCCTATATGTGGTTTGTTTCAAATTGCTTGTTATAAAAAATTTGCAAGTCATAATCAGGCCATTTTTGTTACTTGTTGCCTTGGTATAATACAGAATAATTTATTGCTGAAACACATTCTGCTTCTGGTGAGTCCTACAGACTGAAAGGACTGTTGCAGTTTTCATTATAAAGCAATTTCATTGTTGAAACACTTTTACACCGGTCTTTTAAAAGACCATTAGAAAAAGCATGTAACCATGTGGTAAGAAGGAAACCCCTACAGTGGGTTAAATATAGTTTAAATGCAGTGAACTTCTTAAACTCTAGTAACCTTCTTACAGCGCAAGTGCAGGAAATCAGCTCTTGCAGGGGATGGGTGCAACTTAGCTGAGCAAACTGTTACGGGGAGGAAGTTATGGCAGAAGTTTAATGACGGCACTATAGTCATATCTAGACTTCGCTGAATTGGTAGCAAACCCCTTGATCTCCCCTGAGATTTGGCTGGGGGTTTAAATGCCTAGGGCAAAGGCCAGGCATGCATCTCTTAGGGCTAAAGTCCACGGGGACAAGTCAGAAACCCCTTATTCCAGCGCTCCCCACCCTGGAAGCATCCGTATTTTTGGACTTCCCCTATGTCTGAACGCCTAGGCACACAGAAACACAGTCAAGGACCCTCCTGTGAGCAATAAGCCCCCAGATCCTGGCTGAGCTCCGCGGTGGTTCAGAGGTGAAATAAAGTCCCTAAACCCTGCCTGAATCCCTGCCTTTTTACGCCTGTTTGAATAACGCTAAGCGTGCAGCAACAGCACTAGAGTCAGCACGGGGCAGACGTCCTTTGCATCCACAACCTCAGGTCTGGTCCCTGCTTCCCCAATTCAGGATGTGGTAAACATTTGCCCATCTCTAGCTCAAAACAAGGAGAGGGAACCACGGCTCAGGACTTCTCTCTGCCAGCCATCATCCCACCACCAGGCCACAGAATTGCCTCTCCTGCAGATTTATAGTTCTGCATCCTCTGGAGTGCTTGCGCCCAGGGCTGCAGAGCAGACGGCTCTAGCAGGAGTGAGGAGAACTTAACTAATTTGAAAAGGAACCTAAGGAAAGCTAGTGATTTTTATCTCATTTAATTGTGGCTGTGTAATTAGAACGCTCTCCTGGGATGTGGAGGATGCAGGTGTCAACACCAACCATGGGCAGGGAGAGGAGGTGTCCTGAGCCTGGCAGCGGGCTGGGGTGGCTGTGCGACCCGCACGGGGCAGTGCCGTGCTGGCAGCCCCGGCACGGCAGCCTGCAGCGGTGGCACCGGCACGGCACTGCGCTGGCTGGTGCAGACTGGGACACCAGGGGCCAGCTCAAGTCACTTTGGAGGCCAAGTCCTTCTCGGTCGCAGGCCACTACATTTCTTCTGGGCACAGACCAATAGCTGGTTTGACCACCCCCAGTTCAAGGCGTTAATCACTGCCACTACCAAAAACGCCTGACTTCATTTTGAACTTGAGAGACGCAGTTTGAACCACCAGACCTTGGCAGGCTGTGAAATGAGCAGCCAGCCCCTTCTCATTGGACAGGTACCCACACTCTTCTCAACCATCTTCTTCTGGACAAGCTGAGTAGTTTTACCTCTTTTAAGCTCTCACTGAAAGGCATCTTCTCCAGCCTTCTTAACATCTTACCGTGTATCCAGGTGTAACAATACCTGTGTTGTGAGCCCTGAATCAGGTAGAAATCCTGGGATTTGGGGATGAGATTTTCAAATGAGTCTAAGGAACCTAAGTGTTTTAAATCTAATTTTAATTTGGGGAGATTTTGATACCTCATCTCATTAAGGATATACAGGATTAGGGAAAGAGAAGGACAACAAGGCTGCATCCAATGTGGAGTAATTGAGTAGGTTGCAACTCTTCAGCCTGGCAAAGAGAAAAATTAGGACATAATAGACATCTACAAAATCATGACTGGAATGGATAGGACCAAGAGTATGGATTGACTGCTGTCTCTACCAGTACAAGGACTAGTGCCCGTCAGCTGAAGCTGTCGCAGCCAGACTTGAAACAACAGGAGGGGGATCTTCATGCAATAGGAGGCAGTGAACTCCTTGACAAAGCAATCGGAGAGACCAGAATATAATATGGACTCAAGGGGAGCCTGGACAAGTACTGAAAAGAGAGATCTGTAACCCATGTGGGGCTATAAAAAAGACAAATCACTTAAGAGTCAGGAAATCCTCCAAGCTGAAGCTAGTCAGGCCTGAGAGGGTAAACAGAAGTATCATATATGCTTGCCCTCCTTCTGCTCTTCCACAGGTCTTCTCATGGCCACCGTTGGCCGTAAGACAAAATACAGGCTAGGCAGGACCTAAAGCACCAAAGGCATCCTTATGCTTTATTAGTGGTAGGCAAATATCCTCAACGAAGTTTTAGAAGTCCATTGATTTTGGCAAGACCACTGGGTTCAACTACCTCTGAGTAAGATATCTGTTAATCCTCATTCTTATTTTCCACTCATGTTTAATATAGCTGTCTTTCCTCTTTTATTCCTCCTCAATCGTCTTTAGTGTAATCTTTTGGGCTAAAATGCTTTTTCAAGAAATAACTTGCTACTGTTGATTTGTTTCTAAATACAAGCTTGTGATTGAATTTCTTCTAACGTTCATATGTGTAGAAAAATGATTTGGTAATGCAATAGATCCAGGCAAACTAGACTAGATTTGTCAGAACTGTTTTGCGAACATATAAATTATAGAAATAACTACAAAGTAGTACACATTCACTACTTTCACAGCATGTATTTATTTAAGGCTACTTTGTTAATTTTGGCCAGCTAGCAGGCAGTGTAAAAAACCCACCATCATACTAGTGGCTCACTGTTAAATAGCGTACATGCTTCAAATACTGTTCGGGTACTGATTATCAATCGCTGTTAAACACCAAACTCACTATAATGCCAAACAGGACTTAAAAACAGCTTATACATACAAGTGCAGTGCACAGTAAGAAAACACCATGGACATGCCTATATTAGTCCTAGAACTGAGATATCAGTGCTGCAAACTGGGTAAATCAAGTCCTTTTTGGCTTTAATCAGACCTCCCATCATGATGGTTAACAGACCTTCTGCTGGAACTATGAGATCTCATCTCTGGCCTCCCTGCACTTGTAGATTATGTTTTCCTAAACACAGTCAGGAGGGGGTCATTTTGATCTAGCCTTTCTAGATAGTTAAAAATTAAAGGAGAAACTATCTTATATTAGAGGACCCTGAGTGCAGAGCTTCCACATACCTCACTTGCTTTATACGGAGATGGAAATAATGCTTAACAATGCTTTGCCTTTGTGACTTTTTAGTAACTTTTACATGTCTTTACTTGCCAATTTATCAGGCTTGCAACCAATTAAATTGCAGCAATTGGTATGAATATTAATTATAGGACTCTTCACCCAAATCCATTTTCAATACCACTCATCCAATCCACATTGAATGGAGAGACCAATCATTAATGTTAAATTCCAGGTGCCACAGCAAAAAGCTGTGTTGCAACATTACTTCAATGACATTCTACTACATGCCGAAAATGGAGGATATAAAGTGCAAACTTTCAGAATTTATACATTGAAAAAGAGAATAGAAAGAAAGACTGGTCAAAGATGTAAACCTGTATATCAGTGCTCCCCTTGCAGCCCCACCCTCCTGTTGATTTCTCACATCTTTCCCATGTTATCCCACATGGTCTTAGACTGGCTAAGGCTGATCATGAAACCATGGTCACCAAGGCACTACTGTCAACTAGATGTACATTTCTGCCTTTCTGCCAGAGACTACCATGTGTTAGCCCTGGAACAGATCACGTAGACTGTTATTCATCCACTTTAGAGTAAAGTGGGTTCAATAACCCCTCATGGAAAGCTTTTTTACTCCACCTGGCTCACTGTGCACCGCGGTGCTTCTGGAGCACTCATGTTGGCTTGGGCTCAGCCTCTGCTGTGGAGCTGTAAGTTCCAGTGAACACACACTAAGGGAAAAGTGGTAAATTATAATACTCTAAACTAGAACTTGTGTCTTTGAGCTGAATGTCCGCTGACAACAGCCAACGCCAGCTGAAAGGAAAACATCCACAAACTGCAACCTCTGAGAAACAGAGTAAGTTGACAATTATTCCTTACAGTGATAAAAAATTTTGTTTTCCAAAAGTTGCACAACTTAAGTAATAATATTCATGCAAATGAATCTTATGCAACAATTTTGCACAAGTTTCTGCTGATTTATATACACATAAAAGCTTCATGTGACTTAGCTGAGACAAAATACACTGCTGCAGTCAGGCAAGGCACTCAAACTGTTCAGTGTCAAGCACTGGGGCAAGCATTTCTTTAGCAATAAACTTCAGAACTGCAATTCATAATAAAATAATTAGACTTTACTGGCTGTAGAATATTTTTTACAGGAACACCATTTATAATATCAACAGCACAAACCTGATGCTTTATGAGGAACAGTTCCAAGCAGAGGAATATTTATAGTTGGATCAGCCATTATGCTTTTATCCAAAGAGCGCAAAGACAGGAACTCGTAGAAGTACTCAGCCTATGACAAAATAGATGGAAAATCAATATGCATTTTAATTGCATTCACAGAAGCAAACTATTTAGCATATAAACTACAGCAGAAAAATACTACACTTTTCATTATGCCTTCACTGGATTTGTTTCTAGTGTTTCTCTGAGTGCTTCTTCACCTAAGCATAATTTTCAGGCAATTTCCTCTTTTTTCAGAGAATGCAAGTGACCACACAGTAACTGGGACGCAGCATAACAGCAAGGAAAATGGCATGCCTGCAGTGAACAAACATTATAGAGCGAAGATATTTTTTACAACCCACACCTTTCATCTGGCAGACCACAAAAAAATGTATGAACACTAAGCTAATTCTGTTTTTTGGGCAGAATCCTCCTGGAACTGACTGGTGAGCCTGGATGACCTGCCTGCATCATGAGCACAGCTTTAAGGGACATGATCACATGCCTGATACCAACTGTGGTGTAAGAATACCTGAGCTTGCTCTCAGTTGATCTGTGCCGCACGGCACATTGCCTTGGGGAAACAGCGCTGGGCAATGAATGGCCACGCTACTGGAGCGTCATGCTAGGACACGTCTTGCTTACAGTTCTGGCACTGCCTGGTTCAACCTCAGTTTGTTGAATTGTTCCCAGGGTGGAGCTGACAGCTTTCCTACAGAGCTGGCTTCATGTCACTCATTATTAACCGCAACACAAATGGTTTGTTTTGGTGATCCCCAAAAGGTGTTGGCATGATTTAAAAACTACTTTCCACTACCTTTGTCCTATTCCCAATATGCACCTGCATTGTGGCCCAGATTGTAGCTTTGGTACTTTCTTCCATGGAACCCTGGCCTCTCTGTTGCGTCATTTGTTCAATATTTCTTCGTAGTCAATGCAAAGTGATATCATGTGTCTGCGGCATAGCTGTACACACCATGTACACCTGCGATGTAAGCATCTTAGCAAGCCACTGGAGACTTCCACTACTACCAGTTGCACAGCTGCAGGTGTGCAGAGCAAGTGGAAATGAACCTTTTCCCTAAAGTCTGGCTTCTCGTTTACCCTGAAGCATATGAGGGATCACCGGTAATTGTACCTGCTGCTCTCAGAAAACCACTTGAGACCTTTGCGTGGGCACTGGCAAAAATGTATCTTCATCCAGCAACTCATTGATAGTAGGCAGTATTGTTATGTCTGCTTTTTAGCTAAAATAGTGAAGCAAGGAGAAATTAAAGCCAGAATTTTATGAGAACTTTGGGCTGATAAATGGTAGTTAATTTATGTCTACAAGTTGGCAGTCAATGTCCTTAGCCAGAAGACTGTGCTTTTTCTCTTGTGATATCCTGGCTCCCTAGCACAAGGAAGACGCAGACTTACTGGAGTAAGACCAGTTAAGGGCCACAAAGATGACCAAGGGACTAGAGCATCTGACATACAGGGAGAGGCTGAGAGAGCTGGGATCATTCAGCCTGGAGAAGGCTGAGGAGGGATCTAATCAGTGTGTATAAATACATGATAGAGGGATGTAAAGAAGATGAAGCCAGGCTCTGCTCAGCAGTGCCCAGTGACAGGTCGGGAGGCAGGGGACACAATACAGAAAACTCCGTCTGAACCTGAGAAAACATCTTTTGACTGAGTGAGTGGCTGAGCACCGGCACAGGTTGCCCAGAGAGGTTGTGGAGCTTCCATCTGTGAAGATATTCAAAGCCCAACTCAACATAGCCCTGGGCAAGCAGCTCTAGGTGACCTTGCTTGAGCAGAGAGGTGCACTAGATCATCTCGAGATCAGACTGTCTGGTCTCAGATCAGCCTCGGCCCTTCTGTGATGCTGTGCTCTGCAGAAGGCTTGGCAGCACGGGAGACACCATCTCCCTTCAGCTCCTGGTGACACCAGCAAAGCACTCATGAACTGGGTAGAAAGGTCATTATGAAATTCCTGATCAGCCCTGGCAGCACATCCCCTCACTCTCTAGGGAGAGCAAGGAGACCCCAAACAGCATGCAGGGGCTACGCTCTGCACGGACAGTCTTCAGAGGGTGCTGTGTAGGCACGGGGACCTCAAAGGACTCACAAAACAATAGGGAAGGAAGCGATGAAAGTTTTTAAGGCTGGGTTAAACACATGGAGTATAGTGGGAGGGAGAGGGGACATGGAGAGAAGCAGTAAAACAGGAGATGAAAATTGAAGTCTGGGTTAATGCTCAAAAGGCTGCTTTTAATTAAAGACATTTTTTTCCCAATACAATATACCATGCCAAAATATGAAAACAAGCCATAAAGTCAGATTGTGAACATTTTTGTTTTCAAATAAAACTTTGGTTCAGAAAAATAATTATATGTCTCCACACATCTATAGAATAGTATAGTGAGTGAGTCAATGCTGTACTGTCTGTTTCTCATTGGTTAGCTTTGATGTTTGGTTATATCTAAACCAGGTCATAATGGGTTGGGATATTAAAACATTATGTTCTTACTATTCTAGTAAACAACAACTGGTAACTAGACCAAATAGCTCCACTCCCATATTTCCATTCCAACCATGCTGTTGTAGCAGGTCAGCTTGTGAGCCAGAGCCCTGATTTGTAGAAGAGGAACTGGAATTCCATTTTCTAGAGTCAAAACGATGCCTAAGGACAAAGACAAAAAGAAAGTTCGCTGTGGGAAAGGGGACTGATTGCTGCATGAGCCACAATACTCACTGCCTTTCCAGGCAGGAATTCCTCTAACCAGAGTAGAGACATAGCAGTGATTAGTGCCTGAGGCAGGAGTATGTTCTGCTCACACATTAAAAAGATGGGGAGAGACATTGCACAAGCAACAGGCTGCTCAGGAGGAAAGCCACGCATTGCACTGGGGGAGATACGTGCTCTCACCATTTCTGTACAAAGGTTCATACATCTGCTGAGTAGACAAAAACTGAACTTCTTGAAACGATAAGTATCTAAGAAGATCTGAAACACCTCAGGCAGACCCAGCTACCATAACTTCAAAGTTATGAAGCCATGTGCTGCAGACTATGTTTGCAAATCTTGTGTGCTGGACTGAGTTGGTTAAATTTGGTATAAAAATTACATACAAAAATCACAGTCTAGAGATGCTGCAGAGCGGAGCAGAGTAGTTTAGCTCCTCAAACCTGTGAATCTGAAACAAGATTTGTCTGCCATAAATCCTACCTATTTGGAAAAAATCTGTCTTGACACAGTCCCTACATCTAGTCTCCAGTATTGTCCTGCTGTAATTTGAGTTGATTGCTAATTAACTTGCATTAATCATCATGACTGAAAAGTAAACAACATGCTCTCAGTAAATATTTACCATGCCCCAGTCTAGCATGAAATTTAGTCGTGATGGTTAATTGAAGAGATAGGTCTGTGCAATTAAAATATTGTCTAGTGGCTATTATAGTTTGTGCTGTAAGTGGTCATTGTGAGTGACCTGGTAGCGAGAACAAAATTTCCTTGGATATTGTTGAGAGATAAAGGGGGAAAACCCATAATGAATAATCCCTTTTCCATTATAAAAACATTCTCGTGACTTTTTTTTTTTAAGCCAGCCTATGAACTGCCTGGTATGTGAGTACTGAAGGGGCAAAATTGGGTACTGAAGCTGAATCTTAGAGGAATGGTGTTATCAGAGGTGATAGAGGAAACAGGGTTTGAGATAAATTGTTGATCTTTGACAATTGCATGGAAGACTTCTTGGTTTTGGCTTGACTTCAGGAAGCACCCAAGGAAGAATATGCTTTACTTTTATAGAATCATAGAATCATAGAATAGTTTGGGTCGGAAGGGACCTTTTAAGGCCATCTAGTCCAACCCCCCTGCAATGAGCAGGGACATCTTCAACTAGATCAGGTTGCTCAGAGCCCTGTCCAACCTGACCTGGAATGTTTCCAGGGATGGGGCATCCACCACCTCTCTGGGCAACCTGTGCCAGTGTTTCACCACCCTCACTGTAAAAAGTTTTTTCCTTGTATCTAGTCTGAATCTACCTTCTTTCAGTTTAAAACCATTATCCCTTGTCCTATCGTAACAGGCCCTGCTAAAAAGTGTGTCCCCACCTTTCTTATAAGCGCCCTTGAAGTACTTGAAAGACTCTTTGAGACCCTCAGAAACTGAGTCAAGGGCCCCTGCAGACCTTGTGTGAACAGTCTGGGGACTCGGTGCCTTCAGGCAGCAGGTAACCCTGCGCAGCTGCCCTTTAACAGTTCCCCATGTGGGCAAAGCCCTCAGCAAAGGGAGGAAATTTTGTTTCAGGCAAATAATTCCATGGTTGGGATTAACTTTTATGGACTTTAAATGGCCGTTTTCTATAAATCAGAGGAATTTAAAAGGTTATAAAAATAACGAAGCTCTCTAACAAGTATTGTAGCAAACATCTGTTGGCAGTTTGGTTTTAAATGATATACACTTAAAATTCCTACAGAACTCCACTCCTCAGTACAAGATCTACTGCATTAGAGTTTTCTTATCACTCAGATGCCATGCTGTTCCTACCTGGTTTTTGTTTCATATTTAATCAAAGCATTCACAGGAATGTGCTTTATGTTTTCTTCATTTTACATGAAAGATGTAGGATTAGAAGTAATGGTAGTGCCTGAAAGCAAAGCAGAGTAGCTTAAACTCTTGTATGTCACAGCTCAATAACCTAATGAAATCTGCAGCCTTTCTAACAAAGAAATGAGAATATGCATCAGCTTTGCAAGTAGATGTAAGAAATTAACTATATTTTCTTCTCATTATTTGTGAGGTCAGTGCTGAATGTTCTATTATGTTATCAATTAAATGACAAATATACCCTAACGCCAATTTTCTACATTTAAAGAAAGAAACTCATCAAAAAAGTTCCTTTTTATCCCAGATCCATGGATATTTCTGGCTATGCATATGCTAGAAGATTCTAGCGTGCATTATCCATAGCAGATGCTCACAGCTGCATACGCCATAAATAAAATCGCAAAGAGAGGCAATGTATGTGTTTGTTAGGTGTTTACAGCATGGACCGTTGCTTCTCCAAGATACTAACTGCATTAGGTCAGAGAAGTTGGTCCATCTATGTTCAAGATGAAGCACGAAGCAGAATGAGGTGAATTTCAGCAGAGAGGGGAGGCCGTAGCTGTACTGTGCGTACCCGGCTATTGAAGAAGTTTGGCCAGAGTATGAGCATGTATGGCGGCAGCATGTTTTGTTACGGCAGTGCAGTCTAGACACTGCTGTAAGAAACAACATAATGACGCCTCTTTAGAGAAGCAGATAAGAAACCGTCTGCCTACAAGGTTTTATTTTTCCTGCTAGGGAAGGCAGCTTTGCCTTACCCGTTAACTGGTCCTGCCACAGAGTGGGTAAACCATTTTTTGCACCTCCGTGTGACACTCAGAGAGGCTTGCCATCATCCTCATGAGGTAGTCTCAAAGCGGGAGGCATGCTTGACGATATGAAGGGGTAGAGAAACACACCCTGAGAAAACCGATTCACACAGAAGACAGGATAACCTGCCCGTTTTCCAGTACCAGCTGCTAAAGGTACGGGAACGACCGAAGCAGCAGAATTAACACAAGCAGAGAGGCACACAAATAAGAGAAAATAGATATATTGTGGTGTTTCTAAAAAAGAAGGACCCAAATTGGAATTCAGCCAAAAGGTCAATCTCAAAGAAAAATATATTATGTGACGATGTTAATTACACAATGCTGTGGTGAAATGCGCACAAGTCTGCAGAGCCTGGCTTATGCCTGCTTTCTTCATGTTAAGAAAACTGAGACAGACTGAAGAAAATCCATGCATGAGGAGGAAGACTTTTTTAACAATGGAGTGAATCCCTGCATGCAACTTTCAACAATAACGACTTGTGGTTTTAATGGTTTTAGAAGAAGAATGGTACAAAAACTCTTTGATTTTGTCAATGAAAGACAAAACTGGTGCTTAATGCCTCCTGTGGCATGCGACTGTGGATGGCAGATCAGATCCTCCCAACAGAATGATTTAGAAAGCTGGAAAAGAGAAATTTCTTGGTTGCTATCAAAAGGTGTCACTGCAGCCTTCCAAGAACGCTTTGCACAGAAGAGATGGACAGAAATCTTTGCAGAATACATTAGCTTTTCCTCCAAGTAATGAGAAAAGAATTTCTGTAAAGATAAGTAATACAAAGTAATCACTGTCCAAGAAGCTTGGTAAGGCCACAAAATAATAGATTTAGATTACATTTAGCAGCTGAGTTTCTGGCAGTTGCCTGTGCTTTGGGACACACGGGAAACAGGGTGGCTACTTGGTCATTTTGAGCTGATATATTCTCTCACCAGACCTTGAGCTCTGGAAGCACTTTAGCATTCAAAGAGGTCATTTGAAACCAACCCGAGACTGGAAGCGGAAAGGATTGGCAGAAGAGAGGGACACCAGTGGAAAAGAAAAATCCAAGTACACCAGCAGAGCGTTAATTTGGAAACGCATCTTCACGCGCAGGAAAAGCAGGCTACCTGAAACAGAGGGCCAAAGAAATGCATGTTGCACATTCCTGTCCATCATTAGAGTGTAATGAAAATGCGATTTTGGTTTAGATCAGAGTCAATCTCTTGACGCAGCAGGTAACTGCAGTGGGGACAGTGAGGCCATTCCACAAAGCTAAAGCCTTGGAAAGCAGTGTATGGATGAACATATCCACAGCAATTTCCAGGTAAGTACAGGTACACTGCTACAAAGGCATATGGCATGCAGGATTTCTTAAAAAACAAAGTCACAACGAATTTACGGCTCCTCATTGAGGAAAGACCTGGAGTTTCTTACTCCTTCTCTACTTTGCTTTATTCAGAAACAAAAGAGGAAGCAAGAAGAGCACAACTCCCCGCATTTAGAAATTTTATTGTTTTACAGGTTTTCTGCAATGTATTTTATTCCTGCTTCACTAGAGATACTTTTGAGAAAATTAAGCTAAAAAGAGAAAAAATCATTAGGGTTTTGAAAAATATGCACAGTTAATTACATCTTGAAAACCTCTAGCAAGGAATGATATTTCTCAGCATGAACCAGGCTGGAATGTATGCATGGTACACAAGTTTCCTTTAAATTGTTTTCTCCCATGTCTTACAGAAGAAAATTAGATAACTTTGTTTTGGGGAAAGGGGGAGAAGCAAGCAGTACACGAAAAAGAGAAATAGCATTAAGAGTTCAGATTTTAAAAAAGTAAAAGATACACAAGCCTTCATTATCTTCAAATATTTTATGAAACAAATTGTTCTGCTATCCTGAGAACTGGTTAAAGCATTTCTGCTGAAAAGTTATTTATTTTTCTGGCACAGGAAGGGCTAATTCATTCATCGGTGCTCTCTTCAGTGAAGAATTCATGATCAGGGATGTCCAAAATGGCAACTTCATACGGCGAATAAAAAAGGGGGAAATTATCACTGTTCCTTAAAGAAAAAAACCTAAAACACTGTCTCATCAGGTTAGCTCCAACAAAACAATACCGTACAGGTCTGCTACTGGCACCTGCAACACATCTATGTGGCTCTATCTACATTGAAAATAAACTGTGAGGTTATTTTCTTCCCCTCACAGCTTGAAAAATAAGTGAAAACCTGGGCTGGCTAGTCCCGGGAGTGCATCTTTACATAGATTACAGACTGCAGTCTGTAAGTTTTGCAGTTTCAGGCTCTGGATAGATTAATTTATAATTAATAAATTAGCCTGAAAATTCTTTTCAGAGAATGTAAAATAATTTCAACAAAAACTTTACAGTTAGGGAAATGATTGCACTAATAAGTATTTAGACTAATTACGATGGAGATCTGAGAAGATACTATGTTTAATTGAACAGAGTATTTTTAAAAGCACAAATGTAAACCTTAGAGATGGTGGCTCATCTGACGCGACGAGAGAAAGTTCACAGCTAAAGAATAAGCTAATCCGCCTCCTGCACGGTGGTAAACAGGGATAATGCACACAGATTCATTTTGGCCGTGCTTCAAACTTCCAACCCTTTGTTCTTAAGCCTCACAGGACAGCTTTGAAGTCGAGGATAAAGCTCCTCTAGCACACCATTACCAAAGAACAACCTTCTGATTATGATCTCATGGAAGTGTAATCAATAACTCACACAAGTTAAAAGCGTGGCAAAGGTCACGTAATTGGGCCTTTATTGAGTCCATGTGTTTCACTCTTGGCTTTAACTGGCACTCCTGTATAATAAATATCTCTCCCCAAAACGTAAGCGATGAACTTTCTCAAAAGTTATGAAATCTCACAGCAGCTTCTGTCAGACTGGAGTCCTTCTAGGGACTCAGAGAGACCACTCTACTCTAGTATACTCAAGTGAGAGAAAGTTTGCAGCACCTCTGAGTGACAGTTTCTTTAATTACTGATCAGTAGATAATGGTCTTTAGCCTTGTATTCCAATCAAACTAATGTTTAGAAGTTATGGTGAAAAGGTTTTGAAAAAAATTCAACTTTTTCCTGACTAGGTGTTAGGAAGAATTCCTTAACACCGCTCTCTTTTAACATCTGCTGCACGGATTTTTCAAATGCCTTTTTTTGTGAACATCCAGAGTAATTTTGTCCTTGTTTTATGGGCTGTCATTGACCAAAGCAAATTCTAGATACTACCATGAAAGAAGAACTAAATTCATTATTTAAATAGAAAGTTTGATCAGTGTATCTGAAAAGGAACTTGTGTGTTTGCTGTTGTACCTGAAATCACACTGATTTGTCTACTGAGACAAGACCCCGGTATGTGGACATATATTACTGTAATATTTCTATGTACCACACAGGCCTCCATATAGCTCTCTGAACTTTTCAAAGCAAGATGGACTTATCTTCACAGTAAAGCAGGGAAGTATTACCTTATCCCCAGTTTCTGACGAGAAACTGAGCAGTTTCTGCAAACAACTTTTTTGCCTTTCAGGCTGTTTCCACAGGCAGGGTCTGCACAGCTTCACTCCTGGGTTACAGGACCAGTCTGACAGGGTCCAGCCCTTTTGAGTTAAGGTCCAGAACAGTCCAATGTATTCCCCAGCATTTAAATGAAGTCTCTTCTTTAAAGCCAGCGCATCCTCAACTTCCCTCACACTCAGAGAGAGAGACCAGCACTTGCAGAAGACAATTCAGCCTGGCCAGAGTCTGATTTACCTGAAGTGCCCTCCTCTCTGCCTGGGCGCGGATGGAGGCTACTCGCACTGTAGGCACCTTCACCCGGCCTTGCTCTGCTGGCTTTCTCTGCGCTGGTTTGCTAGCAAAGCTGTACCCCAGAGAGGCGGCGAGTCCTGAATTTCTCTGCGGCACAGACAGCTCTGCACTTGGTACCATTCTACTGAGTTTTACCAATAGTTATTTGGAGAAACCCTGTCACCAAAAACGTCTTCCTTCTGCCCCTAGCCACTGCTAGTGTACGCATGCCTTCCTACTCTCCAAGGCCTGTCCTTTTTGCCTTCCCCTTCTTCTTCGTCACAATCTTTCTTTCGAGGGGATTCAGATGATGAAGGCGGCAACGAGCCATGCTGGTTTTCCTTTTTTCTCCTTTGGCTATGGCACCTTTCTTCAACAGGATTAAGAAATGGTCCTGTCCCTTCCTAGGTTAAAAGTTTTTTGTAGATGAACTTGGTGAAAGATAAAAGTAGTGTTCTGACACAGGCAGTGCTGGCATGACCAGGGCAATCCTCCATTCGAGGAAGATGAAAGAAATTAGGAAGAGTTATGACAGTCAGGGTCAAGTCGAGCTTCCAGATGAACCCTTTGCACACATTTGCAGGAATGAGTCCTACTCAGAAAGGTATGAAGTTTATTTGGGGGAAGCTACATCCTTCATGGGGGTTTTTTGTGGTTTTTTTTTAACTCTGGATAAATATGACCTATCATCTGTCAGTATAAATCCTGACAGGGAGGGTCAGCAGCTCAAACGTTCCCCAGAGGAATGTTTTGCAGAGACCCTAACCTCATTTTTATTAGAGAAAATGCCAGTGGGAAAGTTCAGCTTCAGGCATGAATGTGTGGATCTCCCCAAGCCCAAATTTACCTCTGATGAAAAACCAGCAGGAGTCCGATGACAGCAGAAGTCTATACTCTGCTTTGAGATAACTGCCCCATTTGGGATTAAAGAGTTTTTCTAAGATCAGAGGCATAATTTATTCCTTGTCGCACAGCTATGGTAAGTCTGGTCTGCTCTTGCAGACCGAGGCCTAATTGTCCTTTTTGTCGCTCAATACATCCCAGATGTGCTGACAACCCCTAACTTCTGCTGGAGTCAAAGGCTGCTGGAGGTCATCCAAATCCCCCAAACCAGCCTTTACTGACTAAACGACGTGAGTAGCTATGGGCCGACTGTGGTCCACGGTACTCTCAGGAAGAAAGAAAAACTGGAGCAGAATGATGTCCCACACGGCAAACCTTACTGAGCTGTCAGGTCTGCTCTCTGCATCGCTACAGGGCACAGAAAGGCAGGGCTTGGCACCACAGCCTGAGGGCCAAACCCTCCCTGTCACCTCCAGCGGGACTCGCTGTGATACCAGTCAGCTGAGTCAGTTTGGTTTGGTTCAGCTTGAATTTCTGCTGGCTAGAAGAGGCTTGGGGTATGCGAGTTTTGTCTTTGTTTTGATTTGATTTGCCACATTTTCTGTAGCCGGCAGTACTGGGCCTGCACCAGGGCAGCTCAAGGCAGCCTAAGGCTGGGCTGTCGCAGTCCTACCTTCTTCAGACACAGCCATGTGACGAGCTAACCGAGACAGCGGATCAACTTAAAAATTAATCACTTCTTTCCATAGGGCTAGTTTTCAGCCACAGCAACTCCCTGGGCAGCCACACAGCACTGGCACGAGAAAGGGAATGGAAATGTGTGACCAGGGATGGGAAAGAAGATGGGATGCTGTCAGCTGCTAGCCTGGCTGAAGCTGTGGTGGAATGACACTGGAAGCAAGGTGAATTGTTCCCGTCCTCTTGGCAGATATCAACTTTTCTCAACACACTCTCAAATTTCATTATCCTGAAGTGAGGAAGAAACGGAGCTGAGAATCATCAGTGAGATGATGGCTGGTTCCTCCAACGCACTACTGAATCCAACAGACCCTGCACCCAAGCAGGGCACGCGCATTTCTGACAGCACTGCCAGAGCCGTCATGTGGACACGAGGCTTTTGATCTCTGAGGAAAATGAAAAATCCAAACACATGATTCCTCCCTCAGAAATATGATCTTGCAATTGCTCATTAAGGTTACACACGGGGAATAATTCAAGTTGACTCATGTTTGTCATGTTTTTAAGCTTGAGGCTGGTTGTGTTAACAGGCTTTTTTGGAGCAACACCGGATTACAATCACGTTTCTGAAACGTGACGAGGGAGCTGTACCCTGTAAACGGGACATGACACACCTCTGAGGAAGGTGAGACGCATGCCAAGTGCCGCCTTCCCGCCGGTGGCATGCCACTTAGGTGTGCTGCCCAGCTGATCTGAGGGCAGGCTGCCGATCTCTCTTCAAGCGGCTGTCTCGCCACGTCTCAGGGAAGTGTCGTACCGAGCGTTACAGAAGAGAGTGGACAAGGATGGATGCACCAGGAGGCTTTTGTGATCACAGCAGCTGTACCTTTAGTAGGTGCTTGCCACTGAGGAGATCTCTTAGATTAATATTGTTGCAGATTGTCTCTTAGTCCTTTAGTTTAAACGCTTTTCTGTCTATGTGTTTTGCGCAAGGACTCTTCATAGTTCTCAGAGCCTAAGCTATAAAAGCGTGTCATTCTTGGGCGGTTATGCGGACCAATAAATGCAACATTTCACAACAGCCATTTAAGCTTTTTATGAAATAATTAAAAAAAAAATTCCCTTTTTAAGGTGTAACATTGTTACGGCAATTGTGTTACAGCACAGGAAAGACGCGGACCTGTTGGAGCGGGTCCAGAGAAGGGCCACAAAAATGATCAGGGGTGGAGCACCTCTCCTGTGAGGACAGGCTGAGAGTTGGGGTTGTTCAGCCTGGAGAAGAGAAGGCTCCGGGGAGACCTTACTGCAGCCTGCCAGTACTTCAAGGGGGCTTATGAGAAAAATGGGGACAGACTTTTTAGCAGGGCCTGTAGCAATAGGACAAGGGCTAATTGTTTTAAACTAAAAGAGGGCAGATTTAGACTAGATATAAGGAAGAAATTTTTCACAATGAGGGTGGTGAAACACTGGCACATGTTGCCCAGAGAGGTGGTGGATGCCCCATCCCTGGAAACATTCCAGGTCAGGTTGGACGGGGCTCTGAGCAACCCGATCTAGTTGAAGATGTCCCTGCTCATTGCAGGGGGATTGGACTAGATGAACTTAACAGGTCCCTTCCAACCCAAACTGTTCTATGATTCTATGAAATACACTCGTCAGGGTTTGACCTGTCTCAGCTAAGGGTGATGCTGCTCTGGTGCAAAGGTGAGGCCCATGCTCTGCTGCTTTTGCGCATGAAGTGCTCAGGCAAACCAGACTGGAACTCCTGTGAACCAAGACAGCCTGAGACTCCTCCAGCAGCCTTTGCCGTTATGGTGGTGCACACAGCATATGGGCTCCCTCCTGTGGATCTCCTAAGATGTACCAGAGAAGGACCATGCAAGTACAGCTCGGGAATGCTGCAGCTGAGGAAGACTCCACACAACCTGCTCTCTTTAGCTCTGCTCGGAAGAGGAACTCTCCTACACCCTCCCCAGTGTGCCGGGAAGGAGATCCCGTCTCTGGTCCGCTCAGAGTGAAGAGACACACTGCTGTCTAAGCACTGGGATTAAGTTTATGCAACATGCAAACTATTTTCAAACTTTTAAATCTCTGAGGGACAAAATGTGTTTTTTCCCTAATCCTTTCTACCTTTCAATCTTTTTTTTTAAGGAAACAGAGGAAACGCTATACAAAAAACACTTGTGTTAATAAGAAAAAAAGTTTCAAGAACTCTTATGGCATCCAGTTAAACAGTCAAAAATCAGGAAATACCAGTGAATAATGCTGTAGGTACAGCCTTAACTCTGTCCCCTTGTTTTTACAGGACATTAAAACCTCATTAAGTACATGATCCCATACTAATTCTCATATATAAGACATAACATCATGCAGCTTCTTCTATAACGGTGAATCTTATACAGGCAAAAGGCAAAGATCTGGTGCTGAAGTCCTGCGGCTTTCCTCAGAGCTAACGGCTGTTACAAATGCTGAGTAGCCTTTGAAAATCTGGCCCATTAAGCCAACGGACACATTAATATGCAGATACACAGTGAACCGCACAGTTGCAAGCTGAGCCGTACAAGACGTGCAGAGGTCTTGCACATAAAGGCCAACTACCTTAATTTAATAGTTTGTTTCTGTAACCTTTTAAATGTATTTAACAAACTGAGATGCATATGAATTAGGGGTGGCAGAAACTGGAACGCCATAACTTGCTGACCACAAGATTAATTAGAAATGTTTTTTTGGGGAAATGTGTATGGAAAAAACTCTCAAGCTCAAACTATGCTGGTCATATGCAAATACCCACATATGTTTTCAAATGCAGATTTTTAAAGTAGTAGAAATCTGTTTGCAGAAAAATTATGATTTATCTGTAGCCTATTAACATATTCCTGAAGGACAACAGGTGAACAACGCCACCTCAGTTCGAAGGTCCATTTTCCATATATATATATGGAAATTATATGATATACTGAAAGGTGTGTTTAGTTAATGACTGAGTTTTCAACAAGCAAGTTGTACAAATTTTAATCCAAGGCTTTTTGTTTTTTCAAAGAAATGTCTTCAAATATTTTCTATGCATTGAGAGTGGTCAATAGCTCATCTTGGGCTTGCCAGAAATATGACTTAGACTTTACCACTGGAACTAATTTAAGCATACCATTACCAAATCCGTCTTATCTGGAAGTCTATAATCAGAGATAAAAAGCAAGCTTCACCTAAACATCTCTTTGCTGCTTGATTATCATCAGAGTAGAGGCTTATGCATTTGAAGTAAACTGTCCTGTGAATGTGGCTGGGGTAGCAAAACCAGATTTGTTGTCAAGGCATCATCATAATAATAATGTGTGAAACAGTGTTGCAAACTCTCATAATTGAATATCAGTTCAAGAAAGTCTGCTCAGGCTGTCAGAGAAGCTCCAGCCCTCCTTCCCATGTCTCACCACGCTTAGGGAAGCCCCTCAGGACCAGCTGCTTCCTCCACCCTCCCCTTTCCTGGGTGGAATAACCAGACACAGCCCAAGCAGGAGACTGGCACAACTCTCTCCTCAGAGCAGAGAGGTTTAGTTTTGGGATCCTCTCCTGTTTTGATGGGGAGTGGTTATAAGGGAATCAGAGAGGGAAGAATCTCACAATACCATTTTCACAGAAGGCCAATGGCCATCCCTTTCTTTTTCATCTCTCACAAAACTGGCTTTCTGCTTCCCATTTGTCATGAGACCTCTGGCCTGGGGATGGGAAGAAATCCTGAAGAACCTGGGTATGCTCCATCACATCTCTAAACCAAGAAGAGGGGGAAAGATCTTACTGCAGTTACCTCAATCTTTGCAGACAGGGACAAGAAATGTGTATAAACCTAGACAGAAGCTTCTGTTGGAGTTGTTGGGGTTGGGGAGAGGTAGAGGAACAGAGACTTCACAAGAACTTGCAGGGGCTGAACGCTCTATACCTCCAGGTAACTGTTCATCCTGCCAGCAAACTTTCAGATTTCGCATCCTTTTAAATATTTACTCATTAATTTAATTGAATGGACTTATACTGCTTGATTGTATTTTACAGGATGAGAAAACTTTGCTTTTGGATGAATAAAGGTCTTACATAAGTAAGTTTAATACTTAGAAATGTTTTAAATCTTGCAATTCTACTGTTAGGTTTCAATCAACTGCTGTCTAAACAAATCATAGTAACAGTGGCATCATAGCACCAACTGTATAAACTATGACGTTTACTTGACTGCAAATGTTTGGCAAGACAATTAAAAAGGGTCCATTAACTAAACAGGATATTCACACTGATACAATTCAAGTGTGAACTCCATTAGTGGGCAGGAAAAGGTGCAGACTTTGTCCCATCAAAGGAAAGCTACTGTTATGTTAAGTAAAAATGTGAAACCCAAGTGGTTGTTGATGTGATGAAGGCCTCTAATTTCTGTCTGGGAGGAAGAGTGTAAGCTTCTCCACCCTGTGCCTAATACCGACATGTCACAGCTCTGACTGGAGGGGAACCACATACTGGGTCATAAGGTTTCAGCGACGCTCCTTTGCCAATACAGAAACCTGATCATGCTTACGCAATCTGAATAGACGTTCCTCTGCAAAACTGGAAGGAAGGAGGGGAAAAAAACCCAGCACAAACCAACCCAACTCTTCATATGGCTATGCATTTCATCTGCAGACCCGGGTAACTGTGTTTTGCCTCTCCGGCAGATGCTGGCGTGCTCTGCTGTGCAACCTGCCTGTTCTCCCCGAAGGTCCCTGCGTGGAATACTGCAGGCACGTAGCTGCTTGCAGCTATTTGATGTATCTGTGGCTTCACAAGGAAAAAATAAATTCCTTTCAATCGGGTCACTCAAATGGACTCTGTTTCAACAGTTCAATTTATTTCCCAGAACCTCTGCAAGAAAGAGAACTGGCTAAAGCTCAAGCTTGGAAAAATGAAAGCAGTGTTTACCGCAGTTTAAAAGGAACAGGCTGAAGGTGGTACTTGTACTCCTTACTGAAGGTGTTCAGTGGACTTGATTATTTGCCTAAGCGGTTTTTAGCCTCAGTTTCCCATTGACTATATCAATAGTCACACATTTGCAAGTTGAGAGCAAGTAGAAAACATGGCAGGTAGAGTCTACCTTCTCCTGCTCATCAGCAAGTTGTGAACTCTCCATGTCTTTCTCTTGTTCTCAATAAAAATAGGTTCATAATCAGAGAACTGAAAGCTCTACACTTGGTCTCTGTTCTGATGGTCAGGATGGTTCAAGAGCTTGCCCTCTTCTCCTCTGGCCAGCCACCGTTGCAAAGGCTGGCTCTGCTGCTCTTGCTGCTGGTTTCTGTGCTTCAGCGCTCAGAGCTGGTGGCAGGTCTTCTCATTAGTGAGCTGCTGATTGGGGAGTTTGTTTTCCCTGGTGATGAGCCAAAACCCAAGGCTGGGAGATTGCCAGGTTTGATGTCAGGCATATTTATTTCCTTTAGGATCAGTTGGGTTTAGCTAGCTGTTTATCCAGGCTAAGGGGTAACTTCTGAGGATTTGTGGGACCAGCTCTGAAAGCGGTGTTTGGTCTCTAAGTTATTTATTAAAGTATTTGGCAGTGATGGAAGAAAGTGCTGAAGCAGCTGGAAGGTAATTGCCCACTTTTCCTTGTACAGCCAAACAAGTTGGATTCCACCAGTTGGTTGCAAAACAAACTTTCATACATAGATGCAAAAAATCCAGGAGTTTTCTTGTTGTTTGGCTGAAACAAATCCACCGCAAATCTTTGTAAGCCTTTACTAAGGCATTTCTATCCCACATGTGCCTTTTGTCCAAGTCAGACAGACTTGTTGGGTAACTCCTCAGCATTTTTGTGCAGCTAAGTGGTCTTCTATGAATGGACTATGAATCCACATATTATGGTGGATTTCAGGTATCATAGCTGGATAAAGTCTTTTCAGTGCCTCTGTACAACAGTATCACTGTCTTTGCTTTATTTATGTTACTTTTTCCGAGGTAGGTTTCGGTTTGCTGCTTCGCTGTG
Organism: Phaethon aethereus; assembly: GCF_964289735.1. Taxonomy (NCBI): domain Eukaryota; kingdom Metazoa; phylum Chordata; class Aves; order Phaethontiformes; family Phaethontidae; genus Phaethon; species Phaethon aethereus. The sequence goes on from NC_138575.1 coordinate 38,942,690, forward strand.
ATTCTACAAGCCAGTCTCAGTTTTGTGTTCCTGCCTGGCCCTTTTTGTGTTAATGGCTGGCTTGGGGGATGAGAGGAGAGCAGTGGATTTTGTTTATCTTTACTTCAGTAAGACTTTCAGCACTGTCTCCCACAACATCCCCACAGAAGAAGTGAGGAAGTGGAATTTACATAAGTGAGGTGGACTGCTGCACTGCCAGGTTCAGTGGGGCAGCAGCAGCAGCAGCACAAAGTCCAGCTGGAGGCCAGTCACTAGTGGTGTACTTCAGGGGATGATACTAGGTCTCATACTGTTTAACATCTTCATTGATGACCTGGATGCTGTGACAGAGTGCACCCTCAGCAAGTCTGCAGATGATAGAAGGCTGGGAGGAGTGGCTGATAGGCCAGAGGGTTGTGCTGCCATCCAGAAGGACCTCAACAGACTGGAGGAATGGGCTGACTGGAACCTCATGAAGTTCAACAAGGTGAAGTGCAAAGTCCTCCACCTGGGGAGGAACAATCCCATGCACCAGTATATGCTGGGTGCCAATCAGCTGCAAAACAGCTTGGCAGAAAAGGACCTGGGGGTCCTGGTAGGCACCAAGTTGACCACGAGGCAGCAATGTGCCCTTGTGGCAAAGGTGGCCAGCAGCCTCCTGGGTTGCATCAGGCAGAGCATTGCCAGCTGGTTGAGGGAGGTGATCCTTCCCCTCTGCTCAGCACTGGTGGGACACACCTGGAGTGCTGGGTCCAGTCCTGGGCTCCCCAGTACGAGAGACATGGACATAGTGGAGCAAGTCTGGTGAAGTGGCATGAAGGGATGGGAACATGCCTCTCAGAAGTTTGAAGACATGTCTGGTTTTCCCTATTTAGCTCTTCTTTCTACAACGTGTAAGGCAAGAGACAAATCTTCTGCAGGTTCTTCTACAGGCTGAGAGGTCTCATTAGAGACTGGGAGGACCAGTGACGCAGGCAGAAGCCCTGTGGGACCGTCAGCTCACACACGTCATCTGCCAGGGTGCCACCAAGGGGAAAACACAGTCGATTCAATGCATGTGCACGCATTGAGCAGGACTTCTGTTACTTTATACAGTAGACTCAGCTCGAAGTGTCACAGATAGCCCAGATGCTCCTTGTACCTGGATCTCAACTTTATTTCGTATAAGAAAAGCCAGTCTTTCATTACATTATTACACACATTTTGTTACAACTACAGTTTATTACAATTAAGATTTCAGCATGTCAGTCTCCAGAAACGAAGCAGAAGGGAAAAAATGCAAAGTTAATCGTGCATTCAATGACATATCCAAAACGTGATTGATTTTGAGTTTCTTCCATTTACGATTTTCAAAAAAGCCATTTACATAACAGAAAATACCAATAAAGCTAACTTCTACTTTTATGAAACATACACCTGCAGCAACAGACATGTACTACACTTTATACATACAATTCACTGCGAAGAACACTATCAGTATTTTTATGGAAAGGCTAAGGATTGCAATGCAACTGTCTGTTCTCTGCTATGCATTTCGGGTGACTGCACTTTCCACCGTGCCTGGGCTACAGTCCAATGTAGTGAAGAGTTTGGCCACAAATAAACAGTTAAAAAGCAAACAAGCAAACAAAAAAAAAAGCCAGCAAAACAAAAAATCCAACATGGTTGAAGAGCAGAATAAAAGAGACTAATAGAAGTAAAGCAGCATCTTTCAAAATGTGGAATTTGTATGAAAAAAGGAAAATAAAAGAAGAACAGACGCTGGCAAGCCAAGTGTAAAGCCACAGTAAGGTGAAACAAAAAGGGTTTTGAGACGCATTTTCTTGAAAGCTTTAAAAATACTAATCGGGAACTCAATGCTCTGAGCCAAGGTACAGTACTGAAAATTAAATAAATTAAAATTCTATTCAACGTGATGCAAGTACCTACTACATATCACTGTTTTGAAAGTGCTGGGTCACACCATATTCCTTACATATGTGCATGGCCTAGGAAGAGTGTGGTTTCTTGTGTTTGTTTTATACGTACATAATTCACTTGGCTAGAAGCAAGTCATTCATACTCACAGCTACCCAAAAAAACCTCTTTGGAAAGCATGATACCAACAGAAGAAGTTAAATACATTAAGAAATTCTTCCAGTTAGTTCTCGTTATGTATGGTTCTTACTTTTTAGTCCACGGCATTACTTGTAATGGCATTAACTTTAGAACACTAAGAACATACTTAGGAAATTGTCTGTAAAAAGGAGGTGATGTGGACAGAAAACATTTTCATTTCCACAAAGAGGAGGAAAGCAACACAGCCTGTGTTTTATATTTCAGAAAACCTGTTAGTAACATGGGGAGAGAAATCTGTACATTTTCACAAAATACAGTCTTGAGGCTTGGGGTGTCCTGTTAGTTCCAGTGCTTTTCAACAGTTATGTTGTACAATGCAGCTACTACTGTAAAAGTAGCAAAAATATTTTATTACTTAAGCTTTTCTGTTAAAAATGTATTAGAATATTTATAGAAAGGATAAACAATGAAAATCTTGAAGAACGGCTTATTTAACACAGCTTCACACTGCTGTGTAAAAAGAATAATTGTGTAGTTTACACATATACCGTGTAAATTACTATGGAAACCAGATGTAGCTTACACTACAAGGTGCCTTGTAACTCATCTCTGCTGAGCAATAAATCCCCCCCTTTTCTTCTTGGCAAAACTTTGAGAAACTTTACTGCTGTTTTCTATCAGCAGATACAACAGATGGCTGGCACATGCCTGCTCAACTAAGAAAGTGGGATCTCTACAGCATTACTTTGATCCCTGGTGGCATGTCTACAACACTGAGATGCAAAATACCACAGCTGAGCAGAATCTAAATATTAAAGGTTTGGAGCTGTGCTCTCGATATGAGAACCCCCTGTCTAAAAATCATGCTCACAGTATGTAAACATCTTCACATTCCACATGGAAATTTTGGTACAGAGGTCAGAAAACAAAGTATTTCCTCTGTTTGGTGACATGAAACCACAGTGAAGGTACTACTGCAAATCCCAAGGGTGCGAGTTCATGCGATTGCCTTGACCGAACTTCCAGAATAGCCACACTTTTATTGGAAAAAAACCCTGAATTGTGCAGATGAGACATTTTTTAAGCTGAAAAGCATCACTGTAATCACTGGGTATGAATAAGATATTTACAAAAAGTTCAGCAGTTTCTTTGAAGAAAGTTTTCCTTTGAAGAAGTACATGTTTTGAAATTCACTGGGTTTTGTTTTCTTTCAGTTTATCAAGGAAATAGTAATGTTTGAATGGAGCACCCTATTGCGACAATAATGGCTTAAATTAGGAGTCTGTCAGCTTTCCTCTGGACAAAGAACAAAAACTTCTCGTGGCATAGCTGGAGATTCCATTTTATCTTCACGGTCAGGCTACGTCTCAGCAATATAAGGTAATTCCAGAGACAGCAGTTGGGCTGTTCAGGGTTGATGGTCACATTGCTGAGATCAGAGTTAGCCTCCAGGAACTGTAATTATATAACCGTTCCTAAACTCCACTTTACAATATAGAAATGATGCTAGAAAATGTACTGATGTCACATATCCCCTCTTCCTAAGAGCTGGGCATCTCTTTGCTTTACTCATGTTACAGGTTATCAACACCTCCTTGATCAGAAGTAACCCAGCCTCTCCTGTAGGGACAGGTTCAATTGCCTCTTTTAAGGGCCAGGAAGACTACATGCTGGGATGCCCCCTTATCTCCTGACACTTGTGCTCCTGTGACCAAAAGCTCTCCCAGACCAAAGGCCTTCCTTGCTTTTTGGTTTCTTTTTTCATCTCCCATCTATTAAACCAACCTGGCTGCTGCTCTGTCACTGAGCACTTGCTTCTGGTGCACTGATCAACCTTTTTTTTTTATATGGTTCTCTCCCACCAATACTCACTCACATGTGAACGTAATTTTATCGTTGTCAGAAGTCCCACCTAAAGTTAAGCATACATATTGTTTTTTTGTGAATTTGTAACTTAAATACCTGTCATAAGTTCCTAAACACTGCAGAGATGATGTCACTGCCATCTTTGGCACCTTCCACTGGTGGATGCAGTGAAACATGCCGCAGCACTAGTTAGAATAACAGGGTCTATCCCTCCCTCATTGGGAAGTCTTTAAGTGCAACCTTCCCCAGAGGACAAGACCCCCAGAAGTCATTATTCTTTTCTTTTGCAAAAACCATACAGAATAAGAGCAAGCAGCACACCAGGTAGCTCTAGTGGTTACACAGATGACTACTATATGCTATATATTACCATCGATTTTTGCTTTTTTAAACCTTTCAAATCAAGGAGCAATCTTTGCAACTACAAATTTACCCAGATTATATTTTTTTCTGGAGAGAACATAACATCTGTAATCTTACGTTTAAATTCATAGGTAAAAACATAAAGTGCATAAAAATGTAACAATTCCGTTCCGCAGTACTCGAGCTTTCTCGTAACCTTGGCACATCCTTACTTCACCAGAAAAAGTAGGTGTTCAGCACCTTCAGACTCTTAAATTTTGGGTTTCCCCTGATATTTCCTAATAATTAATTAGAACTAGTAGACTAAGAACTGAAAGCAACTAATGTTTTTCTTTGGTTAATGTTTTCTAGTGAAAATGGCTTTAATTGTTTGTTCACCATGCAAAATCTTTTCCACATAAAATGAATCCAGGGCACAAAGGCCGCTGCATTGGAAATGTAACATCCAAGTAGGCTTTTTACTACTTCAGTTTATGCAGAACACAGGTATAATCTAGTCCTTAAAATGTTCCTTTCAACAGACATTTTGGAACTAGAACATGGACATACACAGCAGTGCAGGACTGAGAAGTACTGCCACTCCCTGGGTTGGATTATTTACTCACCTACAACTTGGATCATTATTTATCCCAGGAGCAGGTAGACAGAATCTACCCACGAGATATTTATACCCACTTTCCACAGGTGTAAACAGGGGTGGAAGGTGTCTGTCAGGAGAGACTTGGCCCTACCCTGTTGGAGATCCCAGGAGTGGTGGGTTGCCCTTGGCTGGCACGACTCCGCTGTCGTGTCGGTATGAGGGCTAGCAACCGTGTAATGACATAGACAGGATCTCCTGTACCTACTCAGGAGAATTCTGGTATCTATAGACCCAAAAAGGGTCTAGCTACTGCTAGAGGCTGTGGCATATACTATTGACAGCCCCCAAAACCTTGGAGCCCTAGAGAAACATCTTCAAATCTCAAGTGGAATACAAGGTTAAGAGGACTATAAGGCACAAGATACAAGACTCACAGAAGAAATTATTTCTGTTTTGCCAACGGGAGACAACTGTATGCTAGTTACAGTTGTTTTGCAAAAAGCAGTCTAGTACTTCAATATCTTGAATGCCTTTCTTCTTTCAAAGAGTACTGGTTTCCACTTATTTTCTTTCTTCCTTTCTTGCCTCTCTCCTCTCCTTTCCTCTCCTTCTCATCTCTCCTCTCTTCCCCTCCCCTCCTTTCCCCTTCTCACTTCCCCTGCCCTGACTTTAGGAAATTCCCAGAAAAAAGTATTCTGCCAGAATGAAGGTAGTAAAGTATTTAGCGCTTTCCTGGATGTGTCAATGGAAACTTCTAAGAACATGTATACTTAAAAACAAAACAGAACACTGAAAAAAACCTGTTAAAATTTACTCATTTCTTCCCCTCATAAAATAGTGGAAATTCTGGAGAAACTGTGTCCTTTTGCCACAAATAACTTTTATCCTACTTCTCTTTGTAACACTTCTATGAGCAATGATGTTATTGCCTTATGGGCTACAGCAGAAATACTCATGTTTTCTCCTGCCCCTTCTCATCAGGTAAAGGGCTGGGTGGCATAGGGAGAGTAAGTGCCCTGGTTTCCACAGAGGATGACAAGAACTTGGAGTAACAGGCAGCTGTACTCAAATACCTCTAAGGGATGTGAAAAATGACAGGACTGCTTGTGATACCAAAAAGTAGACGTTTTATCTATGATGCTAAGCATGTCCATTTTTTCCCCAACTCCTAAAACCTCTTCCTTAGCTTAGGCTGCTGGTTGAAGTCCTGCTCTTCATCTGCAGATCTGCACAAGTACCTAAAAATCCACAGCCATAAGACTGGAGTGCCAATGTTTATACTGACTGTACACACAGATGAATTTACAAGGAGTAGCTAAATGGGATTATAAAATCTCCAAGTGCAGAGTCTCTCAATTTTTACACTTGTTTGACCCATAAATATCTGAAAGTTAACACAGTGTCCTAGGAACAGAGTAGTGCAATGATGTTACTTTAACCGTTTCGGTATTTCACTTGCTAATTATGTTTTGTCTGACAGGAATTCAGTAATTCAGCAAAAAGGAGGAGGAATAATGGGTTAAACAGCTTTGCTGTTGCTCAGAAGAGATGCATCCTGCAGGTTGCATCAAGGGGAGCACTTGCCTATGCTATCTTTAAGCTTGTGACTCTTCCCACTGAAATCAGTGTTACAATCACCTTTTCCTAAAGAGCTACCTGTAGGTGGCACAAGAAAGAGGGACAAGAGAAGAAGGACAGGGTTCAGTCTAACATCTGAGTCCTCCTTTCCAAAAGGAGGTAGTTTTATCATGGACAGCAACTGAAGCTGGCAGAGAAATGGAGCCGGAAACATAGTCCCAAAACACCCTAATTATTTCTAGGTATTTAAATGCCAACCCTTGGTGTATAAAGTTGTTTTCTCTGTAAAGCTGGACTGGAACGCCAAAGACCTTGAGCAAGTCACTTAGCCTTTGTGAGTAAGTTTTGTCTCTCCACATTCCCCTCCCTCTCTAAAAGAGGAGGTGAAGCGTTTCCTAAACTCAAAGGCTTTGTGAGGATAGCAAAAATTACAAGGGCCTCAGACAACACCTCAAAGCCAAACAAGTCCTGTAGTCAGAAAAAATATTTTAAAACAACCAAAACCACAAGCAAATTTGTGAAGCTGCAATTAGCTGAATTATACAACCAATTTTCACTGAATATTTGAAGGTAAGTATGGTTTCATCCCTACCGAGCTCTTTATTGTATAAAGTCAATGTTCAGCATTGTAAAAATGAATTGCTTTTATCCATCGTTTTTATGTTACAACGATTTTTCTTTTGTAGCCACGATAACGTATGCTAACGTGTTTCAGCTTTATGCAAATTTAACACATGTTCTCAGTGTGCCAAATTGTGCATATGTTTCTTCATGAAAATATGTCACGCATTCTTATCTTTTCAAGAAAAGAATCCAAAGGGATCCAACACACCGCAGATTTATGTGGTTTTGCAATTAAACTTGGCAAAATTGAGTCTACAGAAGAGAATTACTATTTACCAGAACTACGCACGCAGCCTGCGCATTTAGGAAGTGGAGATCAGCGAATAACCTGTAGCATATGTCCATAAGCTAAAGAAAGCTGAAAGAAAATTGCATCCACGTAACCACTGTCAGGTAAAGTTTTACTAAAAGCAAAGGCTTTCGCCGCCGCCCCAGACACCCGGCTGCCCCACGCTGTACCGACCCACCGCCGAGCGCACTCCCCCGGCGGCCCGGCCGCCGCCCCGCCGCTGGCCGGCCCCTCCCCGCCGCCCCTGCCCGCCCGCGGGACGCGGCCCGCGCGGGTGCGGCGAGGGGCACGACGGCAGGCGACCCCACGCCCGCGGCCGCCGGGGCGCGCCTCGCAGGGGGCTCTTCTCGGCCATTCCAAGGCCAAAACACCTGCCAGGGTTTGAAGAGCCGCCGCCGGCCGCGGCCCCGTCTCTGCACCTACCCGTCCCGTTGCCTGCCAGGTGAAGTTCATGGCGTGGATACTGACGGGGATGGCGGGCATTCTCTGCTGGGCTTTCCTGAAGTCGTGGGTGAACGGGGCCATCTTCCCCTCGGACACGATCAGAATATCCTCCTCGAAGCCTGCGAAAGGCAAAGGGGGCGCGATGGGCGGCAGCCCCGCCGGGCCGCGCTCCGCTCCGCTCGGGGCTCCCGCCCGCCGCTCGGCCGCCCCCCGCCGCGGCAGCCGGCCGGGGGAGCGGCGCCGCTTACCGAGCAGGACCCGCGCTTGCTGGGCGTCGATCCACAGGTAGAGCGTGTCGGGCTGCCGCGGCGCGGCCCGCAGGCTGCAGAGGCTGAGGGCGGCGCAGAGCAGCGCGGCGCGCAGCCGCCCCGCCGGGGCCATGCTCCGCGCACCGCCCGCCGCGCCCGGGGCTCGCCGGCTGCCGCTGCCGCTCCGGCCGCGCCCGCCCTCTGCCGCTGCGGGCCCGCAGGCGCGGGGCGGCCCCGGCGGCGGCGGCGGCGGCGGGAGGGGGGCGCGGGGCGGGGCGGGCACGGGGAGGGCGGCGGGCGCCGCCGCGGCCGCCCACGGCCGCCTCCCCCGCTGCGGCTGCGGCCGCACGACGGCGCAACGAGTAGCGCGGCCACGGGCCGCGAGTGCCCGCCGGCTCCTGCAGTGGCAGGGCCGAGGGATGGGACACGGTGCGTGACCGACACCTCCTCTGCCACGGGAGACGTAGCCGGCAGACGCTGTCCCGCCCCTCTCCCGAGGCTCTCACCCCGCAGGGGCACCGTCGGCACCCTGGAAGTCAAGTTGGCACCACCACGGTCACAAAAGCATCCTCGAAGAAACTCACACCTGCTTGAAGAGACTAAGTTTGTAGGTAGTGGTCACCTGGTACATGCGGGGTCTGAGTTAGGGGTCGGTGTGCTGGTTTTGGCTGGCGTAGAGTTAATTTTCTTCCTAGTAGCTATTGTGGGGCTACTAAGTCTTGGACTTCAGCTGGAAACAACACTGATAACACAGGGATGTCCTCATTGCTGAGCAGGGCTTACACAGAGTCAAGGCCTTTTCTGCTTCTCACACCACCCCACCAGCGAGCAGGCTGGGGGTGCACAGAAGCTGAGAGGGGACACAGCTGGGACAGCTGACTCCAGCTGACCAAAGGGATATTCCATACCATATGACGTCACGCTCAGCGTAAAGTTGCTTCCCTGGAGATGGCTGAACACCTGCCTGCCTATGGGAAGTGCTGAATGAATTCCTTGTTTTGCTTTGCTTGCGTGCACGGCTTTTGCTTTACGTGTTAAACTGTCTTTATCTCAACCCACAAGTTTTCTCACTTTCACTCTTCCGATTCTCTCCCCCACCCCGCTTGGGGGGGGAGCGAGCGAGTGGCTGCGTGGGGCTTATTTGCTGGCTGGGGTTAAACCACGGCAGTTGGAGAAGCATCACCGAAATGGCATGTGGGTGCAGTTGGGCTCCCGGTGGGATCCAGCAAAGCTGGACAAGGCGCCCACCCACGCTGGCAGGTCAGGCCACAGAGCGAGCTGACAGCAGTGACAGCTCTTCCCAGCTCCAGGGAATGGTGCGGTGAGCGTGAAAAGGTGCTAAAGGGAGAAAAGGTTTTCACCTTACATTTGTTCAAAGGTCTCAAGAACAGTGGAGACTCTGAAAAATACTGAAATGTTGCCATTTACACAGAAACTGGAACTGGCTCAATATAGAAACTTAGTAAAGCTGAAAGAATTTTCTATTTAAAAAGTTATTTAAATGGAACCATGCCTTTTGCAGGAATAAAAATTATTGTTTCTAAATTTTCTGGATTCTTTCATACGAAAAACACAAACCTTTTTTTAAAAGCTAAAACTAACCAGGATAGATAAAGTTTGAATGAAGCTGACAGGTCTCTGTCTGTACTGTTAAGGAACTGGAGGGTATTTTCTGCCTCTGAATGTTTCCTGGGGTGCTGCTGTGCTCCATCCCATCCTGTTAGTGTGACTGCAAAAGTTTCCTCTGGATTAACTGCCTGAAACTGAATTATTCAGGTCATGGGAAACAACATGAAGTTGGTCTTGCTTTTCCAGACAGATCTATTGAGTGGAGTTTGCCGTATCAGCTTACACGTGGGGAAAAGGTACTGAGCTGTGTCATCATTTTTCTTTTTCATGTCCAAAGAGCATAGCCAAATGGGTAATGGTGATTTTTTTAAGCAAAAGGTTTATAGTTCAACACATGAAATAACCTTGCCCTCCGTCTGACATGCGGTGCTGGGAGATTTCCTGCACCTCCTTCTGAGGAATCTTTGGCCGCCATTGATGGATCACTTCACTAACCCCGTATGGCTGTTCCTGTCCCAGAGTAGGTACCTCTCCCTCGTTACTGTTGCTCTGTCTGCTCAGGGTTTTATTGTCAAATTCCCCAGAACAGCACCCATGCCTACCTGAGAGAAACACGCACGCTTACATACTGTCTGTATGTATATCTATGTACATGTTCATGAATAACATAATTATGTAATTGTGAAGCAGAACATTAAAATGACATCTCTCAATTTTTGGTACGCAAGGAGCCATAAGGCACCTGTGCACCTCCCAATGCTTTCAAATGCTCTTCCTCCCAGCTCCCCTGCTTTTTACGGGTGGGGAGCTGGGAGCGGGGGAGGGAGTGACTTGCACAAGTTTACTTGAGAAACACATTTGCAGGCGAGTGTCGGCTGGAATTACAGTTCTCCTGAATCCTCAGGTGGTTCCCTAGTAACTTGCCCAGCCAGAAAAGCTTCGGCTCCAAAAGCTGGAGTCAGCGTACGTACTCTAACAGAAACACCCCACCTCTAGCTGCTTATTAGATAAGCACCTAGATATGCTTATTTACTTTTTTAAAATTATTTTTTAATTTTTAATTTTTTTTTTTATTTTGCGTAAAATCCCACACACTCACTTGTGCTTACCCCTATAACACGCTTAGAAGGATAACCCTGGGCGAGGCCGTTCCCGAATTCGCGCTTCCCGCCGGTGCTGTCACCCCTGTCCCGCCGGCTCCGGGGCGGTGGCGGGGGGCGGCGGGGGGGGGGGGTGGCGGGCGTGTCCCGCGGCCCCCGCGGCACTGCCGGTGCGAGGGCGCCCTCTGCCGGACGCAGCTGCCCCCTGCAGGCCCCGGGCGAGGCTGCTTCAGCAGCTTGATGGGGGGGTCTCACCCCGCAGGCGGGACCGTCAGGGAGCCTCTTGCATAGTCTGGTAAAGAGGTAGAGAGAGTTCAACCGACGTCCAAAAAAAAAAAAAAAAAAAAGAGGGGAAAAAAGAGAAAAAAAGAGAAAAAAGGAAAAACACGAGAGAGAGAGAAAAAGAGAGAGAGAAAGAGAAAGAGAAAGAGAAGAAAAAAGAAGAAAATGTAAAAAGAGAAAGAAAAAAAAGGAAAAAAAAAGCCACACTGAAGAAAGTTGTATCATGTGGAGATTTGAGATAGCTATAAGAGGACAACTATTAATTATGTTGGAAATACGCTAATAATGGATTTGATTCTAGAAAGCAGAAAAATATTTTAAGAATTAAATATGATTAATTTTTCTTAGCTTCAAAATATACAAGCAATTTTGAGTTTGCAAATACAGAGAAATGCAATGGGAAAAAATAATGTCTGAACTATAAAGCTTTTAGAAAGAGGTTAAAAGGGGACCTTAATACATGTAAGAATTTTGTACATTCCAATACAATTATTTACATTGTTATTTATCACTGACAGGGCCTTTCTTAAGATCTAGCAAAGCAAGGGAATTTAATTGCCAAGTAATAAACCTGAAACATCTTTTCTGAAACTGTGACGGTACAATATAAACACTCCTGAGTAAAAAACGCAGTAGCAGTCAGCTTACTTTCTGCAGAAACAAGTAGTAAGTAGTGACTAAAATACTCTTCAGTGGGTATGAGATTGTATGTACAGACTATCCTAGCCCATATACACCTCCGTGTGGGATTGCACACCGTGTGTCCCCCCTCCAGCTACATCTGCCGAGGCTTAGGTGAGCCCTGCCTTGGTGCCGCGACGAGATCCATTGAGGATATGGTTTGCAAAGCTTGTGGTCATGACTGCCCGCTTGCATCCACCGTGAAGACCTCAGTAAAAGCTTGTTCCAGTTCTTCTAGATCCCTTATTTCGATGTCTCTTTCCTCTAATTTTACATGGCGTATTTCCTCACGTAATAGTCACTTTTTAAGTGAGTTGAGAAGTCTCTGGAGAGTGGATCAGAATATACTTGGAAAAGCGAACATTTCGTGGTTCTTCGTTTAATGAAATGGAAAACATACATGAAAACAGAACTATGTTGTGAACGTGGCTTCAAGACCAGCTAACTTTCACGGGAATGCATCTATAGTGGATTTGTGGCCTGCTCCGACATTCATTGCAACTGACAGCGTCCCCCTGACGACAGCCTTGGGATGGATGGATGGATGGATGGTCTGAATGATGACGTATCTAGGGAGGGATACGGAAGTCAGTGCCTGATGCCCTTTGATCATCAGTTATGAGTAATATAAAAAGAAGGAGGAAAAGGCATAAATAATAACAGGAATGGCCTGAGGTGATAATTTTCATCCCCAAGGTTATACATGCTGCTTCCTCTCAGGTGTACAGAAATAATAAATATATTTTTTATTTATTTGGTTTTTTGTGGTGAACACTGGTAGATAATAGCTAACACCTGCTTAATTTAAATAAGGACAAAAGATGCCAAATTGCAGCAGGATTTTCAGAAGCGCTCAGTCTTTACTGGGTTTACCTCACTGAAATGAATCACAAAATTCCTGCCAGTTTCAGCAGAAACAAAGATTATTCAGTGGGAATTAGATCCCCTTGAATTCTTGCTGGTTAGGCCAAAACAGCCAGCGTTAAGAGCTGGCAGGGAAAAAAAAATCATAGAACTATTTTTAATATAAAAATGAGTTTTGCTGGAATTAGAATACGTTGAAGTTTCTGAAATTTCAAATGGGAAATCAAAAACTCCACCTTCAATTATTCTGCATATAACACTCAAATTATTTATTTTAGAACACAGTCTATACTGTAGTATTAAAAACTACGTTAAAGCAACACTCTGCAGTTTGTAACATCACGCACTCTAGAGGCAGGAGAGGTCTCCTATTTTATATCACTTACGATACGGTTCATGCTCTGTTTCTTTTCCTACAGTATTCCTGGCTCGTCCACTGGAGAGCACAGAATTAATCTGGCTTTGAACCAGGCTGGGTACTGAAGACGACAGTTATTTTAGAGCCGCTGCCTCATTTGTTGCTGAAGTTGAAAGGTGTATAGCAAACGAGACAGGAGTTTGTAGAAGTAAAAGCTATTACATCGCTAAAGAAGTTAGAGAGAGATGTCCTTGTCCTTGTTTCTGGCATGTTCCTGCGGCAATAGACATGCTACTTCATTCTTTTTCCCAGGTGGTCATCAATTTTTGTTCTTCATCTCAAGGTGCCTGACATCAGATCTTCGGTTTTGTCTGCAGGATCCCAGAATCCAGGTAGGTTGTCCCAGAGGTGGTGCAAAAATACATAGTCCTGTCTTTAAAAAAGGTAGTATAGCAGAGAAGATCAAGGGCAGATGATGAAGAGCAAAATGAAGTATCAAGTCAGCATTGTTTGTTTTTTGCAACTGTATGATTAGCTACCACCTTTTAATGCATGAACATGTGTTAGAGGCACACTCTTCATTCTGGGAGTTTTAAAAGTTTTTGAATCATTGAATTTGCAATGTTGTAAATGCTGGGGGTTTTTTGATAACTTGTGTGCCATTTCTCAGCTTTTAAGAAAGACTCACCTGCAACATCTAACCTTCTTTTAAGTTGTAGTAGCAAATCGCACTGCTTTAATTTAATTAATTGTTATTGTAATTTTCATTATTTTAATAGACTGTAGTTTAGATGTTAATGATTTCATTTTTAAAAGGAACAGCGTACGCTAACTATTTTATCAGTTAATCCCAAAATTGATCATTGCTATTACCCTGACGGCATCAGTTCCCAGCTCCTTTGCCTGGTGACATGACTTTTAACTTTGCTTCAAGCTGCAATTTCCATTTCTGAAACTGATTTTGTGTTTGACAGAGAGATGTGTATACTCGTTTCAAAACTATCAGACCACAGTAGTTTTAAACAAAGACAAGTAGATCTGGTTTTTTGGTTGTTTTATTGCATTTTTATAGATAATTTCCATGCAAGCATATTTTGTTTCAGTTTTCTCAAATCTGGATTATCGAATTTTCCATAAAAAAAAAAATGTATATCATGAAAACTATTTGTCCTTAAAACAACTGAAAACCATACTAAACTAAATAGTTACATTAGTTCAGTATTAACACCATTCATTGTACCTTTCCTATTTATAAGATTAGCAATTGGACTTAAAAAGTAAATGGATTTATCCAAGTTGCATTGAAGTATTTAGTTGTGAAATATTCTCAGAAATCATTAAAAGGAAAACTTTGTATCGAAATACGTATATAAAAACCTATTTCTACGAGTTTCCTTTTATCGCTTGCATTTAGGAAACTCCTGTGGTACCTTTTAGTGAACGAGGAGAACATCACCGCCTCACCGAGGTATTTCGTCCTGTGCTGTCTGAGGATGGAACATTGCCTAGAAATCGCAGCCATAGCTTAGGCGGGTGGTCCAGGATGCGGTGGCCCACACCGGTTCTTCGGCAGAAGCAGCAAAAACCCCGTGTAATCGTGTCGTTCTCTTTACCGGGCTGTGTTTCTGGGGTGATGCGAGGGGCAGCTGCTTGCCCCGCGTCCACGGGAGCGACGCTCGCCCGGCGGATGCTCTGGCCCGGGACTCAATCTCAGCACGGCTCGCAGCCAGGCACGGGCTCGGCGGAGCGCCGGGATGCTGGCCCGCGGCACGGGCCTGGGCCACCGCAGGGTCTCGCCTCTGAGAAGCGCTGGGAGCCGTCGGGAGGCTGCCAGGCTGTTTGGGGCACTTCTCAGACACAAGGAATTCCGGGGCCTAACTGGCCATTCCAGGGGCGAAGGGGCAATCTTCTCCCAGCTTAGAATTGCCTTGGTTTATTTTCCCTGAGCATTCCCTTGTTTTGCAGGCTAAGGAAACCCTTACCCGCCTGCTCTCCACTACTTGCTGCTCCGAATATTACCTTGACTCAAGCCGCTTGTCTCTTCCCTGCAGCGCACATCCTCACTTTCTCTTTGTGTCAGGTCTCCTCTGGGTTCTTGGTCGTTCTTTTCCCCCTCCTCTGGTTACCTCCTACCTTTGCAATGCTCTTCTTACTGACACATTTGGCCGGTGCTGCTGGCAGGATTCCAGCTGAGGCCACACCACTGATTTTTCTGGAGAGCATTGTTTTTGCTTTTTTAGCTTGGTTTCCTATGGAAACAACATCTATGCAACTACAATGTCTGTGAACGTAAGTTGATTTCTACCAACTTTGACAGATAAGTGTAGGTTTCAAAGGGTATTTAATTTCTTATTGCAAGTAGTTAGTAGTAGAGCAGAAGAAAAGACATCCTCTAAATGTCCTGTCTGTGATAGAAGTGCAGTCTGTCCTCATGCATTATTTCACGTAAGAGAATGACATGGAAAAGAGACCTTTTCCTCAGATGTTCCCCAAATGCAGGGGAAACTTCAGTTGAAGATTATGCCTTCTCAGAGAGAGAGAATCAGTCAGTCACAAGGCACAGACTGTAGTAATCCAGTCTACGTTAGATTCAGGACCCTCCGAGATTGCCAGAGCTGTTCATTATCCCATTTCTGCATAAACTAACTCTCTTTTACACTTCTTCAACAGCCTCAGTTGCTTACGTCTGTTTGGGACAAATCTTCTTAGATCTTATGAAGAGGTACTGGGATTTATTTTTTCCACTCTAGTGGACATCGTTTCATGCTAAGCAACACTGAATTTAGTGGGATTTTAGAAAGAAAGCTAGAAGATCTCAGCAAAGTAAAAAAGAAAAGGGAAGAAGGAGAGAAGAGTGGATGCAATTATTTTTCTACCTTAGAAATGACAGAGAACATGAATAACAGCTGAAATTCACCCTTTACAAAACTATTCTTGTACTGTACCAAAGGAAGCACTTTCTAACGAAAATTACTCACCTGCAACATCAGCTTCAGAAGGTTCAACATCTACATCTATTGGAGGAGATAATGGGCAGATTTGATAAATATTGCTCACTGAAAAGGAATGAAATGTATGAGAGCTGCATGGTTTGCGGCTGCCCACAAAGCCTTTGATGCGTCTGTCATACACCAGAGATTAAAAGCTGAAATTCTGTGACTACGGGATCACGCAAGCTTCTTTGATAACTGATCAGCTGGCCTGTGACTTGCCCAGCAAGAAAGCCTTAGGTGCTTACAGAATCAAAGTTAAAACTAAAGATATCATTACAATTTCTTAGGGAAACAATCAAAAACGACATCAAACTCTTTACGGAACATTCTTGGAAAACTATAGCCAATGTCTGAAAAGACCATCAGAGTGACAGTGCCTTCAGAGAAGAAAGATAAAATTTATGTTGTCCACCCCGTGGTAGGGAAGAATAGACATGGGAAGGATTATAGATGCCATAGCATGAAATAATGCCTCGCATATGGTAAAGAATATGTGAATTGTAAAGTGGGAAAAAATCACTTTGGGCCATATGTTCCCCTCTGGCATCAAACTGCATGGGAGAACAAAATAATCCAAAAATCATGTGATTTTTGAAGCGCAGCCATTCAACTGCATTCTCCTGCTGCCTTTGTAAACCACGCAGAGCTGGATCCAGACGTGCTATATGAGGAGCTACACAATACTTTGAACAGCGCTAAAGAAAGGGGAGCATGGCCCCAATTCATCTCCCAGTTCAAACCCTCCCCATGCTGGAACCGGCAAGGAGACAGAGGAGCGAGGGTGGGCAGGGCAGGGGTCCTGACGCTAAGTTTAGAGTTTTGGTACGATATGAGTCAGGCACACGGGATGCCACCCAAGCCTAAATAAAGGCAGTGGTAAAACTGCCGTTGAGCTAACGGGGCCAGAATTTCTGTCTCATTATACATCTTCAACACCCCCATCTTCCTGGAAGGGCTGTGCAGCTGCTGCTGAGGCATCGCCCGCGCTGCCGCACCGCACAGCTCTCCTGACAGCACCCGGAGTGGTTCATGTTCGGAGCGGGACCGCCTGGACCCGGCATTTCGTGTGTGTGGATTTTAGGTGGTGTCAGGTGTATGACACTGTGGGGAGCTGCTCCTTTGTCAGCTCTTTCTTTCTTGTCACTTCTTTTTTTTTAACGCAGACTACTGGCCATGTTTTTACAGAAAAGGGAATACAGTTACTTTTCTCCTTGGAGCAAACCCCCTTAAATTCCTTAGTTTTGCTGCTTTCCTTACCATGGAGCCAGAGAGATGGGAACATACGCATGGGAAATCTGGAAGCAGTGCTTTGTAGGAGCTCCATTCAAAATCCACATGTTAGCAGAAGATGGGACATGTGCAGTTCTGCTTACATGGCAAGTAGGCAAAGGTATACCGACATGTCCCAATACAAGGGACGCTGTGTAAGATAACATCGTTTAGATATAAGTGAGGTATATTAAGCTATAAAGCCAGATAGAGGAAAAAATTAACACACTGAGATGATCTGAAACAACAGAAGACTGTATCATGAAAATAATGAACTTACTTACAATTAGGGACTCTTTACAGTCTCTAATTGTGGAATATTTCTTCCCCAGCAAATTATTTTCTACCACAGAAGTTTTAATTTCTCTGTTCCTTGGGCATTCAAGATGCACTTCTTGTTTTCTAACTGATAATGCTTACTATACTTGCTAAGCCTAATTTCTCACACATGAGGGAATAAAATCTTTGTCAACTTTCAGCTGCCTCGGCACAGGGGAGACTAAGAGGTGGTTTTCGTGTGGGAATAGGTACCGAGAATCAAAACTGCCCTGGACTGCGGGCAAAGGCTTTTCAGTCCCTTTGGTAAAGAAGGGTAAAGTTGCTTAGGAACCAAATGCCAAGGGTTGTAATTCTTGCCATGCAGGGAAGAAAGCGGAGGGAAGAAATGCAGCAACAGATGCAGAAGGACAGGGTGTTGGCAAGTTCGAAAACTATGAGAGGATCCAATCAGCAAGAGAATATGACATGCCTGGCATTGAACACAGTAATTACAAATCTTTTAAATTGCATTAAATTTCTTCCATATTTACTCAATGACACCTCTGAAAATTACCTAATAAAAATAGGATATTCTGAGAAAATGAGAGACTTCTCAATCTCTGCAGAAGGCCGGTGCTGTTTTTTTACTGAAAGCAGTAAGCATTCCAAGAGGACTTCTGGGTTTGTGTCCACGGCAAGTAGTGACAGTGAGTGCCTAAGTGACATACAAGAGGACTATATTGCTTAAAGAGTTCAACACCAGGACTTCTCTTTGTCATATTCATTCCTGGAGAAGGATATCTGCTCAATAGTTAGGACCCAGACATATTTGTACACAAGTGGTAGATTGTAGAGAACAAGCGAGAGCCTTTTCGCTTCCAAACTACACAGGCAGTAGCAGTACCTGTTCTCAGAGCGAGAACAGCGACCTTGTAGCATGTTTGTTAATAGGTTAATGTTCTCCTTTACAGACAGCATGTTCTTGAATCATATAGTTCACATAGTATTGAGTACCCCACAGTGAGTACCAAACAGGCCAAGCAGAATGGGTATGCTGAGACAAATAAACCCAATACAGAAACGCACAGAAGGAAGAGATTCAGCGAAGGGAGTGATGGAGTATCTGGAACTTGTATGTATCCTCAGCAATCCATTAATTACATAAGTTACAGTACTATAGCATTACCAGATGTCAAAAGGAGAAAAAATAATGTGAGATTATGGAAAAGTTGGAAATAAAACATGAATTCTGAGAGCAACGGATGGATAATGAGAGCATTAAAATGTATACATTATCTACAATATGTATTGAAAGACTTTTGTCTGGCATGAGTTCTTCAGAAAATCCTAATGACAACTGCAGATAGATTTAAAAGGTCCCAGACTTCCACAGTTAACAGAATGAATAAGGGAACTTGTACAGCCAACACAATGTCAATATGAATGATGTAAAATGATATAAAAAATGCTGAACTGTGCATATTAAAATGTTTCCTAGGGGAAGGAGCAAGGAGTAATAGGTTCTAAAGCATGGCTTCAGTAAATGATAATTTAAATTGGAAATGCTCCAGAAAGTCAGTAAAAAAAGCCATGGAAAGCAAAGATATGTTATATAAAAAAAGCTAAAACCAAATAACAAGGCAGTGATATAAAATAAATGTCATAGCATCATGCAAAATATGTGGAAAGCAACTGAAGCAGCTACCATTTCATGGAACAATTCAGCTCCATACATAGAATCATAGAATCATTTAGGTTGGAAAAGACCCTTAAGATCATCAGGTCCAACTGTTAACCCAGCACTGACAGGTCCACCAGTAAACCATGTCCCTAAGCGCCACATCTACACGTCCTTTAAACACCTTCAGGGATGGTGACTCCACCACTTCCCTGGGCTGCCTGTTCCAGTGCTTGACAACCCTTTGGGTGAAGAAATTTTTCCTAATATCCAATCTAAACCTCCCCTGGCGCAACTTGAGGCCATTTCCTCTTGTCCTATCACTAGTTACTTGGGAGAAGAGACCAACACCCACCTCGCTACAGCCTCCTGTTAGGTAGTTGTAGAGAGCGATAAGGTCACCCCATATATTTATATTCTTTCAGATGACCAAAATAGGTCCAGATGTATCCAAGAATGGGCATAGAGTTGTCCTTGAACTTAGGGTAAAGGAGCATGGAAAACTTGCCTGCGTAAGAGCAAAACCAAAATTGTATTTAAGACCTATTGGATATTGTTTTTACTGAGATTGCACAATATTCTCAATGCCAGAGGGTTTAAAACATTTTAGAAATAAAATTGAAACATAATTTCTAAATTATGTATGTTCAATTGCATATGTAAAGTGTAGATTTAAGTGTTAATTTGAAGGTACCATCTTGGTCAATATAAAGGACAATCTACAATCTTGGCTGTTCGTAGATTTTCATGTGGTTATAACAAAAAGCAGGTGTACACTAGGTTACAAATGTACATGAATGGTATTGAAAACTTTCATTCAAGTTATTAATAATAGCTATTATAGATCTTACCTGGAAAAGTTTCCCTCCTATATTTTTCTAGATATTTTTCCAATTAATTTCATTTATTTTAGATTTGTGAATGATTAGCATTTCTAAAAACTGGTCTTATGTACATATGAACTTGGACACTTGGAAGATAAGGAATACATTACAAAAGGCTCATTTGAAAACTTTTGTTTGCCTGTCTTCCCCATTTTACTTCTTGAAGCTTGCAGCAAAGTTAATTCATTTTCCCTGGGTACCAACCCACAAAGTGAGGCTTGTACTCCTTTTCGTCTTCTTATAGCACCTTACCTCAACTGCTATATGTTTTCTTGTTTCTGCTGTAAACAAGGTAGTTGACTTCAATATTATAATCTTCCTTTTAAGCTCTAATATGTTCTCATTCAGTTCTTCTGTCTGTGCCTGTTTCAGCACACCTCTAAGGGTCTAATAGTACATGCCCACCTTGTTCCTGCTTATATTATGACAACTTTTTAAATTACTGAGTCACATACTTCTTTTTCCTCCAGATTGAGTAGTGGACTGGCATTTCATTTTTTGCCTGGCTGACTCCGCAACATAGATAATTTTCTTTTAGCACATCTTCTGTTTCTTTATAGAATATAAGAGAAATCATCCGGCATTTAATTTATTAACATGCTTTTGCTATATAATTTGCAGCTTTATTATCTCTAACAAGAATACCATTCACAGTAACAAAGACAACATTCTCAAAAAAATCCAGTAAGAAGAGGACAAAGGATGGACTGGGGAGAGCACTGGAATGGAATTCGTACTTCGCTCTTCTACAACATTTTCCATCTTCATTCTTAAAGGACTTTTACAGAGATGAATCGTTATTTCCATTTGCCTATGGGAGAAACTGAGTCACCTGAAGAGGAAGTGATTTGCCAGGCGGCAAGTCAGTGGCAGAGCCAAAAGCAAAGAACAAGGCTCATCATTTCCCGCCTGGTGCCCTCATGACATAAACTCGGTTTACAGCTTTGCCGGTCTTCTTTATGACCTCAGGTGAGTCATTTGCGTCCTTTATTCTGCTAACACTGAAGTGCATGTTTAATTTAAGCTTTTTTTAAGATCACAACTGAAAACCCTCCACTAGTACCTCAGCCGTATACACGGACGGTTCATTCTTTCTCACGGGTTCTTTGCAGGGGAGCATTTTTTTGTTCAGCGCACGGTTATATTAAGTAATATGCTATTTTTCCTGCTGTGTTTATTTTTTCCCAGAAAGTTTTCACAAGGACTAATTTTAGCCAGGGGAAACCTGTGTCCATAGATGATAGAAAGTGGTAAGTTAGAGGAGCCTCTATTCTGTTGCTGAGAGGGTACATTACCTGTGTGCTACGGGCCCCCAGTTCTTCAGCTTTGCAAACACTATATTCCTTTTCTGTAGACATCTGGAGCACAATTGTCTGCACTCCAGACGAAGTTGTGGTGCGAATGAGAGGAGAGTTCACTCCTCCACCTACTGCTCCCTACGCAGTGTGGACAAATAGCGGAAAACCACTTTCTTTCCCCTGCCCTGCCTCATCCCATATGCACATAGAGAGCCTCCAAGCATTTCCTCTAGGATTCCTTGTAAGAACACTTCTGCACTGTCCTACAAAACCTAATGTGGTATGAAGCAGCCATTTCAGTATTTGGCTTTTAATTTGTTGTGTATCTTGCTGTTACTACTTTCTGCTGTGCCCTCTGCTTTCTTCTATGCCTTTTATCTTTCTTACTTTATTTTGATACTCTTTCTCACTTTATTTTGATACTCTTTCTCCTATTTCTACCATGTCTCCCCGTTTCATTTCTATGTGTTTTTCCCCTTTTTATGCTTCTTTTCCACAAGGGAGGCATTCTGCTCTAGCCCAACTCATAGAGGCTGGAGAGGTGGGCTGGAGAGGTGAGCTGGAGAGCTGGCAGAAAGCATTGCTCTTGTCCGGCTATCCAGGGAGAGGACTAGGGTTTTGCTGCTGCGAGGATTTCCCAGAAGTGATATTGGAGCTGGTCCAAGAGTTTACAGTAAAACGGCAGCAGTTCTAATGCAAGTTCAGCAAGGTGAAGGCCATCTTTTTTTAGGTCAGGTACAATAACCAAGAGTAGCTTGTCAGATGTGTCTCTGGTCTGAGAAATTAAATAACACCTTTGGACATGATGCTACATGGTACACCCTGGACTTAAAGGATCTGGCCTTCATATGAAGTCTGACATAGGAGAGGAGAGGCAATCTCTGGCCTCTAATGATCATGCAGAGTTAGGAACAGAAGGCCTCATAACTGGAGGATATTATTGTGGGGCCAGGGCATCAGTTTCTTGGCATCCCTAGCTCCATTCTCCAACCAAGATCCTCAGCAGCGTCAACAAAGCAGCCTGGCTCTGAGGAACGCTTTACTTGGCTTACAGTTGGGTCAACCTAAGAGGAGTAGTAGGGGGAGAATGTGTACTAGGGTTATAGCCACCTTTTCCTGAGCAGCGGACAGACACCTTAGATGACTTTCAAAGGGGTGAAACCTGGGCCTTTTTGCTATATGCTGCCCAAACCCAGGGAACAGCAGAACTGCTGAGTGACCTGGCATACTGAGTTCAGCACCTTTGAAGGATGAATGTGGCGCACTGTTGGGCTTGTTGCCATGTCATATCCCACAGAGTGGGAGCTGAAGCAGTGGAGCAGAAGGCATTAGCAGCATAGTTTGGGGAGGACAGCTAAGCAGTGGTGAAGGAAAGCTTTCAGTGCATCGTTCTCACAGAGGGGAACTGAGTGCAAGAATGACATCTACCTGTGTTAGACAAGTGGAGAGCATGGTGCATGCTAGAGACTGCCATGATGTGTGACACACAAGCTTTGCTTCAAGCTGCTTTTAGATGGAGATGTGGATAACTTCCCTGTAGGCCTGAAACTGGTTGTTAACGCTCCCTAAATGTACTTGATTTTTACAAGAGAAAACAAAGTTCTAGAAATGTGGCAGGTACTTCAAGTAGGAAATGGTGGTCCTTAGGGCCAATGGGACTTTGTTCCCATTGTCTGTAAGTGCTTCTTATGGAAGTTCTTCCTTCCTCTATGGGAGAAATCTTCGATGTGAGTGGAGTTATCGACAGTGGAAATTACACAGCTTAAGGAAATCTTTTAAATATGCCAGGTCCACACCACTGCATGCTAGCCACAAAAGGATTGATTCAATACTCAATAAGGAGCTGAGACCAGGAGAGACTGAGATGCTTGCGGCAGTCTGCGCTGCTGAGATGTACAAGTGCTTTCCATAGGAACATGGAATTTTCTAAGGGCTGCTGGCTTCCTGCTTGTGCATCTTGCCTGCAATTCAGGTGGGAGGTAACGGAGGTAAGTGTCTACTCAAGAGACAGGGAGTATCTTCTCTTGTGCTTGCACAGTGCCAGGTACCAGAGAGCAATGGAACTGGGTCAGGCCTCCCAAGTGCTAAACAAGCATAGATAGTAATACCAATAATTGTTTGGAATACACTGAATTTAGTGCTTTGCAGCAGCAGCCAAATGACATGGATGGAAAACAGAATGGTGGGCCTATTCTGAACTTCTTTGATTTGATTATTTTTGTCTATTGTGTGTATTCATGCTCTGCTTTTTCATGGAATAAACTGAAATTAGAGCTTTGTGGCACAAGAAATGCATTACACAATTAGCCTTAAATGAAAATGTAAAATGTAAACTTCATTTTTTCTCTTCCATGAATGATGGCTCTTCTTTTAAACATTATTAGATGAATGAAATAAACGTAAGTTTTCAAGACATTAGCCTTAGATCAAAGTCAGGGATGTAACTGTAAACAATGAGCTCTTTGTGGCTATGTCTACACTGCTCTTCACGTTGCTGCCGAACACTATCAAGGTCCCAGTCTAGGGTGCCATGTCTACACCCATATTAAAGGTTGTTCAGGACATCACCAAAAAATCTCATCAGGTATATATTCAACATGTCTGTATCCTGCATGGTGCTCACAGGTATCTTCCTAAGTAAGAATGGTACAGGAATGCAGGAAATGAGGCATCCCCATGTTATCAGTGTTCTGTGGATTTCAGACAGATGGGAACCCTTCCCAGTATTCTCCTGCGATGAAGGATGCACCTCTAGTTTTTATCATTCCTTAGACCTTGAAAATATTTGCAAGGGATAGGAAACTAGACGCTCAAAAGCCAGAGTAGTGTATTGCCATGACTTTTGGCCACAACTGTGCTGGTAGGGTATTACACATATGTAGAAGTACCTTCACCAATTCTGGGTGGCAAATATGTGTTTGACCTAGCCAGAATTGCTGTATGTTAAGGGTAGTGAACCAATACGAAACATACTTGACGTGACTACCAAGCTCAGCTTCACTTTTTCCTTTTCAAATTTAAACAAAACAACTCTGGTGTAATCTACCGCAACCCTTTAGAGAATGACTTCCACAACTCATGTGTCACCCAGTCAGAACTGTCTGTTACAGCATGCAGTAGTCTTCTAGCAACAATTAGTCTGAGACATAAGATAACAGGGCATGAAGGTTTTAGGGACCAACAACTGAATGACATTTTGATACTGTCCCACTTATGAGATTTATTCATTCTCTCTGAGTAGCTTCAAGAGGGCCCCTTAACCATTCATCTGAATTAATGATTTCATACATTTGCCTCTCTGTAACTACAATGTTTCTGCTAGCTTCCCAAAAAAAAGAGGCTGGAAGGTAAAAATTGACTACCATAACAAACATCAACTTTTAGTCACTATTGTTGATTTGTTTTATTCCAAAAGCACTTGTCTCTGTTGTTTTTTTCCTATTAGCTATTTTTTCTTATTATTTCCTTGTCACACTTTGTCATGAAATCTCTTGTCTTCCGATAGCTGGCATTCTTCTTTAAGCCCAGTTCCTGGGGATTTGGACAGCTCAGGTTCAGGTTTTAAAATAAATATACCTATCCACTCTGGTTCCTGAGAAAAGAACTGAACACATAAAGCAAATTGTAGTGAAAAGCTCATACATAAATAAACTGTCCTTTTAAAATAAATACAGTTTTTTAAGCCAGTCTTAAGGATTTGGAGTTCTGCTTTGTGGATTTTTTTTCAACATTCAGAGTCAGCAGTAATGCCTCCAACAGTCCCATTAAAATGACCAGTGCCCAGGCACACAGACATAATAAAGTGAGCCAGGAATTATACGACGTGATTAGGAATGAACACCCAATTGTGAACACACTATTCTATGGATCAGTATAGATTATCTAAAAGGCAAAGGATTAACTGCAGGAGGGCGTTCTGTTGCCTTAATGAAGTCTCAGACTTCTAAACTAAGATGGTTCATTTTTAGTGACAAGAACTGCACAGTCACAACAGGTCATCACACACTTTGTGGGAGTGGTACCACTGTGGGACACTTAGGCAAGAACTGTAATCTGGAAACACGTGGCCTCTTCGGGGGACATAGGGTATTCAGCACACTGTGCTCACGCTGCTGCAGGGTGCAAGCAGTCCAGCGCCACATAGGAAGGGCGAGCATGAGATACCTTTCGGGTGGCCACATCCTAGCCACAAATAAGCAGCAATGCAAAGGCAAGAGACAGCGTAAGCCTTTTGAACATTAACGGGATGCCCTCAGGAAAGAAAAACCTAACAGCAAAAGACATACCAGCAAAACACACAGGCTCCCCTGCAGAACGGCATGGTCAATACATAAACAAACGGTATGCGTTATTACCACTACACCACTGTTACCTTTAACAAAGATGGATTCACTCTCATTACAAAAACTCGCATGGATGTTTTAAGGAGAAATAAGAACTTAGCAGAGGGATGTGCAAGTGAGTCTGTTCACGCAGAACTAGCATGGTGGCAGCAACTGTAACATTTAAAAATTATTTTTCTTAGTAAAAAGCCCATTCAGTTTTATAAGCAGAAAGTTATTTCACATTTATCATGTAATATTTGAAACAACTGGGTAAGCCAGAGTAAATATGTTTAAAAATAGATTAATACAGTTTGTTTTCATAGTTAGGAGTGATTTCTTCCCATGCATACTGTCTTAAAGAGTAACTGTACTAGTTCTTGGAATTCTGTGATTGTGTGACAATCTCCGCTTTTATTAAAAAAGAAAGGAAAAGCACATTCCTACTCATCACTAACATTCACGTTCATTAACACCACATTCCCAAGAGAATATGAATGTAATTTGAGCATAATTTAAGGCTCAAAAATCAAAAGGTAAATAGAAAGACATCAGCATTTACAATATTGTGAGTTTTACAAGAGGATCATCTATCTTTCAGATGTGATTCATGATTTCTAAACACTTCAGGTACGCAACACAGAGTTGTATAGAGACCGGGTTGCGTTAGTTGCTAGAGGAAGCTGCAGTAAGAGACATGCTAACCCTAGAAAGGCAGCTGTCAGTCATAGATTCTAAGAACTTACAAAAATGCATAAACATCACATAAACTTGGAATCACGAAAGAAAGGTTAAAGAGGTATTAAGATACAACTCCAAATCCCAGTCCAATAAGGTTGCCAGAAATATGGTTGTTAATTTCCAGAAGAACACCATTTCACCCGACGACACTGGCAGTTTCCTGAGAACACCAGTCTTCTAAGGATGAGAGGGAAAATACAAAACGTCTCACTCAAAACCCAACAGACAGTTTTCTCCTGATGAAGAACAGTCTCCACACTCCCTGCAGTCAACATTTACCTGTAAAAAAGCATCTTCCTAAAAATCTACTACATGGAGGTATTGATATTAATGACGTATTGATATTATTGATACTAATGTATACTTTTAAAGAAATGTGAAGATTTTGGATTGGTGGTAGAAGTATCTTTACTTCAGTATCAACCAGAAGACATATTTTTGAAACATTTCAAAATATTTTGGCACACAGATTTTAAAGCATGACTTGGAACATACAGACTTTTCAGTCAGCTGTTCTGTGTATCTACACACTGTAGTTCTGCAGGAGATGATTCAATTGTTAACAACTTATAGTATTTACTGCCCTCCCGCTGCTAAGTAAACAGGTTTATAAACCAACTCATGCCCCTGTTGTAATAAACAGACAGAACATGTGAGCTTCATTGGTTAGATCACAGGATCTTCACCTCTTGCAGGACAACACACATTCTTCTAACAGAGGGAAGGTGCCCAAGTGGGCGCTTGTCAGAATGGCATCTGGTCTGGGACTGACTACTCTTGGTTTGGCCAGTGTCATAGGCAGCTGGAGGTAAGCACAAGAACATTGCGGGGCATATTCAAACACGTATCCCAAATAGTTGGTGGAAGGTGTGGGCTGCTTCCCACAGAGAAGGAGGAGTGGAATGTTGGAAGCATTTCTCATGGCATTTGGGATATCAGTTAGCTACTATAGATGGGGAGATAGGTCAGAGCAGGTGCATTTACGTTAGCGGTTTAATGTGCAATCAAGTTCACGTCGAGGGTAATCTTCCTTACAGCTGGAGTTCTGTGTATTGCTCCAATGCACAACACTGCTGTGTGCAAAATGGTTCCCGTGCCAGGGAAACGAGGAGCCTGTGCACAGTGGCACCGTGTAGAGCACACCAGTAATACAGGCTCTTGCCTAGTGCTTCTCAGCCTGCAAGAGCTGTGTTAAAGAAGGCTTAGATGAACAACAGGATGGGTTGTATGTTCCCAGGTGTGGTTGGTCAGAAATGGAGGGTGGGGTACAGGAGTTAATCACCACCGTTCACCATCATCATGAAAGATGGTTTCAGGCCACTCTTCGAGCTCTATAGGCTTGGCTTGATCTTCAGCACATAGCTGCCTCATGGCTACATTAACTCCTGCTCTGCAAATGTTCTTCAACAGCAAGATCAGCGACTTCAGTTTTGACATTAGCAGGGCACATCCACGCTATCCTCACTGCAGCAGACTGTGAGGGGGAATGTACAACTGTTCCTGCAGTTGGGTCTTGTTTCTGGGCTGCACTTCTGCATGTGGTGTTAGAAGGCCACTCAGAGTTAAGTCAAAACAGAAACTCAGCCTCCTGCACTTATGATGTGATAAGCAGTAGGTAAGCCCAGGGTTTTGTCATTTGGGGTGGACAGATAGAGACACAAGGTCAGAAGGTTTTGAAGCCTCCACATGAGGTTCTGTAGCCAAAGGGCTAATCCAGCAAGGGCAGCGCACACCTCATGCTCCGAGAAATGCCAGCGTGACATCTCTTTATATTGGCACAATCATTTTGACAAGCACATAGACATATAGAGTTTCAACTCAAACATTATTTTAAAGACTGTATTTTCCCAAAGAAAAGAACAAAATACATCCAGGCAGTTGCAAACTTAATAAGGGTGGTGCTTGGCCACTGACAGTGAGGACACAGCTTCCCAGAGCATTCATGTCGTTACACTTCACCTGTCTCCTTAGAGCTGCGTTGTCCTGATGTCTGACTTCTGAAAGAGAAAAATTCACCCAGCCCACGGCAGGAAGCGAGCCGTTGCCTGCCACCTTGGGGAAAGGCCCAAGAAAGCCGCGCACACGGGCTTTTTGGCTGGTTTTGGCCATTGTTAGTCTAAATTCGTAACCTGGAAGCGGCGGTAAAGGACGTTTGGTGTTCGGTGTGACACATCTCCCTGCAGCTTATCCCCAGTCAGGCCTTTCGGCGAGCAACCCCATTCGAACGCGCGTTTACAGGCGTGCGTGAAACAGCGCGTTGCTGACTGGACCTGCCCTTCCGGCCCCGAGAACGGCCGCCGCCAGACCCAGCCGCCGCTGGCTCTCGCACCTGCCAGCGCGGGTCCCCAGCCCTGCGGCGGGAGCGTCCCGGCCCCGCCGGAAACGCCTTCCAAGGGCCAGGCGCGCGGTGGCGGCGTGCCGCCCGCCCGAGGGTGCTCTCCTCGCCGTCGCCTGCCGCGGCGCGACCCCCCGCCTCAAAAACCCCGCCCCGAGGCCGGCGGCGCGGGTGGGGGGGACGACGACGACGACGGGGGACCCGCCGCGCCGCCCCGCCCCCGCACGAGGTTCCGCGCGAGCGAACGGCTTCTAGCAGCAGCGGCTCGAGGTACCCCGCGCGCCGACGCCGACCCCCCGCGCGCCAACCGTTACTGGGCGGCGGGGTGGGGGAGGGGCCGCCGGCGCCGCGCAGCCCCGCCCCGTCCCGCTCTCCCTCCCTCCCCCCCTCCCCCCATCCCCCGTCTGGTCCCGGCCCCGGCGGGCGGCGCCCGCGGGGTGACAGGCAGGTCTAGGCCACAGCCGAGTGCGCACGCGTCAGTTCCGGCGGGGAGCGCGGCGCGGCGCGTGGGTAGGAAACGCCGCGGCGGCGGGGGAGCGGAAAATGGCGACGGCCGCGCAGCTCACGGACGAGGAGCTCTTCTCAGAGCTAAGGCGCTTCGGCTTCTCCCCGGGGCCGGTCACTGAGAGCACCCGGCCCGTCTACCTGAAGAAGCTGAAGAAGCTGCGCGAGGATGAGCGGGCTGGGGCCCGCAGCGGCGCCAACAAGACCCGGAACAGCAACAACAATAACACGGGGGCCGGAGCGGCGCCGGGCGGCGGCCCCGGGCGAGCGGCCCCGGGCGTGGGCGCGCGGCTGGTGGGTGCCGAGCACCCTTACCTCCACGGGGCTGCCGCCGGGAGCAGCCGGAGCCGCGCAGCACCCCCTGCCGGGGGCGGCAAAGTGCTGCTGGGCTTCAGCTCGGACGAGTCGGATGTGGAAACCAGTCCCCGGAGCCAGGCCGGCGCCGGCGTCAGGAGGGAGCGGGCTTCACCCCTCTTCCGCGGCCTGCGGCCCGCCGCCCCCCACGGCGCCTGCGGCGTGAGTAGCAGCTCCCCGCCGGAGGAGGCGGCCAGGCGGAAGCCCAGCGCCTGGTGGGGGGCGGCGGCCAGGAGACCGGCGGCGGCTCAAGGTGTGGGGGAGCCCGGGGACGGCGACGAGGAAGGAGGGGAGGAGGACGAGGAGGAGGAGGAGAGCGAGCAGCAACGGTGGAAGAACCGGACCGTGAACGGTAACCGGCTCCTCTCCTACGGCGGCAGCAGGGACAAGTACTCCGACTCGGAGGAGGAGGAGGCGGGGGCGAGGGCCAAGCAGCAGGTACCGAAGGAGGAGCCTGCAGTTCGCCGGCCCAGACGGAGCCTCGGCAAGTCTCCTGCTCCATTCATAACGAGCAAATGTGCTGCAGCCGGCGCTGGCGTGATGGAGACGGGCCAAGAAAGGGCTGGCGGAGGCTGTGGTGCTGGTGTAGTCGTAACGAATGACAGGGCGGAGGCGGAGGCGGCTGCTGCCGGGAGTCTAGACAGGGGCAGAAATCAGGAGGAGGAGGAGGCGGTGGCGAGGGGAGGAGGAGGATGTGAAAATCTGGACTCTAGTCCTCCCAACCCCAGATACCGCATTGGCCTACCTAAGAAACCCCCTACAGTATCGTTGCTGCCAGCACCGCTCACGGACGTGGACAGCAGTAAAATCACTGACCCTCCAGGCACCATTAGGAAAGCGACCAATAATCATGTTCTCAGCGGTGCTGCTGGTAGCTATAATGTTGAATCCAGGATCTATTCAGCTAGTAATAGCCTTCCCCCGGGTGGAACCACCTCCTCCCTTAGACTCAACCACTCCAATCATACGGGTTCAAATCATACCTACCTGAAAAACACCTACAAGAAGAATCTCTCAGAGCCCGAGGAGGAGCTTCTCCAACAGTTCAAAAGAGAGGAGGTATCCACCACTGGAGGCTTCAGTGCACATTACCTGTCCATGTTCCTCTTAACTGCTGCATGCTTGTTCTTTCTGATACTGGGATTCACATACCTGAGAATGAGAGGTTCTGGAGTAGCTGAGGATGTGGGAGTCAACAGTAAGTATTAGGTGAAGGGTAAGAGCAGTTTCTTTGCAACTGGATATACAACTGTTAATCCACCTTTGCGTTCCCAGACATCCCTTATTGAGCAATTCTGGGTTTCACCTTGGTATAATCTTTCTATATGGGATGCAGCACAGAAAAACTGGCTTCCCTTAAGCATATACCTTGCAAGCTGGTATAATAAGCTTGCAAGACATTTGAGGATAAACTCAAATCTTGGCATTCCCTGCTGTAATCTGTTGATACCTTGTTTTCTAGCATGTTTTCTTCACAAAGCGATTTTACATGTTTTGTTCAATGTAGCACATGTATGTTTAACAGAGAATTGACGAGGTGAGGCTTTATGCTAACCTCACAGAAGTAATCGTGCACATTGGGATGCCTGGGATTCCTGCAGGGCTAAGGTTTGACTGTAGTTGTTTGGTAATAAAGCAAGTTGTTCTCATTTATGTATACTGAGGTTTGAAACGGATGCTAGGTTGAGGTGATACTGCCACACAACAACAAACTTTGTGCAGTGAATGCTGGACCTATTGTGTATTGTTTTCTAATAAGTTTTCACTAAATTTAGTTGAGAGTATGATTATGCATGAAATACTGTTGTGCTTTAGTTTGAATTTCAAAGCATTCTGTTTTTTTAATCCTGAATTACTTGGGAGCTTCTTTAAAATGTGAAAGTAACTTTTGGGAATGGATTTACCATTTTCTATTCACAAAGCATATGCAAATGGAAAATGTACTACCTAAGGGTACATGGTGATTCATGCTCATTCAATTTTTGGCTGCTCTGACATGGGCAGTGGAGATTCTAACATCAGAAAGAAAAATCATGATGTTGCTGTCTTAATTTCTCATCAGGAGCAATGAAAAATTATGCAAAAAGCTAGTTTGGGGATGTGAGTGCATTAAAGGTCCTTGAGGACTTGCATTTTTCTCGAAATGATTGAGGAAGGCCTGTGGGGTGTATACACGTGCATGTATTTCTTTCTATAGATAGTAGAGGATTTATGTACTCGTGTGCGGGCATGTATACAGTGCCTTGTAAGGAGTGATCCCACTGTTAGATTGGGATCTGCTAGATGTTACAGGGCAGAAATAGTAGTGGGCTGTTTTTTGTTTTTTTTTTTCTTTTTCTTCCCTTTTGAACATTATTCATTACATTATGGTAGCAGAATAGTTCTTAATTCTGTTTTGTGCTCTTTGGGGGAGGGGAGGTAAAGGATTTAGTGTTTGTGAAGAACAGTAAGCAGCAAGGACATTGCATTTGCAATGGTTTCATTGCTGTCCAGTGGCTCTTAACTACTCCAGTCTTGTTTCTTGGAGGTGGTGAACGTACGCAGGTGGGCTAAAATTAGATACAGTATAGTGTGACTGTTGGGACTACTCATACTCATATTCTGTGGTTAACTTCTGGCCATAACTGCTAGACACATACATAAGTTTTCCTATGTATTGATATGGTGTGTAATTCTATTAATATGTATTAGATTCCCCTCCCCCAGTCTTGAAATCCGATGATTTTTAATAGGGGAGGTCTGTCAGCCTTCTGGGGTAAACTTTCTGACTGTCAAATTCAGTGGTTGAGTTAAAACTCACCTGCCATGCTCATTGATAAAGCTGAATGTCTCAGCTATGCAGATAGCAATAATACTGAAAAGAAATCCATGCTGAACTTTTTGCCTTGGAAGAAAACTCCATTTTGAATGTGTGAACTTTCCTATAGAGCATGTGGGATCACTGTGTTGAGTATGTTGCTCTTAAAAAGTTAATCCAGCTGGAACTGGTATGAAATTGTTCTCTTCTGCCCTTTTT
The DNA here is from genome assembly GCF_964289735.1 of Phaethon aethereus. Taxonomy (NCBI): domain Eukaryota; kingdom Metazoa; phylum Chordata; class Aves; order Phaethontiformes; family Phaethontidae; genus Phaethon; species Phaethon aethereus. The sequence continues at coordinate 38,975,225 of NC_138575.1, forward strand.
GCCTAGGTTAGTCTGCCCAGTCAAAGGTCTGGTAGCCCAGTGTCGCTTGAGAGTTCAATTAAGCCAGTTCTCGGCCTGTTCATATTAGTGTTCTTTTCAGTGGAAATCCTGAAAGTGGGTTTTCTGAAGAATTGTTGTGTCAGCGGCACTCACGTTTCATGTGTCCTCCTTCCTCACAGCCCCGGGGCTTTGCCATATAACAAATAGGAATAGGGCGAGTAGGAAGAAGTGAACAGCAGGTTTTGTGGGCTAGCTCCTTTGATAGGAAGAGAGGCAGGCCGCTTCTTCTAAGTAATGTGGGATTGAGCAGGGAATTACCTTGCCCATATGCTCAGCACATGCTCACTGAAGTCTTACTTCTCAAATGGGCATTTGCAGTGAAAATATGGTAGGTCTGTAGGACAGGCAGGAACAGACAAGACAGGCCAATAAAGACTGATTGCTATTGGGAAGGGAAAGAAACCTGGCATCTATTAGACGCTTCCCTAAGCTTAAACATCATCTGAGTGAGTCCTTTGGCTCTTATGCTTGTGTGGGTGTATTGTCTGTTGTCTTTATAGAAAGAGAACTGATTCATACATTTTTATTAAAAAATAATAGTGTATCTCAAGAAAAACCTTTCAGTTAGGTGATTGGATACTGAGTTTTTTCTGTCTTTTAGATGGCTGTAGGTAAGTTTCTGTTGGCTGAGAGTGATTTGATTGTGAAAAACTCAGTTATTTTCAACTTCAAACTATCATCATAAAACATTTTACAATTCAGTGGAGTTGCACTACACCTATCTCAATAATTTTCATAGTTACTGTAAGAAAACAAAAGGGCAGTTATTTGCATGTTTGGGTGGCATCTTTAACTTTGCAGGGAATGATGCACAATGAGCTTAATGTTCATTGTCTTAATTGTTCATTACCTAGAATGAAATTAAATCAAAATAAAGTGCTACTATGTGTGTGACCTTGAAAAATATTTGTCACCAAGTACACCCAATATCAGCACTTACAATATTTGTCTGACTGTAATCTGAGAACAGAGGAGGTGTATGTAATTGGGGGAGTCTTAAAACTAGGTGTTGGTGTTGAGTTTAGACCAGGTAAAATAATACAGATGATAAGTGGTAAGCAGAAAACCTCAGAAGAGAGTTGGCACTTATATCATCCATAATGTTCAAATGATTTCTTATTGAGAGCTCTAAAATAGCTATTAAGCGCTTTAGTTTTTCCACACATGTGGCATAAAATGTTCAAAGACAGATCAGAATTGAGCTAATTCTTCCATATCTAACCTACATAAGGTCACTTGAGGGAAGTTTTTTATGCATTTAGCTGTCTAAAATGCAGATAAATATCTATGGGACTTTTATTAAAGCATCTTAGACCATTGAAATTAAACTACTCTTTGAGCTTACGTAAAAGATAAACTAATGCATAAGTGCATGTTGTGCCTGCTCTCTCTGACAGTGTTGTATGTGAAAAGAAGGGTCAGTTTGGGTTTGGTGCTCGTAACCTCATTCATGTGGCTCTTGCTGTAAAATGTTTTGCTTGCACCTGCTTTCAAAATGCTGTGGAATTGTATCAACTTTTTGCCAAGCCAGCCTAGTATTTTGTCAGTAAATGGTAGAATTGACTTTTGTCTATTTCCTGGGGCTCTTCAAACCCTGAAGAGTTTGGTTTCTTATCCAACTTCTCTGGTTTTGTTTTGTGATGTTACTCTGAGCATCTCAAGTGGCTGTGCCTGGGCATTAGTTCTAAACTTATTTTTCATGGAAAGCTGATAATGATACCAGATCAGTAGATGTTGCTTTCAGATCTGGTTTATTTTCTGAAAGATGAGGACACTCCAGTACTTTGTGGAGTGGTTGATGTGGCAAAAAAACAACAACAACAAAAAAGTAATCTTGAAACTTTCAGGTAGATCTTGTTTAATATCTTATGCTCTTATTATTGGGAGAGGCTTTTGAAAGTGACATCTCTGGCTAGTAATTTGGTCTTTCTATGATACTTGTTACAAAACAACTGCTAGGAGGATAATCCTTACTATATTCGCCACAAGTTGAGTTTTTGAAATGTTAATTCAGGGAGACTTAGCAGTTGCGTATATTGCAAGTGGAAGCTTATGCAAATCACAGTTTTAAGAGTTTAATTCTATTCCATTGACGTTCCTTTGTTCTTGACTTCTAAATCTCTCGGGCGTTAAAACTTATATGGAATTTTATGCAGGAAATTTCATTGTTAAGAAGTTAAACTTGCTGTATAAAAGACAAGAAGGTGTCTGTTACACTTACAAGTCTGCAGATTACTATTAAAGTGTTCTGGTGTTTCACAGATAACTGTTACAAATCTACTTGCCTTCTAAGATCACCTTCTCAGAAGAGTCTATCTTATTGACAGTGTTGGCTTCAATGGAAGAAAATTAATTTTGGATAAGAAATACATATAGAAGAGAAGATAGTAAAGGGAGGAAGCAAAATTAAAAGATTTGGAGGGTTCCTGGGTTGTGTGGCTATTAATGTTGCTTGTGTTTTCAAGTGATACTGACTTTCATTTGAATATATAACAACTTCTTCTATTGACATAGTAGCATATAGCTCCGTTTCACTTTCTGTATATTGCTTTAAACTCTACCTAGTAGTATTTCTCTTCTAGGTGATACAATAGAAAATCCTGATTTAAAGACTTATCTCTCATGTAACTAATCTCACTTCTGTGATTTGGTGAGTTTTGGATTAAGATCAGTAGATGAAAAAACCTAGGCTGCCTTCGTAAGGTAAAACCAGGCAGAATAGTTGAATTTCCTTAGGATTCTTGACATTTTTAAACTCTAGTTTTCTTTATGGTATATCAAAAGTAACTTTTAAAAATGAGGAACGAATTTGGCGAAGACTTGCGCCCAGGAAAGTCCAAGTAATTGCTACGTAGTACAGGATGGTTCATCTTAGCTGACAACTTCAAATCTCTCCTAAAGGTTAGTAAACATTTTATTTACCTTTGCAGCCAATCTGTAGTATAAAGTATAAATATGAAAATTGTTAATGAATGTTTGAAACAAAAATGATGAAACTTCAGAATGCCTGTTTTTTTAAGGAGATAGCTGTGTTTGATACTTTGTTCAGAATACTTAGAACTAACTTACTTGGCATTCATACTAAAAATGTGCTGCTGTTTGCAGATGCACACAGAACTTCCCTTATGCCGTGACTTTTAGATATTCTTACAACGACATTTTTTCAATGTTACTGTTGTAGGCTATGCTTTTTTGTGAAGTCAGTCATGAGAAATTGGAACTAAAACTACTTGTCTGGGGAGCAGGGATGCAGAAGAGTTCTGGCAGCATCTGTTTTCACTAGGTATCAAACACTAAGTGAAAGTTTGCACTCCATTCCATAGTGCATGGTAGTTTTCTCAAAAGAAAATGTGAGAAAATTAAGGGTGATCTGCAATCAGAAAGCAGATCTGGTTGCAACTTTTCCATGTTTATAAAACGTTTCAGACTAGAAGGGAGTGGGAAAGCAAAAAGCAAACCTGTGTTTCTTCTGCTAAGAACCTTTGCCAACTCTCTAATAGTGTTCTTCAAGTGCAAGGCAGATTTCTTTCTGCTTAGGACAGATGCATACAGCAATAATGGATGCAATGGAATTATTTTAAGGAAGAGCCCACAATAGCCAAGGAGTTAAATTTAGCATTGTAGGAGCCCCCCTTTGCACTGTTTCATAATCTTTTAAGTATCCCAGTACGAGAGGAGAAGCAGGCCTGCAGTCTTTCTATTCCTGGAGACGAATTGTGTTTCTAAAAAATCATGTACGTTTAACTCCTGTTGACATCTGTGTTTCATCTAGGAGTAGTACTTTGCAAAACTTTGGCTTGATGGCTTACCCAGCTAAGCTGGCAGGAGTGCTAGAGTTGTACCGAACTGATCCCTGTCTTGCTCCTAGACTTGAGCTTCAGAAATAGTATGAATGTGTGAACAGGCCAGAGCTGCTGTTTGAGAAAGTTGTTTGGTCACTTAACGAAAAAGCTGAGGCAAGTAAATTAAACAAGTACATCAGTTTCTGTTAATGAAAGTGCTGTTCCAGTGCTGTGGAGAAGCACAGAGTCCACTGTAATCATGAGGCACGTATTCCTTACACCTTTAAAGTTCTTGTGGGTATTTGTATTCTCTGGTGAAATTAGTTGTCTGTTGTGATTTGTGGTAGGCCGAGGAGAGTAAGTTGACTGGTTAAGGGTGTGTGAAATCAAGATATGTTGTTAAGAAAAATTGATTTTTTTCAGGGGACTCGCATGTTTGCGAAGAATTTAGTAGTAGTGTCTTTGTCCTTACTCTTTCTTTCTTGGCTCCTACTGTTGCTGCCTATAGGTCTAGAGTTGTGGGAGAAAGTGGCAATGCCTTTGCTGTGACTATAATAAATCACAAGCTATAATCCTTACAGTTACACCAGAGGACATGGTGTAACTCTGCCACTGATCAAAGTAACCTTGGTGGCTTCTGTCCGCTGAGTAAGTCTGATTTAGAAGAACTTGGAAAAGGGGCAGTCTTACTGATGGACGCAAGGATAGATGAAAGAACCACTGCACAGCTTAAAGCTGATCTCAGGTTCTTTCGTAGAAGGTTTGCTCCAGTTTATAATGCCTGATGCTGAGTCCTGTTGTAAATACATATTAAAAAAAATGATCAGCTTCTCGAATGAAACGGATGACACAAAGGCTTTGCAGTTGATGTCAGTGTTCTGTCCCTAGAAAATGTGAAATAGCAAAACAAACTCGATGCTTTGACTACATGCAGGTATGGCCTTTTTACAGCTGACTGTTCAGATAAGACACTGCTTTGATGTTACCTCAATATTTCTACAGTTTTTCGATCCAGGCAAATCAAGGCTTTCGGTTCACGCATCTCTAGTCTGAGAGATTGCTAGCATTCTCTCTTGGAAATTTTAAGGGTTCTGTATAATTCTGTCCATTCAGTAAGCTTCTCAGCCCAGATGGAGGAGTTGAAGACCAATGTAGGTAATGGAGATGGAAGATTGAATCAGGTATATTTATATTACTTAAGCATACTATGGCATGAACAAGAAACCTGTCTTCACCAACAAGTACCGTTTGTAATTAAGAAAAATAGTATGGCCCAAGCTGCTGTACTTTGGTTTTGGTGGCTCCTTTTGTCCAGTACCCTTATCATTGTTACCTTTTCCGTGCTACTGTGCTGTACTTCCCACAATGCTATTTAGTGCTGTTTCTTTGTTCTGCTATGTGTTTACAGTCTACTGTGGAGGGTGAGAGGGTAAGGAGCAAGTGAATGTGGATGTGTGATAAATGTGAAGCAGGCAAATGTGGTGTGCCTGTTGAGCCTAGTTTGTTGAAGGAGATGTGCTGTTATGTCTGGTGTTTTGCAGAGATGGATTCTTTTTGCTGAGGAAAGGATCAAATCCTTTGCTTACTGAGGGTCATATTGTAACATGGGTATCTTGAATAAAGCTGCCTTTTCAGAGTCTTAAATTCTTTTAGCTGATTTGAATGAACCCTTCAGTGACAGACTGAATTCATATAGAAGGCTGCTTAATGTGGGGAGGAGAAGAGGTAGGGGCTTAAAAAGAGAGGTCTAACATTGAATTAAGTGGCATTAAAACTTACTAAGTAGTCTGCAACATCCACTGAATTCTAGTAAAGCTGTGTTAGATAAGTAAGAAACAGGTTTGTTCATAAATGAAGGATTGTAGACCAATTCCTAGGCTGCTTTTTCTCTGTCTTGGAGAAGGCCATTAATTAAAAATTGGAAAATGACTTGTTAGAAAATAATTGTTTTATATATAAATTATATGAATATAATTCATATTAGAGACTTCCTTCATACTGTCTTTATTCACTTAATACAGGGTTTATATACGAGTCACATTCCCTTAACCTTTTCTTTATTGAAAAAGTACAAGAAACTTTCATACTTGGACTCATGGTATTTTGGGTGAACGCAGCTTCGGCCTGTCCTTGCTAGGCAGTCAACCGAACAAAACTTTTTAGCATGAAGAGGACTGCTGGAATGAGTTGGATAAATGGTGTGTTGTTCCAGACTAGATTTTAAGGCCACATCTAGATCTTAATTTACCTTTTCTCCACAGAAGAGTGTTTCTTTGAAGGTCAGTTAAATCTCTGAATTGCTCGTTGGAGAAGCCTCAGACTGTCCATTGACTTCATAACTGTTTATGTTAGCTTTTGGATATTCTCAATAGGTTGTGTTTCAAAGCCACTCACCTTCACCATCTGTCCCCTCAATATTTCTCATCTTACTATGTAGTTATACAACAAAACATTCCACAGCACACTTATTCAGTAATACTTATCCCAGGGTCTGTTCAGTATTGTCAAGCTGCACAATTTGAACCCTTCATGTCCAGTATTCCCCTATCTCACATCACAATTTCATCAAACAAATATTTATCTGAATGTGTAGATATTGTTCGTCATAGAGAACAGAAGTCTAGCTAGAACTAATCTGAAACCTGTTAATAGATACTGAGCAATGAAGAATTTACTGTGAATGAGGGGTTTCAAATATCAAAAGGTAGATGTGTGATTTTAATTTTTTTTGTGTATTTTTTTTCTTATTGTTGCCTGAAACAGCTCTTGGTTGTGGTGTGTGGTGGTCTGATTTTTTGTTTTTGTTTGTTTTGTTGGGTTTTTTTAATTCCCAGCATATTTTGTGGGAAATGGTAAAACATTCATCATGAATTTTTCTGTTCATCTCTGGCATTTGACCTATATCTAAAAGTTTAGTGGGCTGGTTCTTCTTTTTCAGGTGTCATGCTTCAGACCACCAAAGAGTGTATTAATTTGGTTGAGTGACAGACTGGGTGGTGCATGTGTGACAAACCCCTTAGAGGCCTCTTTCAGGCTATGGAAGTCCACAGTCAAACTGAATTATTGGGGAAGGGCCAGTCTGGCAGTCTTGTTCGTGCTTTTTCTCATTCTTGCATGTTCCTTGGAAATAGTTTACTGTGACTTTGTATAAGAGAAAATGATTTATGAAATTCCTTGGTGGGATCCTTAAAAGAAGAGGAGAGTATGATGTCAGGTTCGTCCTAGTTTGTTTCTGTATTGGTTTGCAGCTGATGTATGAGGCATCTAGAGGTGAGAGGCATGGTGTATTTCAAGAAAAAAGCTGAAAAGGTGTTCTCTCTCTTTTTGGTTTGGTGTTTTGTGGTGGGTTTTTTTGGTCAAAGGAGCTTTATGCTGTCCTGGGGAAGTCTTTGCCTAGCTGAGAAAATGAGGTTAGAGATGCAGATTTCCTTCTGGAGAAGGAACTAGTCTCACTACTTATTTTTGGGTTTTGTTTCTCTTATCTGTAAGCATGTGAAATACTGCTTATGCAAAAGCAGCTGTGGATAGAGGTGTTCCTAAGTCACTGTGGGAAATGGGGAATCTGAGCTGTGCTAAAGGATATATTAATGTTTGGGTACTTTTATATTTTGTATATAATAGCAAACACATGTTCATTTTGATATAAACTCAGAAAAAAATAAAATGGAGTGTTGAGAACATCTGAGAGCGCCATACTGTTGTACTGTCTGTATAGTGTCCTTTGAGCTACTAGTTTTTCATTTCTCATTGAAAACTAGAAATACCAGCCTTTTAAGTACTCTTCAGAGCTCATTCATTCAGAATGGGCAGGTGTATATGCACAGTCTGACTTGGTGATCTTAGGTGTATTATGACCAGTGTTAGTTAAGTTTGACTTCCATCAAGGTGGTACTCCCTGCAGAAATGCTGTAGACTTTTTTTTTTAGATTGTTTTCATTGAGCACTAATGTGTCTGTACTTTGCAATTGGACAATGCAGTGGGTAATGCGTTTTTTTATGTATAACTTTAAGTACTATTCTTTTCTCTTGACCTTCACCTAAAGGTGCTGCTTATGAACTAACAATGAACCGTGTGCACTTGTACTCAATCTGCACATTAAGTAGAGGGAAAAACCCAACACCAATGGGATGTTAAATCCAGACTTGTTTTTATCTTGCAGGATAGGATGCATGGTATTAAAGTGATTCCTTTAGAGGGAGAGCAAACTGTGGAGGGAAAACACATCAAAGTAGCATCCGTGGGAAGGAGCTGTCCTAGTGATTTGAGAACCAAAGGCCAAATGGGGTCTGCCTATCCCTTCTGTAACGAATGAATTAGCATGTGATGTTCTCTGCCATTCAGGAGATAGGAATGTACTGAGCTTCTTACGCAAACCTTGGCATTGGACTACTAGCTATATGGCCAGCTAGTGCTTCCTTAAGCATGAGAGAAATGGTTTGAGGAAGGAGAGTTGAGATCTTGTTTTGTAGTTCAAGCACCTAGCTTTGTACTACTATGTAGTGACTTCCATCCTACAGAGTTCTCATCTATCTACAAATAGCTAATGGTGTGGCAAGGTTTTATTGTGTCCCCAGTGTTTGAGATCTCAGTAAGAGTCACTTGTTCTTCCTTTCCATCCTCTTTTTTTGCTGTTTCTATATGGCAGATGAGTTTCCTGCCAAGATAGGTTCCTCCTCCTCTCTAGATCCACCCAGCTTAGGAGAAGTGCACACAGCACTGCTAGAAGAGTCATCATTTTAACCCATGAGCTGATGACGTAACCCTGTAACTAGTAGGTGTAACCTGTTGAATTAATAAACAACTATGATCACAATATTGGAAGTCTTAGTTCAAGCAGACTCTTAACTGAGTATAGGAGACAATGGTGAGGTGTGTATATATAAGGATAATGGTGATGTATGGCTGTGTGGTAGTCCAGTTGTTCCCTTCAGATAATTTTTATTTGAACTAGTCAGTTTATGCTAGCAAACAAATGCAGCTGGTATGGTAGACACCCTGAAAGCTTAGTCAACTTTTTAGCATCCCAGTCCAGCTGGAAGTGGAAGTTACTGAATATTGCCTACTTGTATTCATTTCTAATCAAGTGATGTTATGTCTTGAATTACTGCTGAGATCATCCTGGTTTTGAGCTCTGCAAACTTCTGCTATACGTGATGGGCAGCTTTCCTTCTGTTTAGCAAATATGGATACTCCTGGTAAGCTGACTGCTGCTTCCTCTGTGAAAGCTCATCTTTGTAATGACAGGAGAACTGCTAGCTGCTACCTCTGTATGTCCTGCATAGAGTAAGCTTTTTTTTTTTTCCTCCCTAGCATACACTAGGGCACCTATTTTGAGTTTTACTGCCATGTTCAGGCTTTGTGTAGATCATTGTTCAGCAGTTTTGCTGCTGTTTGTGAAGCAAGCAGTGATAGACTAATGTGTGCTGAATGGTTAAAAGAACAGAAGCACACCAGAACACTGTTTTTAAATACAAAATCCCTATGTGATCTTTATCTTGTCTTTGTTAATGTCTTTGCTATCATGATTGAGGGTCTCTTAAGAGTTCTCTTGTCAGTGCTCTCCATTTGAATGTTGTCTTTGGATGCTGTAAACTGTTCGTACTAGTATAGTATATTACTACTACATTGTAACTGAAGTGTATCTGGAAGAAGAGGTTATAACTGGGTATTTTTACGTTGGAAGCTCTACAAGATAGGAATCCTTCCTGCTTGTACGAGATCACAGGATTTTGTGCACACTGGGCCCCTTGACAGAGTGACAGCAGATTTAATATTTAATTGCAGATTCTCATTGATTCTTAAACCTTCTGTCTTTTAATAACACTTGCTCTATGAGTGTGCTTGCAATCTTGAACTTTGGAGTTTGAGGAAAGCAGACCACTTCCTAATTTAACATTGAGCTGCTTGCTGACATGTTTTCAAGGTGGCATTTCCCCTGCTTCTGAATCTCCTTGGTGTTTTTTTAAATTATTTGTGCTCATTTCTTGAAGTTGTGGGTGTAGTTTGACCTTACAAAGTGTAAGGAGCTAAAATATTTGGGAGGGAGCACAGAAGAAGGGAGAAGAGCTATTACAGAAGCGTATTCTGATTCTCTTGCGAGTGAAGGTATTCTCTAACCATCGTAAAATGCTGGTAGGTGTGTGAAGTTTAATGTTTCTCCTGGTAATGTTTTGCAACTGCTGGTAAAAGTGGTCTTAGTGTGGGTTTTTTTTTTTTTCTTTTTCCTACATCTAAATACTAGCCTATAGTGGAGACTATGTGTGTACAAGGAATGGATGTAGTATTACCTGATTTTTACAATGCATGGCAAATGCACTTTATCTTGAGCCATTTTTTCCTAATAGAACAGACAGCTGTTTCTTCATTGAAATACAACATGCTTTGTAATAGCATGTAAAAGAGTGTATGTGCGAATTCAGTTGCTATAAAACATTTCCTTACTCTGGTAGAAATAAAACTGGAAAAGAGGATACTTTATCATAAGAATTGTTTTATCTTTCCACAAGTACAGATCAGGAAACATGATTTTGTGAATAACCTAGCACCTTAATGTGCTCATAAGGATAAGTATGCTTGTACTGAGTATGCTCCATTGAGGTTAATGCAGGCATACAGGAGAGAGAATTTGGGGTGAAGATCAGTTCCTGGGTGGGTGTAGCAGCTGTGGAACTATTGTCTGGAATGTTTGGTGACTGGCACTTCATAGTTCTGATGACACAACCCCCCACCCCAACTTAGGGGTGTGAAACACTGCCTGAGTCTTTTCTGCCCAAATTTCTCATCTGTCTATGGAATTGCATACTTAAAATGCAGTATTATTTTCTTGCTGATAGTGGTGGTCTGAAGTTTTTTGTTTCTTGGTGTGGCTGCATTGGTTCTCATTTGGGCTCATTTACTTGTTCCTTCATCTGTTGCATACAGTTATTTTCACAGGGTCTTCTAGAAGAAAAAGAACTTTCATGCTTTATTCAGACAGACAGGCAGGTTGCACATTCTTCCTTTTGAAACAACCGATGTCTGTCCTATAGCTCTGTAGGTAGTTGATTTTTCTTCCCTGAGTCTTGCTATGGTTGATGGTGATATTTAGGAAACAGGAGACCAGAAAGAAGGAAAGGCAGTCTCTTTGTTAATATTTGCAGATGTCAGCCTGAGGTATCGGCTCTGTTTGAAATGGGCACTTCAGTACAGTAGGTTATAGCTGGCAGCAGTATTCATGCAGTGAATGTGACGACAATATAGTGAAAACTTCCTCTGAAGTTGGCTCTGATGTCTTGGTAATTGTTTTGATTCTGGATTTATGTTATAAGGCTTTTTGCTTAAAAAAGGTGACGTTCTTAAGAACTGATTTACAGCCAACCGTATCTGTTTCTGTTTTACAGTACTGGGATATCTACAGGCACTACACAGACTAAAATACTTTACTCTTTTAAGCACAAAACTTACTATTTCTAGGTTTTCAGTCATTAATACAAGTACTAGAATGAAACTAGTAATTTTTATTTTAATGAAACTGAATAATTTGATGAGAAGCTCTCACAAAACACTAGTCACTCTTCTTAAATATGGACCTAAATGACATGACTCTCTTAAGAGCATCTTTCAACATTCAGGCCTATTCTAACTACTATTTAAATAGGCAGGAGTAGATTTTGATTATTTCTAGAAAGAGTGATAGAGCTAAAATAAGGAGAGGGTTTTTTTAAGAAGCAGTGAAGAACTCCAAAGAGAAACTCTGGTATTTCCCATCTTTTTACCTAAAATAATGAAGACTGCTATTTTCAGGGCTGATAAACATTTCAGTTGAGAAACATTTTCTATCACAAGTATGATACTTTTAATTTTTTTAGAGAAGGGTTTTGTAAAAAAAAAAAAGTGATTATGAAATAGTTTGGTTATATCAATCCTTATATCACCTCTTCACAAACAGAATAAATTCAAATGATATTGGGGGAGAAATTATCAATAGAAGCTCTCTAAGCTGAGGCAGTTGAAAAACTGACTTGATGTTAAGGAGAGATTCATCTGTTTTTAGAATTCTCTGATCCTTGTGGCAGATTGTGCTGCTGTTCAAAATTGGCATGGCCAAGGACTATTCAAACTACAATGGTGTACTGATTTAGAAATATAAAAACTCTTTCCAAAGCACACAAAGATGATCTGTAGTGAAGGAATTACTCAGCTTGATGTATGACTTGGTGTCTGAATATCAAAGCACAGAGATTTAGCCTAACGATTCAAAGTGGTTTGTACCTGAATTAGCGCAATCTGGAGATGCAGGTCATGCAAAACTGCTCATTTGTTTTGAGCATTGAGTAATTGCAGAGAGGAAATTAAAGGCAGGATTATTTTACTTAAGCTGTTTGAAAGATGGAGCTCTGGAATAACTTACTTCCTGTAACAACTTGTTTGTGTTTCTGGTGGTTTAAGACTTAGGAGCTTTAAGAGACAATGCTTTAGAATTGTCCTTGACACATATATGGTATGTCACCAGGTGGAATCAGTACTTGACCCCAAGCTTACTGAAAAATCTACAGGTCTGTTAGTTGATGTTGAAAGTACTTGGATTGTAAAATTATTGAGAACTGGTTTCCAAGGTTATGTAGAAAAAGACTGGGCTAAAGGCCCATTTTGCGTAGCAGTGCTTCCAGTATTGTTGCTTCCTCTGTTATCCAGCTAATGGTGGGGGTCTTTTTGATGAAGAAAAAATTCTAATAGAAAGTGTTAGGTTATCCACTTACTGAACACACATTTACAGGACAAATTTTGGAAAAAATACTGCTTCTGTTTTGGGATTAGTCTGCTTGTGACATGGTGAGTGGGGAGGAGAAAAGTACTTTTTTGTTTGCAGAGAGGAACATTCTTGCTGCTGCAGAAGTTGCTAGCTTGGAAGCGTGTGGTGCAGTGTACAGTCTCTGAATTCTCGTGTAGATGGTATTTGGTGCTTTTGGTATCATCACATTGAGAAATGAAGTGCTTACAGGTTAATTGGGATCATTCTTGTTTCTGCAGCTGTGGCTTTACAACTCCTTAAAGTTGCGTTGGAAAGCTGCTTTTTTGTTTAGGAAGTCGGATTATCTGTATGTTCAGAAATAGATGGTGGCATTACAGTGATTCTTAAAAATGTTAGCTTGATATTCAGTCATGGTCAAGATGGAAACACAATGGTAGGATTTTCTATTGAGGAAGGGAATTTAGAACAAGGTGTATCTGAGAGGATGTATTTGAGGATGGCACTAATAATCCCTGGTGCTCTGTTATTTTGAATAGTGTCCAACTCTGGTCCCCAACCTCAGAAAGGACATAGCAAGAGCTGCAAAAAGGTTCAGAGAGTAGTAATATTACCAAAAGCATAGTATGTCTCTCAGCAAGGAGGTATATGACTTGTGTGGAAGAGAGGACTGAGGAATGAAGTAAAGGCATGAGTATTATGGAGAGGGTAAAATAGTGTCTGATTACTCACTGTCTCCTCTAATACAAGGAGGAGTTTCTCAAGTTAACAAGTGGCAAATTCATAGTAAGCAGAGAAGCTGTTTTTTCACACATGTGCGTTTAAGTTGTGGAACTCTTTGTGACCATATGTTGCTGAAGCTAAAAGCTTGCTTGGGGTCAATGTGGGACTAGACAAATTGGTAAGGAAAATATATTGGAGTTGATAATTTGGGGGGGGGAGGGGGGCAAGGAATAGCCAGACAATTCTAGCTGCCTCAGGAAGCTTCTGAGGTGCAATTTTTTTTTGTTTTTATGACTGGGAGAATATTCTGTTGAAGTATCAGCATATACTTTATATTCTTATGCTCTGACACTCATTTTTGCCACTATTCTGTGGCGTCCAGTTAGGGACAGGTGTCTCTGAAAAGAGTAAAACTTCTTGCTAAGGCAGGATTGTGGGTTGGTTGAATCCTTGGTTTGTCCCAGTGTGACTGTTCCTTCATACTTCAGTTTTCATGTTATAACAAATAACAATGTAATAATAATAACAATATAACAAATAACTTCGACAAGAAGTGTATTGAATACTGAAACTGCAAGAATGGTAACACTATTCAGGGCAAGGTACCGCAGCATCTAGGAGATAGCTGTAGTGGAAGGATTAGCTACTTGTCAGCATCCTAATTTGGTGAGCAGAAGGTAGCTGAATCCCTTATTTTGGTACCATGTTAGTGATACTGTTCTAGCTTATGTCCTAAGCAAAGGTATTTTTATTTGTGCATGTCTTCTTTCTAGGCATGACTGCCTGTGAAGCTATGTCAGTCTTTGGAACTTGTATCGTTAAGACTCTGTAAAAGCTGACTTATGTGTTGACGAATGGAGGACTTACTGTCCTCTCTGGAGAAGGGCAGACTGAGGGGAGACCTTATCGCACTCTACAACTACCTGAAAGGGGGTTGTGGCAATGTGGATGTTGGTCTCTTCTCCCAAGTAACTAGTGATAGGATGAGAGGAAATGGCCTCAAGTTGCACCAGGGGAGATTTAGAGTAGCTAGTAGGAAAAATTTCTTTACTGAGAGACTGGTAAAGCATTGGAACAGGCTGTCCAGGGAAGTGGTGGAGTCACCATCATTGGAAGTGTTCAAAAAAGGTGTAGATGTGGCGCTTTGGGACCTGGTTTAGGGGGCATCGTGGTGTTGGGTTAACAGTTGGACTTGATGATCTTGAAGGTCTTCTCCAACCTTAATGATTCTGTGATTCTGTGAATGTCTGCAATTAGGCTGCAACTTCATGTCTGTTAAAGCATGCTTTGAAATCCCACTTTGTGCTCCCTGTTTATCTTACTGAAGAAAACTAAACCCTTGTAAATGCTGCATCTGTTTGCAAGGTTACCAATGTATTAGGGAGGAAAATGGGTGGTGGTGGCGAGCAGTTTTATTATTACTTTAAAGATGAAAGCTTCTGTATTGTAGTGAAAATTAACCTGTATGTTGGCACAGACTGCACTTGTATTCCTAAAATTGAGCATCTCTGTGAGATGGCTTGGTATGTGCATTTGCGTTGACAGCTTTGGCTGGAATGCTTTAGAGCTGTGCTGTGACCCTTAGCTTTGTATTGGTGACTTTTTGTTATTTGAGACTAACCAGTTCTGCCATTCTGAGGAATTCTAGTAGTCTGTAAGTCAGCATTTCCAGCTTGTTCCAACAGTAATAAGTGTAAATTAGTTACTTCTGAGGGTCGTTAGTAGTCTTTTCAGTTAACTAGCACAATATTTGTATGCTCCTTTGATTTCTTTTGCAGACTTCTCAGCAATCTTATTGTCTTGTTCTTGATTAACTAACATTTAAGTAAGATCACTTTTTAAACATGGACTTTAAATAGCATACCCCTTCCTGTTCTGAAATCAAGTTTCATGTGAGGATGATGTCCCTTATTGTGCTTGATTTTTGTTTACTTCCATGTCTGGCCAAAGAATCCTATTATCATTACACCTTGCCAGGAATAAAGCTCTTCTTCCAATGTCTCAAACTTTCAAGCAGAATGTTTAGCTATTACAGTGTTTCAGGGGAGCTAGTATGATTCCCTTTGTCATGTTTTTGAGGCTTTTCTTCTATGAAAGTATTCTTGCTTTTTTATCTTGCAGCTAGTATTCGCATGTTGCCAGGTAAGACGGCCATGCTTCTTGCAGTTTTGTTGTTGTCTGGGGAGTTCTGATGGATAATGAGACTGCCATGTCCGGGTAGTTTGTTGCATCCCTCCTTTTTTGAGGGTGGTGGATGTGGTTGTTGGTTGGTTGGCTAACCTGGAGAGAAGGACCCCTGGGAGATAACAGTCAGGAGAATCCTGTTTTAGAAAATTATCTCTGTAGTTTAGCTTTGTTGTATAAGTAGATGAGAACTTGTTCTCTGAAGCTCATAAAATTGTGAACTTGATAGATAGACTACTTTCAAGGCTGGTAATTGTTGCTATACGGTAGAGGTCTTGAACCTTTTTTGAGGAGGAGCCTTGGAATTATGTTATGTTCACATAAACTCTTCTATTAGTAATTAGTTATTAAATTAATGCTTAGTTTGGTAGAACTTGTTACTCTTCTAACTATACTTACCTATTTTAAGAACTGTCATGAAGGCTTTTGAACCAATAATGTTGATGTAGTATATTGAAATGCCTTAGACATGTTGGAGTAGATGAAAACTTGACATCTGTGGTTGGAGCAAGTGAGAGGATTTGGTAAGAGCTTAGATCCTGGACAAAAGAAAGAAGGGTAGATTCAACAGAGGAATTACTGCGGTAGTTAAGGAGTGGCCTTATTAACTGAAGTTAATCATGGTTATGTGGTAAATAGATGCAGATTGATTAACAGTTGTTAATTGCATATGCAGCTGATAAATTGCTGGCAGTTGCACTTAGCATACTTGCCTCTTAAGGCATCAGGCATCCTAAACTATATTAACGTCTTACATAAAATGTATCTCACTTAATGGCTAACTAACTTGCCATAAAATCACTTCAGAGGAATTTAATGGAAATCCTATAGTGTGAGTTAAAATAATGAATTATGAGGATTGATTAAATTGTTGTGGCAGGTAATTATGGAGGAGAGTCTTTTTTTTTTTTTTTGGTCGCTTTAACCACTGTATATTTGTGAAAGAGAGGCAAACATTGACATCTCATCTGGATTGCTTCATAAATTCAGTGTTTTTAATTTATCTAAATATGAAGTTGTTCACGTGTGAGATTGACTTTACACTGGGATTGTGATGCTGAAAGTCTGAGTGTAACACCACCATTGCCTTCACTTAATTGCTGTACTGTCCTAGCGTATGTAGAATTGCAGCTGACAGTTTTCAGTTTGCATCTTTGCAGGCATGGAAGTATTGCATTTGTGCTTGTTCCATGGCTTTCATCAGTGCTAAAATGTATGTTTGTCAGGTACACTGAAATCTACACACTGTTGTGTCTCCTCCCCTCCCCCTGCCCTTCCCTGCAATCTAAAACCATATAATCAAGATTTCATGTATGCTCAATAAGATTGACCTTGGGAAGAGACCATAATTACATAATTGTCCTGTCTGGATAACTAACGATCAAACTGGGAGGTTGGCAGTCATCTAGAGCCTTGGCTGTGTTTCTCTAATCCTATTTTTAGGCTATTTAGATTAAAAGTTTAGTGTACTGGGAATGTTCTGCTGAGTTAATGAACGAAATACATAGAAGCTTTGTAAAGTTGGTAGCATGATAATCTAGTAGGCGATGTCTGAGAATTTGCACCTATAGAATGAAATTGTGAAGTGGTATAGGGCTTGGTTTACAAGACTGCTTGAACGTCTGCTTCTATCAGTTTTAATTAATCTGATACCTGAATCAAGTATTCAGATGTCTGTGAAAACCAGTCTCTGTGTTTGGGTGGTTTTGTTGCGGTTTGTATTTTCCATTTGCTGTGTCAGAGGAAGCTGAAGTGCTTACTGCTGTTGGGAAGATAGCATGCTTAATTTGCTTCTGAGCTCAGGCACATGGACAAACCGTTGTTTGCAAAATTTTAGAGTCGAGCTTTATAATTTGTTGTAATTGTAGAAATGTGTTCCTTACCATTGCTATGTATAGGAATAATGAAAATGGTATTGTTCCCATTTCAAACTTGCCTTTCAAAAATAAAGTGAAGTGGGTCAGCTGCCAACAGTGCCGTGGAAGTTTGTGCAGGTAATAAAAATTACATTGTTTTATGAAACTACTTTTTTGTTACAATTTTTTTTTTTTACTTATGCAGATGCTATTACACTTGGCAAAGGTTAGGGGACCCCTGGATTACAAATTTCTTCGTAGTTTCTTTTGTATCCTCCATTTCTCCTAAATGAGGAATCTTATCATGAATTTGATCTAGTGTGTCCACCTTTATTTCTTTTTTTTTTCCATTTAGAACTAAATTAACTGATCAGCTTAATAATCATGGTTTCGGAGTCAAGATATTATCAATCACCTGACTGTTGGGGAGGCAACTCTTGATGTTTTGTGCATATCTTTATGCATGAGCGTGCCTTATAAGAAGTCAAATCGGCTAGCACTATCGGAGGCTGTTGCTGAGTTACCTTCAGATGCAAGCAGAAATGCTGTGTAAACAGCTGCAATATCTGGGGTGAGGGAGTGGGTGTAATTACACCATGTAAATTGTATTATGTATTTTGGACACTATTTAAGATGGTCCTTGTCTTTTACTATGCCTTGGTATAGAAAGTTGAACTGCAGGATTTCAAAATGCATTAAGTTCTTCCCAGACTGTTCTAGATTCTCTATGCAAGTGCATCAGACCTAGAATAGTGGAAAGTACTCTTTTTTTTTTTTTTATTTCCTGGATGAACTCTACTTCTGCTAGAACTGTATTATAGAGCAGTGTGCTTCTTCAAGTGCTGCCTGGTTTTGGTGTGCTTTCAACATCAGTGTGATGACATTCACAACCTACACCTGCAATTTTGCATCAGGTTTCCCAGGATACTTTTTTTTTCTTTTGTGTTTTTGGTTGGTGAACTATGGTCAGTAGAAGCTTCATCTTCTGTTTGAATAGCACATAGAACTGCTTTTTTCTGTATAAGCTCAAACTGTGGGTGAAACAAGAGTTTGTAGCTTAGAAAGGCAAGACAATATGCTTTAACAATGGTGATTGCTTCCTGCCTTGGTAACTCTTTAGTTACCAGCTGGTCAGTCTTAAGTGGAAGCATAACACAAATTATTTGGCTGATTTCAGCTTCTTTTCCTTGAAGAATCTATTTTTGTAGCCAAAAGAAATATAATTGATAAACTTAGGCTTTCAGGAGCTGTGGAAACTCTTTTATTTAGAAAGGAAGAAGTGGTCATATAGTCACAGTGGACTTTTCACCTGAGCTCTCTGTGTGTCATCTCTTGCTCTTCTCAAAACAGAAAATGCTGATGAGTTGTACAGCGTTGTGTTTGGATTATTGCTTAGTAAAAAAGTACTTTCTTAAACTGGACACTAAAACCTGCGAATTATGATGTCAATGTAATTGAGTCATTAAAGCAAGAGTTTGGTAAATGGCAAGCACAGTTTGGTTTGCCTGGAAGTGGCTGTGAAATTTCTAGATACACAAGATTCTGGTTTAACCTAAATGCTAGTATAGTGCAATATCAAATGTGGAGTTAAGTCAAAGGTTAATAGCTGTCTAATTGCTATTTGTCATATTATGGACTTGTTTGCTTTTATCTAAAGATTATGGTGTTGTCATAAAGCTACAGAGTTCGTATGCCTTTTCAGTATTTTCAGGCTCTAGAATGAATTAATTTTTTTATCTTTTTTTGACAGTCAAGAATCCCTTCAGTGAAGAACTACAAAAAATAAAAGTAAGTAAAACTACTTAGTATTGAAAATTTTAGTCTGTCAGATGTTTATATAAAAACAATATAGATCTGTTCAGAAGGATGCAATTTCAGAATGTTTTCTGTAAGATGAACACACTTCTTGCAACTTTAATGTTTTAATTTTTTGGTTTTAATCTCGAGCAATATAACTAGGGTTATAAGATTTGGCCATGGCATGCTGGTTGCTTTATATACTAAGAAAATGTTACATAATTTGTGTTGTAGAGCTATGAAGAAAAATTGTGGTGGTGTAAGTTTTGTGGCTGAATTTATCAGTTTGTCTCTTACTGTTACCATTTGGCTTCTCAACCTTGGAAGGACAGCTGGTAAAAGATGATTGACTTGAAACTCCAGGATTTTATTTGGTGCCATAGAAGAGCAAGGGTTAGCGTCTTTCAAAAAATGGATTTAAAATTTTCTTTTTCACTTTGGTTCTATTCTGTTACTTGTTCCTATATTTACTCTTTCAACTGGAATATTGGGATAACCATTTTTGAGATGTCACCACTGAAGATATCTGTATTACTCTTAGTTCTGCAACATGTGTTTTGGTGGTTCTCTCTTCTGGCCTTCAGTCTTTCTGCCTGGACTGTAAATATAGCAGTCTGCTTTGGTAGGCACATATAAGCAAGTATTGCAAGGTAATATTGTGAAGTTTTTTTGTTGTTGGTTTTTGAGTTTTGTCTTTTTTTGTTCTAGGATTGAGCTCTCCAGAAGTGAGTAATTGTGTATTTTAAGTAGGTAGCCTTGGCTAGTTACTTGGGAAGAAAATGTTTCTGAATATTTTGAACAAATTGAATTTTGTGGGGTAAATTCTGAGGATTTTTTTCAGAATTACTTTAGTCGTGCAGAGAGAATGCATCTTGTGCACTGGCCTTGACAGCCCGAGGACCTGTTTTGTATGTTACTTTCTTCTGTTTTTCTTGTGTATTGGTCCATAGTAATCCTACTCCATGCTTGCTTGTTCATTAACTACAAAGACTATACTGTTCAGTTCCTTCCTTTACGTGGTGTGAGCATTAATTTAAGAAAAAAGAATTTGGTTACAAAAATGTTTCACATGTCTGCCTCGGTGTAGCTGTTACTGAAGTCATGGCTGTACCTACTGGCAAATAAATGGAATTTGGAGTACTGCTCTGTGTGTGTGTGTGTGGTAGAGGACTGATTTTCCTCTGCTGCCATGCCCAGTATTTTCCAGCCTGGAAATTAATTGATAAGGTTAGTTAGTTTCCTGGGGAGCTCCAACTAGATCAATTTAATCTCAGTGATGGTTTTTGTAGGACCAGAAGAGGGAGAGGTGATGCTGGTGATTGATATTGTCTATGGGAATCAGTTTGTCAAATGTTTGATCAATGACAGAAGTCTTCTGCTTTTTGGTAGCAGTTTTCTTGTGGGGAAAAAAAAATGGAGCATTCAAATTTTAAAATTATGTCAGACAGTGCTGGTGCATCAGAGAATTAAAATATATTTAATCTTTTTCAATGTGACTATAAACAGCAGATGCAGAACTGGCAAATTACTTTTCTTGCACATTTTCTGAATAAAGGCTCTAGTCTTATCTCGGACATTTGACTCTGCCCCAGGAGTCAGAGCCAACTTAAACCCAAATGTTTTAGAATGGCCTTCAGTACATGGTGTATGTAATGGCAGGTTCATCATCTTCATATTTTGAGTAATTCATTCTAATACAAAATGTTTCTGGATATATTTCAATGAAATTTCTCAATATCTTGATAAAAAAGTTTAACTCCCCTGTAAGTAACAATTATATGACATTTCATATTCATGCTTGTTTTGGGAATTAGGCCTTTTTATACTAGTGGCATATACAGGAACTATCAAGAAGATTGTATTGTTCTGGGTTTTGTTTGTTTTGTTTTTAATTAAGTTACTGTAGTTTGAAGGTAGACAGCAAAAATCTTACTTTGCTATGAATTTTATGCAGGAGTATGACCAGGTGGTACTTTAATGTGACTTGTATGAAGTGTCACTGCACATTTATTAAGAATAAAATTGGTTTATTTTTACGTAGTAGATAATAATTAAAAAAAACAACCACCAAACTTTTTTGGGGTCATTGCACTGTTCCCTCAGTAGTATGAGAGCTGTCAGTTTTAACTGGCAGATCCATCAGATTCCAGGCTGCAGTCTAGTTTAGTTTCAGTCAAGATCTGAAAAATCAATATTGATTCAGAATCTATTGCTTGCCTCATTGTTTATGTGTGAAATGCTACAGCTTTCCACCTGCATGTGTAAAAAAAACCTTCCCCCCCACCCCCATGGTGTATAAAGATTTTTGGGGTAAATGGAATAAAATACATCTCTACTAATGTTTGTTTTTAACATGAATGTGTTTTTCTAATTCTAGGGAGATGAAATAAGTCTCATGATGAACAGCTTATATGCGCTTCATGATAAATTGGCACAAGTAGCAGGTAACACTTCAAAAATACTGCGACTAATGCAAGTGTTATGGCAACAGCTACAAAGCAGTCTTACGCTCAGATAGTGATTTGCAGCAACTGATGCACACTGTGGCTCTCATAGCCATTTAGAGTTCATTTTGGGGAAACTAGAAATCCCATTTCTAGTTCAGTTATGCTGCCTTTTTCACCAGTGTCGTGCCTTTAGCTGCAGTGTTTTTTATTTAATGGGATAGGCTGTCGAATATTGTGATCCTGTACAGTTTTTGATCTAATGTTTTGATGCTTCATTAATCTAATTTCATTTAAAAGTTTAAATATGCTATATGTGGAGAGGAATTTAGATTTCTTCTTAAAATAGTTATTTCACTGCTGTGTAAAAATGTCTGAAAACCAAAATGTTTTGCAGCATTCAGAAAATCCTTACTAATACAAGGAACATTAGTGGTTGAACAAGATTGCCTTGTTAGACAAAGTAGTCCAACTTAAACATACTAATTATATAGTAATTAAAAGTACTGTATTTAGTAATGTGTCAGAGGTGGTGTTTAGGATTAGTATTAATTATTGAATATTTAAAGTAAAAAAAATATAGTGCTTTTGCCTAGAGTCATAATTAACACAGCTTTAAGCTGCATAGATGTTACACATCATAATCAGAAAATGGTAAAGTTAAGACTGTGTTTATAACTTTGGCATCAGGTGAATGTGAGTTACAGCAGAAGCTTATTTCATGACTATTAAGCTGTTTATCATCCTTGCTTATTTAATCCATAATGTGTTTAGGAGGCAGTGGTTCAGGGTTGTTTTTTTTTTTTTAAGCCTTACTGTTCTTTGTGCCAGCTATTCGTTTTGCAATAGCAAGTTTCACCAGGAAGACTTTTCCAGTATTATCAGGTGCTACAGACATTTATGAAATTAAAAATGTGGAAATAACTCCATGTCAGATATGAGGCTGACAATTTAATATGTCACAGCTATATATACAAAATCTGTGAGAAATTTGAGCAGCTCTGTAATACCTTTAAATTGCCAGAGTAACCTTCCTGCAGGAAGTTTTCATTTCCACAGCATTTACAATATCTGCAGTGAATAAATAACTGTCTGTACAAAACCCCCAAATTTCTCCTAGTTTACATTATTCTTTAACCCAAAAATAGTGAAAGAATGATGTTTAACGTGAGTGCATGCGAACTAAGAGTTGCTTTAGTCTTCATTTTGTTGCTTTCTGACTGAGTGCCTTGCAGTGTTGATCTTTCACAGGTGAATTACATCTTCATATATTTTTATCTGTTTCAAACTGTTTCATAGTTAATAGATGGTAGTAGATAGTCCTGTACTATAAATCATTGGGGCCAAAGGATACTTTTTTTTTCCACGTGGGGTAGCCAACCTGTGGTGTGTAGGCATGTATTATGAGACCCACAGCTCTGTGCCGTCGAGCACTGACTTGTGTGAAGTGGAAGTAATGGGTTATGCTACTTTTTTCCCTCTTACGAAAAGAAGATGTAACAGCTTGCTGTTCCCTCAGTATGTCATCTGGCCCTCCGCTGGCCATACAGTAAACAATGTACTTGCCTGAATAAAAAAGTTTGGCACCTCATTTCTACATTTGTGAAAGAAAAGGAGTTTTCTTCATTAGCTGGTGCTTACTTTTGTGCATGTGCACTTATAAAAATGTTTACCTGTCTGCCTTATTAGAGGAATTTGTATGCTCCAAGATGACTGCTTTCTTCCCCAGGTCTCAAAGGTACATTAATCTCTATTAGTCTACACTGGCCAGGAGAATCTTCAGTACTTTTAAAAAATATAGCTATACTTTCTGATTAGATGATCCCTCAGACTGAGGCTGTATTGTGAGATTACCTGGTCTCTCATCAGAGTAGCTTTCATACAGTCTGAAGAATGACCTAATTCACTTGTATTTAGACAAAAGTTATCCTCAATGCCAAGTTTGTTAAGGTATGAGAGGAATAAATCTGCCATCCATTTTGAAATACCATATTCATGTAGACCTGGTGCAATATCTGGAAGCTGTTTAAAAGTCATAGAACAGAGAAAGCTGCTAGAGAGATGCAGGATTTAAGTGTTGATCTTGTACACAGTGTACCACTTCAAAAGAGAGAAGTAAAGGAATACAGTTTTACTAAAAGTGGTGCTCTTCAGGTCTCTGTCACATACTTGGAAAAGTTTCTCTCATTTCATACTTGGCTATGAATCATTTGTTCATGTTATAACTATTAATATTAAAAAGGCAGGCTGGAAACTTGTAGTAGTCTGTTAAACTTTAGTCAACATCTTGACTACCATGACGATAGTCACTTCAGAACTTGGGTTCTAGCCCTCTTTGTTTTATTATATTTTTCTTACATTTTTACTGAACTAGTTTCTTGCCTTGTTAACTTCAATTGGAGAGTAGGTGATGGGGCTTTTATTTAGAAGGTGGAACACTGAAAGTTGTTTGAAGGAAGAAAAAGTCAGGCTAAGAGTTTGTTAATTTTATTTGACTTAATATACTATTGTTCCAACTGCCTATTCTGTACTGTGGTGCTCTAATATGATGTAAAGTGATTTAATTACCCTACACAAAAATAGACTGCCTTTCATTCATCCCTCTTCTCAGAATTACTAGTCTGCCAAACCTATGGTGTGAGTATTGCCTACCTCACAAGAAACTAGAGGGGGAAGCAGTATCTGCTCATCCGGTTCTGAGTTGAAGTTTGTGTTCCTGTGTTCTTGTCTAGTGTTTCAGCCTTTCTTCAAAGCAGCAACTTTTTATAGACAGTATGTATTTCCATGCCTAACACATTCTCCTAAACCAAAATATGTGGGTTTTTTAAAATTAGACTTCCTTCAGGCATATGTTAATTACTGGATGTCTTGGTCTTTCATAGAGACACTTCAGTAGATCACATCCATTTTCAGTCAGGCTTGCAAAATGAATAAACCTAACCACTATATCCACAAGAAGCAGCCAGCTACCCATGGATTCGACCCTACTTTCTTGTACATAAAGAATTTTTATTTAGTTAGAAGCTTCATTTGCTTGGCAGTCTCCACAGAGTGGTGGTCTGTCAGATTTAGGTGGTTTCCTTTAGAGCTAATGAACAGCACAGGTCCTTGAGATGCAGGCATGAATTAGACTTCCATATGTCATAAGGTTTACTTGATAAATCCATGGCTGGAAGAAAATCGTGGCAAAACACTAGA
The DNA here is from genome assembly GCF_964289735.1 of Phaethon aethereus. Classification (NCBI taxonomy): domain Eukaryota; kingdom Metazoa; phylum Chordata; class Aves; order Phaethontiformes; family Phaethontidae; genus Phaethon; species Phaethon aethereus. Next base: position 38,999,998 of record NC_138575.1, read on the forward strand.
TATTACTTAATATTAATTTCAAGTGTCAGCTACTGTATCTGATTGCTGTCACAGGCTCTCGGTTCTGTCACTCTCCTTAATCTTTAGTTCTTCAGATAACTGGTATCATGCAGACTATTTATGAACTTCTGATTTTCCACAGTGTTATTGAACTGTTGAATTTGCATTTGGGAGATCAGGCATTCTTATTTGCTCCCACAACACTTGTTCTACTCCTGCTTTTCTTCAGCTCCCCACTTCAGTGTCATACTGCAAGTAACCTGTAAACATGAGACCTGCTAAACAAGTGTTTTATACACTATTTGCTTTTTGTACTGGTTGACTGTATCACATCAAACTATAAGCTAGAGATCTGTGCTGAATTCATGTGTTCCTTAAAGTATTAGATTTCCACTGTGTTTTGGTTCTGGTACTTTAAGAGAATGATTTACATTGTAAAGTAAATATTTTAAAATTCTGAGTATTTCTGTTAACTCTATATGCTGCAGCTCATAAATTAAACTAAATGCCCAAATGAAAGTCAGTTTAAAATACTCTAGCCTGCATGGAAAAGCCAATCTGACTTATTTTCTGTATTTAAAGAATACAGAGAGAGAACAGACTTAAACGTTTCTTTAGAATTGAGGCTTTAGTTGCTTTTTGTTAGTATTTCTAAGAGGAGAGCTCAACTTCTTATGCAGCTTGCCCAAGTACACCAACATAAGTTAAAAGGTAATTTTGTGATCCTTGCTGGGATGTGTTACTTCTCGCCTCCCTACAAAGGCAAGTAGTGGTTCTCCAATTGTACTTGAAATTGAAGTGATCTGTGCCCAAGAAAAGTTTGAGCACAAAGATCCATACGTTCTGTAAGCTCACAATAGACATTTTAACGGAGGGGCAGTTTTTACAAAGACCTCAGACATACCTTGCAGCAGACCTGTGTAAAGTTTTTTTTTTTGCTTCTGCTTCAGTTTTAATCCTGGATATAGGGCCTCAAGTGGAACAGTTGGGAAACATTTTTGGCTCAGACTATGGAAAGTGGGTTTCCAAGCCAAGTGGTTAATGATTGCACCAAAGTTATTCAAAGTAAGCCTTCATTTGCAGAACTATTAGCTAAAGCGGTGACTGAAATGGCATATAGGAATATCCTGCTGTTTGCAGTAAAACAGAAGGTTGTCTGACTTGTGAATTGCCTAACTTTCTGCAGGCTTTCAAATTCATGAGTTTCTCAGAAGAAAGCTGTTAAAAGGTTCTCAGCAATAGATGGGTTGGAATGAGAAACTGCATCTCCAATAGCTTTTTGTACAGGACTGAAACTCTGTAACTCTGATTAGCTTACTCATTTCAAGAGTCGGAGGCAAGATGAAAGTAATTTTTTTTTTTTTACACACCCCCCCCAGCATTGCATGAGGGTAATTTGAACTGATGGGCCTTAGACATTGTAAGAGCCTAGGCAGCAAAGGCATTTTTAACTGTTAAACATGTTCAAAGGCAGTATAGTCTGAAAAAAAAATTTCAGAAGCAGGACTGTGAGGAAGCTGTCTGCTGGTTTTTGAAGATGAGACCAGAAGCTGTGAAGTCAGTGTGTTGGCTGCATGCTGCATACTGCATAAACGTAATTCCTGGAAGAAGGCAAATAAAAGCAGAATTTAAAACTACTAAAGTAATCCAGTAGTCCCAGGAGCTTTTGTCCTCTTGTAAGAGGTAATACTGTGTTCTCATAAGATTGAAAATCCAAAATGAATCCTGAAACTTGTTGTGAAGGATTCATTTTTCATAATCTGGCCTCCTGCCTGTGTGTGGTGTTTTCTTTTTCTGTGTGTTAACCTCACCCTTTCTATTCTTACTTATTTCACAAATGGGCTTTCCTGCTTATCTAGACAATTGAAAAACAGAAAACAAACAAACAAAAGCTCCTAAGCAGAAGGGTCTCATCCCCCTGCTCTCACAAGCTGTTTTGTTCAGTCAAATTACCACTGACATGCTTTTCCTGTATTAGAAGGACCCCAGGAAGACTTAAGGTCTTACCAAACAACAGAAAAGCTTAAATGGATGAATACCTACCAGTCTTCCTTGTATCATACAACATAATACCTGATTGAGGTTGTACGTATAGCTTCTACAGAGATATGTTTTGCTTTTTTTTGTATTTATCCCATCAGTTCTAGATTTAAAACCGTATGTTTACACCAGAGACTATATAATATCATGAGATAGTTATCCCAAGTCTGCTAATCTTGAAACATGAAATCACTGATCATTACACATACAAGTTTACAGGTTGTAGAATTTATGCTGCACAAAAAGAATGTCTGCCTAAATTCACAGAATCACTAGGTTGGACAGGACCTTCAAGATCATCAAGTCCAACCATTAATCCAGCGCCACCATGTCCCCTAAACCATGTCCTGAAGTGCCACATCCACACGTTTTTTAAACACTTCCAGAGATGGCAACTCCACCACCTCCCTGGGCAGCCTGTTCCAATGCTTGACCACCCTCTTGGTGAAGAAATTTTTCCTAATATCCAGTCTAAACCTCCCCTGGCGCAACTTGAGGCCATTTCCTCTTGTCCTATCACTAGTTACTTGGGAGAAGAGGCCAACACCCTCGTCGCCACAACCCTCTTTCAGGTAGTTGTAGAGAGCGAAATTATATACAAGAATAGCACACAACTCCAGTTCTGGTGCTGACTTCTAAACTCAGAGTGTTTTTTGGCCAAAGGTGGTGTCAATTTTCACAAGTGATCTCTGTAGTTTTGCTATTACAGTAGACTGAGGCATTTTGAAAGTCCAAGATGTTGCATTTGAGTTATTAAGTGAAAGAACTTTTAAAGTAGTGTCTTTTCTGCTCAATGCTTGATTGAAAATGTGCACATGCACATGGGCTTAGTTCCAGCAGCACTTCTAGGCCAGATAGCATATGAGCACTCTCTAAAAACAGTATTCCTATTTCTCTATAAGCCAACATTAAGAGAACAGTGTGCCTATTATGCTGATGTGCTTGCAAGGACAAATTAACTTAAATCTGTCAAAGTGTATTGAACAAAACTTTGCTTTAGCAGTCTGAGAAGGACTTTGGCTTCATAGAAACACTTATTTCTTTGTAACTCCCTACTGTGAATGAGGCATGAAGATGCTTCTCCGTAACTTGCTAGTTTCCTCATTTTTTATTCAGATTGCCTTAAATGTTCTTGTTTGTGTAGGGAATTAATACTTGAAGTTGCTCTAAATGGAGCAAGGATATTCCAGTGTGGAGTAATTCCAACTTTAAATACTTTGTGTGAGTATTAAGAGTATAAGCAAAGGGTTTATATTTTGTATATGCATGAGATTCTTAAACTTTCCTAGCCTTGCTATTGCTTTGGGAATAATACAGCTTGGCAGAGATTCAGGAAGGTAAGGCAGTCATAACCCTGAGCCAGTGAAAGACTGGATTTGTTGTTTCTTATTTTATTGTTTTGGCACAGTAAAATCATAATTATAGATGCTAAGATTTTTTCTTTTTTGAAAGATCAGGAAAAAAGTGATTTGTCACTCCCTGACAGTTCTTCAGAAATGATGGCCTAGTGATAGATAAAACTGGTGTTAGTTCTTTTCCCTTTCTGTGTGACTTTGTTGGTATGACTGTCGCTACATATTTGTTCTATGAATCGGGTACCTTCAGTTTTGCAAAGAAAATCAGGAAGATGATGGTCCATGGCTGTGAGGACTGACTGTGCATATGATACCTTACTTGCTGACTACTTCTGCTTACTTTCCAAAATAATTAGGAGGATGGTAAAAACACCAGTTTCAGGCCATATTGGGATTTTGTGCATGTTCAGGAAGGTGATGAGTTACTGTGATATCTTGGACCAATCTAAAGTGTAGTACCTTCATAGTGTCTGAAATACTATTATGGATGTGTTGCAACTGGAACTAACTTGGTCTGTATAAAAGATAATACATGTTTCAGAGTAATTGGAAATTATTTGGAAGCAGTTGAGTCAGGGTACAGCAACTGCTTTATGGTAACATCCTTTTGATAGTTCTTCATACTACCTTTTGTTCTACCTCCAGTGTAAATACCAAAATATACTTTCTGACCAGTACATGAAGTTGTATTGATGTGATTTGTACATATTATTAGCTGTGACAATCTTCAGCTTTCTTAACTTTTTTGAAGGAGAAATTTGTCCAGAGATTTTTACATATTTTTAGTGGAACTTGTGATAATTATTGTGGTACTGCTGCTTGTGTAGATTGTGTTAACCATAAGTGTTTATGTTATTTTATATCATGTAGTAATAAGTAGATCAAAATAAACAAAAGTTTAATTTTACCAGGGGAACATGAATGTGGCAGCTCTATTCAAAGAAATCTTACCGTCCAGGAGGCAGCTGCATATTTAAAAGTAAGCAAAAGAGGTATTTTTCATTGGTTGTATACAAGATTTGTGTAAGTTACAATTTATATGGCCTAGTTTCATATCTAGTGTATTGATTAAATTTGACTTAGTATTGAATGTTACTTGGCAATGTTTGGAATTGATGTCTTTAACACATTCTACTTACGATTTTTATTTTGGGGTGTAGTGATGTTTTGGGGGAGAGGGAAGTGAAAGAAACTGGCTTAACTGCAGTGAAAGTGTAGATAGTAGTGCTTCAATGGCATGCAGGCTTTTTGCCTTCAGTTAAAACACCAGGGCATAATTTGAACTGATGGAGATAATTGACAAAGACAAAAATTATAAACCTAGGAAATCCAAATCTCTAGAAGCTTCTCCACAAATCAGAATACTATGTTTTGGGACTTAGTAAAAAAGCATATGGTCTTCCTTTCTTTGGGAGGAGAAGCTGATGTGTGGATCTGTGCAGCGGGCCTGACAGGCAGCAGCTGTATGGAGACACCATTTGTTGATGCTTTAAATAGAAATGGTCAAAAAAGACCCTTTTTGTTAATTTGATAGGTATGCAGTATTATGAAATCCCACTCTCTGCTGTCATTCCCCTGCCTCACTCCCCAAATAAAAGATGACTCTTGCCTTGTCTTGACAGCTGTAGGGTTTATTTTAGCCCACATTGGTGTACTCTTCAGTGGAAAACTACTTGAAGCTTTTAAAAGGCTGAGTGTATAAGATTGCTTTGATTGGATGGAGGGGAGCTAAGCTGGTGTGACTTCTAATATACAAATCAGAAATTTATAGAAATTTTACATTTTGGCAAATGTTTATGTAGTAAACAAAGAGTAGCAATGTTAACAGCATCCTGAAGAAGCTGCTAATACTGGTTTATGGTTTGGCAGTGATATTCAATATCTATTAAGACCAGTGTGTTGTGGGAATACACTGGAAAAAATTAAGTTGTTGCCAGATAACTGATGGTCTTATCTATTGTGCTGACAGAATGACAGTTGTTATCATTAACAACTGTTTACCTCTGATAAGAAGCTCAAATTTCATATGAAAATTTGTCACTTTGTACAGTCTCATTTAACCCTACTGTTCCTCATTTTGGGAGTATAAATATAACTCCTTTGCAGAATTTCAGTGATAAAACTTTAATATTTTACTCTCAAATGGAAAATAAAACAGTTACTTGCTTATCCTTTAATTCTAGCCCAGTTACATTATGTGAGGTTCAAAGGAAAGATGGAGATAAATCTTCCTGGAAAGTATAATTTCAAATACAATATTAACTTCTATTTTTGCCTTCCTTTTTCTGCAAAAGAACATACAAGGTGCACTATGGAGACAGCCTTAGCTCAGTTAGCAGTAAATGTTTTATGATAGTTGATGCCAACTAATTTTTTTAAAAAGTCAATTTCTATACAGTAATATCAGTTCTTGAACTACAAACACTAGACTATTTGCAAAATATCAGTTAAAATTGATTTTCCTCAAGCTTCCTAAAAGCAGTTCAGGTCGTTTTTTTTTTTTTTTTTTTTAATACCACCCGTTTCCAGCTGGGTTTGTATCTAGTTTGAATTTTACTCTTGAAGTAGATTTTCAATGAGCACCGCCTAGTGGCTGAATGATTTTTTTTTTTTCTCTCTTGCTGTAGGTTAGAATTGTTAATAAAACAGTGAATGTGGCTTGACTTTTCAAACAGTCCTCAAATTGAGGAATGCTAGTAAGTCTGATTGCTGCTCATAGCATGTATAGATACACTTTGTGTAGTGAACACTTACGCAAAAACTGAAGAATCAAGAACAAAACCACATAGTTTGGCTACTTATATGTGCAGTATCTGAATTTTATTGTGGCATGATAACTTTCTGTTTATTTATGAAATTAGTCATTAATACTTGTTTTTTCACAGAATTTAGATCCAGAATATGAAAGTGTACTTAACACAGCATTACAATGGATCTTGAAGAATGGGGAGGATGTTGGCATAAAGTAAGTGGTCTTTATTTCTTAATTTAATTTCTTCTAACAGAGTGTATCGTTTTTCATAAATACTGTATATTTTTGAATAGGTGTTTCAGCAATGACCCTAATGAGATGGATGTCACTAATGTGACAGATGTGAAGTACCTGGAATCCACTAGTCCAAAGATGTCTTTCAGGTGTCGTTTTCGCCGTGCGTTTGTTAATGTAACTCACAGATTATCAATATTGCTTTTGGGTAAGTTATAACAAAAAAGTTTGATTTTTTTTTTTTTTTTAATTAACTTGCATTTATGTAAGTGCATGGGGAAAAGTAAACAGTGTCTTTCAAGAAGTTTTTACTGACCCATAAAACTTGAGCCTCTATCAGTATCTTGATTACAATGCAGTTTGCTTTGCACTTCTGTCGTGCCACTGTGTTTTCACATTGGTTACCATCATCTGCTGCTGTAGTCAGCTGAACATATTCATTCTTTGGGAACTCTTGTCTTTTTCCCTGCCAAAGCAATACCTTGTGGCTTTCAAAAATTCCAGATTGAACTGATTTCAAAAAACAAAATGCTCAGTAAAAAGACATGATAGCCTTAATTTTGAGAGTATTTCACTGTTGCTCCAGGAACTTTGGAAACATAACTACAGAAAAGGTGATTTTCCTAGTTTTAGGAAAAATTGGATACCCAATATGGTTGTCACCAAAAATTCTTACCTCTAAGACTATGTTGTAGAAATGTGTCTAGCCTTCAGTAAGACTAATTAATTTAGTCTTTGATAGTTCTCTAGTTAAGTTTCAAATTCTTTCAAGTTTATTTAATTCTTAATCATACTCAGAACTATGCAGCATAAAAATATGGTACAGCTAAATGCGGACGCTTCACTCCTGTGTGGCTGGTTAGAAACATTGAAGATGCAGAGTTCATCTCATGCACCTATTGAATATTTAATAAATTGATAAACTGATATCTTAACAATCTTATGCTTATGAGCAGAAGACTTGAGGCCTCCTTTATTAGCCCTTTGATGAACCAAAAGAATCGAAGGCAAACTGTCCCAGATTGCCATCTGGCTGATAATAGTCAATATGAGGATTGAATTGGGATGCAGAGATGAAACTCAGTATGCACTTCAACCACTGGTCTCATCCACTCATGACCACTGGTCATGCTGAGCAAATTGCTCTATGTCTTGACTTTCTTATTTGTAATTAAGGTTAATATGAAGCACCTTTTCAAAAGTTGAATTGTATAAATGTTAGATGTAGTGTCATTAACTAATACCCATTTTGGCCTCAAATGGTGTCCCTCGGTCTCTTTGTGTCAGTTAACATTGCCTTGTGATCACTGGTATATGAAACAAACTATGCAACTATGATTTGTGTATGCATGTTTTTGGTTTGGTTTTGTTGGGTTTTTTTAATTATTGTTAAGACGTCAGTCGTGCCCTTAGCCCAAGAAAGAAGAAGGAATAAGATTTTTATTTTAAGTTTATGCTGCTGGCCTTTCTAACTAGATTGTCCTTTTTGGGAATAGTCTTTAAAGTAATAGAAAAAGAGCATGCAGTACTTTGCTGCAAGAAACACAAATCTGTAGCTGAGCTGAAGTTAGTTAGCTTTGACCAGTATATCTAAAGCACGTGACTTGTTTATGAATTAGTGAATATTGTGCATTTTTAAATATTAACATGTTCTGAATTGTAAGTTTATGTGACTTTTGATATGACTTTGAATTTTAAAAATATAATTGGTATACTATTTTTCTTCACAAATGGGTAAAATTTCAGACTGCAGTCATGGGATACCAGGCTATTGTTAAAACAATGAAATTATTTTCTAAAGGTAACAACTCTTCCAAGTTTAAGAGTTCATGTTGCTATGTTAGTAAAATATAAAATTTTGACAGTGAGTACAGTGTATTTCACTAACTTTGAATTTAAAATACTTCAAAATGTTAGCTAGTTCAACTTCTGAAGTATGTGCTTTAAACATTGTTAAATAACCAATGTTCTAATACTGTTTAAAGGGTATTATATATCTTAATGCAGGTGTAATAGTGGTCTGGGGAGTCTTGCACTACATGAAGTACCGTTGGGCAAAAGAGGAAGAAGAAACGAGGCAGATGTATGATATGGTGGTAAAAATCATAGGTATGGCTTCTTGACTCACATCTGATGTGTCTGTATCAACTCCGTATAAGCTTTCAAAGTACTGGCATTAATTCAGTTATGTTTTCTGCCTGTTTAGTTGTCAGTTATCATGCTGTTAGAGTTCATAGAATCACGGAATAGTTTGGGTTGGAAGGGACCTTTAAAGGCCATCTAGTCCAACCCCCCTGCAATGAGCAGGGACATCTTCAACTAGCTCAGGCTGCTCAGAGCCCTGTCCAACCTGATGTGGAATGTTGCCAGGGATGGAGCATCTGCCACCTCTCTGGGCAACCTGTGCCAGTGTTTCACCAACCTCAGTGTGAAAAATGTCTTCCTTATATCTAGTTGAAATCTGCCCTCTTTTACTTTAAAACCATTACCCCTTGTCTTATCACTACAGGCCATGCTAAAAAGTCTGTCCCCATCTTTCTCATAAGCCCCCTTGAAGTACAGGAAGGCTGCAAGAAGGTCTCCCCAGAGCCTTCTCTTCTCCAGGCTGAACAACCCCAGCTCTCCCAGCTTTTCCTCACAGGAGAGGTGTTCCATACCTCTGATCATTTTTGTGGCCCTCCTCTGGACCCGCTCCAACAGGTCCGTGTCTTTCCTGTGCTGAGGGCTCAAGAGGTTCTTGGTCAAATGTGTGGTTCATGTGTTTCTTCCCTTCCCCGCCCTCCCCGCCCTTCCATCCTTCTGTCCTTCCGTCTTCCATAAAGATTGTAATTTGTGAATTACATCAACATGGCTATAATAAATTCCCATTGATGTAGTGGTATTTTGTCTTACTACTGATAACAAATAAAAATGTGATGTTTGTTGTCTAGAAGTACGGTGACATGTCGCTTTCTGTATATGTTTTTTCAGCTATCTTTAGCTAAAATATCCACTCCTAAAATGTGTGTTAGCTCTCAATTCCATCTTTAATGGCTTTTCAATGAAAAAGCAGCTTTTTAGTTAGTCGCTTTGAGCTGAAATTATGTTACTAAAAAAGAATGCATAATTGAGTTCTGAAATTCTGCCGCTCTATTTGAAGCCACAATGTTTTCAGAAGTTTGTAGTTTTTAAGCTCTGTTTTGGACTACATTTTTACTTAACTTGTCTTACTACTCTCACCTATGGCATTCATCATAAATACAAAGATGATAGACAAATTGGAGGTGTTTTCCTGTTTTCACCATATTCCTATCTTTTCTGTTGGCAAATCAAGCTTTGTTGAGGTGGAGTGAAAGCACTTGATTTTCAAAGGTGGCTCTCTTTGCTAACAGTTAGAAGTACCAATCAAGAGTAACTGCAAGAACTCTTTTCCTTTATTCCAAAGTTATCTGGGGTACTGAGAGCCACTGTGTGTGGTTAGTTTTCTTGATTTGCATTCAGCATGGTTAGAAAGAAAAAGGCTTCAAAATGCCAAAAACATCTTAAATACTAAAATTGGGAGGGGTCATCAGAGTAGCTGTTCACTACCAGAATTTATATTTTTCTTAAAGTTTGCATGATCTATGTAGTTACCAGCTTTTCTTATGGTGTCCTCAGATGTTCTAAGAAGTCACAGCGATGCATGTTCTGAAAATAAAGACTTGCAGCCTTACATGCCTATTTTACACGTGCGTGATTCTCTAATACCACCTCAGGACAGGTATGTTCTCACTAGAAGTACTGAATTTCCTTATGTGTAAGTAAGGAAAAATAGTAAAAATAAATTGGTCAATTAACTAAGTTAATTTCAGTAGGCTGCATAGTATAATATTTTGGAGATTTTTATTGACACAGGTGGGAGGAAAAAAAACATTAGACTTCTCTTACATCTGGGTGTCAGCTATGCAGGTTGTTATAATGCTAACTTTGTAATTCTTGCTTCAATTTTTAAGGAGGAAAATGAGGAAAGTCTGGAATAGAGCAGTTGACTTTCTTGCAGCAAATGAATCTAGAGTACACACAGAGACACGAAGAATAGGTGGTTCAGAGTTCTTGGTTTGGAAATGGATGCAACCTTCTGCAGCATGTGACAAAATTTTAGTAATACCGTCAAAAGTGTGGCAAGGCCAAGGTATTGAAATCTAGTTCTATTTTGCAAATACAATTGTTTTAATTTCTGCATCTAACTTCTAAATACTGTTTTGTTGCTTGAACAGGAAAGACTTGTTTTCTCACACCTTCAAGTATTGTTATGAACTGTCAATGCTATTTCTCTATCTTGTTCAACAGACTGACTTTTTCTGTGCATTCAGTGTCTGCCTTGTTTTCAAGCAAAATGAGCTTTTTTTTTTATAGCTACTGCAGAAATGCAGCAGAGGGCATGTAGCCAGAATGAATTGCTTGTTCTTCTTTATGAATTTAAAAAAAAAACCCATAACTTGTTAGTTGGTCAAATTCTGACATGCCTTATACTTGAAGTAATGTAATTGGTTGTATCTGACAGCAGGTAAATCGGCGCTTGTAGACTTGAGTTTCTTATTGTTAAGTTATCAGTCCAGTATCTCAAGACAGAGTTTGGAGGAAGAGATGTTTGTTTATTTTGAAGAGGAAACTGCTGGGACAAGAGACTCCTCAATCAGCAAAACATGGGTTTTGAGCATCTCCTAGTAGTGCTTCCTTTCTGTCATAAATGTTTTTTGACACTGTGCATTTGTATTTCAAGCTCTGTGGTGCAGCAAAGCATTTGCTTTAATAGAAGAGGCTGTTGTCACACATGGATTTTGCAGTGGTCTGTCACTTTTCGGCTTTATCATGGAGCCAAGTGGCAAGAATCCAGTGGATTTGCAGGTGTCTGTCTGCAGTGGTCATGTGTTCCTAGTTCTTTTTCTTTCTGCCTTTCTTCATGTTAAGCTTCAGTTTTTGGGGTGGGGTGTTGTTTTTCAATGAAAAATTGAAGCTCTAAGACTTGAATTCTGGGTTGCAATGAAAAAGAATGGTCATTTCTATCAATGCCTGAGTGTGAAGGTAAATGTTTAAAGTGAAATCTTAATTGCCAGTTGTTTAAATGTTGTGACTCTTTAAAAAAGAGTCTGTCTTGCCTTATCTTCTGTAATGCTGTATTATCTCTCCAGTAGGATTGAAATAAATGCTGTGCAGACTCCTAGTTTATAAACTTATCAGCTTATTTTCATGGTGAGGGAGGAGGGAGTTGTTGCTTCTCCAGTTTTTAGTTCAACTTTTTAAATCGATGCTGTCAACATTGTATCATGCATTACTTCTATGGCATTGAACTAGATGCTGAAAAAAGCCCAGTTAAAAAACAGACTTTCTGCCCTTCCTAGCCCCACTTAAACAAAAATTCCCACTCTCATCTCTGTTCTGCTGGAGTATGCTAATTTTGGTCTTAGTTTAACTAAAGCAAGTAGTAGTAGGCTTCCTTCTTTTGCTTTTTACTGGTATACATGTTTATTTTTTAGAAACAATATTTTATTGCTTCCTATAAAAAGAGGGTACAGTTTAAAGTAGCTCCTTCCAATGTGATTATTTCCTTTCTAAAGACAGACACGAAGAGCTGCTTTGAACATAGCAAACTTGACTGCCCAAGTAAAAGTACTGCTAACATGCTGGTTTTGTCCTAGGCCACTTGCATGTTTTCCTAAGTTCTATGTATGCTTTTGGCCTTCAGGTCTTAAATTTTGCTTTTCTGTAAGTTCAAAGCAAAAGCGAACAATTCTCTGTCAACTTGAAAAGCCAAATATTTTAAGACGTTGCAGATACTTGGCATGTTCTCTGATGAGGATGTTAGTAGTCTTGGGATATATTTCTTGCTTGTCCATGCAAAATATTACATTGGGATATCATTAAATACTTCTCAAAGTTATGCTACTGGTTTTAGCATTACATTTCTTATTTTTAAATCATTCATTGGAAATGAGGGCTGCTTTTTTATAAAATACCTTGTGAATACTACTGCAAGCTTGAGGTTCTGCAGTCATCGTCTTGCAGTAGTAGTAGTAACATGGCATTCTGCTGTGACAACTGTATTACAAGATTTCAGTTTCTCAAAATTTTAGTTAGCAAGATGTGAATAGTGACTTTATTACGAGAGTTGCAGAGCCTTTTCTTCGTAGGACATTGTCCATTAGGGATGTGCAAGTGCTTTAGGGGTGCAGTGCAGTGGTGGGTTTTATCAACAGCTGTCTCTGTTCATCTCTGTAATACTGTCATGATTGATTTTCAGGCACTTAAATTGCACATAGCTTCTGCAAGCTATGTGTATTATAAAACTGAATCTTCTATGGAGTTTATTTTTTCAATACAGACTGTGAAACATGACACTCCAGTTCTGGAATCTATCATTTACTTCTCACTTGCTTTCAGATTTTCTTGTCCTGTTTGATTTCAATATAAATCACTCCATAACATTCTGTCCTGTATTAGAAATCGGACTGGATTTTCTTTCATCTGGAAGACTTTTTAGTTTGTGATAGCTCAGGTGCTGCTTTGCTACATGGAAGTATACATTCAAGACTCTCAACAGAACAGTATTTTCCAAAACTTCCTAGAAAGACAGCGACTGTAGTTACTGTTAGGTACTCTCTGAATTTCAGCATCTGATACCTACTTCAGCATATTGTGAATGTGGACAGAATATCTTTATCTCTCAGCTGTGGCTTTTAGCTGTATGTTGCCTAGAGCATGTACTTAAGACTATGCTTTCTATTGCATAGGATATATTAAGATCTATCCTGTTTCAGTTCTTTTAATAGCAGTTTTCCTAGTTTTCTTGTTATGTTTGTAGTTCAGCAAAGATCTCTGAATAATTGAAATTGCACACTCTGGCTCTAACAGAACAGCATGGAAATAGGGGTGGCCAAAATGACATAGGTCATTTGGGCTCTATATCTTGGTAGTCAGCAGGCAAAGGCAGTTTTCACATGCAAAGGCTCTTTCTGTTTTGTGTTCTTTGTTTTCCTATGACTGTTGGAAATAGTTCCATTGCATTAGTCTCGTACTTTTTGCACAGCTGTTTCTTTACTGAAGTTAGGAATTCTATATGTATGTGTTGCTTTCTTCATTTTTGGAAGTATATATCAACTGGGATTAAGTTTGTCCTCTAGTTTTGACATTTGAATATAGAAGTTCATAAATCTAAATACTCTTCAAGACTGCTAGGTCCTGAACAAACTCAGTACCTTATAAAATCAGAATGAATTCTTGGGTTTGAATCTTGTGAATAAATTTCAAGGTCACAATTTTGTTAACCTTCTGAGATCTGGTAGTGCTTGGTAGCAGAACACAATATCTAGAGTATGTGCAATTGAAGAAGAAAGCCTCTTGACCTGTTAGTGTGTACTAGAATACTGGTAGATGATAGCATGCATTTTAAATATGGGACCTGTAGCATGTATGAAGATCTAGGCCCTACTGTCTGTTAGCGTCTAGAGTTCAAGCATCATTGTGGCATTTTGTCCAGTCCTTCAGGATGTAGCCTGTGTTTTGGCAGACAGTTTGTGATTTTTTTTTTTTTTTTTTTTTTTTTTTTTACTGGGACAGAATAAAGTCTGGTGTACTTCCTTTGAAATATTATCTACTGGATGTGGTGGATATATCTGTCAAAAAAAAAAGGGGTAGGTAAGCTCATTGTAGGATGACAGACCAATATGAGAGATGTTTTGAAAACAAGAGAATTGTCAACTGAAAAAGAATCTTGATCATGCCAAAGTATAATCTAATTCAATCAATGGAAAAAACCAAGACAATTCTAGTGTGTCCAGTTGGCTTTTGAAAGAACAGGTACTGTTGTCCTATCATGCCTTTGATAACTGGGGCTTTAAAGAAAAATAGGCAGAACTCCAATGTAGCTAAGCTAACAGCAATAGCTAAAGTTCCTTGACAGCTCTGGAGATGAGATAAAGAGGTTCTCTGAAGTACCACATCTAGGATGATATTTCATCCTGCAGCATGGAAGATAACCTGTTGCCTTCTGTGAATGACACCCCTCTTGCCTGGCTTGTAAGAATATAGTCCTTTCTCCACACTGAGAAAGAAAAAAAAAACCCACCAGCTCTATTCTTAACTATTGCAAGAAAACTGTGGATTTTATGTGTGTTGTAAAATGCTATATATATCCTCTGCTGTCTTACGTAGCTGAACTTAACTGTATAAAACCCTAAGTCAACCATGCTCTCCTCTCTTAATAACGTTTAGTATTATTTTGATTTCAGTATCTTTACTGAGGAACCTTGTGTTGTGTGAAAGGGCGTAACTTCAACATTCTCAACTAAATGTTTTATGTTCTTTTTCTTGCCTTTGATAGGAAAAGTTAGTACTTAATAAATTACAGTGATCTGTGGCTTAACATGAATAAATCTGTTCTTCAGAAGCAAGTATACCTATATTTGATGCAAGTCTTGAACCTTATCAGGTGTATCAAATCCACATCTGAAGATGTCTTGCGCTGTCTTATAGCCCACAGTGGTGATACTGGAGAATCCCTTTAGCAATAATACAGCAGTAATTCAAGAGCTATAGAAAGGTGTACTACAGTTTCATAAATCTTCATTCTGAAGTCTGTGCAAGAGACACTTCCATCATAGACACATTTCAGTCACAGTGATAAAGAGGTTTTTGAAAGCACACACTTTTAGCTGCTGCTGTTCTTTGAGTCTGGAATGATACAGTCATATTCCGTTTAAGGTAATAAAACAAAGTACATTATGATTGAAATACAAAGTGGCTTCCTTTTCTTGAAGGTTCTCCCTAGTCCCCAAGTGGGGTTTATGAAAGTCCTAAAAATTTTCCTATAAGTGACTTAGTGCAGAAAATTGTGCTTCTGCTTTCCTATTTCATCTCCACCTTTTTGCTCTCGTTTTGTAAGCTGTACTGTTGAGACCTATTTAGGAAAAGAAATGGCATGTGAGTGGCTTAGTTAATTATGGTGTAGCTTAGGCTGTTGTGCCACAAGAATGTCTGCTTATGCCCTTATTGTGAGGAGAATATTTTGTATGCTCCACACCAGTGTAAATTTTCAAATAATCAGTACCGTAATCTGAATAGTTTTGTCACTTAAACTTGCTCTTTTTGAGGGGAGAATTAATTGTTACAGATGTGTAATGAAATTCAAGAGACATCTGTTAACTATGCTATTGTGAAATTTGCTGTGTAGGTAGAGCATTATTTTTAACTTGCCTGTGTCTTCCCTACCCTCCCCTTTTTGGTTCCATTTCTGGTATACATTTTAATGCTTATTACTCTGCTAGTGTTAATTTTGTACCTCGCTGATTTCTGTGGCCATTTTTTTTTCCTTATACATAAAAAGCTCTAAGTTGCAAAACTTCTTTTTAATTTACCACAACTTTGAAACACTTTTGAGAATAAGCAGAATTCATCTTTATTTTCATATGCTGCACTGCTCTGGGCACACTTGTTCTACTAGTATAATGTTGCATTAAGTTGGTAGCAGATTAGTTTCGTGCTGGTGGTATGCTCTGGCTGAAGTCATCTCTGCAAGCACCTGAGCTCTTCCAATCAAAAGGACATCAAGATTATTAGAAATTGGAGCAGGCAAAGCCTGGTTTTTATAGGTATCCACACTAAAGCGTGAATTCCCCATTTAGCTACTTTTGCATAGCTTAATGGTGTAGCTGCTGTCATAAACAACAGTATGGGTTTTTTTGGCGTTCATAAACAGCTTGCAGAAGTGCTGATCCTCTGGGCCTAGGGTCTCTGCAAATAACCTCACCATTCTTTATCCTTGGATTAAAACCATGTGCTGAATAAACCTAGCTATTAACAATCAGCACATAATTTCCTCAACCCCACGCCTTTTCAGGTCCAGGTCCATGACTAGGCCATCCCAGATCACCTTCTTCAGTATGGTGTGATGCCCCAGTGTACAATATGCTGGTGACATTTCACACCCCCCCTTGATCTGCTGGAGCCAACCTACATGAGTAAGGTAAGTCCATTTATTTTTCAATGTTGCTTAGTTCTGTAAAGTTTTTATTGTATACCCTATGTATAATTTTGAATCAAGGGCAAAAAACTTTACAAAACCATGTGCTATTGAAAAAGGACTTGTCCTTAAACTATAGGCAGCTCAGAGATAGATGCAGTGTCACCAGCATATTTAGAAATCTATTCCCAAGAAAAAACAGTCAATTGTTACAGGTATTGGTGACTTGGACTCTGTGTGGGTATATTCTAATAAGAACACTTTTAGTTATTTGGGGAACTTGGGGTAGGTTTTATGTTAGATTTGGAGGCCACCTTTTCTAATTTCTACCTGGTAATTGTATTTTTTTCCTTCAGACAAACTTGCTCCTCATGTATATTTCTGTGCCTTATCTGCAGGCAGTGAATTTTCTCTTGGTTAGCGCTTGTCTTTCACGTGCAGTGTCTTCCACATGACTGAATTTCTTCTGTGTGACACAGTTTTTGTTTTGGTGACATACAGAAGACTAGCAGTGTTCATGTATTTTGGATATACTTGCAAGATCTTATTTTAAAAAATCAGCAGTAAGAAGCACAGACCTGTAGTGTCGTCTGGCCAAAACTGAGACTTCTAACACTTGGAATGTAACATCTTGAATCTGTCAAACATTTCCGAAGTAGGGACTGCAAAGGAGAAGCATTAGCATCGGTTTGGAACATGATTTTGTCTTGTTGAGTTTTTTTTAATCTTATGTTTAAACTGTTGAATCTGTTCATCTCAAGTCTTCAAATTAAAACTTCCTTCAAGCCTTGGAAGTGGTTTTACCAGGTTATCCCCTTCCATTTCTGTTGCTGCTTTGCTGGCCCTTCTCAAGGCATGGAACTATCTTACCTGAATCTGAAGGGCTCCTCTATTCCTTTTCTTATGGTGCAGTCTTCTGTTGCAACTCACACAAGTAGAGCTTGTGAACTTTAGAGAATGTAATGTTTATTTTAGAACTTCAGTATGTCTTTCATGGGATTGTTCAGCTTTGGAAGAGCAGCGCTGTTATTTTTCATTTCCATTTTTCTTCTTACATCTGTTTTATTCTCTGGTGTGTTTCATTTCAGATTTTGGAAAGCCTTTGATCATGTGTGTAGAGCATTTAGGATTACAAAAGCTCCATCCTTGTAGAGTGCTCCTTAACAGTTGTTACTGCAATACAACATCCATCTAAGGGTCTCCCTGTTTCTTAACCAGATAGGCAGTAAATTGCCCCAAAAGTGGAAGAAATGAAAATTGATCAGACAGTTAAAACTGAATGGTTAACCTGCAGCTCCAAAAGTGGTTAAGAATATCTGTCTTGTCATATAGATGTAATGCAAATACTTTCTCTTCAACTATATGGTATTTTTTAAAATATCCTGAATTCTTTCCATGTACTGTGGCCTGGATATAAAAGAGTGCATTATCTTTTTAAATGTAGAAGTTGTAAATCTAAAAAATTCAGTTAAGTATGGTACATTTTCTTCAGTGCAGTATAAAACTCTGGAGAACTTAATTTGCTTGAAGCTTTTTCGTATATGAAGGAAAGTATTCTTTTGAGTAAAACCAGAAAGGTATTCATGTATAAAGTTGACACTTGTTAACTAGATGGTATTATGCACGTCAGTAAATACTATTAAATTGATTTTTCTTTGTAGCGTTTCATCTAGATAGAAGAAATTCACCACCAAACAGCTTGACACCATGTCTAAAGATTCGCAATATGTTTGATCCAGTTATGTAAGTAATAAGAGTTATCTATCTGTATTTCTTTATTCTTTTGGAAGGGTCCATTTCTTTCCTCTGAGAGAGGTTTGGAAGAAGTGAGTAGAGATGAATAGCTTAAAAGAAACAAGTATGTTGTTAAAAAAAAAAATCATCTTCCTCTTAGCATCTATGAGAAGACAAATAATTTTACTGCCTGTCTTCTGTCCTTTATTGTCTTGCTTGGTGGCTTTGGGTCACTTCTTGAAGTGTGGCATTTAGTCAAACCACTTGGAGCAATGACTGATCTTTCTCTATTAACTAATTTTGTAAATACTCAATTATACCAACTGACGGGATACTCATGCAGCCTAACAAGAGACTGTAAGTTTCTGAAGTATTGTTAAGTATTCTGCAATATTTAGACTGTTACAGAGCTTGCACAGTTTGCATTTAAAAGGCTGAATTTAAATAGTTTATTACTTTATGGCAGTGTGACTGCCTAGTTTTGATGCAAACAGATTTTTGTAGTGGGAAGGTTTTAAATTATTGCAGAGTACTGGCTTCTAATGCTCAGATAGAATTCTAAAGTATGTACTGTGTATGAGTAAGTAACAAGCCTTGTTTCACATGCCAAGAGTTACGGAAGAATAGTTAATATATTTGTAGTCTTTTAAAGCTTCATCCACTATTCTGTTATATCCCCATTGCCTGTGGGCTAGATCACTAGATCATGTTAGTAGTTGGGGCATAAACTATGTGTTAGTCCCCCTAATCCCTTCTAATCTTTGAAGCATGGTTTGCCCAGTGCAAAGACATACAAGGACTCCAGTAACTCCTCTGAAGTAATTTATTCCCTGATGTGATTATATAAGGGAAAAATGAAGATGCTATACTGTCTTAGAGAGTAGTAAAAAAGTTGGTTAGTGAGGTGCTAATTGTGACTGCAGAATATGAGAAGTTGAGTTGAAAATTAAAGCTATCGATTAGAGCAGGGAATAACAGGAATTGTAGGAGGGGACACCAGAGTATAGACACGAGTGATTGCAAAGTTTGGATGTATTTCTTCAGCTCTGTTTTACTTCTGTTTCTAGCCACACTTAATTACTTTAGTTCCTTGCCTTATTAATTGGAAAGCTGTTAGCTAATTAACTGAGGACAGTGTTATCCCGAGCATAGAGAATTACTCTAAAAACTTCTTTTTTCCTCCATGGCTTTAATACTTAATGACTGTTCGAGCAGAGACCCCAACTGTGGCTTCTTTCATAACTTTCAGGTTGCAGTAGAGTGAGCAAGACTGAAATTTTAGGTATTCTTGAGGCAAATTGATCCTTCTATAGGAGGATGAAATAAAAGATGAGATTTGCTGACAATTTTGGGCAAGATCAATGTCCTTATTGTTCTTGCTACAAAGGAGACTTCATGAACTATATTGGTTAGTCTGAATAGTACTGAAATAAATCCATTCCTGAAATTTCACTGTAATATTTAGTGATGTGCTGTATTGGTTACTTTCCTGTTTCAAGATGTTAGCTGTTCAAAATGTCTGCTGTTAATGGGACTAGCAACTGAGATGTTACTTTTGTCAGAACAAGCTCCCTTTTATAGGCTATATCAAAACATCAGTGTTTTGTCAGTACTGAGCCAGTCTGTGCCCAGCAAGTGCATTTAAAAAACCCCACATTTATAGACTAGGACTTGTTCTCCTTTGACACTTCACTTTGGATGTCCAGTCAGCTATTTGAACAGTGCAACTTCTAATACATGTGGACCTCTTCTTTTGGAAGCTGACCCAGCTCTGTTACTGGACTGCTGGATTATAGTTGTAGTGGGATACTTCATCCAATTCCATATTGCATGCTCCAGCCCATTCCTCTTCCATGAGCTGTCTTGCAGAGGACTGCTGATTAAGGGAGTACTTTTTGTCATGCCCTTGAAGTAATCTTAAAAACAAACAAACAAAAAAAGCCCAACAAAAAAAGCCCAACAAAAACCCAAAACCCTTAGTGCAAGACAAACTACTTTATTCAACTGCTTGTGTCAAAAGAGGAAGGAGGTTTATGTTCTTGTCCCAAATCTGAAAGGGCTGAATGCCTTGACTGACCACCTGAAACACAGAATGTACCATGTGATTAGATTGGCAAATGCTGTTTTGACACTTGCCGTGAGTGCAAGGTATGCTTAACAAAATTCAGTTTTAGCTGCTCTTGAAGTCAAGCTATTACATACTAACAATAAATGACTAAGTATTTTCAACAATATGCCAGTAACTGGTAAAAGTAGCCATCTATAATAGTGGTCTTTTCTGTTGACTTGAGAGTCATCTGGGGAATATACCAGTTAATTTGTCTTTATCAATGCTAACAGAGTAAATAATTGTCTTCCTACTGCCAAAAGTCAGAAGACTTACCTGGGCATTGTGAACCCTCAGACCACAGCAGCAGTCTTAAACCTAGGTATATGTTCTAGGCATTTACTATGCCAGACACAAACCTGTTTTTTAAAATATCAGTTTAAGCATCATTTGGGTAAGCCCATTTTAGCATTTCTGCATCTACCACTAAGTCAGTAAAAAGAATGGTTCATAAAGCATGGGTAGCATTCCTGCAAACTGATATTGACAGCTAATGGAACATACATGTGCAGGATCAGGGAAGGGTAAGTCATTCCCGTTGGGAGCCTATTTCATTACTGGAAATCCAAGTTAACCGATTAGCTCATGAGGTTTCATGTCCCAGGTCTGCAAAACACAAAAAGCAGACTACACTGAGAATGCACTTCTGCTTGATTTGCAAACAGGAAATGAGCACTTGGGAGTAATGCAGTGACTTCAGTATCTGGGAAGAAGACACAGCAGAAAAGATGATTGCCTGCTTGTAACAATACGATCTCTTCTTATGGTAGCGGGCTTTCTGCTGGTGACAGCATGCTTCTCAGTAAATCTGGACATGAGTCCCGGCCTGGGAGGGAATGCACCAAAGTCAAGATTTCATAGAGTCATTAGAGTAGTTTGGGTTGGAGGGGACCTCTAAATGTCCTTTTGCAACTTGGAATTACTTTATTTCCCTGATATCAGGAGCGCAGCACATTATTTAGAAAATACTGTTGTTTACAATGTTAGAGAAGCGGAAGGGGACTTATACATTCCCTTCATTCTGAGCTATCTAGTATAAAGAAGACACTTTTATTCCAACCTGAGTAGGGTGCATCTTCTCCTAACTTTTGCAGGGTTTTAAATTGTAGGTGTCACTGGAAGGTCTCTCTCCCAGTAGGACTTTCATTAGGATCTTCTTTGCACCCTTGTGTACCCCCCCACTTTTGTTTGCTTGTTTATATGATCTGCAGGGGCAAGTGGCATCAACTGTAAAGTCCGATCCTCTAACCAATCAAGGTCAAATGACAGAAACAAATCTGACATTCCATGTTGCCACAGTCCTTCAAGTGTTGTGTTAGTGTCCTGCTTGACAGATTGAAGTATAATCCCTGACCAATTAATTTCCCTATGTACATTCCATTCCCCACCACCTTTTTTTCATGAATAAGGAGGAAGGTAGAGCAAATACTTCAAGAATTTTGGCCTTATGTGGAGAAAACTTTAAAACTACCCAAAGCTCTTGATAGTATTATTGAAAGAGTAAGTTCCTTGTTTTTTGTATAAAGACTATTCAGGCAGGCTTAAAGGCGTATTAAGGCTGTTGAAATTGTGTTCCCTCTGCTTAGAGTTACTTCATTAGGACCAGATAGTTCCTGCAGTACCTTCAGAGAAATACATAGACTTCTGTCTCCTCTAATGACATACCTAAAGACTGATTAGTCTTGACAGTAAAATATTTTTTGTGCAAAGCCGCCAAAATTGGAATTTGATTTTAACAACTTCTGTTTCTGGATCTAGATTGGCATGTTCTATCAGTACCTTATGGGGCGAATGCAATTTGATGCTTTGTTGGGGATAGCGAATAGCTGTTGCAGTGATGAACAGTGTCTGAATAGCTAAAAAGCTCCTTCGGCCTGCTGAATACTGACATGTAGTGTTGCTTCTGTGACTGCTGGTAGAGGTGATACAGTAAAGGGGCAGAGGCCTTTATGCTGTTGCCTTCCTCTGCTCCTCTCCTACTGCCGGAGGAACAGGCTAGCAGTGGCCTTCTCCTTGGAACAACGGCCAGCCTGTCTGAGCAGGCGTGGGAAGACAAGTTTATGACTGCTTGCAGTTTCAGACAGGAAGGTGATGGCAGGCTGCTGGAAGGGGAGGACAACTCTGCCCCCCCTCCCAATACATATTATTCCTTTTGATGTTTAGGGTTGAATTTTCTAAAGTGGACTGTAGGACCCAATTTACTGAATATTCAATAGCTAAAGTACCAAATCTGTTCCAAAGGCATTTAACAGAAAATGATGTCAGGTTACAGAGAAACCAAACTCAGTGGGGAAGGATGAGATTGTTGTCAATGTTTAAAAAATGATGTGCTTAAAAAATGCTTTGAAATGTGCTTTCATTGTTTGCATAGGGAAATAGGTGATCACTGGCATCTAGCAATTCAAGAAGCAATCTTGGAGAAATGCAGTGATAATGATGGAATTGTTCATATTGCTGTTGACAAAAATTCACGTGAGGTGAGTGTCTTTCCAGTAACACCTTAATGCTTTGTTTATCCTTGTCTGTTGGACTTAAAAGAAAGAAAAAAACCCGAACGTTCTTTTTCTTCATGCAGGGTTGTGTATATGTCAAGTGCCTCTCTCCAGAGTATGCTGGAAAGGCTTTCAAGGCATTACATGGTTCTTGGTTTGATGGTAAGGAATGGGGTTTTATAACAAAATGTGGGTAGAAATGACAGAAGATGGGTGCAGTTGGAGTTCTTTTAAATGGTGAAGGGGTTTATATCTAAAGTATCGAGCTATAACAAAAACTGGACCTTTTTAGTAGTCATCACCTGGTAAACTAATACCAGTTTTCAGTAATGATGTGTTTTTGTGTATTACATCCTGAAGCAAAATGTAACAATACTGAACTAGAAGGTTTCTCTTTTCTCTTCCTATTTCTTTGCCTCATAGGAAAGCTGGTAACAGTAAAATACCTGCGGCTAGATCGGTATCATCATCGTTTTCCCCAGGCTCTTACTTGTAACACTCCACTGAAGCCATCAAACAAACACATGAACTCTATGTCACACCTGCGTCTTCGGACAGGCACAAGTAATTCTCAGGGAAGTTCCTGAGGAGATGTTCTACAAGTGCTAGGACTGTTACTTGCAACAGGAATTTTCCTGTTTGGCTGCCGTCTTCCTTTTTTAGTGCTTTTTGTATGTTAATACTTTAATGAATTAAATAAAAGTTTGAACGTTCCAGAAATCTTGTTTCCAAAGGGACTTAGCAATGAGGCAGTAATACTGAGCTGACAAAAAAGAAGAAAAAAAAAAATTGCTTCAGGAAGTTTTCCAGGGCTATAGTAAACCAATGCATTTAATTTTCGCATGAGGAATACCGAATTCATTATACATTTGCAGATGTGGCGACTGTATTTTTGCACCAGGTGTTTTTGATAATACAAAAGCATGGAGAAAAGACGACTTCCTGTATTTCCATAGTTTCCTGTGAAATAATCTTGTGGGTATTTTGTAACAACCAACCTACAGTTCCTGATGGTAAGTAAGTTAAAAAAAAAAAAATTCTTTTTCAGTCAATACTAATTTTTTGTTGCTGTGTAAGAATCTTTTTTTCTGCAGCTAGGGTATGGGGAAGTTAAACTGGCATTAGTGGTTGCATATAAGCGTGAGGGAAAACGAGCTCAATGCAGATGTACTAGGTTTTGTATATAAATGTAAGTGCTGGTGGTGGCAAAAATGGTTGTGTTCTGTGAGGATCTCTGCATTGAAGCAGTGAATAAGCTTCCTATTTTATTCAAAACCTAATATTTTATATGGATTTGGCTGTACCATGACAAGAGGCCAAATACCTTAAAGTGTTAGGTACAGGTTAAATATCTTTTATAGGTTTTATATTAAAATACCTGACTGACTTCGTGTGAAAGGTCTGATACCAATTGTAATGAATTCAAATTTGTGAGCAATAAAGAAGCAATTGGCAGATACTCTGAAAAATATTTTGTGAAAAGCTGTATTTATTATTACCATTGCCAGGGCTGTGACAAAATACCAATTTAATACCAATTTAAGTGACTTTCCCAATACATTGTAGTTTGTTTTAATGAACCAGTTACCTGTTAAATTTTTAAAAGGTACATACTTCCTTGCAACAATTTTGGCTGATGCAAATGAAGAGTACAGCTGACAGTAAATCTTGTAAATTTACTAACACTTACCTAGAAGTACAAAATTGTTGCTGAGAAGCTTAGTTGCAAATCTAAGATTATTGGCTTTACTAATCCCCACTCCTCCAACAATTTTATCTAATTATCCAGCTGAATATCCTGTAGGGGGTGAGACTGGAAGCACACCAGTCCTACAGATTTTACTGAAACTCACTTTACTTTGTAGATATGATGGATTTGCAGCATGAACTTGCACAAATAATGCACGTTTTTCTTATGGTTAAGTAAACATGATGCACACTATTCTGCAACAGAAAATCCTATTGTGCCTTACCTTTGTGCTTTTGTGGGCACCATGTTTATTATTGGAGAGTTTGTTAACTGAAAAATTTTAAATCCTCAGTTTTATGTCTCAGATGCTAATGAATGAGTATATATAATATATAATCAGCCATGCAGCATTCTACTTACCAAAGACAAGTACATATTTTTGATCGGTAAGTAGATTGTGCCAGGTCTGGTAGATTTTGATGAGTTTTACTATATACATATATGTATATGTATAATATACATGTATATGTATTATATATATGTATATAAACTAATTTTGTTGTATTTGATGTGCATCATAGTGATTTGTTAACCTGACCTTAGTGACCCCATCTTGTGACCAGTTGCAAGAGTGAATGTAAAAATAGTTGTGGCATTTTAAAAGGTCGCCTCGATGCAAATGCATCTATCTTGCTTCTAAAATATATTTCCTGTAAACACTGTACATTTTATTATTGTAATATGTACTATTATGCAGCTTATTTTACCTTAAACTGTTAAGTTGACCAATATCCCTTCCTGCAAGACAGATGGGAATGTGTATAGTACCTGAACATTTTGAGAAAGATCAGATGTTTCTTGTAATTTGTCATCCTGTCCTGTAAAAACAAACAAACCAAAACAAACTCAAATTAAAGGTTTATTAGGGGTTTTTATATGTGTCTCACCTTCTGGCTATATTTGGATATCTCTTTAACTTGAATACTTTTTTCATCTGTGTGGGTAAAGGAGAAGATTAAAAGTCAGGTGGCTATGATGAATTAATGTTTGCTAGGATTTGAATCTGAACAGGGGCTACTGTGAGCTGAAATACGTCCATCATCCATTTGTCTGGATTTTGTACACAGGCTGTGCAGAGGCATTACTCCAATTTCCAAGTCTGAGTGAGGCCAAGTTGTCTGACATGTTAAATGACAGAGTCTTAGCCTGGTGCTTCAACCTGCTGCTTGTATTTTGAGGTATCAAAATCCCTTTGAGGACTTCTAAGACTAACAGAAAACTTGGGCTTTTTTTCCTGCCTTTACATTTATACCATGCTCTTTTAAAATCGTTTCTATTGAAGGGTTGGTGGGGTAGGAGGACCAAAGGAGGGTGAGTGAGTCCGTAACTTACATGTATTTGCCCAGCTCGCTTTTAGCTCAGCCCTGTGGATGGGGAGCGGGAGGAGGAGGGATAATTTCTCTGTAACTGTGTGTCGTCCGTTCCCTTCCCCCCTTCTTTTTTTTCATATGTCACTGCCTGTGATAAAATTCGATCAGCCCCTCGGCCTCTGGTCGCAGGTAGGAGCCGTGGGCCGGAGCCGCAGGCCGACCCCCGGCCCGGCCGCGGCCCCGTCGGCCGCTGCGCAGGTAGGTCAGGGCGGCAGCGGCGCCGTCGCCTCTGGGGGGGGGGGGGGGGGGGGGGGGAGGGGGGCTGCTCCCCGGGGCTGCGCGCCCTGCTCTCCCCCGCGCCCTGCGGAACAGCTGGAAAATGATTTTAAAAAGTAATAACAAAAAAAAGGCGAGAAGCCGCCGGGCTGGCGTTTCCGAAGCACACCCGTTAAATGAAGGGACAGCGAGCTGCGGGCGTGCTGCAGTGGCGGGACGGGAGCGGGTCCCGGCCCTCCCCGCCGGCTGCCTGGGCGCGCGCCGCCTCCCCGCCGGGCCGGGCCGTGCCGTGAGGGCGGCTGGTTCCTCCCCGGCTCCATGTTCATATTTGGCGTTGGCCGCCGGTGCCCAGGAATTTCCCGTCATGCTCCCCGGGCGGCGGGCCCGTCACTGCCATCCTGGGGGGCGGGGGGGGCCGGGGCCGCTGCCTCGCTCGCTCCCTCGGGCCTCTCCTCATGCGCGCTGCGCCGCCGCCGCTCCTCTCCGCGCTCTGCCTGGCGCTGGCGGCCGCCGCAGGAGCCGCAGGTAGGGGCCGCGCCGCCGCGGCGGGCAGCTGGCCCTTCGCCTCCCCGCCTGCCTCCTGCCGCCGCGCCGCGGGGAGGGCGGGCCGGGGGCTGCGGCGGGGGCTGGGCCGCACCTGCTCGGGCTGTGGCGGGGCGGGCGGGGAGCGGGCCCCCGCTGAGGGGGACATCCCGTCCTCCGGGCCCTGCTGGCAGCGGGGAGTGGGGTGTCGGGGCCGGTGCTGGGGTTGCTCCCCGTTTCACGGAGCCAGCCCCTGACAGGGTTTGCCCTCCCTTCATCCCGGCCGTGCCTCTGCGGCGTCCCTGTGGCTGCCGCAGCGCCTGAAGCCGTGGACATGGCGCGCAGAGCCCAGGCTGCGGGTGTCCTTTGCTGTGGCCGCCGCTTCTGACTCAGACACGAGGTAAATAGTTTCTGGGACGGACAGCAGAATAGTTGGCTTGGTGAAACGGTGCTTGGCCGAGTGCGTAATGAGTTCAGTTCTGCTGCGGTCGCCTGGTCGGTGGATTGTGCTTCGTTGGTCAAAAAAGGAGCTTAAACTTCACATACGCTTTCAGAATGTGGTTGTATTTTTCTAAGGGAGCTCAGTGTGCTCGCTTGCTGGGTTTATTTTGGGTTACACTACCAACAAATCTAGTCAGCGTGAAGAATGAAGTATACTTTATTTCTTACTGTCCCCTTTTCAAGTTAACGTAGCTGTAGTTGGTGCATCTTAACATTCCTAGAAATAGAAGAGAGACTCAATTAAGCTTCCTGTAATACTTGACAGATTTGCTGTAAATGCTGGCTTTTCTGCTTAAGCTGAAATTTCAGTCATTGTCCCCTCAGCATAAAGATTGTCTGAAGGCTTAGGGGTCTTAAATAGGGATAACTGCGTATTAAAAATACCAAATCTGAGGATGGATATCTACCGATAAGGCTAGACGCCTACTGTCATCTAGTGATAAACGTCAGATCTTTGTAAGAGTTCTGATCTTAAACACAGCTTATAAGAAAGTATAGAGCCTTACATTATATATATGCTAGGCTCTTAGTTCTTTCTCTTTTAAATATTCCTGTCATTACTATTAAAATGGTCTGAAAGTGTGTGCTCTTGAAAGATGTCAGAATGAGATACCTGCAATAGGCAGATACTTTGCCTTACTGATATGGCTTGTTTATGGCAAGCGGTCAATAAAAGGAAGAGATGGCTCTACTCCCCCTATGGCCCAGCGCTGTTCATCTGAATCCAGCGTTTAATGCTTAGAATTTGTCCTGTTTATATGTTCTTGCCCTCGCTGAATTGACACAAGTGCTTGCCGTCTTATTTGCTCATGATTCCCAACTTTTTATTACACTGCTGCATGCCTTTGCAGTTCGTCATGATTCCTTGTCTGCCAAATTTGGTTGGTAAGAGTGCCCTTTAAGTCTGATTCTGGAAGGAGTTTCCATGTGGCTCGTCATCTTAATCAGACGTTTGCTCATAGTTTCTAAAAGAATCGCCTGCCTTGCTGTAGACATGGCTTATTTTAGAACAGTATTTCTTAATTGTCTTAAAATTTATGTAGGGAATTAAATATGGTGAATATCTGAACCAGAGTTACTAAATAATCTTAAATTACTAGAATTCTGAGATGAAGGAAGATGTTTGGGGTTTTTTTAGATTAAAGTTCTGCACTGATTTCTCAAAACCACCAAAGTTAGTGGATTTAAGCCATATATAGCTCAGTCCAGAATGTGGTTGGTTGGTCCTTTTCCTGTCTGACGCTCCTTGGATCTTTGTAATACACATTTGAAAAGATCTTTGAGGAGGAAGAAAAAATTCTATTTTTCCCCCAAAAGGCCAATCTTTAAAAATAGTGCCTTTGTATATGGGATAATGTTTCTATATTCGGTAGCAACACCATATAAAGCAGTTGATCCTAGACAAAAATAAAATCTTTTGACTGAATGACCTTGCTTATTTTTCCAAGCGGCGGTGGTTATATGCTCTCACAGGGATTTGGTTAATACAGATTTTTATGTTTGTATGTAGCATAAAGATCCCGTTGGATAATGGGAACTTGCCCATGAGGAAGATATTTGGTCCTTTGCCCTGCTATTTATGAAGGTATGGGACGATCTTGTTTACCTAGTCATGTTTTGTTAGCTTTGTAAGATGATAGTTGTTTCTGTATCCTTGGAGGTCCAGCCTATTCATTACATTAGAAGTGCTAGAAAATTAAATTTCCCTTTTAGGCAGGTTGTTAAAGGTTCCTTTGTTATTTATTTTAAAAGATGGGGGAATAGGACGGAGAAGGGGAAGAGAAGAGATGGCTTTGTTAAGGATTTAATCTTCTCAGCCAGAAGGTTAAGAAGTCTGCCTGTCTGCATCTGACTGGCATTACTACAAGCTGGCGATGCAGTAAAGTCATCCAATTTTGAGATACCTCTGTTGAGCTGCATAATTGAAGTGAGTGTGTCCTCATTACAGAGTAATACTTAAGCTACACACAACGTTATATTAGTCATAGGCAGGGAATATGAACCTCTTTTTCCCTTTCTGTTCTTTTTTTCATTAAAAGCTACACTTCCGGCAGGACCCAGGTGATGAACTTAAGCTGTGGAGGCTTTAGCTGATGGGAAAGTGGGATAAGCTATCAGCCTAATTACAGCTTTGTCTAGCCCTGATTTGTTTAAGGGTTCCTTTAGCCAAAAGACCCTCAGAAAAATGGACCCTAAAATTCCTGGTGTACTTATGACAGTATGTTCAGGAATTAACATAGAATAAAGTCAGGTGTGGATTTACCTTTCCCTGAGTAACTCTGAAGTTGGTATGCTTGTTTTGGAACAGACTCCAAGGCTAGATGGAAATAGGGTGTTTCTTGCTCTGGAATAATAGTGTCCATACATGGAGTTATTTAGAGGCTACTTTCTGTAGCCAGCTCTTGGGGCTTTTTCTTTTTTTTTTTTTTTTTTTTTTAGTGTCTCATGGAATAAGAAATGGCTACAGGTTAACATTCCCTTCCCTTGCTCTTGTTGCTTCTGTAGGATTGTATTGTTATCTTTTCAGATACTTCATTTGCCTCAGAAGGATCTTAGGTTCTCAGTAAACTATTAATATGTATTAGCTAAAAAAAAGGCACAAGCCTAAAGGTTTAAGTCCTCCTCCACTGAAATTTGTGAATGTATAACCGACTAGCAGTGTTTTAAAAGTAGTTTCCAGCAAACCACTTAAGAAAGGGAAGGGAGTATGTATTGCATCGCCAACTTCTACCAGAAGATGAAGAATGTCATTCTGGGTTTTAACAGGGATTTTTCTGTCCTTAATCTGTGAAGATGCTGATCCCTATGTTTTGTCTGAAAATAGGGTAGAAGGATTCTTTGGGAAGCCCATTTATGGTGAGGTAATTGGAAATCATAATTTATCTGCTTAGCTCCAGCCTTCTGGTTCTCATTTAGCAACCTCAATTCCAATAGCATTATCTGAAAACCACACAATCTAGCAACTGGTACTGGGATTAAAGAGGCTTTTCTCAGTAAGGACTTTAAAACCTGAAGGAATTGAATGATACTGGCCCAAAACAGGCAAGAACAATGTTTAAACTTAGAATGTGCTAACATGGTTTTGCTATCTTCACAGATTTAAGTTATAGTTTAGCATTGTCTTGTAATATGATTAATAGCGTAAGTACTTCTTTATTTAGGGTGAGCAGTGGAAATGATCCTGCTGGTAAGTCTTGAATTTAAACATGATGCAGCTTTTGAGTGTTGCACGAAGTCTAAGGACGGGACTTCTATGGAGCTCCCCAGTTTGCCCTGTCCTTCCAGTAGCATCTGAGCATCGGGCTTAATGATTTCTTTTAAATGTGGGCAGCAGTTTAGCAGAACGTACATAGTGTGCTAACGCATTATTTTGTTGGGAAGTGTTACCACATCCAAGAACTCTTAAGAGTTAACATTGTGCGTGGCATTTGGACATATTTCCCCAGGGGTCTCTTTAACTCCGTGTTCTTCCAAACAGAGGCAACGCCTTTGCGTTTCACCTGATGGAAAACAGATCCCTATTATAGGGAACAACAATAGCGCTGATGAAAAGTAACTGCCAAATGCCACCACTTTCACTCCAACCGCACAATGAAAATGGGGGGGAAAAAAAAATCAACACAAGGAACCTTAGCAGCTTCCTGGGGAAGTGGTCTGTGCCAGTCATCGACAAAAGAAAACAGCCCAGAAAGTGTTCGGTCTGGCCAAGGGATTGCCCTGTTCCTGTTCCTCGCTGTTCCCCGGTGTGCCGTTCTTGGGGAAATCCGCAGGCGAGGCTCTGCCTCCAGCTGCACGCATGGAGAACATGTGTGATTTTAACCACTTTGAGGACCTGTGCGGTGGTTGGCAGGGGTCAGAGCCACATGGATGTCCCTTTCAGTTCATGTGGCAGGGGCTTGACAGCGCAGCGAGTCTGGCCTTAGGTTTCCTGCAGCTGGTTCAAGACCGAGCGTTGGTTTGATGTAAAGTTACCGTACTTGTTTGAATGGGCTAAGAAAAAGGGTTAACTTCATACAAGCAGGCTTTGCCACCTAGGTCAGATTGTCACTATCCCACTGCTGGGAGGAAGCTTGATATTAAACATAAAACCAATGCAGATCCCTCCTTATGTGTCCTGATGATGAGCCGTCATGGCTTACACCCAGTTCAGGTTGAATTTCTACTAGTGAGTGATCCAGCAGTGCATTGATCCAGTCTTAATGATGCTGAAACCAAGGCTTGCAGATCAGTATTGGTTAGGTTTCTGCTCCTTCACACCAATGGCACTGTCAGTAGCCTTGAGATGAGTTTGAGGGAGAGAAGGGAGTAAGACAGGAACAGATGCATAAGTTGCCAGCTCAAGGATGGGCAGAAAAGTTGAGGTGGATCAGCCAACTGTGTGAAGTTAAAGCAAATGCATAAACTCCCCAAATAAAGTGATTTGAGTTTTCTGTAGCTTCATCATCTCTGCTTTCTAATGGCTGCAGGAAAATCATCACTGTGTCAGTATTTAATGGCTTGCTGTGGGAGCTGTACTTTTAGACTATACTCAGTTTTTCTTATTTTTTTTAAGATTAAAATCAGTGTTTAATAAAGTCTTTTGGATATACAGTGGAAAGATACTCTGTACGGACAGCACGCCTTTTAAAATCTCTTTTCATAAGAGAAACCAAATTGTCTGTGTACATACTTGTTCTGTGTGCTTGCTCTTTTACTTAAAAGCAAGAACACCTAAGGGACGTGATCTCCAACAACTCGTGTAGCAAATTAGTGTCTCACTCGGGAAGGGACCCACCCCACGCTGCTGGTTTCTAGTCTTCTACAGAACCTGGTATCCCTAGTGCAAAAACTCAAGGCAGCTTTGCTACTTACCTCTGAACTTGAGAGAGGTGCTGAGCTGTAGCAAACTATTTCAGCGGTTGTTGAACCATGCTGGAAAGGATTACAACAGATACTTTGCAAGACTGTAAGACTCTGCCTGTGAAGTCCTTTAAAATGTGAAATACAGTATCTGTCTGGGGGAAAATAAGCCTTTTTTGTTGCTCTGTTACATACAAATTACAGAGTAATAAATTTTTTATCTAAAATACCATGGTCAAGTAATAACTATGACAGTAATACAGACAGTGTAGTAGCTGAGCAATTTAATGCTCTTTAAGACCAGATGCGGGTTTTCAGAGCATTATCCCATCTCCACAGTCTTGTAGACTAAAGAAACCTAGTGCTTAAATTTTTTTTTGCGGGGATTTGGTTTTCTGAACCACTCTATTTCTCCTCTGGACTTTCCTCAGTTGTTTCTGTCCAGCACCCCAAGCCAGTGGGATGTTCCAGCTGATACCTTGCTGCTGCCGAGGAGAGCAGATTTCCTCCCCAGCCCCTGCTGTTAGTGTTATGCTTCTCTTTTTAATAAACTCCAGATTGTAATTTGCCTTTTTTTATTTTTTTAATAGTATCAAGTGTTGGCTCAATTTATTGTCACTGTAACCTTGACATACTTTTCTGCAGTACTGCTGCAGGTCTGGCATTCTTCCTTTTGGTTTTGTGCATTTGAGGATTTCTTTTAAGGTCCAAATGTGGTTCTTTGCACTTGGCTGTATTGAATTTCGTCTTACTGATTTCTGAACATTTCTCCAATTTATTGCGACCAATTTCTCCACTTTATTAAAACTGAGTTCTGCTCAGCTCTTTAGGGTGATTCACACTCCTTTGCAGGTTGATGTGTCTGCAGTTTTGGTAAGGCTGCTTGCTGGGTTTTAACCCTAGTCAGTAGGATAAGCACTGAACGAGTGTTTTTTTTCAAGAAGCTCTGCACCCATGTTACAGGACCTTGATCCAGAAGAAAGGTGCTTTTCCAGTTTGCTCTGTCAAAAAGTATATTTGAGTTCTGTTGGATTTACTGCTTTCCTCCTGCTTGTAGAATAGAAGGAAAGTACATTGGTCGACAGGGTTAGATTTTTGGAAAGTCCATCTTGGTAGCTTATTGCTTTCTAATTTTCAGTTGCCTATTTATGCATTGTTTAGTAATTAGTTTCAAAAGCCTTCTGGGTGTTGAAGGTAGGCTTATGGCCATGTAGTTCACCAGTCACTCTTTTCTCCCTTTTTAAAAAAGGATATTGTCAGCTTACTCTTGAGATTTTGGAAAGGCAAAAGCCTTTCAGAAATCCTCCAAGGTGCGTGGTCTTTTTCTGAACGATTGCTCCAGCTTGTTGCCTAAACACTGTAGGGTAAATTTCCTAATCTGTCAGAGGAACAAGAGCAACTTCAGACAAAGGTTATAGACACATAATAGCTCCATCATCTGGGAATATAGTGATTCAACACTAGTGTGACTAATTTCTGTTAAACAATCTCCTCTATCCAGCTAAAGCACCTGAAGTGAGTTCCTTAGAGTGAGAGGGAAAGCTTGATAGATTTTGATAAAGCTCTCTCAAAAAAAAAAAACACAAAACCAAAACCAACCAAAAACTGAAAAGAAATGCAGCTTCATTGACAAGATGGCTCATTGCAGATCCGAGTGACTGTCGTGCTCCACTGACGATTTGTGTGTGGAGGAAGGTCTCTGCAACAGAGGTGGAACGGTTTGAAATTAGTCACTGCAACTATTTCAGATTATTACCTCTGTTGTTTCTTAAAAAAAAGAAAAATCCCTCAAATATAGTGCATGGAAGGTCATCTGGGCAGTCAACCTATTTCCAGACTGGTAATGTTATGCGTGTTGCTTTCTTTGATTACAGATAGCAAAATTTGCAGATGGGCTTAACTGATCATAATTTAGTTATTTTCCTATTTGTTCTGCTAGCAACTACATAAAATTTCCAAACATCTAGATACGTTCTACCTGTGAATGTCTAAGTACACATCTAAATGTAAGAGAATGAGAATCTTTCTGTGTATATATACCAATGCTATAAAAATAACATACCAGACAAATCCATCAGAATGCTAACCAGTAATTATTGCTTCAAAAAACCTTGAGGTGGACACAGAGCTGCTATGTCCTCTGTCATTTTATTTTGGTAAGGGGTGCTGAAGGCTTGCCCGCTCAGCGCTGAGATGTGCTGAAGTGAGCCATGGGAGGAGAACGGTCTTGTGCTGGGGACCAAGGATACTACGGGGATACTGCTGAGGGCTTGCTAATGTGTCAATCAGAGTGGTGTGAAATGTCAGGACCGAGAGGGGAAAGAGGGACTCCCGACATTTTAAGCGTAGGATTTCCTTTTTCAGAGTGCGAGTCCAAATAGGACAGCGACAAACTGCATTTTGGGGCAAGGCTTATTGAAGCTCCTGACGGCAGGAGGGGGCTGCCTGTGGGTGCTCTGCTGCTGCCTCTGCTGAAGGAAGTGGAACAGATGTCCCTTTTAAGAACAGATTATGCAAAGAAAAAGTCCAAATTTATCTTAGAATGTTGACCCAGATGGGAAGCTGAGCTACAAAGCCCCAAGACCAGCAAAAGGCTGAGGGAAGAAGAGCATGAACTTTGCAGCTGCCGTGTTCCCCCTGTGACCTTCCAAAGAAGACGGGCTGAACTGAGCCGTGTGCCTACCCTGTGAGCCAGCTGCGTCGTATGCGTCATATACCTGTCTGTACACCATATACTGGTCATAAGCTCACTCTGACAGTAGAAGAAAGTACTTATGTTTGGTCGGGTTTTTTTTCCCCAAAGGTAAGTTCTTCTTGCTGCGCATAAAGGTTTTGCATTGTTACTGTTGGCTACAAGTCCAGCTGGCAAGTATAGGGTGAGTATTTCCGTCTTTTGCATGCATTCAGGCTTGGGAAATACAAATTGGAAAAGCTGTAAAGTTTAATATTTTCAGTCAATTAGAAGAGGTAGAAGAGACACCTTCACTTTCTGGATATTCCAGAGAGAATTAAGGAGAAGGGGAAGAATCAAAGCAGGTTTTAAAGTAAATCTAGCTAGAATTAATACTTCCTTTGTTCGTATATTGAAAAATAACTTTAGGATGCCTAGAGGTGCAGATGCTTGTGCTGCGCATCCAGTGTAAATATATTTAGCTGATTAAAAAAAAAGCTATTTTTATGCATTTTTAAACTGCACTGGAATGAAAATCAGAATTCAGTTCACACAGATTCCAAGTACCATTTTTAATTGAAAAAAAATTTTTCTTTTGAGATTTTCTCTTGTAAGAGGGGAAAAATAGTACTAAATAAATATTTTTATCCCTGTAATTAGCTGAATACAGGTAGATGTATGTATAACCCTGGTTATTAAATTGTGGCAGAAAATTTTCTGTAAATTTTTATATTTTTTGCTAATCAACATACTTAATGATAGCCTCACCAAGTGAAGATTTGTTTTAAGAAGATGGTGTTACAGAAATTTGAATAAAAGTATTTGTTAAATTAATCCACCTTGGGCAGTGGTTTAAAATCAAATAATCTTTATGTCTGAATCAAATTTATTGCCGTTAGGACAGAAATAGTTTTCTTTGCTCTCTCACCTTTCAGCCATTGACATTCAATATTAGCTTATCTGATTGTACTGTAAGTTCACAGAAGATTTGAAGTATAAAGGTAAATACTGTTTCCTTATTTGCTCTAGTGTCTTCCTACTGCTATTTATAAAAACAAAAGTACATCTCTGACTAGGGAGGTTCTGTTTACTTGATGAAATTTTATTTTGCTATGGATTAGATGTTCTTTTAATTTTTTTTCAACTGCATAAAGGTTCTTTGGTTTTAGGATGGTTAATGTTACTGTTACAGTGTGTGAGCCATTCTTTTATGGTTTTTGTGCAGTATCAGAATTCCTTCATGCTATAATTTTTTTAAACTATTTTTGGATAAAAGGCTGAGGTTTTCTTGTATATTCATAGGGCTGCTCTGCATACCATCATGACACAATCTGTGTGATCAAAGGTGCATTTTTAAAGAGTGCTTTTATTCTGTTGACATATGCATAGACTTCTGCGTGCTGAGGATGTTATTTTGAAGGATGTTGCCTGAAGGATAACTCATGAGGCCGTGTAATATCTGATTTTATGAAAGGGAGATGGCTCCTCTCGTTGGTGATGAGTGGTATTGGTTTTTAGAGAAAGCCACGTAGAAAATTTCCATGTAAGGGAGGCTGCTGGGGAGAGATTGGCAGCTACGATGTCTTTAACTTGAAATGCTTTTCTAGTAGCTGGGATGATAAAAAAAGAAAAAAACAACCTGAACTGGTCTGAATTGCGGTTATGCTAGCTAACAGAGATCGTAACTAAATTTTATAAACCACATACTTTACTTACAAGCTTTTTTACAAAATATGAGACAATATTTGGGTCTGATTCACAGTCTGATGTAAAAAATATATTTTCTTAGGTAGTAAAGTACAAGAATGCAGGGAAATAATTCAGCTTTCAATTAGTTTGTGCTGAAGAATTGCATGCTGAATGAAATGACATGGGCTGATGTCTGGATGTGGATCTATGTTTGCCTTTTGCACTAGAAGTTTACTTTTCTAGTAGGCTGTGTGGCATTTATAGGCACATTCTGTGC
Source organism: Phaethon aethereus (assembly GCF_964289735.1). NCBI lineage: Eukaryota > Metazoa > Chordata > Aves > Phaethontiformes > Phaethontidae > Phaethon > Phaethon aethereus. The sequence goes on from NC_138575.1 coordinate 39,036,523, forward strand.
ATATACATGTAGATAGATATTAGCACCAACCACTTTTTCAATTAAAAGAGTTTTAAATACCTTAAAAATCTGCTGATTATTTGTTGGTAATTTCATATATATATATAAAAATATATACACTGCAATAACCCTATGGCATCTGGTCCTGCATTGAGGATGCTTTAGTTTGCTGCTCTGGCAGGGAACATTGTTTCTTTGGGTTTTTTTACTCCCTCATACAGATTTTACTCTGAGAGCTCATTAAATCAGAGGCTAAAACCACGGCTGAAATCACAAGTGGTTTTAGTTCTGATGTGTTCAGGGACCTGGTCTCCTTCAGTGGACTAGTGAGTATGATTTCTACATTTCCTTAACGTGCCTCATAAAACAAGGTCGTTAAATTTAACTCATCTGCGACATTTCAGAATTCAGCTTCTCTGTGCAGCAGAAGTGGCAGCTTCCTTCACCCCTCCCGCGCCACAGCCCGTCTGTGCTGTGTGTGACACGCTCAGCAAACTACTGCAGGGCTGGTTTTCACTCGTCTCCTTTTAGGAATGAGCTAGACAATGCTCTTTTTGAAAGAGTGTACTTTTTTCATGTTTAAGGTTGGAAGTCCTGTTAAGTCACGCCTGTTCTCAGCTGGAGTCTTTATTTTATGAGATATTCTACCTAAGAGAGATGGCTGGTGTTACATACCGTTGTATATCATTACCCAGGCAAATAAGCCATGTAAGCTGAGGAAGAAGTTTGCTGAGTTATGGAGCACTGTGTAGCACAGTTTAAAAGAACTCAAATTTTAAATGATGTATTAATCTTCAAAATTAATGTTCACTACTAAAAAAGAAAGTTGTGTTTTACCTCCTGGTAAATGATGCATGGGATTTGTCCTCAAATAAAAATAGAGAGAGAAAATTAAAAATAGAGAGAATAGAAAGTTTGTTAGCTCTGCTGTTGGTAAGTTGGTAAGCTTGACACGGCAAATATTGGTGGAGAGGGAGAGCATATCTACTGAAATCGACCTGATTGACAGTAAAAATAAGTATCATGTCTTCAGTGCTAGGGTACCTCTTGGATAGCTCTCCATCCACAGCAGTTACCCAGAAGTTTTTAAATCTTGTGTTTTCTTGAAATGAATTCTTTATTAGTAAGCAACACAAAAAGCTTTTGGGCTTGCCAGTTGGGAATTGTTAAATTAAAAGGTTATTTCCAGAACACTTGTATCTCATCATCTGAGCACCAGAAGCAATTAAATCTTTACCAGTGCCCTGGAGAGGACTGCCTGGAATGGAAAAGATCAGATATTTTTCAAGATGTTGAAAGGCTTGTGATTCTCAGAAAAGACCCATTTAAGAACAGTTTATGACCGTTGTACTTATAAACTCGCTGCCGTAAAAGGAATGTGCTGTATGTTGGCGGGCTACCAAGTCAGGGAAAACGAAAGTGTAGCTCAGCACTATTTTAGTGCATTGGATCTGGTAGGAGTGGTAAAGGACGCGGGGGAAATCCCAGTTGACCTATATTTACTCTTCTTTGGGAAGTATTGCTGGTCATAACTGTTGGGAAACAATCTGCAAATGACAGACATGTGAGCACTTGCAAGGCTCAGAGACTCGCTGGCTTCTGCCCTTAGCTAGGGTTCCTCTCTCGTCCCAGGCTTGGGGGACTCCTTGTTTGTCCAGTCTCTTCCTCTCCTTGGGGTGTCTCCGCTTTTTCTTGCCTCTTTCCGATTCCACTTTTCCTGTTTCAGCTGTTGCCTACAAGGCTTCCAGTGTCTTGTCTCTACGCTAATGAAATCTTCCTTTTACACCCCTCCCTAAAGACCAAGCCAGAGTCCTTTGAGCAAGGACCCTCTTAACTTTTGTATTACTTATAGGAGAATTAATTAACTCCCTCCTCCCTTTGTACTCAGCACAGTACGGATGTCCTCTTCATCCCCACTGTACAGGGTCATGTCCTTTGGCTGTTTGGTGGGGACCGGCACCTCTGCCCTGCTGTGTGCAAATGCTAAGTAGCAAAACAAGGAGAATTCAGCCTTGCAGTTCTCTCTTCCATGGGAGCAGTTGCAGAACAGGGAGGCATTAATGCGCTTTTGCCCCTCTCCCTTTTCAGGAGGGTACAACCTTCAAAAACCCCTTTGTTTTGATTATCCTCTCACGTCTCAGGCCTTTTTCCTTTGGCCCTGGACACACCTCTGGGCTTTAGTTACACCAGCACACCAGCCTCTTTGTTGCCAAACTGGTTTTTCACTAGCTAGAGAGGGGAGCAATGCAGTGGCCAGTTCAGCATGCAAAAAGGGGTATTCCTGTAAAGGACTGTGAGCTTCCCATCTTTGGCAGCTGCTGCTAGAGAGAATGTTAACTCAGTTCGGTAATTAAATGAAAATTAAATATAGATCTTTGTTCTCTGCTCAGATGTAGTGGGATTTTTTTTAATAAGTATAAATAATTTTTCTATTCTGGATAACCATTCTAATTTAAATGCAAACTCACAGATGTAAGGAGCTCTACCTCCTTAGTAAGCATATTTTTTTCTCAACAATTGAAATCAGTGAAATTATCCTGAATTGTGCTCAAAGGTTTCAGTATCTGGTTTGTTTTCCAAGTTTTTAATGGTTATTTTATTGGAAAGATAATTGTTTTAGCCTGCGCGATAATCTAAAATCTATTGTGGGAATTTTGTATCTCCTAGATGGAAGTGTAAAGTCTGTGTCATAAAACTTGGGCTAAAGGCTGCGCACCTGAAAGATCTCTGATTCACCTCAGTGGGAAACTTACATGCAGCCTAAGGATGGAATGTGGAGGGTGGTTAGTCCCTAAGGCTTTGCTTGTCACTGTGTGTCACAGAGTGGGACTTGGGGTGAGCAGATAAGAATATACGTGAGAATATATGGAGAGCAATACTTCCATGCTGTCTGATCCTTCCTCATCTGATTTTCCTGCTGTCTTCTATTTCTCTGTCTGATCTCAAACTCAAGGCTTTCCTTCTTCCTCCCCTACTCCAGCTGTTAAAATGATGAATATAGAAAATGCTGCTACTGAACCTTCAGTTGATGAAAAAGATCCATCAATAACATTAATAAACTGGGCCATATTGCTCCATTTCATGTGATAAAGAGGGCTGGCCTGCGGGCACAGTGAGGAAGCTGTGGGGCTCAGGGGGGGCCTCCTGCACCCCTCAAGCTCGAGCAGCCACAGCATGTGCCATGTGCCCAGGCAGGCACGCACCCACTCCAGCCACAACTTGCTCTGCAAGTGCGGGAACGACCACTGTAGTTCATGCTGTGAGACATTGAATATACTCCTCTGTTAAACACTTTTCTGTTTCCTCTGCAAATGAGCGTTCCTGTAAGGGCCATTAAAACATCTGTAGCTGAATCTGTCAGTATCCTGAAGCGCATGACATCCAAACTGGTACTTAAAAACCTCTTATGTGTTAGACCGTCCATTCGGTATTGCAGAAAGGTGTGTATTTTACGTTTGAATTTCTATGGCAAATACACTCAGTTGCTATGGGAAACGTTTAAAAACAAAATCCAGAGTGAGAGAATATATAAAATTCAAGAAAGCAAAAAGGTTTTGAACTTCAGTTTTTAGTCTCCTTTCTTATAGCAGTGCTAACTTCAATTTTGAAGCTTGACATTTCCTGCTTTTCCACTCAAATATTATGAGGTGTGGCAGTAATTACCTCTTTTATCGGGGCACAAGGTAAACTTCCTAAAAGTAGACTGGATTGCCATTCAGTTTGCACATTCCAGCACAAACAGCTATGGAGAACATGATTTAATTGAGAGAGTTAAAAGTGAAGTGGGAATTCAGGTCTAATACTTCTGATTTCTGTGGCTGTAATTGAGAAGCTAGCATTGTATGAGGGGGGAAAAACGTATATGCAGACAAGCATGCAAGTTAAATGCTACAGTACTTTTGTAGACCTGTAAGGCTAACACAATTAGTTTCTTTTAAAATGTTTTATGCCTCTTCAGTAAGACTTTGAGAAGCTTATCTTTATAATTGTCTTTATGATGTTTTGCTGCATGCTGTTAGCTAGTAATGATTAAAGTATTTTACTGTCATCAGTGAGCTTTCACAAGGTATAGCAAATCATGAATTTCTGAAGACACCTTGTTTGCCTTATCAATGGATGTACCAACACATGAAAATCCAGAGCCTAAAATCTCTCTTTAAAGGTGAATTTCCAAAGTTTTTTTCAATTACCTTTGGGATTTTGTGCCGAATGCTTCAAATACAGTACAATGCATTGAATCATGCAGCTGTCTAAAAATGTCGTTATAAAGTGCAAATGCATATTCACAGTGTGTGTAGTTTTTGAGGGCTGAAGGCTGCCACCTCGTTGTTCTAGCAGGTTGTTGGGAGGCCAGCACAGAGTGGTTAGCCCAGGTAGTGAGGGGTGTGTGTGTGTGAGGAGAATACTTTGTGCACGGCAAAGGGTGCTAGTTTCAGGTTCAGAGATCTTCTTGGATTGGAGAGGAGAACTGGAACTCTTCCCTTCTCCTTTCTCCGATAAATAACCATCAGTCCTCATCCCCCTGCCGAAAAGTTTTCCTGTGCTCCAGTCCTGGTTATGGGATCAGACCCCATTAAACATCTCCTTACAAGCTATTAAAGATTGCCTTTACCCCCACTTAGCACACAGCATGACAAACCTAAGACATTTACCAGAAACAGTAAAGTCCCTAAAAACTGCCAAGTGCAATGCAGGGAGCAGGAGAGACCCCAGGCTTTGGCATTAGGAGAGAATGTGTTAAGATAAAATGACTAAGGAGTAAGTAACTGTTTAGGTGCTGAAATCCATGATATACTGAAATACTCATGTGGTTCTCTTTAGGCTGCGCCTTTTGTTCCTGCAGTGCCCAGTGGTTGCTCTGTTCTGTCTGCTGAGTCTGACTGGCAGCAGCTTTAGGTGAGCAAAAGTCAAATTAAAAAAAAAAAAATCCAAATGCTAAGGCTGGAATAAATGTACATATTAAATATTCTACTAAGCTTTATCAGTGAAACATTTGGTTATAGTTTGATTGATGTCTAAATAAGTAAGTAAAACCTTTGCAAAACAACTGTTGGAACTTACTGCTGGACCGGAGAAACTTAACAAAACAAATAGAAATTAAAATGAAACTGTTAATGTGACACTTGAGTATAGAAGACTCACAGGCCATTACTGTCTTCTAACTTCTGGTTGTTTGGGTTTCTCCAGCATGGCAATGTTTTTGCTTTTTTGCCTTTTCCAGTGACATAGAAATTCCTGACATAAGAGCCTGGCGCTCTGGCCAGCATGTACCTATCTCTAATTGTTTCCTGCCCTCCAAATGGGGCCAGAGACTTGGGGGTGAGCGGAGGGAAAATGGAAAAAAAAGTAGAAGCCTCACACTATTAAGGTCTCATTATTGGGTCAAGGAAATAAAAAAGATTGTTCCTGTAAGAATTTGTGTTATTTTTTAATTTACTTGCAAAGGGCTAAAACTCCACATTTTTCTAGTGAGAGCTGGGGTTCTCACATAATTTTAGGAATTCTGGACCTGAGTTGTCAGGAAAAACACTGAATATGGAAAAAATTAAACCAGTAGTGTTATCAGTTCCCGAGACCCTTGATGTTTCCCTTGCAGCTCTTAAAAGCAAGATGTGATAGTATCAGAATTTAATCTCTCAAGTTGTCCCTCCCCCAAAGAAATTCCTCTAGTTGCAGACAGAGGTTGAGAAAACATAACCTGAGTACGTACAAAGTTCTTAATTTCCGAAGGACAAATTTGACAGTCCCCCTATGTTACTTTTTAACAAATCATGTTTATTTTGGGGCCGAACTTGTGATTTCTGAAAGTTTGCAATTGACAATATAGCAGCTCTTGAAAGCGGGCGGTACTTTAACATATGTCAGCATTAGGCTATGAACATGCCAAAAGGCAGGCTTCCCTGGAGTTACCATGTGCATCATCCTAGCAGAGGCCTCCTGAAGCCCACGTAATGACATAGTTACTGCCCTATTTGTGTGATCTATATTTGTAAGACTTACAGGCTACCTCTGAGCAAAGTGTCCGTATTACGTGAGCCAGGCAGTTGAAAGCTCCACACTGTGCTAGGCTAAAGGGCAAAGGGACTCCAAAAGGTCTGGTGACATCGTGGGAGAACTGTGGAGGAGCCAACAGCATCCTGGGTGTTGCAGGCAGTGCAGCAAGCAGCACGTCTTCAAAAAAACCAAAACAATCCCGAACCACCACCCCGCAAAAAACATAAATCACAACAACAAAAAGTAGCATATAAAGCAGCATCCCCTTCCCTGGATTGTGAATTTTGAACTGAGCTCTTCATGGAGCATCTCTCCCACTGGAAAAGTGGTGTATTGGGGTGCTTGTAATTAAGATGTGCGCAGGGTGAAAAGTCTGCGTGGTGGGCGTGCAACGCTGCGGTACTGATCGTGGTGAGTAGGTTACCATCGTTCTCTGTCAGCCTGTTCTCTGTACTGGTGGAATCAGGGTGTGAAGCTCCTCCAGACCAAATGTGTTAATTGTAATGAGATTGACTTTGCTCTTCTCTTTTTACTCGTTCTTTACAAGCAGTTCTTAACCTTGGTCTGCAAGCTCCCCGCGGCAGGGGTTTTGTTTGCGTACATACGCTACCTGACACTGGGAGGTCCCATTCCTACTTGAAACTACTGGGCATTGCTGCAAGGTACAGAGTAAATAAAAATAGCGATCAAAACGTCAGCAGTAAAAGAATGAAATATGTTAACTGCAATAAAGTACTTCCATGAACGCTCAGTTCTATTTTATTGGGCTTTCAGGACTTATATATCCTCTGCATCTTTATGAATACTTGAGACTAAATAACAACATTTTGGTGAACACTGAAATATCTGACCTTTTCTAAAGGTCAGGATCTATTTTATAATCCTTAGGGCTTTCAGATAATTTCCTTTAAGCTGTTTACACGAGGGAGTGACAGAGGAGAGCAGGGAAGAGGAGTTGGTCTGGGAGGTCAGTCGAGGACCACTGAGGAGTGCATCTGTTGGGCCAAAGGACTACATGAGAGGAAGGTGACATGGTGCATCCCTTCACCTCTATGCAGTTCTCGTCTCGCTGCTCCAGGAGGCTTCATAAATATGTGTAATACGTCATATAGGCAGGGTCAGTAATGACCTGGCTGCGTAGGGACCGGTCTATCTGTCCACCCTTCAGCACGCAGACCTCCAGAAGGGCTAACGGTGCTCCTGCTCTGAAACAGCGGCTCCAGAAGGTCACGCTGCTAGGAGTTTTGGCGGAACCAAGCGCCCACGCAGCCCCGCGGAAGCCGTGGGCGGGTCGCGGTACCCTCCTGCCAGCCGCCGCTGAACGGCAGGGCCGCGGAGAGGGCCGAGCGGTGCTGGGCCGCGGCCGCCAGGCGGCGCCGCCGCGCGCAACTGAAGGGGGGGCGCTGCGCGGGCCGCCCGCCGGCAGGGGGCGCCCGATGCCGCTGCTGGCGGAGCGCGGGGCAGGGCGGCCGCGGGGAGGCTGCGCGCTGTGGGTAGCCGGCAGCGGGCGCCGGGGGCCAGGGGCGGGTTTATTCTTTTTTAAGCAGCTCTGTAGTCACTCGTGACAATGACATGTTTATGTCTGTGTAATGGCGCTCTCGGGCTGTCCGCCCTGCAGCGTCCACCTTCCCCCCTCCCCGCCTTTGCCGCCGTTCAGCAGCGGGGAGATGTTTGGGTTTCGCAGCGAGTTTAGTTTGGATAAGTCCGCCTTCAGGCACGTTTGTGCGAGCAGATTCCAGTCAGACACACTCCAGAGCGGTTTGGTACTAGGTGTGGCTGGCTACCATGTGCTTGCTCTTCAGGGTGGGACCGTGGCCAAGCTTCTCCCCGGCTGGGGAGATGCCCGGGCCAGGCGGGGCTGGTGCTGGGCCCTGCCCCTGCTGTGCTCCGAGCTCCAAAAAGAACGAGGGCACGCAGGGGGACTGGGAGTCGTGCCCTGCTGCTCACGAGCCACCTGGGGCCTGATCCTGCCTCCACCAGAGTCCGTGAGAGCGTCGTTACTGGCTTCCGTGGGGGTTGGCTCCGGTCCCCGATGCCCCATGGTCTCCTGAAGCGAGCTGGGGCTGTGAATGGGCTATAAGGCAGCTGCCTTTCCTCTTCCCCGTCGCGGGTAGATGAAACAATTAGTACTCGTGCGTTAAATCCTTCTAAAATAAAATCTCGTGACTGCCATCTCTCTGTTTGCTATATTTAAACTGGCCGGAAGATTGTTTAAATATATCTCATGGACAGTTTACAATGCGAATTATTTCCTGCCTTTAAATAAAAAAAAAAAAAGAAAAAAGAAGTCATGGTTTTAAGATATCTGGCAAGATTATTGCAATGAAATGTCACGTTCCTCAAGCAAGTCATCAAAAGAACAGTTTTTAGTGATGACTGGTTTCCAGCATTCACCATTCAGAAATGTTGCAGAGTGTGATTTTTGTTTTAAATAAAACAAATGCAAAAAGCCTGCACATCTGATCTGCCTGGCATTCCTGGGTGTTCAGAGCAGGAGTTCTGCCATCTAGCTGAGCTGCTGAGGTTTCTCCCATAGTACCGCTGCCCTTGTGACTGCATAGGTTGCTCCCCTGGGTTACCCTCTGTTGGGTATCTGAAGCAGCCGTTGTGAATGGCCCATGTAAAAATGTCCTCTCCCTTTCACTGAGTAGCTTAGAAAGTTGTTTCACTGAATACTATGTAATATATATAAAAATTTTGGGGAGGGGGGTGTATTAGAAAAGAGCTAGACGTACTAAGAAAAGTGCATTTAGAATTGTGCTCCCATATGGTGGTCTCATAAAATTGTAAGCATTGTTTTTTCTGTGAACGTATTTTAACATTTTTGATGTTTTAATTTGTTCTCATCTTTTTTTTTCTTTTTTTTTTCTTTTTCTTCCCTACTCAGCTCTTGCCCCTGTTCTTTGCCTCTGGTTTTGTTGGTGAGGATATCACAGTGATGTCTGCATTCAACCTGCTGCATTTGGTGACAAAGAGCCAGCCAGTGGCCCTGCGAGCCTGTGGGCTTCCCTCAGGTTGAATGGGTGCTGCTTGTTGTGTCATGCGTAATGAAGGCCCTCTTAGGAATGGGTGCCTCTGCTGCAGGAAACGATGTGCTATGGGTTGCTCTTGTTTGTTTAAATTTTCCTTTGAACCAGAAGTTTGTTTGCTTTTTTTTTTCTTTTTGTAAAAGTCACTGGCTTGAGTGAGAGTTTTCATATCCGTGATTTTAGGAACAGCTTGGAAATGCTGTTTAACTTCCTTGTCCAACATATTCTCTTTTAAATTTTATATTATTTTCCTCATTCTTGGCAAAAACAGTGGAATTAAACTGAAAATAATATATTAAATGCCATTTATAATTTTTTTAAAAAATGCATAAAAGAATTTAGCATATTGGTTGCTAAATAAAGGACTGAAAAATATTTTCCAAAATCTTTAGCAGTATACTATAGTTACATTCCATCTGTCCCTTGTTACACTTCTATTATAAATCAAACATGTTGCACTGAAAATTATGTACAAGAAGTGTGCAGAATTTAAAACTTAATTCTTTCATTCCTCTGACAGCATATTCTTTAGTTACGTGACACTTCTCTAAATAAATAAATGGAAGCATGCAATTTAATGCCCAGATGCAGCTGCACTTTTCATGTAAGGTCTGGGTTCAGCTATTAGGTCTGTGAAGGGTGCCCTAAGACCTCATCTCCATGAATTAGTTACATTATGAAAACCTTGAACCTAAGTATTTTGTGTTTCGCTTAAACAGCAACAGTATCCGTAATGTCTGCATAATAATGTCAGTGTGCATGGTTATGTGGGAGAAAAGAAAAGCTTCACTGAGCTAATTTTGAACATTACTAGGAATTTCCTTGACACCCAAATAATAAAGAAAATACAATCCTGGCTGATCAGTATTTGAAGCATCAAAAAAGAGCCAGCTAGGGTGTTTGTACTACAGTCACAACTGGTTCATAAGGGTGCAAAATGTTATGAGTACTTTTTCCCAGAGCTGGACTTAACAAGCATATGGAGGTGATGTTTTAAAGATTTTTTCAGTGATAAGACATCAGTTTTCAAGCTGATGGATTTTTCTAAAGCAGATTACACTGTATTTGAACTAAACCTGAGTCCAATTTTTGCAGCATTTGTGTTCTGTTTCCCCGCACATGTGCACAAAACTCCCATTAACCTAGATAGGAGCTGCAAACGCATATTGAGGAAGAGAGAGAATAGCCCACATTGTGTCAGCCTGACCTTGGTTTCCTGTTATATTTGCTGCTGAGCCAGATTTAAAATCCTAAAAATATAGGGTAAGCGAATTTCCTTAGCCCTCATTATGCACCTTTTGATGCGTGCACATATTGCTGGTGTCTGCCTTAAAATGGGGGCACTCAGTCTTCTGGCCATTTTGTTCCTGCTCTGAAAAGGAAATCTCAAAGTTGGTCAGCTAGAAACACAGCCCGTGGGAGGTTTTTGCTATCACATACCTGTTTGCAAAGCAGTATGTTAGCTGTTGTGTCACGTTGTTTTTCTGGCACAATCCAGTAGTCACATTTTGGAATAAAAAGCTCGTAGCACTACTGTTCATTCCTGTCCGTTTGAGCCATAACTGTGAAAACATTAATAGGGTTCCACTGACTGGCTACTTTATAGATAGATACAGAGGTTTTTATATATAATAAACGCAGATTCATCTGCTAACAGTGGAATAATATGCAATCACATATCTCGCATATTTTAAGAGTAATCTAAATTCCCCAGATGCTTATAAATTAGCGCAGGCTTGCTTTGCCTTTGGTTTGGCTTTTTGTGTGTGGTGTGTTTGAGGGGGTTGCAAGTGAATGGTCTAGCCTGTATCAAATTAAACATGGAAACGAGATCGAGAGCCAACATCTGCTTAAATGCCACAGTGCACTGTGACTTTAAGTTCTGAATATACAGAAAATGCCCTGAGTTCTCATGGCTTTTTTGTAACATCACATTTTGAGTTAGTACTTTTCCTGCCGCCCAATTCTGTGCGAATTGTAGCCCTGCGACCACACTGCCATGCTGTGTGCCCAGAGAGTCTGGAATGGTGTGGAGTTTGGTCTTCTTCTGTTTGAATGGCAAATTCCACATGGAAAGAGTTTTTCTAACCTTCTGGAGCCCCTGCCCCCTTAGCATAAAGCAAAGTGGTGGCAGAGCTGTAAATTGGGCTTCCAAACACAGTTTTAAACTCCGTGAAGTTAAATATTTGCAGGACAAGGACTTGAATGAAAATAGTATTTCAATTTCTGTGCTTGGAACGGTACCTCTGTCCTTCCTGTAAGGAACAAAGTAATACAAAGTAATGTTTACTTTATATTTAGTATAAAGTCATAGTTGTAGATCAGAAGCAAGTAAAAAAATTTTATTTTTCCAAAAAGTTAAATGAATGAAATAATCCTACGAAGTATCTTAGAACAGGGATGACCTTTTGTCTTTTCTTTGAAACACTGTTTTGCAAGCATGTATGACCTACACTGGATTATTCGTAAACTGAATTAACAGTTGTGCCAGTGAAGTGTTTTTACTTGCTCTTTTTCTATTTACACACTAGCACCTGGAGTGAAGATCTATTCTTCCAAACTGTATTTAGGTTTTTTTTTTCTTGAAGTTAGGAGTAAACATTTTAACATGTGCAAACCTAGCGCACAGTTTGCCCATAACGTTTTTTATAGCGGACGTGGTAAAGCCAGAGTATGAGCAGGCACTCCCAGTAGATGGCACTAGGCATATGCTGTTTTGCATGCCTAGCGCTGTATGAAAAGCTTCCCACTTAGGAGTCATTCATACCCAAGTACACCCTGAGACCTTATGAACATTTACAAGTATTTTAAGAAGAGCATGAGCATTGAGAAAAATCACGTCAATCGGAGCTGGTACGCAGACTATGTTCACGTTGGTTCAAGGTTTCTTCATTGCCAGTAATGATTACAGCTCCATTGTGTCTGTCGTGCGATGTAGAAGTGTTGCTCCTTGAGCTGGCTTTACTAGACTTGAATGCTCTAAATTTCTTTGGAAATGTAGGATGCACTCATCACCTGCAGGATTTAATTCACAGAAATTAAATCTTTAAAAAAACAAAACGAAACCACAAGAAAACCCCCCAAAACTTTTAATGTAAAAACTACTTCAGTTGCTTTAGTGCATACCAGCAAGTAACTGATACAAGTAATGATTATGCAGATTCCATGTACATATGTTTTCTGTAGCAGACCACCAAGCTATAAAGTAAAAAGATAGCTTATTTTGCTTTGCTGTGTCTTTTAATTATTATGGGTTCTCATTTCTTTAAAAAATCCTTTATTTCTTTAACACTTTGAATGTTGTGCTGCTTACATCACATTTTTTTGCATGAGATAATTTGGCTTTTCCTCTCCTGTAGATCAAAGAAAATTATGGTGCTTGTAAGATTAAGTAAAAGTAATGATGAAGAAATTACAAGGGTAGACTTGGGGGTTTTTTTCTGTATGAACTAATAAAGTCCTAGATAATATTAAATTGTTGTGAAGTGTTTAATTACTAAAATAACTGCTAGTAGGAAACCATACTTTTCTAGGATTAGAGTAAACTACAACACATCTGTATGAAGATGGTGCTGGGCATATGGTGTAAATCTTTATTAAGTAAATGTCTATAGTGTAGTTTCTCATAACTTGTTTCGTTAAATCTTCGTTAATTCCAAGTTTCAGTGTAATGTCTTTCCATAAAATGGAAATGAATAGTTCATGAACAAAAAATTACTCAGTCTCAAAATTAGATTTTTAGTAGTAATCTGTTAACATAAAGGATTACTTCTAGGAGCAAATCTTGCAAACAGTTATATACATGAGTTATTCGTATCCATTTGTCCCTCTGAACTCTCAAACTGCTCATGTCAGTGAAATTATCGGTGTGCATAGTGTTTGCCAGATCTGGCTTTAACAGTGAAAAATCTAGAACAGACCTTAGTCTTGTGTGTTCAAAGTACGGTAGTTGCTATCAAACTTTGTGTAACTTAAGTATGTCTAAAGGTTTCATATTGCATGTTTGTATGTTTACAAATACAATTTCCATAATGTATGTTATAATTTTCCCATAGCTTTCCGTAATGCATATCACCAAAGATCTACCGTTACAGATGTCTCTTCACATGGTCTGAAAGAAAATAAAAGTAAGACTGATATGTTGTATAGCAACACCCGCTAGTATGGCTATGGCTAAATGCCTGTCAATGTTTTCATTATAAATCCCAATTTTCTGGGGTTTATATCTTGAATGTAAAAATTTGCTCTGGGTTTAAATATGTCATACAAGGTCTCAGCTGGATGTACTTGTTCCTCATAACTGATTGGGGTGCAAAAAAGAAAATTCGTTTCTATGAAGCTAAATATATAAAAAAAGCAAATACCAATCTGGAACAAAAATAGATTTTTTTAACTTAAAATACAGTCTTGCAAATTACCCAATTCACTACCTCCCAGCAGTTATGAGGAATTTGATAAATGCTTGAAAAGTCTTGAAAACAAGCGCTATGTAAGCACAATAGTGAATAGCATATGAAGCTGTTCATGTGTCATTATTATATAACTGTCTGTGTGTATGTCTGCCTCCTAGCCATACAGCAATAGAATACTGCATTATCATAATAGAGCATAACATTATCGTATTTTTGTAATGGCTTGAAAATGGGTTGTAAAAATTACCTTTGTATATAGCTGTCTTAATGGGAGTATATTCGATGTTATTCTGTATTTATAAATGTTTCTTTTGTACAGTAGTATTCAGTCTAGAATGTCTTATTTAATACAGTTTAGGATGAAATTTATTTGTAGGTATCTCATTGGGAGTAATACTCTTATTGTGCCTGATGCTTTCAAAACTTGGGATCATAAAGAAGACCAGGAACCCTTTGTTAACGTACCATTTTTGTTTGTACCCTAGGGTTTGTACCCTGGTTTCCCCTTCTTCTTAACTCCTCGTTCCAATGCGAGTTTTGCTCTCTCCCTCATCTGCTCGATAGAGAGAAGATGCTCGTCCCTGCCTCGACTGGGTGGAGGCTCCTCAGCGACTCTGGCACTGAGCAGCACAGGGATGATGAGATGTTCCTTGTGCTCCCAGACCCTGCACAGAGCCAGTTCCTCAATGTGTTCTCTGATGGATCTCTTAAGGTCATTTGCTTTCCCTTCCTGCTCCCATAAAGGACCCACCACAAGCCATTTCTACCTTTCTTGCAGGAATGTTTCAATTCTGGGAGCTCATAAATTTCCTGCATTCCATTCCCATGCCCTCTGCAGCTCAGGCTTACTGCGTTTTCTGCTTAGCTGGGTATGGAAAAATGAAGTTTCAGCACTAACAGTGTTTCTGTGTTTTAAAGTCTCCCATGAAAAGCTACTTTTTTAGTTATTTGACTGTCTGTTTATAACGGGAGGTCTGAGAAGTCCTTTAAGGACTGCCTTCACTTTTTTCCCTTCAATTAAAAGCAACCCCTGGCTTTTTCCTTTTTCTGAGGAGTACATGATGAAGGTTGCAGAGAAGAATGTGATGTAAGGGAGAGATGACAGCACACAAAAAGGAAAGAGATTTTACATATGGCTAAGCTGAGGGAGGACAAGCAAGAAAAGGTGCAAGTTAGAGGGATGGACACGATAACCTTAAAGTCAGTGAGGGTGTGTGTTTGGAGGTGATGGAGGAGATGATCCAGGGGGTGATTTAGGGGATGTGTGAGCTTGGAATTTGATGGTACATTGAATGGGTCTGGAGAGTGTGGACTGCGAGTCAGGCACCAGAGACACGGATGTTACCATAACTTAGCGGTTAGGTTAACCACAGCACAGATTGTGATTTGGCGGGAAACGAGCAGAGAGGAATTGTGTCCCAGAGGTGGCTAAGAAGCAGAAGATGTTTGTTCTTAGTTACAAGCTAAACATGTGTCTCATCTTGTGATTTCCTTCAAAAGAAGCTGTGTTGGGAAGGGGTGCGTGGCTGAGTATGAAGGTGCCCCTTGCTCCAGCTGGAGGAGAGGTTCTTGTGGGACGGTAGCTGCTGGCAGCCCAGGTCTGGCGCTGGCAGCTTTGTGCACCGCAGGTAAGAACTCCCTGGCCCAGGTCAAGGAGACCCAAGAAGAGCAGAGCAGGAGGAGGGCTCAACCGAGTCCTCTTAAAGCCCTTGTATAGGGCTTGACCCCATCTTTCTGACCCATAAAGCATGGCTGAATTTTACAGAAGCGTAGGGGCCCACTAGGGAAAGAAGTTGGCAGTTACTAACCTTTTTGGCTGTTTCTTTACTTTTAGTCCTGAAGCAGGTTGAGAGGGGAGGGGGCTGCAGTGTTTTCCATGGTGGCCATAGCAGAGCAACCTGTCCTCACGCTGGGTACGTCCCTCAGTGGCAGATGTGGGATGAAAGGGTACAGAGCAGGCTGTGCCTGCTTGCATCTTTGCTAAAAGGGTTCCTGCACAGTTGGAGACAGACCGAGTTTTACAGGAGGTTAGATCTGGGCTGTTGTGGGGAACTGGAGGAGAAGAAAGACCTCCCCCCACCCCGCTCCTTTCCTCCACCCCCATCCCAAGTATAGATTGCGGCACCTTGATTCTTGAAACGCAGTGCTCATTTCACAGGCCACACATCACTATTGTGGAGGAAGCAGCAGGAGGATTTAGCAACAGCCTGAATGCCACAATAAGCTACACACCACTGCGGTAACCGCTGGCAAATGCTGACTTTTTAATTGTTTCCGCTGCAGGGTTAAACCTTTATTAAAGCCGTGTGAATAAACTTATTTTGATGGCTTACTGAAATATTTTAAATGCAAAAGGTAGCATAAAGCTCTCTTATTAAATTCAGCTTAATTCTGCTGTTAATAAAATGCCCTGCCATATGTTGTTCACCCTTTTATTGATTCTGACAGAAATCTACTGACCAGATACAGAGTGCTCTATGTCTCTGCCTTTCTTGTTTTTAATTTAAACAAATGTAGTGCCTGTGAAAGGTGCTAGGATCATATCAGCAAAACAAAAGTCTCTTTATCTGTTAGGGAAAAGAGGAAGAGAAATCCATCAATATAAATGATCCCTCCTCCTCTGCTGTACCAATAGATCTTGATCTTATCTTGCCTGGTTTGCATCCAAGAGCAAGGCAGATAGGGCGGCTGCCCTGTGCACTCTGTCTTTTGCCATCTCAGCAGAAAGGGTAACAAAACCGGCAGTTTATAACGTAATGAGCTTTTGCTCCACTTAGAAGGTGCTTCTATTCACCAACCTCTGCCGAGCAGCCACACGCAGCCATCGCTATAGTAGTGGTGAAGATGACAGCTCAAAAAGCCCCAGGGGAAGCTGCCTTCACCTCCACCAGCCAGCACAGGGTGGTGGTAGAGTCCTCAGTGGTTAGAACTTGGAAAGTTCTACACAAGACTGTGGCTGGTAGTGACATTTATTTCATTAATGTGAGATAAGGAAGTAAAGTGGACATCCCTGGAGAGGACAAAGGGAGCTGCTTTTCTGTCCCACTTCCCCACTATGCAAAACATCTCAATTTTTTGTTAAATGTTTTTTACATTCACAGGGAAGGGAGGCAGCTTCAGATTTCTTTTCCAGGGAATGTCTTTTTGGCTTGTGTGGCTACCTTGGCCATGTAACCTGCCACAAAGGTGCATGCAGACCTGCAGAAACAAGAAGGCAGCTTCCATGCCCATAGATGCCATCTGTACTGGGACAACTGGAGTTCCAGTACAACTTTCTCTGGAAAGAAAACAAGTGCGCAGAGGGATGCTTTAGTTCCGAGTTTGGAGACTTTTTTTTTTTTTTTAGTGCTTGAGAAATTTGCCGTCTTACACGTGAGATCTCTGATGGTCACTTAGAATATGCACATTTATATAAAACATGAGCCATGCTGATGACCAGGTGGAAAAAATAAATGTGACAGCTTGTACTTGATTGCATGGGAAGCTCGCAAATTTGCAAAGAAAATTTTGCCCTTCCCTTGTGGCCATGTGACCCTCCTGGGTGTTAAGTAAATAATTTTTTTTAAAGACAGTTAATTTCTGGGTGGTGTTCTTTTAAGGTAGAACCTGGCATTTGACCCAAAATTGTAACTCTTGTCCTGGTACCCAGCTTTTGGATTTTCAACGCACAATATAGTGGAAATGGTCTTCGCCCCATTACTCCTAATGCTTGCATGAAACTGCAAATGGTATTTCAACAGCGGGTGGGAGTTAGCTACCTACAGCAAGAAAGCAAAGGAGCCATCCCTCAGAGAAGAAACACAGCTCTCTCTTTCAATGTGTAAAACATTTACAGGTTTTTTTTAATGATGAAGTTTGGATTTTACTTAAACTTGACCTCCCAGCATTTCAGAGTTCATTTGCAGGATCTATCCTAGTCAGCAGCATGCTTAGGTAATTTAAAAGGGCTTGTGATGGGATTATAATAAGATCTATTATGTCAAATACAGGTTTTGTAAAACTGTTTTCCAATTTATAAGCCAGTAGAACTGTTTGCATCGATTTGCATTTTCAAGAGTTGTTCTTTTTTAAACTAGATGAGCAGTTCCTCACTTGTTTGGAGTGAGAGGACACTGTGGCATTCTCCCAAGGCTGCAGACTAGAGGCTGCAGAGAACAGACTAAACAGAAGTAAGAGTTGTGCGTTTGCCTTTTCCTAAGCAGAGAGGCAAAACTGTAAACAAGAGGAATAAACTGTGTAAATGATATCTGAAATAATAAAAATGAGAGATTCTACTTTTAATAATACTGAGTGTTGGCAGTAGCATATGGAAGGATATCTATTTCAAGGAATGTATACAAATAGTTTTTAACCTTGCAGGATTCTTCTTAACATCAGTTTGAGATAATTTACCATCAATGACTACAGTATGATCCCCTTGTGAGGGGACAGGCTTTGGGAAGCAGAGAGATGGATACTTACAGCCAGATCCTGTAATCTGGTGTACATTTGTAGACCCTTATGTAGTTGCTGGAGCTATGCGTATTCCCAAGGGTCTGCCCACACAGGTCCCGTTGCATGATTGGGGCTGGGGTGGTATATGAATAATAAAATGTGCTGGAAGGCCCCTAAAAACCTGCTTGGGTATATTAAAAGAAGTCGTACTGAAAACTAGAAGCCCGATTTATTATATGGCTATGCTCTGCTGGAACATTTGATCTTGCTGTATTTAATTCAGGAAGTCTTAATGGTATGTGCTCAGTGCATGACTGTAACGTCCATTAATGCTGGTGGAACATAAGCATATGTAGAAGGGGGAAAATGTATGCTGTGTCTTCCACGCAGTTGAAATGTTGAGTTAATTTCAGTGATAGGAAGCAACAAAACATAAGAGAAAATCATTAGAACAGTTCAAAAGACTATTTGAAGAAAGCAAGACATCAGGCAAAATGCCATCATATTTCAGGGCATGTCAGACACTAATCGCCACCCTCCGGCACGCTGGAGCAGGCGAAGGGCTGAGTGGTGAGGAGTAATGGTCTGCTAACTTGTGTCCGTCTGTCTGGACGTATCTCGTTGCTAGTTTTCCTGTGATTGCTTATATGGAAGGAAATGGCACACGCCTGCATTATGAACCACAGGTTTGAAAAGGTCAGTTGAAATTGGAACATATATGTGAGGTGAGATGCTTAATGTCTTCATTATCAGGTCAACACTCAGCCAATACTTTCTGTTCACTTCAGCCGTACAGAGGAGGACTCCAGAGCTGAACTCTGAAAAGCCCATAGTCTGCAGGTGGATAGTAGCTGGCAGCATGCATTGCGTTGCTTTTCAGAAAAGCCATTACCTAAGCACAGGAATGCCATGAAGGCTCCAAAAGGGTGTCTGTTGGTGTTTATTTCACTCACCTCAGCTTTTTTTTTTTTTAACGTTTATGCATTAAGATTTGTGAGCCTGGCTTTTTCTTCACAAAACCTTCCATCCTGCTCCAGGATCTTAACAGCTTTTAGTACTGCTGTAACTTCACCTTGAGGCTTGAGGTGTCCTCAAGTGGAAACGCTGGTGCCTGTTTGTGGAACAGTTGCCTGCACACTGCTCTTCTAACGAGCGCTGACCCCAATGAAGGCACCAAGGTGTGCTGGTTAGAGAGATTTAATCTGGCCTCCGATCCTGCAGTGGAATGTAAAGGCAATTTTGTCTGCTTTTGCAGGCTGGCGTTCACTTCTAACAGCAGGGTCTAACTGGAGTTAGGAACATAGCTGTCCCGAGCTCTTCTAAAAGTCATTGCTGGGAGCATCACTTCCAAAGAACAAGTGAGATCCAATCCAGACTCTTAATACAGATCTTACGAGTTCAGACTCTGTTATCCTCGCAGTGTATTTAATTTAGTCTCACCTTTAATGTAATCACAGTGATGTCATGCTATTTGTAAAACTGATGACCTTTTGTCTCTTCTGCCTTGAACTGTAAAATTTGCAAATGAACTGTGAGCCTGCCTTCATGCCTGAGTTGCTGACAAAGTTTGTTGTTTGCATGGGAACCCTTTCCACAGCCCATGCCTGGTCCCTTCTTCGGGGAACCAAAGGGAGAAGGGTGGTCAGCCTGCACCTTTATTCTCTGCTTTGATAACAAGTTTGATAACAGCTGCATTACTAGTGACACTTTCTCTCATATTGCTTATATACTTGTGTAGCTTTATGTTGTCCCATTGATTGAAGAACACCAAATTTCTAAAACAGATAAATTATTCAAGTAAAGAGGCAATACTGACCATTCTTTGAAACATTCAGTATTTTCTCTGACTTTTTCGAAAGTGAAGTTAGGCTTAGTTTGATTTTCTGCAACATCTAAAGAGCAAATAGAATTTCTTACAAAAATAATTGGAAGATATTTTTAAAAGTAAAGAGACATAGGTTTATAAGAGTTTTTGCTGCTCTCAAGACTACTTTTTAATACTGAAATTTTAGATGAATGACCATCTCTCAAACAGTTTCTTTCTGAGCTGTGTAACGCAACATAACAATAGCTATTTATATAATGCATATGCTTCCTTTCCCTGTTAGCTATACTTTGAAAGACTTATTAGTCCTAGAGCCCTGCACATTCAGAGAATAAAAACCTCCAAAGTTTGACATCTTTAAATAAGCAACCAAATGTTATAAAGAACAAACCTCACTTACAGTTAGGAAACAATATTTACATTTAAGGTTGAAAAGCCAGGATGTAGGAAAATTTTGCTAATTTGGAAGGTGACCTTTAAGTGCACCAAAACCAAATAATTTGTAAGCTATGGCACAGGGCACATTCCTGCAAAATTTGTGTGAATACTGCTTTAGTGGTTCTTGAAAGACAAACAAAGAGACCTGGAATGAAATCTTTATCCCTCTCCCAAATAAGATTGAAGCTAACAAAGGCATACAGCAGCACTCTTTCAAAGCTTGCCATTAAAACGAAGGCTCTGCAGCACAGCTAATGAGATGGCTCAGAGTGGAAAACAATCTGTTTTTAAGAATGTTTAGATCAAAAGTAATTTCTAATCTATGAAATAAAGTCGCTTTTCAATACCTTTCTTTCACTAGTAAAGCTTTTTATGTTTGCACTATTTACTTCAATCAGATGTTTTCAATTTTACTTTTTTCTTTCTGAAAATACTTCCTAGGGTTAGTCGGTAGTGACCAACAGCATTATTCTTTTTCTCTCTCCCCTATTCACCCACCCCCACATATTAAAAAAAATGAGAAAAGAAGAGGGGGAGGAAGAAAGAAACATCTTTTCTTAAATGATTTGCAAGCATCTGTGCTTTAAGCTACTTTTTATGAACACTCCTTAGTAATGACTCAAGGTAAAAAAGCAGAAAAGCATCCAATGTTAGGAAATTGCAATCCAATACCATGTAATTTAAACCTGCCATTGCCTCTCCTGTACTAAATGACATACAGATGGGTAGCTCTGTTCCCTCTACTTTGGGAACACAATTGGTCTTTTTATGAGTGTATATACTTTACTAGCAAAAAATATTTTTGTTGGGACTGTTTATTTCTAATTGTACCGTATTTGAATTACTGTCATAATTAGAGTGCCTTTTCCCTGCCATATTTTGTCAGCTAATTTTTGCAAGCAATTATCAAAGTTATTTGAATATTTGGCAATTTTGGTAGTTTTCATTCTCAAAAGCAACTTTATTGTTATTTTGTCTTTCCTGCCGTGATGTGAATTTCTGCACTTTCAAATTTTTTTTTTTACAGTAATCCTTATGTACTCCTTGGATTTTCTGTGTGAACTAAGCAAAACATAAGATGAGATTTTCAGAGGAGGGTAATTTCAATAGCAACCTGAATTTTTACAAGTTTATTATTGTACCTTATACAGCGTTGTGCATAAAGAAATGACTTGCTCCTCAGTACTCCTATCCTAGTGCTTCAACAGTGAATAAATACAATCGTTAATGTTATAAAGTAAGAGCACAAAGATGCAACTAGAAGTTAAATCAAGCTTACTGGAATTCTAAAGATTTAGAATTGTTTTTCAGCTACTTTAAAGGGTAGTGAAGTTGCTGGATGTTGTGGCTGAACATCATATGCCCATTACCATAAGTCTCTAATACAGATGTCTTGTAAAGAAAGTTGGCTCTTTTTTTCAGATTTTTTTTTTTTAAAACGGTTGGAAAAAAGTTACTTTCTTGTGAATGATTGTGTGCGCAGAAGTTTAGTGTATAACACACCGAAGGGCTTTGGCTGTAGCACGTTGTCACTGCTCCAGTGGAATCACCTGGCTCTAAAGCGAAATTCTTTTTTAAACTTGGATTTGAAGAAATAATCAGCTGCAGTTCAGCTGAGCCATTCTTCGTGCATTAGGGACCGGTCTGGTCATTGACAAGTGAATGCAGAAGCTATGCTGTGGCCATCTGCCAAAGCAATTATTCAGGATTTAAGCTAAAAAGGCTCCTTCTCCCATATCCTCTCCCTTTGCAGGGTCATGTAGGGATAAAAAGGACTGTAAGGTGGTCTTTTCCCAGGAGGAGCTGAGGAAGCGGCTGACACCCTTGCAGTACCATGTCACTCAGGAGAAGGGGACCGAAAGGTAAGGCAGGATGAAGGAAACGCAGTCCTCGAAACGCAGACGTGTTTCTTTTCTCCCCCTCCTCTTACTGGTGCTTCCTCACCTTCCCCACCAAGGTTTGGGTTTGGTTTTGGTTTTGTTTTTTTTTTTTCCCCCAGGATTTCTGCACTTGTTTACTAACCCCTACAAATTAACACCGCTGCAAGGACAAGCATCTGCAGCGCCGGGGCCGAGGCCAGGGGTCCTGTGTGACTTTTAATGAACACTGCATGTCTTACAAAGTCACCGGGCTCATGCTTAGAGTCTGTTTTTAGTTTACTACAAAATGTGTGGAAGTAATAGCGGTTTAGGTACACTTTTTTTGGAAGACATCGCAGTAAGCAGAACCACGAGGGAAATGGCCCTGTGCCAGGAGGCTGGAGTTTTGAAGGTGGCCATTGTAAGTATAGACGTTTTGGCTGCAGAAAGAAGGTAGCATAATTTAGTTCTTTTCCACCCCACTCCAATTTCTTTTTGAAGCACATGTGGAGAAGGTATTTATTGGCTCATTTGTGGTTGGAATGTCAAAAATTTTCAATAACTGCCCTCACATGGCTTTAGTCGCTGGAAGCCAGCCCCGAGTCCTGGAGGGGAAAAAAAAAAAAAAAGGACTCGCTTCCAAGACTGTTTTTAGTGAATAAAGTCTCTCTCTCAGCTGATTCCAGCATGAAGGTAACTTGCCAAAGCCTAGCGATTTTTTTGTTGTCTAATTTATACCATTGAGCTTGGCATGAGGCCCTGGCTTTACCTCTGCTCCGAACGTACTAATGATGTAACTGCTTCTTTTCATTCGTGACCTGAGAGGGCTCTCCACCGCACGTGGGGTCCCGGTTAATCGGCAGCGCTCTTCCTGACGGCGTGTACCGCCGTCCGAATGCGCCGAGGGGGCGCGGGGGGTACGGTCCCCCCTCTCCGCCCCGGCCCCCTTCATCCTCTCGCAGCCCCGGAGGGGCAGGGGGATGCTGGCCTCTGCCGGGAGGTCTGCCTTCCCCCCCTGGCCCTCCTCGCTCTTGTGTACGGGACCAACAACGTGATTTAGTGCACACAAACAATCGGAGATTAGGTCATTCTTAAAAATCCTGTTTATAAAAAAAAATTGGACCTCATAAAAAGGGTGAAAGGATAATAAAAACAAGCTGCCGAGCACATAGGCTTTTTGTTGGGCTAGCGCAGCTGATTCGTATTAGATGAATGACCTCCTAGCCTTTTAGATTGTTAACTTAGAAAAATATTCCCTTAAAGCTGTAATATTGCTTTTCAACTAAAAATGTAAGGCGCACACAGCCTGAGATCGCGGACCAATTATTTCATTTTCAGCGACGACGCCTCTGCCGCCCCGGCAGCCCATCGCGGCCCGACCCAGCGCCACGGCTTCTCGGCTGCCGGGCGGCCCAGCGCGTCGCACCTCTGCCCGGGCGGCGGAGCCCGCGGCCGGCACGCTGCCTAACGGCAGGCCTAGAGCAGCGCCTCAGGCTGAGCCGCGTGCCAAAACTTACATTTCGCTCCCCAAACAGGGGAAGATTCCATTTTTTTCCCTTTTTGTTGTTGTTGTTGTTCTGTCCTTTGAACTGTCGGACAATTCGCTTCCTCATGCATGATACATAACACGTGAGGCATGCTAATGAGGACGTTCCCCTTTTCCTGTGCCTGCTTTATTCGCTGCCTTTAATAAAAAACAACTGCTGACTCTTAATTCATGGGTTTTTTCTGTAACATTTTCCTAAAGTCTTAGCTTATTTAGTAATTTAAAAGCTCCGAAATTCCTTTATTTATTTTTAAAATGTAGTGTTGTTGTTTTCCCAGTGCCTTTGAGGGAGAGTACACACATCATAAAGCTCAAGGAATATACAAATGTGTTGTTTGTGGGACTCCTTTATTCAAGTGAGTATGCTAAATATAGTTTTGAGATTTCTGTCTCTCAGTTTATGTGCTGTGTTCCCCTGTAATCTTGTGTATATTCCAGTACTTATGTAATTGTATAAGATCATCTAACTTGTTAAAATTGACAAGGGGTACATGAGAAGCAATGTAAATAATAATGCTCTAGTACAATTAGTCTTACAGTAAAGATAAAAAATTTTAGTAAATAAGATAGTAACATAACATTCTGGTAAAATAGGTAATCGACTGTAAGAAGTAGTAATTTTTTTTTTCTCCTCTTCTTATACAGCCATGACAAGTAATTGTAACACAGTCTTTCACTGCACTCACAGATACGAGTTTTGGCTATTAGTCTTACGCTCAGGTAGCTTTAAGATCTGAATCCCAGGCAGCGCTGCTGCATCCATGCTACAGCATTGTATCCGATAATGGCAAAAAAAGTAGATGCTCTATTAGAATTCAAGCACTTCAAAAAACAAAACCCAGGAAAATTGCATTACTTACTGAATTTTCATGCATCCCAGTTAGCACACATGGAGAGCGGGGTTAGGAACCGAGGCAAGGATTAAGAAAGAAATAGTAAATTTTGTGTCTTGCATGAAGAATACTCTTTAGAAGTATTGTGGGAATTACAGCCCTAAATTTGGTGCCCGAAGAAGTGCTGATTGAATTCTCTCAATCACTGCATTGTTCTGCACAGATTCAGTTGTTGTTCATGTGTTCTTTCTTATTTCTGGCTGCTTGTGTTCATTCTGATGAAGAATTTCGGGTTTTTTCCTTGTTTTTTCCCTCAATTCACACTGACTCAGTCCCTCTCACTTGAAGAGGTACCTTTACAGCAGCATGAAGCAAGACGGTCAGGATAGCGCCAGTATTAGAGAAAATTGGGTCAATAATAGGTTACAAAGGAAAATAAAATTGATGTAGCTCCAGAATCACCAGATGTGGCAGTGATAGCTGTTCTCAGGAGACTGTCTGTAAAGATGAAAGAAGCACTTCATCTCTGTTATGTTTGATTTCTCCTTCCTTATGTTAGGAGGATTACCTGCAGAAACTTCAGTAATAACATGAATCTTTTGAGTTGGACTGAGCGTTACGAACTCAGCCAAGGCAATACTCGCATGTCATGTGTTACTGTGGTACTTGGCTTGGGGGTACACAGTGGCGATCTAAAGTCTCCACTACCTCGTTTTCTACTCTGCCATTTAGACAGTCCCCTGCTTACTATAGCTATGGGGGAAATCCTGGCTCTGTTGAAGTCAATTCAGATTTGGCAAATGAATACAATGGAGCCAGGATTTCACCTTCTGCCTTCAAGACTGGCTTCCTTTCTGTCGTCTGCTGGAGAAAGAGTAGAGTTTTTTGTGGGGTGAGATTTGGAGAGCAGTAGTTCACATAAATGAATGTGAACTAGTTTCCAGTTGCTTTCACAATCCATTTAATATGGGAAAAAGCTGCAATATGAGACTTACCTGTGATTATCTCAAGTGAGCAGTATGCTTTGGCATAGTCTTGACTTTTTTGAGTTAATGAGTTGGACTTCTCTGTGTGAAATGAGCTATATGGAAATGTCCCTGTTTTCAGATTCTCTTTGAGACTCCCCATGGATTTTATGGGAGGAGAGAGAGGTGAAGGGGGAAGTTGTTTTTTATTTTTAATAAATCCCAGGCCAGTGGGCACCTGAAAAAAAACCCAAACACCTTGCTGATTGTGTCCCAGGGCTGGACTGGCCTTAGCCAAATCTCCCCAAAGTCTTTGTGTCGCTTAGTGAGCTCTTGCCACCTCTGGTCTATGTCAAATTTAGCCAGTTGTTCTGAAGTGGCTGGCAAGGGTGGCAACAAATGGAGAGGCCGATAAGTGTCCATCTTCTTTTGTTTATTGACCCCAAAATACCAGTATATAATGTCTTCCTCAACTAGGGAAGATACATTCCTCTATCTTGGTGACTCCTTCAGCCCAGACAGCTAAAAAAGTGAGAAGGAAACATAGATAAGAGAATGCAAAATGTATGTTATTTACTAAATTTTCCCCACAGAGTGTAAATCACTAAAGTATTTCTTAGGAGTGAGGTGGTAGTACAATACAAAGGAAGTCCATTGCACCATTTAAAATGCAAGTTGTTTTTGTGGTGTTTTTTGTTTTTTGGGGTTTTTTTTTAATTCCCAGATAGTCATCTGAAAGTTCCATTTCCATTTGTATCTCATTGGGTGTCCATTAATTTTTTTTCTGTGTCATTGTAATCTGTAAATATATATATTAGGACTATGGACCTGTCAGTTTAACCAGGAAAGAGACTGGAGCTTCAGCAGTAATATTAACAAACTTCAACTTTTAACATTTCTGATTTACGTTGTTTCATTACCATGTGACACAGGAGGTCAGGGAACACATGAATTTTACACTCCAGATGAAAGACCTGGGTTTTGGTACGTCTTTAAAACAGAACTCTGTCTCTATCACAGGAAAGATAAAAGAAACAATTAGGAATTTAACATCTCTTCATCTACCTACTTGTACTAATGTTATGAGAAACCTCCCAAGCTTTATGGAGAACATGCTTTAACTTTTTCCACAATCAAAGGTGCCTCACACATAAAATCCATAATCATGCCATTGAATCTAATTATTCCATCTCTGAACTTTCACGCCAGACAGTCTCCTACATCCCAGTACAGCTGCCTAAAGAAAGCAATAAATGAGAGAGACAATAAACTAATCTCAAGGACCTCCTTTTTCTGCAAGCCAGTTCTTACGTGGTTTTGTGTTACACTACTCCAATCTAGCTGCAGGTTTATGCTAAAAGGAGCAGCCCTGCTCCCCCACCTTTCTGTAGGGTGTTTTTTCATAGCTTTCCCTTCAGTGAACCTCACCTGGTGTGGCTGGAGCATGTCTTAATGCAGCACATTGATCTGATTGATAGAAAACTAATGAGCCAAAGAAAAAACCCTCATGCTTATCAACTATACCTACTTGTGTTAATTTTTTGTGAGCCATGTTTGTCATGGCTGGACAGACTCTGCGGCAAGGTTGTGTTTTTCTGTATTTGTTCACAGAGCACCACCTGAATCCTCAGTGTTTTGTAAGGGCCAAGTGTATTTGCAAGATTGCACCTACTTTATTTTTTCAAGGCATTTTCTTGTACACTACACAACAATACCATTCTGTCTACAGCCATGACAAGGGTAGCTTAGAACAGACCTGAGTGAAATCCACAACTCGCGCTGTTGCCCTAAGAGAGGAGCTATTCCATGTTTAATAAACTACAGTCATGTCCTTTACCATATGCAGGACTGTGTGAGAAAGGTGTGGTATAGATGGGAACTGGGAAGCCTGGGAGAATGATTTCCTTTTAAAGAAAGAAATATTATTGTTGTGTCAGTTTCCAATTTTTAGGGCCAAGGAATGAATTGCCAAGGCTTCATAAATCACCCACTGCTGCCTTTATTGCTTCCTGGAAGGAATTCTTGGTAATAGTGTTGGCTCTTCTGAACATGCGTTAGGAGAAATAGCAACACCCTTATTCGTGTCATGTTTTCATTTGATTTTCGTTGAACTGTGTCAGGTCTTCTCAACATCTCTCAGACATCCAAAAGCAAATCATGAGAAAAGCAAAGCATGGCTGGGCTATATTGCAGTGCCATTAGCATTGTACTACTCTTGTCTTCACAACACAAAGGAGGATTTCAGTCACCAGGCTAGATCTATACAAAGAATTTCCTTGCCCCAGTGCTGAGTGATTAATTAATGGTCTTTAAGCTTTCTTAATCATCTTTATACCCTTTGAGCAGGCCAAATGAGAATTCAGCACTGGCTATCTGGCTACGGGAGCCCATATGAAGTAACTGCTGTAGTATCTCTAATAAGACCTAATAGAACTACTTGAGCAACTTCATTTGCCCTGACTGACTCTTAGTTTTCTCACAAAACTTACAGTTTTGTGTGTCAAAACCAACACCTTCTGTTTAATAAAATTTGTTTGGAATAAGGTAGCTCTTGCCAGTGTAGGAATCAGTCAGCAGGCAGTATTACCAAACAGTTTGCATCCATACTCAGATTTTTAATAGGTCTTGTGTAGCTTCAAGAAGCTTGAGGATCTTAAAACTTGCAAGAACTTCTGCAGGTTTTTGTCCCACAGAAAAGGCTGGTGGAGTTAAAAATCAGTAAAATTGTTATCATTGAGCATTGACTGCCAATTTGCTTAATCAGTTTTTGGTTGAAAACAGCTTCTGTTTTGAGTCTTCTGTGTCACTGCTGGATGACAAATTGTTAACGCACTCCTAATCACCTCACCAAAAATGAAGACAGGAGAGTGCTAGTCTTCCTCAGAGCCATCTAGAATCTGGTGGGTTAATCCACCTCTGAGGATGACCATCAATATGAATGCCATATTTACTGCAGTCCTTGCAGTAAAGTTGTTTTGTGAATACAGCCTGTGGCATCTTCTGCATCTGAATGTGCCTGAGTGCTGAATCCACACCTAATCCTACCTGGATGCTGAGAACGTGCTAAGCTGTGTACAACTTACCACAGCTGTAGCATGGGGCTGTCGCTGGTGCTTGAGCTGTTGATTACTAATTTCTGTGGTGGTTTGTAACACGCCTGTGTCCTCCTGGTCCTCAAGAGCCCCTTGGAGCAAGAAGGGTACAATTCTGCCCTTGGGTGGAGCTGCTGGGTGGCTCTCAGGGAAAGGCTCCTTTCACTGGATGCTTGGCAAGCGTGGCGGAGGGGAGCTGCAGTCATTATAGCAAATAATTCTGCACTCCTCATCGACTCATGGGTAGTTTTTAATATCCTCTAACTGGCGGCTTCTTGGCTTCATTAACCTCATATAAGCAATGAAGTCTGGAAAGCTTTTTATGTTAACGATTGGGAGAGCAAGAACAAGTTTGGAAAACAAAAAACACTTCATCTCATGTTTTCCCTTGATCCACAAGCCACCTGGTCTTGTTTTTTCAGTAGATCAGCTCTATTGTACTGAGCTGGTTGCTGCCCACAAATGTAGTAAGGCACATTTGTGTGTGCCTTACACAGCCTGAATTACTGCAGGCCCAGGTCACTGGCTGCTGAAGGAGCAAGTTGGATAAGGCTGCCAGCTACAAGCCAATCCTTTTGCTTGTGATCTCCGGGTAATACCATCTCCAGCAGTGAAAACAAGTACAGGAATATGGGGGATCTCACAGTTTGCTAGGCAGAGAACATTTCAACAAATTTCCTTCCCAAAAGGCAACTAGTGATGTAGATTTCCTAGGAGAAACACCTTAGGATTCAAAAAAGAAGGAAAAGGAGACTTGAAATGTAACATTTTAAATATTTCAAAATCTCATTGAGACAAGCCTGTGAAATTGTTTTGGTTTACTTATTGCTGAGCATAGCTGAATTGCAAATCCTTGTTGAAGGTACGTAGAAATAAGAGGAAATAAATGCAAAGATTTCTGTAATCCTAGACATATGTATAGATAACTTCCACTGATTTTACTAAGAATTCCATTGATATTTTCGCTGTAAAATTTCAGTGGATTCATAGAATCATAGAATGATTTGAGTTGGAAGGGACCTTAAAGAGCATGTAGTTCCAGCCCCCCTGCCATGGGCAGGGACACCTTCCGCTAGACCAGGTTGCTCAAAGTCCCATCCAGCCTGGCCTTGAACACTTCCAGGGATGAGGCATCCACAGCTTCCCTGGGCAACCTGCTCTAGTGCCTCACCACCCTCATAGTGAAAAATTTCTTCCTTATATCTAATCTAAATTCAGCCTCTTTCAGTTTAGAGCCATTACCCCTTGTCCTATCACTACATGCCCTTGTAAACTTTTAAGCCTGATACGTGATTTCCCCTGTTTAAAATTCACACTGCTTTGTATTGACTGTTCCCCAGTCACCCTGCTTGAAAGAACTAATTTTCAGCTAGCCTTAACCTACCTTATGCTTTAGTATGTGTGTGTATGTACCTGAAGTAAAAATCAGGTAGAGAGGATTGTTATGGCTTATGACTGCAGAAGCTGTAGGTTTCTATATTTATCTGTTTATAACAGTCACATTAAAATAAGCTTTGGACAGAACTCACTCAGAGACTGCTCATTTACTAACATGATGTTACAATGCTCTTTTTGAATTTGGCTTTTCATCAATATGCAGAACAGAAATTGTCGCAGCACCCATCAACAGTAAATCAATCTTTTTTCTGTAGTCTAGGAAAGCAAGATTAAAAATATGTCTTTAACCAGGCTTCCTAAGGAAGTAAGGCTTACAGCATCGTGCCGTCTGTGTGTCAATCCTTTCCTAATAATAAAACTGTATCATTTAATCTACTTGCCAATTTCAGCCAAATTTGGCAGGGGAGTAGCTATTAAACCTCAAAGATATTAAGTTCTTTAAACTTTCATGAAATCGGGAGAGAGATCACATTCAAGCCCTCTCTGAGGAGAGACCTGAACAGGAGTTCAACCATATTATTAGATTATACCAGATAATATTATTGTAAATAATATATATATTATTGTATTATAACAGAGAATCCACATGAGGGTGGAAGAGAGAGAGGCATGTGAATGTCCAGCTCTGGGAAGTACCTGTGAGTAGTTTTGCCACCTTAGACACCACAGGATCTGTCCCCTGACCACAACACAGCAGCAAGCCCAGCTTTGCTCCTGCTGCTGCCCAAGGAACTACTTGGTTCTTAATGCTCAGGGGCTTCTAAAATTCCCTGATGGTGTGGGTCTCATAAATTCCTAGATGGTTACATCAGGTATTAATTTTTACATTGGGATACCGCTCTGTTTTTCTTTCTGGAAGCTTGCCTTGTTATTTGGAGCTTGGGCTCGTGCGTAAGATCAGTGACCACTTCCAAATAATGATTTGCTTTTTCAGAAGGGTGGTAAATAAAATGGACAAAAGCCTCGTCTCTGACCCTAAAGGCAAGTGACAAGACATGACTTGCATTTGTTAGCCTAAATTCCTCTCCTCTGAAACAGAGCCGCCTGGCTTATCCTGCTTGTAGGGAATGGTCCCTGGCCTGAGCCTCCCCTGCAGCTTGCCTAGGTCCTGCCTAGGAGAGTGCTAGTTCACATGAACGTGATATGGGCTGACACAGTGTCCAGGGACATGTTCACAGCTGAGCGTTTCTGCCCTGGCCTTTAGCTTGCTAGCAATGCTGTAGCCAAGAACGCTGATACTCCAACTTGGTATTTTCTGTGCTATTGAGGGCAAACGGGAAAGAGAGAGGAATGATTTTATTCTGCTCCGTCACATGGGCCAGGACATTGGCTGGCTTGGATTGCATCAGGAGCCTCCTAGATCCTTGTCTCTTCAGCAAACTGCCCATGCCGATATGGAATAAAGTTCTTTGAAAATGAAGATGTACCAAAGCTGCAGCTGTCATCTTTACAACTGCAACAGTTCTTGATTCAATCAAAGTCCTTTTCAGAGGGGAGTAGCACTTTGAATGTCTGCCCCTACCAATGTTGCGTTTAGCATCCTTGAAGCAAAACCTTGCAAAGGAACAACCTGGTATAAACTGATAATGCAAAGGTGTAAGAAAGCCAAGAGGAGTCAATGGCTCTTTCAATGTTAAAAGAAAAGAATCAGAACTGCAGAGTTTTCATCAGCTGCTTTTGGAGAGCTATGGGGCTTTCAAAGGCTGTTTCCAATATTGGGCTTCAACGAAACCTGACTAAACCTGATAAAGACTTCATCAAGAAGAGTGAAAGAAAAAGGTAGTTATAACACAACAGTAGAGGTTCTGCAGTAAGTCCTCTTTCACCTCTCCTTGCCAAAAGCCCACTTCACTGGCAAATAGCAGATCTGTGTTAGCTTGAGCTGTAGCGTGTCTGGTCACACCGTAGTGTGTAGCACTGAGGAATTGCACGTCAATCATACTTTGGAAGGCAGTAGTTGAAAATTCACACTACAGGAACACATGGTGATTATCATTACTCTGTTTCTCTCTCTTTCTCAGTATTTGGCAGTCCGAACATCTGTTTACACAGCCTTTTAAAAGGAACAGGTCGAAATCCTGCGCTTCTTTGCAGTACAGATAAAATGACCATCATATATTTTATTGCTTGTGTTTGATTTAATTATTTCTGGTACCTTTAAAAGTATTGCGGCACCTTGTCCTTAGCTAAACCTTTGCAGTAGCTCACTATTCCCTTGCATATTGTGTGTTGGTAGATGAGCTACTTGGCATTTGTATTGCCATGTATTGTGTGTATTTGAGTCATATCACAGTTGGAAATGGAAAGCACTTTATAAATATCCTCTTGCTCTTTTTATGCATATAGACTCCTTTCCAAAGATATTTATGAATGATTCCCTGACTTTCAGAGTACTCCTGTGGGGCAAAAGCGGAGAAAATATGCACAAAGCTATTCTCTGTTTATTGTTTTTTTTTTCCCTTTTTGCTGTGATAAATGATAAAAGTCAGTTTTTAAAGTCAGTGCCTGGCTCTGTAAGGTGCATCTTGTTTGGTAGGATACTTAGGTTGCATATCAGAGTATGTACAATGATAACAATGTACAGAGACATTTTTCCTTCTAGTTAATGTATTTTTAAAAGTATAAAGGAGTCAGAGTGAATATTTTTGTGTGTAGCACAACATCGCTTTGGAACATACTTTCAGCATTTAATTTTATCCTATTTATTGGCCATTTTTAGTTGCATATTTTTAACACATATGTGCAACTAGTTTCTGATACCTTCGTTTAGCATGCTGTCAAGAAAAAGATGTAAGTACTGGAAGATGTAGGGGAAAAGTGCTGGTTCCATTGAAATTGCTGGAAGCTTTGTCATTCCTTCAAGTAGTCAAGATGACGTTGTGTTCTTGCAGAATGCTTCTTTCACATCTGCTAGTTGTTGCTTATTTGCAATACCAAAGACGCTTCATTATTTTAATCCCTTTTTTCTGCGCCTTTCTAAGATCTCTAACAATTTCTTTAATAACTGTGTCCTAAATTTTGCATTGTTTTACCAAGGTGGCATGGTGACCATAATATAGGTGACCCTCCTCCTCCTCTCAATGGCTCCGAGCGCTACCTCCCATGTTGTGTTTTCTTTCATAGCTATTCTGCTGTTGGCAGACAAAGTTCTATTCATTTATCACCCTGTATTGGTTTCCTGATTTGTTGTCCAGTAATTTATGACTGTTTGGAGCTTTGGTACTCATTACAGTGCCCAGTGACCCTTGTGACCCTCCTCCCCATGTACTCTCTGCCATCTTGCCCCCTGGGCCAATTTGTTGATGCTGCAAGTTGCAGTGCATATGTCCGTGCTAAGCCATGCAGGCTGAGAACCAGGGTCTTTGTGTGACAAACTAATACCAAGTATCTAGAATTTAGGCAGCGAGAAGCTAACTGTGCAGATAAACAGATGCTGAGGATAAGGTTCTTACGTTGTTTCTGACTATGTAGGTAGTGAAGTGTTGCTGATACAGTGATGAGCAAGAGTGAACAGTCTGGACAGATACACTGCAACTTGAAGAGAATATTGTAGATAAAATACTGAGTAAGTGGCTTTGCCTAGAACTCGGTGGAATTCCCCCCAGTTACCGGCATGCACCTTTTGCAGGGTGGGGACTTTATCCTCCTGGGTGTAAATACCAGCTGAAATAAATAAACTCCAAACAGGAGCATGGGCCGCTGCCCTGGGCAGTTATTGGTGGTGGTATTTGTGAAGGCACATCAGCAACATATGTTCTTTGTTCAGTACTTTTGTACTTACTTTGTAAGTACCAATTAGGAAGATAAGTTATGTTTTTTTTCTCTTCCATCTTTTCACCACCTGAGAGTTGTATTTAAGACATAAAAGATTGTGAGCACTGGGGGAAGGTGGAGAATGAGCAGGAAGGGAGAAGGGAGTTGTTTCCTCTCTGATGGCTTTATCTGTAACTAATAGCCTGAACGTGTTCACTTTTTATATCATGATTGATTTGATATTTGTTTGCTGTAGCATGATGATCTTTGATATGGGATTACAATGCCAATTATATAAAATAGAGTGTAAAATACATCTACACGTCACGTTACGTGTACAAGCTTATAAAATAAAAGAAGAAAATAAATCTGCAACTAGTTCTTGAGCTTGGGTCATTTATTTTTGAAAAAAGAGGACTGTAACTTCCCAAAATACATCCCCTCCCTGATGCAACGTAAAAGGATCCAACATTGTACTTCCTCCTTAGAATTTCTGGCGAAATGCATTTTGCTGCCAACGTAACATCCTTTAACAGCTCTCCTGCTGGTCAGACCTTGTGACCTGCTGTGACAGCCATGACCATGTGTACAACTGATTGTTAGTGGGCAATATAAATCTGATTGGAACATGCCCGTTAATTGCTTTGAGAGCTCGATATAGACAATGCTGTCTTATAGCAGATTGTGTAGATAGGCCTAGTCATAGGGTTAATTCTGCTTGACAGCACATCAGCAGCATCTTGAGAGTAATTACCCAACTTAAGTTTTCCCACAGTTGAATTGAGGTCTTCAAAGGCTTCTACATTTACAAGTATTATTAACCTATATCTGAAACATGATGTTCCCACAAGGGCTAATTTTTTCTTCCTTTTATTAAATATACAGGTTATAGGGTTCATTTGCTAAGTGCTAAGCCCTTAGAAGAAAACACTACTTGTTAGAGAGAGAAAAATCTGCAGTGCACGACCAAAGCTAATGGTGCATAATGCACACATCATTGTCTTTTTGCAAAGACTTTAAAACAAGTTAAAATTTAGGTCTGGCTCCCTCTGTCTCTCCCTCTCTTCCCACCCCCCGCTTTCCACTTTTAAGAAAATCAAACCACTTATTCCTATGTGCAGAGTGAGTAAATTGAAGACACACACAAACAAAACCCTCCTAGGATGTTGTACAATTAAGTACAGATCATTGAATACAATACATATGACATTAATGAAACGGTATCTGCTTCAAAAATAGATTGGAAACATTCATGAATAAATTAAATCCTCTTAATGACTTTTCAAAAATGAAAATGAATGAAAACAATCTTTATTTCATAGGAACAACTGTGTTCTAGGATTCACAGCATATAATTTAATCCTGTTTTAAATTTATATTCTATTTTCTGCATTCATTTTGTAATTTGTCTTTTAAACTATCTTTTTTGTAACTCTACATTGTAAAAACCAAAAAATGTTAAAGGTAATAGTTATCATTTGGGTTCAAATGCCCTTGAATGCATTAAGTATTAACATACAGAGGTAGACAGTGTTGTTAAAGATGATATTTGCTGGGGGATCAGTCTGACAAATGGCTTTTATGGCATAAAGCAGTTCTTGTAACTTATGATCTTTTTATTTTCTTTTGCAGGTCAGAAACAAAGTTCGACTCCAATTCAGGTATGTTTAGATTTACAGTGTTTTGCTGAATGTACACTATTCAGGTTAATCTCAAAAGAGTAGTTTATCAGTTCAAGTTCAGTTTAGTTTTAAACAAACTGGGGTAGGTCAGTCTTAAAAAGGATCTTCATTTCTCACCCTCTGAAAAGAGCGTTATTACTGTGAAACATTTGCTTTCATTCCTTTCATTAGTTCCTGTCTCTTTACATTTTCCCAAAAGATGACCAGGAAGATGTTTCTTGCGACAGGCTTTAATTGATCCAGAAAAATTATAGTACAAATAAATGATAATACAGACTAAAGCAAATGGAGGATTGAGGTGAAGTTTGAGAATGATCACTGCTTTAAAGGAGAATGTTTTTCTTCCTGGTGGACAAAGACATTTCATGGGAATTTGAAGTCAGTGCAGCCTATCTGTCAGGAAACAGATGATTTTTCATCAAATTTTCATGACAGATGCATGTACACAATGCATGCCAGACCAGTCTGTAGAGCTCGCTTTAGGAGGCTTACCAAAAGGCAGTCTCTCCCAAGTTGTCTTTTTAAAGAATTTTAATGCGTTGTAGGGACTGGGAGGGAAGTGGAGGTCAGTTGAACAGGTTAATGTGTATCTAACAAGACAAAAAACACGGGACAGCAAACGGGAACAGTTGTGGAAAAAACAGAGATCATAATACCAGACTGTTTCTTATTCAGTTAACTATTCCTGGGTGTTCCTTAAAGTTAAACGATAGTAAATTAAGAATCGGCTGTTGCCATGGAACCATCTAAAATGTCCGTTGCCTGAAAAGGTCATTCAAAATACACTTTTTTGCTCAGATGAAAACAACTACTTTAAACAGAAAACCTAATATTACTATGGCAATTTTCTGTTTAGGCCAATGTTATCTTCTATATGGTTTCCTTAATGCAGTGATTGCAATTGTTTATAATGATATGACTTTTACAATATATAATAATCAGAGTATTTATGAAATAGTATGTTTCCTTTTATCCCAGTTACAACACGATTTGGGTTTGAAATGTGAGGTATTATGTTGCTTTTTCTTTCCATATTAGATTTTATCTTTGGAACTGCATAGGAATGAAATCTACAGCAGGAAGTATTTATATAGTCAATTCCTACATCTTGTATAATTGAGTCATCTTTCTTCTATTACAATTTTAGTCTGTGAGTTTGAGGTTACTTGCTTTAAATGTTGTTTGAATGAACTCTATGGTAAGATTGCTTCTTGGATCTTGACAAAACAGCTTTACATGGGGGGATAGCTTCACATATTGTCTGCCATCAGCCCCTTTCTTTTAATAAAGTCACCAAAACTATGGTGTGGAGCAGCACATCAAATGTCTGGCTTTTCTATTGAGGGGAAAATGCTCTCTGCAGAACTTTGATTTGCTTGGTGGGGTAAGCTACAAACAATTTTCTGACTTTTTCTTTTGAAACAGCTCTCCTGTTACGTGCACTATTCTGTGTGCTTTTCTCCTTGCAGAGAAGGGAGGGGTATGGTCTTTCCTAGGGAAGGCAGAGTATCGATAAAAAGTTTGGCACATCACACCTATGGTGAATGCCTGCTCAGTAGATGTCACCAGGCCTTGGTGATTAGACTCTGTAGGTTGAGCGTGAGCTCTTGAATGTCTCCTCTTCATCTGTGTAGGCTCCATAGGCTTGCTTTTCTTGAGCTTGGGTCTGTGTTATGGGCACAGATTGTCTCTTATTTCTCACACAGGGGTGCTGGAAAGGCTGGTTGCCCAAAGACTGGAGGACAAGAGTTGCTCTCCCTGTCCTGCTCTTCTACAGGCACTCAGGTGTTATTCTTACAAGGTCAGAGCTGTGACCTTGTGAACACCTGATGCAGTGTTGTCTCCCCAAGAGCACAAAGCACACAGAGGTTGTAAAAGGATTTGGAAAGAAAGATCATTTATGGGTCACCACACAAAAATACATAAATGTAAATCAGCATTAAAATACCCAAGATCTTCTCTGCCTACACTTTTCTTGCTGCACCTAAATATTCACTGGACACGCACCAGAATTTTCTGCAGCAGGTGATTAAGGTTATTTTGCTGACTGTCAACATCAGCAGGTACAATGAATGTCAACAGGAATTGTTAGCCTTACGGCATGCTGCTTCTCACTTCAAAGTGCTTTGTGTACCATCAGGGATACAGCAGGGGAAGGTCTGGGGCTGAGGCATTTGTTAGATTTATTCCTCCTTTTTCTGCTGCGTCTCACTTTTGTCTTCTGCTTGTGGTCCCTTTCCCCTAAATCCTTGGGGAAGTGTTTGGTTGGAATAGTTTCAGGCTTTCCGGTCATGGGACCCTGGTCACCCCCTTAAGGTGTTGAAGGCTCCTCACCTCATGATCCATTGTGGATCGCCAGTGTGTGTGGCTGGCCAGGCCAGGCTGGGCTTCTGATCTCATTTTATGCTTTGCTCCAAATGTTATATATAGAACTGAGAATTACTGAGGTTTAACACCTCGGTCTTACCAGTGCTGCCTCTTTCAGTGTCTCATCCAAAGATAGATGTTAAAAGATAGTAGAAAAAGCAGATTAAGCACACAATAAACATGGCATTTTAAGAAGAAAGAAGTCACAGAAGGTCCATAACCTCAAAATGCATTTCACTGCCAGAAGCACCAAGGCTGAAAAAAATCTTTCTCTTTGTGAAGCAGCCTTCCCTTTACAGGGGTGGTGCTCAATTCTTCCACCCAGGAGCTCTTCTTGGTAGTCAGATAGCGAAAGCACTTAAGAGTTTATCTTTTGTTGCCAATTACTGAGAGCAGAGAAGTGGAGATACTGAGATCAAGTCAACATATATCACCCAAATAAAACATCCCTGGTTTTGTTTCTCCAGCAAGCAGCTTGCCATCCAAAACCAGACAATAAGCCCAGACCTCCTGCTCCCTCTGAGTGAACAGGAAGGTGTGGGCAGGGAGAGGAAGGATGCGTTGGTGATGGCAGAGAGGCATTCTTGTAAAAAAATATTTTTCTGTTGTCAGGGTGTGCGGTGCCCTGTGTAGCACTGTGTTCTGCATAATGTGGCCTTTGAAGTGTGTAAATGTAGCAGTGGTTTTAAAAGGGCTGTTGCCATTTGAAACCAATGACATTTATATATGCATATATTTATGCAACTTTGAGTTCCTTGGAGACACCGTAAGGTATTTTCATATCCCTCATTTTGTTCTGAATTCCCCAGACTGAGATTCCTGAGTAAACCAATGATCCCGCAAACTGGAACAAACATGCTTTGTCTTCCTTCATCTCACGTTACTCAGAACAGTTCAACTGTTGAACGTGAGAATGAGGTAATTTTATTCTGGAATTAATATTTTCTTCCAGGGGACTGTTCTACAACCTGTCGCGTGCTCTAAATTAACCCTAATGTTAATTCCAGTTAACTTGCAAGTCTAGATGTGCCCTTGTTAAGCATTTATCAATGCTTATTGTACTTGTCTTTCCTAGAAATACTTGTGAAGCACTGAAGAATTAAAAGAAGTCTTTCTGAAGCAAGTACAAAGTCTGGAATACAGCTTTAAAAGTGCCCAGTAGGCTTACTGTAAATGTAACCCTGGAAATGTTGTTCAACACTGAAATATTACACAAACATTGTCAAAAGAAGATTAATTTGAACTTAAGTATTAACTTAAAAGAAGGCTGTAAGATTCCTATAGTGTTGATCGGGATTTATCATATAAATAGCTATAACATCTGTAGGGGACACACATTCTTCATATCATGACTAACAGTTCCATCTGAGAAACTTCTTTTTCTCTGCCGATTCTTTGTAAGTCTATAGCTGGCAGAATTTCTGTCTCAGAGACCATGGGGTTAGCTTCATGCTGTTAGAAGATCTTATGAAATGAAACAATTTTGCTTTCCTGTCATAATATGATGAATTTCACTGGTACTGAAAATAGATTTTTCCTAAAAACATACTTGAAAGGAAAAAAGATTGTAGGAAATTTTTTTTTTTTCTCAAAATCTGTTAGGGAACAAAGTAGACCACAAGATCCACAGCTGAAACAATTTTCTTCTACTTATTAGTATTTTGGTAGTGTCTAAAATGCTTGTTGTGCTATGTGCTTGGTTAGCAAATTTTAGAATTTAAGAATATGATAATTATATTAGAATAATCAGTTAATTAAAGATTTTTTTTTAATTTAGAGAAAAATAGGTCTTTATGGTGCTGTTCCATAACAGGAAGAATTTGTAGGTCTCAAAAGCTGTTGCTGAACACTGTTAATCCCACTTTAGTAATAGAAAAATAAGCATAGAAAATGCAAACAACTGTCTCTGCATGCCCGCTGGTCACCAGAGAATGGTGATGGTGAGTTTCCTACTGCCTGCTGGGTGGGCTGGAGTTTTCTTGGGGCATCTCTATTGGTGTATCCTGCATGTCACTGTGGAGGTAAGCCATGTGATACTCGACTGATAGTGTTGGCAGTGAAATTGTGAAGGGGAAGAAATTTGAGTTTTGTTCTGTGTTAAAAAGAAAGGACAAATCCCTGGACAATACACTTGGCCTCCAGTGTAGTTGCTTTTATATATATGTCACTCAGACGGTGGAATGGAGGAAGTCAGAGAGCACAGGGTGCAATAAAGTGACAGTTGTGGAAGCACCGTGCTGTAGACATGGATCTGTGCACTGGCAGAAGAGAGGGGAGTGCCCAAGGGTGCATACTGCCTTCAGCTGTATTCTTCATCATTTGCTGTGCCAGCTTCCCGCTTCTCTCAAAAAGAGACATGCATCTCCAGAACCCATTCTTCTGTCTTCTCTGCTTCTACACAGATCAAATGAAATGTAGAGATTACCTATGTGATTTTATATCACTGTTTGTGTCAATACTTTGGAAACATTCCAATTAGTGTCAGGAATTAAGCTATAATAGCTGCCCATGCAGCTAGAGGCTGTCCTGAGGGACAGCTACACATGAGCTTTTGTTGGATTCCTGCCACTCCAGCAGTCAAATACAAAGCAAGTCAAGGAGCCCCCGACAGTTCCCGGAATTTCTTTTGCCTGCCTTGTCTGGACTCACAGTGTCAGCCAGTGACTCTGCAGGTCATTTCTCCTCTCTGCACACGGCTTTTTCCACCAGAATGAGTGTATCCCCATGTCTTCAGTGCTGCATGATGCTGGCATCCCCATCTATCCCCATCACAGTTCCCATCCTTTCCTTTCTCACCTCTTGTATTTACGGGTATCGTTCCCTTAATGTGGCCCCTACGATGTACTAACTTGCTAGGCTACATGATTCAGCACAGGTGCTAGAGAACAGTCGAAGAAAATTATAAGGTTGGGGGTGGTCAGATGTTTTCCTCTCATAAATTCCTCTTGGCTACACTTCCAGATGTTCAGCAATAGACTTGCCAAACTCTCGCTATCAGCCCTGATTTCCCCTAGCCTGTCATCAGTCCCATTGTATGAAAGTCGTCAGTACAACTATTAAGAGCACAAGGAACTATTCTCCCAACTAAGAAAGAAATGAAAACCAAAAGGCATCTTGAAAGTGGGCATCTCTTCCTGACCCTTGCTACTAGGGAAACCCAAAATAAACTTAACTTGCCTGAAACCTTTGGTCCCTGAAGCAGCGGGGTGCTTAGTAATATCCATCAATCAATTAGATCATAGATCTAAATACAGATTAACAAATCAATTCTTAAATTTTATTGATGTCAGCTTCTTCATCCAGGTTGTGATAGAGTGGTTCTTAATTTCTTCTTAGCAAGTCTGAGTAGTTTCAGGAACAGGGAGGAGAGACATTTGGTGTTCATAATGAAATCATATTGACAAGTTCATCAGTCACCCTACAACCAGAGTATTTGATCTAAAAACATGAAAAGATTACTTGCAGAGTCTGTAACAGGAAAAAGTGGCAAAATCAACTGAGATACTGAAGAATAGGGATGCTCCACAGCTTTTTGGGTGAAGCAAATGGCGTCTCCAGAATCTTTTTCAACTATGTGGAACTATTTCCTTCTCTCTGCCCACCACGAGTGCACGGATTCTTGAAAGGGTGCATGAGCTGGCACAGAGAGACAGTGGGAGACAGCAACTACAGACAGAACAGCAGCTCAGATTATCTTACTTGTCGTTACTTGTGAGTGCTGTTTTGTTCTTGGCATTAACAACTCTACATGCAGATCATTAGGGATGTAATAGCTGGAGAGCATGGTCTGTTATATTTGTTCAGCAGCAAGATGAGCATTTAGATTCAGATGCAAGCTGAACCATCTGTTGAATGTTTTCAGGGCCATACTGCAATGTGACTTGGAATATAGATGGCTGGGACATCTCACTGGTACCTCCCAGTGAACTATGTGCTTGTAACAGCTCTGACCTGTGGTAACTGATCATCACCCTGCTCTTATTTCTCTTGTAAAGGATGGCAAAAGTTGGTCAAATTATTTCAACCTATAGAACAATATTTTAATTTGTGGAGGGCTGATTAAAAACGTTGTAAGCATGTAGGCAAGCTTGCTCATCTAGGATTTTTAAAGAAGGCAGTAAGCTGCCAGAGGACTCCAAATGTATAACTTTCCAAATTCTAATACTGGCTTTGCAGTTGCAGATGTCTTTTCCTCCCACTTACTCTGTTCATCTTATTTGTATCTGAGCTGGGTTATTCTTTGCTATCGTTGGCATGAATTCTTCTCAGTTGTCAAAGTATTTTAATAGAAAGCCTGTTCACTTCCGTAAGTTAGATCCTTGAAACTATCAATGGAGGCCAGCAGCCTTGATCAGACTCACGACAGCCTTAAATATTTCCCTGTGAATAATTTGTATAATTTCTATTTTGTGGGGTTTTTTTGATAATATATTAGTCCCTCCAAAAAATCCTGTTTGTGTTCTCATTAATAAAGCAGCTACTTAAAGATGCTCTGCCCTTGTGAGCTAGCACATGTGCTCACTGTGCTGCACGAAGCACTGCCTGTCAGCATATGGTAAGAACTGTGCGTGAAAGGGCCTCGTTCCTGGATCCAGGAATATAATAACAACAAAAACAAATACAATTATCTATTTTTGTCCTACATCTACTTTAATAACCATGGCTTCCTTTTTCTTGCTTTGCTCGGAGGATCTTGCTGAGAAGGATCTTGCAATATGTTTAAATTGGTCCTGTAACAAAAATATTTAGATTTAGGTTTTCCATTTTATTATCATTAATGTAAGCAAATTCATCAGATTTTTTTAGGAGAAATTTTCTACTTTTCTTTCTAAGTACTAAAGACAATATTTTCCAATAATTTGCATTTCATTGTAAATAGCTAAAAAAGGCTGTCTTTAAGAAACAATTTGGCAAAAGTAGTCTGAGAAGACATGAATAATATATAAATCATGGTCTTATTACATGGAATTGGAAACTGTGGTACTCAGTTAAATTATAAACGATAAAGTAGATTGGCTGAAGATTTTTTATTCATCGTAAGTATAGCTGCTTGATCTGTTGCGGAATTAGTTTATTGTTAGACAGCAAATTGCTCTTCCAAGTTAGCAACATTCAGCAGCATAACATCTTTACTGTTCTGGAGGGCCGGATTTCTTACATACAAAAATGTTGTGATTCTTACTTAGACCTTTGTGCAGTTTTTTACTGAGCAAGGCTACCTAATTATTTTTCAAGAGCTCCTTGCATTGCAGTCTTGTTCGGTGGACAAAGTAGAAGATTTTTGGTGATCCTCTTGAATTATCCTATACTTACAAGCTTGATAAAGAGTTTTTCTGCTCCTCTTAAATGAAAATTCAGTCAGTCAAACTAAACCTATTACAAACTATGATAATTCACTTTGCCATAGTCCCATTTAACTAGCCAAAAATGGAGTATGTGCAGGAGAAGCCACAAGAATGGACAAGCAGGGAGGTTTCTGGTCACAGCTGTGGCTCATTGAGATGGTTATACAGCTCAAACGCAACTTACCCACACCATATACAGCTCAAGTCAGTTGTATTGTTT
The DNA here is from genome assembly GCF_964289735.1 of Phaethon aethereus. Taxonomy (NCBI): domain Eukaryota; kingdom Metazoa; phylum Chordata; class Aves; order Phaethontiformes; family Phaethontidae; genus Phaethon; species Phaethon aethereus. Next base: position 39,079,715 of record NC_138575.1, read on the forward strand.
CAGTGCTTTATTAGTACTCTATTCATTTAAACCATGAAATGGGGGAAAAAATTGCCTGTTGTCTTTGTAATTTGGAAGCTGAACTATAATTCATTTGTGAGTGGAGTGTTACGGCATTGTGCATCATGTATGTGCTTCTGCAGAGGTTTTGAAGAATGGCAACACAGGACACCGTTTAGCTCACTGCACGGTGCCAGGAAACAAGAATTCTGCAGGGTACAACAATACTTTATGTCTCTACCATCTTCTGGTGCAGAAGCTACTGGAGCTACCAGCATCCATCTGGGTGTATATAAGTAGCTGAGATGTGCATGTTTGGGCATAATTTAGATGTCTGTTTCATATTTTTAATGTTGTATGGACATCTGCTGATTCTGTACCCTGTTCCAGCACAGCTTGACAGCTCTGTGACCTTGGGCAAAGTACTTTTTCAGGGAAAAAGCTGTCTCTTGCTATTGAGTATGTCCAAGACCTAGTGCAGTGGAAACACTTTCTCAGTTGAGATCACCTCTTAGATCCACCGTAAATCAAATCATGAGTGGCCTTTACAAAATATATCCTTTTAGATGGAGTAAATGAAGTTGTGTTAGAAAGAGTCTCTGGAATGCAATATAAAAGGCAACATGGTAAATGCATTCAATTGAATTAGAGTCCTTCACTCTGCCTACAGTTACCCGTACCACAAAACTTGTGTCAAGGGGATCTCAGTTCTGTGCAGAAGAAATACAATTACAGAATCACAGAATCACAGAATCATTAAGGTTGGAAAAGACCTTTAAGATCATCAAGTCCAACCATCAACCCAACACCACCATTCCCACTAAACCATATCCTGAAGTGCCACGTCGACACGTTTTTTGAACACCTCCAGTGATGGAGACTCCACCACCTCCCTGGGCAGCCTGTTCCAATGCTTGACCACTCTCTCAGTGAAGAAATTTTTCTTAATATCTAGTCTAAACCTCCCCTGGTGCACCTTGAGGCCATTTCCTCTCGTCCTATTGCTAGTTACTTGAGAGAAGAGACCAACACCCACGTCGCCACAACCCCCTTTCAGGTAGTTGTAGAGCACGGTAAGTTCTCCCCTCAGCCTCCTCTTCTCCAGACTGAACAAGCCAAGTTCCCTCAGCCGCTTCTCATAAGACTTGTGCTCCAGACCTCTCACCAGCTTCGTTGCCCTTCTTTGGCCACACTCTAGTACCTCAATGTCCTTCTTGTAGTGAGGGGCCCAAAACTGAACACAATATTCGAGGTGTGGCCTCACCAGTGCTGAGTACAGGGGCACAATCACTTCCCTACTCAGTGCATGTTGTCCAAAATGGCACATCTTGTGTTTTGATTAGCATGGTTTATGGGGTCATGAATTTGAACAAGAAAGAGGTGAAAGCTGTTTTTGTTTCTTCCCTTTGGATCTGTCAAAGAGAACAAAACCCTTAGCATCTTTTCTATGCAAGATGATGAGAATGATATCATACAGTATTAATTGAAACTGTAAGAAATCTGTTATTTGAAAAAAATTATCTGTTTCATGTTATTTGACTGTACAAACTAACCAAGTTAGTTTGGTTCAGTAAAGATTAAAATATTTCATGTTTTTATTTCACTGATATAGTGCTGTAAATTTATGACCAGTAAGAAACCGTATGAAAGATCTGTCAGCTTTTACTATTTCACATTTTAGTCTCTTATCAAAACCAATTTCAGGTTTTGTAGTACTAAAAGTAAAGGGAAAAATGCAAGCTGCAGTTAAGCAAACTGTAATGTTCAGTGATCACCATCAAAATCTTTACAGTGTTGATCTGAGTATGAAGCAAAGAACATTAATTTGTCTTTTGTTGACTTAATTTAGTGGCAGCCTTTGAGATGTTCTGGTAGGCAGGTTTCTGTCATACCACTGCAACTGCCACTGTACATGTGAACATCCATCTGCTTAGGATTAAGTCCAAAGTCAAAACACCAATGAGATCTAATGCTGCCTGTTTAAGCCAGACACAGTTTGCACTGAATTTTATGTAAGGACAGCACAATCCGGTCTTAAGCCAGACAACAGTGAATTAAGTTAACAAGGGCTGAAAGTATTTCTACAAGGAAAGAATTGCATCACTGTGTGATGTAATCAGGAGTCTTAGCAACCTTCTTTTCCATCGGGGGCTGAATTAGTGTTCTCTGTTGTTTGGTATACCATTGTCATGCCCGCCTGTTGTTGTTTACAGAGTAAGTGGTCCCAGCCTTTTCATCAGCCATGGTCCAGGTGTCTCTGAACAATCTTAGGTCTGTATGCCCTTCTCCAAACACCATGCCTATTAAGATCACAGAATCCATATTCTCAGTGTTTCGTTGCTCTGAATAAAGTTTAGTGCCAGTCTTTGCTCTTCTTTACTAGCTGTAGCAATGGAGGTGCTTTGATTATTTGCATAATATCCTTTTCAGGTGATTTCTGTGTCTGTGGAGACATGCACAATCCCTGTGTGTCTGTGGAGAAATGGCAGCATTTCATTTGGAGGGATATTTTATGCAAGCTATTACCATCTCAGGGGGAGTGGAATCATCTAACTGTAACCATCTGCCTTAACACAGCCCTCTGAGCTTCATCCAGAGTTGGAAGAGATAAGCATCCTCAGAGGGGTTCATCCCTTCTGCTGGGGAAGTCTATCTGAGCGTGCACTGAATCACCTTTTTGAGTGCCCATCAACTTTAGAGTTAGGCATGTAACTTTGATGGTTAAAGTCAGGAGGGATTACCTCGGTCTGGAATGGATGTGCAGAGAGCTGGGGATGAGCAGGTGTGATCCCCCAAGTCACTTTCCACAGCTGCTGCTGTGGAGCTGTCGTGGAAAAAATTCATAAACTTAAGAGGAGAGCTACCCAATTAGTCTCAAGTTCTTCTGCTGGGTGTCAGTAAACCACCTGTACACAGAGCTTGGGTGTAGCGTATTTATGGGAAGGATGAGTCTACCTGTGATTATTTTAGTTCTGTTTCTCCTTGTATGCCTTTTCATTTCCCTTTTCTTTTCTTACCTTTCTTCCAAAAAAACAAATCTGCTTATGTGCCTCCAGTTATCATTACCCCAGAGAATTGCAGCAATTTTAATCTCTTTCTCTTGAATTATGAGTAAGATTTGTAAATCGATCATTCACCACTGCTCATCTGTGCATGGGCAGGAAGAGAAATATGTAACTGAAAGAGAGATGGCCTAAGGGTAACGAGAGTGAATCAAAAATGTTGTAAATGTATTAAATTTAGCTTCAGTCAGGGCCCAAATATTAAGCTGGCCTTTGGCATGTTTCAGAAAGCATGTGAAATTGCTGCTTAGTAGGTAGAGATTTTGCTGATTTTATGTTGCTATTCTTGATCTTTTAGAAAGTCAAAGTCGTTTAGTCTGTGTTAACCATTCTAACGACGTTAAGGACACCTGACACAATAAATGCAGATGTGAAAACTGAAAGGTGTATTTTTAAAACATTAAATTTTAGAAAGAGAAGTGTTCTGTTTCTGCCTCACGCTTTTCAAGGAGGTGGTCATGAGAACAGAATTCCCCTGTTTATATTCTCATTTAAAAAGTGTCTACCCGTAAGATTTCTGGTGTTTGAAAGTGCTCCTATACTCACTTCCATACTATTATCTCCCTTTAAGTCAGTGATTTTTTTTTCCGCTGCCACACACTCTATATTTAAGGTATTTAAATGAAGTCCCAGGAATATGGGTTTGCAGAGGGATAGGATTTGGAATGTCAATTGTCAGCACTGACAGAATAGCTGGAAACTGATTAAGACATATTTAGGTTGAAGAGTGGTGGAAAAAATGTCCTGGCAAGTAAAAAATCTGCTGCATAAAATACTGTGTTGAGGTCATTAGGGCTCTGGAAACAAGTTTAAAAGGCAAGAGGGGAAGACACAGCATTTCCTCAAAATTTCAGCCCTCCCTGCTTTCGAAGATAGAAAGAAATCCCTGATTGAAAGAGTACTGTCAGAGCTGGACTTTAGGTCAAGAGTTAGTATTAGTGTTAAGACTGAGGCAAACTGAAGTTACGTCAGCCATCACTTACCCAGTTAACTGGCTTTTCTGAAGAAGAGAATTAGAGGAGTTCTCTTTTTTAAATCTTCCTATTTTCTTTACTATCTGCATGTCTGAGACTCTTCTCTTGCCCCTCAACGATGACACATCTTGGGTGTACGTGGATCTGTGTCATTGTGACAGTATGACTAAACAGGGCTGCATTGTACTGTTGAAGAACATGATGTTGAAACCTATGCTGGCAGCTGCTTTTACTTCTTTGGTTCCAGGCATCACAGTGTAGACCATATTAAGAGTAAGTCCCACTCCTAAAAAAGCAGAGAAATGTACATAGCAGAACTGTAATCTTAACTCCCTTGCTCTAGTCTCTGTAAAAGTAATTTCTTTAATGATACGTTAACAGTTTTCACGTTCCCCTTTGCTTTGTCACACAAGGAAGGTCTGTGCCTAAAGTTAGACCTAATCCTGGCCCGGATGTGTAACAGACCGGGGAGACTCCCCGGTGGGACATGCCCCCTCTTGGGCTTCTGTTTCTGTGGAGGAGAGAGTGAGTACCTCATCACCTCCCTACCTCCTGTGAAGACTATGCAGAAGTCCAAGTTTGAGACCCATGTCTCTCTCTTAGGGTTCCTGTTAGTAGGGCACCCAGAATGGCAAGGCAACTTGACAGGATCTGGGTGGGAGGGGACACACAGACCTTCATCTAAATGCCCTTGGCCTTAAGGTGATCTGATCTTCCTTCATCAGATCAAGAAAGGGGTGGACCATACAGAGACCCTGTCCATCCCCCCTCCGCCCTCCTTCCCACAGCGAAGGGGTTTACTGGGAAACTTCAGAAGCTGAAACTCATGAGATTTCCACTGGCACTTTGCCTCTGAGAATGTTTTTACTTATCCACAAATGACTGAGCTTTAATGAGTTTCTCATAATTTGTATGAGCAGTAACAGTATATTTCTTTCATTCCTCTGCCAATAGTTTGTGCATATTTTTTGAAATTTTCATAAACTGTATTGCCCAGTGCCAGGCTTAAACTTTGCACAGATGGAGGTGGACAATAACATTAAAATGCCTAAGTAGTCAAATGTATTACAGACTGCAGTTCTGCTTTTGCATTTGGATAGGAGTGTGTTACTTCATATTTAAAAACATAAAGGTGGTCTGTTAAAGAAGCTGAAAGAATAAGGCACGGTTCTTCAAATTCGTAAAGATTAATAAATTGAAGGGCATTCAGTGTCATCTTCAGTGCAATGTAAAGAATAAGATTATCTAAGTTATGCAGAAATTCTACCTTTAATTCAGGCTCTATTTACAGAAACTTCCCACTCATACTCATTAGTTCAATGTTATGGTTTATTTGTGCAAGTCTGTTTTAAGACCAATGAATGATGGGGAATGAGAGAGTTACAGCAGTGATAGCAGGAATTTTAAAAACATTCAAAACAAGAGTGAAGAATGCTATACTCTCAGGAAACCAACTGATACTTACTGAAGCCCATGCAAACATTTAAATGATCTAATAAAGATCAGTGAAGAAAAAAAATAAGAAAAATAATCTCATGGGATGGGCACAGGAAGATAGATTGTTAAACATAGGGATAGCAGAAGGATACACTAATACAAAGCTGCAAATAAAATTATTGTTTGCCCTGCTCACCCAGTTTACATATTGGGATGGATGTATAGGCTTTGCTATACATTCTTACTGTAGAAAGAGGTAAAATGTTCAAACAGTGGTGGCTAAAGTTAGTCCCAGAAGCTGAAGTAGCCACCGCTAGAACTGTGAGAAAAATATGGTTTTTTATTTGGGGACCAAACCTGTATATGGAAACAAGGTTGGGAACTTGTGTGTCCAGGAAAGTTCGCTTTAAGTTGGCAAGTAGAAGTAAAAGATTTTTGTTTTTTCAATGTATTGAAATGGGTGTATCTCCCTCAGATTTTTTAGCATAAATTGATATTGGAAAGAAAACATTTCAAAAAAAGGCTTGAACTATATGCTTTCAAAATAAAGAGTGGAAACAGTTGAGCTATTTGAATTTTGTCCAAAATCTTCATTTTTTCCAGTCAAAAATTTGTACAAAATTTGAGAATTTTTCAGAAGCTTTCTAGACCTCTAGAGACTGCAGTTTAAGGCATTTTTATTATTTAGAAAGAAAAAAAAAAACCAAATTCCCAAACCTGCCATCCACTCAGAATTCTCAAAACTCAAAAAAAAAGGCCCCATTTAATTGGTTACTTAATTACTGGCACCCACAGGTTGGTTTCCTAGATAGCACAATCATCCGGCTGTGACAGCCTTTCTTTTTGGTGCTGCCCTGGTACAATGCAGCTGAACCCCTCTGTGACCCCTTGGAATGCCAACTGAGATGATCTGTCATTGCACACAGAGCTCTCCAATGGGTGATCACTTTATTCCAGGTCTTTCTAGAAAATGATTCATAATTTTGCAAGTATTTTAGACTTAACATTTCTCAGGGTGTAAATTAAAAAATGCGTTACTTGGAGTAACAGTGTGAAACAAACATTACGCCTAGTCATATGGGCACTGAAGAATAGATGTTGAACATTGAAAATTCTGCTATTGAGGCTGCTTTGGATACAACAGAGTAGGAATCCTTCCTCCTGCCCACTCCGCAGCCCCTCCCTCAAAAATACACCAAATCAATGGGATGGTGCCTTGTGCAAATGAAATGTTTCATGTCAAAATGTACAACTGTTTTAATGTGGTTGAAGGTGAGGCTCTGAAATTGATGTCGGATATGGCCTGAGAGGGAGGGAACTTCGTTTTTAAGGTCCATGTTGGAATGTGGGTCAGAGGTTCCCCAGCTCCTCTAGTTCTCGCTCTAAAGCCAGAAGCTGCAAGACTTGTTTGGGTTTTGTGTTAGATGCTTTATAGGCTGTTGATTATGGCATGGGAACCAAATAATTTTTCAGAAATTGATTGTGCTGTTGGCTCTGTTCTTTTCCTGCAGAGATTTGGACCATACTTTACCTCTTTAGTTGTTTCATAGGAAGGAGTCCTACTGAGAACACCTGGAGTGATAGAATTTCAGCATAAGCATTTAAAACTATGGGTATGCCTCAGCTTCCTGGAGAGCTGGGAAGAAGTCAGGGAGTGTGCAAAGATTTTTTGGGCTAGTTCAGGGTACTAGATGCCCTTTAAATTTCAGTGGAGGTTTGAGCTTAGAATAGTTCCTTTTAGGCAACCTTCTGCTAAGGCTAAGAGCACTCCGCAGCCAGAATATGTGTTACTTTGGTTGCAATCTGATGAACATGTGAAGGGTAGAGAGGGAAAACTCAGCAACCTCTGTTATTCCAGTCTTTCCCCATCCCTTCAACTTCCATTGTCGTGATGCTGCTAAATACGCTTTGCCTGCTCAGAACTTAAACAAACACACATTGTACTTGTGCGGAGTTACACAGCATTTAAAAAAGGTCTGAGTTTGTTGAACAGAGTTGGATCAGTACTGGGGTAGCTTGATGTCAATAGTTAGATTTTGCTGTATCCAAGATAGGGTTGGGAACTGCCATACTATAACTTTTCTTGAGTGATCTGGTTTTTTAAGTGCTCACAGCATGCTTAGAGAATGAAAAGTACAGTGTGTTTCAGTGTCTTTCCTGGAAAGTGCATCCTCTGCTACCTGCTCTTTGAGAAAAGATTTAGTCCAGATAATAAGCCAGGTAATTTATTTTAAGTTCTAAATTCTCATACTTTGCCTTTTGTAATGCTGAGACAGAGGAAATCTTTGGAACAGAGGGATTACAGACTTATTTGAATTATAAAGACACTGACCTCAAGCAGCCTTTTAGTCAAATCCATTGTTCATGTGGTCAGCTTATAATCATGTTTCTGTGCTATTAATGCAAAGACATTGTGTCAATGCTGAGCTCAGAGGTTTACCTTATTCTAACTGTAGAGTTTCTATCAATCAGGGACATCACACTAAGTCATCAGAGCAGTATTTCTGTCATCCTTACACCCTTTGCCCAGTATTCTCACCTTCTGCCTTGCGTTGCCTCCAGTGGTTGTTTAACCTCTCAGTTAACTGAGTCAGCTAGCCCAGAAAAAAAGTTGAGTAATTTTCTGCTGGTTTAGTGAATTAACTTTATCCCCACAAATCAATAAGCACCAGAGCTGGTGAATGGTGAGGAAGCAGCCGGACCAAGACAACTGAGAGCAGGGTCAAGAGAGGGGCAGGATGGATTGCTTCAGCTATCATATGACACCTTCCCCTAAGTCTGCCTTGCTAAAGCTTCTCCACTTCACATACAAAATACTAGAAGTTGATTAGAACAGAAGCCTCCATGCATCTCCCATGGACCTCATTACCAGCAGGTTTCTGGCTGTTCTGGGTTGAGTGGGTCTTCGGTGAAATGGAGACATCCCTACAAAAATGTTTGCTTCCAGCAAGTAAGCATTTCATGTTTCTTTTGTTTAAAAACCTGTTTTTATGAAAGATTTCCTACTGAACCCGTGTCAAGATTCTGTATTTTGCCTTCTCTGGTGAAAGCGTCTATAAGACTTTCCTTCTAGAAGGAACCACAAACTCATGTTTCAAACCTGAACAAAATCTCTGTACAGCTCCTTCCAAAATCTAATCAAGGCTATAGTTCCTTGACTTCACACTCCCAAACACACACTGCCTGAGTGGAAGCTCAGACACCCAGTTTTCTGCCTTTTTGAGAGAAAAAGAAAAGAAAGAAGTATTTCCTGTAGCATAAGGAAAAATTAATGAGAAGAAGAAAGAAAGTGGAAAGGCTGAAAATGAGAAGTTGGAAGAAGTGTAAAAAGTATTTAATCAAATTAAAATCTAAGTAAAATCTCTACCTGCAGCTACTGTTCAATTTAGCTATTCTAGCTTAATATCAGTTGGTGTGGACTATGTTTCTGTTGGCTAACTTCTGTTTTATTAACAATTCTTCTTCCAGTCAAGACTCGCCTACCTCTCTCTCTACTTGCTTCATCCCAGGGCTCTCCTCGCATAAGTTTTGGCAGTAAGCAACCAAATAAGCACTTGTGTGCATGAGGTGTGAATCGACTTTGCTTCAGTAAGTTCAGAATACCTTGCAAACTCACTTGGTGCTATTTATGCAAGGTTTCAGCAGAGTTTACTTTTGAAGTAAATATTAAAGTGAAGTACAGCGCTGTCTTTAAATGCAAAGCATTATTTTACACCTCATTATGTCTATTTTTCCTACTAATACAGCAGTGGCAATTGGACAAGTAAAAGACTGATGGGATGAACAAAAGCGGTGTTCCTTTCCTGAACTTGCCAAATCAGTGCTGTAAATGTGGCATTAAAAAAAATGACCCCAAACCACACGGCAGAAGTCAGGTCTCCCAAGGAAAACCTGCACTACAGCAGTTTGCACAAGCTCATGCATCTCTCTATTTAATGTTTCAGACCCTCCTTTCCCTTGACATTAGAAGGATCATTTGTCCATGTGCAGCTGATTTGCTGTTTTACTCAGATTTCCTCAAGGAAGTATGCAAAACAGTATAATTGTGGTTGGATTTTTTTTCTGCTTTTGAAAATTTGAAGTTTTTATAAATGTTGAAAATAACTTGATCCTGTTACTCAGCAATGCCTTTATTAACCTCTCTTAAGTAACAACTCTTATCCTTGTTTTGGGCCCAGCTGGTCCCAGCACAAGCTTATGCTGCAACAATTATCACGGGGCAAGTGTCCCAAGCATGTGTTTGAGGTGCCCTGTGAGAATAAATTGCATAGGGGAGGAAACTTATCCTTACTCACAGCTCCACACAAGCCACTGACCACTTGTCTAGAAGATTTAAGAGTATTACATTAACTGATAGTATCAAGATTCCTTTTTTTAGGTGTATCATACAGTGAATGGTTCAAGTGGTATCTCCCATCACTACCTGCATCACACCTCTAGCATCAGCTAAGTGTGAACAAACCAGCACAAGAAAGGATCCACAAAATGTGAGCTGTGCCACACAAAAATGTGCACAGCTTTCACAGATGCATCAATACTGTTGTAGATTTAGATTTTGCTCTGTTTTGCCCTAAGAATGACAATGCTATGGCTTTTGAATAACCCTTCTTTTTTTTTCCTGTAGAAGCAGCTTTGCAGTGCTGCCCCTTCATACCCTGTTTTTCGTGCCTGCAAGAGTAACATTTAGCTGCTGATACAGGATTCTAAAAGGCTTGGGGTAACGGAGTGGATTAAACATTCCTCTTCCAGCTGCTGCTGTTCACAACACTTTTGACAGTTAAAATACATCACACATTCTCTTGTCTGTTTAATATAAACAATTAGTATTTTAAGTGGAGTCCAAAATCAACCCCAAATAGGAGGGTCCAGACAGGCAGTTCAGATAGGAAACTAAGCAGTGTCCTAAATTTATATAAAAGTAGTTTGCAGTCAGTTCAGTCTATGTCTAACATACTGTCTACCGCAGCACATCAGACCATGCCAGTGGCTTGTCTTTTGGGGATGAAGGTTTCATTTTCCATCTCAAAATTATTTTAGCACAACTTCTTAGCTGAAGTTTTTAGTAGGAAAAAGGCATCCAACAATACCACACACACACACAAAAATCAAAATTAGAATAAAGTATTTTGATTTTCATATAATGAATTTTTTGTATAATGAAACTTTTTCATTAACTCAAGACCAGTTTTGGAGGAAGCCTTGTTTAAAGAGAATTTTCCTTTTTCTTTTTTTCCATTCTGGAATGAAGACATTTGAAATCACAACAGTCACTGAAACAAATAAAAAAATCTGGCTTCTGTATAAGTTTACTTCTTTCAAGCTGAAGTAAACCTGAAGTAACAGAAGAGCTTTAATGCAAACTTAATTTTAGTGTGTAGAAGCAACTTTGTGAGAATAGTAGCAATCTTTGTAGTTTTAGGAATTCTAACATGATTTCTGCAAAGTGCTATTTGCCAGCATTTATTTCCTAAATGAGAGAATTTGTAATAAAAAGGTTATAAACTGAAAAAGCTCCTCACTCCTTATAAAAGGCATCCAACACGCAATACTACACATATGTAAACCGCTGCTTTTTTGAGTCTAGACGATGCCTGGCTCCATAATGTAGAGGAGTTAGCATTCTGTATCATATTGCTTCACACAGCTGGTTGTGAAATGCTCTGTACTTGAAGTCAAGGCCCATGTGGATGTAAGGATCTCTCTGGAAACCTCTCAGACCACTTTTCCATGTCAAAAGCTAAGCATGTGCCCCAGTGTGAAGCTGGACCAGGACCAGCTGTACCGTTTAGGACTGAACCCTCTCTCTAGCTACCAGCATGGGTAAAGTATCTAACAGGAAGCATTTAGCCTCACTTCTGCATGCCAGGGAGGAAACCAAATCTTAGGTTATAAACTTCACATCAAGGACTGTCCTTCCCTGTATTTCTTTGCAATTTTCTAGGCCTGTAGGGTCTACAGCAGTGCAAATAATGAATCATAAATAAATGACTTCCCAACTTTGCAAAAAGAAGGCAGGCTATTCATTGCTTTTAAACTGAAACTTCATCTAAAATGAAATAGTCCCCTCAGACCCGCACAGCAGCTTCTGCAGCTGTCAACTCAGTTTGCACCTTTAAAGAAAAAAAGGAGCAGGGCAGAGGGAGTAAAAATGAAAACACCTTCAGGTTGTTCAATTTCCTGTTTGTTTAAATTTGTCCTTCCTGACATGCAGATTCATCACACTCCTTTCCTGATGACTACTTCATTAGATTAGTTTAGTTAGGTATTCAGAAGGATTTTTATCTTCTGACTCATAAAATTCTTGTATTCCCCTAAGAATTTCCTGTGTCTGACTGGAATTCCATGCCTTTGTAGTTTTAGCTGGACTCCTTGAAGAAGTTGCTTTCTAAATGACTGTGCTTTTCAGGTCTCCAAATAGCATCTGAGGAGCCAGCATAGAGCCCAATTCCTGCTTTTCAGGAAAACTGATCTGTGCCAGCACTTCTTAAAATTTTAATCAGAGGGTTTTCTTAATCTTTTTAAACTCTTCCTTTCCTGAAAATATTTCCCCTTGCTGCCCATGCCCCTTCCAGGTATCCACTTCAGAATATTTTTGTCCAATTCTGAAAATGCACCCCAGTGGCTCAGAGTGCAGCCTGCAAGCCTGTCCCATGAGGTTTTAATCACTCATTTGCTATAAAGCCGAGAACTAAGGTTGCGAGTATACTGGACTGTTTAGCAGTTGATGAGAAATGCCTTTGTATATGCCTTCCCTGTCTTTTTTGAGTCCTTTCTGAGGAGGGTGAGCACCAGGTTAGGCTGATGCCCTGGTGTGTGCTTCTTTGAAGGGTTCAGTGAATTGAAGGTGATGCTTTTTGACATGTGAGCTCCAGAAATGTATCGAGTGATGGTAGTGCCAGCTTGCCTACTTACACAAGAGCTTTGTTAGCCTTCGTTTCCCTCCCTGTGCAAAATGATGGCGCTTAGCTGCCCTTGGTCATCAGAGCTCTGTGATACCTTTGAATGTCTTTGAACAGGAGGAAACAGATGGCAGAATGGCACCGTACTTGTTTTCCAAAAGCCTGGATGAAAAAGCAGAAAAAAACTGGTCACCCGTTCCATTTTTAAGTCTCTCTTCTCCTCTCCCAGATCACAGTGTTTGGTTGCAGCTGGAGCTCCTAGATAGGAGCCGTGAAACACAGCTCTGCAATAACTGGCACGTGTATTTATGTGTAAGGTTACTTTCCCTGGGTATATTTGCTTATAAAATCAGCAGGTGGAGACAAGAACAAGGCTATGCACTGCCGCTGCTCCCGCCCGTGCCGCTGGGCCCTCCTGGGCTGCCCTCACCCTGGGCAGGCAGCTGGCTCTGAGGAAGCCCCAGGGGAGCCTGGGTGGCCGCCTCCCCCGCACCCCCGGCCTGGGCCAGGCTTTCCCCACAGGCCGGGCTGCTCCCTACGGCCGGAGCACCTTCCCACTCACCGCTTTTCCAGACCCTCGGCGCAAGCAGCGCTTCCAGAGGCAGCAGGAAAGCGGGAATGGTGGTGATGTTGCACATCCTATTCTCCCTCAAACGCCATAGCCTGCCAGCACTTCCTTTCTCTTCTCCCTCTGCCGCCTCCCTCCAGGGTTTTCATTTGGGAGATGGCCACTTTCGATGTTCAGAGGGTCCGAGCAGCTGGCCTGCGCATCAGGCTTGCTGTGCGAGGGCCACGGGCTTGCTGCGCCCAGGCTCTTGGGGCCGCCCTGAGCACGGGCACCGCGTGGCGGCCTGTGCCCCTGCAGCGTAGTTGGCACGTCTGCTCCACCGGGGCGCTGGGACATCAGGATGGCCCAGAGGAGAATGCCTCAGGAAACACAAAAAAGATACAGAAGAGAGTATCCGAAGAGCGTCCATAGCTGACGATGTGAACTGCAGCTTCAGCAGGCCAAGTGCTGTGGGAGGCTCTGTGTAATAGAGACAAATCCCCACAAGTATGGAGTGCTTTCCTTGAGATACTGCATGCATCTATTAGAGGACTGCATGCCCACTCCTCGCATCTTGCCTCTCACTGATTTTCTCCTGCACATTGGCCCATTTCCTTTTTGCTGCCTCTCTAAATCTTCTCTTATTTCTCCTCTTGCTTATTGCATCAATTACTCCCTGTTACCTACTTCTTTACCTAGAACAGCAGAAAAGAAAACAAGACCCTGAAGTGAGTTGTGTGTTTATAAACCAACAGTATTTGTCTGCAAAAATACCTAGTGAGTATAATTGACTTCCACTGTGACCATTTGTACTGTGCCTAATTTCAAGTGCTCTTAGCTTAGGTTAAAAATTGCTTCCATGTCTTGAGCAGTTTGTGTACAGTATGTTTGTTTTGTTTAAATTATTTATTCAAGTGAAAAATAAAATAATTAATAATAATTAATAATAGAAGGCTAGTCCAGAAGAAAAAGAAGAAATCCAAGACACAGTCATGTAAGGAATAGCGCAGTCACCTGAGCAAGTAAGAGACCTGTGCTGATTTGATCTGTGCAGCAGCCATGTTAGCACTTGCTCAGTCTTTGGGTGATTCCAGAGGCAACCTGGGCTTCCCCCAGCAGACCATTAAAGGAGAACAGTTCCTCATGAGATCGTTTCTAAGCGGTTTGCTGTTTGTTTCCTTGGACTGTGTCACTGGCTCCATAGTATGGCTGTGAAAAGTTTTCCTTTGAAATCTTTCTTGAAAGAAAATACGGGGTTTAGCAGAAAGGGCATGCTTTGCTTTAGAAACTGTAACAGAAAGCAAAACAGGAGGTGAACTTTATAATCTGAAATATGAACTTTTCCATTTCAATAGTTTCAGTTTTCAGAAGTTTTCAAAGTACAGCTGAAGTTTTCCACAGAAAACTTAAAGGAAAAGGAGTGTGTGGGAGTGTGTGTGCACATGTATATTGTTTTTGTCAGGCTTTTCTGTGAAGAAAGGTCTTTATTTTCTAGTCAGCATTATTACCTACCTCCTTTTGTTTGCATAAGAGGTTGTTAAAAAGATTTAAACCTCCCCCCCTCAAACCAACAGTAACTCCAAACAATCTAACCCCACAAATCATTCCTTTTTTCTTCTTTTAGGATTTTCTACAGTGCCTATAGCTGTTGCATCCTTCTGTGTGTGACAGTGCAGTGTTCAACCATGTGTTGTAGAGAGAAAATCTTAAGCAGGGGGCAATGTAAAGCTACCCTGGGTACCAGGTCCAAGGTGGCAGAAGTACCTCGGAAGTCTTTGCATGAAGCTGCAGTGAGTAGCTTCTGCACTTCCCAGGTGAAGAAGGGCTTTGTGGCAAGGTTCCTTGCAGGGCTTGACAAGACTGTAGCTCATGATGAGATATTCCTGCACTGGGATGAAAATCCTGCTCTGGAAATGTATCTATTTTAAGGACTAGCTTAGTGGATAAGATGTAATATTAGGCAAAGAGGAAGGTTTTGCTTTCTACCACTTCATGGTAGCATCAGAAGGAACGATATCCCACCTTCCTGCAGAGTCCTGTCCTTTGGCCAAATGGCCCTTACAGCAGACCTGGTGGTTTGTGTCTCTGGCTTCACCTTGCCATTCAGTACTCTCTTCTCTCAAACTTGTGCAGACATTGCCATCTGCTAACTGCCCCAGTCTTGGCCCAAATCCTTGCAAAAGCTTTCCTTGATGGCCAAGAAAATTATGTCCCTTCTTAGTTATTTGTGACCAAGTTCCCTCACCAAGACATCTCATTCAATATCTAAAGTAAACAGAAGAAAGGGGACCTTTGTCTTTTTTTTTGTTTTAATCAGTGTAATAACTCTTTCCCTTGTTTCAGAACTTTACAACTGCAATGAGAGCCTATTTGTCCAGCTGTAATGAGGAGGGTGCTTGTCTGCTAGAGCACTCAGTGCTGGAGGCATGTTGCTCAGTAGAAGGAATATAACTGCAAAAGGAAGACAGTACGGGCTGCTTTTTTTTGAGTTAAAAATAATTCTGTCAGAATTCTACCTCTGTAGTTTCAGTTTTAGTGCATAACTGAGTTTGAGCTGTTCTTTACAAACTTTATTTTCCAGACATGCGTAACAGTACTACAGGAAAATATTTCAACAAACAAATTGTGGATATTCATTACTTGAAACACCCCATGACAAATTTTTCAAATATGTACTTCATCTATGACTGCTGTTCATTTCAATGCCAGATGCTGATTATTATTACAAGGTTGCATTTGCTGTTTTTTTTACTTTCTCTGCGAACACACTGCATTAGGATTCCAATTTTGTCAAATCATGTCCATCGTAAGGCCTGCCAGTTCTACTGCTATCCTGATTTACTCATCCTGTTTGAAAGCTTCAGTTATTGTGAAGTGAACAGATAACTCACAGGTATACCAATTGCAAGATATTTTGCAATATGTACCTTTATTTTACCAATACTGCTTTTGGAAGGAAAACAAAAACATTTATTCAAAGATTAATGCTTTGGACTGAGGTTACTAGGTCAACAGTAAATTTTAAAAACTATTTGAGACATTTCTTGATGGCATTTTAAAATATAGCTCAAGGTTACACTGCTTCACATGATTCTGTTTGGTTCCTTTGATGCTGAAGATCTACAGCTGACTTATGTGTAAGATCTATTTTTAAAAACATTAACCATGATTTAAAGTAACAAGAGACACTGTTCAGATGAGGGGAGAAACCCATCCTTTGGGAGGAAGTGAGTTAGGTTCAGTAGTTTTGTTGAACCTGAACTAAGAAAGAAACCATTAGTAACTCAATCTTTGTAAGAAGATTTGAGGAAGATCCCAGCTCCTGCCTACCTGTTGATTTTAACAGCATCCCAGACATTGGACATGTCAGGAGTGTTTCAGAGGAAGGCTCTAAAACAGACAGCTCGTATTTGGCTGCATTTTAGAGCACAGTGAAAGGGCTAAGGAAGCAACTAGGGCAATAGCAGTATTGTGATACAGTTGTTAATTGCTGAAGAGAGCAGGCCCCATGCTTTCATTGCTCAAGAGACATCAGGGCCACTCTTGTTCTGAAAAATTCAGATGTCAAATGAAATTGGAGATGTTAAGTTTCAGATCTCCCTTAACAATCATTTCAAAATAACCTCCTCCCACTAACAAAGAAACAAATCTGGATTGCATATGCTGTTTCATAGTAAGTTGTTTTGATGCTCAGAGTGCCATAGTGGAAGAAAACAAATACCACCTTTATTTATGGCTTCCACTTTTTTATTTCCCAAGTGAGAAACATAAAGAAAAAAACAGATCACGATTGTCTCATAAAAGCTGGTATTAGAAGTTCAATTGTTTTGTAAAACTTCCTTCCCACACTGTTCTGTCAGAGTGGTATTTGCTTGCTGCAGTAGCCCAACTTTGCTGTTAGTGACAGGTAGTGTGCTAGAGATAAGCCCTCTCTTTACTTTTCCTTCCAAAATTAAGCTTCATTTTCTTTTTGTCTCTGCGCCCCCCAACGTAGCTACCACTGCGATGCTCTGCACATTCTGCTGAAAAACAGAACCATGTCATCCTTCTTATATCTGAATGGTACTGGAAAGGTCCGACTGTTTTCTTCCCAGTGGAATACATATCCAATGTAAAGTCATTTGCAGGCGAATGAGAATGTTTCTGTGACTGATTCAGTTTTTAGGTACATTTGTGTAAATTAGATGAACTTCCACTGAAAGTAGTGTTACCTGATGGTAAAATATTTGTAAATAAGAATATTTATTGTGCATTCATCATCATGGAGATACTGTGAAAAATAACCCAGGATGTTAGCCAAAAAAAGCCCTGTATCTGCACAGGCATTCTACATAATAGCAATATGTCACTTTGTAGTTCTACGTTAAACTTGTATGTGAGAAGTTACAGCTGTGGATGCCTGTGTCTTTCAGATTCTGTTTCAATAAACCTGTGAGAAAGAAAAAAGTGAAGGCCCTTCAGCTTTACAGCAGTTTCAAAGCAGAAGCTTTATTACCTTTTTTTAATCCTATACGCTTTATGTTTTTACACAGACATAGCTTCTCAGTGAAGATAAATGATGAGACTCTTCCTTAAAAAGCCTTTGGGTTTTCATTAATCCGCATTAGGTTAAAAGGGAATCAGAATTCTAAAAATACAGCACATCAGAGAAACAAGGTATTTTTCAGGTCAAGGTCCTCTTTTCCATCTGGTGCCGTTTGGTAGTTCTAACATCTTCCATCTCCCCCTACTTCTCCATCTGTAAATAACTCACTGAAGTAAATGCTTGGAATAATTACAGCAAAGAATGATAAAATGCAGGTTGAACTTAATCTCTTTGGGATCTAAAATTAAAAACATAACTACAGACATCGCAGTTATTGAAAAACCGTGGAGGTCTCCAGTCGGCAGGTGTATGAAATGGGAATAATGACAGAGCAGTAGATGCTTCGGGATTGCAATTGTGCTGTTCAAAAAAAAATGTCAAAAGGAATATTAGTTCAGGAGAGGGGAAAAAATAGCCTAGCAGAGCTGATTTTCATAAGCAGCCTGCCATATTGCTTCTGCAAGTAATTACAGACTTATATTTTAGCGGTTAGATGTCTAAGTGCTTGCATCCATTTATTAGGACGTTGGAGATCTATCTACAACAAAAGGTGTGCAAACTTGCAAAACTGGAGGGAGGTTTGACGTGCTTCGAAAATTGATGAATCAATCAACAGCTGGACTCCTTTCCAAAAGTTTATGGGAACAAAATGTTTCTTTTTTTTTTTTTTTGCTTGCGGTCCGAATTGCCCCAAGAAAGAGTCCTGGAGTAGCCCATGAGATAAGGTGTTTTAGAACTTCTGGGTTAATGTGAAAGAAACAATCTACTCCTGATGGGGTTTCATATCTCTACCAGGAATGCACAAAGGGGGCTGGACTGTAGGCACACTATTTGCTGTCACTGCCTTACTCAGGCATTACAACTGCTTTGGCATCTCAGTTTAAGGAGACAAACTGTTCACTTTGTCAGCAATCTGGGACTGCTGTGTGCTGGCTGCCCGTGTTGTCTGTGGTGACACCCACCTTGTGCCCAGTGCCTGGAATAGGAGGTCTGAAAGTGAGAAAGAAGATGCCTCTTTTGAATGATTTGAAACCCCGTGCCCAGGGCTGCAAAAGCAGCATCCAGCATAGGTTACCAAAGGCAACATTTCTCTTCCTCCCTGTTCTACACTGTTGCTGCCCAGGGCAGTACCAGGCCATCTCTGCTCTGAAGAAAGCCTTCTAAGACAAAGAGGCATGAACCGCTGTCACCTCTTTGCCAGAATAGAGACCATTATGAAAAACGAAAGATTCGGTTTCAGTGAAGGGGTGTGGGATGAATTTTAGAAATGCTGTGCAGCTTTTACAAAATATTTGGGGGATGTCTGAGAACAAGGAAGAGTAGGACATGACTCAGTATGTGTGACACCCAACAGCATAAGATCCTTTGTATTACTCATGCAGGATGGAGCGGAAAAGATCTGTCAGTAATGTTCAGTTTATACATGGTTTTCACTTAAGTACTTGACAGAAGAAAGTTTCATTGCTTTATTTAGTGTATTTTAGATCCAATAAAGGATACTTGCTATGTATGTGAAAAACTATTCATCTCTGTGGCTGGCTTATTAACGTACCAGAAGCTGGCCCTTGGGACATAGTGGCCTGACTCTCATGTAAAGGGTCATCAGAGTGAGCACAAACACAACAGACTCTTATTTTAAATCCCTTTTATATTGCCAGTGTGATGCAAAGTGATTGTGAAAATAAGAATTAGCCCATTTTAAATGTCTATAATGTGATAAAAAGTTGCTGACTGTTACTGTGTCATACTCCCCCTCAAACTAAACTTTACATTCAAGGATAAATGTATTCACAAATCTTAGCTGCTGTTCACACACACACAGAGAAGTGAAAATGTCATTTGAAGTTGTTCACTCAGCTGGGAGACTCTCCCCACCCCCATCTTGTCTCCTGCAATTACCCTTTGCCCCTTCCCTCCAGCAGCTATTTCTTCCTAGCTGTTATGTTTTACCATCCTTCAAAAGACAGCGGCCCTGCTCCTGCTGCCCATCAGATGTGGTGAGCTAGACCTGACAGAAAGCCATCACCCCGGGGAGGGTTGAGTCTCCAGGGTTTGCAAAGGGTCTCCTCCAGTGCTCAGTCTCTGCAGTGCTAAGGGTTAGTGTTTCTCTCAACTCAGCAGAAGCAGGAGATCCAAAGTTGTCTTCATCCCTCCCATTCCTGCAGAAGCGTGCCCTTTCCAAGTAGCCAGATAACCTTCAAAGGCAGGCTGAAGCTTTAATGCACCGCTAAGAGCCGTCTAAAATGAGTAAGTCAGCCATTTTGCAGCCCTACAGCAGGACGGAGGCAGGCGCTCAGCAGGACAGGAGTGGAGGAGCAGCAGCCAGTGAGGCAGCAGGAGAGGTAGCCTGAGGCTTGCGAAGTGGAGGCCACTGCTGGGTCATTCACCACTTATAAAGACAGAAACATCATATGAAGAATCCACAGGGGTCTGGTTGGCTTTCTACGTCCCTGGGAGTTGCCTGATGTGCAGGCAAGCAGACTGCTTCTACAGCTTGTTCCTGGAAGCTTTTGAAGTAGAGAAAATGGCCAGAGAAGGTTTAGCAAACTATCAAATGGATTTTCCACTTTATCTCAGGAGAGAGGAAATGAGACAGCAGAGAGGGATTGATTTTCCTGGTGAGTTTGCCTCATCAACTCAATAAGCAGTTTACTTGTCTTCCTCTTAAGGTAAACAGGGCGACAGTGTGTCTCACTGTGCCCTTCAGTACCTTTTCTGTTGCAGAGTTTTCAGGTCAACCCTCATGGAGTTACTGGTTCATCACAGTAATGCTGGTGCCTCACCCACCATGTCACTCAAGAAGAGATGGCTTGACTGGGAGTTACAAGTCCACACTGTAGAGGCACAGTCTGTTTCCTAGTCCTTGTCTTGGGGACCATATGTGGCAGTGGTGGAGCCTTTGGAACATATGTCACATGTAACATGAACTGACAGCCTAAACTGAAGTCACTCCAGTTGGGTACAAAGGCTACTTTAGGAGCAGCTTCCCTGTTTATATAGGTTTCAGATGACTTCATTTTTTAAAAGTGCATGGAGTGCATCCAAAGCAAATAATTTTTCTGTGGTGAATGGGAAGACCAAAAGGAAAAGTCTGGAGAAAGGAGGATGGATGGTCTTTCTTTAATGTCAAAGCTGACATAAACACGTCTCCTCCAAACCCTTCTCACAAGATAATTTTCTCAGCAAGACACAGATTGCTTCAATCTCTGTGTAGCAGCCTTTGAAGCTTCCCCCTTATTGCTCTCATGGAGGAGGCAGGGTTGTCTTTGAGAATTTCTGCAACACTGAAGGGTTCCTCCTCCGAAGGCTTCCACACAATCCGATAGTTGGTTGCGCTGAACAGCTCCCTCTTTGGAACTTCTCTGCCATCACACAAGGGCAAACTGATATGTCCATTTTGCAAAATTAGCAAATTAAAAAAACTAAAAAGGCTTCACTAAAAATATTCTGACCTGCTCTATGAAGGCCCTCAATTTTCATTAGACAGAGGCCCAGCTAAGAAGATGACGAATGGTGTTGGAAAGGAGCCACCAATTAGGAGACATCAATTTTTCTGTCAACAGGATAACCCCTTTTGCAAAACTTGTCATATGTTTATTCCTTTTCTGTTTGTGAAGGTATTTGTTTGGCAGGGATATTTTGCATGAGGGGAGAATTTATAAATTTTTTTTTTACGGTTGTCATTGCTGCACTGTTTTGAGTTCCTGTCGTGTGGGATGTTTTCCCTGTTTGGAGTTCTTGCTCCTTAGTCTATCTGCTGTCTTTAACTCTTCCATTTGCAATACTTTTGGGGAAAAAAAATTACTCTAGTTACTTCTGCAGTGAGTTCTGGGGTGGAAACACTTGTGATGGTAGTAGGCACCTTGGGAGCATAGGACTTGGGGCTTGCAATGACTTCAGATTGCAGGCTTAGGCGTGCTACTATATGGATGTTGCAAAAAGGGAGGGAAATGCATTTCTGGGCATTTCTTAAAAATTTATGCCTGTTATTCTTGTATCCTAGTAAATGTTCTTCCATATTTAATGGTTTAAGATACAACTGAAGATATACGGATTTTTTTTCCAGTTTACACACTTCCTTTACCCACATTCAGAAAACTTGATAGCTTCCACACCTCCTTTTACTGCTTAGGAAATTTTACTCACTTTACTTAGGGGAAGCTGTATACATCCTTTATTCATCTGCATGCAGTGATTCATAGCTGCTGCTGTGTTTCTTAATAGCTTATTGCAAGTCATTTTATGAAATCATCAGTAGCAAATGCTTAACAGATATTAGAAGAAGAAACAAGGAAGCTTTTTATACCTGGGCATGTGTGTAATACATAGAGAGCAAGAGCTGCCTGTGCATGTTATATTTGGCAAGAGACTGAATGAGAAGGACAGATAGTCAGTGGGATTTTAGATGGGCACTGGTAGATGTTGACATGACCTTAAAGCCTGTCAGGTTCTTATGTGGGAACCCAGCTTCAGGAAATGGAGCATATGATGACAGGTTTTTAAGGGGTGGCTGAAAAGTTACAGCTGTTTAATGGGTATCTACTGGGAGACTGAATAGACCTGTGTTGTTTTTTACCTGTGTTGTGGAGAGAGGGAGGCTTGACTTGGAGTAGTTAAAGAGTGGAAGGTCATTATTTAGATGTTAAGTGTGCTTTAGTGATAGATCAGGTGTACACCTCATCACCATTTGGTGTCGGGTCATGCTGCTCAGTGGTCAGCTAGCAGCTATGTTGAACATATGTGTTAATGAGTGCAATTGTTTTGTCCTGGATGTAGACCACATGCAGACCATCTACTAATATTTAATATAGGCATAGTTATGACTCCACCTGTCCATGGCTAACCTAAAGCAGTCATTACTGTTTTGAAATTAGACACAATAGTAGTCACCTCACTGCTTCTAATGTGCGGTGGTTCAGTGTCTGAGCACATCCTTCTGGGTGTGACCATGCCTTGGTGAAGGCAAAAGTTGAGACAGGTTTTGGGCCTTTGAATTCCAACTTACCAACTCTTTCTTGAAGTACCTTCACACTGCAAAAGAAAAACCACTTGTGTTCCATGAAGTCATGCTTTTTGTCTTCAGGGTAGAATTTGTGGGTTTTTAAACCGATGGTGAGGCTCAATCTGGCTTACCTGAGCAACCACCTTTGTGCCTGAGCTAAACTGCTACCTCTGCTTACAATGGAGTGCAGGAATCTCTGTTGAGCTAGAAGATGGGCAGCTAGTGGAACCTTAGTCCTTGCCTGTAAACAACTTTGTATTTAGGGGGGAAATTTTCCAAAGTACCTAAGTGATTTAGGATCCAAAATCTCAATTTCAGTTATTTCCAGGCTCTGGAGTGAGAAAAACATTTTTCAAAGTGTGATTCTGTCTTGCTTTTTACAATGCCATCTCCCACAAAGACGCCCTCTTTTCTTACTTATCTTGTTACTCTTTTCCAGGTTGGCCTTCCTTCTATGATGTGATCAGTCCCGATGCAATTACTTTCAACGATGATTTCTCCTACGGGATGCATCGGATTGAAATATCCTGCAGTCAGGTTAGTTTATAGCACACACAGACCATTCCGATGGCAAAGGCTGCAAAAATCATTACAGCATGCTGTACTTTCCCTAAGATTTGCAAACCTTTCAGTTCCATTAAATAGTAATCATTGTGAGAGAGCACAATGCGCTGTAGGTATAACAGCTGGGTGGAACGAGCTGAAGGCACAAAGGGCTCGTTGGAATGCACATTGTTGTCTCGTGTGAGATTTAACAGAGCAGATGTAAATGGTTGGACTCGGTGCTGAGTCTACAAAAATTGTCTTCCTGAAGAGGGTCCCTTCAAAGGATCTCCTGAGCCTCTGAGCCTGGCCGACTGACTCCACACGTGAGCAGTTGAGAGGGAAGTTGAAAGCAGTGGAGCGACTGTCTGTGTGCTGATTCCATCACTGTGCATTACTGTGCAGCCGTGCTAACTCATTCCCAACACTCATTCCCAGTGCAGTCCTAACGGCTGCCTCAAACAATCCCATCTGCCGTAATAATGAAGCCAGTAGTCATTCAAAACATGCCCAAATTTTCCGTTATCTGTCTTGTTCTACTTCTCTCATCCTTTGTGCTGCCCTCCTCTCTGTGAAGGGAATGGCATAATCATTACCTAGCAAAGGGAGAAGCTGCTGCATTGGCGTTCAGCAGACATACCCAGCAGCTTGCAGTCCTCTAGGTCCATGGGCTCAAACTCCTCCTGAGAGAAGCAGCATCTTCATTTGGGCAGTGGTAATTTGCTGTTCTCTTTCCAGACAGTATTGGTGGAGGGATAACTGATATAATCCCTGATGATATGCATCCTTACTAGTCAGTCAGTCCTCATATATAAATGCTCAGAGTGAGTTAAGAAGCTTCTCAAAAAGAGGCAAGATTGTCTTTATGGACAATGCATTAACTTCAGTCTGGGTAGAGGGTTTGGCCCAACATGTTAATGGCCAAATCAGTGTGTCTGCTAGTATGTCATGGGTACTACAAATTCTGTAGCTTTTACATTGATTATATGCTTTAGAAGATCCATTTAACACTTTTTGGGAACATCCATTTCCCTAAGTTCCCTAGCAATAGGACTGCAGACTGAGAATCTCGTGCTTCACCAGTGATTACTGACATAATCAAAAATGCAACCCACTCTCTTCAGCTCTGCTTAGTAGGTCTGAATAGTGCTAAAATCAGCGCACTGCCAACCTGCTGAGCCTGTATTTGCTGACACCCTTCAAGAGATAGCCAGAGCTCCTGGCTTCACCTGAGAGAAGCCCAAGGCAGCCTGTGGTCAGGCCAAGGAGTCTGGGAATGTCGTTTACCTGTTGCCAAACAAAATAGCATTAGCAGACCTGAGACTAGCAGTATTAGCAGCAGTCACACACAGACACCATAAAATTAAAGCAAAACCAAAACCTAAATTTGAAGCATTAAGAAAAAAATATGACCAAGGTTGATATATAATCCAATGGCAACTTCCTACCAGCTACCCAACTTCCTGGGGCAATAAGCCCACAGATGATCAAGTCACACAGGAAAATAACTTGAGGAGTGGTGAGCATCTTTGCAGCCACCGCTCAGCACAGTTAATACCACCGCATTGTGTATCCATAACAAAACCATTTCCTCCCCTCTTCGCAGCCCTAGGAATGTGAATTACACATGCAGCTGCAAAAAAACGCAGTTTTACTGTAGCCTGGAAAGCAGTGGAATTGGTATGGCAGGCCTTGGTAGAACTGGAGGGAAATACCCTCACCCATACCCAAAACCTTATTAATCTTTTGCAGATGAAAAAGTAGTTGATTTTTCTTTAAAAGTCCTTCCACCTGTCTGAGAGAATAAAAAACCTCTCTTTTAATGTTCTCCATTATAGCAAGCAAACACTGGGGGAAAACTGCTGTAATATTAATCAAAGACATCCATAGGATTATCTAGAAATAACTTCTACAGTTTTCTGGAAACACATCACCCTGGATGTATTTAAAAGGTCAATGATTAGTGACAGGTAGACGTTAATTACAAATGCATTTGAGGAATACTGTAAAACTGGTTGCGTATCTCTTTTTCTTCTCTCTCCTGTGTGAGAGTCCCTTCCCCTGAGGTATCCCTAGCTGTTAGTTGTACCTGTACAAATCAATAAAATTCTGTAGTCACAGAAGTACTGTTTGCACACTGATAGCTTGGACTTGGCTACAGCAGCTGACTGCAAGCTGCTTTCCATGCCTCCCAGCAGCATATTAGAACCAGGAGGTTTGGGAGATCCAAGCATACTGACAGTTAACAGTGACCCCCCCTTTCCTGCTCCCAAACACATACTTCAAATGCTTTACTCTAACCGTTTCGCTGTCCCAGTGCGTTCTGCCCAATATATTTATGTGCAAGGCTGCAACAGATTATTGTTTCTTTTTGGGAGGCTTTGCAGACACGTATATGCATCCTAAGAAAATGGTCAGCACCTATTATGTGTGCGAAGGACAGTAAAATCAATTCATCCTTTGTACTCTCAGCTGAGGGCCAGGTTTCTTATACTGTGATACAAAGGATTGAATTACATTTCTTTTCAAGGCAGATGAGTTATAGAGTCCTCTACGGAGAGAATCGCCACATAAATTTTTGGTGAGGGGTAATCTCAAAAGGTAACAAATTTTGCAGTAATCCAATCCTGGTGCGATTCTGCCATCACAAGAAGGTGTAATGAGACTACCTTGGACTCTCACACAGCTTCTCAGGTTTTGCGAGGTAAACCTTTTTGATAGATTGTCTTTGTAGTCTGTATGTGAGTATATTACTCCTGCAGACCATTCCTCTCTACAGTTTCTCTTGTTCTGTTTCTGTCCAGTGAAGAGGGAATGATTTACCTTTGGTTAAATGTTAATCTGGAAAAGATCTGTTTAACACTTCTAGCCAGGAGGTTTTGAAGCATTCTTAGTTGAGATGAGATGATTTAATTAGGATGCTGAGCATTTAGAAAAATACTCTCTCTGGGACACTTAAGTTTTTTGAGATTTTTTTTTCCCATGGTATGGAAAAGCTTTATAATCAGGTGAAATGACTCATTGTAAGAGACCCCACTCTGAGAAGCAGCTCAGGTTTTCTGCCTAAAAAAGGCCTGGGATCTAAAGGAAAATAAAATAAAATAAGCAGTGGAGAATGAAGGAAAGGGTGGCAAGACAGCAGTCTTTCAGGAACGAGACCTGAAGCTTTGTCTTCTCTAGTTCCCATGCAACTTTCCTTTGCCTTTTCCTTATTTGCCATGTTGTGTTTTCCTTACGAAGCTGAGCAGCTGCTGCTTAACCCAAAGTCATCCCATTGCCTCTGGGAGCTCATCCTGCTGATCACAGAATCATAAAATCATAGAATCTTTGGGTTGAAAGGGACCTTTTAAGATCATCTACTCGACCCCCGCTGCAATGAGCATGGACATCTGCAACTAGATCAGGTTGCTCAGAGCCCCGTCCAACCTAACCTGGAA
Organism: Phaethon aethereus; assembly: GCF_964289735.1. Classification (NCBI taxonomy): domain Eukaryota; kingdom Metazoa; phylum Chordata; class Aves; order Phaethontiformes; family Phaethontidae; genus Phaethon; species Phaethon aethereus. The sequence goes on from NC_138575.1 coordinate 39,106,201, forward strand.
TGTTTCCAGGGATGGGGCGTCTGCTACCTCTCTGGGCAACCTCTTCCAGTGTTTCAGCACCCTCATTGTGAAAAATCTCTCCTTTTATCTAGCTGAAATCTGCCCTCTTTTAGTTTAAAACTGTTACACCTTGTCCTGTTGCTACAGGCCCTGCTAAAAAGTCTGTCCCCAGTCTGATACCATGGGCTAGAAGCACTCTCGTTTGTTATTGAGGTCCTTGCTGGACTGCGGTGGCTGTTTCAGCAACACTTCGCCAGGAGCAGAAGAGCTCCTGCCACACTCCCCTGCCCTGGGATGTGGCTGTGCGGGTGGGACCGATGGCCAGGAGCGCTGAAGCTTCACGTGCCTAGTTGCCCTGCTCCCAGAGGTGGTGAGGATTATTGTTTCAGCTGTCATTAAACGAGAAGAGTTTCTGTCCCTCCTCACTGGCGTGAGAGCCTCCCCCAACTTTTCAGCCTGTTGAGAAAGTTTAATCTGAAGCCAAGACTTTACCTGCTTCTAAAGACACACTTCCTACTGCTTAGGTGAATTAAAGGCTGTAACAGCAGGAGAACATTAGCAGCACATTAACTGCAGGGTAGAGATTTGCCATCACTAACTCATTCACAATTCGGAATAATCAGTATTGTCTCTCTGTATTTGGGATACTATGAATTAATTAAATCTTAAGAATAATTTTCAGTGTTTAATTTTTGCTGTCTGACTGCGAGCCCACGAGCAGCTCTGTGATCTCAGTTACATCATTCCGGCCCTCACTGAGACCAGCTATTGACTTGAAAGGCCAAGACTCTTTGGTAAAGCAGCATGATTTTCCTGTTCAAAAGAAATATTTCTCCAGTGCAATGTTTTATGTTTTTATTTCTTGTGGCAGTCAGTAGAAATGAACTTGTGTAATTTAAGTGACTAATTACAAGGAGTTCTTATTATCCAGATAAATTGTCAGCCATAATGTGCAGTGATAGTAATCCTAATTTTTGAATAAGGATCAGCTGGATCAGATTCTTCAAAATATTGTACTCTTCTGTAAAGCAAGGGACTGTTACCTTTCTTACAGACAGGAACAGTAGTGTTCACCCTGAATACCTCTGCGAGGGGTATTCATACAGAACGATCTGGGGCTGATTCGTACTGAACAAAAGTGTCAACAGATCATCTGTAGTTTCATATTCCTTACAAAAAGCAAATTCAGCATCATTCCTATTTATAATTACTCCCAGCTAAGGATTATGCATTCAGAAATATTTTGCATATCTTCACTACAGGCCTTCGGTCACCTCTCCCTACCTTCTGTATATTACAGAAAGTAGTATGAGATGAGTAGTGGATGAAGTCCATCCCTTCCAGGGGCAAGGAACAGACGTGCACCCAGAAGGACCCCGATGCTCAGGAGAGTGCCAGGCTGTGGAAAGAAAAAAAAAAAAAAAAGAGCATGAGGGCATACTCCAAAGAATATCTTCAGTGCTTTAGATCCTTGCCAGGATCACCAAGGGGTTTAGTGTTTTCTTACCGAGGGGCGTAGCACATGGCTGCAGGCTGAGGAAGGCCCAGAGCTGAGGCTGCCCCTTTCTTACACAGCTATCTTTACAGCAGTAGGTGAAACGTTGGCAATGTTGCCCTTACCATGGTGTTTTTACCTGAGCTCCTGCCACGAGATCATTACAGAGGCAGGCGGCTTCTCAGAAATAGTGGCCCAACCAAACATATGCAGTGGCATGATGGGAAACACCCAGGAAATTTGGACTGGAAGTCTTGGGCGCCTGTGATATCTCAGAAGATCATCTTCCTGGATCACCCCTTCAAATAAATGTAGGTTGTAAATCTCACTTGAAAGGGTGATGTCCGCACCGATGTGCTTCCTTGTGAGCAGCTGCTAGTCATTGCTTAACACCACGGTGATGCCATTAAGCTACACAGAGACACAGTGATACTCTATTGTATTTTGTTTCAGTGTGGTGCTCACCTGGGGCATATTTTTGACGATGGACCTCGCCCAACTGGCAAACGGTACTGCACAAACTCTGCTTCGTTATCTTTCAAGCCAGCAGACAAGAACAACGCTGGAGAAGGTAGCGGTAACACCAGTCCTGCCCAAACAGGCAAAACTGAGCTGTAGGACGAAGCAAAGCCTGCAGAAAACTGCGCTGATCCCACACAGCTTACAAGGAATGTTTTCTAAGTTGCCTACTCTCTTATATCCTAAGAATGTTTAAATGTATGAAAGCATTTTGCACCATCCTTCTTCGTCCTCACCATTTTGGAACTGAGGCCTTGCCTGCCGGTGCATTTACTATATAATTGGATTGAAAAATGTGTTGACTTACTCCACAGGTTTTCTTTCCCTTTCTTTTCTTTGAGATTGCTTTAAGGAATTCTTAAATCTAGAGGCTTTGGCATCATTAGTTATTAGTGCTGTGTTACTCTAGGTTTGAACACTATTCCTTTTTGTGAGGGAGATGGGGCTTGTGTTTATCTCCAGTCTATAGGAAACTTCTGGGCATAAGAAAATCCTGAATTCCTAGCACATCACTGCTTTGTTCTGACTTGTGAGGCATGCAGCCTTTGGTCACATGTATTCAGCCATCTCCCAGCATCAGCCGCACCCTGCAAAAACTTGTAGTTATGGCTGTTCCTTCCCAACTGAGAGAGATGGATGAGATGTAAAGCCCATCCTTTGGCTAATTTACTGCCAAAATTTCAAGGGTGTGGTTGAGAGGATGTAAACATTGTCTCAGCATCCTTTTTTTTCTCCTTTGTTTAGTATTTAAATCAAGGTTTTAACTAGTAAGGCTCACTTTTGTGGGCTACTAATGAGCCTTTGTCTTTTTGTGAGGCCTGTTCAGCAACTGTAACTCAAATCTGAATTAAAGTTGAAATCTGCAGGGGGTAATTATATGGACAAGTGCAGAGATAAACTTGGGAAGTGAAGTAGATGAGGAATGACACAAGGCTCTTAATCTTGTCAGTTGCTACAAGGATTCAGAAACACGACAGTTTCTCCTAAAAGGGAGTTTAGGAATGAATGCAGCAGAAAGAGAGAGACCCTTCTGAAGTATTCAGTTTTAAAGATTAGCTGGTCTGGATGCATACAGCCTACAAGGCCACAGCCTTTAATTTGTGCAATTGCGGTGTAGGATATGAATGAGGGGGTTGGTTTAGGAAATTAAGTTGAAAAAAAAGCCTCTCAGAGCTCCAGAAACTTTCATGTAGCAAAATTTGCTGTCCCGTAGGATGTTTTACACAGCTGCTTTTAGAATAACAGTTTGTCTAGAATTGTGCATAATGCTGGTTTTTTAAGGTATACTATACAGTATTTGCTAACACCACTTTGCCTTTAAGCATTGAGAGACTTAATGAATATAGTATTTACTTTTATTAGCAAACTTTGTGACTAGCGTATTTGGATCCAATTTTATTTCTAGTAGGAGCAAAGCAACCGCTGATTTTTATGGAAGCAGGATTGAGGTTTTTATGTCAGTGATAATAAACATATTATCTAAAGTACAAACATCCTTCAGTTAAAATATAGCTACTGTAAAAGCATATGGAATTGCCTTTTTTAGCAACATAAGAAACACATGAAAAAAGCATACAATACTTTAACATCAAATAGATGCAAATAAGGATGATAAATATTTAGAGCTAAAACACTTGGACCATGCTGTAGCGAGCACCTACTCACATGAGTATTCCCCCAGATGTCATGAAAGGAATTGCTCATCAGCTGCAGGAAAGGTTGTGCAGACTGACCTTTGGTGTTTCAAGGCGGTCGAGTGTCTCCTGGTCCTATTTGTTTTTAGCAATTTCTTCTAGAAGTACTGCTTTTATCTCTTGCTTTTATTTAAAGAAAAGTGGGTTTTCTCTACCACATTTTCTGACATAAACATAAAAAAGGCAGCATCTATAAAAATGTGGTACGTAAGTGTGGTTTAATTCCAGATTGCTGTTAGATTTAAGTGTTATCAAATTTCAGTATATTCCTGCCTTATGTTAAAGAAATACATTACTTAAACTTCATTACGCAGTAATGTATGCTGTCCTACAGGAGATTTATTTTTGCAGGATATGGAGTGCAATGAAATGAGTCAATATGGTGAGGTGCATGTGATCTCTGGGAGTTAGACCATTTAACATAGGAAATGCATTGTTCTCTCTTGTGCACAAACTATACCACAGCGCAGTGCAAGGTAAGACAGATTTCCTTTTATTGCTCTTAGAAGATGCTAGTAAGGGCTAGTATTGAACCCTCCAAATTTTTTTCAGTCTGGTTATGAACATGAAGGAGGAAACTTGGAAGCTGAGCACAAAGTATAGAAGAATAGGAGAATATTTCTGTATGTTTAAATTTTGCACTGTCTAGATGCTTATAAAAACTGAGTGCAAACTGTGTAGAAATACCAAACTATATTTTATAATATCTCTATTGTTACTCAGATGTTTAAATAGCATACCTTAAAATATCATGTAAATCACACGTTATTTATATATACTATATATATATAAAATTGCACATGTTTTTTATATATATATACGTACACCCATATATATTATCCAAGTATAATTTTAGCCTTCAGTACCTTTTTAATAACTAAAACCTTTCCTTAAGAGGGTTCAATACTTTTAAGAAATGGAATATACATTTTTCAAATTAAATTTGTTTTCGTATATTTGTTGTACACAAATATAAAATAAATCTGTTTATAAATAGTTCAGTTCTCCTTTCTTATTTACCTGTTTTTATGTCAGGCTTTTGCACCCCTAGTTGCAGCATGTCTTAGGTAACTGCTTTTATTTTGCTTTCTCTTAACTTACTGTGAATATTATATATCCAGCGCTTTATCTCCAGCAGGTTTCTGGCAGGGGTGCCACTTACCTGCTTTCAAGAGAATATTGCAAGCACCCAGGCCCAATAGAGAGAGGAAATGTTGAGAGAAAGGCTCAACTTTTACTTAGAAGAAGTTTTGGCCACATCTGAAAGATGTGGTGTGGGATGTGGTGGGCGCAGGCATGCCATAAGAGGCCCGCGGTGCCTGGGCTCAGTCTGCAGTGGAGGAATTTGGCTGGAAAGTTGATTTCTATCAAGGTTTCATCTCCAAGGATGCAGGTTTGGAATGCCCAATGGGCAGCAGGTTAATGCAACTCTGTAGATTAGCTCTGCAGTGGGTTTTAAAAGATAGATGCAAGGGAGGGGAAGAAGTTGCAGGCTGTTTTCAAACCAGCTTCTATGTTTATGTTTGTGGGAGCCAGAGAGATACATCAAAATTAATTCACTTAATAATTGTTCACCAACATTGCAAAGTGTCTTAGGACAAATGACGCACTGAAGACTTGTTTTACAAGTTTAGTATAATCCCTGTTAGTCCAAAAATTAATCCCTTGTAGCCCTCTGCCTCCCACCCGTCCACTGTAGTTCCCTCTCAGAACTGTAATGGTTTGATATTTCTGAAATGAGGGTCTAACTGGTACCCACTAAAATGAGATGCAGCTGGACACCTCACGGTGGCTTTGTCCTGCACTCCCAGCATAACCCGCACAGTTCGTCAGCACCCAGAGGTGCTGTACCGAGGCAGATCTTCAGAAGCATGTGGTCCTCTTGCTGCTGCTGGCCTGGCAGCAGACACAAGGGCTGGCTCTGAGCTCCATTCTGGCTCAAAGTCAGACTGTGTTTTTTAGTGCATGGCATGAAGTTGTGCCTAAGATTGTACACCCCACGACTTCAAAACCAGGGAAATTGCTGGTAAAAGATTCTCTCTCTGCTGCTCCTGCTGTTCCCTTGGGTGCCCTGGCCACAGGGCAGGAGAAGCAGTGATTGTAGGATCAGCGAGATGAGGCCAGCTAACTTAACTACTTTGTGATTCTCCTATTGTTGTAGATATAGAACTTCCATATATTAAATGCACCTTAACCGTAAAGCCTTTTTCACAAGCTCTATCAGCTCTCATACACTAAAAAAAAAATACAGCATGTGTATGTAAACTGGCTAAAAGGAGGGCCTTACCACAGTGGCTCTAGAATGTATTCCCCACATGGACGGTGGCAGGTGGACATCTGGATTTATGCAGCAGAGACATCACTCCAAGAAGGGAGACGGAGCCTGTTGTCAAGTAATGCATTGGCATCTTATTTGTACTCGCAGGGAAGTGGTGTCTGAAGTCTCTGTCGTCTCTCGGGATAAAAGGCAAGATAAAAGTGAAGCACACAACCTGCCTCCAGTGGCCCAACACAAGCCAGTGATAATGATGACCCATGGGGTCAGATCTGCCCAGTGTATTAGCATGAGGCATGAGATGTTATTGCCCTCTCAACAGCTGATGAAAGTGCAGCTTTCTGTGGCACTAGCTAAGCTCCATTGTATTTCCTCTTTTTCCTCACCCCGAAAATGTCTCAGTTAAATAAGACAACGTAGTAAGTCAGCATTTCTGTTGGGATGACACTGAAGAATGCATTGTCACCAGCATGATGCCAAGACTGAATGAGGATGCTGGTATTCTCTTGATTGTACTGAAAGGTCTCGGTCTTAATTCACTTAGTCTTGTTTTGCAGTCCATTTACCCAACTGAATTTAGTAAGCCATGATGTTAGGCCTTCTCTAAAGGAATGTGTGATATATATTAATCTTCCTTATTGTTCAGTATGTTACAAAATGTCTGTGGTTGATGTCACTGCACGGCCAGCAGTCCTCTGCTCCTTCACCTGTGGTCTGGGAGGGGATGTGAAATACATGGTAGAGGCTACTTTTCTGGCCCTAACTCAGAGTTTCAAAGTCATGCCCTCTTTCTTCCCATCCTTGAAGGAATTTAAGGGTGAAAACAAAACAGATGGTCACACTTTCAGAATTGAAATCAGTGTCCTCTATACCCACTTGTTTATAGAACAAATGGCAGAGTATTCAGTGGCCCTAGAAGCAAATTCATCAGCTTCCAAATTCAGTAGACTAAGACAAAACGTTGCTTAGCTTGTTGCCAAACTGAACTAATAGTTCTTGGTTTCTTGACTATTAAAATGAGGCCACCTACAGGTCCCACAATAAACCTGCAAAAATGTTTAATCCTGCATATTTGAAGAGCTGCATTCCAGTCTGGCTTGCTCACGCCTTGTTATAAAGAGAAGTCATACACCACAGGGCCTGACTGCACTTTTCAGATCAAAGCCATGACAGCAGTCAGCAACTGTATTATCTTTACAGTCACTTTTAAAAAAAAAGTGAGATAATGCTTCCAAATGCACCCCAATCAGTGAAATCACTGAAACAGCCAAATGCCGAGCAGTTTAGGCATGTGACATTCTGAAATCCTTATACAGGCCACCAGTGTAATATTAAATGCACCAAGCAAAAAGATCTCAGTTATGGCCACATGTTTTTGGGATCAGGACCTGCTTGAACAGCCCAAATTAAGCAGAAATAGTACACTCAGAAACCTTCCCCAGAGACCTCCTAGGACTTGTAGCCAGCCTTCTCAGACTTTTTGTGTAGCCAACACAGGCCAGTAGAAAAAGAGAAGTGATTCCAGAAGAGAAAAGAGAAAAGGCTTCCAGTTTCAAACTCCCGTTTTATTCACCTCTTGTTAGACAGCTTTCAAACACTGAAGACATTTCACTCTGCACTTGTCTTAGCCAGGGCATTCTCATTTGGTGAGCTTTAAATCTTCAGTACAGATGATACCTGTGGTCTAACTTCTTTTAGCCAGGAAATTTTACTGCCCTAATGCAACAGGTCTGTTTCCATCCCCTCAGTTTTCAGTTGCTGCAAGGATTTTCTTCTCTTTCGTTTTTCAGTAGCTGGCATTCCAGACAACGGTATATTATTTTTTTCTTTTCACCGTAGCCTAAAAACTGAACTGCAGCTTCACCTTGTCTCAGACCCTGTACTTCTCACTTCTTGTCTTCTCAGGTGGAAGGCATATCTGTTCCCCAAAATACAAACAATCACGTACTGGCAATATAAGAACCGTGACAAATGGTGTGTGCCCACTTGCTGGGGAAAGTAGCAGTTTTTTTGAAAAGCAAATAAAATATGTCTTTATCATCCTATTAAAGCGGACAAGTTGATGTTGTGTGTGGGCTAGTTAATCTTCATGTTTTTCCAGGCTGCCCTAAAGCCCTTCTTTTTGCAATCTGGGTATTGTCTCCTCCAGTTTACAACTTTATTATTGTATGTTTCATACAAACATGAACATCTGGAGAACATCCTCAGGTATAACTGCTGGGCAGTGCATAAAATATCTGGCATGATCTGAAACAGGTTTTTCTTCCCATGGAAAGTACACCCCTGGGACTGGGAAACTTAGAAGGTCTGTAATGGTGTAGAGATCCTTTCACCTCCAGAGCACCACATTTGGCCTGGGTCTGTGACAGTCAGCATCCCTGGTGATTTCTTAGCTCTTCACTGTTTTTTTGTGAAATTAGTTGGTGCTGGTACCAGTTCACAGAAATCATCATGGCAGTATCCGTGAGAGCCTCAGTGATGCTGCAACTGGTGAGGAGATTTAATTCCTTGCTGTAAGAGCCATTGGCTTCTATCCAGACAGCATTCAGGAGATGGAAGGGTATATGGAGGGTGGGGAAGGGCAAAGAGGAATTTACATTTTACTCCTTGCTGTTTGCCCTTCCTTTTCATCTCAGATGGGTTTCCACCATAGCACTGTGATATCCCACTTAACTCAGGACAATTAAAATAACACAGGCTTGTGGAAACCCTGTAAAAATAAGTCCTAATTCTTAACTTCATTCTGGTATCTGTCTAACACCACTGACTTCAGTGAAACAAAGCTCCTATAAATCTGAGGGGATGGAAGGGACTAAGGTCTACTGAGAAAGACTCCTCAACAAACTTGAGATACAATATTTCCAAGACTCGTTAAAATCTTCCATAGGAATAGGATGCCTTTGGAAAATCCTAGTCCCTCAAATAACTAGTACAGACAATAGGAATCCTAAAAACCATGGACCAAATCCTCAAAAGAAAGGTCTGTACCAGCTAAATCACAGCACTGCTGACCCCTCAGTGAGACATTCCTTCCGCTGCCGTTCTGCGTGCATCGTTACTGCTCCATTTTCACACCTTCCTTTACATGCTGCAGAAGATACTTGCGGTCACAGCATTTTCATACACCTTTTCTGCTTCAGCCCTGTTGTACAGGATTTTGAGAAAGGTGATCATTTTATCTTGTTCCTAGTTTGAACAATTTCTAGGAAAAAAATCTGAACTTTTTTTTTTTCCCGAAGCTGAGAAAATTCTAAGCAATCTCTAGAATTTGTTGTCTCCATGTTGTCAACTTCAGCTTTGTGGGCTACCACCAGTCCCAGCAGTCTCCAGTGACCATGAAATCAGTATTCTCTGTTGATAAATTATAATTTTATCCTTGTTTGGCTAGGGCTTTAGTAGCCTGCCAAATCAAAACCATTGCCTAATATATCATTAGAGGGCAAATATGTTCCCGTGTATGTCTGTGGCACGTAAGCCTAGGCATTCCAGCATCCTGCTGAGGAAGGAAGGCAGTGCCCCAAATCATTTAGACTGCAGATTTTTCTTTACAAATAAAATATTTTTTGTTTTTCAAGGTCAGATACTTGGGGCTGTTCAGGTCACAAGACGCCAGAGGCTGTTTACTTTGGAAAACAAGGACAGCAGTGGTGGGAGGTGCTTTTAGCAACACCCAAGTCTAGTGTTTTAAACCAAACAGCAGTCTGGTGAAAGGGCAGCTTCAGTCATCCTTACTGACACCATGACATAGAGGGAAAGTGTCCAAGAACTGACTGACGTACATGCAACAGGAATAATATTTGGTATTCTCATTTATGAACTCAAATACCTCAAAGCATGTGGGAGATCCTCAGATGAAAGGAATAAATATTTTGCATTGACTGCAGTCAATGTTTACAGTGGAAAGTGATTTCTTGAAAGGCTGAGACAGTGCCCAGTAGTGGGTTGCATCTAAAAGCGTTTTGGTCATAGTGGAGCAGCACTTTTCCTATACTCAGAAGCCAAGTGGCATGGTCGGTTTTCCTCTTCCCACTGGGGTTTTTTTTTCATTTTTCAATTGGGTCAACTATTTAGGCTCTGAAGATTTATCCAAGCCAGGTTTCCTTCTAGGTCATTAGTGGAAAAACAGAAGAAACTAATCTTTGAGAAGTTCATATAAAGTGGCAAGGAAAAAAAAACCAAAAGAGTGTGAAAGGTTCCTACTATTAGTACAAATGGAGGGACTTATGTAGAGTTTTGCTTCCCTTCTGAGTTGCATCGCAGGACTGAGGCTGACCGAGTGGGATGTACAGATTTGCTTCTCCTTGCTAAGTGGCGAAGCCAACTCTTTCCAAGAGTACAGGACTTGTTGTATCTGAGGACAGCTTGTTTGAAAAGGCATAGTCTCCTAGACTTTATTGAATCTGCTCTGGAGAAACCATGTGTGTCCAGCCATTTCCATCCCTAGCTGGGTGGCCATGCATGAGTTTATAACACTGTTTAAAAATGTGGGTGACTTTCTGTATGCGGATTTTTTTTCATTCTAGCTTTTTCACCACAAACCAAAATTGCCATAGATAACTACTTTCCCTCTGTGAAGACATTTGTTTCCTGTTGACATTTAATTAGTACATACATTCTGTAGGTCAAGTTAGAGGGCAAAAATAAAAGTCAATTTTAGATGATTCAGCCCATTCTTAACCAGCAAAATGGTGTTTAGAAATGTTAAACTGCAATAAAAATCCACATTTATGTGGACCTACCTAGAGTTTCACAACAGCAGTAGGGATAGGGCACAAAGCTTCCTATTTCAAATGTCTTCAAAACATCCCTTCAAAGAATGTCTGTTAGGTGTTAGGAGTATAGAGCCTGTGGCATCCAGTTACACAGTTTTGACCATTTAAGAGAGGTGAATAAAATAGGGTGAGTTTCAGAAGCGTACTGTGAATGGATTACTGTTTTAGCCCTGAAAATACACATTTCTTCCAGCAGTATAAAAGTGAGGGGAGCATTTATGCCACCAGTGTAGGAAACACACATCTCTCTTCTCTGATGACTAAACTAGACTAATGAGAGCTATCAAACTTGCTAATGACTGAGGGAAAGCCTCTCAGTGCCTCACGCTGGTAAAACCTAAGTGTTTTCTGTAGCATTACTGCCAGTTGACACCAATGTGAATGAGAGGCAAATAGGATGCAGCATCAGTGAATGCAATAGTCCAGGTGCTCTTAATGGCAGCGAGTGAATATGGAGAAGCAACTGCCGCAACCCCAGGGGACAAGCACACGAATTGCCAAAGGCACACTCCATTACCTGGAGCCTTACCTAGTAGATACATTTCCAAATTAACTACATTTTAAACCACTGATGTTCCAGTAAAAGGAATATGAATTCTGTTGCTTTCTGTAAGGGAGGAAAAAAGGGCAAAATGACAGAGCTGAGCCACTGGTCCAGGGGACCATCCTCGAGCCATGCCAGATCAGCAGGCAGGCATGAGGACAGACGGGGAAACTGCTCTTACAGGCAGATCCCAAAGGTGAGTCGCCAACTTCTGTTTTCCAAACGCATACGCTGTCCTGGGCACTGTGTAATCTCAATGTGTTTGCCATTATGCAAAGAAAAATCTGAACTCTATTCCACTCAACCAAACACCTTGTCCTTATCAAGACCTGTGGGCCGGGCAGTCAACTATAGGAGGCCTGTAAAAGAGTAAGCCTGGGATTGTTTACAAGATGATACTTCGAGATGCCTTCGAATCAGCTGAGGCAACCACTGCTTTTAAAAGCCAGACGTTAGCTAAGAATATTTATATTTTGAGAGTAACAGGATAACTTGGGTCAAAATGCTCACCTCCAGCTCACAAAGCGTTTTCAGGCCCAGGATTGTATTACAGTTTAGAAAATTCACGGCAAAGTCTCCAGGTTTGTTTGAAGACATGCATGAAGAATTATATGGTGAAACGTTTCATTCTGGCTGTGAAAAAAGTTAATTCAAAACAACTAAAATGTCAGCCATAAAGATGTACAACATTTTTCAGGAAGCCTTGTCCACCCTGAACAAATGTTTTCATAAAAAACAGCCTGCCCGTAATAATCACTGTTATTGAAAAGACATCCCAAGGTTGCTGTATGGAAATATGTTAAAAACGTTCTGAAATTCAATCTAATATAATTTCAACATTAGAGCTCATTCATAATCCTGTATTAAAAGCCTATGCAATTTTCATGAAATATGTCTGTCTGTGTAATCATGAATGCTGAATATTGTCATGGCTTTCCAGGAATTTTCAACCTCAATGCAGAGGAAAGAAAACTCTTCCAACTGGACTTTTACACCACTGAGAAGAAATAACAATAACAGCTCTAAACTTAAACTAAACATTTCTGGAAAAATACTATCTTTTAAAAGAGGCTGTAGTCTGAATTTCAAGCTACTAGTAATAGGATGCTTTGAATGTGCCTATGGTTACAGCCCCTTGCTTTATGCAGTACTGGGGACAAACAACCCCAGTAGGAAGGAATCTGTTTACTCGCACCTAGATTTAGAAAGTGATCCCTTCAGATGGAGTTGGCCTAAACCCCATAAATATTTCTGGTTTGAACCCCCAGACTTACAACCAGATGTAGCTGTTTCTCTGGTTATCAAGTCAAGTCTTGCCAATTCTTGCTAATTCTGTGCTACAGCACAGCACCTCAAGTGCATGCAGCATCATGGGGGTGGAAGGGTAAAGAGAAAATCTTCAGCGTCGCTGTACATCTGATGTGCTTATATGAGTACACTAGCTGCTCATCATGAATTTCTTTGTGTTTGTAATTTTATAAAAGAATCAAAGCTCTTAAAGTAGTACTTGCAGACACAAAAAGATGAGGAGTGGGAAAATTCTGCTTCTCTCTCTAATGTTCCAATTCACTGATGGCTCTTTGATATTTTTCCTTTTTATGAGAAACCTTTTTTTATTAGTGGAATGTTGCTGGTTCCGTGGCATGACTTTAAAATGATAGGAAAAATTATACGACTGGGATCTCAATTATTCAGCAGAGCCATTTTAATCCTTCGTGTTATTTGATCCAGTACAAGGTAATACACGTCTTATTTCCAATTAGAATACAATTCTCACTATATTCATCATCTATCGATGTCTGCTTTTCCATTCGCCAGAGACATGAAAGTCTGTGATTCAAAGGGTGCCATTCAGACTACCCTACTTGTGGACAATTATATAGTGTCAGCAGGGCTGCCTGTAGGTTTGACGCCTGTAGCCCAGGGCAGCCGGGAGCTGCTGTGCGCTGTCTTTCCTGCAGAGTTTCTCACCAGCTGAGAGCGTATTGCAGAAATGGCTCCTCCATGCCTCCGCAGCCTGGTGCCATTTCTGCGAGCAATGTTGCACAGCACATTTGTTTGAGACTTGCTCAGCTGTATGCGGCAAAAAGATCACTTCTCATGGCCTGAGGGCCTTACCCTGCAAACCTCCTGGCAGGGCTGTGTGCTCTGTGACCCTTGCTTTGCTCTCCTTGCTGTCCTGGGGGTGAGGTGCGTGATGGACCAGAGATGGCCAGGAGGGGAGAGGAGAGTAGAATGGGAATGAGAATAGGAATGGTGGTGGGTGAACAAGAGTGTGGCTCTGGCCCATCACTGGTTGCCTGTTGCTGGGTGATGCTGGTCCTGCACCTCTCCTTCTGCCCCTGTCCCCCACTCCTGCTGCTCCCTTGTGCTGGTAATTTTGTACCAGCATTAAGCTCATTTAGCTTTCTGAAGCTACAGAAGACTAATCCAGCAAAAAAAGCAGCAGGTGATTTGGACTGCTGAGGTGAACTGACTTACAGCAGGTGAGAGGAGCACTTCATCTGGTAGCCAGGTGCAGAGGGAAGGAGGAGCAGGGACTGGGAGGACTGGAGGAGGAGATGGGGGGCACAACAAGTCACCCCTAATGGGAGTGACAAGTTGCTATGATGTAGCATGTAATTTCACTGCTCTGCTGCTCTTTCCTTATCTATATAAATAGCTAATAAACCCCTTCTAATGCTTGCGAAGTATCTTTTTTTTTAAAGCCTCCAGTGAATGAAAATGTTGACTGCAAAGCTGAGCATCCCTTCCATGAGCTGGAGCAAGACACATGCAACTCAAGACTTACCCCAGTTCTATAGTATCAGGTTAACATGATGTGAAAATTCTTCAATATTCTTCTGGCTTCAGTCATTCATATCCAGATAGTGCTGCCTCGAGGAGGGCATGTCACCAAAGGACTCCCAAAAGCCATAGCTGGGCAAAGATTCGCACTATGAACTCCCTGTGGTCCAGCCTACCCCTTGTGTAGCCCAGTTACTTATGAACCTGGGTTGGTGTCAGCATCCACCTTGTGGGCATTTGCCTCCATCCTGTGCTCACAGGAAAGACAAAGTCTGCTATCTACATGAGAAAACTTTTGAGAAATTTGTCCCTCTGAGTTAATAGATGTGTATCTAGCTTTAGTTGGCCACGAAGCATGGAAGAGATGCCCCATGAAACTGTGATGACCACCTTGATGTACTTTAAGAGATTTCAGGTAGACTGCCTATCTCTCAAATTTTAGGGTCCCTTTGAAAGTAGGTTTATCCTTGGTCTTTCAGTAGCATAAGTATGCTCTAGAAAAAGACAAGACAAAGACTGAAGCTCGGCAGCAGCAGAGTACTCACGGCCACATGCTACTTTGGGGGAGGAGAGGGTCCATTGAGCGCCTGTGAACTTAGAGGTGAGGGCTGGAAGGCAGGTGACTTCTGATGGTGTCAGGACTCCTCTGATGTTTCCCTGGAATTAGAGGTTGACCCACTCATTTGTTTGGTTTTTTTTCATGTGCTGAACTCTAAGCACGATGCATGCAGAGAGTAAATCTATAGTATAGAAATGGACTAGGTGGTGGTGTTTTCTAAAAATGGTGTTTCCTAGGTCAGTGGGTTAACTTGAGTTAAGGAACCTTCCCAAAAAGCTACTCCAAAGCCCCTTAGACCTGGTGCAATGGTGTCAAACAGTGCCCTTGGGGGGACCAGGTCTAAACTGAGAAACCAAACACACGCCCACTGCTCTGTGCACAGTGGGCTTTGTTCTCACACTTCCAAATGAACAGGCTGCTTCCCACATATGCAGCTGTCGAAGTGAGATTTTAACTGTTTCCATCTCAAACCTTGCTTCTTTGTCTGTGTCCCAAATATCCTGGCAGATACCTAGGTTACTGTAAGATGATGTTGAGAAGATGGATAGGGAACAGCAGTTCACTGTTTCTTATGGCACAAGAACTAGAAGGGACTCAGGGGAAGTTCCAGGCAGGAGGTTTAGTGGAAGCAAGAGGCAGAACCCTTCTGTACAACAGGGAGTTACTCTGTGGGACTCAGTGCTGCAGGCTGTTACGGGATGCACAAGCACGTATGATTCCAAGGGATTAGGCAAAATTATGGAAATACAGGTATGTACTATTTAAAAGCAGTGATACAGGCACAAACATGAGCTCAAGGGATATCCTAATCCATTTATTGCTGAAAGCTGTGAGTCTGGAAGTAGAATGATAACTTTGTTACAAATATGCTTTAAGAGGCCACCACTAGCATGGATGGGAGAAAGGCGGCTAAGCAAGATGGCCCTGAGCAACTGCTCATCAAGTGTGAACACGTGCAGCGCACCCAGGCATCCCACGTGCACACGCGCAAGCTCACCCTCGCTTGCCCTGCAGTAGCTCTGCCCCATCCTAGACCCTCAATCTCATGTGTGTTTGCAAAGAGCCAGGGTGGGGACATGGTTGCCTTGTCCTTTGCACTGTCTTTCACCCCTAGGAGAGGAATGTGATTCTGCAAGATGCTGAGCACCGTTGGCTCAGGGCAAGTGCTTGTGAGCTCTGTGCAAGCCTTGCTTTGAACTGTTTTTATCAAGGAATATTTTTATTCCGGGTGTTTGAACTAATCCAAATGTGTGATGTTTTGCAAAGGTATGGAAGGGCATGAGCCCACAGCTCTGAATTTTTAAAATGATTTTCCAGGGCCCTCTTTAAAAGCTGTCCCCTTGCTAATCTCATTAGATAGTGAGCTCTAAGTGTCATGCTAACACTGGAAAAATTTTAGTATCTTTGGAGACACCTTCTTACAGGGACTTTTACAAGTAGATCAAAAAGCAGATCTACATATTTTCACATAAATATTTGAAAATCATTATGGTGAAAATACACTTTTTTTACTCTAGTGGTAGGGAAAGGGGCCTTAATAGCTGTACCGCTACGCAGCATTGGCACGCGGTGACTACAGGACAGAGAAACTCCAGACTTTGGCACCATAAAGATTTTCTGGGTGCAGCTCCACATTTACACAGAGAACACCTGAGATTTAACTTTTGGTTGTACTGACCAGGAACAAGAGATTTCCCTACAAAGATGTAGCCAGGCTACGTGCAGCCTCTTTAAGGCTGCAGAAAGCAGCCACGTCGTTTCAAAGGTAGATGAACACAGCCGTTAAAATTGCAAATCTTCCAAAATTCTCTGCCCATCAGAAGGCAAAGGCAGCGAGTTGCTGTTTCTGCAGGATGAGTGATCGCTGCTGCTCAAGACCTCCCTTGGAAAGGCTGCCCAGGAAGAGGTGTCCCAGCAGGGGGAACTAACAAGCACTGTATTTGTAAAGGTGTTTGACATTTGCTTTTTTGCAGAGAGTTGGGAGGTTGCCCTAAGGATAAGCATTTCTTAGTGAGGACCGAAGGAAGGCAGTGAGCGAGGATGAGCACCGGTGGGGAGAAGGCAGTGATCTCCTACAGCGCTTGGTGTACTTGTGGGTCCAGACCTGGTGCTAGGATCTCATACCTCTGTGAGATACAGTGCACTGAGAAGCAGAAGGACTTCAAAACATGTTTCAAATGGTTTCATCTCAAAACATTAGCAAATGCGGATGCTCTTGGGCATTGAGCTGAATCTGTAAGATTGGAGAGGAACACAAGGAGAAAGGAAGAAAATTAAAAGCCATGGGAACAGATAGACTGATACCGTTTATGTAGGAGGAAACTGAGGCACAAAAGCAGTTATGAACCATCTGAGCTCAGATGTCAGACAGTAATGCTGACAGTGAGGAATCTTTAACTCGCTGTCCTTGCTTTAGTCCCTAGACATACATAACCGTGCAGGGGAGACCCTCCACCCCTGGCTCTGGATGCTGGCTTTGCTTGCCCTCTACTCGAGGTTGAGCAAGTGGGTGCAGCGTGAGCTTAGAGGAAGAGTGAGGAGGGAGGTTGCAGAGGGGGATGTGTGTCACTGGTGACAGTGCTGGTAAGTGGTGGGGTGGCTTTGAGTTTTTAAGGTGAGTACATCTATGATGGGTAGCAGAAGCTACCAGAGGGTAGCTATTCCAGAGGGGACTGTCAAACTGCTGCCATCATGGGCTATGACTTAACAGCAGTAAGAGTTTTACTACTCACTCTGAAGCAGTAGTCATCCAAGGCATTGAAAAAGAGCAATATCTTGACTGCTCCATGTGCTCCAAGCCCTTCCACGTCCCGGTTTGTGGCCTTTCCCCTCCAGGCGGGTGTCCCTCTGCCTGTCCACTGCATTTGCACTGACATTGGCAGGGTGTGTTGGCCGGTCCAAGGTCACTAGGCTGCAAAGAAACGCACTCTGTCAGGTCCAGAGCTATGTGCTTACTTTCATCACATGGGTATGTGTCAACATGTCACTTTAAAGTAGTTCAAGTAAGAGAGATGGGGGAACAGATGAGGAGGAGGGAGGCAGGAAACATGTCATAAATCCACAGCGAGAGGGACTCTGAAGTAAGAGCATTAAAGACTCTGGAAAACACATAAAAATCTGCTGTAGAAGGGGCACTGTCAATGCATCCTGTCAGTGCAGTTTGCTTTTTATTTCCTAGCATGCAATATGATATAAAAAGCGTTCACCTTTACTAGATGATCCATGAAAGTCCGTATTTCACATGAGATTTATTTTTTGTATGAATAGACTTGGCGTTTCCAGACACTGGTGGATATCAGTCGCCATCCTATAAAACGAGGCCACTGGCACCTGCGGTCTCCCAGGAACTGTCTCTTCCAAGCGCTGTTCCTCACACAAGGGCCATTTGGTTTTTTTCTACTTTTTGTTTAAGTAGAGCTGAACTGAGGAATGCAGAGTTAAATAAAAAATAATGGAGAGAGGTCAGGCTGAAGTAATTGCCCCCCCCAATCCCACTTGTGCAATCATCAGATAGGTGAGGCTTTGCGCTTTCTCATGTTGCTATTGTAAAAAGACAGAAAATTTGAATCCACTCAAATATTACAGAGTCTCTACATAGAATAGACTACAAAGTGTTTCCCACTGCAGGGATCTAAAATTCCCTCAACACCCAGAATATTAAGCAATCTGGGACTTGTACTTTTAGAGATTGGAGAGATGGGAACATCCTGGCTTGCCTAAAAATGATTGGTGAAGGGAAAAATTGCCAACGCAGCAACCACCAGCCTCCCTGGCAGACAACTGTACACTCGCTCAGCCATCCCTGCCGCCTTCATGGGACTTAACATGTTCAACATGGGGAAAAGACTTCCAGGTTCTGTCCTGCTAGCGAACAATGAGGAAGAGGATTTACACTGTGTAACCAACTTTAAAGATGATGAAATACAATTCTGCTACAAAAGTGTATGAGCTGGGACATCCCGGCTTGAGAGGGGGACTTTCTCCTGAGAGCCAGCGTGCCCCTCACTGCACCTCCTCATCTTACTCCTTGGGCACACTGTCTAGTAGCGAGGACGTGTACCAGTAATTTTGGTGGCAGTTGATTGCAAAGGATTGATTGCATGGCTTTGATTTGCTGCATCTGCAAGGTATTCTTACAGAACTAAGTGCTATGCCATGGGGACATAAGGAAGAGCCCGTCGCACCTGAACTTCCTTGTGGGGTCCCACCAGCCAGACAGGAGCACTGCTCCCTTCCCTCAGCTACCCATCTTACCTTACTCTTCTCCTCCTTGCATGGTTTGAGAGCTATTGCTGCCAAGACTGCATTGTCCTTTCTTTGGTGTTCTTTGGTCTATGTGTAACGTATTGGTGGTGTGAAATGGACAGGAAGGAAATAGAAGGGAAGCACAAGAAGCAAAGTAAACATCTTCAGGGAGGTAGAGACAGCACAGAGAAATGCTCACTCACCCTTCTGAGCCAGGAATTTAATGTCCTTCTGCTTTGCATGACAGTCCCATGCGCGGCACTGCCCTTTCGGGCTTTGCCGGGAGCCAGGGAGGTTGCAGAGCCCTGCGCATCAGGCTCCCAGGCACCTGTCCATCATCGCACCAGCTGCATGGGACCCACTTCCAGCTCCGAGGCATTTGAAAGGTACAGGCGCATTTCTCTCCAGATGAGCGGGCTGCTATGTATCGGGACTTTGGCTGTCTGCCCCAGTGATGGGATGTTAGGAGGAGCTGTTTTCTGCATGCCAAGGCTCGAATCCTGCCAGGCGTCAGAGTAGATGAGACAGCTTCGGCTTATGGCCTTCTGGACACCGAGGTGATGTCCATCCCGCAAAATCCTCAAGAAGTGCTGGGAGAGCAGGCAGGGTGTAACAGACCCCGTTGTTATATGCCAGACCAGCAGAGTCACCATGTCTGTGTGCACAGAAGGACCCACGGGGTCTCCAGCCGCTGTTGCAGCAAAGGGCAAGGTCCCAGCTGGAGTTTCATTTGGGACAGCCAGTAGCCCCACAAGCCCCCAGCCTGGCTGAGATGGGGCAAGCACCTCTGGGGGACGTGTGGCACGACCACACCGGAGCCCTCGCCCCCGCGCCAGGGACTTGCCTGGGGAGGGCTGCTCGTGCAGCAAGCCTGTGGTCCTCTGCTTCTGCTGGGAGGGACGCTGAGATCCCAGCTCGAGAGTATGTGGTCGCCGGCTGGAAGTGTTAGAGGGCAGGAGGACCTAGTGCTTGCCTTCAAGGTCATCTCGACTTCCTCCCACCCCATCCACCCACTCCAGGCAACTTTCAGGGCCGTTGCACAAATGCAGCCATAGCCGGGAAATGGAGCTGAACACTAAAAAAACCACAGGGCTCCTCATTGCCAACCAGAAACACAGCCCAGCTGCTTTCTAGGTTGGATGGGACCCTGGGTCTCCAAATGTGAACGGGCTGTGAGGAACCCAAGGTGGCTTGGGACCCAAGTGCCTGGAGGCTGAGCTATGCTCCTCCTGGGACAGGACCCAGATCTGCCCCGTGAACCGTGGGGCCTGGGGCTGCACAGCTGCTGCCTGACAGCTGATGGCAGAGAAAGGAGCAACATGATATTAATTTGCCTGTTAACCAGGAAAGTGGGTAGCTTCAGTGACCATCAGCAGAGTAACCAGGTACAGTGTGTTTCACTGTTACGGGGCTACATGTCCATGGCCTTACCCAGCTTCATTCCACCTTTCCTTCTCCTTGGTGTAGTTTCCTTTGCTCCCCACACAGAGCTGTGCTTGCAGGGAAATGCCGTAGCCTGCAAGGGTGCAGAACGATCCCAGCCACTCTTGATGGGGGCTCAAAGGTGTTACTCCTTTGCCAAAACTAGAACGGTCCTAAAGGTGCTCTGCCGAACCCTCCTGCGTCCCGCAACACCCGGCAGGAGTGCTGCGATGTTGAGAAGACCCCATTTTTGCTGCATCCCAGCTGGAGGCCAGATGAGCAGCAAAAGACTTCTAAAAATCATCTTTGCCTTGAGCTGGAGGCATAGGCCATAATTTGCCTATTTTCTGGTTTCTTTAGCCTCTAATTTTGCAGCAGCAACAGAACTGCATCTGCTTCAGTGTTTTCTGGGCAAGCTGTGCTCCCTCTATGGGAGAGAAACGGCAGATCTTGCATGCAGACGGCTTCTTTCCAGCATCTTAAAAGCTGCTTAGCCAAAATTTCGCCCTGATTTTGTTTCTTCAGCTTTGGCAATCTGATTGTCAAAGTAGCAGTAGGTTGCTGCTGCACCTGTGCTTTGGAAAGGAGCACTTGCCAAATCTAGTGTATGGAGACCACGGGGGCTGCGATGGGCATAAGCAGCACCTCCGGTGGCTTGACCTCGGCCAGCCCCTGACGGGGACAGTCTGGTCCTGGTGGCTGTGGTCCGGGAGGGCAGAAATCAGCCCCAGGCCCTGGGGCGTGAGTGGGCTGTGGGGCTGCGGATGGAGAGGCACAAGGCAGGTAGCCAAGGTGGAAAGCACAGCCTCTGCGGATGCACGTGGCTGAAGGGTGAAGGTTTCTGCCTGGCAAAACAGCCATGGGAGTCGTGCGTGGAAAGAAAGGGTGGTCTGGTGCAGGACCACAGTGCAGAGCCTCTGGGGACATGGTGGCAGTGGCCACCCCGGGTTCCCCAATTCAGTGGGCAGCCATGGCAAGTACCCCGGGCTGCTGCTGGCCAGGAGAGTTGGTGGACATGAACCACATCATAGGAAAAAAAGGATTTTTTGGAAACAGTTGCAGAAACATGTGCCTCCATCACTGGCCTCACCTCCTAATCCAAGGCACCCCAAGGCACCATGCATTTTTTTGACTATAATGTGCACTAAATAGCATTTGTGCATGTCCCTACATATGCGTGCCTGGTCCGTGGCTCCAGCGCAAGAGGGTGCGTGGGCAGAAAAGGAGGGGTTAAGCTGTGTAGCTCCAACCATGCCCTCTCCTCAGGGATGGGCTGCCAGGGGGCCAGAGGAGTGGGGGGGCCTGTTCCCATGTGGGGCTGGAGCAGCTGTGACCAAGGGTCCTGCCGAGGGTCCCACAGGGTTGGGGGGGGTATGCCAACTCCAGCCCCCAGCCCCTTGGCATGCAGCCCAGTCCCAAGAAATATAAACCAAAGAAGCATAAACAGATGATCACATGAAAAATATATCATGATTAGCCAGATAGATCCCAAATGTTTGTTCTGTAAACTGCAGCAGGCAGCACAAGTGTTCGCTGCAGCTGTAGTTTCTCATCTTATTTGTGTAAGTGTGCCATTAAGCTTAGACATGGGCAAAATAATCTTTCCTTGATTCTCACTTAAAAAGCTGCTTTAAAGATATATTATATCAATGTTTGATTCGACCCTTTTGCGACTGGTATTATACCGTAAACCGATTCTCACTTAATAGAAAATCGTTGCGCATTTATTCTCCTGGGTTACTTCCTTTTCCCTCTGAAGCCAGTGAAGTGGTTTGTTTTGTGAATGAAAGCTGGATGCCTTTAGCGAGATGGCATTAACACTGACCTCTGCTCATGCATTGAATTCCTGCCCAGCGGGAGGCGAGGTTGGAGGAAAGGGTTAGTTCATTGATGGTCAGAACCTGCTGAGCGCAGGGCCGTTAACCTGCCTGGAAAGGGAACTGCTCAGAGGGCTTTTCCTTTTCTTGGATTAGGCCAATGAAGCCACCCTTCTCTCCCTTTAGTTTTAACCATCTGCTGGAAAGATGGCTCTGATTCATCTCAGCTTTGTAGAGATTTTTTTTAATATATAAAATGGCAATAAATTGGAGGGGAGAGGATGCACTTTAATTTTCCTATTGCTACTGCCTGTATCAAAGACAACTATCTGAAACTCACAGCATGAAACATTTAGCAAGGACAATGCAAAGAAATCAAAACCTTCAGCCATTTCCCAAGAAATTCAGTATGTTTTATGCTCTTTGGATCCTAAAATGCATCCTGGAAGAGAGATAATCTGGAAAAGAAAAATTTTGTGAAGCTGACTGCCAACAGCATCTTCCGACAGCTAGTGCAGGAGAGCTGTTCTGAGGGAGACAGGTCTATAATTTACAATGCTACTGGACTCTGAAAAGGTGTTGTGTAAAAATAGAAACTTTTCATTTGATAGTTTTATCTACTGAATATGGTGATAGAACCTGTGGTCTGCTTTTTTAGAGCTGGAGAGGACACGGAGTGCAAGTCAAAACCCAGAAGGTACACACAGCACAATCAGAAAACATGCTGTAGGTTTTTCTCTCCTTTTTACCTACTTAGTCCTTCAGAGCCAAGGCAACGTTTGGAAAATCAGCTGCACCTGTGCTCATTTTTACATCATCAACAAATTCATTAACCAATCCTCCTTCTCCTCCTCATTTTTTCCTCTCCCACTTTGGCTACCAAGCTGTTTCAGCTGCAGGTGGAGGCGTGACCATACTGAAAGCCCGGAAAAGTGTCCATAGTTGAAGTTGAACTTGTAGCCACAGCAACTAGAAACATAGCATCTTGTTGTAGCTCTCACATCAGTGTCAACCAAGAAGAAATTGCACCAGCACAAGGTTGGTTTCATTGAGATTACGCTCTAACTTGGTGTCTGTTTTATTTGTAAATTGAGCAGATAGAAGCCACTGGGAGATCATTAAATCGGAACTCAGCAATTTTCATTTCCACTTGTTTTTTTGAGTAAAACCATACTTTGTTATCCTTGCCAGAGTCTACAAGGACTAGTTTGAACTACTCTTACCAGCTAAGACAACACTTCTTCTCTATAAGTGAGGATATTGAATAAAGCTTATCGATGTAGTTGTTTCTTTTTCTTTTAATTCACCTCCTGACCTTTTAAAATTACTTTACTCAACAAAGGACAATAGGGCCAATCCAACTCCCATTAAAGTCAGCAGGAGTCTTTTCATTGACTTCAGCTGAAGTTGGGCTGGGCCCAATAAGACTAACTTTAAGAGTAAAAAAATAGCAACTTGTATAGAGCTTTATCTTGCCCCCTGTGGCTTGATAACTGACCTCACATCATGTTCACTGGGACAGGATTGGGCCCATAAAGCCAAGTAAAACTGTTATGGGCCTAATCCCATAACCCAAAGCTTATAAAGCCTTTGCATTTCCTCTTTTTAATCACATAGGAATATTTGAGAAATATTAATGACTTTTTGAACGGGAAATGCTTCCAGCTGAACAGATTGGATTCATCTTTGGTTTGCTTTGTGCCCCAGAGTTTTCCCTTTTAAAAACAGGAAGATGATGGGGGTAAGGGGCTCAAAAATGACCTCATGCACCTCCTTCACTCTTCGGCTTTCCTGTTCCATCTTCCCACACAAGCACCATCCTGCTCCTTAGCCGGTACCTTGCCAGGTCACCCCAGCTCCCATCCTCTGTACTATTTGCTCTCCCAGAAGAAAGTGCCGCTGGTCTCCTCTACCCACTTGTCCTAAAGTGAGCAGAGCAGCACCTGGAGGGGTTCAGCTGGGACAGGGTGGTGGTGTGGTTGCCTGTTGGTCTGATGGGAGGCAGCAGATTGGATTTTGTTCTTTGTTACACCTTAGGCCCAAGACACTAAACATTTGTTTTCTAAATAATGCTTAAAATATACCCTAACATGAGGGAAGTTCCACCAACTATGCAAACTCTCAGTCTGTTTCATGATGCGGATTTTCCAGTGGCTCTGGACGTGACACAAAGCTGATGTTTTTCTCTTTATTGGTTTTGCATGATGCTCTTTTTCCCTTTCTTTCTAATTACCTTAGAACAAATCTACATGGAAGACTCGGTCTTGTTTCACCACCAAGAGAAGAAAGGTCATTCGGCAGCTCTTTGAATTACTGTTAAAATTACCACCTACTGTAAATGCTTGTATGTTTTATTCCGGAGACCCTAGATCACAATTTTTCTTTAGGTTAAAAATAAATCCACTCACTGGCATCTGTGGAGAACATTTTCCAATGTCAGAAAACTACCCTGCTGTCAGAATAATTTGTAGCAGCCACCCAGGGAAAGGTGGGCTCGACGCCTCGAGACAGGGTGCAGTGCCACTGCAAAGCAGCAGATGCTGTTTTCCGCTCACCCCGGTGTCATGAGCCCTTCTCCTTTTTCAGCAGAATCTAAATTTACCACAGCCCTTAAATACAGATAGATAGTATATTAGAAAGAGCTCTCGGATATCCTCAGCATCTCCCTGCGCAAGGAGGAAGAGCCCCCATGACTCCCGACACCATCAGCCGTGGTGTTCTCTGCGCTCGCCCAAATGCTGCAGCATCAACATCAGTCACTTCAAAGAGCTCTTTCATGTACCACATATTTTTTTATCCAGAAGGCCCAAGCGAAAGGCAGATCTGGCTGAAACTGGCTTTATTCAGCTTGCCACTTGTGTGGCCCCTTGGAAAAGTCTCAAAAGAGTGAACAAACTTTCCGTGCGCTTTCAGCGAGCAGGTGTAAGATACAAAGGTTTTTCTGTCACCTGTTGTTAGCAGCGCAAGGTAATTGATGGCTTTGTGTTGCTCTGGGGTGTGTAGGTCCTACTGAGTGAAGCATTCCTCCCCGACTGCACTACAGAGAAGTCCTGTTCCCCCGGTGGGACGGTGCGGGGAGATGGGCAGTTTCCATCCCTCTCTGCCAAGGATCCTGCTCGTGTCTCAGGAGAGAACCTGCCGATTGTACCGGAGCACGGCATGCCACACCAGGATGGGAAGTATGGTTGGCTTCACAGCCGCCCGCCCTGGCCACTGCAGAAATGTGGGCTGCCCCTCATGGTGCCCACCTCTCTGAAAGCAGCTGGGCCCATGGGAACGACGTTTTGGTGAGGACAACGTGACCCTATTTCAGCACCCTGTGTGCAGGGAAGCCTGGGGAGATGTGTGTACCTGTTCTACCAGCTCCCCCTTCCCAGCCGTGCGGGTGCTCGTGCAGTGAGGGATGCTACTCTCCATCCCTCCCAAGCCCCTCTGCAACAGCAAGAGAAGCCAGCCCAGTGGTGCCCCTTTTTGGGAAAACTTTGATTCTGCATATCTCAGACACACGTGATGGAGCAGGCTTACAGGAACCTGCCTAGACTGCACATCAAAATCCTCTCTTTGTGCAGTCAGATCCTTTCTGTTGCCACACGGTCAACACTGTAGGTCTTTTCTGCATGGTTCTTACTAACTTCAGGCAACAGGCACCTACTTCAGGACCTTAATCACTATAAGGTCCTTCTATCACCTAATTCACTGTCTGAAGGAGCCCTTGCTCCCCGCCAAGCACAGAGGGAGCCCACCAGAAATAGGCATCTGATGTGCGCAGTTAGGTACCTAAAGTCAGTCAGGATAAACCCTGTCTACAGCCTCAAAAATCAGTAATCAAGCCTTTCCTTAACTTCTTAATCTCCTGCAAACATGAGATCTGATTAAAAATAATAGCTTACTTTTTTGGGAATTTTCTGATAAATTCATGACATCTGATGACATTTCTTGAATTCAAGTGCTACCTAAAGCAACGTTTGTTCTTAATGATTTATGTAGATGCAAATATTCTGGAAAATCCTCTGTTCCTGGATCTCTGCAGGGAGAGACAAGCCAGATACTGCGCTCTCTGTTAATCAGAAGCCAGAAGAGAAGGGAAGGCACAGACCAGATTTACTGCATATACCTTTGTTGGCCAAACAAGCAGGCAGCCAACAGCCTATTCCATGCAGCAGCCATGGCTTCATCTTGTTTTTGCAGCCAAATGAGGATGGTGAAGCATATGGCAGGAGGTTATATTTTGCATTCTTGATTCCTATTATAAGGTTCAAAGTTTTTTGTTTACATGCTCAAAGAATAGAGGCCAAGTCTCTTCATGCTCATAATTACTTGGGTACAACTAGCAAGAAAGTTTGGTTTTCTCATCTAGAAAGCATTTTTCTGTAGCCAGTCACTTACAAAAGTTTTTTCCATTTCTCTGTTCTTTGAATATTAAGCGGCAAGTAGAAACTGATCCTCTAGAGAATATAGTACTTTCTGCTGCCACGTACTGTCATGTACTTACCAAAAACATTGATTTCCTTTGGATCCAAAGAGATTGCCATTTTTTTGATTGATTGAATGTGGCTGCATATTTCCAAAATACACAAAGGTGGGACAACCACAAATGTATAATTAATGAATTGTTCTGGCCATATTTACTACAGAAGTTACCTGAGCCTTGGCTGGAAAACATATCCATTCTGGTCTGGGCCAAGTGCATGCCAACATGTAGTATATTTTCATTAAGTTACATGATATGAATGTTTTTAAGAATCACTTGTGTTCTTCCAGTCTGCATGCCAGAAGTGTTGCCCAAATTCATTCCCTGTTTAATCGTGAAGGAATGCTGTTCAAAAGATTTGGGGTCAGAAGTGCTCAGTAAATCAATCCAGATACACTCCTAATGAGTGGTGAATTAAAGAGCATTTGTTTTAAGATCAGAGGTCCTCTTGGGAGATTATTTTTTATTGCAAGCAGAATTGCTCACTTGCAGGTATCAAGAAGCTGGGAGTTAAGGCCTGTTAGGAAGGTCCACAAAAGAATCTGGATCTTCTTTACCGAACGCATGTGATTATGTCCAGACAACAATGATAAATAGGTGAGACTCGTGTCCTCCACTGGAATACCCAGTTTCCTGAATTAAGCAGAAAGAAAAATTTTGTAGCTTCAGCTGGGCTTAAGTTACCCTGCATTTCTAGCTCCAGGTTCTTATCTGTGCAGACCATGACACAGGGGTTCAGAACAAGGAGTGTGGAGAATACAGCTGAGGTGGAAAGGAGGTACTTGGAGTCCGCCCTGGCCAGCGGCAATGGCAGCTCACTGTGACGGCTCAGACCAGGGTGCTGGATCCCGGTGGAGGAGGCTGTCCTCTGCAGGGCTGGGCTTCTTCCTCTCCCAGGAAAGGAAGGCAGGAGAAGCCAGGGCTTTGGAAAAATGTTTGAAATGGAAAGGATTTTGCTTGCTTGTAATGTCTTGTTTATTCCTAGCCTTCGGTGGTTTTGAAAATTGGTGTTTTTTCAGAGCATTAGAAATTAATAATTCCAGCTTTCCGGTTGCTCTCTATCTTCCCATCGGCCACCCTTCTCTGAGCAGGCCAGCAGGCTCACTTGCGCATGGAGGTAGCAAGTGGATGTAAAATGTCCCCATGCAGCCTAAGTAGCACCATGTGGCTGCTTTACACAGGAGCAAGTGAGAGGCCGGGACCGAGCAGGAGAGGATCAGGCCCCACACCAATAGCCAGGGAGCCAAACGCCATGCTAGGAGAAATTAAGAAACCCATGCATGCAAAAGGGCCTGACCATACATCGTCCTTCTATAGTATCAGGAAAAGTGTAGCCAGTTCCCTCTGGTGTCTGGAGAAACAGAGTTAGATCCTTTCTGTTTGCACATTATTATGTTTCTGTCATGCATTGCTCATTACAATTTCATTTAATTCTTGTTTAAACAGATAGGTTGGCATTGACGGTTGGACTTGATGATCTTAGAGGTCCTTTCCAACCTTACTGATTCTATGATTCTATGATTCCCTTTCCTGTCATAGTTCCACACTTGGACGGAAACACCCCACAACACAATAGTGTAACACAAAATCATGGGGGAACAGACACATGGACAAGAGAGGACTTCCAGCTGAAGGATGTGGGTGCAGAAGTATGAAATATCCTCATAAAGAACAAAGGCTTTGAAGCTACAGTTTCCACAGCATATTTAGCAGTCCATGCTCTGAGACTGAATGATTGAATTTTAAAAAGTTTTTTTGAAAGAAGTGACTTAAGGCTAGTGTGGGCCAAAACTTGGCATTTTCTTTCTGTGGGAAATCCTGACATTTCCAGACAGTTTTCATTTGGGATTGGAATAACGCCTAAAAAAGTTTTACCTTTCCTGTGGAAATGAAATTCTGAAAATATTTTGTTCTGGGAAGCTCAAAACATTGTTTTTCCCTCTTTCTGAAACCAAAAGCAGCAGACATATGCTCGCTGTCATGGGGTTGTCTTCTCAGGTGACTGCCAAGTCTGAAGTGCAATGGTGTCAGAGGCGACTCCACAGCATCCCCTGGACTGCTCCTGCAATGTCTGGTGCATAGAAACCCCTCAGTCCCATTCTTTCTTGGGCCTCCAGACCTGCCACATGCCCAGCTCTGCAGCAGAGCCTGGGAGCTGCGGCTCTTGACCCAGAGCTGTGCTGCCTGTCAGGTGCTGCCCGGGGACACTGAGCCTGCAAGGCTGCCAAGAAAGCTTCAGTCTGGGGATGGCAAAAGTTTCCAGAATCAAAAATATTTTCATGAAACATATTGGGTTTGACATACCACCATTAATCAATTACCAATTACTGACTAGTTAGGAACCATGTTTGTCTGGTGGGCAATGAAGCATGTTATGGGTCTTGGACACTCATAATGGTTCTCATACCAGTCACCAGTGGGAGAAGTGAGATATATCAAAGAGACTAACCTGTGCAGGAAGTAAGAATGAGCTTCAAAAGCTCTGAGGTTATCCTATGGGTATATACCAGCCCAGGTAATGTCACTGATGGAAGAATGAATGTGCAGCTTGTATGGGACGGGAGAAGGGCTGAAGATCTAAAACATGGTCTGGGGCAACCACATTAGCGTTTAGGTTATTTGTGTTGGTGAGGCACCTACATCTTTTCACTGTTTTTGACCTCACCTCCTTTGAAAATGGGATTTGGACTCATAAGTTATCTGGGCACTTTTGATAGTTTTATCTCAAATTAATAACTCTTCCAGGAGTAACTTCAGTATTTTCACATTCCCTGTTTTACAGTGGATGTTATTTATCCCCACATATGTCAGTTCACAAGGACAGACCATTCAGAAAAAGATGTGGCTTATTATAGAGCAGTGATGGATGGTTTCTTTATAGAAACCACTTGCATGTGAGAGAACAACTGTTGTATATTAAATATGTTCCCTGCATTGTGCGTAGAGTTCATACCTGTCGAAGTAAAAATCCAAAGAGAGAGGGGAAGAGCAAGCAAGCTCATGAAATTACATGAGATATCCACATAAATACCAAGGAATACACCACGATTTTTGTTATGACAATGAGCACCTATGGAAGTCATGATGATGTGGTGCTCGCGAAACTTGGCAAATGTGTTGGTGTGCCTGGGACTTTTTGTTCCTGCCTCGTGTGCCTGGGACTTTTTGTTCCTGTACTGAAGAAGAAAGATGAAGACTCTGCGTATTGAGGAGTTAGTTACTCATAAAGCATTAATAGCTGGAGAGGTGCCAAATCATTATTGCTTTTTCTGGAAAGGGTATTAGGTATTATTCAACGAGATAAGATTTTCTTTCCATGTGTCCATACCAGCTCAATATTGGAAGATGAAACACATACCTAGGAGATTACAGGCCCAGAAAACACCTTTTCCAGGAAAACGAGCTGAGTGAATCACTTCAGACAAAAAAGTGTTGAAATCTTAAACAAGTGCTCTCTTGATTTAATGTTCCTGTTAATTATAAAAAAACCTCTATGAAAATGGAGACAAGTTAAGACTGATACTGTTTTATAAAAGTAGTATTTTTAAGGAAAACAATGAAACTGGGCACAGTTTTTGACCTCAAACTAATCTGAAAAAGGGGTAGGAAACCTATTAGGAAAATATTGATCCTGTATTATTTTCCAGTGACCAAACAGTCAGAATTGTCTTAGCCTCATGGTTTCTGCTATGGGCTGGCTAACAAAGACACAGCTTAGTAGACCTCCGGCTAGCAGAGTCGTTTTCAAACTTTAGGCGAGCCAAGGTTTCTCTGAACCTCAGAGACGGCACAGCTTGGCCATACCTTCAAAGTGAGACTCATCAGTGTGGAGATCCCCCAGAGGTTCACCGCAGTGTGGAAGCCCTTTGTTTAAAATGCAAGTGAGCTTAGATAATCACACAGGCTCTGTGCAATGTCCCTCATTTAGTCTTTTAAAGTTATTATTAGAGTCCTTCACATGATGATTCTATTTCCTGAAATCAGTGCACCCGTGAGGTGGAGGGGAGCAGGAGGGATTTTCTGTGTCCTTCTGTGTCTTCTCTCATGGGCTCCCTGCATGCATATATGTGTATATGGATATATATATTCAGATGTGTATGCACAAACTGGGGGCTGGGAGCCTTAAAAGGGCAAGAGCTTGGTGCTGGTGGCTGTTGACAGGACGAGGAGAAGAATAGCTGAGCCAGGAGAGCTCCAGGCAGACCCCTGCCAGTGATGGAGGAGTCTGAGGTGCCAACTGCACCAGCTGGGATTTCTTTGCCACTTACAACCAAATTTGGGAAATATTTTGTAAAAAATATTTGCATTTAGAAGTTGAGAGAAATGGAATGCTTGTGTCCCAGATGCCCAGAGAAGCCCTGGAGCCAGCAGAGGTAGGGAAAAAAGCAAGATTTGGGCTCGGTGAGAGTGAGGAAAGGGGAAGAGTTTCTGGGAAGGAACATCTGACCACCTAGATATGTCTCTAAGAGACACTGTCATGTTTCTGCTCCTTATTTAAGAGCTGGAGTTCTTTGGGGCTTTTTTGGACAGTGACAGGGTGCTGGAGCAGAAGTGGTGGAGAAGAAGGAGACTGATGGTACAGTAAGTATCTGGCAAGATACTGTTAGGCTGAATCTAATAAAAGTAGCAGCATAGATCTCTCGGGCGCCTCTGCCAAGCCATAAGCGTGTGATTACTTTGCTTGGAATATGATGTAATCTTCCCTGAATCCACACATATTTCAGGTGCAGGAGAGCAATTTCTCCATAGTTTTCTCTCAGTCTGGGCAGATTCACCAGATTTTCCAAGCTGATGCTTTATTGTGTTTCCCTTCTCTGTTTCAGCTCTTCTTGTAAAGCTGTTTTACTTAAGCCCTGGTAAACTCTGGTAAGTAGAGAGGTTAGTCCTTCCTGCTCCTTTACATAGGCCATTAAGTTTCCCAGGTCTCTGGACAGCAAGTTTAAGTCAGTGTCACCTAATTTTGCCATCAGAAAATCAAATCCAGCCTGTCAGACTGACATTAAATAATTGCCAAAGGATTGCATGAATATTCAACCGTATATGGGCATCTTTAGCATGTAGTCCTTTAATCCAGGGAAACAAGCCAACACTACCACACGTACACTACCTAAATCAGTAAGTTTTGGTCTACATATACTTACAGGGTATGTACAGGCATGTATTTAGAGAGAGAGACAGGGAGAGGGCAAGAGTAAACTCATCTGTGGAAAGCCAAATAAGGCAAGATAAGAAATGCAAACGCCCCGTTACACAGGCTTGTGCTGGCTGGTGGCACAGCGACTGCACCCCAGCTGAGGCTGCTGGGGGCTCGCAGGCAGCTTCAGCAGTGGGACCGGCCTGTTGATGTCCCACTTAAAGTCACACCCCAAAAAAAGCACAGCCCTGTGATGACATCACTGCTACCAGTGGGAACACCCTTCCCTTGGCTGAGGAGCAGGGCACCGGTGTGGCAAGGAGCCTTCCCAAGCAGCCGCAGATGGTGGCCTGCCCTTTCCAGTCCTCCTTCCCCTGCTTCACCTGCCTTGGGGAACACCTCTGCTGCCACTCGGCTACAGGCAAACTCAGGCAGCACAGATCTCAGCCACTCGGTTGGCCCCACATGGCTCTGATTTCCAATTCTGCACAAGCACCAGCCACCAGCCCGGGAAGCCAATTAGAAAGTCTGTAAAACGCTGCCGGTTACAAGGCAGTTTTCTGCTGAGTGCATGGCCTGGTACTGATCACTATGGGCTCTAAGCCCAGGCTTTTCTTCTTTTGCTTCAATTACAGGGCCTTCAAAGCGTCTTGTGTTTTCAGTTGTGATTGTCATCACACTTCAGTGCAGTATGTGCCATGGCACGTGCGCGAGCACAGCTGGGTTTCTATACAAAACCAAAGATATTTGCTTTACAGGCCTGTACATACAGTCCCCACAATCTGCCAACAGCCAAATGTGTTGGGCTACCATTTCTAGTGGAGGATCAAAGAGTATATTTAAATGCTTCTAATTCAACATCCAAGTAACTACAGACAGTCACAGGCAATGGGGGTGGCAGGGGAGCTGGCAAGAGGAAAAGGACGTATTAAAAGAGTGTGTTTGCTGGGCGTACATGTGCAAATTTGGCTGGTTGTGCGAGCCAGATGGGTGGGAGGCATGCTATTTGTGCGTGGGACCGGAGCTGGGGTACCGCACCCAGAAGGGAGCTCCCACCACCTGGGCTAACCCCCTCTGTGGCAGCAGCCCCTTCCCACTCTGTGCAGGAGAGCCCATGCCAGCCGCCTGGAGAGCAGTGGGGCTCCCAGGAAAGGGCTGTTGAGCACACCACCTCCAAAGTCCACGCATGGCACTCGGATGCAGGCAGGCAGGGTGAGCAACCCTCAGACCTTCTCTACTTTCTCCTGCTTTGACACAAGAGAGAGCAGCTTTGTCCACATGGTGAAGACCTGGCTTTGCATTCCTGCCCTGCCTGGAGCCTGAGTACTGCTTTGGGCCTAGGCAGTGAAAGAGGAGAGTATTTCTGGTTGCCTGGTGGGAATCACCTCTCCTTCTGCTCCACGGTTTCTCTCCAGGCAATAAGAGGTTTGACAGAAGCCAGGAAGACCCAAGGCACGTGAGCGAGCAACCACTTAGATGAGAGAGACTGGAAGCTTTTCTCTACTCATCTTGCAGTCTTTCCTCTTGACGGCTTTGTCAAGAGGGAAAATCTGCTTCCTGTGCAGTAAACAACAACAGAAAAAGCACCTGAAAAAGATCACTGGGGCAGATCAAAAAAGCGTTACATGGAACAGCCTGGAAAGAGCTCCATCTCCTCCCCTGCCCCAGAGAGAATGTCACACGGGGAGGTAATGATGCTGAAAATGACCTCTTCGTTGTGTTCTTTTAATGTCATCCTTTCACTTCTATAAAATAAAGCATGTGTAATGACTGTCACCTTAAATGAGTTGTTCTATTTTTTGTAATACAACAAATAGTGTAAAAATATGAGTGCATACTGTAGCAAAATCTATAGTATGTGTTTACTGGTATTTACTGGTATAACTTATCTAAAAGCTAAAAAATCAATCAAACTTCCCAAATTTTAGTGTATCAGAGTGGCACATTTCAGCAGTCCTGGCCCAGTTGCTGGGAAAGCTGCACAAACCCCAGCTCCAGCTGCAGCTGTGTCCTGCAGGAGGGGGCTCTGGGTCCTGAGCTACGATGGCACTTTGGTGCAGGTGCCGAGCTGGCATTTTCACAGCACAAACTGCTGCAGGTTGGGAGCCACCACCAAGGCTGGAGCAAGTGATACAGTGAGAGGACACCCGCAGCAGTGACAGCGTAGGAGATCTCTGAGCCATGGCTGGGGTTATCCTTAGGTGGTTGTTATCAGCCCATGATGGATGTGGCTGCTCCCCAGCAGAGCTACACAGAGCAGCTCAGCTCTGGTGTTCTTGAAAAGATTTAATATGCTATCCCTGGTTTAGCTGAGCACACAGTGCCGGCCTTAACTTTGATTTTTCTTGGTTTTGCTTGGTTCTTGCTATGCCTGTGATGTTCTTTAAAAAGCCTTTTTCTTTTTCGATGAATGTGTACAGTAGCAATTTACCAGATCAGAAAGGATTTACTTTCTTCTTTCTTTAATGTATTTTAAAAACAAAACGTATCTTTTTTCTTTTCCAGGGTTAACATAAGAGACCCAATCTTGTAATAACCCTGTTTCCTGGTAATGATGCAGAACAATGGACAGTGGTATGGAATAATTCTTTCCATACAGGAGTTATAGTCTGATTTCATTGCTGGTAGAAAATACAGGACTGTAGCTATTATCATAGCTTTAACCACTTCTCCACGGTTTGTGGATTTTCCTCTGATCTGGGATACTGTACGCGTAGCTGGGAAGTTGCAGCTAGCTACAGTACCTGTCAGTTTGAATTCCAGCAAACAAGTTGTACCAAATTTATGGTGTCCTGGTAAATGACTCCTTTTACAGAATATCTGTGCTCATAAAATAGGGTATAATATCATTCAAAAGTACAAATTCAGCCTGTTTGTCCAGAGAATAGGACTTACCCAGAAGCTAGAAAGAGAGTGCGAAGGTGGTCAGTCACCTAAATATTGGAGCTTTCTCTCTTTAGCATGTCACCAAGTTTATGGGATATCTTTTCAAGCACTGTTCATCCTGACTCACTAAAAATATGGATTAAATAATCAGAAATACATTAAATTGACACCAAAGAGCTGGTGGCTGTCCGCAAGTATCAGTGAGCAGCTGGCTGGTGTATTTGTAACGGTGACACACCCTCCTTTCTCTGAGTTGTAGGTACACCCAGAGTCCCCAGCCAAGCCTGCGGTCCTGTGCTGCCTGCCCAGGCAGAGGCAATCCTGTCCCACAGCGCTGCAACGCGGCAAACAGGGAGCTGCCGAGCTGCCCCTTGGTGTGGGAGAAGCATCTTCCGAGGCAGCGCTGCTGCTCATGCCTTCTCCTCCACCTCCCGCAGCTCCTCACAGCTGATTTTCATCTTGCGTTGTGCAGCTGGAGTCCCAGGGAGCCACCTTTTTAAAGGTGCACAATGGTGAATCAGCTGTAAATTAAGCATCCTGTTAGGATATGATCATAGGGACTAAATAAATGACTTCTCAGTTGGTCCTCTGAAAGTAAATTAGTTAGCTAACTTTGGACATTTTAAAACAAATCCTTACTGGTTAATGACCAGATTTGGTTTGCTCCAGTCATCATCAATTGCTGGAATAGGGGGGAAAAAATCCCCAAACCTTTAAAGATATGAGTCATGAGAAGAGCTGGGATATATCACTAACACATAGTTGACAATATTTCCTGCATCGGTTCACAAACTGCCAGGATGTCCCTGGTGAACTATACACAGTCCATCGCGCTCTCGGGGGGAGTGTGTGCTGTCAGTCATTGGCAGCATAGTGGGGAAACCAACAATGAAATAAAAGCCTCTGCGCACCCGATGGAAGTTGCAAGACGCTAGAAAACTCCATGAACAGCTGAAATGCTGCTGCCGAGCAGATGATCCAGAAATTGAATCAGGCACTGGGATGCAGAAGGCTGGCCTGTTTGAATGAAACCCTGTGCTAGCCCCTGGAAAGACCCTCTGCATCCTACGGAAAGGGCATGTTTGGTAAGAGAAGAAACTGTGGGTTCATGGCAGCATTTGGGATTTACAAACAGAGATTTGTGAGAGAAAAATTCAGACACCATTTAAATGCATTGAACTAGAACAGATTTCTGGAGAGAGAGAGAGAAAGAATAAGGGAAAAGGTTGAATTCTTTAACAGAGCTAAAATAATTTTGTAGTGAACAGCTTGTCTCCACTTTTTAAAAAAACGCTATTTACACAGCTAAGTTTGTTTTCCTACAGTGACACACAGTGAACATACAATATTCCAAAGATGACCTGATAAAAAGTGGAAGCTATGTTCCATTGGAAAGAACAGATTTTTATATTTGTTTTTAGATTCTTTCAAGAGGACAAAAATTGTGATGAGGAAAGCTTGACTTGATTTATAGCAAACCAGTTACTAGTCCAATAACATTAGCCTCTACATATCCCTGCTGCTTTGAAAGAGTTTTTGTCCCTTGGTCTCTAGAATTAACCATAGTTGTATTCCACAGCCCAGTCCCCTTCCAGGATGCCCTTGGATCTCGTGGCAATGAACGGCTGTTCCGCACCACGGGAGCTAACTCCTCTGAGGAGACTGACTAGAAAGCAGATCTTTTTTGTGATATTCTTTCTGTTTAGAAAAACGGGATTGCACCTCCTGTGTAGCACAAAGAAATACTGGAGGAAAGTGCCACCTTTTTTCTCCTAGCAGATACAATAACTGAAATGAGTTAATAAGTTTTAAAAATGTTCATAAAAGTTATCCCACGTGGTTCCTTCAAGTTCCCTCAGTACTGCACATTAATACCAACGCAGACCACAGGTCTTGTTTCCTTATTGGGAATATATTGTGCAGTTCCTCTCTAAGGCTCCTTCTCTTCAGTAAGGTACCGACATATGTCTTTGCTGATGGAGGCTTAAAATATTTGATTCTCCAGCCAAATAGATGCCAAGCCTTTAAAACCCAGAAAGTGAGCATGGCCGCATCAGCACCAAGAATGCCCCACATGAAAGCCCACAATTGTCTGACTCTGTTGCAAACAAAATCTTATTCACAGGAATGTTCATGAGAAAGTGAACAGGAAGGTTCACTCAGCTCCACCTTTTAAATGAAGACTGACAGCAGATATGAAAATGGCTTTTGTTTTCAATTTAATTCCATATGGTTGTGGAGTGGCTGCAGGATCAAGCTATTTGTATCCGAAAGGGAACATTCTTTCCGTAGATATGAAACATCCAAGTATTTGCAAAACTTAAATTTTAAGAGAAGTGAATAATTCTGTTTTACTACCTTTTTAGCTGCCCTGGAAATATAGACCATCCTGCACTAATGAGTTCCATTTCAGGAGCCTTTTTCTTTTGAAAAGCAGATGCAGAAGTTCAACCTATAGCCTTTCCAGATAAGAGAAAGAAGCATGCTTTTATGCAGACAAATATAGCATTCTGTCAATAATTTGCATATGGACGCTTTGCGTGCATAATCACATGCCTGTGTCATCGCTGGTATATTTTGGTGTCGGACATTCAATACTTAGTTACCACCCAAATGCATTTATCTTTGGACTGTATCATTATTTTCAAGCTCATCCTAACTGGAAACCTATAAATATGATTGTTTTAAAATGTATTATATTAAGCAAACTGCTGTACTCTAAAGGAAATGCAGTTGGCTCTGGGATGAGACACTTGCTTCTGCAGAGATAATGAAAAAAGTCTTATCTAAATTCAACTGGATTAAGATAAAGATATGTCAGTAAATTGAATGCAACATCCAAGACTGGATCTCTGACAAGAAAATTTATGCAATTTTATGAAGTTTGCTCTTTACTGGAAAGGAAAAGCTATTCACAATTCAGCACAAAGGGCAAAGAGCCCTTTACCTCAGAGTCACCCTCTGCCCAGTCCATGCTCCCAGCCTCCAGATTATCCCACCACTTCATCTCCTCCCCCTCCCCTGCCCACCTTTCCTTCTTCCCCCATTTATTCTCCACCTGGGGGCCAGAGTGACCTTCCAAACTCTCCCATCTTCCCTGAACGTTGGTCTTGAGGCTCTTTGTGTTGGGGGGGGCGGGGGAGAAGTGTAGGTGATGAAGTGTGGTGGGAAGCTGTCAACCATGGCCATGATGCTGAGGGCCTTGGGCACCCCAGGGGGGTGCAGGATGAGGAGAGCTGGACCCAGGGCTGCAAGATGCCGTGAAGTTACTCTATGTCTTTG
Organism: Phaethon aethereus; assembly: GCF_964289735.1. Taxonomy (NCBI): domain Eukaryota; kingdom Metazoa; phylum Chordata; class Aves; order Phaethontiformes; family Phaethontidae; genus Phaethon; species Phaethon aethereus. The sequence goes on from NC_138575.1 coordinate 39,144,103, forward strand.
GGGGTCACATGGAGAGGCTGTGTGGGTCTGCTCAGGGTGAGACATGGGGAGGGAAGGCTGGGATGTTCCTGGGTTATCCCATGCCTTGGTGTATCTCCTTCTGCACAGAGAAGCAAGAAAGGAGTGAGGAATTCGTAAGACGACGACGGTCAACATGATGAAAGGAGGGGTGTTGGGAGGCATGCTACTGTAGCAGGACCTGGGATGAGCTGCCAGGCCTGGAGTTCATATTGGATGGTGACTTTCATGGCAGAAGCATTAGGTGTTAGGAGCCAGCTACAGCACGACCTCACACTGACGAGTGGTGCAGAGGGGAAACTGAGGCAGCGCTAGAGGCCGGCGCCAGCTCCAGAAGGACCTTTCTCTTCTCACCCTCAGTCAGTCAGGACTAACTACACCATGTGAAAATGAGGAAGAATGGTATCTGTCCATCTACCACATAGGATCCAGCCCAGCCAGGCTTCTGGGTGGCTGCAAGTGGCAGGCCAGCGAGGCAGCAGCCCTGTGGAAGAGGCAGGTGTCCCTGTCTCTGCAGGTTCCGAGCCCAGACCCACGCCGGCCTCATTCCCCTGGCTAAGCGTCGACCTCTGAGGAGCTGCGTGCGGCTTTCCCTGGAGAAGGCCCGTTGGCCAATCCCAGCATTTCACTGGAGCAGATAACGGTGTCTGGAAAGACCGTCGTTATCTCTCGCGCCGTCTGGAGGCCGGGGCTCCCTTCCTGTCTGGCCCTGCTCCTCCGGCCCGCGCTCGGCACCGTCTGCTCTCAGCCGTGGCTGCCACCGGCGGGTCGGGAGCTCATCTCTCACCTCGCAAATCCCTCACTCAAAACTACCGTCATGTCTGCTTTCTTCACTTTCTAATCTTCTTTTAAAAAGCGAAGTGACATAAATTCACTCTCGTAATACGCATCAAGTGAAGACCATCTGTGTTATAATGCGCTCCCTTTACACGAGAGATGGAAATAGCTTTGACATGAGGTAAAACGAAACCCATGGGAGAGGGAGAGCTGTGTCCTCCTCCCAACCCCCTGCTCTTCCCACAAAAGCATTGGCAGGCTCCGGAGCTGAGGGCTGGCCCATGTGGACCCTGCATACTTGTGCTCTAAGGACAGTGAGAGGACATGTTTATCGGCAGGGAGGCACACATATGCCGTGTCCAAAAATGGCTTCCGTGGCTGTGGTGCATACAACCCTGAGCGAAGACTGTGGCAGCCCAGGCCCTGCCTGCCTCCGGTGAAGGTGGTACAGGGCCGTCCTCCTCTCTCCTTGCTGACACCACAGAGCCTTCTGAGAAAATATGCCTTGGAGGTGCCTTGCAAGGGCTGATACTAGCTTCACCTGAGGAAAGTATTTTCAGCACTCAGTTTCCCAAATATTTGGTTTCCTGGCCTTTTCGCATTGCCTGAGGCAGGCTGCAAGGCTGTCCCAGCTCCGAGTGGGATGCGGGTGGCCAGATCTTCTCTTCCCAGGGCTGCTGGAGCACAGCTCCCCTCGCTGACTGCAGCCATGACACCTACGCCGGGAGCCTCCAGCAAACAGTCTGAGCACAAACCCTCAAGGGATTTGTTTTGTATAACTTTAAAAAGTAGGTGCTTGGCCAGCTCCAAGTCGCCCAAGCTCCCTATGCAAACACTGCCAAGAAAAAAACAGCTTGAGGGGTGCCCAGCAATCCTTAGACTCCTCTTGCTGCCTCTCACCTAGGACCTTGACAAGCCATGATGAATCCCTGACCTCGGCTGAAGTCAGTACGTTAGCCATGGGCTTCAGCGAGAGCAGGATGTCACCAGAGCAGTGGATGTGGCTTCTCATGGTGCACATTGCTCACGGCATACGGGGGACAAGCAGCAAAGAATACACAGATTTGAGTCGTGCACGCTGCTAAAATACTCACCACCAAATACAAGTGTCTGCTCAGAGAGTATTGTCGCCTGCACAGTTTGTTAATGCTTGCAGCCACTGTCAGCACCCCTTCCTTTCCATTATTACTCGCTATGTTACTTTATTCATGTAGTGCTGCTCCATACAGAAATCTCCCTAATCCGATTCAGGTGGGCAATGGGTACCGGCACCCTCTCCCATTGCTCAGTTGTGCTAGTTCCTGAGGATTACAAATGAGGGCCATCTGTAGTCCCTACTATTTGTGGAGATGAAAAGGAGCTTAACTTAATGTATTTTGGCAGAGTAATGGGGAAACATCAATCACGGGGTGACATGTGAGTTCATATGCACCAATAGGCTCATGTTTGGAGCTGGACACATTAAGTGGATCTGTTTCTTTAAAGACGAGTCCATCACTTGCAGACAGGCATTCAGAGATCTAGCATACAGGACACTTTTAAGAGATACTTGATAAAGAGCTTGAAAATGTGAGTAGTGACATGAAGCTAAACTCTGGCTCGTTTTCTTCAGATTCCCTATTAATATGAGCCTCATAAAGTTGAAATTGGGGTCACTTGGACAGTTATTTTAGCTAAAACAGATGGAGTTGTGGTGGCTGCTCCTAAAGAAGCAACTTTTAACATAAGTTACCACACACTGTCTCTGGGATAAATACATTTTCCTGTACTACATCATTTGGGATTGTGTGGTAATTGCTGGACCAATGCTGATTTTTTAATGGCAACCATGCTAATAATTTCCATTAAAAAACTATTCTGAGATAGTTCATGTCAGTGAAGAAAAAAAAGTATTTTCCTCACAAATGCCAGAATCAAACAGTTTATTTATTGCAAGAGCACAAAAATTGAGCATCCTCTGAATTACTATTTTCCCCATGAAACAAAATATTCTGCATGAAGAGGGATTCTTAGACCCCCTGAACTTCCTTGTAAGTAAAGCACAGCTGTGCGAACAATTCACAATGAATAATTTATTGGATGAAGTTCAGCACTTTTTTGACTTGTGAACTCTTCAGGAGTGGTTCAGGACTTCCTTGTTATTGATTGTTAAGCAAAATTTTTCACAAATTTTTTCAGTAATTCCATCTTCAAATGATTCATGAAAAATTCATTCCCATTACTTAAATTCAAAATTCATTTTGTGTTAGGTCAGCAGCGCAACTCGGGTGAGGTGACTTCTGTCCCTCGAATTGACAACACATAAAATTATAGGTTAATTCCCGTTTTCTGCTATTGGATATGTGGTTTCTAAAGAAGCAAAATACTTGACATATGTAGGAACTAATTAGCTAAGGAGCAAAGTTGTTACTCCTTATCAATACTTTTAGTCACGTTTATTAGCCTAGAGACCAGCCAGGACTGGGGCCCCCTCCAGCAGATGCAAAGAGGAGGCGGTGGGAAGTCCATGTCCCAAAGAGCTTATGGCTGCAACCAGGACCACAGGAGAGGAGGTGAGGAGGGAATGATAGCAGGAAACATCATGTTAGGCTATTATGGTTTTGAAAGGTGGTAACATAAGATGGGGATATGTTATAAAGAGAGAAAAACAAAGAGAAGAAAAGGTGTATCAGAGGCAGAGGGGTAAGAGGACCAGATGTGGAGTGAAGCTAAGGTAAAGAGGTCACGATGAAAAGGCAAGGGTGATTTCCCACCTAAGCATCAGTCATTACTTGCCAAAATCAAGCATGCAATGGGAACTGCTTCTTTAAAAGCTGTTTGCATTTGGGGATCAGGAAAGGGAAAACCCAGCTCCCTGTGCTGCCAAGAACAGCCCAGGCAGTTGCTGCGGGAAGTGCCCCACAGCTTTGCTAACGCATCTCAGGCATGATTCAAAAAGCCCCGGCCTTCATTACTCTTGCAGTTCCTCGAGCAAGGCATGCTATTTGTACTGAATAGTGCCAAGTTCTGCAGTGAGAAAAAGATGTAGATTAGCCCAGAGAATTCAAGCTCACTTTGGTTCAAAGCAGAAATTAAAGGAGCCAGTGATTGAAACCCAGTCAGCTCTTGATCACCTGGGAGCAGCGCATCTAGGTTGTGGATTAGCTGTGCCCTGATAAACATATTCCCAGCCATCTTCTCCCCCACCCCCCCCTTGATGTTCATTCTTCATCATAACGTCATTTTTCAAAGTTAAATCTACTAAATATGCTCTTACAGTCCAATTTACATATGTTCTGTATTAGTCTTTTGAGAATAACATTGAGAGTTGACCAGACATGGAAAAAATGCAGATTACTTCAATGGACAGTACCAGTGACTTTTTCTTCAGTGCCTATGGAGATAAAGGCTAGATATAAACCGCAACTGATTTCTATTAGCTGGCTGAAAAGCAGTGGGAGCACTTATTAGCCTTCCACATGCCCAACTGTCAGCTAAGAAATCACTTTTCTTTGAGGCAGGCTCACAACACTGTGACTTCTGAGCCCACCATAGGAGGATGATGGGATGCACTTACAGTTCATTTCTCTGTGGTTTTCTTCCAAAAGTCGTTTTGCAATGGGCACGTAGTACAAAGCAGGCAACCACTAACCTGCATCTGGTAGACCCCAGGGAGGTGGTGTTGGTGCTCTTTGAAGATACCAAAGGCAAATAACCACGGGGGGAAACCTCACCAGCTGGGTGAGTGACAGTGATAGCTGGGTGAGTGACAGCGATAGCAGTCATCACGTTGCTCTCACCAGGATGCTGAGTCAGGACAAGGGGCACAGCAGGAATCAAAAAGACATAATTAGGTCCCTGTCCTCACATCTACACTCATGTGGAGCCCTGGTAAGGGCTAAGGGTGGGTGGCATGGGGTGGCCTACCGAGGGCCAGCCTAGCAGTCAGCATTGGAAAGCTAGCCAAAAAAAGCAGGCTGTGAAAAGGAATTGGAAAAGGAGGCACACCTTTAGCTGAAGGCCTGTTTTCAAGGCAAATCCAAACTGTTTTAAATCAGCTGAATTACAGTATTTAGCGGAGAGCGAATGTGGTTCTTAATAAGTCACCAGATATGCAGCAAGGATACATTTTCCAGGTGCAGTAATGTGAGGTCAATCAGAAATCTATCAAAAAATGTCAAACCTGGTAAAAGGAAGAAGCTGCTGTAGGTCTTGGTAACACAGGCAAATGATAAAATTGTAGCAGTAGAATGTGTCTTTTAATGGCCCATCAAAACACCAACATTCCTGGCTTTTTAAAAGCAATGTTTTATTGTTTCTGGAGAAGAACCTGAAGCCCTCTCTGAGTTGGGCTGAGATTTAACAGTGGAGTTAATGCTGCGTGTTTGGGCTGTCACGGAGCTAAAATGTCTCAGATGAAGTGGGTCTGCTCCTCTGTTGGTTTCCCTATGCTGCACTGGGCGTCCCTGGAGCACATTGTGGCCACTGCAGTGAAAAGTTGCTGGTTGTAAAAGAAGTTTATCTGACTGCTGCGTGAAACCAGGACCATGCACAATACACTTTCCAACTAGTTTATAAATATTAAAAAAAAGTGTTCCTGTTCTGTCCCATCACCAGTCTTGCAGGGCCATCCTTCATTAACATTGCAGGAATTAATAATAAGATTAATATGATTTGGCCTCCCAAGTAATGCTGTGCAACTCCCTGTCCACTGCCCCCTCCCGCCTGCTCATCCTGGTGTGCTCAGCTCTCTGGCCAGAGCTGGGAAGGGATGATGCTGTGACCCATGGGCTGCCAGCTGCAGTTCCCACTCCCCTGCTTTCCCTCTCCTCTGACTGTTACAGCAAGTGTTCAGTGTTGGGCTGATCACTCTCACCCTTTTCGTTATGCCAGGCTCTGTACCGGCCCCAGGAACTGTGTTAAAAGGTAGGAGTGTCTGATGCCTTTTTCAGTTCATTAATTTTAATCAGTTCTGCAATGAAGAAGTGCAGAAAATGGATTAAAATTTACAGAAGCCGGGATATCTGCTGTATTTTGTTCCAACACAGGTCTAAGCAATACAACTGCATGACTGTGCTTATGCTCCTCACACATCTCAAATACTAGTCTTAATCTCTTCTGCTGAGTTTTGAAGTGACATGATTTACCTGACGTGCCACAAGCTAAGGCCAGTTACTTGCTGTTCAGGTGATGTATCTGAGTCACGTTCCTCCTCATGTATCAAAACTTTTAATTACAGAGTCTTTCAGCCCAGTGGAACAGATTCGGTGCCTGATCCATCAACATTTTTTCTAGACAATCTGTCATGAGTGAGATAAGACTTTGAGAAGGAGAGAGCAGAAACGAGAAAGGAAGGAGAATGGGGAAAGATGGCATAAGAAGGAAAGGAGACCTTTAAGGAAAAAAGAAGATATATTTAAGTCAAAGGAAAATTTTGGCACAAGGACAAATGAACATTAATGGTTCATGAAAAATGCAGTCTGGAAATAGGAAGAAGAAAAATCAGAACAGCAGAGAAATGAGGTTTTGAGTAGTCTTTTTGTAGGATTAACAGGAGCAAATAACCTGTCTCTTTTCTTTTAAGAGGGTGTTGTTTTTTTAAGAGGGAGAGGGATATAAGAGGGAGTCTGTGAAAGGGATTACTTAGTGCAATTGCCTGTGATACTGGGAGACTAGACTAGTGACCTAGGAATCCCTTTTCAGGAGTCTGATGCTTTATGAATGGTGCTTAATGGCAAGAAGGAAATAAGAGGAGAAGAGTCAGAAGCAGATAGTGGATATTGTTCTATCGAACATAAAGAAACAACATTTGGGCCTAATGAGGGCTATCTTGTGTTTAAAACACAATGACTAAAACTGTTGAGGACTGATTTCTGTTCTCTTTTCAAATGCATATTTCTTTCCCTGTGAAATGTGTGGCCACCAGAATCTCTTTTCCTTTTGGCAGTAAATGATGTGTTCCCAGAACAGCCTGTGTTAACAATCTGGTTTAGAAATGTGGGGGATCCAGCAGACGTCTTCACTCTGGACAGAAGCCTACTGATACTGGGATTTCTAACTGCTAATCCTAGATCAATACAGTATCACTTGCAGAGACAGTAATCCAAGGAATGCATACGAGCCAAATTTGTTTCAAAATGTGAAGTGTCACCGTATGTGCTTATTGTTGTGACTTTGAGCGGATCTCGTACTTCACAAGAGGCAAAACCTCCTTTTCTTTGATGTTCTTTTATTTCCCTTTTCCTACTAATGGCAGTAGCAAAACCCCCTCTTTTTTTTTTCTTTTTGCTCAGATACGATTACATGTTGGGCATTTCATTGCTTCACAAGACCAGGAGCAATGGCCAGGTGCAAGGCCATCCTGCACGGTCATGACTTCATCCCCTTCCCCAGGGCAGCTCTTCCACTGCATTGAGGCTATCTCTGTCCCTGGAGGACAGTGGGAATGAAGCCTGCCTCTGAAGAAAGGTGCGGTTTGTGGAGAGATTATGGTGAAACCCACTCACAAAGAAAGGCCAGACTCAGACCTGAGAGCGGCAGGGTATGGTGAGCACCCTGTGCCAGGCTCCCCGGGCTGCCCTGCCCTGGGGCATGGCAGGTGAGGCTGGGGCAGAGGAGGTCCCGATGAGGGGCTGCTGCCTCCTGCCTCGCTGCAGCCTGTCCGCCCCACACGTCTGGTCCTGAGTGCAGTCAGAGGTTACTGGCTATAGCCAGCAAATGACCACCAGGAGCAAGAGATGGGCTATGACCGTGTGGCAAATAAATGATGTTGACACAGATGCAGTCGCTCTCAAAGGTGTGTGGGGAGAGGCTTGTGCCATCATGAAGCCATATCATACACCACATCATATGCGTGTGCAGAGGCACGTCACATCCCAACAGATGTTACCCAGCAAGGTCTGAGAGGAAGCACTGTAGGCTGGTACAGGTCCCCGTGTTGTTTGCCTACAGGAGGAACTGAACATGAGTTCAATCCATGCAAATCTCAGACTTCATCAGAAATGCTTGTTATTATTCTGTTCCCAGCTTTCAAAATATACAATCCAATTACACGAATTGTAATTGTAACAACCCATTCTTGCCCCACCTTGTTAGTGTGCATCCCCTCTCTTGACAAGCAAAAGCTGTGCTTAAAAAATGAGGGAATAAGTGTCTCTAGGTGGGAGGCTGCTGAAATTACTTGAAATTTATTTCTCATCATTTTTTCTTAAAGGAAGAAGAAGACGGCTTCCCCAGACACTGGGAAAAATCAGACTTGTCAGTTTGACTTTACTGAAGGGGAAAGACTCCAAAACTCCTTTAAGGAATCAAATAGGGAACACTTGGAAAAGCAGAGCTTGATTAAAGACAGCTAACATCAATTCAGGGAAAGGAGATCATGCCTAACTAATTTGTTGGAATTCTTTGAGGAAATTACTGCCCTGGTAAGGAAGGGGAAAGGATATTATAGACTGCGTTTTTCAGAAAGCATTTGACAACATTCTCCACTGTTGGTTAAAATGTCTAAGGTCTGAAGTCATGGAATAGAAGGACAATGAGCATATTGGACTGAAAACTGGCAAAACAGGAGGAAAGAAAGGGTAACTATGAATGGGAGCCTTTCTTTTTAAAGAGGGGGATGTAAGAAGGATCAGGGAAGAAACCACATTTTGAGTTTGAAAACAAGATTTCCCAAGGTTACTGAAGACACTCCTGAACCTTGGGAAATACAATTAATAATGAGAAGCTGTGCAGACAGATGGAGAAAGGAATGGTTTGTGTTACCATGGTATCTTGAAGAGCAGATAGAAAGGGGAAGACTTTCTTGACTGCTCTGCTAAAACATATCTGTCACAGTTTGAATGATAATACGTGTTAAATTCCACAGACACAGGAAAAGACATAGAGTTTCACACTGCAGAAACTAAAGGTGGCCCACCTTTCCCTTCTTCATGTTAGTGATTACTCCCATGCACTTAAGATCATTCTTAAAAAAGGCTTATCACATGCAATTGCACACAAATGTTATTACTTAGGGTCTCATAAGGCAATGATTTCTCTTCAGGTTAGTGTTATCTCATTAAATAGCATAGGAAAAATAGTTCTACTTTGAGTCTTTGTTTTAGGGGAAAAAAAACCCACAACCTGCTGCTGCTTCTCACTAAGGGCTTGTCTATGATCGTGTACACTGACGCACGTGTTGAAACATATTTTAACCAGTAGACATGATAATCTTGTCCCACACGGTGTAAGCTAAATCATAAAAAGCTGCCATCATTCCTGAATTAGAGTACATGTCTATTCTGACCTTGAGGTACTGAACCAGGGAGCAGGCTTCAGCCTGGTGTGTTCATGTAGCTGCCTCTGTGCCACCAGCATCCACCAGCTGCAGGCATCCACACTGGTCGAGCTCAGGCTGCCTACACACCCTGTTTGCCCTTGTAGCCATCAACATCTCGGGAGAGTTCTGCAGCCTTGACACTGCTGCAAGAGACTACCAGAAAGGGATAGCCTTGCTTGGTGCCGTTCAGCCCTGGCCCACAGTTAGCTGCCCTGCCCTTGTGTCTGTGCATGGTGAACCACAGGCACTAAGGTTTGCAGAGCAGCCTCCTTTGCTGGGGGTTTAAGGTGGGCACACATGGTCCCTGCTGTGGGTATGGTCTTCTCCAGGGGAGAGGGAAGACAGCAGCACAAGGACTTCTATGTCTTAAGCGACTGTCCAGTTCACCAGGTCATACCTGCCAGGTTCCTTAAACTCTCTATTCCCATCTTTCCAGGGTGGTTCACCTCATCTGATGCTCTGCCCGAAGAAGCAGATATTTGATATTTGTGTTTAGCTGTCAGGTATGGTCCCATGAACATGTTTTCCATAGACCATTTGAAAGCCATTCTTTTGTGTAACACCACCTTTGCTTCTAGGATATTACGGGCAGGAGCACTTCACTCTCCTGATTACACTATGCTTGGAAAGGAAGCAATAACTTAAAGTGGTGTGATTACCAGGCTGCTTCTGACTGGCTTTAATGTACATGGGAGAAGGTACCTTCTTCTATCAGTGAGAGCGTTAAGCTAGGAAGCTTTGTCATACACAGAGAATTTATCTCAGTAGTATCTTATCTCAATTTATCTTATAAGCCTGCATTCTTCTACCTAAGTTAATTTAGTGTGTGCCCTTGGAACCAGCTTATCTTTGTTTCCTCTCTTTCCACTTTGATGTACAAAAGACACCAGTGAATTTTGCTTTGTTTTGTTTGTTATTTACATACCTAACTGACCAGAAGGAACCAGGATATGCAGCAGTACCATTACACGAGGAAAATGCATAATTTCATCAGCATGTCTTACTCCTTATCTTCTTGGGTAGGTCATAGAACAGTTTGGGTCGGAAGGGACCTTTAGAGGCCATCTAGTCCAATCCCCCTGCAGTGAGCAGGGACATCTTCAACTAGAACAGGTTGCTCAGAGCCTCATCCAACCTGATCTGGAATGTTGCCAGGGATGGGGCAGCCACCACCTCTCTGGGCAACCTGTGCCAGTGTTTCATCACCCTCATTGTGAAAAATTTCTTCCTTATATCTGGTCTAAATCTGCCCTCTTTTAGTTTAAAACCATTACACCTTGACCTATCGCTACAGGCCCTGCTAAAAAGTCTGTCCCCATCTTTCTTATAAGAGCCCCTTTTACGTACTGAAAGGCTGCAATAACGTATCCCTGAAGCCTTCTCTTGTCTGCTGCCTTTTCTTGACTGTGTCTGTCTAGGGATATTTATATACCTCTAGGATGGAATTTGCCACTGAAAGTAGTGTTTCCCTGCTCTTCCCCTCCCTCCCTGGCTCTATTTCTCACTTGTTTGAAGCACTGAACTCCCTTGACTCTCAGTTCTCACTCTCAGTGCCGGTGGTGACTTCTAGCACATTTGTATTTTTTTGCATTTATCCATTTTCAGAAATATTCCTTCCCTTCTTCCCTCTGATATGAAGCATCATTAACTTCCACAAGCTTCAAGCTGGCCCTTCCATCCTGCACACTGAAACAGTTTTCCACAGTCACTCAGAGCAGAAATAGCAGAAGTTGGAGACGTGACCCTTTTGGACACAAAAATACAGCTTTTTTTGCAATACGGTGGATCTCTCAATGTTAGTTCCCTTATAAGCCAAAAAAGTATGTAATATAGGAAATAAATTACTACATACAATTCAGTAGTATCTGCAAGTAGAAATAGAAGACACATATTTTATTTTAACTCAGCACCTTTTGCTGCTAGGACAAAGGCTGGACTAGAGAATTTCTGAACATTAAGCCCATAACCTTTGGAACACCATCTCGTCTCAGCCTTTCCTCTCTATATTAATTTTCTTTTGATGCTTTTTTGGCAGCCTTTGCAGTATTTTCCCCTCAGATGATACTGCAACTCCAAGCATCTTATGGGCAGGGGGAAAACCTTTTCAAAGACAGTTCTAATCTGCTCTAAGCAGATCTCCCTAAACTAGTCCTTATTAATTTCTGTTTTGTCAAAAGGTCTCTTCTCCATGCTCTTAGGATGATTATTAATAGACATGATAACAAATTTATATTTCCACTCTCATTATTTTTTCTTTTCAGGCAAGGGAAGGGAAGAGGGTTGTGTATTTTTGAATGTTAACTGTTGTCCCTCCTCTTATCAGGTTAATTGGGCTGTGGTAATGTCTGACTGGATATCCTGCCCAGAGGTGATTTAAAAATGGCAAATGTCATGATTTTTTTTTGCTTAATGCCAGAATGTTAGCTTTCTTGTATAAATTATGGTGGTTGCTCTTGTCTCAGTGACATAGGTATTTCTTTAACATGTATTCTTGGATAAATACCTACACAGCTATCTAGAACAAGGACTATGTGATTTCACAACCAAGAAAATAATCTTCCACCAGCCTTATCACTCTAGCCCTGTAAAAGCCTATTGGTAGCTGGCCAGGTTTAAAGATGTCACCATCAAGCCTGCAACTTCCACTTAGCTCTGCAGAGCTCTGCCTGGCTCCTTTTCAAAACAAATCTTGGAAAGCGCACAGAGGAATGCTTTCTTTCTGGAGCCCTCTAGGTCCTCCTAACTACACAGTGGCTGCCAATTGCAACTAACAGGGCTCTTGCTCTTTTTTTTTTTTCTTTTTCTCCCTCCTCATTTTAAGTACCAATTGTCCTAGCCCAGAAGGGCTTGCTTCTGCCTGTCCCAGCCCCAGCTGTGGATGCAGCACGTGGAAGAGGCCGTTTTGGGATGGGGGCTGGCATGAGGTTGCAGCAAACATGGTTCTCATGGCTCGGGGTGCTCTGTGAGGGTTAGCGACTATGGTGTTGACAACCCATAAAACTCAAAGTCCTTGAGCTGAGCAAACTGATAAGCAGTGAACATGGCATGACAAAATAAGAAAGAAGGTGTAGTGATTAAAAAGGGGGAAAGGCCGCTTTTGTAATGAGGTTGTCATGAGGGAGGAAAGAGATTTTGGTCTGGGAGAAGTTATTTCTTGCCTCTGTGGAGGGCAGATAGAAAAAGGATGGTCTCTTCTTTCAGGGCAGTGGCCTTGGAAGTGGTCCTGTATGGTGAGGAATCCTTCACGGACATTTAGGTATGGCTGTTGTTTGAGCTTAGCGACACTTCAGCCCTGTTGACATGCGCATAGGGCAGGATCCATCACTTACCAGGTCTGGCAGCAGATGGACAGTTGACATTTAAAGACTAATTGGGATGGGACTCTGAGCCACAGGCTTCATTTCTCCTGTCAGAGGCCATTGCTAAATTATTTGGCAGCTTTTAATTTCATAGCACCGAGAAGCATTTTGTACAATACTCAGTTCAGTATCTTTCCTGACACTTGAGTTTGCTTGCTTGTTTGTTTGCTTGCTTGTTTGTTTCTGTCAGGTTACCTGTTCTTTTGCAAAGGAGGTCCATACGTCTTGTTTCAGGTTTGGCTATTTTCTCTATTTCGGATCAGAGAAGGTCAACCAGGAGAAAAATGTTGCAGTGACTTAGAGATCACGCATGTAGATTTTGCTGGGAACGGAGAAGGTGACTGCGTTGGTCAAACAGGACAGTTCTTGGTACTGCTGGAGTATGTCATAGTACTCTAGGTCTTGTGGATGTGGCCCATTCACTATTTTGCTTGTATTCAATAAACTTCTGTTAATACTGTCCAAATAAATTCAGGGAGCTTTGGATGCAACATAATATTAGATAGATATAGAGCATTCCCTTTTTCATCGGGGAATCTGAGAGCTCTTTGTTACGATTTCAGAGAATTAAAGCTTCACAGTATTTCCGAATTATACCTCAGGAATTACTTCCCATAAGTTGAGGGAGCAGAAAGATGGATGTCCCTTCCTCATGCTAGGGTTGGGATAATGGATCCAGTGACTCGGTGGCTGGGGCTCCCACAAGAGTCTCCTTGTTCTGCTGTCCGCTGGCTCTCGGGTGGCGACCGGCCCTGGGTAGCAGCCACCCTCTGATGCACCCTGAGAGACGCAGAGCATACTCAAGAGCACCAGCCGAAGCCTGGAAAAGGGATCTGGAAAGAAACAGGGGAGACTAACAAAATGGTAGAAGCTGCTGTGTTTTTTGAGTTGTTTTAAATAAAGAATCCATTTTAATCCTACTGGCCTCTTGCCTGCTTGCTTCATTCAAAATAAAACACACTCTCCAGAAAATGGTTTTACACAGCTCAGCCAAGTTTCTGGTAGAGCGCAGACCCCAGACATCCATAATTCATGAGCAAGGAAGGGTGTGGATATTTTGTGGGAACTAGACCCTCCTTGAACAAGATCATTTTCATTTGCTGATTATGTCATGTAAACAATATGCTTTTAGGGTTCAGAGGAATAGAACTGTGCATCTAGCAAAGTCAAACTGTTGATTCGTATGCTGGAAGGAAATTAAATTAACTTGAAGCCTTTGAGTTAACAATAAATATTAAAAGGAGGAGTATGTTGTCCTTCAAAGTTTACTTTACTAAGTTTTAATTTCTGCTATGTATCTTTTACCTGTTGAACAACCCAAATGTGGTTCAGCTTACAAAATACTTGCACTTTTCATTATTGTGGCTTAGATTTGCAATGCTGTGGCAAGGTTTGAGTGTTTGAAGCCATTCAGAATGTTTACAGTTGAGAAATTACAATAAGTAAATTGAAATGTCTCGCCAATTTATGCTTGACAATGGTGTAGTGAAAAGGACATGGTGGATAGCCATTGGTTTTCTTCATGCTCAGGGTTTTTGATCCCAGATGCTAAAACCTTATCCCTAAGATACTTAAACATTACATAAAATCCCTATCATCCATAGAACATGATAGATATTTTATTGTACGTACCTGGTTCTCAACACTATACCTAATCGCCAAATATAGTTATCAAGTGTGCTGCATTTACACCTTCAAAGGTCTAGGAGTTGGATCCACAAAAGCACTTGAATATGAAATTTTTATCCTAAATCTGCTAGGCATTTAAATCTCAAACCATCATTCCCAAAGCTTATTTCTCAGCTCTCACCTAAACCTAAAGATGGCAGGGTCTGTGACCACTGAAACTCTACCCTTCACGTCTCTCCTGCCGTTCTCAGCGGATGCCTCTTGACACGTGGCAGCCAAAGGAGGGGATGTCTCCCTGTAATCTTTTTCCCAAGATGTGGGAAGCCATATCCAGGCCACAGTGACCCATTCTTGCAGAGCTTACCCCACAGGTCCGGCCCCAGTTTACACAACCTGGAGGCTCAATCACCTCAGCGATACCGGTATCATGCAGATGACTGGTGAACTTAGGTGATTGTCACTCCATGAAGCAGAAGCTGATATAGCTGAGAGGCAGCAATCTCCTATGTTGTTTCAGAGGCAGAATATTTGCACATCCTGTTTTCTTAATATCCATCTCATGACTGATAAGAAATAAATATAGGAGCAGCTTTGTTTTATACTTCAGGGTATCATTTGTGCTTCTCCAGATAGAGCCAGTTTTTTCTACAGAGGCAATTGTATTAGGCATTTGGGAAGACCCTTAGATCACTCTAGCTATGTACCAAGTACATGGCTTTACACCGAGAAATGCTGATATCTCACCTGAAAGTGCCTGCTTGAATGTGAATGCAAAACCCACTGGCTGGCTCACGTCCACTGGCAGTATTTGGCTATAAACAAATCACCTACATCTCATACAAGAAACCCTGACAGATTGTCGGGATTGCCTACGGAAAGACCATCACAGCAGCACTTAAACTCCAGTGTGTGGTTTCACAGTCATTTTGCACCAGCCTAAGCTGGTGAGCTGCCCAACTGGCGATGGCAGGTACTGGCAGATGTGTGGTCCCAGGAGCAGGGACCCGGGGTGCCATTCCCCCTCTGACAGCAGCATTGCCTTATGCTGATTTAAGGGGACTGTGAACCTCCATCCTTAAGACTCAACACTTTACTTCCCAGAAACTGTATCCAGACAAAGAGAGAAATCAGCCACCTCACTTTATGGAAATGTATGAAACGGAGCAACAGACTTGATTCATTCCTGGGTCTTGACAGAGACTAACCATGACAGAAGCCAAAAGTGTTTTGGGTGTCACCAGATTTCTTGTGCATAGATTACTGGGATGGAAAGACACCATGACAGGCTGTAAATTTTGTTGGACTTCTACATGTTTAGCCTCTCTGGTAGCCGTCTCTCCTTGGGTACATGAGGAAGATTTCAGCAACATTCATTGAGTGTTATCCTAAGAACCCTAAGGACAGCAGGAGGAACGAAGCCATGGGAGATGACATCTCCTGAGCTGCAGAGGAGGCTAGTGTCAAACCGGGATCTCATTCTCCAGTTGCTCCCTTGGCCAGCACTTGGCATGCGGTGAGGCACACTCATGGCCACAGGGACCCTGCTTCCTACAGCAAGAGATTTATTCTCTTCCCATGGTGTCAGAGGCTTCCCTTCCTCTTTGGTGGTAGGACATAGGGCAAGTAGTAAAAGCTACCTCCGCAAAGAAAATTACAACACTCAGAAAAACGCATTTACAATGGGACCCTCCCAGGGTCAGCATTTTTAGAGATAGATATGCAGAAAAAGAATTAAACAAGGACAAACACAGCCGTGTATGAAAGGCGGATTATTTATACAACAGGCATTAGGAGCTCTGTGGCTGGGAGTTAAGGAGATTACAACCACATGAGAAGGCTAACCTACTCCTGTAAGAGCCAACAGCCATTTATTCAAACAGAATAAGAAAATTAGCTTCAGGTCTCTCCAGTCTAAAGCCATTGTATTCACCAGCAAACTCCTGAGTGAGGGAGATAAATTGAAACAGAAAAGAGCAAGGAAAAAACCCAAACCTGTACCTTACACAGACACGCACATCGAGCAAGGGTAGAAGTGATGATTTAAATCATGCTTGATGCCTGCAGTGCCTTATTACACACTAGCTAATGGGGAAACAAGGAGAGAGAGAGAAATAAGGTGCCCGATTCATTGGCCCAGCTGCAGGGAAAGGACTCCCCCCACCTGAGGGAACAGGAAATTCATTGTTAAGACTGCATTGGGGATCATTCAGCTGTTTTAACCCCAGTCATTTGGGTATTTAAACTGCTCCTAGACTGGACATTAAACCTTATATGGGAAAGACAAATCTCAAGTTTTCAGGCAGTAGACAAGAAGCATCTGAATTTTCACAAGATAGGGATATAGGTTGTACCTGGAAATATGTGTATGCTGGCACCAACACTAAATATGCCTGCACAAATGCAGGAATTGTATGGAGTGACCTATTTTGCATTCAGAAGTGTGAAATTTCCAGCTTGCCTCAATAAGAGTATGCTCTGTAAGTGTATTGCAGAGGTTTGGGACCAAGAGCTGTGCACAGCACGGTGTACAAGGTCATAAGTAGAAAGCTGGCTCTCAACTCCTGCAGCTTGGCCTGACCTAGAGCTGACTTGGCCTTCATGAAGCTCAAGATGTCGTGAGCATCCCAGCCCCATGATCCCCCCACCGGCACTTGATAATTTGTGCTCAGTGCAGGGGGGGTGTTGAGGTGGGGGCTGGAGGCTTGGCCAGAAGTACATATAGAAGGGAGCCAGGATGCCTAGATCTGACTGTTTGCTTCAAAAATTTGCTTCAGTCTCAGCTTCTCCAGCTCTGACTTTTATAGCTCAAATCCCCAAAGTCCCTGCTCCATATTTACTCCTTCCTTGGCAAAACTATGATCAAATTAGTGGAAGTTTTGACTGAGGAGAAGCAAATTTATACCCTGGTCCTTGGCCACCTGAGGATATATATGTGCTGGTGTGAGGAATGGGAGGGGGGAAAGCAAACAGAAGGATCATTCATGGTTGCTCCCAGCCCTGGTTGCACACTCCTGGTGGTACAAGGACTAGTCCAGCCAGCAGCCTCCACATCACTGCTAACACAGACCCACAGACTGCCCTTAAGGCCAGCAACCTGGGTGGTTTTGGCCAAGAGGATGGACACACACTTGGTGCCAAGGTCTATCTGTCTGGCACCAATCCCCTCCATCACCACGCAAAGGGGGTGGCTCTGGAGGCAGCCACCTTCCCAAAGGCGCTTCCTGACCTTCCCCTGCCTCATGGCACTATGTACATGTCCCAGCCTTCAAACGGCCATGCTGGCACAAGGTGGCCCATGTCACCCCATGGCTGCTGGGGCAGACAGTCCAGCCACACAGTGCAGCCTCAAGCCCCACAGGTTGGATAGTCTTGGCTGTGCCCACTGGGCATCTCTCATGTCCAAGCTGGCTCTTGGCAGCACTAACCATCCAGGGGTAATCCCAGCTTAAAAACCCCACAGCAGGCCCTGTGGTACGGTGGTCATGTCCTCTGTCACCTGAAATTGGAAGGAGAAGCGAAGAAACTCCTCTGCTTGAGTTTAAGTATAAGCCACATTTCTTCAGGTCAAGCATGGTCAGTGAAACAAAGAGGAGCCATTTAAAAGCTGAAATGCTGCATGCAACTGAAATCCATGTTTTTTCAGCCTGGGAGCCAAGGGTTTCTAAGCAGCATGTAAAAAGTGATGAAGCAAAGCAAGTTCATACGGACTTGTGCAGCCATCTACGTATATGACATTTTTAAAGAGGTTTGCACATCTGTTGGACAATATTTGGGGATCTGCAGATTGCAATGAGATAAATGAACTCTCAGCCTTCGTTAGCATGAGGCAGGCCTGCTCGGGGCCAGGTATAAGAAGCGCCTTGTGCATTGAGGCATGCTTGGGCCAGTTGACAGGTCCCAACATTTGCAGTATCGTGGCAACCAGTGTATCGCTTGCATCAACCTGTACGGCACTCTGCTGGGTCCCAATACACAATCCTCACACAAATATTTCAACATCTTTGGAGCCAAACTCTAGTCAATATATGAAGTCATTTCACCACAGCTTTTAGCCAACAGGAAAAAATTCCCTCCTAACTTATATTTGGAGGTTAAAAATAGCATTTGTGTGTGTGTGTGCGCATGCGTGCATGTGTGAGGTTAGTAAAAACAGAAATGAGAAAGACAGAAGCGAGGGTATACGCCGTTAGCATTTTTGAGCGACCTGGAGCTGGTCCCCAGCTGGGCAGGGCGGCTGCCTTGCCTTTTCTTGTTCGGTGGGACCTGATCAGGGGCGAAGAGCAGAGGTGTTCTCCCGCCAGCCCCTCAGCTGCACGCCTCTTCTCTCCATGGGCACGAAGCACAAGATCATGTCCCACTTTGCAAGGATGGCCCACCGTGGAGATGTACCCACAGAGTCCTTAAAAAGAAGCCAAAGCAAGAAGAGGACTAGCAGGCTGGCGGGGGCGGTGGCACAGCATCAGCGGGGTGTCCCCTTGCATGGGTGCGCAGTCGCTTGTGCTCCCCGGGGCGGGAGAAGCCGATGCCTCTGCCTTGCCCCTGCCCGCTTGCGGGGTGCCCTGGCACCCTGACCCGGCACCCTGCCCCTGCACCCAGGGGCAGCTGGGGCAGGCCCGTAGCTCCACCAGCAGCGAAAACATTCATGTGGGGACAGCACAGAGGCCTCCAGGCAACACATTTCCTGAAGGAAGATTACACTTTTTGGCAGCCCACTTTTTGATGTTGCACCTCCCCTGCGGCACTCTGCTTTCACTTACTGTGCGCACTGTGTGATGGGGATTTTCGTACAGCGTTGGTGCACTCAGTTTTGGAGTTGTACAGCCCCAGATGCTGCCTGTGGGCCCTCACATCTGGAGGTATAGCGGTGAGGTCTGCGGGGTTGCTCTCCCGCAGATGCGCTCAAGCCCTCGCAGGGTGCGAAACCGCCCTTAAGGACAAAATTGTCTCATGAGCCACCTCTTGATGCCGTCTGTAATCCCCCAGACCTCAGTACAGCAACTGCTCTGTTCAGTCATGGCTAAAGTAATACTGGAGTAATATTGCTGTGCTTATTCCTGCCTAAAGGAATTAAAATGTGATGGCTGTCTGCATGTGTGATTGCATCCCAAAGCATTTCTCTGATCTCAGCGGTCTGCAAATGTTTAAGTTAACAATGAAAATAAAATATTTTTCTTATCAAAAGCTTGCCTTTCTCATGAACTGTGCTGGTGTGTCAGAGGGAGACATGGAAATCCTTGCTTTCTCTGGTTTTTGTCTGATCTTCACCCCACTCCTTCTGCCAGGCCCCCTTTCCCCTGCTCACTCCCTCCCTGGCTGTCTGTCCTTGCTTCAGCCTCTTGCCCCTACTCCGGCCTCAGGCTTCCTTCTCAGGGAAGGAGGGAGACATGGGGAAAAAGATGGCCCAGCTCCTGCACCAAGCCATTCCTCGATCAGCCTCCACCGTACCACAGCTGTGCCAGTCCTTCCACCCATGTACCACAGGGTTTCTCCAAACCTGTGGGCAGTAGGACTACCAAACTTTGGCTACAAGATAGGGGTTGGAGGGAAGGAACAGCATCCCAATGCTGTCCTCCCCTGTCACCACTCAGGACAGTGGTGCCGACTCTGCGGCAAGTATCTTTACTCCTGGGAAGCTGAGAGAAAGCTAATGCTAAACTGTGGCTTTTCATTTGTCTTTCAAAGTCCACACTCTGAAAGCCAAACCATTGTGCTCCACAGAAAAATGAGATGAAAGGACCTGTACCCCTGCCCAGAATAAGACCTATTAGATGTGCTTCAGCTCATGCGGGCAGTACATAAGTTATCAGTGTGTAACTACAGTGTATTTCAGAAGAAGCAGAGTTATGCTGCTGTACAAATGGTAAGTGCATTCATTCATCCCATCATATAACAAGCAGAACCAACAGATTGCTGTTGGCTTTCATCAACAGTGGGTAAAGGTGGTGCTGAGACGCAAGTCTGTAATCTCTGACAAGAACTACAGCACTAGTGGGAGAGCAAATTACCTATACTGAGTGTGATTCATGAAAAGGGGCCACTGCAGGAAGGGTGGGACAATTTGCATCTCCCCTAAAGGACTACCAGGTGTGTGAATTTTAATTTTGCAGATTAAATGCAGTGGAAAGTCATGAGGTTCTTTCCAGACTAAAGTCAGGAGCACATGGGGTCAATTCACTGCACAGCATAGGGTGATTTTCCATGGGAGCTGATGTGATGCAGTTTTTCACTTCAGGTCCTGCAAGAAGAGCTTTGACTGATCTCACTCGCCCTGCTGGTCCATGGGTCCTAGGTGAAGGAAATCAGGAAGGAAAGTGAATGTTTCAAGGGCTGTCCCATGCACCTCATCTTTGATAACCATGCTTCCTCTTCTTCTCATTGGACACAAGAAGAATGTTGTCTTTGTTCATGTTCTGTCCTAACCTATTCTGCCCTGGTTTGAGTGCTGCTTCTCTGTCCCAGCCCAGCACAAAAGGGGAAGCTGCTTGTAGCAATAAAGCAGAGAGGAGGTAAAAATGGCCATGACCTGCTTAGACCTGACTTTATTCAATGAAAAAAAAAAAACCCAAACTTGCCAAAACTTTCTTATCTACCATAGCAGTCATAATCCTGGCCCTCCAGGGTGCTTCACCACCCTGTATGTGCCCCCACCTTCTCCTCCTTTTGCCACAGTAGAAAGTGACCTGCCTTGGTCAGACCTGCTCCTCAGGGTGTCAAAATGTAAGTATATCTGCACTCCTGAGAATTTTCTCTCTGCATTGGGATCCTTGGAGAGGAAAGATCAATTCAATATTTTAAACTATATACTAACTAAAATATTTCCTAAGCCTTTTGTCCCAATAATATTGGAATAGAAGAATTTTACCAGCTATGTCTCCTTAGCTATACTCATACAAACACACACTCCACCAAAAAGACAAAAATAGACATAAATTCCCCAACTGTTGCCATAATTTCTGTGGTATCCAAAAGCCATAGCAAACAGGTGAGATTTGTATGCACTTTAAAGATCAAGAGGTGGGTAAACATTTGGAAAGTGTCTACATGAGGAAAAAGTTAAACTCCAATTTTCCAAAGTGACTTGGGAGCTGAGTTCCTTTGATTTCCAGTGAGACTGGAATCCAAGATTTCAACATCCTTGAGACTAAGACTAAGACTTAGGGTTCAGCTGTTCTTACGCATACCTCATATACCTCATACCTCAATGACAGCACGTTGAGCCAGACCTTCTTGCAGTAACCAGCACAGTGCTTGTGTGTTTCATCCACTGGCTCTGCTGGGCAAGTTGCAACCTCCCACAGAGCAGCTGTAAGATAGAGCTCATGAAAGAAGACTCTGGAGAGCTTCTCCTTCCTCTTTCTCAGCTCCTTTACGATTTTGGGGAACCTCCAGAATGGGGCAAAGGACCTCTTTCAACCAGAGAAGAGTATGTTGACATGAACTACCTCTGCACAGACAAACTGAAGGGCTGGGTTTTGTCTCTCTCCCCCTAGTTCTTGGCCATGCACTAACATACTAGCTTCCTTCCACCTTTCCCAGTGGATATTTTATGTGAGATTTACTACCTCTTTTTAGTTATGCACCGAGGCTTCCTTTTCCTGAGGAATTTCTGAGGAACTTTGACGTAATATCGGTGAATTCCCTTAATGCATTCTTCTCTTCCACATGGAAATTCTTGGTGTCTCAGGCAGGTCAAGGTTTCTGAGGTTTGCATGCTTCTAATGGTCTATTTCTGGCTTCGTCAGAGAGCTGGAAGCTTCCTTCCCTCCCTTAAAATGGCAATGTGGGTAGCTAATCTTTGGGGAAATATCTATCACACTTTTTCAGGTCCTTGTGCTGTTAAGTTGGTTTAGTCTCTCTGGCAGTCAATACCACAACCTTAGTCTTGCTGTTGGATGGACTGATGGACTGATGGACTCTTGCTGAGTCCATCTAGATTGCAAGCATAGTACTGCTACTCTTTTCAAAACTTCCCCAAATATCTCCTTTCTGATGCAGGCTGTCAGCAGTAGAGGAAATCTTTAACTGCTTCTGCTTATCCAAAGCTCTTGGAAGTCCATGAGAAGGCTGCTTTTGATTATTTATGGGGGTTGAAGCTTGGCCTTGAATGCCTGTGTATGCACGTCTCCTGTTAACTGCAGGGAAAACCAGCTGATGGTAAAAAATATGAAGGGTGTAGAAACAACTCTTCAGTATCACAGAACAGTGAAGCTTCAACGTAGAGACTTTTCCTCAGGGAGGCAAAATCCTTCACAAGGTGGCAGCAAAATGCGTGTGGGTGCACTGCTGTGTCCTTTTTGGGAAGCACAGTCATGGCTGCAACCAGAACGCTTCCGGACAGGCAGGAAAAACAGAGCCAGGGACTCATGTGGTGGAAACTGGCATTGCTCCGTTGATGCCACCAAAGCTGTGTTGGTTTACACCTCCTGAGAAAGGCCAGGTAGATCCTGGAGAAACTGTATGCATGCCTTCTAAAGAGGGAGAACCCTGTCTTCTTGGGGCTTCTTTCACAGCTGGAATTTGCCTAAAGTCACATGAAACAAATAACTCAGAGCTCATTATTTCTTTAATCAGACACTAAAGTCCCTGTTTTTTTAAAGCTCTGCAGAGATAATTGGAAATAATCATCATATGTAATACAAATAAAGGCATTCTTCCTTAATAGTAGGAGCAGATCTAAGCCAGTTGTTCTCCAATGGAACTCAGCTGGACTAAGATGAGTTTTCTGTACTTGTAGTGATTGTTATTCTGTCACTAAAGGGATAATGGGAGGAGATACTCTGTTTTACAAGGCAATAATTTGGTTTGCAAAGGAATAGACCATGAGGAAGAAGTCTGAGTCATTTATCTCAGAAGAGGGAGTGAATTATTCCTGAAGATGAGGCATTCTTTCTGTTCTACAGGAAGGGAAACGATAGTATTTATATTATCAATAAAAACTATACTCACTCCTTCCAATCATGCCCTACCCCCAGATACATCTTTCTGGGCTTAACCTGTACATGTTTCCATTCTCTAACAAAAATGAGGAATCTCCCCAGCAGTTCTCCCAATTCCATTCTCTATGCATGCCTGCCATTAGCTAAATGTTGCACAGAATAAACATAACCTTTTCTCTCTTTTCCCTTTGTGCTCATAGCTGTCTAAAGCCAAGATGAGCTGTCAGCTTCAGCGCTGAGTGACCAGAGCACCTGTGATACCCAGGAGAGTGCTAAGTTGTTCAGGGCTCCAGCTGACACTCAAGGGAGGCAAGGAGAAAGTTAGATCAAATGAAGCCAACATTTGTATAAATAAACATGGGAAAAACCTGGCTGTTTTGTTGCTTCAGAGATAAAAAGCGGGAAAACTCTTTTTACTGAAATAAAACTAGAGAGAGAAATTCAAATGCCCATAAGGAATGCTGTCCTCTTCACAAACACTGCCATTGCTTACAATGCTGCAGTATCATCATGGAAGTGGTAGCATTTCAGGTGTTGCCCTATAAAAATGGACTATGTATTTCTTAACAGGTGGAAAGGTTTCCTGGCTCAGATCTGGATCAAAGGCAGAAAGGGCTTCAGTGTATAATATTAGTCTTTGTGTTGATAACCTGGGGAGCCTGACTCCCCAGTGCTTTGTGTATGCATCATGAGCAGCACAAGGGCAACATTGCCATTGTCACTCAACGGAGCTAAAAGTACCTTCACTGACTTAAAAGATATAAATGACTTAAAATACCTCAGGAGATCAAATACCTCAGAAGTAAAGACAGATACAGAAAATATAGAAAACTGCAAAATAAAAAGCTGTTTCTAACCTTTATGAGGAAAGGCAAATCTTCCATTGAGGAATTTATTTTAGTAGAATCAAATAATCATACCATTACTTGCAACATCTGAAAATGGCTGCAAGTAGAGGACACATGCTGCCAGTGTGGTTCAGGTAATGCATGGGCAACAGGGATGGTGGAGAAATAATTTTCTGTCTCTGCTGGGTCTGTGGAAGATGGTCTGGATCTGTATCACACTTTAGTACATATATTATCACAGCTCACTTCTTTTATGTAGATTGTAGTTGATGTCATGCACTTAGTTTTCACATACTGAGTTACACATTTGTCAAGGAACCCTGAAGGAAAGATACTGTAAATCAGCATCTTAATTAGCTCAAGTTCTGCAATGGAAAGGGGGGTAACCTAGGCACATGAAATTGGTACCTCTTTTATCAGCTTCATGAAGATCCTCTCCAGAGCCTACAACTGGAAGGAGCAGACACCGACAAGGCACTTTATTCATCATGCTTGATAACTATCAAATGGTAGGGATGCTTTCCTCCACCCTCAGCACAAGACTGCTTCTGGGAAAGTGATTTCTTTAGCTCAAATGGGCACAATGTGAATCAAATTGTCTTCCTGGTTAGTTACTAGAAATCAGTTTCTCCTGCTTTTTTGAAACCAGTTGCAGTGAAATGCAAGAAATATTATTTCCAAAGGTATGTTACAAGATTGAGAGCATGTCTTTATGCTTGTGACATAAGCTGAGCATTGACTTCATGTCAGCATAACCTCTGTCATTCCTGCTTTATTATTCCCTTTCTAGTACAGTCACATACAGGAAAGGGAAGATAAATTGGAGGTAAGATGAAAGGCAGATGAAATGGTTATTACAAATGCATTCTACATCTGAGACAGTTCAGCTGCAGAAATGACCATAATGCCAGTAAACATGATTTTACAGCTATCAAAAGCTGCTGTGTTGTTTTGTGGGGTTTTTTTTTCAAAAGAACCTGCATGCATCTTCCAAAATCACAAAGCAGCGCCCTAAATTTCAGAGGCTGTAATGTAATGTATTCATTCTTTAAATCTTTAAATCACTTTAAACAGTGGCAAAAGACATCTACCTAAACCCTCTAGGGCTAGTATCCAGTTGAATGAATGTTGACTTTTATACATCACCCATCCACAACTGAGCTTGTCAACTGGATTCCCTTTATGGTCAATGAAGTGGAAGAGACGCTTCCACAGTATAATTTATCTTATCCTAAAACACACATGTAACATACATCAAATAACTCATAACTCAGACATTTACAATTAGGTGACATGAGTTTCATCCTATTTTTGTCTAACAGGTATAAAATATCTCAACAGCCTCTTCATAGAAAGCAGCAGTCAACCAGCAAACCAGTCTCCCTGTATAAATTTCATCTCCAGGAGCAAGAACCTCTCCTGTAGTTCTGAAAAGCAGAACCTGACAATATCCTCTGAAAGGCAGTGCCCCTGCAATATTTTGTTTTGGAGGGAGAGAGTCATGAAGAAAACAGGACTTTCTCCAGACCTTTGCATGCCCAGCTCCCCCTCGCTTAGCTTCATATAGATTAACATGCAGTCAGGCTGAACATCCTGGTCCCAGCAATGCAAAAGGGAACAGTAGCAATGTGTGCCTTTGTAAAGACCAGTAAATATATCTTGCACATCTAGGGGATTACCTAAAGCTCATATTTTCACAGGCAATTTGCACTACTGCACATATATTTATCTGGGGTCTATTTATCTGGTGGGCTCCAAGGATCTGAAAGCAAAAAGAAGAGTTTCCCAACTAGGCAGGCATCTTCTGAAATATCAGTGAGGCTAATGCTACATACAGGGGAGGAGATTTGTTTACAGTTCAGTTCCTATGTAAATTTTGGGATGTATGGCTCCTTTTATGTCAGCACTTGCATCCCTTCTCCATATATTTACATCTTTGATATAACACTATTGCAGAACTGCCTATGGCATGTGTGGAACAGCATAATGCACAGATGGCTGTGGGTTTTTTCCCTTTAATGGGACATGAGCAGCAAGTAAGGTATATAGGCTGTTCATGCCATTATAGATTGCCTATGCCACATATGCATGTATGGAGTATACCATCACTTCACCACCCAGCAGCAACTTGGCACACAATTACTGCCTGATTCTTACTGCATCTTTATAGGAAGCTTTTCCATAAAGATCTTTTCCCTCTATGCTTTGTTTATGCTGTTGCAAAGCTGGCCCTTAAAATTTGACACAGATGTGCAGCTGTGGTCCTAAAGTGACCATTTCTCCTCTTCTAACCAGCTGGTAAGTACACTTAATACGTGCTGTGTTTCTCCTAGCTCTTTGCCTTTGTTATTCCTCAGGAGTCAGCACTTTTGTACAGAGGCAATGAGTCTGTATCCTTTGCATAGAGTACCAGTGGGTCACCACCAGTGGGTCAGCCCACAAGAAATGATAGATACCTTCTTCATGAAAGAGGTCTGTGGAGATCATACTAAGAGAGCTTGTTCTTCCGAGGTGCTCTCGGCTGCCTGAACTACCACAGCTGCGCTGGCATAGAGGAATTAGCCATTAAAAGAATACATTCAGCTTCTCCTTTGCTTTCTGGACAACTAGAAGCAGGCAGATATACCGCTGACTTGAAATATCTTCAACACCTCCCCAAATATTTTGCAGGAAGCTGTTCATTGGGGAGCCCTGAGCCAGCTGCAGATGCATGCTGTGCAGGGATGCAGTGCAGGTGATGCTCCTGCCTGCTGAGGTGACTTGGGCAGGAACCTCTCTGCTTTTTAATATCTCTTCCTTTAAATGCCAGTCCTGAAGGTAGCCTGGTTTTCAGCAGCACAGGAGGTTTTTCAGGAGCGCAGCCTCCCAGAGCACAAAGGCTCCCTGTTGCTTTGACAGGAGGAGAACTTGTGAAGAGATGGGATGTGGGGGGACCTCAGCAAATTTTCTTTCCTTCGTGGCCTCCCTCCACTTACAGTTTTTTTCCAGTGTCAGGGTACTCCCTGTCTCTCTTGGCCACCCTCTGGAGAAACGCTGAGTACCTGCTATTTCCATTAACTTCAGAGGGAGTTGCAGGTACTCAACACCTCTCAGCAGTGACTCATGGACATCCATGGGTGCTGCAGGCACTTAGTGCCTCACAGATGGTGTGTATGGGATCAGGTCTTGGGAGAGGCTCCGGGAAAGTCCACGACAAGCTGTAGGACACATGTACTTCTGTGAAAGAAACTAAAATTGGGCTTTTCCCAAAAATACATATGCAACTGAGACTCCAGGGATGTTGAAGTATTAAGGAGTTTGTAGTACTTTCTTGAAATTCACACCATTCTGTTGACATAAAAAAGGTCTCCTGCATATGAATTTTAAGAGACGTGACTGCTCTTCAGAAGGAGAAAACACACAATACCATAAGTAAACATATAAATCAGTTAGGGAACCTAGAGATTAAGGATTAGGTTCGTAAAGCTTTATCCCATATATGGAAAGTGCCAAAAGTTGCTCTTAATGACTTTGGAAAAGGTATGCGCTTTTTCTGTAGTCCTAGCTCTCTTTCCCCTTGTTAGCAAATGGTTTCATTCTACACTTGAAAACCTCACATGCCAAAAAAAGGGGGAAAAAAAGGTGAGTGGAATTTAACCAAAAAAATAATAAAAGTCATTCGTGGTTCAAGCACTCAGCCTAAGCTATATTTATTCAGTTGACATTTTTTCCAAAAAGACCAATGCGCAAATTAATGTGCACATGGGCAGGTCTGAATTATACCCTGGCCATTTATAGTATGCAAGGTTTTATGTGATTTTTTTATTCTCTTGTTCAATAAAACAATAAGTAGTTATGCAGCAGCCAGAGGAGCCAGTGATTCATTTATTTCCACGGGATGCCAAGAACCTTCTTAAGGAAATACACTCACCAATGTGTAATGAAAACCTTTTGTACTTTCTGTGGTGCTTCAAGGATTAATAGAATTTCCAAAGACAAGAGATGAACGACATACAGTAGCAAGCGCCACAAAGGCCAGGTTTGGCCCAGAGGTGACCACATGCAACTCAACCTTCTCTGAAGCTTCACAGCAAGTGTGCTTTGCTCACGCCGTGGTAAATACAATCGAATGCCACTTGTCGCCAGATGATTCATCCCACACAGGCTGTTTGACTCCACTCCTTGAGCTGATTTTGTTAATGTGTCAGGAACTATAAAGTAAAAGCCTGCAAATCACCTCTGATGTGTTTAAAAAAGTGTTCTTTGTGTGCTTGTCTTCCTTTCTGACAGACACAAAGTTTCCCGTTGCGTGGTTTTAGTGAGCGGAGAAGAGGCAGTTGTATTCTGAGCTGAAATCAAGTGCATCTCTAGGCCACTAAATATTAAGTTTTTCTTGATCTGCAAAGGAAACGAGGAATCAACCTTGCTGTTAGGTGGTCAGGAAAACAAGCAGACTGGTGAGAATTGCTCAAGAGGAAATGCTAGAGAGCTGTGCCGCTGGATAAATCCATGCTGAATGTACTTGCAGGATAGCACATCCATCTCAACAGCAGTATATGAGAAATAGAAACATTACAAAGACATGCAACATCACATCTCTGAAGCAGACACAGAGAACAAACACACCAAGACAGACTAAACAGATGAGAGTCTTCAACTAGAAAAAGAGGCAGATGAAGGTAGATAGGACAGGCCAAAAAAACAACAGCAGGGGTGGGGGGATTATTATTTGCTTCTCCCCACAAACCAAAACCAGGAGGACATCAATGAACTGACTGGACAAACAAGATTTAAACCAAATAAATCTCTTCACACAATTGTGCAGTTTTTTGCCACAATGACGTTGTGGTGACTGAACGTATACATGGGTTAAAAATAGGATTAGAACAAATCCACGGAAGTCTATTGATGGCTACTCCACAATGACTGTCCAGATGGACATTCAAGGTCAGGTTGGATGGGGCCCTGAGCAACTTGATGTAGTTGAAGATGTCCCTGCTCATTGCAAAGGGGTTGGACTAGATGGCCTTTAAAGGTCCCTTCCAACCCAAACCATTCTATGATTCTATGAAACCTGCAGATAAAGATGTCCCTCAGTCGCTGCCTGGAACTGCAGAGGTTTTATTCCTTATGTTGCCATGAAGAACTCTTTGCTGGCTATTGTCAGATAAGATGTTCAGCAGTGTGATGCACTGCAGCAGTTCTATTCTTAAGCAACAAATGCAGGGCAGGGGTGGAAGAATTGTGACGGCTGAATATTCTGACTTTTCTTTAGATTATAGCAGCAGTGTAATAACTGATACCAGTCAGACACTGAAATCTTCTCAATAGAGAATTCAATTCAAATCATGGAAAACCCTAACTATTCTTCTGCACAGATACCAAAATAGGGTCTATTAAATAATATGGACTTCTAGGCATTGCCACAGTATTTTCTCTGATTAACCACAGCTCTTGGCTGCAGCTGAAGGCACTGAGGGAAGGATGTACTGAAGATGCATCAGCATTACACCAAACAAAATCTGAAATATGTTTATTTAAGAAGGCTGAAGGGACGATGAGAATGGATCAGTGTAAAGATACAACCTGCTCACACTGAAGAGCAGGAAAAGGAAACAGATTGCTGCCCATGGTAATCAGGAGTCAGAAGGGTCTCTACGCACTTACTCTCCTATGTACATATGTAAGCGACACTCATTTGTACCTGATGTGGCTTGTCCACGACCACAAAGGTACCTGGGTCCGAGAGCCAGAGCAGAGGGATTCCTGGTCCCTAGTCCTGTATGCAGGACAGGATGGCTTTCTGGCCGCCTGCTTGTTTTCTTGCCTTTAGAAGTGCTCATTCCTAGTGGAATGAACCAAGACTTAGAAATTCTTTAATATTTTTTTCTAAATGGACTTGGAAAAATAAAGCAGCCTTCAGGTGACAAATCAAAGATTAACTTAGGTAACAAACCAAAAACAGTCACCTCCAATCATGCATGCAAACAGTAACTTACCACACATTAAATTCTAGCTGTCAGAAAGTAACTGTCGCAATCCAAGTGGAGATTGTCGCAACTCCCTTGGAGAGCTGAGTGATAAATCTGTATCTTTTGCAAGAGATGAAGCATTATCATGCCCCAGAGATTGGCTGGCTCTGCTCTCATGAAAGTCAAACAGGGAGCCAGTGACCCTGGAAAAAGTCTTATACTGGTCATTAACAAACAGCCAGTAACATACCTGTAAGACTTGCTTAATGCTTACTGATAAATGCTAATATATATGGCTAGCAAATTCTCTGAAAGGAATCCAGACCTTGAATGGACTGTTTCCTGTAGAGACAGTCTGACTGGGATTTTCATTCATAGACCTTTGAGGTTATTCCAATACGTCTGACAGTGCTATACACAGCAGAGCTTCATTCTTCCCTCTCCTACACCGTGTATATCAGAAGTAACTTCCAGACACAAAGAATTCTCACCAAGGAAGTGTTGATATGTTGGTATGAAAAAAACGTTTTTTGACAAAATTAAGTCTTTTTTTTTCTCAGAGTTTTCACCTGTTTCATATTATTTTTAATGGAAAATGCATTTGTTTAAAAAAGTTTCTGCTTTTCATGCTTATGGTAAAATATTTTGAAATTAAAATTTTGTCCATAAGCCAAAAAATCAAAGAAAAATCTGTTTAAGAAACTGAGCAATGTTCATGATTCTTTCTCAAACTTTTGGCAAGGAATCTTGAAATCAACGAAAATATTAAATTATTTTCTTGTTGTTTCAGTTGACTTTTCAAATCCTTTCATCAAGTCTGCAAGCTTGCTGAAGTCAAAAAAAGTTTTAATGGTATTATACAATAGCATTGCAGTTTATCCCCATATTTTTGGATTTGCACATGACTCACCTCTCACTTCACAACATCATAGAAGTCCTCATTGTCCCCAATGGCGATTTAGCAGTCTCACAGAAAATGGGAGAAGCAAGTGGACTCACAGCATTAAAAGTTGCTGGCCTTCAAGGCAAGCAGTGTTTGGTCTGTTTTTGTGGTGAGGGATAGACCAAAGCTGACAGTTTTACCATTGAAACAATTGTGAGATCCACTGGACAAATCTTCAGATGATCCCAGAGAACTGGTGGCTTGGTGTTGGAGTGTAGTCTTTAGGGAATCTCAGCATAACTTAGGTTCTCTACACAGCAACTGGTGCCCTGTGGATTTAATACAAGCTTTGTACCCATGTTATTTGAGAGCATTTGTGGAGCTGCCCATCAGGCTTTGACTTGACCCATGGTATGGAGGCCACTGATTTAGAGATCTTCCCTGAAATGCCACTTCATTCATGACAAGTCAAATATTCTTCCTTGCTCTTAATGCTGTGGTCAAGGTCTTTCAGTATGGCCTTAGAGCATGAGAGATCCATCTTCTTTTAGTAACTTTTGTACTAGTACAAGTCACAGAACTGAATAATTCAGACTGGAAGAGACCTCAGAAGGTCACCTAGTCCAACCTTCCCCTCAAACCTGGGTCAACACTGGATTCAGACCTGGTTGCTCAGGGCTTTGTCCCGTTAGGTCTTGAAACCTCCAAAGACTTTGCATCTTCTCTGGACAACCTCTTCCAGTGCTTGACTCTACTGACAAATGGATGTAACTTATTAATCTAGCCAGGAAAGTGTTTCATCAGTAACCATAATCCCTTCATAAGGGAAACTTTTGACTCATGAACTCTATACCATACACTGTTGTGTCTCATTTTCTGAGAAGCTGTTGGCATTTAAGGGGGATGTGGAGCATTTGGATTACAGCCTGGAGCGGAAATGGCTGAAGAGCATCTTGCAATTCGATCATTTGTTGGACTTTGCAGGTATCCGGGGGGGTAGAAGCAGGGGACATGACTGAAGCTGGGACATAAAACTGGCCATAGCATTAGGTGGTGTATCACCGTCTACAGCTACCTTCTATAGAGTGCCATGAATACTTTGTTAATATTCATTTCGGAAAAGGTCAGTTGGCTTTTAGCAAGTTTTCTCTTTTATTTTGACTAGGAGCTTGGGGTTTCCATGGGCTGTTGCTATATGTTTGGGTTCAGGTCAGCTTCTGGTGGAGCCACCTCTGACATTCTTATACCCTGAGAACAACCATTTGTAATTCTCTCCTCTCCATCACAGTTACTTAAGGCAAGTGCAAAGGTACAGTCATTATTAACACATTATTTACTGAAGGTAAAACACCAGCTATTTTAAAACACATGGACATTTCACCCAGTCCTCAGGAAATCACCTCTTCTTGTTGAGTACTTGCCAGCTGCGGTCCATCTTTTTTGGAGGAAGGTAGCGATTCTTCCACCTCAAGGGATGTTGGTTCAGATGCTGTTCCATCATTTGGTCTTTCTTTGGGGTCAATATCATCCATGAGAAGTTGTAAACTGTTTCCTGTTTAAGTAAGATCAAAACCCCCAAGCTACTTTGCTTGTGCTGGACGTCTTGGCAGCTATGTAATATATCTGATCATGGATGGTTGCTTCAGCAGCCAGGGATATTGTTGTTTTAATTGAAGCTGCTCTCCAGTGGTTTCTGTCCTTTTAGAGTGCTGCAATACACTCCTGGTGATGGCTGCTTGGACTCGTCACCGAGGACTCTGAAATATGGGTCAGCTTTGCTGTCTGTGTTCTTTAAAGTATAGCCAGCTGGGGAGATGATTATAAAATATAAGGTAGAGTATATTGACAATACTCGTCTTGTATTTCATGTGGACACTGCAAATTCAGTCTAAGCTGTGGAGGAATGTCTGTATGTTATTGCTTTTTGGCTGCATTAGGAGTGTCTTGTCCTCAGCTTTGGAAAGACAGAAATATTGTTGCTGGATATACTGTCTTCTTGGCTAGAACAGACTTATCTGGAGACTGTGAATCAGGTTAATAATACTGGCATCATTTTTAGTATCTCCTTGCACTTGGAAAGCCTTGAGTTGGCTATAGAGTTAAAACGTGATTTCCAGCTATGTGCTTTGCACAAGTAATTCCCCCATATATCTCACAACAGTCTGGAGAAGCATGACCCTGAGACTGGATTTTTGTACCTCTTTGTCTTGCTGGCTTATAGCTTACTCATAGTACTCATGGTCTTCCTGCCCTGTGACAATATTCAGTCTAATAGTGTCTTTTTTGTATCAGGTACCTTTTATACAGTGAAGCTTATATGAGCCTAAATGCTATGTAAATCCTCAGCCTAAAAGCAGCTTGGTTATATTCAGGTTTGTGAATCAACTTGACCACCATTTAGTAGATTTTGCAGTCACAAGCCCTTTGGCATATCGGTAATCTTCCAAGATCCCAATAGTGTGTGATTCCCTCTTTCTGAAATCTAGCTTGTTTGTGCTCCCACTCACACCAAGAAAGGCTTAAAATGTGGGTTTTTTTCTTTCTCAGTGATGAAATTATGACCACTGTTGCTGTTTAATCATTTCTTTCTATCGTTTTTTTTTATACATATGCTTTGACCTTTTTTGGAGATTGGGTTGTCCTTTAATTATGACAAAATTGGTGTGGGAACTGTTACTGAGTGCCCTCCTGGGCTTTGGAGGGGATAAGTTTGCAGTACTTTTTAATACTGTTACTTCAATGCTGTATTTGTTTAACATTCATTCCTAAGTATTAGGTCAGGCTTTGTCTTGCACCTATGCAGGAGGGGGGGTTCTATATACCTCGGTGATTTCTCAGGGTATACTTATTCTTGCCTGACTTAACACATCTTTAAAGACCTTTTCATACAGTTGCACTCGTGAGTTTTACTACAACAGTACTATTGCACCTTCTTTTCCCCCTTTCATGGAACTTCCTTTCTAGAGTTTTTTTTTTTAAATAATTCACTAACACCTGCATCACCTCCTGACAAAAAGCCTATGCCCACTGTCGCCTCTTCTCCAGCCTGAGCAAAGTCTACCTGCTTTTTCCCTGTAGGTCATGGCCCCTGACCTTTTTATCAATTGTGTTG
Organism: Phaethon aethereus; assembly: GCF_964289735.1. Lineage (NCBI taxonomy): Eukaryota > Metazoa > Chordata > Aves > Phaethontiformes > Phaethontidae > Phaethon > Phaethon aethereus. Next base: position 39,177,915 of record NC_138575.1, read on the forward strand.
CTGGATTTTAGGCTGCTCTGGTTTATCACTAGCTCTTCTGAACCAAGGGGCCCAGAACAAAACAGACTACATGAGTTATGCTTTTGGAGTCAGTGGGACTGCTGGTGTGACTAAGTGCTCACCAACATGAGCCAGGGTCTCATGCCTGAGTCCTGAGCTGTGAAAAGGGGAATGCTTTATGTCACTGATTTACTCAGGTTCCCTCGGAACGTGTCCAAAAATAGCAATTTGCTTTTTTGCACAAACCATCCCATCATGCACTCATGATTAATTTATACACCGTCACTGCCTGGTCTCTTCGTTACTGCCTTCTAGCTGGGGTTCTCTCATCGGGTACAGTATTTCTGCCGGTATTCTTCCCCCCTAGCCTCCTGCCAACCAGAGCCAGAGCTACAGATAAGTGATATTGCCCATATTGGCAATCCTGAAAGAAAACTCAGCTTTTGTTTTCCCTCTGAACCCTTCTCCGCTTGCAGAGATCAGCTTTATGTGCTCAAACACATTTTACGGGGAAGGCCGTGGAGCACAGCGCAGAGCGGAGGCAGTGGGGGAACTGTTCCCAGGGACTTGGGAAGTTGCGCATCGACCCCTCTGCTGAGAATTACGCGCCCTTCACCACCAGCGTTTCACTTGGGCTCTGTCGTGATAAGGCACAGGCCTACTGCCTGCAAAAGTCACCGCTGTCTCTGGGCCAAACCAGCCTCCTGGAAAGGAGCGATGTTCGTTTTGTTGGTGACTTCAACGCGAATGGGAGCAAGCCTTTCTCCACACAAATGGTTTTCTTCTCCAAGTGCCATGCTCTCCCTGCACTGTTTTGCTCTAAATATAATAAAAGGCTCCCTGTTGCTACGAGTAGCACCGCTCTGAATGGAAAGTGCTGGTTTTTGGCTACAACGGTTGTGCTCCATTGTATTGCTGCTCTCCATGACTCGTGTATGTATTATTCCTTGACTCATTACGCACTAGGGGAGGGGAGAGGCCAAATGTGACCCACAGATGTCCACAACTGCCGCGGTGGCTCTCCTCTGCTCTGCTGGCGACCCACGGAGTCAGCTGAAGAAAACCACCCTGGTCCCTTGGGCTGCCACCATCCCACCCCACCGGCCGCGGGGCAGTTGCATGCCGTGCTGTTGTATGCAGATCAGAGGTGGCCACCAGCCATCTGGCAGGTGGCCAACACCGTGCTTGGTTGAGCAATATTTGGGAGCTCTTGTATGTTGCTTATTGCAATTACCGCTGGGCAAGCCCTGCAGTGTTTGGTTTGTTTGAGCTGCTACAATCAAAGCTGCAGGGTTCAGTTTTCAGAGGTTAGTGCTTGAGCAACCCTCTATATATCTACTTGGAGGTTCAAGATCTGTTAAAAGGAACCATTCTGCTCTTTTGTCTCCTGTAAGCTGTATCACATTTGGCAGGAAAGAAAGTACAATGGTTTCTTTGTATGTAATATATTGCCTAAAAAAAGGTATGTGATTGGAATGAGAGAGGTGCTGGCTGCAGTTACTGCCCGACTGGAGAGGGATGTGTTTTCTCTGATGTAGAACAATTGTGCAAGCTGAAGAAATGGTACAAATCAATTGACTTATTGCACATAAAAGTAAAGTTTGTACTCACAACTCTTTCCTTACGTGGCAGATAACATCCTGGTAAAAAGAAAGTGCTTTACAAACCCAGTGCCATTTGTTTCCAAAATTTTTTTTTTTCAATTCACCTGTAAAACCAAGAAAAATTGAGTTTAGAAGGTTAAAACATCATTTCTCATGAAATGCACGTTTAACAGCATCTCCCAATAATCTTGACTAAGAAGATCTGAATGAGAGCCATACAGATGAGGAAACATTTTTCTTTTCTTTAGTTTCATGTTGCATTTCCACACATAGTTGCAGGACACAGGAGCCTGGGACTGGGATAATAAATTTAGCCTCTTCCTCAATATTTAGGGATTCTATTTATAAAGGAGAGATACAGTATGGGACAGAATGAGATTATCTCACTTTTTGTCAAAAAAGAACTATTTACTTATGTTAAAAAACTACTGTTTGAAACACTACTTTTTTCAGTATTAATAAAACCCATGAATTATAAATATAAAAAAATTCTAGCACATGACTGATTGTGTCATTTCTTGCAAACAGTTCTCCTACGGCAGCTGTAAGCTATAGGTCATCAGTTTTGTCCTGGTAGACTTATAAAATCACACAGTAATTGAGCCATGATTGTCCTACTCCAAACTGAAACCACCTTTTCCTTCCATGCTGAGCAGTAGAATTGTCCTTTGCAGCATGGGTCCCACTAAAATGATTTTTATCAATCAATCAACTGCGCCAATCCAGAAAACAGATGGTATGACTTTTGGCTAAATGTAGAACATATCTATATAAAGCGAAGTTAAAGTCAGTAATGAAAAATATTATAATTGCATTAAGTAAAGGTAGAGCCTCTTCTAAATACTGATGTCAATACAGGGATTTAATGTTACCTATGAATTAAGTTTTAACTTTTTACCTTTATTTCATCTAGCTTCAATCTCCCTGGAACTTAGTGTCTCAGGGGCACAAACACTAAGCTGTATCTGTAATATCTCCATTTATCTTTTGGGAAGTTTATAGTCATTTTGCAAGAGGGGAAGCAAAAAAATCAATTCATTTTGATTGAAATAAGAAACATACTTCATTGAACACTTACTCCTTTTACAGTTTGAGTTATTTTGAGAACCTCAACATTTTAAATAATGGTATAAACTGTATGGCCACATCTTGGCTGAATATTGATTGCAATTCATTATTTCTGAGTTGCTGAGTCCAAAATGTTTCTTTTCTCAATGTGGGTGTTTGGGTTCCTCTTTCACTCTTGATATCTTCCTGGAAACTTTATTCACCTTTAAAATTCAACCAAATTCACCCCCAACTTTCTCATGGGTCTGTTCCTAGAATAATTTGTGTCTGATCTGGTGGATGGACTGAAATAAAAAGTTATTTTTCCAGGCTATAGAACTTCAGTGACTGTAATATATGATCCATGCATTTTCTACTCAATACTTAAGACTTTCTAAATCTGTCAGTATCAGTTCCCTTTCGTTTTCGCATCTGAGTAGCCATATCAACCCTCACTGAGCTCTAGTTTCACAACATCACACTGCATACTTTACAGTTGGCAAGGTCATAGCTTGCCCATCATAACATGTATTCATGAGTTGTGGTTCTTCTCACCAAACAAAACCAGCATAGCATGATCCACAGTAGTAGTCAGTATTGAGATTTGGAGATTACTCTAATTGCAGATATAACTCTCTCTGCCAGTGTACAGGCTGTCTTGCAGCAAATCCTTCACCAGCATTTGTGTCACCTATATACTGCAGATATAATTTCCCTTCATTGGATAAGTCAGATTTTTATTTACCACAGCAGCATGCCACTTTCCTAGAAACTTCCTAGAAATACCCTTCACTACTCAAGCAGCCCAACAGAATCTGTGAATTTGACTTGATTCTTTCTCAACCATTTAAAGTCCTGGGATCATATTCTGACTTCAGAAAAAACAGTTGAAAAAAGCTGCGGTCAAATTCTTCATATTTTCATCTTGTTCTGAATAATGGCTTTGTAGGACAAGTTCTTGTTGGCAAGATAATATATTGTACTTAGCATTTTTATTAGAATCTTCCTGTATTCTCCCTTCTTCTGTGAGTTCTGAAAATGAAGTATGTCACCACCATTCCTTGTGGTCTTTTGAAGAGTATCAACGGCTCCGTGATGACACAGGGAAACATGGTGCCGTTCAGATTAGTCTCAAGTCTTTTTCCAATTAGTGAATCCAGGCTGTGTGAAAGCTTCCTCTGCGCTTCATCAAAAGTACTTTGCAAAACGGTAGCATGAAAGTACATTACCGACATTAGCATTGAAAAAATACGTCCACTGAAAATCATGAAACTGGGATAAGCATAAAGGCAGGCTTGGTTTTCCAAAGTCATGCACAGGGAGAGCCCTTAGTCACAGTTGATGAGGTGTTTAATAGTGTCAGGCAATTAACATTTGGTTCTTGTTGTGGATGACACCGGAGACATGTCAATCCTACAAGCAGCTAAATTTGATCCACTTGTTGTTGAAGGCCTAGTCTCCTCCTCCTTAGTCATGGCTCCAGTGATTCCATTTTTGCACTTCTAAGATCTATACTTTGGGATTTTTCATTTCAGTTAATCACTGATCCCTTGGTAAGAATGGCATGGGATTAAAGAATTAGACCCACACAATACCAAAACATGTAGCTGGCCCCTGGCTTTTGTGTAGCCCCTTATTCTGTCCAAAAGGCCAGACTGGAGAAGGGAAACAGCCTTCACCTGATCTGTTCATTGCCCAGAAAACAATGGCTTTTAAGCTTTGCTTATATAACCCCTGCTTTCCTGCCTCAGTGAGGGATCCTGACAAGGACCACAAGACAAATAAGATGCCAGCTGGCAACCCCTTGAGCTCCAGGGCTAATTGCACTGGGGTCAGAGTCTCCATGATGTCTGGCCTCTCCCTGCCTTTTATGAAAGGAGCTCATGGAAAACCCACAGGACAGAGAGAGGAGCAGAACCATGGAGAAAGCTCTGGAAACTATCCCAATGAATGGGCAGTGGGATCTGTACCCATCCCAGGTGCCCAGTGAGACCACGTTGCTCCCCTGCCACATGCAGGAACTTGTCCACAACACATGAATAAGCTTGAGCTCCTTGAAAGGGCAGCCCCCCCTTGCCCAGCAATGCTGGGACCATGCTAGGGAGCAGCCAGGGCCCGCCAGTCTACCCAACATTGGCCACACAACGTGCTCAGCAGGAACTGGAGGTCTGCAGACCCGGTGCTGACAAGACCAGGTTGGTCCTTTGCTTATCCATCTCTGGCCCCCTCCCCCCTGCCCCAGCCCAGAGTGTGTCTCCACAGGCACCCTACTCACACCCACAGAGAGAAGGGACGAGGAGTCCTTGAGCAGCAGGTGAGAAAAGCGGCTAGTAGCTTTTGGGGGAAGTGGTAGGAAGCAGCCAGCCAGGCTGCTGCAGGAGCGGCCGGAGCTCAGCCTCAAGCCAGCACAGAGTTTGCTTTCACATTAAGGGAGTTCCTGCTTCCAGAGGCATTTCTTTCCCAGGGAATAAAGGAGTCAATACTCATCCTGCGAAGAGATGCTGAATACAGTCTTTCCAAGAAAAACTAGGTAATGACAAGACAGCCACAACCACTGAAAGGGGATGTGCTGAAGAGGGCAAAGAGTGAACCATCAGGGAACTGCTCCTGCTGTAATACTGCATGTAAAAATATACACGTTGTTATATATAGCTACATATATGGACAGATACATATAAATGTGTGTATGTGGGTATGTTGTTAATTCCAGCCTCCTTCTCAAAATCAACAAACAAAAAAAGCTGAGTAAACCCTTGGCTTGTTAGGAACTGTAACGATAGAAATGTGAAATCCCCAAAATAGACTGAGTAAAAGATGGTTCCTTCTTCTGTTTGAATTAGACTTCATTCTACTCTGAAAAGGTTTCCAGTTACAGTCTTAGATTAATACAGTAACTGAATAAGGCCATATCTACATGCACTACTAGACTGAGCATTGCTAGAGACCAGTTTGGTTGTAGACCACAAGAGTCGCAAAGGCAGCAGTACACAGTCTATGAAACAACTCACAGGAAACCCAGAGAAATTTGTGATCCCTTTCACCAGTAAGGGAATGAATGAGACGCAGAAAGGAAGCAGTGGAACATGGTCATTCAAGAGGTAGTCCAGACAGTCACTGGTTGTCGGTGAAAATCTGTGGAGCATACAAGATGACACATGGACCTTCTTTTGAAAGGTGAGCTGGGGGGTGCGTGTCTGGTTTCATAGTGAGGAATCCCAGAGGCAGTGAGCATGGGCTGGTGTGACAGCTCATCCAGCCCTCCATCCCTTGCTTAACTCTTGGAGGCCCTCCTGAAGGATGACGGATTATAGGTGGGAGTGAGTGGTGGTATGACCTGGCTGTGCTGGTGGGCTGGATCTGGCATGTGGGCCCCCATTTGGCCATCTCTGGGGTACAGGATCCTTTGAGGTCCATGCAAGCCCTATAATTCTCTGAATTTTCAGTAAAGCACCCAACATGACATGAGTTAGGTCTAGCAGAATGCCGCTGGGAGGGATTGCTGTAGACAGGTGCCAGGGTGTGAAGGGGACACAAACCTTGTTACCATCATCTAGCATTGCTCAAAGGAAGTGGAGACAACAAGAGAGTATAAATACCCGTCTCGGTACATTAATGCTTACACCATAGATGCCCATGGTACCTGCATCTCAGAAACAGTGCAAAGGTAGGTGATTTTCTAACGCACACTAGGGAACCCAGGGCTTCTGTGATTTCATTTTCACTTCTAATAATGGCAGTAATCACAAAATCTTGTCTGCCAGAGCACTTCCTAGAGTAAACCAGATCTTAATCCTGAACTGTTTCCTAACAACTATTAGATGTTTGTACCAGATGCTTTGATGAGACAATCCCACAGTGAAACCCACTGTATAAGTAAATAATAACAGAAGTCTTACCTGGGCATAACTCTAAAGGCTACAAGTGACAATAGAGGTTTCAACAGAGAATTAAACAAGGAAATGAGACTAACACAGACTCTTAGTAAAGGATGGGTTTGCCTTTTTTTTTTTTTTAATATTGTTAAAGAACAGGCTATTCTCACATCAGGAGCAAGTGGCTGGACTAAGGTCACTTTGTTTACTCTGTAGGGGGTTTCTGTGGTGTTATAAAGTGCCTGCTTATCACATCACCTTGTGCAAGATTAGGCAGCAGATTGAAACATGGTGCTATAAGTTACCTGGCCGTAAACTGCTGTAAGTGGTATCTGTTGAGAGCAAGGGGCAAGTTTGTTACAGGGAAAACTACTAACGAGAGGTTATGAGGAGTACATGGCAGGTACCTTTACATTCTTCACTCTGCTGCTTGAGTCCCCTTCTGAAAACCTGCTCTTTGGTCCCTGTGGCATGTAAATGACACCACCTTACACTCCTGCATGCTTCCTTCCCCGCCAGCATGGTAACTCCTATCATCCATGTGTAGCTAAGTCACCCTGGCCCTGGCTATGTGGGAAGGCTGGACGGTTCTTTCATAGCCACCAAGGATGTGTGAAATGAAAAAATGTGCTTGAAGAATTTGGACAACGTCCCCTCTGTCCCCAGTTGCAGACTGCAGAGAACTCAAAGTGCTTTTGGTGGCCAAAAGCTACAAAAAAGCATTTATTACCCTTCCATGGGCTTGTTGTCTGCAGTGTACAAGTTATGAGGAAAATACGGGCTTCCATGAGCTATAGCTCACACATGTGCTATGCATATACACACAAAAAATTGTAGTAATGTATATATAGTACACATGAATCTAGCACACTTCTTCGAGACCAAGCGGTGTATGAGAGGGTCATGATCAACCCTAAACCTTAGTATATGTTTCAGTTTTTAATTCATTCCAAAGCAAAAAGATCTATACAGAAAAATGCTGTAATCTTTAAAGAGGTTCCTGATTCTTATCTTCAGGGAGTGGGATAGCCAGTACAGAAGCAAAACAGGACTTTGCTCTTGGCTTTCACAGTAATTTACTGTGCAGCCTTGGGTAAGCTGCACAGTAAGTCCCCTCACCTTTTTGTGCCTGTTTTCTCCCACAGCCTTTGACTTGCCTGTAAAACACAAGATTTCCCAGCAGAGGCTCTGTGCTCCCACCGTATTGTACAATTCGTGGTGATCTTGTTGGCATTTCGTGGTACAAGCAGAGTAATTTGACCCGGAGTAGCTCAGCAGGGTGTCTGTTCACAAACGCCTGTCTGGTTCACATGGGTAGAAGCCTGGTGCATGAAAGAAAAGTTTAGGATGAGATTACATAGTACAAAAATGAAATTCTCACCTCTGCTCCAATCCCTTTGTACAAAAGGGCTGCGCGTAGAGCAAAAGGGATCTGACTGGCTTGGGAAAGAGTTGTTCTGGGTCAGGAAGCACGGAGACAGCCCCGTGGGAGCATCAGTGCCAAGGGCACGCTAGAGAGAGGGGAGGTGACGGAGGAGTGTAAAGAGAAGGGGGCCACAGCTCTGAGGACTTCAGCAGCATCTCAACCCCTTGCATCCATTCGCAACGCTGCTACTGCTCTTTAGGAACACCCCTGGTGCCATGTAAATTGTGCCAGCTTAACTCTGCTGTCCCCAGAGCAGCCCAGGAGCGAAAGGGTACAGAGACAGCGTGTCAGAAAAGCTTTTGTCAGCTGTGCGCTGTGCTGCTTAGAAGATGAGTCTTACTATCCAAGCATCTGCAATATTCAAAAAATAATCTAGGGAAACGATACATTTAAAATATCCCCCAAAAGCCTAGGGTTTAACAAATATATGGTCTAGTTCTCTTCAGCCACTTCCTGTGTGGCTGCAGTGAGGCTCTTGGAGTTACTCCCAGGCACAGTCTGCATCAGGTAGGCAGCAAACACAAAGCAATCTAAAAGGCAAAGTCACTACATGATTGAAAACACTGCTGAACTTACTCTCCAAGCGCACAAAGCCTCCTGCTT